>NC_081293.1:3782500-5251666 GCF_030435805.1 Mustela lutreola | reverse complement strand
GGTGTAGAACGACCTTACACTCATTGAAGTGATGACCTAAGATGGTGCATTTTACCCCGCTCGTTGGAACGGGGCTCCGAGCGCAGGCAGGTGAGCGCATTCTCCTTTGCTAAGTGGTCACTGCATTCGTTTTTTTCTGTACCCAGAGATACTGGATGCCTCTGTGTTCATGCAGCACACAGGGTTATTGTTTCCTTTACCTGAAGCTTTAAACCCCTGTGGCTTCCAAAGGGTAGGTTGAAGGGAAGGAACGCTTGTGGGGACCACAGGTGGGGCTTTGTCTTTTGACATTTGGCACAGTGCATTTTCCCGTGTCTCTGCAGAAGCCCATCGCGGGTGATGAGGCTGTCTTGACTACAAGACAGGGAGATGGGGAGTATGGAGATGACGCTGTTTGAGGCTGAGGGCCCTGTTAGGAAGAGCAGGTAGTTGGTTGTTCTCCAGAAATTTGGGGGCCAGTGTCCGTGCACTGCAGTACATCCTACGTGACCCCAGTGACTTCATCCTGATTTTAGTGGGTTCTCATTCTTGGGTGGGTGCAGCTCAGCTCCCCGCTGAGATCTCTCTTTGTGGAGGGTCTCCAGGGAGTGGTCAGGGAAAGGGAGAACCTCCAGGGGGTGCCAGGCAGCATCTCTCCCAGGCAGAACCCCGCTCAGAGCCCAGGGTGACCTGCTTAGTCTCTGCTGCCCCATGGAGCCCGTCATGGTTGTGGGGTTCGCCGGCGAGGCTGAGCGTGTGCAGCTGTCTGGATGGGACCTTCCACACCATTTGTCCAAGTGAAACTGTGCTTTGTTTCTGGGCACACGGTTGGACCTCCAGGACATGCCTCCCTGGTTTGGCCGTCGAAATGCAGGGATAGGAAGTTGGTTCGCTAACTGAGACCCTCATCTGGTCTTCAGTTCCTAATGTGACGTCAGTGAAAACACAACTGCAGCGTTTTCCTGGGGATTTCAGGTTCAAGTCCCTGTGTTGATTTGTTAAGTGACTCAGTCCACATTTGTGCCGTGCTGGGTGTCCAGCACTGTTAAGCTTGGAGGCAAAGGTGGAAAAGAGGCAGGATGGGTGTGAGAGGAGGCTTGGGAGCAGCGAGCTAAAGGGAGGAGCTGGCCTCCGGTGTTCTAGAAGGACTGTTTGCAGAATGGGAAGCTTCCCGGCTCTCTTTGAGCGGTGTTGGGCACCTGTGATGTGGTGGGTACATCCAGCATGAGTAGCGAATGGGCAGGTCTCTGCTGGCACTTTGTCAGGGTGGGAAGGCGGAGCTGTGGAGCTCGGTGCCCGCTTCCTTAACCCCTGCGAGGATGGAAGTGACAGGGAAACTTCCCGAGGTATGGGTGAGCTGCAGGGCCTAGCCCTGTGAGCAGGGGACAAAGGGCGTTTCAGACAGAGTCAACCTTTAGATAAAGACCTGATGTGGGAGTTGGGGGGCATATGGGTGCCTGTGGTTCAGTTCCTTGGGAACACTTCTGCTTACATTTGCATAATGACAAAGGCTTCTCCCAGGGCAATTGCTAGCTTTGTGATTTTCATATATAATATGAAGTAACATATAAACATATATTCTTATATATGTTTATAAATACACATGAAATATATATTTACACACATATGTACATATATTTTTTTAAGAAAAAAGAGTTAGCATTCTGGAATGTTCTCTATGTCCTTCCCTTTCTTTATTTGTCGCTAGTAATATTAGACTGAATGTTGTGAAAACGTAAGAAGTGACATCATTCTATGGAAGAAATCACCTGAGACCTTTCTGCTAAAGCCCAGGAAGAGGAATTCAGGAACTTAACAAAGCACCCTTCTCGTTTAGGATCACAGAGAAATTGGTCTTAGCCCATTTCTTCTGCTCCTTTTTTTTTCCCCCCATTGCATCTGCTGTGGTTGGGGACTCCGCCTCAAGCCCTGATTCCTTGGGTGGATTTTCAGGGTGCCCTTTGTGTGGAATTTGCTGGACTGGTGTGGGGAGGAGTGCAAGTCTGGCGGGGTTGGTAGCACAGGAACTAAGCCCTGCATCCAGTCAGACGCTGGAGGGGTCCTGGCTGTGCATGGTCTCCATTGGGACTCTTCCTGGGACCAGTCCTGGCTGTGGAGTCCATTGGGTCCATCTTGTGCCCTTTTGCAGGGGGCCTTCTGGGGTGGCCCGTGGTGGGGTCTGCCCAGGCCCATGGGGTCCTGTCAAGTCCCCACGGCTGGGGGATAACAGCCGAACTATTTCTCTAGTATGTATTTCCTAAGCATCAGTAACCTTTCTGCCTAAAAGATGGATGATGCAAGAGATGAAAACTTTCCCCCTATCTTGTCTCTACCCTTCTTTGCTGCTGGGCAAAATGAAACACAAAAATAAATAATTTTCAGGTCATCTAAGCCTTTTCTTACTTGTGGGCAGATCCAGAAAGACTGTCAGTGACGAAGTCGTTGGCTTCCTCTCCTGGCACCGCGTTTATGAAAGACAAAATGTTGAGAAGTGGACTCTGATTTTTCCTGTCAGAGAGAAGCAGGAACGCCAACACCCCTCCATAAGCCAGTGTCTTTCTTCGGAAAGCCACGTGCTGTGGACTCTGTGACCTTTGGGGCTGGATGGAAGCCAGGCGGTCAGTCCCTGGCTCGCTGTGGGTGAGGCACGCAGTGACATTTCATTCTGGAGAAAGATATTAAAATATCTTTGAATTGTGTCTGTCAGTTGCATTAGAATTTGAGCAAAGGCTCTTTTGTATGTTTCTTCTCACACTCTTACCTTCACCATCCCTCCTACCTGTCTCCATCCAGAAGGCAAGAAGAAATCCTGAATAGCAAACAACTGGTCCTTTATCGTGCCGTGCCCCTGCTCCTTCTTGTAATTATTTAGATGAGTTCCTTGATTCTGATATTCAGACATTGCAGGGAATCCTGCCTTCGGGGATTTGATTGGCTGCGAAACCATCTCTGTTCCTAAGAAAGCAAGATAGGAACCCGAAAGAAAGAACACTGTGACTTTGAAACTTTGAAAGTGGTCTCCTTTTTAGAAATGTGGGTGTTTTGTCTCCTCTCTTTCTCTCTCTCTGTCATACGTACCTGTAGCTGTTCTTTGATCTTGAGCCCATCACCTCTAATTTCTTCTTGCTTCCCCTTCTGGTGTGAACCTCCCGTGTGGACCGAGGTAAGGGAGGGAAGAGGCTCCACCCCAGGGAGCTTGTAGGTGGAGCTGCTGAGTATTTCAGAGCTCCGGGGAATGGGAGATGCGAAATCCGAAATCCGCTAGGAAACTTCCTCATTCTCTCTAGCAGCCTTTCCTTTTTTTCCTTACATCCTTTAAAATTATCATGGTAAAATATGCACAACATGGATGTACCAGTTTAACCATTTTTTGGTCTGCAGTTCTGGGGGATTAAGTACATTCACATTATTGTGCAACTTCCACCACCTCCATCCATCCCTAGAACTGTCCCGTCTTCCCCAACTTAAGCCCTGTCCATTCAACACTAATGTCCCATCCCCCTTCTCCCCCCAACCCCTGGAAACCCACCATTCTCCTTTCTGTTAATTTGACAACCGTAGGAACCTCATGTTGGTGGAATGATGCCACATCTGTCCTGTTGCATCCGGCTTATTTCATCACGTCCTTAGTATCATGTCCTCAGGTTTCATCCCCATGACAGCAGGTGTCAGATCTTCCATCCTTTTTAAGACGGAATGATACTCGATTATATGGACAGGCCACATGTTGCTTATCCATTCATCCCTGGGTGGACACTTGGGTTGGTTCCACATCGTAGGTGTTGTGAATAGTGCTGCCGTGGACATGGCCGTACACATTCTCTCTTTGAGTTTCTGCTTTCGGGTCCCGAAAAAGTGTAATTGCTGGGCCATAGGGTACTTCTGAGTTTACATTTTCAAGGAACAGCTAGACTCTTGACAATGGCTGTACCCATTCACAGCCCCACCAGCAGTGTACAAGGTTTCCAGTTTCTCTGCAGCTTTGCCAATACCCGTTGTTTTCTAATACCGGTCATCCGGCGAGTGTGAAGGGCTGTGTCGTGGTGATGTGGAGCATCTTTCCGTGTGCCTCTTGGTCACTGTTGTATTTTCTTTGGAGAAAGGTCTGTTCAGGTCCTTCGCCCATTTTTAAAATTCTGTTGTTTGATTTTCATTGTGGTTGTTGAATTATGGGAACTCCTTCAGTATTTTGATGATCAATTCCTTATCAGAGACAGGATTTGCACACATTTTCTCCCATTCTGTGGTCCTGCCTTTTCACTCTGTTGGTGTTTCCTTTGGTGCCCCAACATTTAGAGTTGTGATCCAGTCCAACATCTGTTTTGTGTTTTATTGCCTTTGATTTTGAAATCATTGTGAAGTCCAAGGCTATGAAGTTTCTCGCCTATGTTTTCTTCTAAGAGTTTTATAGTTGTAGTTTTTGTGGTTAGGTCTTTCATCTATTTTCATCTTTCCTTCCTCCATGCCTTCTCCCCGCTTCCCTTCTTTCCACGCATCTATCCACCCATCCATTTTAAAGGTCCTGTTGTGTGTCAGGGACGTTCCGCTGCTTGGGAGAAATGAGACTACTGGCAAAGCAGTGCTCTGATTCAGTATGGCTCAGGGCTCTGGGACACTCTCATCTTGCCTGAGTGGTAAGCCTGCAAAACGGTGAGGGGGAAGGACTGGCTTACCGGCCAGAGAAGCTATTCATGGCATGGCTGCCAGTCTCTTTTTGAAGACAGAATTTAGGAAACCCAGCCCTCAGCTCCAGTACAGATTGGGGGTGCAGGGCTGGTGTCTGTCCAGAGTGAAGTTCAAAGGATATCTCTGTCTCTGTCTCTATCTCAAACGTTCTGGTTCTTTCTGCACTGGTTTTTCTGATTGGGTCCAATGTGTGAAAGGGTTGCTCTTGGAGGTTCAGGCTGTAGGGTAACTGCTTCCAGAGGCTGCACTGGGCCCAGCACATCTCTCAAACCCCAGGATCAGCTCAGCTCTAGCCCAGAGCAGGAGCCCTCTAGTGTCTTGGGAAATACCAAGTGTATGTTTCTGTCATGGACTAGACAGCAGATGGATAGCCCCTTAGAATGAAGCCCTGTACCAGGCACAGACAGGGCCCTTGCCCAGGTCCCCTTAAGGTTATGGTTTACATTCCCCCTAGCCCTGAGAAGATGCATGCTTTTGAACATTTTTCTCCAACTGAAGGCAAGACAAAGGGAATGAGATAAAAAACAGAGCAATTAATTTTCACAAATTGACTTTTTAAAAGAATTAATTAACTTTTAAATTGCTACTTGAAATCCTGAAGTCATATTTCAAGGGGCACTGTGTGGGATAGAAAGAGCTGAGCTGATTTTAGAAGTAATGTGTGGTCAAGCCCATACCTTCCATGTTTTAAGGAGACTTTGAATCTGAGCGCTGATGGTGAGTTACTCATTAGATGGAAAAGATCCAAAGCAGAGACAGGAAAGCTAATGCTGTCTCTCTTTCTTACTGATTGAATATGTGTCAGCTCCTAGATCTTTCTGCGGGGGGGCAGGGTCATTTTGAAGAAGGGGAACATATGCTATCCTTTTTGCTCTCACTCTGTGGCAGACTACACAGGAAGGAGTACTCGCTGATCTGGTTTAATTCTGTGAATTTTTATTGAGTTGCCTGTGAGGCATGATATTAACTACTATGGGAAATCCAATGATTAATAAATGTTTACTTCCTCAAGGAAATCTGGTCTGGAGGGAGAGATAGAGTCTTAGATAAGCACTTTTGCAAGGCCTTGGGATGTCAGATAGTTTATAGGAAAAAGTTGTGGAGCACGCAGTGAATTTAGGTATGCACGTACCTTTTTTTGGTCAGTGGAGAAAGTCAGAGTTCAGGAAGGCTCTGGAGAAGGATGTGAAAAGAGAAATGGCCTTGTAGGCGAGGGGCCTTCAGAAGTGGAGGGAGTTAGGCATTTCCACAGGCAGAGCAGCTCTTGGAAGGCCTGTGGTGTGTGTGGGGCAGCTGGAGGCGTGTGGGGGGAGACGAGATGGGAAAGATGGGTTCAGGTCCCATCCCTCAGGGCTGTGGGTGCTCTGCTGGAGACTTGACGCATTATTGAACAGCCGAGGGAGATGGGCCGGTGTGTGGGAGCAAGATTTCTGGAGGGTAATTAGGGATGGAAGAAAAGAGAGCTTCTATGAGAAGGTCAGCTGAGATGATGTTGTTCATTGCAGAGAGAGGTGGGAAAGGCTTGGGTGAGGCAGCGTGGGGTGATGGAGACAGTCTGGAAGGGACCCTCTGGGGTCCCAGGGCTGTCATCGGCCCCCTGGGTCACCTTGAGCAGGTCAGAACTCCTGCATTGGGTTCTGTGTTTTCGTCTGATGGGTGGTGGTAGTGGCTTTTTTCCTCACGTCAGAGTAGTCAGGTGGGTTTTTTTTTGTTTTTCCCTGAGCAGGAATTATATTTCCTCAAATGCTCTTTCTGTGCCATCTGGGATGATCCTATGACTTCCCCAACTACTCTGTTAACGTGGTGAGTTACCTTGATTGGTTTTTGGGAGTTACACCAACCTTAAATTCCTGGAGTAACCCGAACTTGAGTTCTTTGTAAGGAATGAGAAATCCGGGGTGCCTGGGTGACTCAATGGATTAAAGCCTCTGCCTTTGGCTCAGGTCATGATTTCAGGGTCCTGGGATCGAGCCCCACGTTGAGCTTTCTGCTTAGCAGGGAGCCTGCTTTCTCTGCCTACTTGTGATCTCTGTCTGTCAAATAAATAAATAAAATCTTAAAAAAAAAAAAAAGGGGAAGGAGAAACGGTCCGCGGGTTGCTTTAGATATTGGGGGACTTCAGAAGTGCACAGGCTGTTTGCCTGTCAGGGAACTCCAGGCTGCATGTTACGATTTTCAGAGGAGCTACCGGGAGAGCCATCTGAGGCCCAGGAAGGGCTGTGGATGACACTGGCTAAGGATTGAGGAAGGTTCTGTGCAAGGTGTTGGCATTGAGACCCTTCCTTCAGGCTGGCTGTGACCCTGTACCACCCTCCAGGGGCTGCTCAGACATGGCAGACTCTAGGCTGCTATAAACTCTGTTGAAGGAGATGGAAAAAATTCTGTACCCACCTCACAGGACTGTTGTGAGGTTTAAATTAGTATGAATATATGAAGTTCTTTGCCTGCTGCCTGGCCCAGAATGTAATCCGTAAATGTCAGCCAGCATCATTAGCATTGCTGCCACGGCCACCACCGTCATGGCCACTGTCATCACCGGCATCACCATCACTACCGCCAACATTACTGTCATCACCGCCATCTCCACTGTCACTGGCATCATCAGCACGATCATCCTCACCGCCATCACCAGCACCACCATCACTGCTCCCATCACTACCAGCCCCGTTGATGAGGGAGCAGGAGGCTGGCTTTAGAACTTCATCACCGTCACCATGATGATCACCAGTATCCCCACCATCACTGTTACCACCGCCCCACCACCATCAGCACCAGCACCAGCACCACCACCTCATTACCATCATTTTCACTGTCGTTACTAGTCTTCCCACCCTCACCGTCATTACTACCGTTCTGTCATCACCACTGCCACTATCCCCACCATCTCTATGATCACCATCCTACCCCCATCCGCATCACCACCACCACAGTCACCGTCATCACCACTGCCACTGTCCTCACCATCACCACCATCGTCACTGTCATCACCAGTATCACCACCAGCACTGTCCTCACTGCTGTTGTCACCATCGCCATGATGATGGTGATCACCATCCAAGGTGTCCCAGAATTGTACCATCCTCGTCAGTAGCAGCTTCATCTACAGCGTCATCGCGGTTAGTATTGTGGATGGTATGAGTAACCGGGGAAGCCCTCTTCTTTCATTTTCAAGCCACGTTTCTTTCTTTACATCCCCAGGCAGCCATTTTTAGGGTGATTAGGAGATTGAGCAGAGGTGGTGACGTTGCCATTTCACATTGCTGATGCATAGAAGCTACGTGAGGCACAGACCAGCGTGTTTGTTTTTATTTTGGGGAGAAAAAAGGTCCATGTGCTTACTCACCCTGGGGTGCTACCGACTCTTCCAGAAAGAGAAAAAAAAAAAAGAAACAAAACCCAGCATTCTGGGAAAGAATGTCCATGCTGAGTTCATCTCTGCATCTTTCTCATTTCACGTGCTTATTTCCCACAAGCAGCATGGCGATCTGCTACACTGGGCTCTACAGTCCAGGACCGAGAAATTCAGCTGAATGTGCGTGTACACGCAGTGACGCCGCTTTAGCCAGGCTGTTAAAAAAGGCAAATGGGTCTGAGGAGGAGGAATGTATGAAGCATACAGCCCACCAGCCAGATGGAGGTGAATCCAGAGATGTCATTGGACACGGGATGACCATATCCTCTGTGGACTTATTCCCAGATCTTAGCAGATCAGAAAAATAAAGAAGACAAATGGGCAAGTCGCAAAGAGGCTGCCATCTTTGTGCTTCTGTCAAGCGAAGACATTTTAAAACCCAGAGGTCATCTGTCATCATCCTCTTAAGAAGACGTTTCTGCTCTTTCTCGTCCTGTTCCCACTATCCAAAGAGGGGCGGCTTTAAAGGTCAAATAACCAGAATTCGGAATAGTCTCTTACCTTGAATACTTCTGGGTTTAAGGAAAATTCATTGCATTGTGTTCATTTCTCTATCACCCAAGAATTGGGGAACCTCAACCGAGGACTGGTCAGGTTCTGATATGGTTCGTTGGGACCTCTGCTCCAGCTGCCTTCAGCAGTGAATAAATTAACCACAAAACACTGCTTTTGCGTTGTCTTCTGCATACCCCGCCCCCCCCTGTTTCCCATGGCTGTTGTAATGCATCACCACAGACAGAGTCAGAAGCTTAAAACAACATGTATTTGTATTATAGCTCTGGAGGTCCAAATTCCCAAAATCAAGGTGTGGGCTATGTTCCTTCTGGGGGGCCTGGTGGGGGATGTGGGTGGGGGATTCCACTTTCTCGCCTTTTCTGGTTGCCTGGGGACCACCTGTTTTCCACCTGTGGCTCCTTCCTTGAGTCATTGCAGCCAGGCTGCGTCACATCTGACTGGGGCCCTCCTGCTCCCCTCCTGTGGACCCTTCTGATTGTACTGGTCCCACCTGGGCAATGTGGAATTAGCATCCCCATTTGAGGTCCTTACCTGTGACACCCCTGCAGGGGCCCCCTTTGCCAGGTAAGGTAACACCTCCCAGGGTTCGGGCCTCTCAGGGCTTGGATGGGGACGGTCTTTGGGGGAGGCAGTCATTCTTTCACACTTCCCCTTCCCTCCCATTCCTTTGGCCAATAATCTTATACAATTGATCTTGCAGTTTGCTTTTAAATAGGGGCTTGTTTAGGCTGTGATATTATCAACAGAGGGCCAGGGGCTAGACAGCCACTGTGGTGGTCCTCCCTCTGCCTAGTCTTGGGACCACAGGCATGAGCCCTCAGAGGCTCTTTCCCCCTTCATCTGTAAAGTCAGGGGTCTTTACGGCTTATTCATAGCTAAATTTGAAGTTCCGTTTCCCACAACTGCTTTTGTCTGCCTCCTTCCTTGGGAGGGGGCCGGTACTTAAAGATTTTTGCATGTGTGCCTTACAGATTCGTATGGGCCTGAATGTGTTTATAGTGGAGTGTTCATTTTATTTTATTATTTTTGATGTGTTTATTTTAGGCATGTCTCTAACAGAATAGGCATGCTGGCAGGATGCTGTTAAGAACTGTGAGAAATGCATTTATGGCTCCTAAAGGCTTAGGAATATGGTTATGCTGAACCAGGAAAGGCTGGCATATGCTCCGGGCTTCCTTTGCCTAATGCAGTTATTTCTTGTTAAACACTACCATAAAATGCTAAATAAACTTAATAACTACTAATAACCATTTATGTCAGTTTGAGGACATTGAAATTTTATGAATTTTGGTGGAAATAGAGGAAAAATAACTATGAAAATGGAATTTTCTGCTTGTATATGGTTTTTGATGTTTTAGGATTTTTGTGAACATGTGTTTGTTTGCTTGCTTTGGTTTTTAAAAAAGGATTCTGGTAGGGATGGACATCTTTATTGCAGTGAAAACAAAATACTCCCAACCACAGTAAGAGGCTTTATCATTTACTAAATGTTCAGTGCAGGACACCCAGTGTTCAAATCCCCAGATCCGTCAGTGGCATGATTGTCTTTGAGACAGAATGCACACGTGGTCCTACAAGGTGTAAATATCAAGAGCCTTATTTTGTGGGGAAAGCTGAATGTGGAAAAGACACGTCATTTGCTGGAGGTCCCTTGGATCCTCAGGGCTAGAGGTGGGACCCTGCGTATTTCGTTTGGCCGCAGGGACCATGGACGTGAAAACCAGGGAGGCTGCCTGGGCCTACAGCACCTTCCCAGCCACGGTAGCTCAGGTATGGAGCGGACAGCAGGCGGTATGCTGTGGTGGGGACGTTTGGAGATGGGTTGAGAGGAGGGGTTGGAGGAGGGGTTGGCTTTTTGAAGAGGTGCAGCTGTTGGGAAGACCCTGTGGATGGAGGGGAGGGTTGGTTGGTCCACACAGGTATGGGACAGGCTGGCTTCTGCTGTTCAGGGAGAAGCAGGGACAGGGGCCCTCCTGGAGCCCATACTGTGTGTGGTTGGAGAAGGCGAGGTGAGGTGGTCGGGTGGTGGAGGACCCACCATACTTGCTCGAGGAGTTTGCACACGCTACGATCCAGGAGAATTTTAGAGAAGGACACAGTGAAGGACCCTTTGTGACTAGCCTGGTCTGGCAGAGTGTTCGGGATGGATGGATGGGAAATGGACCATGACTTTTACATTTAGTCTGCTATGTTTTCAAGTAGGATCCTTTGGGAAGGAGGATTATCACTGTAGCACTGTATTTCTGTCTTCTTTTCTCTTCTCTTCATTTCTTTTGTAGTGATTGGAAGTTTGTACCTCCTAATTACACCTGTTTCAACCGTCCCACATTCAGCTCCTCTCTGGCAACCACCACTTTGTTCTGTTTTTGTCAGTTTTTTATTTCATTTCTTTGTTCATTTGTTTTTTAGATTCCACATAGAAGTGGAATCTTAGGGTATTTGTCTTTGTCTGACTTATTTCACTTAGGATAATGGTGCCCTCTAGGTCCATCCATGTTGTTGCCCATGGCAAGATCTTCCTCTCTTTATGGACGCGCAGTATTCCATGGTGTCCGTAGAGCCCGTCTCTAGCCATTCATCTGCTGATGGACACTTGCGCTGCTTCCGTATCATGGCTCTTGTAGCTGCAGTGAACACAGGAGTGCATATATTCTTTTGAATTAGTATTTTCATTTTCTATCCAGTAGTGGAATTGCTGAATTGTATGATGTTTATACTTTAAAGTTTTCGAGGACCCTCCACACTGTTTTCCACAGTGGCTGCAATTTTCATTGCCACCGAGAGTGTGCAAGGTTCCCTTTTCTCTACATCCTCGCCGGCACGTGTTACGTCTTGTCTTTTTGATTCTAGCCATTCCGATTGGTGGAAGGGGATGTTTTATTGTGGTTCTGTTTTGCATTTCCCTGATGATGAGTGATGTTCAGCATCTTTTCATCTGTCTGTTGGCCATCTGTGTGTCCTCTTTGGAAAAAAATATCTATTCAAGTTGTCTGCCCACTTTTTAATTGGATTTTTTTTTTGGTGTTGAGTTGTAGAAGTGTGTTGTATGTTTCGGATACGATCCTCTTACCAGAGGATATCATTTGCAAATATTTTCTCCTGTTCAGTATTTGTCTTTTTGTTTCATTGATGATTTCTTTCCTTGTACAAAAGGTGTTTTTTTTTTTTTAAGATTTATTTATTTATTTGACAGAGAGAGGGAGAGAGAGAGAGAGAGATCACAAGTAGGCAGAGAGGCAGGCAGGGGGAAAGGGGGAAGCAGGCTCCCTGCTGAGCAGAGAGCCTGATGTGGGGCTCGAGAGCATGACCTGAGCCAAAGGCAGAGACTTAACCCACTGAGCCACCCAGGTGCCCCAAAAGGTGTTTCTTTTTTTTTTTTTTTTTTGGTCTGTGTCTGTTTTTGCTACAGTCCCAGTAGTTCATATTTGCTTCTATTTCTCATCCCTGAGGAGACATATCTAGAAACAAGTTTGATGTTAGAGAAATGGCTGCCTATGCTCCTGTCTAGGAGTTTTATGGTTTCAAGTCTCACATGTAGATTCTTAATCCATTTTTAAAAAAGATTTTATTGACTTATTTGACAGAGAGAGAGAGTATAAGCAGGGGGTGTGACAGGCAGAGGGAGAGGGAGAAGCAGGCTCCCCGCTGAGCAGGGAGCCCAGTGTGGGGTTTGAACCCAGGACCCTGAGCTGAAGGCATCCGCTTAACTGACTGAGCCACCCAGGTGCCAGCAGTGTTTTTTGCATATTAAACACATTCTAATGCCCTTTTCCCACTGTGGCTGTTACCTTCATCTCATCACGCGTGAGCAAGAGTGTGCTTGGCATTTAATGGTATGAGTGTTTTAGGTGCTTATCTGAAAGGAATAGGAACTGTTTTATGTCAGAACACACATTAGGGATTTCAGAGATGTGTTGAGTATGCTAGTTTTAAGAATTTCTTAATGTTGGACATATTTTTGCCATTTGATTATAATGTAGCTTTTTGGCTTAATATCAGCTTTAGTTATATGATTATTTTGATTTTATTTTTTAATTATATGATAATTTTGGTTATATGATAATTTTAAAAATTAGATTGGTTTCCAAAGACATTCAGCCCACCAGTATCTCATTCTTTTTTTATGGTTGGGTGGTGGTCCATAGTGTATATATATCAGATTTTTGTCTACTCATCTGTTGATGGACACTTGGGCTGGTCCCATAACTTGCCTATTATAAATAATGCTGCAGTAAACATAGGGGTATGTATATCTTTTCAAATTAAAAAAAATATTCAGCCCATATATAATTGATTCATAGAAAGTAATTATTTAATTAAAAAAATCTATTAAAGGAAATAAAAGGCAGTATATGAAGTGATAATTAAACTGTGAACAGTATCAGTTTTCTTCCTATTATAAACATTATTCAGCCGTAAAAAGGAATGAAGTTCTGATACATGGGGCAGCACCTTAAAGCATCATGTTGAAGAAACCAGGCAGGAAAAGTGTAGTATTGTTTGGTGTGCTTCTGTGAGGCAAGTAGAGCAGTCCCGTCCATAGGGACGGAAGGACTCAAAGTCTCCAGGGGCTGCAGGGAGGGAATGGGGGTAACTGGTCTGTGGGTACCAAGCTGCTGTTTAAAGGTTGAAAATAGTGTGGAAGGTGATCACAGTGACGGTTTCCCAACATTCTGAATGTCGCTGTCCCCACATTGGACACTTAAGATGGTTAAAACGCGGGACGTCACGGCATCGGTGCTGACCATGTAAGCGTGGGTTTATTTCCGGTTTATGTTCTTGGTCTGCGTGTTTACTTTTGTGCCAGTCCCACACAGCGTTGGTCACTAGTGCTCTTCAGGACCACACTAAAAAGATGAAGTCACCTTCGTATGGTGTTCCGAGTTTCTTCTAGTCGACGACGCTTTGTATTTGTCTCTTGAAAGAGAAGACTACCTTTGTGGATATCAGAGGGGCTGATCCAGGCAGACACTGCCTCTAGTCCACCGTTAAAAACAGGTAGAAACAAGCCAGCAAAGTCACTTTACCTCTACTCATGTCTCCTTACCTCTTTCTCTCTCCTTCGCAGCGTTTTATAACTACGATGCCAGGGGAGCGGATGAACTTTCTTTACAAATAGGAGACACTGTGCACATCTTGGAAACATATGAAGGTGCGTATACTGCTGGTGTCTTTCCCTTACTGTTTTGGGCAGTTAGGTCACCTTCTCAGAGTTTCAGAGTATGTCCATCTGATCCGTCTTCCTGCAGGCGGTGGATGCCTTTTCCAGTGAGGGCAGCCGGGAGGCTTCTCATTATTTAAATAATAGTTGATTAACATGAAATTAGAACTAAAAATTCCAGTTTTTCACCTCTACAGTTTTCTGTAGAAATCGCTATTTTCATTAAAAGCAACAGAACACGTTGGTTCCTTTGTTGCAAATGTATGTGAATCTTGACTGTGAATAACTGACCGCTTGAAAAACTATGAAAAAAAAAAAAGTACATTTAAGATATTTCCATGTTCAAGTCATCGTTTTGATGTGTTTGATGTGAGTGGTGAGACTTCCTATGTTTTCTCTTAGATTTGTTAGGAAAGGAACTAAAACTTTTTATTTGACCCAGCTGTAGGATGTGGGCCAGTGAAACAGACATTATCCAATAGATTAGAAATCCAGAAAATACTATCATAATAGTAGTTTCTCAGTGTCCTTGGATTTTCATACAGTCGGGTTTCTTTTTAAAGATTTTAGTTATTAATTAGAGAGAGAGAGACAGAGAGACAGAGAGCACAAGGCGGGGAGGGCAGAAGGAGAGGGAGAAGTAGACTCCTCCCTGAGCAGGGAGCCCAACGTGGGACTCGATCCCAGGACCACAAGGTCATGACCTGAGGTAAAAGCAGCCTCTTAACCCACTGAGCCACCCAGATGCCCCACACAATTGGTTTTTATATTTAGTGTTTTGGGTATCACTGGATCGACCCCCCCTTCCTTTTATTCTGTGGTTATTGCGGCACAGAAGGGAAGCCGTGATGGGCTTGCTTTCTGAGACTCCTCGGATTTGGAAACTTTGTAGAATTGTGTAATTAGCGTTGGTGGCTTTACTTCCTGCTTGAAGGGGTGACTCCCATATAGCAGATGAATGAAAAGAACTGATTAAAATGGATCGTTTCAATAGAAGAATTGCTTTCAGAGTGGGTTTAGCTCAATCCTTCCCGTAGGAGCTGGGGGTTGGAGAGGAGACTGCAGCGGGCCCACAGTGAACCCACAGAGATCTGCGAACTGGCCCTCAGGCTCAGGCTGTGGAATTTGCATAAGAGTGAAGTGGATGTGAGCCTCTGGGCACTGGGTGGGCTGCAGCTTGCCCCAGGGCCCCTCCCAGAACCACAGGCAAGCAGGAACCTATCAGACACCCATGGCTCTGTCCCATATTTCCCTTGTGGTGTATGAGGACTTAGAATTCCGGTCCCTTTGCCTCTTTAACCCTAAAATCTTCCCACTGGGGGAAAAAAAATCAGCATTAGTGGCGTATGCCTGGAAGCAGCTGTAGCTCTGTGAGAACAGACCCTGTCCTTAAGTGAATGAGTAGTTGTGATGGGTGCCTTCTGCTTGTTTTCAATTTTTGTAGCTGACAGTTGGATTGCCTTATCTGCTCTCAGTATATTCTGCCAGTGTTTGAGAGGAGACACGGAGAAATTAAGCAGAGGTTAAGGATCAAACCTCTCATCTCAGACACTTTACTGATCTGAAGGGAAAAAAGCTCTTACATCTTCTTTATGTTTGCCCCTGCTCTGTTGAAGTGGAAATCCTGGTTAATAAACACTGGGTGATGACGTCATTCCTGAATAGATAGCAATTTCCGGTCAGCCTGGGTATGTGGGGACTGCCACCTCTTGTTCTCTGCTTCCCAAGAAGAATGTTCTCTTTAAACAGTGGGATCTTATCACCAGCAATCCTTGCTGTCTGTACGTTTGACTTAAAAACAAATTGGGTAGCCAGCATGATGGTTAAGTCTTCTTCAGTGAGCATTTTGTTTCAGGGCTAGTCAGTCTTCAAGATTCTGATTAAAATATTCCAGTCTTTATAAAGACCCTTTAACACAAAACAAATTCCTTTTCCTTGACAACTATCATTTTGGTTTTAATCAGAATCTGATCAGAGAAATGCTTTTGGGGAAGCAGTTTTGACTTTGGGAAACTTGGTGTCTTTATTCATGAAATAAGAATGGAATAATTATTTTTCTGCTCTTTCCTTTTGTTCTATTTTAGTTTCACAGATCATACTCGTGTTTGGCATTTTTTTTCTTTCCTCCTCTCCCCTCCTACAATTCCTCTAAGAAAATGTATTTCTGTTTGTCAAGTTTAATTTTCTTTTTCTTTGTGATCCTTTTCAGGATATTACTTGGCTTTCTGCAGAGAATATAAATTCTAGATGATGGCTCTTTATAGTAAAGTTCAAAGAAAAAATTTACCTTTAAGTTATGGTTAATTTCTCTCTCTCAGGCTTGTGAAGGCCTGGAGCAGGGACACAGGAAAAGCAGGGTACAGGTCGCTGTGGGGGTAGAAGGAGCTTGGAGAGGTCATTGAGGGCATATCCCCAGTTTTAAGCAGTGTCCAGACTCAGCCACAGGAGAGCGAGCCAAGATCCCCTGTTTATAGGGCGATTGTCGAGGGGCTGAGGATGTGCGGGGCCTGCTGCCTGCTCCTTTCCATGCTGCCCTCTGGGCGCTGGACACTGGATGTCATGGAGCAGGCAGGGTGCAAAGATTAGGGAATCATTCTTTTGATTAAACCACTACACTGGAACTGAATGTATTCCAGTTTTTAGAGGGTAATAATGTATTTTCTTCTAAAATATACCTTACTTCCCTCTTGTACTGTCAGCATATGTCAACTGAAGGTCACGTGAGACAGGGTGAGAGGTTTCCTGGGGCCTTTGCAACTAAGGACCATGGTTTATAACAAAGGACAGCGCTGAGTGGCTTAACTGGCAGGGGTGTGTTGTCTCCCACTTCTGGGAGCTGTGATATGAGATCAAGGTGTCAGCTGGGCTATGGGGGCGAAGCCGTTCCTTCTGGTGTTTGCCAATAGTCATTGGTGGTGTTTGGGTTGTAGATGGGGCACTCTGGTTTCTGCCTTTGTCTTTGTGTGGCAGCCTTCCTGTGTGTGTCTCTGGTTGCTTCCCCTTTATACAAGGACACCAGTCATTTTGGTTTCTGGCCCACTGTAACTAACTCATTTTAACCCAATTGTCTGTGGAGACGACCTTATTTCCAAATAAGGTCACATTCACAGGTAGAGTGAGGACTTCACTGTCGAGTTTGAGGTGAACCTGTGACAGATGGGAAAAGGCAGTCACAGTGGTGAGGTTCTCATTTCTTAGACCTGGGAGCCCCCAGCCCAGCCTCCACTCAGCGAGCACCCTTCGTACCTTGTCACAGGTGACCGGCCACCTGGTCTTGGCCTGCGGAAAACTGATGTGGCTGTGGGTACTGTCTTCTGAGAGTGCTGGACATGCTGCTCCCGGAGCCTCCAGCCGCGGGACTGAGTCTGCACCTGTGGTGCCTGCAGCGTGTTCCACAGAGAGCACCTGCTGGTTCTTTCTCCAGAAGGCCCGTTGTGTGTGTGGATGCTGTCCATCAGGACATGACTGGTCGCTTCTGGAATTTGGCTCTCTTGCCATTCAGAGCATAGGCCACTGTCCTCCTGACAGAAGGGAATGTCCTGTCCATCTTCAGGCAGCTCCTTGTAAACTGGGCTGATCCCAGGACCGTGGTGATGTGGTCTTCACCTGTCAATCCTGAAGGAAACTCCAGCTTCTTCCTCATGCGTGTCTTGGCCTTGCTGCTGATGGTTTCACAGGGCACAGTGAGTGCACCTGCTGCTCAGCCTCCTCCGTCGTGACCCCTCCCTCCTCCATCTGGCTAACAGTGAGCCCTCCTCGAAGACTAAACCTAAGCACACCTGTCTGGGCAGGCACTCCTTCCTGCCTGTCCCCCACCTCCTTTGCTCTGCCTGATACTGTTCCCTCGTGGCACTGTCCCTGGACTTAAGTGTGTATGTGTGTTCCTCCCGGTTTTTCTGCTGTGGACACTGTATGGGACTCGCTGACTTGGTTGGTTGCCGTTTTCCTGTGCTGGACTGTGTGCTCCCTGAGTTTCAGGGCTGTGTCTTGCTCATACCTCCCTGTCTCTTAGGTTGGTTGACTCCATGGAGACTACTCATGAGCCCTGCCTGGGAGGAGTTAATCAGCCCGTTGCTGCTACAGACCATGGGCCCTCCTGCCCCTGGCCTCACCCTGTCTTGCTCCTTCCCCTAAGAGCATCCAGGCCTGCATTCCCTTACAGCCCCTCCCTCCCCTGCAAGGAACCTGTGCAGGGATTCCTCTCTCCTTCATGCTAAAGTCTGTCCTGTAACATGGCTGGGCCCCTGCTTGTCTTAGGGGTCTTCCCATTTGTGAGCTCATGGAGGGCAGAAATGAAGTCTTACCTCTTTCTGTATTTTGCTCTGTCTAGTGCAGTCTCCGGCATGAGTGTATGAGCTGGAAGAACTAACGTATGCAGATGATCTTGGGGAGGGAAGCAGTAGGTTTTCATTTTTCCTAGGAAGGCAGTTAAAAAAGAAACTCCATCTATTATTATAACATTAAAAAAAAAAAAGACAGGACTCCCTATCTTTTATCCCCATGGCTCACCCCTTTCTTCTCCCTCTTCCCATTGAAAACCCTTTTACTGTGTCTGAAGTGGATTTTTGTGTTTGCCTGTGTTCTGGTAGTGTTTGGCGTGCATGTAGTTTTCATGTATATGAACGTGGGTATAGCTCTTGCTCTCGTTCTGTTTCTTACTATTTTATTCAGTGCTGTCCTCTAAGAGGCACTTCTGTTTATTTTTAGTGTATGTTTAGTTCACGGTTCCCACTGCTGTGTGCACACTCCCCGTGTTTTACTGACAGCCCTCCCAGTTCCGGGCACTCTGCTCTCCTCCATGTGCTAACCCTAACCCTCACATCACACGGCCATGGGATCCTGCAGCCGTCCCCTGTGCACAGGAAGATGTGCACACGTCTTTCCCAGGGATGCGTTCCCAGGATGCGGGGACAGATACTGTGGGGACAGATGCTGGTTGCAGGCTGGGGGGACGGATACTTGGGATAAGCAGGGATGGCTGCTCCCATTCAGTTGCTGCAGGCTCCTGTCCTCCTCAGCACTCGGGGCTGCCTATATCCTGGGGCATTACAGTTTTTAACCACTGAAGTTTGTTCAGTTAAATTGTATCTGATTATCTTTAAGTTTGAGCAATCTCTTCATATGTGGGTAAGTCCTTGGGCTCCTTCTATACACTGTTGGTAAGTATAGCTCTTTTTCACGTGGTTGCATCTCAAATCGTCCTGGCTTGTCATCGGGCAGTATTACCTTTTATGTTCTAGGACATTGATCCCTTGTCAGTTTCAGGAACGAAGGGGCGTGTTAATAATGAAGACGTGGGAAGGTTGTAATGACAGCATGGAAGACCGTCCTTAGAACTGAATAAATACAGCCTTTATTTGGCTCTAGATGTAAGCCGGTGACTGCATAGACCTCCCCTCTTTCTCCCTTTAACTGCCTGGGAACGCTGCCCTGGATGGGCACGGATTCTGGGCCGGGTGCAGGAGCCAGCGAAGCAGACAGTGCAGCTCTACGGAGATAATCCTCCACACGTGCGACTGAGCTCCAGACACTCGAGTCTGCAGTGCCCCCGGTCCATCTGCCGGGCCCCTTTGTCAAGAGAGCCCTGCGGTCACCACTCAGTCTTAGCAAATCCTTTGCAGGGATCCTGGGAATGTCCATCTCCTGTTCTGAATGCTTGAGGAGCATCTGTTAGTAATCCCTTGAGGACTTTGCTCATTTCCACCCCATCCCTTTCTGGTCTGTGACCGTTCTCGCCTCTGGTTGATAACATGATTGCTGTTTACGAAGGTGCTGTCCTTGGGGCACTATTTCGAGCTCACTCAGACATCGCTCGCTTCCGAGCTTTGACTTTCTGATACTGTGTGAGAGTCTAATATTTGGTTATTCTCCAGGAATTTACCCAACCTGCACTCTGCGCGCTTCTGTAATTCTCTGACCACGTCTTTTCTCTCGTGGGCAGAGTTAGAATTTGAGCTTTGGATCCACTTTCCCTGAGCAAGGTGGCCAGAGTGACTTGAAAACGTTGGGGGTGAGGACAGCTCCACAGTGGTCGTTGGCTGTCTTGGGGATGTCGGGACGCTGGTGACCGGCTGTGCACCCCCAGGGCACCTGCAAGGGTGTTTCTGCCCTCAGCTGTGGGCTCGAGGGGAGGTGCCAGGGGTGTGGTCAGAGCTGCTCTGCCACCCTTAGGCCTGTTCCACGTAGCACTTCCTTCATGCCAGCCGTTGTTGCGGGCCCGGCTTCAGCTTCCTCCCCTCATGGAGGCAACTGGGAACTTGAGTCTAGTCGCACCCCCAGGGCGAGGTCTGCCGTGTTCCTGGGTCTGGCGCTTCCTGTGGGGGGCTGAGGCTTTGCCACAGACACACTTTGTGAGATTATGGCTGCTCTGGGGCATGGCGTCTCCGGATTGAGGAGGGAGGAAGTTAGCGCTCAATGGGTCCTCTGTCTTGGAGCAGTTCCTGATGATCTGGGGATGCTGGTATGTGCATTTGGCAGTGACCCCGATTCAAGTCAGTTAGAGGGACAGATAGGGAAACGGATACCCAAGGAGCCTTCTCCGGGGTGAGTGGTCAAAAGGATGTTTCTTCCTGGGACGGTGTGGCCTAACTTCAAGGTGGCGGCTTTAAGTTCGCCAGCAGCAGACGGAGATGAATGGGCTGGTGGGGTGTTCAGGAAGGTCACTAGCCAGGACGATTTGAGGTGCAACTCTCTGGAACCTTCTAGTGTATTTCCACAGTGTTAGGATTATTGAATTCTGGTGACAAACTGATGAATTCTCCAAGACAGGAAGATATCATGAGGGTCCTGGGGTGTCTGCTCCTTCTAACTGTTGCAACTTTGTATTTGTTTAGGGTGGTACAGAGGTTATACCTTAAGAAAAAAGTCCAAGAAGGTAAGTCCTTTTTTCTAAACCTCTGCATTTCCATTCATTCATCACACCGAGAGAGGAAATCAATCCTATCCCATTTGTGTCTTCGAGTTTTCTGTATATATCTCTTTCTCTGAACTTAACAAATGTGTGGGCTGACACGTGGGCTACCCTGAATTGTTTTCTTTTGAACAGTATGTGGGCACAGAAACACCAGCTCTGCATCCGTGGTGGGACTGCTGGGCTGTGGCTCAGTCCTGACCTGTCATCACGAAAGGCACAGTCCTCTTTTCCTGGTAGAACGTCACATCCTATTTAAGCTTGGGAGGTGAAGAGAAGGACCCTGGGGATAATGACTTCAGAAAAAAAAAATACCACTTACGATTTTCAGTCTTACGTTATCCTCGATGACCACAGATTTGCAAAGTTCCTGCGTGCTTGTTTTCCCTTTGCGCAGAACTATTTTAAACTGCCTGACTTGCCTGCAAAAGAAAGGCTCTGCTTTCCAGGGCCTTTTGCATATGAGGTTCTTTGAACTTCTGAAGCCAGGACCTGCAATTATGCCTCAATCCTTGTGGCGGACACTCCCTGACACGGTTCTGTTGTGGCTTTTCTGTTCTTAGCTTCTCAAAACCTAATTACAGCCCTTCGGTTTTATTCTGTGATTTTGAAATAATGTCCATTCTGAGCTGTGATTAGGCTCTGTCCACGTTAACTCACACACTTTAATATCGACGATAGCTTGACAGAGGGTTCGTTTTATTTCTGTTTTTTTTTTTTTTAAAGATTTTATTTATTTATTTGTCAGAGAGAGAGAGAGTGAGAGCGAGCACAGGCAGACAGAGTGGAAGGCAGAGGCAGAGGGAGAAGCAGGCTCCCTGCGGAGCAAGGAGCCCCATGTGGGACTCGATCCCAGGATGCTGGGATCATGACCTGAGCCGAAGGCAGCTGCCTAACCAACTGAGCCACCCAGGCGTCCCTTATTTCTGTTTCTTAACTCTGCCTCTCATGATCTCCTTACTGGGCTGGACTCCTCATGTGGTCCTGATCCTGTAACTTAAGGCCTCCGAGGTCCGGCGGCTGAAGCATAGGTCCTGCCTGCCCAGCTTCCCCCAGAAACCCTACATCTGGGCCCTGCTGGACAGGTGGGAGCTGTTTGTCCTTTGTAGCTGTCATTTGTGAAGGGCCCAGCTCGAGCCACATTTTTTTCTTCTGAAATCCTCATTGGAAGACCAGGCATTTGTGAAGCCTTTAAAGATACTATGGTTTCTTAGTTGGCCCCTGCATGCAGTGCAGAGAAGGCACTTGGCCCCCAGTCACGCAAACTCCCAGGACCCATCCTTTGTGTCGGTAGTCACACAGATGGAGTTTGTCTGGGCTAGTGTGAATGACCCCGGCTGGAGTGGTTGCTCATTTCATACCTCTGCGTGTGTCGCCTCTCTGCCTTCCACTCCTCCTTCTGTGGCTTCATGGTGCCTGCGAGCAGGTTGACTGAGACGGAGGGCTGTCTTTGCTTGTGGACACGGGTGAGGCTGCCTTGTTTATCTTCTTCCCTCTCCACCTGTGCGCACACCTTGACATTACCTGTGCTCCTGGAGGCATCCTGGGACTTGGGCATGTCCGGAACACCTGGGACCCTGTGGAGCTCCCAGCCTCGGGTCCCCTGAGTCCGCTTCCTTGCTCAGCTGTTTGTCTTCTGCCTGACCGCTCCCTCCTGTCTCTGCGGTAATTCTTTATGGGAAATTCCAGCTTTCCGTGTATGCAGGAGGAGCGTGAATCTGGGGTGTCCATGCTCCTTCCAGACAGATTAATAGCTGTGGTTTCTGGTCCTCCTGTGTAAATCCTTTGGGGCCAGATGCCAGAGAAACGCGGTCAGAAGCTCCTTTCACACAACAGGTGCCTGGAAACCACCAGTGCTGCAGAGTAGATTTCCACTGCACGCACTAAATCTCACACGGGAAGCCCTTGGCTGTGCTGGGCAGCCCCGGATCCCAGCGCCTCTTGCCCACTACCCACTTTCAGGTCCTCGTTTCTGCCTCACTCCAGAGAGGGGGCTCTTTGTTTGCTTAGGAAGCAGGACAGCAAGTCTTGATTAAAGCCCCTAGCACTTTGCCGTCCGCACCCGACACTGAATTTGCGCTTGAGAAACTCTCCCTCGCACACTGTGCTGCTAAGCCCCCAGCCCCCACGCATGCTGCCTTTGGGGGATGCCGAGAGCTGTGAAACCGGTGTCTGGTAGTTGTGTGGATTGGGCGAAATTTGCCCATTTCCTGTATTTTCTCACATGGCCCCTCTTTTGGAAGGTTGATATGAATCTGTGGGTCAGGCAAATAGTCCTCCATGCATATGTGGTGATAAGTGGTGGAAATAACTTTCCATGGCCATTTTAGCTTTTCCGGAAAGAAGGAACTGTCAGAGACCATCATCAGATTGTTTTTAGGCATCCTTTGGCTTTGGAGCTGCCTGAGTCAAGGGCATCAGAGGACTTGAGGTGCATCCAGTGGGGAAGACACAGGCCAGTCCTGTGCACTTTTTTCCTGGCACACAGATCGCTTCTGTTTTCTTCCGAGACATCTGTAGTCTCCGTGAAACGCGAGCAGGTTGAGCCCATACTTCCTGTTGGCCCCACTCTGTTGTCTGTGAGACTTAGCGTACGCCTTGCAGAATTAAGAGCGATCCAGCCATCTCTACCCTCACCTTGTCGGGATGGTTTTTGATTTTTGGTTGGTATTCAAGTTGGTAATGAAATTACTGTTTTTTTCCCCCCCAAAGGGTATATTTCCTGCTTCATATATTCATCTTAAAGAAGCCATAGTTGAAGGAAAAGGGTGAGTCTGGTTTTAATGTTGAAATGAAGAAACATGGTGATTGTATTTGACTTTGCTGCTGGTCCATATGGCAGGGCCTGTTAGGGGATTGGATGTGGGTGTGAGTGACCATGATGGGACAGGAGTTCTGAATCGAGAAAGGGGGCTTAGGATAGAGATGTGTGTACAGCATGGCTTTGGACCTTTGAAAAGTCTCAAGTCTGCACTGCACCTGCACTCGTGCTTCTCAGACCTGAAGCTGGTTTTGGGTAGCATTGGCCCAGTGCTCTGTGCTTCTCTGTGAGCAGTCCCACTGGGTAGAGGCTCCAGCCCCCCAGCTCTGAGTCCATTTTTCTGGAAAACTTTGAACGCTATGACACCAGTGGAGTTTAGGGTGAAGCAACAGTTGGTAAATTGGGACGTGTGTGAATTTACATTTTGTGTAATTGTGATGTATGTTTCTTAGAGGTCATAAAACTGATGTATAAGATCATTAAAAGGACTTTTATAGAACGAGAACCCATTAGACAGGAATGGCAAATGAATAGCCAGGTGTGAACTTGGAAGAAGGAGCATTAAAATGTCTTCCTTTTTTGTCTCTCCTACATCTTCACCCTCAGTTAAATATGTAAATTATAAAATTACTAATCATATGATTACTGCATAATGACATCTCTTCGGCTGATTACAAAATTGCCTTTCCAAGCACTGTACTTTTAACATATGAAAAGGACTTGCTCGGGTTCTGTAGTTGCGTGATGGGTGATTAAAATGAAGAAAATAACTTAGAGGCATAGATGGGGATGACCCGTAATACGGTATTTTTTTATAGCGATAAAATGGTTTGTGTGCAGAGTTTTAAAGGGAAAGAAAAAAAAGCAAAGTTCTGACTCTTGTTGTAGAAATAATGGAACAAAGTATGCATTGAACGTATTTTACATCTGTCTGTGATTAATTTTTATAAGAGAGCACTGTGAGTATACAAAAGAACACATAGAGAATGTAATACGAAGCGTACTAGTAATGTGAATGAGAGATTATTTCGATTCTCAATGAGTAGAGTCACACCCACGTAGACAGACACACTGCCTCCCGTTCCTGGGGCTCGTGGGAGATGCCCTAGGTTGAGTGACTGAACGGTGCACCGGGGACAGAAGCAGTTAAGAAACAGTTTCTCTGCCTATGCTTTGGGGCTCCCTGTGTTTTCTCCTCACGCTGCTACTCTGGTCCTGCCTCTCCTCTGGTCCTGCTACTCCCAGCCACGCTCAGCTGCTTTCTGCCTCCCTCCTTGTAAAGACCCTCCTGCCTTCAGACTTGACAGGAGGTCTCAGCGCTCCTCCTTTCCGCCGGAGATCTGTGGACCTCGACCTCCCCTCCCCATGGTCCTTCCTCCTTTCCAGGGCAGGGTGCTCTGTCATCCAAACCCCCAACCTGCCTGCTTGCTCTCCAAGGTCATTACTCCATCTCTCTTGCCGGGTTTTTTTCTTTCTGTGTCCCCTTGACTCTCACGTCCTTCCCGCATGCTGGCTGCCACTGATTCTCTACCTTTTCTCCCATAACCAAGGCTGTTCCCATTTGTCCTCTCTCCCATGCTCCCATGGCTGACCAATGTCTCCTCCTGTTGGAGCTTCCAGTATCTTCTCAGGGCTGCTCTTCTGGTGCTTTCCTGCAGTGTGGGACACTGGTGGCTAGCGCCTTCACCGAAGCCCCTTGTTTATTCTGATGCTTTCGTACCCTGTTTCTCTTGCCTCCTAGCCTATTTCCCTGCTGCCCACTACTCCCAGGGTACCCTCCTTGTCCTTCTCCTAGCCCTGTGTTGCCCCTCTGTTTGACATGGCCCATGTTGTGTTTCCTCTCTGTGGGTGATGTTTAGATCGGGGCCTCCAGCCCTGACTGTCCCTTAATGCCTAGCTTGATCATTTAGAGCCAAGTGACTAAGGGGCCACCCCCGTTGGCTGAGCGTCTGCTGTGTCCTGCCCATCCTTCCACGCCCCGCGTGATGTTCTTTCTCTAGGTCTTACAAACAACGCTATGAGGCAGCCACTGTTGGCTTTGTACGCTGCTGACCCCTTGCAGGTAATGAGGTGCTTACGAGATGGTAATATAGTGAAGCCAGGTCTGATACATAAGAGCCAGTTGGCATATTCCTTCCAGGGACAGATCAGACCTACAGAGAGGGAGAAAGTGAGAAGGATCCAGAACCGAGACCAGGACACAGTGTGAGCAGTGGGGCCTTCTCTGTGTGGGGGAAACAGGGTCGTCTGATGGAGTTCCAAGTTTTGGAGAGTGAGTGCAAGAGCCCAGTGGACTCAGCACGAAGTTCAGGATCTGGAGGACAGAAGTTTCCCAGTTATTGCCACACCTGCTCATCCTGCGAGAGAAGGGAAATCTGCCCCCCGAGGCTTTCTAAGGATGGCATCGCAGAGTGGGATGAACCACATTTTCATCAGCATCCTTCCTGGGAACAGCAGAGACAGACTTGGCAGGGCTGTGCTAACAGCCACTTTCTGGGATAGACACTGAAGACGTCCCATCAGAGGGGAATTCCTGAAAGTAGTTTTGTGGGGTGTGGCCCCGCACACCGCGGACGGCTCGTCACTGCCGCTCCAGAGGCGCAGGCTGCCGCACCCGTCCACAGAGACTGGCCTTTTCTCCCGGGACTCCACTATCTCTGCCTGTGGGAGTCTCCACCATCAGCTGGTCATCCGGGCCTAAACCCCAATGTGAGCCCAAGAGAGGGTCCCGCTCACCAAGATGGGCTGTGGCCAGAGCAGGAGCGGGGGGGCTAGCGCAGAATCCCGGCACGTTCCATGTGGTGGGCGTATGGTCTGTTCTGGACGCCCGGTTTCCTGGGCCTGCCTTCCGTCTCTCCCTCAGTCCCAAGCATTCTGAGCCTTCCCTTCCAGGGCCTGTGACAATGGGAAGACAATGGCTGACAGGATTTAAAAAAAAGGCACAAAGCGATAGCAAGTTAATAATCAGTTCAGGGTTGCCGTGTCGGGGTGCAGGGAAAGGGAGAGGGTCACCGAGTGCTGGGATCAGATGGAGCACCTCCGGACATCGGACAGAGCCGAGGCCTCCTTTGTGTCTCACCAGGGTGACTGCTTCATGTATTATCAGACAATGAGTTTGATGCATGATGGAAATGTAAAAATCGTCTTAACCCGAGCCTGCATCTTAACGCGGCACAGACTGGCTATAATTGATGGTGTCTGTAAGATAGATGGGCGCACGTATTAGGAATGTGCTCTCAGACCCTGGTGCTCTGAAGACTTCTAATGGGATATTATTTTCCGCCTCCGCCTCACCTTGACGTGCGAGGTGGACGCCTTTACACGTAGGTAATGTGTGAACACACTTGAGCTGTGTACAGATGTGTCCTCTTGTTCTTAGAGGTGTGTGTGTTCATATGTGTGGACACAGTCTTGTTTGTATATTTTTTCTCCGTTTGCTTAAATATTTAATTCTATGGGCTAGATTTGGGATTTACAAGTACAACTTGCAGACTGTAATGAAGCCGTGAACGTGGCTGTGCTCTCCTCTTTTCCCTTAGGCAGCATGAAACGGTCATCCCGGGCGAGCTCCCGCTCATACAGGAAGTCACCACGACACTCCGCGAGTGGTCCACCATTTGGAGGCAGCTCTACGTGGTGAGAACACGGGATGTTGAATCTAAGCTTAAAAACAGAGAATGGTCTTTTTGGACCTTGCTATACCGGTGGGATTTTTTTTCCTTTCCCTGGGAACCTCAAAAGCAGAACTTCTGGGACTGAGTCATGTTCAGGGCGAAGAGAGCCCATTATTCTGGCCACCCTGGGGGGCTGTTTGTCCTCTCGGACCTGCTTTGCGTTGGGCTGCAGGCACGCTCACTGTGACAAAGCACCGGTACAGGGAAGGGCCGAGGATTTCCGCCTGCTGGTGCAGAACGGGAAACTGGCTCCTCGAGCCCTTTGGAAGACAGGAGTAGGCAGGCTGCAGGGTTTATATTTTGATCATGAAAACTAAAATCTGCTTTTAAGCTGTAATGGATGCTTATTTATGGATGCAGTAGAGAACAATTGCTGTTTATTTATTTATTTTTTGGCCATTGCCTGTGTCTTATCGTTTGAGTAAGACTACGTAGTCTTCCAGACCTAAGTGTGCCTGTTACAGAGGTGGGGAAGTTGTGTGCATTCTGGCTTCACGTACAACTGTCCGGTTCTCCCAATCATGGGAGAAGCCTTATTAACGCAGGGAGGTTGAGACTCTGACATCTTCCATTTCCTATTCCCTCGGGGCATTTCTTTGCACATAAATTCATATTTGCAGAAGATTACCTTTTGTTAAGCCTGTATTTCTATTCAGAGTGTTGATTTCTCATATGCTAATGTTGTCAGCACAAAGCAAGGGCTCTGGAGAGAAGTCAGTGCATCGATTTCTTGGGAACACAGAAAACTTGCAAAAGTCCCACAGCTGCTCTCTGGGCAGGCTTGTTGTTTTTGATTATACAGTGGTTTCTTGTAAATGCACAGTAATAAGCAGTTGCAGTAATTGGTCATCAAATGTTCTCAAAAACCGAAAAGCGTAAAGTTAGCCATGAATGTTTTGTGTAAATCTGAGCAATTTTGTAGTCGGTCTTTCATGTTCAACTTAGCAATTTTTAAACAAAAATATGGCAGCAAAACAAACAGGGCTGATGCTGAGTGATCCGTTAGTGGGCATGGCTCTAGCCTTCCCACCCTGGATAGGCATGCCCGGCCATTACCTTGGTTTCCTTTTTAGAAATGAGGGTTTCCCTCTTGTGGACTTACATTGTTGGATTTGTACAAAGCTAGAAGAAATTCCTTATAGTACTTGTCTACGAATTGTTTTTTTGCTGTGCTCTGTGGTTGTAGACAAGTTAGCAGAATATTATGGAGTTTAGATATTTGACAAAGCTTTAGGAAAAATGAATTATTAAGAGGAGATAAGCCTAGTGTGGAATAAACCATTATTTTTGGCCATTTAGTTATTATTTAAGAAATGAACACTAGGACAATGCTGGGAAGAGGAGTTTGTGGGGTGCAGGATAATCTACTGGGGTGGGGATCATAGAAATCGCTAAAAGAAGTTCACATGCTAGAAATAGTGGGATGAGAGGCTCAGAGATGTAGAGCAGAAGTCATTTTAAAAAGTAGTAGTGGCCACATTTTAATATTTATAGGGACCCTGTTTAGAATTTTATCAAATTAAGTGTTTCCTAGATTTCTTTTTGTGGAAGGAACCACTGGCTTCTTTTAGGAGGTTGGGCAGTCCCCAATTTCCTCGATGAATTCTGCTCTCTTGGCTGTTGCAAAACTGTTGCCTTCTTTTTTTTTTTTTTCTTTGGGTACCATCAACGCCTTCAAAATATGTAGAAAGTGATAAAAATGTGAATTTTTATCACTTTCCTTTTGATGTAAATGCCCCAGGAGCTTGTAGATTAAGGTTTTACTCCTTGCAGGACCGCTATGTGTGCGCTGAGCGAACCCTGGTGCGTGTGGTTCCATGTGATGCTGTTCCCTCTAACTCGCCTGATGTCAGGCCCAGGTGGTCACTTGCTTGATGTGCTGAGCGTGGCACAGGGCACAGTCTTCAAATATTGAAGACTCCATGGCAAGATCTTCAGGTTCACACTGAACATGTGGGAGTTCCCGGGTAGCCAATCTTCGGGCCATGGACTTCTAGACTAGTTCATGGGCTCAGTTTGCAGCTCCACGTCGAGATCTTGCTCTGGTTAACTTCTCGATTCAGGGGTGCATACTCAGAATGTTGGCTGGAATATTGAGGATTATGTATGACTTCTTATCCTTTTGATCTGTGAGTGCCTGATGGGAAGCAGACTCCATATCATGTGTTCCTGTTTCATGCTTTTGACATTGATTGAATCCCATCACGTAAAGTCTGTGCTGCACGTGCATTTGGAAAACCATCCGCAGTGCTTGTTTCTACCAAGAGCTTCACGCACAGCTTTTGTCCCCCCTGCAGCAAGACAACAGGGAGATGTTCCGAAGCGTGCGGCACATGATCTACGACCTCATTGAGTGGCGGTCGCAGATTCTTTCTGGAACTCTGCCGCAGGATGAGCTCAAAGAACTGAAGAAGAAGGTCACTGCCAAAATTGATTATGGAAACAGGTTTGTTTATTTGAAAGATGATTTCATGCTTAAATTATCCAATCTAATAACATTACTGTAAGCCTTGAGGAGGCTGAAATCTATTTTATCATAAAAAAAAATTTCTGACATCACAATAAGGGCGAGTTTTCATTTTTGAAAGGATGGGTTATTTTCTGTTGGATTCTAGAAATCAGGAGTTTTCAGAGACATTGTCGAAACCTGTAGTGATCTGCAAGAAGCTGGGGCTGGGGTGGCCTGTCGTTTTCACTCTTCCATAGGTGGCACTGCTCTGATTTTCCCTGACAAGGGACTTCTTTTGTTTTCTGCTCACAGTTCTTGACTTGGAGTTCAGACCTAGGGATACTTTGTGCAATAACAAGCACTGGGTTGCTTTGTGGAACCCTAAGTTCTAAGAGTTGGAAGGGACGTCAGAGGTCACCTTGAAACTTAACACTGGGCCAGGGGCTCCAGGTTTGGCAAACCCAGATACAGCCAGCGAAATCTGAATCTCAGATAAACAACAACCAATTGTGCTTTGTGTAAGGATGTTTTTTGCAAAAGTTCCTGTCTACAGTGGGCCTCCACTCAGCTCTGCTTGAATGTCTTCAGCAGTGGTGCACTCCCTTCTCTACAGCGCTCACTGGGCGTGCCAGTGTTCACAAGCCTTCCTGATGCTGAGCAGGATCGAACTGCCTCATCTGTGATCTGAGTGAGGCCCTGCCCTTTCCCACGGGATAACTCTCTAGTTATTCCTATAATGTCAGAGCTGCAAGAGGCGTTTAAAAATGATCTGGTCATAGGATTGCCAGATGCTGGTCTCTATCAGAATCACTCCTCCGAGCTTTCAAAATATAAAATTGTGGGACCTACTCCTGAAGATTTTGATTTCTAAGATGTGGAATGCTGGCTGGAAATCGCAGTTTTTAAAAATAGGGTTGGACCATGCTGGATTGCAGATTGGGGAACTTCTGGGAGAGTCAGAACCTCTCATTTTACATATTAGGACTGTGTGCTCAGAGACTGGGAGAAGTTTGCCCCCAGCTGTTTAGCTGAAAGTTGCCCTGGGTAGAATTATAACATAATGTTGTTTTCTAGTACTTCATCCTTTCAAGTGTGAAAAGTTTCTAAAAAAACATTATTACTTAGATGTAGTATTTGGATTAAAAGACCAACAGGAGAAGGTGTTTCCCCCCTACCCCCTTGCCCCACTAAAGCTGTGTGTAGGATATTAGGTATTGTTGCAGGGAAAACCATTTCATGAGGACCTGCTTAAATAAGAAAACGATGAAGAACAACAACAAACTTTTGGAGCTTTGATTCTGTTTTCTGTTGGAATATTGTATTTTAAACTTATGTTCAGAAACCACCTGCTTAATTTGGCTGTGGGAAGAACCAAAGTACATCATGTCATGGAATAATCTAGTTAAGAAAGGAAGTGTTTCAAAACATAATTTACTACTTTGATCGGAAATACAGTCCTTATTAGGACTGTTTTTGACCTCTTGCTCTGCTAAGTTCTACTGTGATAGTAGAAGTTCACCGTAAATCAGAGCCATGTGAGCACCCGTTGCTGCAAAATACACAGAATGATTGGCATGAAGAAGACCCCTGACAGGCCACTTCCTGTACCATTTTCCATGTGGCATTCTGGAAGGAGCCTAGACGCGGCCATGAGAGTGTTCTGGCTCAGAATCCAGGCTCTGGGTTCTTCTAGATGGTTCCCTGAGCTTAGGTTACTGCTTCTGTGAAATGATCTGACCACCTGTCATGGCAGCAGTGAGAGGAGGAGCACATGGCAAGATGTATGCAGCAGGGGGCGCCTGGGTGGCTCAGTGGGTTAAAGCCGCTGCCTTCACCTCAGGTCATGATCCCAGGACTCGGGATCGAGCCCCGCATTGGGCTCTCCGCTCAGCAGGGAGCCTGCTTCTCTCTCTCCCTGCCTCTCTGTCTGTCAAATCAATAAATAAAATCTTTAAAAAAGAAAAAAAAAAAGAGGTATGCAGCAGGCTGGTACATAGCCTGGGCCTCTCTGCTCCTTAGGGAGCCTGTTTCTCTGTGGCCCCTCCTCCTAAAGCCAGGTGCTTTGTAGATAGGCCTAGGCCAGCACTGGCTCCGCCCATACAGGAAAGGATTCTCTCCCTGCCTCATTAGCATTGACTCCACCCATACTAGCATTGATCCTGCCTACACCAGCACTGGCTCCGCCCATGCAGGGAAGGATTCTCTCCCCGTCTCATTAGCATTGGCCCTACCCATACCAGCGCTGACTCCTCCCAGGGGCAGGTTTATGGTTTGGATGAGCTGTAATATTTGGGAGAGGGGCTTTTCCTCGTTAGTGGAACATGTTGCAGAGACAACTGATGAGGGCCCAAATTTATTTTTTTCTTTTTTAAAAATGTTTTTCTCTTCCTCTTGAGGCACCCCACAATCACTGCAACTACTGAGGCTGTTTTCATGCAGAGCAAAAAGCCTCTGACTCTTTGTTTAAAAGCCTGTTTACCCTCTTGTTGCTGACAGGCCCAGTTGGTTCTGCTTCACCATCAGTGGATTTACTCAGTAGATATTTACAGGGAAAAACAAGGTCTTTGTGATGGCCTTCCAAATGGTGCAGTGGCCCAGCATATCTAGCAGAATGATCCTGCCTGACATGGTACCAGACTCCTATCCAGTGTTAAGGTGTGTGACTTTCAGAGAAGAGAGGTCAGAGATGAATTTTTCTCGTTGGAGTCATTATTACCAAGTCAACTTCCCTCCTAAAACTGTAACTGTTAAAGGTGTTACTTAATTGAAATTTATCTTTCTTTCAGCAGACTCTTTACATTGCTGTATGCTTAAAAAAAGCCCGAAAAGTTCCTGCTTCTATAGACTTGTTAATCACAGGAAGAAAATCCCAAAGGCAAACTATAAGGCATCTGTGGTTAAGAGCCTCATATCTTATTAAAAAGAAAACCATAACACATCACATAGCACAGCTCCTGGTTTGTTTCTTTACATAATGGTCTTTGTTTATTCTTTAAATGAAAACTGTGCTAAAAATCACCTAACAGTTTTCTTGGATTTGGGGAACAGAATGTTGCCCAAAAGACATTTCCAGATATAGATGGACAGACTTATTAGACAGATGCTGCTCGTGTTTTAAGTTGGCTACTATGTTTAGCCATCTGGCCAGAAAGTTGCTTAATGTTATTGTGGGTAACTTCCACATGTTTGTTATTGAAACATAATAGAATGTCTTTATGGAAGATCTTCTGGTGGGATTATTTGGGGATTAGAACTGGCTGTATGTACAAGGAAAGCTGTGTGATAAAACTGACCAGAATAGAATATACCTCTGCTCCGGCTCTTCCTCCCTCTTCTCCCTAGCTTAGTGATGATGGGACAGTCACAACGACCAGTTTTAAGTATTTGGGCATGTGGGTCTGTATATCATTGCATATATACATATATATGAGGAATGACTACACACATATACACACTCCGTCTGTACATGCTATATATCCCACCCCTCCCCTGAATATACACAGCAGGTGTATGCTTCAAACTGTCCACGCTGTGCACGTAGTACTTAGTAACCCACACTTCAACGCCCTTGGTTTGTGTCCATGAAGTTCTGGATGCTTCTTGTTGTAGAATTCTCGACCTGGACTTGGTGGTGAGAGATGAAGACGGGAACATTTTGGATCCAGAACTAACTAGCACGATTAGTCTCTTTAGAGCTCACGAAATAGCTTCTAAACAAGTGGAGGAAAGATTGCAGGAAGAAAAGGTAAGTTCTATTCTCCAGAATGTACCCGTTTACGTCTGGAGTACCTTTCCTCCGTAACTGCTTTCAACAGTAATAAAATGCCAGTGAAGCCCAGAATTTGCACTAGAAAATCCCCCAGAAGCACAACTGAACCGCACACTTCATGCAGTGACGAATGGAAAGGAACCCAGGTCAAAACATGCTGCTGATGACCGGAAAGAGTTTCATCCTTTGGTGGGGGGAGGGTGGTAAAGCACTTGCTCTGTCTCAGGAGGCAGGGTCTTAATGACATTGACTTCGTGTTCTCATACTGTGGGAAACAGGACTCGATTCTGCATTTCCTCTTTGATAGGAGCCCACGGAGTGACATACTCTAAGCTCGATGAGGTCAGGGAGCACATGTCTCACTGGTCTTCATCCTATCTGGTCTGTCACGGGATCTTCTCTCTAGCAGCTATTCAGAAATCAGCTGATTGAGTCAGCCATTCATTCAGCGAGTTTTCATTGAGCACCTGCTGTGTGCCTCCTCCTGAGGACATAACAGTGAATAAGACAGAAATGTCCTTGGAGGATTTAGCTGGATGCAGAAACGAAAATTAAGCAAGTATGCTTGCAAACGCCATTGTGATCGATTGAGGAGACCCTCGGGTACCTGAGGACAGGACTCAGGACAAACTCTGATGGGATTTTGACCTTTGCAGAGGGTTGTAATTACTTCTCCTTTGGGTGTGTGCATGTGTTGAGAACTTGAAGTGAGGCAAGGAAGTGACTTGTGGCTTTGCTGTGTTAGGCCAACCGGTTGCACATAGTTTCTTCTTCTGTCGAAAATAAAGCGAGGGTTGATGGTAAAGAAAGTGAGGGAGAATAAAGAAAGCGAGGGTATTGCTAATTTCCACTTTCTGTTTTATTTCTACTTAGTCCCAAAAGCAGAACGTAGATATTAACAGACAAGCGAAGTTTGCTGCCACCCCTTCTCTGGCCTTGTTTGTCAACCTCAAAAATGTGGTTTGTAAAATCGGGGAAGATGCCGAGGTGCTCATGTCTCTTTATGACCCTGTGGAGTCCAAATTCATCAGGTCAGTGATGCGTCCCTGCGGCAGGCTTTCCTCTCTGGTTAGTGGGTTCGTGTTAGGAGAACGGCACTGGAACCGCCCTACTTGTTGCTCTCAAAGATAGCACGGGGGGTCGTCCGCTGGCCGGGCTTCCCCCAGCAGCTGAAGCCAGTGCTGTTTTGGGACTTCGTAATGGCCGGGCTTGGGCTCTGGGCCAGCGTCCCCTCTCTTCTTCCCTGCCCGCATGTGGGTATTTGAACGTAGTTTGGTCTTGTGATGTTTCAGGGACCTGGCAACTGAAGATTGAACTGATTGCTTCCTGCATTGTCCTTATAGGGTTCTATGTTTCTAGACCGCCCCCTCTCCCCCAAAGGAGTATCATTCTTATCTTAATCTTTTAAGCTTTTAGTTTTTTGTAAGTTGTATTTTTGGACCTTTGGCCCGTTGTTATTTCTGCAACACGATTGGCTGGAAAGTAGCATCTTGACCAGTGCCTGCTACAGTGCTCTCACTTAATATATGGTGAACAATTTGTTGAACAAAATAGTATAAATGTAAATATTATAAATCTTGTCTCTGCTGTTCCTGTCACTTGTAATATGGTCTCTTTTCCTAGTTCTAGCTTTTGTCTCTCAGTATAACTTTCACTTTGTCCATATGGAAAAATGACGGTTTAGATTATGTGTGACGTGTGTATGTGTATGCATTTAAAACGGAAACTTCTTCATTTATATCATTCACATTTTTTTAAAGAGAGAAAGCGTGCACATGCGCGTGAGGGTGAGGAAGGGAAGAGAGAGAAAGAGAGAGAACGGGTCTTCGGCGGACTCCACTCCTAGGGCGTAGCCTGATACAGGGCTCGATCTCATGACCTTGAGATCTTGACCTAAGCCAAAATCAAGAGTCGGGTGCTTAACCAACAAGTCACCCAGGCACCCCTGTATTATTCAAAAATTGAAGAGTTAGTATGTGACAGAAAACAGAATAAATGGATGAATTTCATCCTCATTTCTGATATGGACTTCATTTCTTATTAGGATTCAATTTAGGTATTTAGCATAGTTGTTTGTTATAGGCTATGAACTAGTCGTGCAGTGTTTTTTTATGCTGTAAATGAATGAATGCTGAATTTTGGATTATAATCGGTCTAAATAAACCAGTAATGCTCTTAAAATAATGAACTTTGAAATGACATTTGCACATAGTTCCACTGCAGTTGTAACCCTAGACATCCCAAATGACAACCCCTCAAGGGTTTTGTACTGACCCTTCGCAACTGCTACCTTGTGTGGGAGATGACTTACATGTTAATGGAAGAGCCGCTCTGTGTGGCATGGTGACATTTTTGAGCTCATGCAGTCTCCTGCATTGTGGACCTCCTTGATGGTAATCATAAATCAGTGTGGGTGTCTAGTGCCGTGTTGTATTTGGAAAATGAATTTGCTTTTATTTCTTTTGTTTTCAAGTGAAAACTACCTGGTTCGCTGGTCCAGTTCAGGATTGCCTAAAGATATAGACAGATTACATAATTTGCGAGCTGTCTTTACTGTAAGTACACCCAAAGCAGTTCATTTGAATCATCCACCATCCTAATGATTATTTTTAACGACCTCCCTCTGTCTTCCTCCCTGCTGGAGCATGGGTCCTTGGGATGCCTGCAATCCATGGGAATTCAGTAATGACAAAATGCCTTCCCAGAGCTGTTCTGGGTCTCTAGCTTCCCTGTGAATCCCCGTGGCAGAGATCTACCCCAGCACTCTCTTAAACTTGTATCCGAAGTTTGCTTAACATTAATATGGACTGTTGTTACTCAGTTCCTTTTTGTTATGTGAATAACTTATTAAGATGCTAAAAAGTGGTCCGAGAAGAGCATCTCAATCCATCTTTTTACTGTCTGTTTCAATTGAACCTGCACTGAGTAATGGTTCTCTAAAATAATTTATGGAAATTAATATTTCTAGGACCTCGGAAGCAAAGACCTGAAAAGGGACAAAATCAGTTTTGTTTGTCAAATCGTTCGAGTGGGTCGCATGGAGCTGAGGGACAACAACACCAGGAAACTGACCTCAGGCTTGCGGCGGCCTTTCGGAGTGGCCGGTAATGCCCCCCTCTCCTTTTCCCGAGAGTTTCAGGATCTTCACTTTCACTGTGAGTCGGCTGCTGCAGCTGAATGCTGGACAGCAGGCTGCTCTGATTTATCAACTCTTCTGTTAGAAGAAAAAAGTCTTCTTTTCTTTGTGGTTTCTGTGGACGTGCAGCTCAGGAGGCTTCAGTCTGCAAGTTTCAGATGTAAATCATATATTTGGTTTTCAAGCAGATCCCATCTCCTGAGGGAGACCCTGACCCACATTCTCAGCCTGGAGGAAAGCCAGCCACTGGATGCTTTCAGAGTTTCTGGACTTGGGGATCGGTTGATTTAGGAGGGAATTTGCACTGCAGAGTCCAAGTGATGAAGAGGTAGAAGGAGAGCAGATCGCGAGGAGGACATGGTTATCTTGAAATAGGTGTCGTCTGGCCTCCATGCTTGTGTTCTGTTATTTTGCTAACACCTCAGGGAAAGGGAGAGATGAGTCACATCTGCTGGGGGAAGTGGGGGGAAGGTGAGAGTGTCCCTGGTCTGCTTGGGGGAAGGTGAAGGTGCCCCCGGTCTGCTGGGGGGAAGGTGAGAGTGTCCCCCCAGTCTGCTTGGGGGAAGGTGAAGGTGCCCCCCCGGTCTGCTGGGGGAAGGTGAGAGTGTCCCCCCCGGTCTGCTGGGGAAGGTGAAGGTGTCCCCATTCTGCTGGAGGAAGGTGAGGTGTCCCCAGCTTGCTGGGGGAGGGTGAAGACAGCTACATGTTTTTGGTGTGAAAGATAGATACTTGAATGCAGTGATTCTTGATGCTAACTGTACCTGAGAATGGTTTGGAGAACTATTGAAAAATGTATTCTTGCCCAGCCCCCACAGCCTGCCAGTTAAATTAGAATTGCTGCTTTAACCAGCATCACCTGTGAGCCACTGTGGGCCCTGCCGTGAGGAGGGCACAGTTATCTTGAAGTAGACAGCGGACAGCAGGCCGCTGCCATCACACTCCTTCCTCCTTGTGTCGCGTGCGGCGCGGAGCATGCCAGTGGGGCCGTCCTGAAGTCGGGAGCACCCGTGACCTACTCAGGGTGTTCTCCCACTGGCTGTTCGCTCCCCACCTCAGAAGGTGGGTCACCTTTTTGGTAATCAGCTTCTGCCCATTTTGGTGCAATTCCCATTCCCATATAGGAACTTACTGAGGTTTTATCCAGAATAACTTATGCGTGTTTATGTCGACAGAGCCCAGATGAACGTGTCGTGGACCTTTAAGCCCATGGTTCTCTGGAAGCCTTCTATGAAAATATCATGTCACATTTCTCTCTTAATATGCTGCAACGGCAAGGATATAAAAAGTACAAGAAAGCAAAAAGCATCGTTAAGACATATGTCATTCAGATTCCGTGTAGCTGGGCTTGTGCCGGACTCCCAGCCAGAGCAAGATCTTTCGTGGCACGGGCCAGCATGCGGCAAGTGGCCGTGAGGGAGACACCCCACGAAATCTGTCCATATTGTCACGGCCTTCACCTCTGGGCTTGGGAGGGGGTCCTGGGAGCTGCTGGGAGGGCGGTCCCTTCCAGGACATAGGGGATGAAGGCTGCCTTCTCCTGCCTTGATGCCAGTCACCATCCTTGCTTCCTCGCTGCTTTCCTGCGAGACTTGGGTTCCTGATGTGTTCCCAAGGCAGACACTGGGCGTGTTTGACCAGGGGACACACTCAGCTGGCGGGATCAGCTCTGCGATGGAGGGTAGAGGTGTGCAGACACATAGGCAGGCGGGCCACCGTGGCTTACGGGCAGCAGGTGGTGTCCGAGGCTCAGACGCCTCGTGTCATGGCCCAGAGTTCCAGGCTGGTGCTAGAAGTGTGATCTTGGTCACGGGAGCATCCAACAATAGGTGCACCTAGAGCCAATGGCTTGCCTCTAAGAAGGCTTCAAGCAGGGAGCATCTTCTGGGAGGTGGAGACTGCGGTCCAGGCTACACACTGCAGAGCAGCCGCAACCGGATGTTCCAGTTCGTGTGTGCTTCTGCGACCTGCATCTCTCAGCACACGCATAGGCTCTTTGCTCTGGGAGGAACACTGGTATAGCAGAGGACGTGAGGCTGCGTTCTGCCTGGGAGCATACCCAGGGGCTCCCTGGGCTCCACTGGACCAGCTAGGAGCAGGCATTGCCCCTCTTCTGGTCCTCTAGAGCCCTCCCCATTTCTGGGGGTCGGGTGGTAGAAATGGAAATTGTCCGCATTTGAAGTTAATGGCTGTGGACACCAAGGAAGGCACCATGAAGAGAGAAGCAGGCCTGCTGCCCACCTCTCTGGGGTCAGGGGTGGTGATCAAGTAGAGAGAGGGTGACTGTCCAGGACTGTTCTTCTTGGGGTCTCTGGCTGTGTCGGTCAGAGCTTGACCAGCAGAGATTTTCTGGCTCTCTGACTTGGGGCAGGGTCATCCGATTGTGTCCTTGAGCCTGAATTTCCTCAGTTGTGTGGGAGGTGATGGTGAGGAATCGCTGGTCTGGTGCCTCTTGGAAGAGTGTCCACAGATGGGGGCGTGCAGTGGGTTGGTGGATGGCAGTGACTTTACTATCATGATGTCACTCTGGGCAATGCGAGAACTTTCAGATGCCCCAGAGCTGGGCCAGGCAGTGTGGTCGGCCCTGGCCATGGGCGGTTGTTATGTAGAAGAATGAATTCAAAGGAAAAATTCCGTCCTACCACCACATTTCAGATGCCTGTGGTTCCAGAACATCTCATCACAGGACGTACTGCTGGGCAGTGCATCTCTAAAGTGTCTCTTGTATCCTAAACAAAGGAATGAATGAATGAATGAATGAATGAATGGATTTATTTTTAAAATTATTTTAAAATAAAGAAAAGATTTTATTTATCAGAGAGAGAGTGCACAAGTGGAGGAGAGACAGGCAGAGGAAGAGGGAGAAACAGGCTCCCAGTTGAGCAGGGAGTGTGACATGGGCTTGATCCCAGGACCCCGGGATCATGGCCTGAGCCAACGTCAGACGCTTAACGGACTGAGCCACCCAGGCGCCTCCAGGCAAAGGAGTGTGCTAAGTGGAACTCTGCTGTTTGAACCCCATTGGGCCAGCATTTTCATATAACTTCATTTTTCTTTTGAACATGGAAGTGCTGTAAACTCAGCTATTTAAAAAAAAAAATATATTGCCGCTGCACGGTTTATGCTGTTGTTGGTCAGAAGACAATCTGCTGTTCCTTTTTGTTTGTTTTCTCTGATTATAGCACTTATACAAAACAGTGTTCTTTTCTTGTCCCCAGTGATGGATGTAACAGATATCATAAATGGGAAAGTTGACGACGAAGACAAGCAGCACTTCATTCCCTTTCAGCCGTAAGTATGGAGCCATCAGACAGGATAGAACATGGAGAACATGTGTTTGTAGTAATTCTCTTGGAAACTAAGTTTATAAGTTCAGCACCAATAGAGATTGCTTCTTTTCTAATAATGAAGAATTTGTGGAATCACTGCTGTCGTACATGGCATTTTGTAGCCCTAGGAATCTTGGGTTACAGTTGCTTAATGGTCTTGCATGGAGACGTTTTCTGTGTGTTTCAGGGGAGTCACCTTATATTACATGGGACACGCAGAAATATCCTTCTGTGAGCATGCGTGTTTCTCTGCATCATGGATGTTTTCTAGTAGCTATTCACGTACTCAAAATACAGTACATTCAAATTCATCACGGGAGGTGGCTCCTTTTAAAATAGAAAACTGAACAAAATAATTATGAATTGTTTTGTAAGGCGAGAAAGAATGCTGGAAGCAAATAATCATGCTGCTGATTTTCTGTCTCTGGGTTGCTTCGAGTGGACTGGGTCTGTGCTCGCCACTCTTAGGGTTTATCTAGTTCGGAAGCTGAGCGTGTGGAGAGGTGCGGGAAGCTTGGAAAACATTTAGAGGAGATTTGTTAAATTGATTCTCTGATTGGAAGGTAGATCCCATGGAAATGGTCAAAAGAATCAGTTATTTCCTTGAAGAGTAAGGTGAGAGAGTACCTATGTAACAGTCCGCAGCCATTTCACTGGGCACTTCTCCATCTCAGACGCCATGGAGAGGAAGGGGTTTAGAGTGGTTTAAGATAATCAGAAGAGACAGTTTCCTCCTGGGGGAGGGAAGTCTTAGAAGAGGTGACCATAAGGCGTGTTGGCATGACCTGTTTAGAATGCTCCGCCTTCTGCCTCTTCCCATTTCTGCTTTTACTTAAGTGGTTCCATGCTTGGAAAAAAATTTATTTTAGGACCTGTACCTTGTGTTCAGGTGTTGGCCAAGGAGGCCTGGAGGCTGGTGATCCCCAGCGTGTGGCTGAGCGAGTCTCCCGGGGGTAAGGCGGGCTGGAGCTGTGAGCGAGGCTCCTCTTTGTACCACCCATTCTTGCATGGGGGATCCCCGCGCTCGGCCCCAGGCTGGAGAACCACGTGTTTAAGATGGGATTAGAGTGGTTTTCTTTGCTGGCAGGTGGTCTAGTCAGAAGGAAATTCTAGTCTAGTCTAGGAAATTCCACAGTCTGCTCAGTGGAAATTTTTGTGATCTTCCCAACATGAGACTAACTGAAAACACTGCATTAGCGAGCATGAAATGGGTGTCTCGATACACAGAACTGGAGACACAGGTGTTTTGTGGCTTTATTCTGTTAGAGTTGCTCTTCTGCCCAATATGGTAACCTTCTGTCCAGTATGGTAATCATGAGCTACATGTGGCTATTTAAATTAGTGAAGATTGAATAAAAGTAAATACTTAGTTCTTCATTTACACTAGTCCCATTTAAAGTGTTCAGTACCACAGGTAGCTGGTGGCTACCGTATTTATCATTGCGGATCTGGAGCATTCCCATCATTGCAGAACATCCTGTTGGATAGTACGTCCTTGTAACCCCACCCAGTGAAGATAGTTACAAGGATAGTTACCAGTTCTGCACGATCTGGAAGTTTCCTCAGTAAACAAGGGAAACATCATCTTCGAACATGGGCAGATATTGAGGTAATAAATAAAATATACCCTTAAAAAATGATAATATTAAGTTGCTTCTTTTGCCCATGAGAAATAATGTAGCCCAGTGCTGATTTGAATGCTGTTTTATCTATTAGACCTCAGAGTTTCCTGATGCCCTGATGTACCACTGAGTTGAAATTACCTGTTGCCTGCTAGTATCTTCTGGGAAAAGTCAAAGAAAAAAAAGGAACTGTGGGTTATTGTTTGAAAAGTTCGGAGAGTTATTAGTTTTAGATTCCCTAGTTTAAATTTCAGTGGGACATGTTAGGAGCCATCTGAGCTAGCATATTGCTGCCATCTTTTTCTGTCTTATAGCAAACTCCCATCTTAAAAAATACTGTTACACGTTCAACTCTTACTGTAATTTGTGACTCCTTGCTCCATTAAAAGAAGACTAATACACAGATTAATATTTCCAGTGCTTGAAACAAAAGAGCAGCATGATTTTAATAGCAAAATAAGCAATGAAACCAGTTCTTTGGGAAATGCCATGCTAATGAAACCGTTTTTTGCTCCATTAAAAGTGATTTATTCTATCACAGGATAAGTTTTAGGGAAGGAAACACAGTGCATATCTTTTTCTTTCTGTCTTTTTTAACTTGGTGAAGTAAATGAAAGCAGTCCTCAGCTCTCTTGAGTAATGTGGGCTCACATGATAAATAACACTTGGCCTTGGTTCTGGAAATGATTTTAAGCGTTAGGCACTTGATGTCCATTTTCTTGCTCTCATTACATGCTGTGTTTGCTGTGCTACGTGGTATTTCTCTTTGCACGTGGTGCCTGTTTGTACTTACCTGTTGGTTTTAGTGTAGCTTCTATGAACAACTCATGGTCCACGGGACCGCCAAATGTTGATGGTTTACATTCATAATTGGGTCACAGTTTGACATTTCAGAGAGGGTACTTGTGTTCTCCAAAGACTGTGCCATTCTTCTCATACTTAATTATCAGAGGCCACATTGGGTTACACAGGTCGATGGAGCAGAGTGGTTGGTCGTCACCCAAGTTCCCCAAGCAATTAAGTTGTAGGGATCTTTTTTTTTTGGTCTTGATTTTGCTTTTCCCTTTGCACCACCTGCCCCTTGACCTATGCCATCCATGGTCAGGAATTACTGAAATTGAAGAAACAGATCTAAACATTCCTTGCAATTAAATGTTGTCCAACCACATTATTTTCAGATAAGTGCCCTTTTTTATTATCTGGTAGAAAGGGAGTGGAGGCTTGGTGCATGTTTATGTCTGGGGATAGGGTCGACCTCGTTTGCTTTACTTCTTTTATGTGGTTCAGCATTTTCCTGATCAATGCTCTTCCCTGTCTCTCTTGTCACCTATCCTGTCCTTTGTCGTGCGTTGATTCATGATGACTCTCTCGCATTCGGTGACGATGATCTCTTGTGTTCCCTTGTTACCGTGACCTCTGGGTCTCTGTGCCCCTTTGTCTCCTGTGGTCTTGGTCGTCCCGTGCCCTCCAGGCTCGCGTTGGACGACGCCATTCGACACAAGCCGCTGAACATGTCATCCCGTTTTTCACCCAGGGTGGCAGGGGAGAATGACTTCCTTCAGACTGTTATAAACAAAGTCATTGCTGCCAAAGAAGTCAACCACAAGGGCCAGGGTATGTATTCTGTTGTTTTATTGCTACAAATGTTCACTTATTAATGAACTTGGGATAATGCTGTATGGTTTGCATTTTAGTTTGATGATCATGATGGTGGTGATGATGATGAGGATGCTGCTGCGGATGGTGGTGATGGTGCTCCTGGTGGTGATGATGTTGGTGATGTGATTGGTGATGATGGTGGTGGTGATGGTGATGATAGTGATGATGTTGGCAATGGTGCTTATGGTTCTGATGATGTTGGTGATGAGGATGGTGATGAAGATGGTGGTGATCGTGATGATAGCGATGATGGTGGTGATGGTGCTCGTGGTTCTGATGACATTGGTGATGAGGATGGTGATGAAGATGGTGGTGATGGTGGTGATGGTGCTCGTGGTTCTGATGACGTTGGTGATGAGGATTGTGATGATGGTGGTGGTAATGGTGATTTTAGTGGTGATGTTGATCATGGTGCTGATGGTTCTGATGATGTTGGTGTTGAGGATGGTCATGAAGATGGTGGTGATGGTGATGATAGTGATGATGTTGGCGATGATGCTCGTGGTGGTGATGATGTTGGTGATGAGGATGGTGATGATATGATGGTGATGGTGATGGTAGTGATGATGGTGGTGATGGTGCTCATGGTTCTGAAGATGTTGGTGTTGAGGGTGGTCGTGATATTGTTGGTGATGGTGATAGTGATGATATTGGCGATGGTGCTTGTGGTTCTGATGATGTTGGTGTTGAGGATGGTCGTGATATTGTTGGTGATGGTGATAGTGATGATATTGGCGATGGTGCTTGTGGTTCTGATGATGTTGGTGTTGAGGATGGTCGTGATATTGTTGGTGATGGTGATAGTGATGATTTTGGTCATGGTGCTCGTGGTGGTGATGATGTTGGTGATGAGGATGGTGATGATGATGATGACGTTAATGATGAGAACGAGGGTGGTGGTGGTAGTGGTGATGCTGCTGGTGGTGATGGTGAAATGGGCAGTGTTGGGTCATGATCTACATGGACAATGGATGTACAATGTATGGAGGTTTTATTGCTGGTCCCGCTTGTGAGCATAGCTGAGAGCCAACCCTTGGATGAGTGGGGGAAGGCTGAGTGGGACACAATGACATGTTTGCAAAGAGTCCAGAGTTGATGAGACCTCGAAGCAAGTAATTTGCCTTCCTGAGTCTTCTCCAGCTCTCCCCTCTCCTCCCAGCCATTTCTGAAAGCACATAAAGGATTTTACTAGAGAATACAGTCACTGTCCACCGGTTGTTACTCCATCTTTGCTGCTCAGAGAAATGTGGAGGCACTGGACACAGCCCAGCTCTGCGTGCACCCTTGGTTCTCTCTTCCATGCCCTTGTCACATGCTTGGTCCCAGCACATGGTTTCCTGGGCCTCTCCTTCCTCCCCCCCAAATTTGTGGCTTTGTTTTGGAGATGAATCTCTCTTCAGTTTTGTAATGGAAGGGATTTTTCCTCCTGACTCCACCGTCTTGCACTCATCGTTTTTAATCCCACGCTGACAGGTTTCCCAGCAGCTGACCTTCTGTTGGCAGAGGCAATGAATCAATCACGCGGGGCTGGTGACAGTTGGCACTCGGGTTGGCCAGGACCGCTGCCAGAAAACAGCTGTTTATGGAGGCCTCGCCTCCGGCTCTAGGGCAAGTCACCTTCAGAACTTCTCCTACCTAAGGCTGCTCTCAGCAGCAGTGGGAGAACCCACTCTTTGGTCCTCGGTTAGATGCAGACTTATCAGAAACTCAGTGGAGCTTAAGTGGCTAGACCTCTTTCATGTCGAGTTATCTTATATCACTAGCTTTTTAAGAAATGATTCTCTTGCCTCATCTCCCATTGTTATAAAGGAGAGTATGAATTGAGTTTGAAGAACGTTCTGGAGGAGGGAGAAGCCTTTGGCTTTCTCTGGTGTGAACCAGCCAGCCCCCTCCCTGATAAACAACAAGAAAACAAAAACCCTAACTAAAGCATTAATGAACTGTGGCCTCTGTTGGCAGAGTGGTTTAAGCTGACCAGGACCCACCTTCTCATCAATTACCAGCTCTCTGATTTGCACTTTAATTGAAAACCATAGGGAGAGCCAATTAAAGCTGTTTTGATTGGAGCCAGCCTCAGCCTGGGAGCACCTGCCCCCAGACCCCAGGCTTCCACTGGATTGAATTTCTCTTTCAGAGCCATCAGATTCTGAGAAACACTGTCCCAGAGTTACACAGGAGAAGTGGAGGTTGGTGTCAGGCCAGCAGGAGGACCCACAACCAGGCTCATGGGTGTCGGGGTGCAAACCTGTGTCCCCAGAGCTGAGAACGGGGGGCTCAGTTTCTTGAAGTCCAGGAGGAGGGGTGTTTCCAGGTCACAGTGAGAACTGAGAGACAAGAACATTGTTTTTTCAAGGGGACCCCAGGTGCCTTCCTGAACTGAGGTGCCCCCGGGCAATGTTGCTGGCTGGTTTTTAGATTGTCCTTGAAGCTAAAGTGAATGTCTCTCTTGGGGCTCACTGGCAAGCCTGCTTTTGTGTGTAGCAGGGAGACCCGAGAGAGAGAGAGAGAGAGAGAGAGAGAGAGCACGCGAGAGCGAGCTGTGAGCGAGCTGTGAGGCGTGTAGGTTTGCCCCCTGGAGCTCCGTGTTTTCACCAGTGGTGACCCGCGCTGCCCCTGGTGATGTCTGCCTGCCGGTCGGGCTGCAGTGGAGTCCCGGGCTGCAGTGGAGTCCCGGGCAGCACAAGGGATGGGAGGTGGGCGGTCGGCACAAAGAACCGGGGAGCTTCCCATGCTCATCTGTTCTGAGCTCCTCTCTAGGCTTTGCCCATTTTAGGTTGACGTCCGCATGTTTATTTGTCGCAATTGACATTTTTTATGTTTAGCCCAAATTATCCTGAACCCTGACCCCAGAGGTGCTGGGTGTTTAACGTGGACAGCGAGACTGCAGACACACCTGGACCTGGACCTCCGTTCCTATTGTTTGCCAGAGAATGTATGCTAATCTCTTTGGTTTGTAGCTACTCTGGTTAAGCAAAAGTCAACCTAGAGTGCACTTTTTCTTTGGAAATTGGCCTCATTTTCTCCTTTGAGGAAAGTGTTTTAAACCCAATGTAATCAGGAGAACTTAATCTCCGTGTTTAAATCGTGTTATAACAAATTGAATTGTGTCATTAAGTTACTTCGTTTATGAACTAAGATGGTTGAGCAAGCTGGTATTTGTGAGAAAGAAAAGGTGTTGGAAAGGCGGCGGGAGTTTTGCGAGGTGTTCTTAAACATTTCTCTGTCTCTGACCTCTGTAGGTGATCACTGTACCCCGTCCTACAGGGCCTTGTGAAATGTCTTTGAGTCCCATTCATTCTGGGGACATTCATTGCTTTGGCAGGTTTTTGGGGACTTGTGTGAGATTTGAGAGCCTGTCCGCAGCACCCTGGTGTCCCCAGAAGGGATCCCATGTGACTGTGTCACCTCCTCTGATAATTTCCCCTTGCATTTCCACGGGTGTCCCTTTCACATGGCTCTGCTCTGCCAGAGGACACAGCCATGGGTTCAGTGCCTGGCCCTTCAAGGGACCGCTCCTGCAGGTCCAGAGCGTCACCAGCCTGTGGTGCTTTTTTGGGAATTAGAAAAAGAGTGCCCGTCATCTGGGTGATTAGGGAGATGCAGGCAGTGCCTGGGTACACAGCTTGGGGAGCAAGAGTGTGGGTAGGGCTTAGCTCCCACTTGGCTTTCTTTCCGGGGCCTTGTGGCAGGGCACGTTTTTTTTTTTTTTTTTTTTTTACAGATTTATTTCAGAGACAGACTTACAGAAATAGTGTGAGAGAGAGCATGAGTAGGCAGGAGAGGGAGAAGGCAGCCTTCCCACTGAGCAGGGAGCCTGGTGTGGGGCTCAGTCCCAGGACCCCTGAGATCATGACCTGATCCTAAGGCAAATGCTCAACTGACTGAGCCCGCCAGGTGCCCCTGCAGTGCACATTCTGAGCCACGAGACACAGCCCCCTGTTCTGGTGTCGCACCCTGACATTGTCTTAGGGACGTCTCTTTATTGGTTATGCTTCTTTCCTCTTCCTTCAAACCCTCCCTCTTATGATTTGGAATTTTAGATTCTGAAAAGAAACAAAGGAAAAACTATGAAAGGAAAGGAAAATACCACGCATGAAACAGTCTACCTTAGATAACACATGTGTTTTTGTTTTTGCCTCTTTTCTCTCCCAGTTTCTCAACAGAGAGGCTTATGCCTCCTCCCTCTGACCTTGATTTTCTGTTTCTCCTTTGTCCTTCTCCCATCAGCATTGGCCCCCCCCAACCCCCGGCCTTAGCAGGGTGCCCTCGCTGAGGTCTGCGGTAACACCTGGCTGCTCTGTGCCAGGACACTGCCCTGGTGCCCTGTTCTCTGGGCTGCATTTTGTGCCTGTGGCCGTACTGTGCCACCCCTCTGGGCTTTCCATTTTCTCTGGCCTCTGATGTCCTGTGTGAGCTTTAATGTTGGGAATTCAGTGTGGAGTTCAGGGCCCTCTTCTTTCTATTCTTGCTTGTGCTCTCACCTTCCTCCCCTAGGATGCATGTTTCCAGGGAGCAGGGACCATTCACCACCACTCAGCTCAGCACACTGCCTTCAGTAGAAGGCCAACGGGAGAACTGTACACTCTGTCCACCAATGTGCATTCCAAGTAGATCTGGGAGACACCTGATGATCCCACACGGGAGATCACCTGAGGCCTTCAGGACGTGGCCGGGGTGTAGGGTTTTCTGGCTCAGGGATGGGTATTCCTGGCACCTGCTATTGGTTGTGCCCATGGCCCTCCCCTGTAGCCACCCCTCCTTCGTCAAGTTCTGGTTTGATCTCCACACAGGCCTCTCCACCCCCACCTCCATGGTGTTGCCTGGGTTCCTGCAGTGGCTTCTCTGCTGGGATCCTCACTTGGCTCTGAACTATCCCCCCTCCCACCTGCTCACGAACCCCCACGATCCCCAGAGTACTGTCAAGTGGGGTCTTGGTACTTGCTTGTCTTTCCAGCCTCCCCACTCCTTCAGATGGAGCAGTTCCCACCATGGCTGATTGGGCCCTGCAGGGTTGGGACCCTGCTGCCTTCCGAGCCTCCTCTCATGCGTCTCCCCCTGCGGCTCAGGTCATCCAGCACCCGGGTAGGCACCCAAGCATGCTCCTTGCTTAGGGTCAACTCATCTCCTGATCTCTTGTGATGTCCCTTCGGGAGAGCCTCGGTGACCCTCAGGATCCCCATCTTGGGGATATACTCTCCAGGTGCCCTGAACTTTTCCTTACAAAGCTCTTGGCCATTGCATATTTCACTGAGCCCGTGGGTATTTTACTCGTGGGACAGAAGCTGAGTCCCTGGTGAGGATACAGTGAATGTTTGCTCTGTGTCTGCTGTGCCCAGTGTGTGTTGGGCACACAGTAGGTGCTTACCGACACTTCTGAGTAGATCAGAGGGATTGTCTAGATGGCAGGAGGAGAAGGCTTCACCACCTGGCAGAGAAAAAAATGTCATCATGACTGGGTTTTCACCACAAGTGATGTAGGTCTTAGCAGAGGATGGATTTTTTGGGCCGGCTGATAAGAGACAGGAAGCTCGAGAAAAAGGGTGTGAGGTTTGGGGTTTCATCAAGCAGAACGACTCTGGACAGCAGCAGCCTCAGGTGATCTCCCGTGTGGGATCATCAGGTGTCTCCCAGGTCTACTTGGAATGCACGTTGGTGGACAGAGTGTACAGTTCTCCCGTTGGCCTTCTACTGAAGGCAGTGTGCTCCCTGGAAACATGCATCCTAGGGGAGGAATGGGCTGGACAGACAGATAAACACACACACACTAGTAGTGTTAATGAGAGCAAATGCCTTTGTATTCTTATGGGCACTTAGGGTCCTGCAGGGCCGAGTGACCAGAGAGCTAGCAGGCCAGGCCTCCAAGGTCCCAGGGATGGAGACCCGGATGTGTCAGCTGACAGTGACAACCTCCCTTCCCACCTGGAAGCGAGGCTCTGTCTTTTGAATGGCTGAGAGAGCCATGCACCTGATTTGTCTCCCGCCTTTGATTTTGTTAGAAAGTGCCTGCTGTATTCCCTCTTTTTACTTCCTGTGTGCTGGCTGCACAGCAGTACTTTCCACAAAATGCAACTCTTGCTTCGCATGGTAGAGGGAGAGGTTGGCAGATAGCCTCAGCTCACAGCTGGCAGCAAGTTCACCGTGTTCTCTGCGCAGCAGCCCCCCCGTCTAGCTTGGGGTTCTGGAGTCTTCAATTGCCCTCCTTGGAGGGAAGAGCCAAGTGGGGGGCAGAGCATTAGTTCTCCTTCACTGTGATGTCATGCCACAGAGGGACCAGGCTTCCCTGGCTGTGCGGGAGCTGACTTGCTGGTGGCTCGCAGCCCAGCACCGTGCTCCCCACAGTCTGTGAAACTCCCTGGGTTGGGGAAGCTGTGCATTTACCTCCTGAACTTCACTTTGTGCTGTCATCCTTCTGGGGACAATGGAAAAGGAGAGTTTTCTTAATCACTCCTAGAAAAATGCTTCTTCCTGATTTATCTTCAGTGCCTATGAGAAGAGTCATTGGTTCAGGGCAGGTGCCGTGCATTGCTGCTGCTCTTGTGCCTTCGCCAGGGCACGGGGCCCCTCCAGGGTAGGGTTTGTTACCCCCGCTAGTCAGATGCAGGGGATTCCCCTGTGCCAGCTGTCTTTCCCTAGCCCCTCTCTTTCTCTCGCACCCATGTTTTCTCCAAAGATGTTGACTTGTTGACTTGTGAATTACCAGTTGCTCATTTGCTGAGGTTTTCCTGAAAAGGTTTTCTGAAATAATCTTTCAAAAATATAGAAGATAAAACATGACTCATGTGTCCATTGTTTTTCTAGGTTTGTGGGTAACACTGAAATTACTTCCTGGAGATATCCATCAGATTAGAAAAGAGTTTCCTCACTTAGTGGACAGGACCACAGCAGTGGCTCGGAAGACGGGGTTTCCGGAGATAATCATGCCTGGTAAGAACTGATTCCTTTTGCGCTTTGGGTGTGGTGTGGATGTGGATGGCGTTCGGGGAGCTTGTACAGCTGGCTGCAAGGTGCAGTATGGGGATGGTGTCCTGGGGGAGCTCTGGCAAGCAGAGAGTTGAGCTGGTGGGAGGTGATGTGTGAACCCCAGCATGGTCGTAGTTCATCCCTGCAGGCAGGAGCTGAGGCCAGTCTGAGAGCTGACCACCTGGGTTTGGGCTGCGGGGGGGTGGCTTCTCTTGGTTGTCTTAACCTGCTGGTGGGAGTGACTTTTGGTGGCATTGTATAAGGATAAGCGAGGGAATGGATGTTTTCAGAAACCCAGCCCTGAGAACCTGAGGTGGGTTTCCACCACCAGCTGGAATAAACATCATCATTCCCGTAAGCAAAGCCTCTGTTACCCTTAATCTAGAAGCCTTTCAGGTTATCTCTGCCCTATATCATCTGGTGAAAAGGAAGAATGGGAGTGAGACATTCCAACAACCCTGGCTGCCAGGCTACGGGAGCTGGGTCGGGGAATCTCAAATGTAATGAAGGACAGTGGAGCATGGGGCCCTTTCAAGGGCCCTGTGGGCTTCACTTTAGGTTGTGCTCAGTGGATCAGTCGTGGTGGTTGGTTCACTGTAGGATGAAGGCAGCAGTTTGGTGATGGTAACGTAGGTTCATAGTGAATGTCCTGTAACTTCTTTGGAATCATCTAGAACGTGTTCAAAGTTAAGGGGCACAGTTTAGGTAAATGGACCCTACTAGGTTCCAGACCCTCAGGGTCGGTTGTGGGTTAAATGTCTCTTTACCGCTGTGGTCCCTAGCCTCAAACTTCACCTTCAGCCCAGAGGTGAAAATGCAGGACCTGGAGTCTGGCCTCCGTTTGGAGCTGTGCCAGGGCTCCTCCCCAACCTTGCTCAGCTGTGCTCTGCTGCTCTGAAGAGAGTATTGATAATTCTTACCCGTAGGGTGGGGTGGAGTTGGGATGCTGTAGTGGGTAAAGTCACAAAAACACAATTCCGGCTCAAATGGCTGAGCCCTAAGCATAATCACTGGCTTACGTCCCTGAGCGATGAACAGCCGGACTCCCTTTCTCCATAGTAGTCTCTGCTGCGTTGTCTCCTGTGCGTATTGACTTTGTCGTCTGGGTAAGGGCTCTGCTGGCTTCCGTGTTCTTTCCAGACCCCAGTGTCCTAAAGGAGATAGTGTGCTTTGGACCCACTGTTGCCCAGCAGGGAGCCTGGGCGTCCTGCAGCCTGGTCTGCTCAGGACCCTGCCCCGTGGCCCCTGGACAGCGATGGGTTGGGCAGTGGGGTGTGCACATCAGCCACCTAGACGTCCGTGCCTCCCAGCGGCAGGGGTTGTAGGAGGGAGACAGGGACACCAGACACGTGTCTGGGTAGACACCTGATCAAAACAAGAAAGGAGGGGCAGCAAGTGAACGTTGACACCTGAAACCTGCTCAGTTCCTGTTACTTATTAGTACCGCTCAGACTCGGTAATGGATGTTAAGCTTCTTAAACCAATAATGGAATTCCGTGTAAAGATTAATCTCATATTTACATAATACTTTTCAGTTTCCAAATAACATTCATATTAATAATCTGATTTGATCCTCACGAGATCCTGGGCAAGCCCGTGAATATTTATCCTTTATATCTGTGGGATACTTTTCGGTCTGCTGATAATGCTCATGGAAGTCTACATGTTGGTGTTGAACTAATTGCAATTGAAATTAAGCCATAGCCTAAAGTTACACAACTAATGAGCAGTAGAAATGGGGCCACACCACCGCACATTCAAGGATTCCCCGTGGTGTCCCTTTAAGGGCCCTGCTGCACATTGCAGGAAGAGCTGTCCGCTCACTGCGTGCCCTGTCAGAGCTACTGGTTTGTGTAGTGTAGGGTAGGTGGGGGTGTGTTCCTTCTGCTTCCTCGATGTCTCGGGGCTGTTGTGGGTCATTGCGTTCTCTGGCTGGTGAGCTGATGTAAAGGACTTCTCAGATTGGTTAGGCTGGTGTGTAGCAGCTTCCCCATACAGAGGCTGGTGTGTAGCAGCTTCCCCATACCGGAGGAAAGCATGAGCTCCAGCTCGCTGTGAAACCGAGGGGTACCTTCAGCGGGCAGGAGTGAAGTCTGTGCACAGCAAATTAATTTGGAGCTCTTAGTGGATGCATTGCTTGCATGTGGAATTGAAATGAAATTTATAGATTAGGATGACATTGGGCATTCGTCTTGGGTGGTCTGGGACGGCCTCATGTTCAAAGAGAGGCCCGGGAAACTTCTAGCTTGTACTGGTCATATTTCCCTTTATAACTGACCAACCTAAAAGGTAACTCTAGACCTCTAAAATAATCTCCTCATAGATTCCTGCAGAAGCCTTGTAGCTGCCTGTTGTTCAGTGGGTTCTGTGTACTGAGTTGGGAGTTGGGGTTCCTGTAGTGTGGGACTCTAGCTAGAGGGAGCCACCATGTTCTCTATGGCCAGGGAATCGTCGACAGGCTGTGGGTACCGCATGGTACCCTTGGGAAAGAGAGAGAGATTGAGACCCAGGGGTGTTTTCACTCAGGTCCCTGGCCTTTAGCTTGGTAGGACCTGTGCATTGTTCCCATCTTGTCCTGTCTTATGGAGATGTTTTTCTTTCTTTCTTTCTTTATAAAATTTTATTTATTTGATAGAGACACAGTGAGAAAGGGAACACAAGCAGAGGGAGTGGGAGAGAGAGAAGCGAGTTCCCCACTGAGCAGGGAGCCCAGTGCAGGGCTCGATCCCAGGACTCTGGGATCATAACCTGAGCCGAAGGCAGATGCTCAATGACTGAGCCACCCAAGCGCCCCATGGAGATGTGTTTTACAGAGATGTGCATCTCCTTCACACAGTGGGAGAGCCTGCTGTGTCACCTGTGTGTTTCTGCCAGCTTTTCTGCCTTTCTGTGAGCCACTGGAAATCTGCAGGTTTTCTGAAGGATCCTGGTGGGGAACAGAGTTTTCCCCTGAGCCCAGAAGGTGGCGGGAGGCCTGCATGAGGCAGAGGGGGTGTGAGTCCACCCACGCCTGCCTGCGATTCCTTCCTCCCCAGAGTGAGAACCTTGGGGCCCTGCAGGCCTCCACTGAGGGCACTCTTGTGAGTGTGCATCTGTGGGGCTCATCTGCCATAAAAAGGGACTCACTTCTGGGCCGGCCCTGCATCTGGATGTCTAGGCCAGTAGGAGAGTGAGACCATGGGGTTCACCACCTCGCTGCCCCAGCGTGTCATGGCCGTCTGGCTGATGAGGCCTTTAAGAAGCTCTTGTAGCCCTTTTTGATGACAGGTTTTGTGCTTTGGTAGAATGTGCAGGCCGAGGGGTCCTGCAGATGTACCCGGCCTTATCTTCTGCTCAGCGGCGGGTGGTGTGGGAGGTCCGGTGACTTGTCCGCAGCCGCTCAGGGCTTGGTGGCAGGTGTTGGCCTGGCAGCTTTGCCTTCTGCGCCTGGCCTGGGCTCCATCACTCTTAGCTTCTCGCAGAGTCAATATTACTGACTACAGCCGCACTCCCTCTCCCAGCAGCGTCTGTGGCTGTGGAAACAACCCACTGGGATTATTATAATAATGACTTTTAAATGAAGGCTTAATTTAATAGCTGGAGACATTAAAAGCCAGAATAGAGCAGAAAAAAAGAAAGGAAGAAAACAAGAATGCAAGGGGACTTGTTCTTGGCCATAGTGGGCCATTTGCTTCTTTTGATGGGCCGGTTCCTCACGTCTCCTGTGGGAGGGCAGGTGGGTCCACGTGGGACGTGACCAGACACACAGCAGAGGGAGAAGCACTGGGTAGTGGTGCTTGCTCTAAATCATGCGGCTAATGAAGCTTGCTAAGTTTTCCCAGTCGGACCATTACCAGGGGCCTCATAGGCTCTCAGTAGGAAGAAGCATGTTGAGTTTGTTTGTTGTGTATGGGTTTTGTTTTTGTTTTCACAGTTTATGGCCAGTCTCACTTTAAAACACACAGGTCTGTTCTGATCCTGACAGCGGCCCACCAGAAGGAGAGAAACTTCTCTCTTGACCCGCTCCTAGTCCCTGATCCCAGACATCAACTCAGAACCTTGGCTTGTGGCTCTGATTCTCGATCAGCTTCTTGTTCAAGTCCTTGGAATAATGTAGAGGAAGCCAGTATTACTCGTTGTCATCTGACATGTGCCACTGATGGTGTGATGATCTCGGGTGACCCATATACCGAGAACACAGCCTGTGGTCCACCATGCGATGGTGATGGGGGTCACGCTGGGCAATGGACACCGGAGAGGGGATGGTCACTGCAAACCCATCGGTGGCATTCGCATTGCGGTGGGCATGAGCTGTCCACTGAGGTGAAGGACCGTGCTGATAATTCAGGGCCTTGAAGTTTCTCCTCCTCCTTGTGATCTTACGATGACGATGCTGAAAACTGCTTTTGTCATGTGTTTAAATGCTGAGACTTTTGTAGAAAATATTTTGTAATTATATATACAGTATTTATAATGCTCTGTTAGGATTGGTAGCAATTTCAACAGTGTTGCAGAATTCCCTGTTATATTATGAATAATGGATTGGTTTTAAAGGTATAATTTCTCCCCCAGGTGATGTTCGAAATGATATCTACGTAACATTAGTTCAAGGAGATTTTGATAAAGGAAGCAAAACCACAGCAAAGAATGTGGAGGTTACAGTGTCTGTTTACGATGAAGACGGAAAACGGCTGGAGGTATTTATTGTTGCAAAGCTTTATCTGTGGTGTTGAAACTTTATTTTCCAAGTGTTTTCTTGGCTCTGCTGCCGAATAGGAAAAGACATAGCTAAGGCTGCTTGACTCCCTTTCTGGGGATGAGAGTTGATTCTCTACCCCTTTCTCCAGCTCACCATAAAGGGCTGGCGTCCTCGGGGTCCTGGCTGCCACCTACCTTGAGAGACCCCTGCTTTGAGAGACCCTTACCTCGAGAGATCCCCTCTTTCCCAGTCCTATCACAGGGCCTCACTTGCCAACATAGACCCAAGCCTCAGAGGTCTAGTGGTCACACTAGAAGTTCAGACACAGTTATTATCACCATCTGAGAGATAGGGAAACTGAGGCCCGGGGAAGTCTTGTCCAGGGTCAGAGAGTTAAGTGGGAGTTGGAACTGGGTTTTGAATCTGGGCCTCTGACCTCGTGCTCTTCTGGGTGGTGGTGGTTACCATGGTGGCCTGCAGGACTCGGTGTGCTGGGCGATGCTCAGGGATGGTGACCTCCTCTGATGACTGGAGGCCACGCCAGAGCAGGTGTCCCTGCCAGATACCCCTCTGGACCCTGGGGAGCGGACTGGGCTCCTCTGGGCCCACGTGTCTGAGAGCAATGCCCCGTGTGTGCACCTGAGGCTCAGCTGTGCCAGGAGGTGAGGGTGGCGTCCTTTCTGTGTGGGTGGCCCATGTCCAGGGTCACTGCCGGGTGGTGTTGCCCTTGCCACTTGGGCTTTATCGGTATAGCTTCTGCTGGAGCCGAGTGGTCAGTTTACGGCTGGTAGAATGGGAAGGAGCGTTGCCATCTCTTTCTCGCCTCTCGCTCTTCATCCTGGACCTCCTGAGTGAAGCCGGCAGCTTCCTGCCGATCCGAATGTGAAGGCTGTTAGAGGTGAGGGTCGGAAGGACGGAGGACAGTAGCGTTCCTATACTGATAGCCATCAAGATGCGGGAATGTCTGCGAGCGAGACTGTATGCTGGCCGCGGCGGCTCCAGATGGATCTGTCCTTCCATTGCTGGGAGCATATTCCCTTTGTGATGGGGTTTATTGGCATTCCTGTAGTGCTCTGCTTAGCTCATCTAATGGGGGCGGGAGGTGGGGAGATGGATGCAGTGTCAAGCTCTATGAGGTCTGATGTGAACTCTTTATGCCTTCTTTTAAAGCATGTGATTTTCCCGGGTGCTGGTGATGAAGCGATTTCAGAGTACAAGTCTGTGATTTACTACCAAGTAAAACAGCCACGTTGGTTTGAGACCGTTAAGGTATCATGTACATGGTCATTTTATCCCACGGGGTTGATTATCAAATGCTCATTTGTATCCCAAGGAAGTCCCCGGCTCCCACCCCGCCCGGGGCTGCTCGCCAGCGGGCACCCTGAGCTGGCAGAGGAGCTCTCCCCACAAAGTCGTTCAAGGTTGCTAAGGAACCATGCCGGCATTTCTTGGAATACATTTACTCCCATCTCCTTTTGGACATAAAAATAGGACTTTCATGGAGACAAATGACAAAGTCCTTTAAAGATCGCTGTTATCTCTCTCTTCCCGGGTCTGTTATGTGTGTGGCACGCTGTCTTTACACCAAATGGGAAAAAATAGAGGTGACAGTGTATGGAGGACGTCTCTGGGGAGATGGGTCCCCGTCCACGAGGTGACACTGCTCTCCCGACGCAGCTCGCTGGCGTCAGCACGGCAACCCGCCGTAGCACACCACAGCCCCGTACCAAGGGCTTGAACGTTGGGAAACCCAGTCTGGGGTTGGCCTTAGAAGACAGATGGTAGCTGGGAGAATTGGGGACAGTCATTGGTTAAAGGCAGCATGCATGGGGTCTGTCTGCTTTGACTGCTCGTCACAACAGGAAGGCTTTCTTCCTGATGCCCTAGGGCAGGTCCCTGAGCTGTGGAAGGACTGTGGACACCTCCAATAAGGGCTACTGGGAATATGGCAACTTGTAAAAGATAGACTTTAACAGTGAGGACATGAACATTTATGAAATTTTCTGTTGTCTTACAGAATCGGTTTGGCATCCCTTACAACATTGTCTTGTTTAAATTTTCCAAAAGCATTTTGCCTTCGGGAAAGTCCCATCGGGATTAGGCATACCGTATTTTGGTCCCTGCAGGGAGGAAGTGCGCAGTCGCACAGTATCTCCACTTGAACAAAACCATTAATGTGAGAAGATACGGCACAGGTGCTGAAAGCTTCTTTTTCCATTGCACAGGTGGCCATTCCCATTGAGGACGTCAACCGCAGTCACCTTCGGTTTACCTTCCGCCACAGGTCATCCCAGGACTGTGAGTAATCCTTTGATTTTAGCCCGTGTTGTTTGCAAGGGGAAACTGGGCAAAGCTCCGTCGGCTACACTTGTCACTTGTTCTGGATCCAGAACTAGGTGATCCTAATAGATGCAGTTTTAATCCTTTAGCTCATTTCCATGTTGACTTGTGTCTGGAAGGTGTTACTGATTCTTTTTCATTGCGACGCTTACAGGAGATCTTCATTTTCTTCTCGACTTTTTCCTGCTGCTACCTCCTGTTCTTCCTTTCTGTTTCTTCTCTTCCACGTGACTTTCTAAGGCTGTTCCATTCATCCAGAAAGTCACTGAGATACAAGTAGATTTCAGAAATCAGCTCCTAATGCTGTTTGCGTCAGAATGGAAAGCCTCGATATCTGTTTTGTGTTTGCGGGTAGCCCCCACGTCTGGCTTCAGACTGTACTTCTCTGGTGGGAGATGTTGGTGTAGTTGTGACTGATGCTGAGAAGAGGGGAAGAACTGGGGTTCGGATCCCTGCCCTTCCAGAAGAGTTCTTTATCAATGACTGCAGTTCCCCTCTCATGTTCATTCTTGTCTGCTAAGGACAAAGCCCTGTACTAGACAGTAAGACATCACGACAGACAGCTGTATCCCTCCTTGCCCTTTGTGGTCTGTACCCCCAGGGCAGTGAGCTAAGATTTGGGACAGTAATGCCCAGCAAGATGGGCTGCATTGTGTTGCTGTTGCTTTGAGGGGAAGGGTGGTTTGGGGGCTGTGTTTATCACTTGGGTGGGGACCACTTGAGGAAGGGGGGGTCCTCTGCCCTGGCTCTCTGGAGATGCTTCATCTGGAGGATAAGTGCCTGGGGGTCTTGGCGAAGTGGGACGGAGGCTACGGAACCCATGGCACGATGTTTGGCATAGAGGAGGGGGTGGGCCCTCAGAAGCCACTTCTTTGTGGTAATATGTCCATCCTTCATGCTGTTTCTGGAAGGGGGCCTGCTTGACCTGGGCCCTTTCCGGGGTACGGGACCCGCACAGGTAGGGGGTGCAGGAGAGTGAGTGTGTGCGCAGCGGTGTGAAGCGGGGGGAAGGTGGGCCTTACTGTGCGGCCAGCAAGGAGCCAGGACCCCGCTGTTGTTGAGAAGCTCTGGGGAAGCATGTTCCTGTGGTCTGCAGGGCTGTTGTGTGCAGAGCACGCATCTCAGCCTGAAGACGGGCTGTTGGGGGGACGGGGCAGGTGGGTCTGGAGCATCATCCTATCTCCTGTCCCTTCCCAGGGTTTCAGCAGAGCAGGGCCCTAGCTCATGAGGGGTTGGGGTTCAGGGAGACGGGGAAAAGCAGGGTGGCGAGGGCTGGGCAGCGTGGGAAGCGGTCCCCAGCCACGGTGGACTTGCCTGACGGCCGGAGCCAGCCCGCCAGGTGGTGGCCCGGGGTCTGCTGGTTGTGCATGGCCCTCCTCGGTGCCCAGAACCGTGGGGTAGGAACAGTGACTCAAACATGAGCTAACATTCGTGTGCTCTTACTGTGCTGTTTGGATCTGTTCTCACCCATGACAGCCCCGTGGGCCCTCACTGTGGTCATTGCTCTGCACTTCCGGTGGAGGAACTTGTCGCTCACAGACCCAGCTCAGTCCCCAAAGTCACCCAGTTTGTCAGTGGGGGAGCTCGGGTTCAAACCCGGTCTGTGTGCATGAGTGTCCACTCCCACACCTCGGGGGCATGGCGAGGCCACTTAACGTCCTCTGGTCTTAGTTTAGCGCCTGCTGTCTACACCTCACAGAGAAGATCCTCTTTGCACACTTTAGTTTGAGATGAGTTGTGAGGTCAGCCCGGGAGGATCATGGAGCAGTAGACAGGGGCGCGGGGTCACCGGAGCGGGGTCCATCATGGGGGCCGCTCAGGGGAGGTCATTCCTTGCCCAAAGCAGGGAGCAGGGGGCCGGGTAGAGCGGCTGGGAGTGGGAGCAGGCCGCAGGGAAGAAGGTGGGAGCACTGACGGGCAAGGAAAGAGTTCTAGAATCCACAGAAGCTTGTCTTAAAAGGCACACTCGCCCTTTACAATGAGCTTGTTCTCTGGTTAATAAATTACATTAGGGCAGAGGGATATCCTCTGTAGCATTTTAATTTTCAAAATCCTTGTTTTTCTAGTCAGTTTTAAGTACTTGTTACAGACAAGGTGCTGTCCCCCGACATGCCGCCATACATTTGTATAATTAATGAGGCTCCCTGGCTGTGGCTTGTGGGGTTTTGGAACCGTGTGGAACACCGGGAGTGTGAGGCTGACTCTGTCCTGAGCCGGCCACCGCGGGAGCGCTGACAGCCCCCAGGGCCTCCTCAGCCTGCCTGAGCGTACACCCGCAGGGTCAGAAACCAGCCAGTGTGGCCCCCCGACCCCCTGCAGTGAGCTGCTTTTTTTTTTTTTTCCCCTAAAGGGAGACACGGTGAGCATAGGGAACCAGTGATGGGGCTTCTCAGGCTGGGATCCGTTCCGGGGGGGCGGGAATTGCGGTGCTGATGTGACAAACACTCTAGCAGCCTGTGAGCACTTCAGGTGCGTCCGCTCCTGTTTCTCCCGAACTCGAGCTGGTGTGCAGCACTGGGTCCGGCTGGCCGGGAGCTGAGTTTCCTGGGCTCTCAGGGGGCCTGGCTGGGTGGGGCGGCCCTGCCTCCTGTGCCCCTGGTGTCCTGCAAAATTGTTGTCTCCTCCCAGTGGTGCCAGTGAGCATGTAGTCAGTCCTGCCTGTGGCCTCAAGATCAGGGTATAGGACATGAATCAAAGGTGCACAGTGTTACTTTGTCCTACTTACTAGTAAGATCAGGGGAACCCATGTGCTGACGGGGGTGCTCATGTGTCCTGAACCATGGCTGCTCGCACAGAGATCTCTTCCTTCTTACCTGAACATTATGGTAGTTCACGTTTTCTGTGTCCTTTTACAAAGTTGTTACTGCTATTTTTATTCCTAGAGTAAAAATTTTTTTGTCTTCATTCCTGCCTTTGTTTCGGTAGGTCAGTCATTCCTTTCTCTTTCTAATTAGCCAGAATTTATTGAGCACCTGCTACGTGCCGGGTACTCATGGACACCAGGACTGCAGAGATAAACAAGACACGTCATCTTTGGCAGTGGTGGTGACTCGGGATAGATATTTTGATCTCCTGGCTCAGGGTGTGGGTGGGTGTGCTCTTTTGTTGACCCCTGTCTGTCTGTCTGTCTCTCTTTTAAGATTTTATTATTTGAGAGAGAGAGAGAGTTCGGGGAGGGGCAGAGAGAGAGGAGCAGACTCTGTACTGAGAGTGGAGCCTACATGGGGCTCGAACCCAGGACCCTGGGATCATGACCTGAGCGGAAGGCAGAGGCTCAGCTGAGTGAGCCTGCCAGGCGCCCGCTCTTGTCATCTCTGAAAGAGAATGTAGGGTGTATAATTTTAATGATGATAGCCCTGGAACCCAATGTTTCTGTGCCACACTCCGTGGCCATCTTGCAGAACCTGTTCAGAATCTGCTTCTTCAGATTCCGCCTTATCTGCCTCCTGCTCTGGCCCTGGCCCACTCGCCCCCCGCTGCTCACCAGCCACCTGGCTCTCTGTCCCCAAGGGCCAAGCGCAGGGCCACTCAGGGACTCTGCCTTTGGCCGTGTCTCTTCTGGGAAGGTTTATGCACCAGCTCACATGTTGTCCATCTCCTCAGAGACCTCGTCCAACCATCTAGACATTCATCCCTGTTCCACCATGCCCCTCTCATGTGTCACTGTCACCAAGCTAAAGGACCGGTTTGTTGGTGTCTCCCCAGCTAGAACGGATGCTTACCGAGTATCTCATAGACGGCAGGCCCTGTTGCTCGTCCAGCTTGTGAACCCACAGAGGAGGAGAGCTCTGCTGTCTTGCTCTCTTTTCTCGAAGGGCACTGATTCTGTGGGGTTGGTGCTCCCCCTTTAAGGCCTCACTAACCTTGAGCTCTTTCCTATAGGCTGCACGTGGGGGGTGCTTCGGGTTCTAGGCCAGACTGGGGAGGGACACAATTCAGTCCATAGCAGTTGAGAAGAAGAACACATCGGGGGAGGGGAGAGAGTGTGCCCGGGTTATGATTTACTGCGTGAGATGGTCTGGTTACCTCGGAGCAGGGCATCTGTCAGCCAGAACTTGAATGAAGGGAAGGAATGAGTCTCACCCACACGCAGGTATCTAGGGGAGCGTTCTTGCCAAAGAACAAAATTTCACATTCATGCCTGAATTTATCGTAGTGGATGTCATGGGGTAGGAGTCTGTTCTGTTTTCCCATACTGATAGCCAGTTTTCTCAGGGAATGGCCAGTCCCTACTGCACTGCCTTTTGCACTGGGTTTCCGGACGCCGTCGCTCCTGTTGCCTCTGGGCGTCCCGGTATTAAGCCTTGCTGTGGTCTTTGTTGTCATTTCCCAGACACTGCTGGTTTCCTGGTTCGCAGACCTCCTGCCTCCCCATCCTTTGTGCTCTTGAGCTTCTTCCACTGCTCGTGACCGTGGGAATCCGCTTGCATGTTCCATGAGGAATCTCTTCTTTGAGGTTCTAATTGGAGTTACTTGGAATTTACAGGTTAATTGGAGCACCACTGGTCCCATTAGGAGGAGTCTTCCTCCTAGTGAACACACTCCCATTTTTCCATTTCTATTTCCTTTAATTCAGTGCAGTTTTGTCATGTTTTTGTAAAGGGTAGCCCTTGTAGTTTTTTATGTGATCTTGCCATGACGGCGGTGGACAATGATGATGGATTTCTCTTGCAGCCAAGGATAAATCTGAGAAAATATTCGCACTAGCCTTTGTAAAGCTGATGAGATACGACGGGACCACGCTGAGGGACGGGGAGCACGATCTCATCGTCTACAAGGTATGCTGCTTGCTTGGTGCTGTACTGCTGGGGTGGAGCTCTCTCCTACTCCGTCCTCCCCTCGGGGACTCCTGGGCTGAGCTGACGTTTCCTGTGTGTGTGAGAAAGCTGCTCTCTGGTTTCACTTACCTGCATGCACATCTCCAATGACCAGCCCTTTTGCTGTCCCTAATGAGAGAACAGGATGTGCAATAAATGTTAAAATGAATGAACCTACACCAATAAGGGCAGCTGTTAAAATGAACAGTTTTGGAAGTGATAAGAGCAAACGTGGATAAAAGGATGAAGGACAGTGACGGATAGAACAGAAGCAGGGGTCGTTGGCTGTGACTTGCTTCCCACGTGCCCGTGATTAAACCCCCAGGCGGAGGCGAAGAAGCTGGAGGACGCCGCCACGTACCTGAGCCTGCCGTCCACGAAAGCAGAGCTCGAGGAAAAGGCGCACTCGGCCACCGGCAGGAGCATGCAGAGTCTTGGGAACTGCACGATCAGCAAAGACTCCTTCCAGATCTCAACTCTCGTGTGCTCCACCAAACTTACCCAGAACGGTGAGTCTGCGGATGGCCCCGTGTTCACCCTGCACTTTTCCTCCCTCAACCACATCCTTTTCGGGCTCCCAGCCCACTCTCTGCTCCCAGCGTCCTCCATGTGCTGGTATTGGCCGGCACCAATGTCCATGGACCAGAAGGGGGCGTGGCACCCGCTGCACCTGAAAATGTACTATAATTTTCGTCTGGGCGTTAACCTTATAGAGAGATAACCTTTTGGGTTTGCTTTCAGAAAAGATTTTTGGCCACAGGAAGGTAGCATGATGTAAGGGAAAACCCACGGGTTTTGGAGTCCGATCAAAGACCGGGTGTGGAGCGCTTGCTGTGTGCTCACCCTGGAAGCAAACTTGAATGGAGCCTGGAAACTGAACCTCACTCACCTCGTCTCCGCACACATGCGGGTGTGACATCTGCCTCAGAGGGCTTCGTGAGGGTGTGGGGATTACAACGCCAGAGGATCTGAGCTACCCGCTCTGCGTGTGTGCCTTTCCATCTCCCAGTTACTTGCCCAGAGAATCACCAGTTAGCTTTACTTCGAAAGGCCGGCTTGGTGGCCTGGGGCACGCCTTGGTCCCTGGGCGCTGTCTGGCTGCAGCAGGGCTCCCTCTGCACACTTCCTCCATTTACAAATTCTGTCCCCCATGTGTGGCCGGATCATGGCCATGCAGAGGGATGGCATCCTCTTTCGAAACTCAGCTGGAAAATCCAATTTTTTCCTCTTCACCACCCAATATGGATTTTGATTATAAATGTTGGTTGGTATCTTGAATTGTGTCCCTGGGGATTGTCCGTAAATCTTGGCAGTAGTCTCGGATTTGTCCGAGGCACATTCATTGTTTGGACTCTAACCGGATAAACGTGCAACAAAGGGACCCCATCATCAGAAAGCCATGGTACTGGAGTAGAGAGCGGGCTGGGTATTGCTGCTGTCCATGCCTACTGTCTCCCTGCTGTTCTGCTGGCTTTATAGACTGTGCCTCCTCACCACTTGTCTTGTGAGTCACCCGTGTGGGGGAGCACGTCACTCAAATGCAGGAAGGCCATTTGGATGTGTCTCTCTAATGTTACTTTCATCATCACAGTTTGCCCGAAGTGTTATGAATTCTCCCAGCTGGTGGTGTGCAGTGATCTCCGTAAGCAAATGCAAACCCTTACCTGGGCATCAAGCTCTGTGCAAGTGTGGGGAGGGGTGCAGAATGCACTGGGAGTGTGCAGCTTTTGTGCCCAGGAGCATGTGGTCAGCAAAGCAGTTGCTGGTTTGGGACTGCATTATGGAAAGGGTGCCCCACTGGTCAAATGTTCCTCTCTGGATATGGTCCTGCGAATTCCCTCCCTAGCCTGACTGCTGCACTGTCCAGGGCCTCATTAAACTCAGGGCAATGGCCGCCTCACTGGTGAGTCACTACCCCACATGTGTGGCACGTGGCTTTTCATCACCTGCCAGATGAACGAGAGCTGCCGTGTTAATGCCGTTTTCACTACGTAGGAAGTCACTCATCTTAGGCTTGGGTCACCACTCCAGAAGTACGTTTGGAAGTTGTTATTTGGAACTTGAACATGTTTTCCCCACCAGAACAGTGTTCCAAAGAGCAGTTAGGTTGGGAGGCTCACACACAGAATCCTTCTTAACCTGCGTATTGCTGGGGAAGGGGACTGGGAACCAGAAATCTCCCAAGGTATTAAGAAGCAGAAATCTCCCAGGGGTGTGAGGCCAACTCCTCCTCATACCTCCCAGCTCCCTGGCTGTCCTCAGTCACAGGGTAATTCCCTCCCTGGAACTGAGGGCCCAGGGGCCCTGTTCTCCGCAGCGGCTGTTGCTGGGCAACAAGGAGATTCCAGGGTGATGCTGCCCGCAGAGTCAAGGGGACCTCTTTCGGCTCTCGTTGCACACCTGCCAGTGATTCTCCTTTTTTGGGATGGTGGCGTGGCAGGTGGTGTTGCAAGATGGAGCTGCCCCACTTGGCATCTGAGCAGCGAGTCTCAGATTCTCATTCTGGGAGTCATTTTTCTGCGTCTGTGATTTGTTCCTGTGAAGTTCCGTTACTTAGGGAAAAGTGGTGGCTGAATTATTCATTGAGGTTTGTATTAAACATCTCTGTTCTCAGCATTACTGGATGCTTTGGGGTATAAAAGGAGAAGTATAGGATGTGATTTCTCTCTTCAGTGAGCTTCCCGTGTAATTAGTGAGAAGTCACAAAACACAGAATGGCCATGGGCCAAACCACGGTGGCTCCCTGGAATGAGGGCTGGGTCGGGGAGCACTGGTCTGACCAGGTAGCTGGAGGGTTGATCGAGTTCTGTCTTCTTAAAACACACTGCCCCTCCTCAGAGGCCCTCTCCCACTGTTCATTTGCCAGCTTTTCATTTTCTCAGGTTTGCCGTACAGAGGTCAGGCTCAGCCTCCCTCATACCTAAAGTGCCACTAACTGCATGAATGGAATCCAGATTATTAGCTAGTTGCCATTAAAAACCAGATAAATAAACAACTCTTATGGGCTGGAAATCTGCCTTAACCTTGGGACCAAGAGCAGGTCTAGGCAGGATGTGGCCTTTGTCACTACTTTCCTTTAGGAAGGAAGAAAACAGGTGAATTTTCATTTAGAAATGAAAACATCTTAACTTTCACCATGAATGGTTAAAATTTTTCACTTCCTGATCATCTTGTTGATGGACGGCTGCTGTGGTCCGTCTTCTTGCTGTCCATCTTGCCTAGCACTTTTATCAGGCCACACCTTTTAGTTCTGGTACCAGCCCTGACTCTGGCAACACCGTACTCATTGTACAGATAGGTAAGCTGAGGTGGGGTTCCTTGTCTGGGGTCCCCTGATGGCGGAGTGGCCCAGCGGGTGTTTGAGTCTCTTACACGGTGGTTCAGCTCCTGTTCTCTCTGTTTCCACGGGTCCCCTTGCCAGATGTACTTCGGAGTAAGGACAAAGAAATGAGAACAAATGTTTGGGTGCTCATCACATGAATAATGCCTTGCGCGTGGTTCCGTCCTTACTAGGTGTGTCGTGTTCCCTGAAATGCTACCTATTGCCAAAATGGTATTTTTCTTTCCAGTATTAATTAGGTTGTGGTTTGTTTTTTTTTTTTTTAATGGAGGTACTTTGTGCAGCTGAAGTTTGTGCCCAATGAGCATAAATGGTAAATTGGATACACTTTGCTAATTGTGTTTTTTTCACATAATGGCATATGAGTATAACTTCCAGGGAAGATTGTGTAGGCCCATGTTCTTTCCTAGTGATGCTGTGTGTTCTGTCTTCATGCCTTCAAGAACATCTTGCTGCCTTAAACGAAGTCATTTCTGGACATTGTCTTCTGCATTTAGCCTGTAAAAATCCATCCATTCAGCCTATGGTTTTTTTGTTAGAAAACAAACAGAACACACATTCAGCCCTAAGAAACGAGCAGCCTTGGAAGGCCAGGCCAGACTGAGGGCAGCAGTTGCCCTGTGGTTCAGCCTCCCTATGACCTTGCTGTTTCTGTACCTGAAGGTACATTTCTTACTTTATGTTATTTAATTAAAAAAAAAAAAAAAAAAAAAAAAAGTCTTGTTCTCAAGCGGGAAAAAGCCATTTGGTGGAAGATTTCAGGGCCGTGCTTTGTGGGTGAACAGCCTTCCTCCAGACCCTCTGCTGGGCTGAGTCTACCTCCTTGCAGATTGGAGAGGCGAGCCCTTTTTCTTTAAGCTCCTGAATGCGTTTTAAAAATGATTTATCTGGGGCGCCTGGGTGGCTCAGTCATTGGGCGTCTGCCTTTGGCTCGGGTCATGATCCTGGGATTCTGGGATCGAGCCCCGCATCGGGCTGTCTGCTCGGCGGGAAGCCTGCTTCTCCCTCTCCCACTCCCCCTGCTTGTGTTCGTTCTCTCACTGTGTCTCTGTCAAATAAATAAATAAAATCTTAAAAAAATGATTTATCTATTTATTTGAGAGAGAGAGATAGGAGACTTATAAGTGTGGGGAGGGGCGGGGGGAGGGAAAGAGAGAGAGAAAATCTCAAGTAGACTCCCCACTGAGCATGGAGCCTGCTGTGGGGCTTGATCCCAGGACCTTGAGATCATGACGGGAGCCAAAATCAACAGTTGGCCACCCAACCGCCTGAGTATCGAGGTGCCCCCCAAATACATTGTTAAGCTTCAGTGTGGAAATCATTTCACAGGAAATGTCGTTGGAAATAATGAATTCAGCCATACTAGGTGTCAGGTATGTTCTAGAAAGAAATGAAGTATGGAACAGACAAATGTTTCCAGATAGGGTGGATTTTTCTTTTTCAACATTCTGTCAAAACCCTCGCCTGCTCCATGATGAAGGGAGACAAAGCTGCTGAGGAACTGATCTTGGTTCTGTGCTTTCAGTGGACCTGCTGGGGCTCTTGAAGTGGCGTTCCAACACCAGCCTGCTGCAGCAGAACTTGAGACAGCTGATGAAGGTGGACGGCGGCGAGGTGGTGAAGGTAACACACGGTGTGGGGGCCCTTGCTCCATTTCTCTTCCCCGTGGGAGCAGACCTAGGCACTGCCTCCACGGTGGCGTGGGCTCCTGGCTATAATCCCTTGATCGGACGTGAACATGGACCTAGAAGTGGACAGGCTCCGGCTTGGATTCCGATTGGGAGGGCCATCTGGCTTCCCGGTGATGGGCTCTGGGGTCAACCTAGTCTTGGGTTCTGGCCCTTCTTCTAGTGGGTCCTCCCTGTGGGACGGACAAAGGTGAAATAATCTGTTCCAGGCTTCTTTCCTCTTGCTATGTAAAGGAGACCATGGTAATGCCTTCTCATAGGGTTGTTTGGAGGTTCATGAAACCTGTAGTCTGGATCTGGCACATGGGGGCCCTAGCATTCAGCCCTATTATTATCATCTTATCAGCATTTTTATCATCCTCATTATTATTAGTCCTGGCTCATGAGTCACCTAGAACTTCTGTGGTTGACCTGGAGAGATGGGTGGTGTGGCATGAGGATCACAGCCCTGGGAGTCCTCTCTTGACCGTTTTTGTCCCCCTTGTGATCTTGGACTCATTTCTTAGCCTTACACAGAGCAGGCTCTGGAAGAGTGTCAGATCAGACTGGAGTGACCCAAGATCCCTTGGAGAGACCCAGTTACGTAATTCTTCTTTAGGGAATCGCTGCTTCTGATACTAGGCTGTTCTTGCCTCTCCTTGGCTCTGATGACGTCTCCTTGTTTTTTTAAAGATTTATTTATTTATTTTAGAGGGAGAGTGAGAGAGTGAGAGCGAGAGAGCATGAGTGGGATGGGCAGAAAGAGAGGGACAAAAAAAATCTCAAGCAGAGTCTGAACTGAGCGTGGAGCCTGACATGTGTCTCGATCCCCTGATCCTGAGATCATGACCTGAGCTGAAACCAAGAGTCAGACACTCCTCCAACCATACCACCTAGATGTCCAGACTTTTCCTTTTCTATTAGGAAACCCATTTCCAGTTTCAGGAGGCCCCATTTGGCCTGCAGACGATAAGCGGGTCCACACTTGCGGTGTTCTGTTAACGAGGTGTCTATAGCCAGGTCTTTCTGTCCCTGGCTCGGTCCTTCGCCCTCCACGAGAGTGACTGCAGGAGACTGCCTTATCTCTGTAAAAATTAATTACTTAAAATGGCCTTAATTAAGCAGCAATGTGGTTAACTTCAGTATAAATTAATTTGGTTGCACCACTTTCTGAGATTCATTGTATAACCATTCAAACATCTCCTTGCTAATCTTCTAATTTTAATCATCTTTTTAGGTTCTTGTCTGCTACCTCTGGCTTGGACAATGTTAATTGCATTTTAAACTTCCTGGGTTCTGTAACTTCCCTGATTCAGATGGAAACTGGGTGAATAAGTTAATGTAACTTTAGAAGATACACGGTTAATGAGATTTTGTCCTTTCTCATTTTTAAATCCCTGTATCACATCAGGAATTAGCTGTATTTCTGTTGGCCTATTGTTACACGTAAGGAGAAGATCTAGAACCATCTTGTCTTACTGTTGTCCTGCACTCCCCTTACCTAATCTATTATCAATCCCTGTTGTTCAGCCCAGGAGATGGTTTTCACCAGCCCCCTCCCTCCCGTGTGCACTGGTACCAGCAGGTCTGGATAACCTGTCTGTCCATTGCTGGGGCATCTTTTGTATCCTGTTGGCCCAGAGAGGTGAGAGGACCTAAGGCCACACGGATGTTAATGGGAGGTAGGGCTGGAGGGCTTCCCAGCGCTCATGGGGTTCCTTTTCCTCTGGGGACATCACAGACTGAACTTCTTATGCTCCTCCAAGGCCCCCTCCAACCCTTACATCCATTTATAACTGGTAGGAGAGAGATGACTTGATGCGTTAAGAGTAGTATTGGCTTATTTAGTAAAAGATACAGGTGCCCATCTTGGTGGAAAATGAAAATGGTGATTATTTTGGGCCTCCAGTGGCTAGCCATCGAGAGAGGGCAGGTGTCAAAGGAGTGTGTTCGTGGGTCTGGGTGCGGGCCCTCCTTGGGGATCCTGGCATCTCTGTGCGTCCGTGGCTGCACAGCCTAGTGCAGGCGGCTCCTTCTCACTATGGCCATGTTTCTGGGCTACTGATTATGACCTTTGTCTGGCTGGCGGGGTAGTCGACTGCAGGGACTCGGTGTGTGAACCAAGACGAGCCAAAGCTTGGCACCTGGCGAGCCCAATGGCGGTAACACAGGGCAGTTAGCAGATGGTGTAAAGGTTTGACCTTTGCAAAGGTTTTACAAACTGAAGATGCTAGGAGATAATACAAAAGTCATGAGGTGGTGTGGGCCCCAGTAACTGTGGGCTGGAGGAAGGCTGATATCCAGACCAGAATGTTGGGGTGAATTTCATTCTCCTGGTGCTTGTATGTGGCACTTTCTGGTATAAAATAGGTGGTGGGTGGGTAGCAGGGGTGAATGAGGCTTTGGGGTATCTGGCTGGCTGGTCATAAGAGCATGTGGCTCTCGATCTTGGGGTCGTGAGTTCAAGCCCTAGAGATGGTTTAAATTAAAACTGAAAAGGAAAAAGAACATAATGAGGTTTTTAATGCTCTGGTGGGTCAGAGATCTCTAACTGGGTTTGGGAGTATGTTCCTCTTCCTGAGGGAGGTCTTGGCACTGGGTTTGGAGTTACACAAAGTTTCATAGCCCGAGGTGGAACTGTGGGGCAAGCGCTGGTTTTGGGAGCAGGTCCCGGTGATTTGGTTCCCCAGTCTGAGTGCTCTAACCATTGGAGACCCACTGTGAGGACCTGAGGGCCCCTGTGGTTCTGTGTTGTGTGCATGGGCTGAGCCTTCTGGGAAGAACCTGGACTGGACATCCCATTCAGCCATTCCTTTGACACCGTTGCTGTGGGACCCTCTAGCCTGTTCTTTTGTTTTGCATAACAGCTTCATGGAGATAGAATTCACACACAACGAAGTGCACTTAATTTCCATGGTGGCGGTATGCTCAGGAGTTGGTGCCACCATCTCTACTGTCTGGTTCCAGAACATTTCCATCACAAGAGAAAGCAACCCTGTAACCCGTGGGCACTGACTCCGTACTGTCCCTGCCATTGTATCTGCTTTCTGTCTCTATGGATTTGGCTCCTCAGATGACATTTTATTATTTTATATAAATTGAGAATTATACAATCTGTAGCCTTTTGCGACTGGCTTCTTTCAGTTAGTATATTTCAGAGCGTAACATGCCACATGTTAGAACGTCATCCCTTTCTGTGGCCGCATAACAAATATTCCGATGTATGGATTCGTTCTCCCATTTATCAGCTGGTGGGCATTTGGGTGTTTGCCGCATTTTGACATTTATGAGTCAAGCTGCCCTGAATATTTGTGTACAGGTTTTTGTGTGAGGTCTGTTTTCTGTTCATTTTGATACATCTTTACGAATGATTGCTTGTGCAGCAAACGTACATTTAACCCTTTGAGGATCTGTCACCCTGTGTTCGAAACTGTTGTACTATTTTACATTTCCACCAGTGATGTGCAAGGGCTCCAGTTCCTCCACATCTGTGGAGTACATTACACTGCATCAGTGTAGTACACTGACTGTACTGCTCAAGTCCTGATGAATGCTTTTTCAGTGGGTGTGAAGTCACATCTCACCGTGGATTGGGTTTGCATGTCCCTGATGACTCATGGTGACATATCTATACTTTATACTCTTTTATGTCCAGGATTCCGTCATGTGGCGGAACTCCCCCACTAATGGGGAACTGATTACCTTCAAGATAGTCTTTCGTGGTCTGTCTTACACTTCTTCCAGGAGAAGATGGAGATAGGATTGGAAGCCAGTTTCTAGTGTGATATAACTTTGGCGTCTCCTGATTTTTATCTCGTTCTTTAATTAATTCATGATGGTTTGTCGTTTTGGGCCCTAATGTTTGTTTGGTGAATTATAGTAGGGCTATAAAAGGAATTAGTAAATTCCTCTTGAATAAAACATGCTTCCTAGTGTTCTGCCGGGTGCCCCAGTTTCAGAGTCCCTTGCCTCTTCCGTCTGTGGGCATTTGGGTCTGTGGAAGGTCCTTCATTATACTCAGCTGGATGTTTGTCTCTGTGCGGCTTCTGCCTACTCCTTGGATCAGGTCCTACACTCGAAAGAGCTTGGGATGAGGCAGAGCCGGTCCTCTGAGAGCTGCTGTTGAGCTCTTTGTCCCCGGACTGGTGAAGACCTGGAAAACGGTTGGGAAAGTCTTATAGGGAGGGGACCACAGGGTGGTTCCCTGTTACCCATCCTCCTCTGGTTGACGCAGGGTGCCATGCCTTTGTTCTGAGTTCATTCATCTCCGTTTTTGTCTTGTGCATCGCATGGCTGGGAAGAGCCCCTGAAGTGTGTGGCTTCATTGGTGACATTTGGGAAAGGTGGGTGTTTGGAGTATGGCCGAAGAGGGTAATTACTCTAGGTTGGGGGAAAGTGAGGTGAGTTGACTCTGTCTGCTGACATTTTGTGTGTTTCTAGTTCCTCCAGGACACCTTGGACGCCCTCTTCAACATTATGATGGAGAACTCTGAGAGTGAGACGTTTGACACGCTTGTGTTTGATGCTCTGGTAAGAGGCTTCTGCGTTTCATCTGCTCAGGTGGGGAGGAGCTTTTCATGCTCCAGCCTGTGAGGCTGGGGGAGGGCATCCCTCCCGGTCACCTTGGGTTGTGAGGCGGTTGCTTTCAGCAGGACAGTGTGGCTCAGCTAAGGTCGTTTCTGAGGTAGAAAGAGGGACCGTCCAAAAACGTTTTAGTTCACGGATGCGCAGCAGTGCCGCTGATTCAGATGCGGCCTGCCTTATTTTACTAATGCATGTGTTGATTTGACCAACAGGTATTTATCATTGGACTAATTGCTGACAGAAAATTTCAGCATTTTAATCCTGTTCTGGAAACCTACATCAAGAAACACTTCAGTGCAACGCTGGCCTACACGTAAGTTCCTTTTTGTTGTTTCAAAACCAATGCTTTGTTTGGTGAGTTTGTTACTAAGTGCCTTTTTCATGTACTTTTGTCTGTGGTTGGGTATGTGCCCCTGCCTCCAACTCTGAATTTACTGGGATAATTTTTATCGTTGTTCCCCTCGTAACAGGCCTAGAGATCTTGTTGAAAGAAGATACGTGAGAAATCCTACCATTTGGAATAGATTCTTGTTCTCCTCTCTACCTTCCATTTGTCTTTGAAATTTTCAGTTTATGCTCGATGAGACTGTCTGTGCCTCATGGCAGCCTCCGAACCAGCTTTTGGCAAATGAATAAATAGATGTGTTCCTGCTTTGAGATTATTGGTTGTTTAGTGTGAATAAAATTCAGCTTTTTACCTCTTTGTGTATCTTTTTGTTCTTTAAAAAAAATTCTTTTTTAAAGATTTTATTTATTTATTTGACAAAGAGAGAGATCACAAGCAGGCAGAGAGAGAAGGGGAAAGCAGGCTTCCCCACTGAGCAGAGAGCCCGATGCGGGGCTCGATCCCAGGACCGTGAGATCATGACCCGAGCTGAAGGCAGAGGCCCAACCCACTGAGTCACCCAGGCGCCCCTCTTTTTAAAACTTTTTTGTTTTTTTATTTTTAAATATTTTATTTATTTATTTGACAGAGAGAGACACAGTGAGAGAGGGAACACAAACTGGGGAAGAGAGATAGGGAGAAACAGGCTTCCTGCCGAGCAGGAATCCTGATGCAGGGCTCCGTCCCAGGACCCTGGGATCATGACCTGAGCCAAAGGCAGATGCTTACTGACTGAGCCACCGAGGCGCCCCCTATTTTTTTGCTCTTTAAAGAGGGCCTTCCTTTTTATTCTAGATGCTTCAGCTGTAACTAACGTATATTCTGACTGCCCAGCCAGCTGCTCTGAACCTGCCCCCACAACCCCATACCTGGGCATCTCTCTGCAGCCAGAGCAAATGCGGTACGTCCAGGCCTATGAGGCGGCTCACCTGGTGTAGACCAGCACTGTCCGGGAACCTGGCTTCACCTGTGACTGTGTCGCTTACAAGTTTAAATTTCTGAACCTCTCTGGCCCTCAGCCTTCACCTCAGTAAAACGGGCACAATCTTACGGTTTCTTGAGACTTTTAATGAGTTATTACACATTACGTATTTGGAGTAATCCTTGGCACTTAGAAAGCTGAAGCCATTGTTATGTTTCATTATTACTAGAATGATTAGGATAAGTTCCTCTGCCTCTCTCATGGTGGGATTTATTGGCATTTATTCCAACTTTGAATTGTGTGTATGTTGCAGTGAAAAACAGAAGTAAATAATTTCTTTAAGAATATCTCTCTCCTGAGAATCACTAGAAGTGGTTCTCTTTAGTGCCAGTGGCTTGAGTCAAAACTTGCGTGTGCCTTGACCGTATTTAAGTCAGAATCTGTTTCCTTGCATGTACGCAGCCATGAACTCTAGGTCAGAGGTCTGATGCTACCTATCTGTGGGACATTGGTCTTCCCGTCCTGGGCTTTTTTCATGTGTGCCTTGAGTGGCTGAGTGGGCAGAGAGCTGCCACGTCCGCATGCACAAAGAACAAGCTGCCACTGGTCCTTTGTGCTTGCTAATAAATGTTTGTTTCAAGCAATTTGTTCTCTTTGTGGAGATGTCCAGTGTGACCATACTTTGGCCAGTTCCTTTCAGACCTTGGGGAGGGCGGACCAAGTGGCGCCATCTTGCTGTGGTGACCAAGCAGGGACTCCTGAAGTGACTTGTAAGTGGCTCCCCATGGGCCATAATCTCTCTCTGAGTCACGTTCTATCTGTGTCTTTATTGAAATGTGGCCACACGGCTCTTCTCAGATTAGCTTCCGTATTAGAGTTTCAGAGAGTCCGCACAGTGACTAAGCCTGCCATGCTGCCTTCCAGACCTTCTGTTGGCACTGCTTTCTCTGTGCCATTGTCATAGGTGGTGAAGTGAATATCAGGGAGTCTCCGGCAAGTTACTGAATGGAAGAAACAGAGTCCCGCTCTGTCTTTAAGACAGGATGGCACTGAGCCGAGACTCGGTACCCTCCCATTCAGCCCCTGTGATCTGCAGGAAAGGAGATTCATTTTGCAAAATATCCTTATCATGTTTTGATAAAGTAGCAGCTCCAAGTGGCTCCTTGGCAGTGTGAATCTGAGTTTTTAAGCTTCAAAATACCAAGGAGATAACTCTGATTCACACGGCTCTAACTGAATCATGGAAGGTTGTCTCTGCGTTAATGGAGTGCTCGTGGTCGTTGCTGGGCAGGGGGACGCCCTGGTAGTAAGGATCATCACAGAGGGTCTCCCTGCCGCTGCCCCTCTAGAAGCCTCGGCAGGCACAGATGTAGGTTGGACTCTCTCCGAGATAGTTACTTATGTCTTTCTTTGCGTGATGTTGAGATCTGACTTTCTCCAGAAAGGATTTTAAGAGAAGAACTGAAAGGAACCTGGGCTGTAGCTCTTACCTGCCAGCACTCCGGGGACCTCCCTGCACAGGAAGTCAGGGTGCTGGAGCCTCAGCAGGCGCTGGTCCTGGCAAGAAGAGAGGAAGGCATCTGCTACCGGGACTGTTCTTCCAGAAAACCAGCAGGGGCAGGCTCCTTTTTGTCCACAGAACTACTTTTCCTGGAGGTGGTGCAGGTCTTGCCTCCTCCTACCTGATGCCCCATTCTGTCTGCCCCTCTCAGCCAGCGCCAGGGCCTTGATCTTTCTGCCATTGCAGATGGTCTGGCTCACAGGGGTCTGGGTCGTTGGACTTCCTTATTTATTTTCCGGATCTTCGTCATTCTCTTCCCAGATCCGTACCCATCCCTCCCTCTGTCCCTTCTGTCTGTCCATCCGTCTGTCTGTCTATCCATCTGTCTATGTATCTATCATCTATCTATTTATTTGTTTTTGATTAATCTGTTGGGAAAATTCCAAAGATGTGTTTTATGGAGTATATGTTTCTTGGACCATCCATGGCTTTAATAAGAAAAGGTGTCTGGTCAAGAAGCTTGAGAAAATAAGTTAAATCAGGTGAAGCAGGTTTTACGGCAGGAGTTTAGGTGTTCTCCTGTGCCTTGAGAACCACCAGAAGACATGTGTTTTGAGCTCCCTGTCCCGGCATGGGACCTGAGGGAATCTGTGGAGAGGGCCTCTCTGGCCCTGCTTCTTCCCCACACCTTGCAGGGGGCTGCTCCTCTCAGAGTCAGGCTTCTTTGCGGGGGTTCTGCAACCTGATGAGTGTTACAAATGAATTCTCGTGCACTTGGTCACCCGGAAAGCTCTTTGTTGTGATTTATCCAGACAGGGGTTATGTTCAGGACTGTTCAGAGGTTCTCCTCCATGCACATTACAGCAGCTCCTATGGGCATCTTGTAACAGTCTCCACTCACACTCTGTTACGGACGGGCTCACAGCCTAGCTGGAGGTGCTGGCCGTGCCCTAGCAGGTTGTTTTTATGAGTATAATGAATATTTAAAAAGCCGCAGTGAGTTCTTGTTGATGACATGAACAGTTGGGGGTCAGAGCAGTTTGGTTAATGGGCTAATCTTGTTGGTGGTTGTCCTATAGGCTGCACATATATGGCTAATTTTTGGAGAATTAGAGTGCAGACCGATACATTAGGCCCCGAAACTCCACGGAAGTTAATTTAGCTGTTCTTTTATGATGTAGAAGCACAGCTTGGGGGTCAGCCTCATGAACAGTGAACAACGATTATTAGTTTATGGGCCAGTAATAGTAGAAAATGTAGACGTCTGGGCAGAATTAAAAATTGATTATCGTCACTGCTGCCTCTATCATTGGGAAAAAAATGCATGCTCGATGTTGGAAAAAGCATTGCAAAAATATATATGGCGATGAAGAAAATGTCTTCAGGTTTATTTAGTGTTGGGAAAGGTAGTTCATCTCCTCAACCCTGGGCTTCTTGACTTGTAAATTAGGGATAATATACCTGTTCGTATGCCCAATTATTATTATTATACTCCAAAATAGTACTTGTCTTATTATGTTATTGTGACAGTTAAATTATATAATACATCTAAATGCTTAGAAAAACATCCAAAACTTAGAAAAGCAGTTTTTCAATGTTCACATCTCACTCCTGAGTGTTTTTTATGGCTCACTTTTCTTCTGTTTTGAATACATTTTATAAATACACGTCTACTGACAAGGGTGAACCAAAATAACAATAGCGCACTTGTGTATTTCTGTCCCAGTTAAGAACTGAGATACTGGGGGCGCCTGGGTGGCTCAGTGGGTTGAGCCTCCGCCTTTGGCTCGGGTCATGATCTCAGGGTCCTGGGATCGAGCCCCGCATCGGGCTCTCTGCTCAACAGGGAAGCCTGCTTCCCCTCTCTCTCTGCCTGCCTCTCTGCCTACTTGTGATCTCTCTGTCAAATAAATAAAATCTTAAAAAAAAAAAAAGAATTGAGATACTATAATCTTCTGAACTTACTAATTAATTTGTGATTCCGCTGTGATTAGGAAGCTGACAAAAGTGTTAAGGAACTACGTGGACAATGCCGAGAAGCCAGGAGTAAGCGACCAGCTGTACAGAGCCATGAAGGCTTTGGAGTACATCTTCAAGTTCATCGTACGCTCTAGGGTCCTGTTCAATCAGTAAGTGTCGTCTGTTCAGCCCTCCTAGGGGATTTTGGGAGATCTTTTCCTTCCTTCCTTTCCCTTGTCTGTCTTCCTCCCTCCTTCCCTCCCTTTCTCTCCTTTTTCCTCCCTGGATTTGCTGTCTAGTGTGACAGGACTGTAGGAGATCGCCGTCCCGCACTGGGCTTCCCTCTCTTCGGGTGACTGCCGCCCGTCTGTGAAAGGCAGGCACAAGCTGGAGCCGCGAGTTCTGTTCCCACGTCTGGAGTTCGTGTGTGTGAGTAGTGCACTGACCCTGGAAAGTATTCCACGTTGGTCAGAGGTCTTGCAGGGTGTGCACAAGGATTCTGACGTTCTTTTCAGTTTATCTTCCTGCGGAACAAAAGCCTCCAAAGAGCAATCAAAACAAGCAACAACAACAAAAGGCCAAAACCAAGTTAATTTGCCTCCCTTGGGAAGGCTGTGGGACTTCCTCTCTTTCTTTCCTGCAACCAGAATGCTATTTTGTTTCTGGAGCGATGGGGTCACGTGTGGAGTTGACAGGGGAATGGACACTTAGCTGTTCAGCTCAGTGCCTTGTTTCTCATCTTCTCTGGCTGAATTTATGCGTTGTTTTTGAACTTTAAAGTGGATTGGGGTGCTGATGACTTCGTTATTTTCTGGAGAACATTAATATTTTTCCAGATATCTGTGCGAAAAGCAGAACTCCAGGTGGCCCATGGTATGTAACTGTATGCCCGGCGTGTATGCCCGGTGTGATATCTTAGAACCATGGTCCATAAATTGTTGAATTTGATCAATCTTACAGAGGTTAGGAATGTGATTGGCTGCTGTTACAGGAAAGCCCGACTTAACACGGCTTAATGTGATGAGCTTCACTTCTCCTTACTATATATATAACGTGGAGCCCAGAAAAAGATTCCAGGGTTGATGCACTTGGGCCCGGGTGTCCCCATGCGCTTGGCTCCGGAGTTGCCTTTCCTCTCCCGCATCCTTAGGGTCTGTCTCTGTGTCCTCCGGCCCCACGCTGGTTCCTGCCCTGCCTTTCATCAGGACTGTATTCCAAGCAGCAGAGAGGGGAAGGTATGGTGTAAACAGCCTTCCGGTTCCTCTCCTTTTTTTTTTTTTTTTTTAAAGATTTTTTTTTATTTATTTGACAGAACAGAGATCAGAGGCAGGCAGAGAGGCAGGCAGAGAGAGAGAGGGAGGAAGCAGGCTCCCTGCTGAGCAGAGAGCCCGATGCGGGGCTCGATCCCAGGACCCTGAGATCATGACCTGAGCCGAAGGCAGAGGCTTTAACCACTGAGCCACCCAGGCACCCCTTCCTCTCCTTTTAAAGAACTTTCCCAATGCCTACAAAGTGTCATCTCCAAACTGTGTCACATGACCACCCTAGATGCAAGGGAGATTGGTAAGGACTTTTAGATGGACTTATTGATGCTTTCAACAAAATCAGAGTTCTTATAGTAAAGGCGACCGGGAGGGATATATATTGGATAGGTGATTAACATTCTCTTCCTTATGCTTTTAACCTGAATTTCTCTTGCCTGACAGCTCAAAACGCCCCTAGCTTACTCTGGGTTCTGAAGTCCTACTTAATTAGGCCCCTGAGAGCTTTTCTTGCTGTTAGTTTGGGGTCGGTCTCTGAGACTCCTGTCACTAGTATCTCCTTGGCTTTAAGTCTCTGGAGCCCTGTGTGACCCAAAAATGTGGTTCAGTCTTCTGTGCTGCACAGAAGCTCAGCAGATCCTCGCCTGTGACCCAGGGAGATGTTTTATGTTTGATGTCCTGAAGAAAGCCTTTGTTTTGGTGCTGGGTCGTATGTTGGGACAGATCTTCATCCTGCTGCCTGCCTCTGATCTGGAGTGGCCTTTGCGGGAGCCATGGCCTGATCACGACGGGGGTCTCTTTGCTGGGATGACTTGTTTGTCATGAGCTGACACTGTCCAGGACAGAAGGGGAGAGAGGTCATGAAGCGAGTAGCAGCAGTTGCCAAAAGGCAGTGAGACTTCCCAAGGCTTCCAAGGCCCTTGTCCGGGCTTTCCTGACCTCATCCGAATACTGTAGTGAACACGGAGATTTCGATGACCAGGTCCTTCCCTCCTGCCCTTCCTCCCGTGGCCCTTGCTTCTCCCACGTAAGGACTTAATGAGCTTGGGAGCCCTGACTGTATCCCCGACTTTAATAGTTTATTGGCCTTAGTTTTTTCCTAATTGCTTCCTAAATGTGTATCTTGGCTGTCTTCTTTGGTTCCTGAGGGCAGAGAGGAACATATGTTCTCTTCAAAACTTAGAACACAGTTGCAGCCACATTATGTAGATAAGATACTATTTCCTGCATTTAAATCTGTACTCCAAAACTGAGAACTCGGATTCTGTGGGAAGGAAAAAATCACGGCCTTCAAATCACGGACCACAGGGCTGAAAACTTGAGTAGGATCTCATTCTGCTTACCCCCACTCGCCATGGCCCCAGATTTTAGCAGCTTTTCTTCTGTGATCATCAAAGGCATGAATTCTAGATGAAATAAAATTCCTCTTTCGTATCGGCTTCTGAAAGAGAACGCAGTCCTGTGTCCTACCCAGGCGTCCCGTGTGTTTGCTCCATGAGAAGTTCCTGGCAGCACCTCTCGTGTGGTGCTCGCAGAGCTGGGGAGGAAGCAGATGAGGGTCCCGTTTTCTTACCTGTGCCACATGTATTAGCTTCGGAGGAAGACCATGGCGCTCATAGCTGGAGTTCACAAGAGTGTTTTCCTCTTTGCAGTTGGAATAAACGTTAGAGGTTCTTTATTTTTCTTCTCTCAAAATGGTCTGCTGTGTTTTCAGGTAATGTAGTACTTTGTAAAGTTCCCGGGTAATTGACAGTCATTATTCTTCCAACGAACGAAGAGGTGAAACATTGGAGATGTAGATATGGATGCTTATCCCACTATTTTTCTCACTATGCAAATCCATACTTTTTGTTTTGTTCAGAAGGCTCATTTTGTTTTGAAGTGAGAACAGCAATTTAAAAACTCTGGCCCAAAGACATTTGGTTCAGAACCCACAGAAAGATTCCTGACAGCCAGGGGCACTTCTCCACTGGTTTTTGTTTGTCTGTGTTTTCTGTGTGGGTGGATCACATTAAGTGGAAAGCCAAAAAACAGACACATCCTGCTTCGGACCTTCTGAAGCAAATTACTAAAGCTAGTTATTGCTGTGTTCTTCTTCTGTCTTCCCGGTGCTTTGTGGAAGCTTTGCCTGTCATCCGGTGTGCATAATTAGTTATTGATCATGAATAACTTGTTGCAGATCTGTCATTCTGCTGTCATTTCCTGGGTCACAGAAATAGAATGTAGCTAATAGACAACAGTCTTGACATTCCCTGATAATGAATACTTTTAATGTGTAAATGGAGCAAGGAACCATAACTAGCTCTAACTCATCTAGTTAGAGCTGATAGCTCTCGGAGCTCTTTGCTCAGCCCTTTTTCTATCTGAAGGTGGGTCAAACAAGTGGCTGTTGGGTTTATTGGATAAAACCAAGAGGTGAGACTCTAGAGGCCTCCCTTTCATTACAGAAGGATGCGTCAGTGGGAATGCTGTAAAATACTAGTCATTTCTGTGTTTTAAATATGTTGATTGTCAACAGAGAAACTGCTCAGTTTTAATCTTTGAGGGATTCTTGGTAGAAATTTAGATAGCATGTACTCACTACTTATACCTTATAGATTTTGAAACTGTTACTGGGGGCATACGGATTTAGAATTGGATCTCTTGCTTGTGGATTTATAGGCAAACTCACTTTATTGCTCTTTGCATATACTGTGGTTTTTATAAATCCAACAGTTGCGGCACCCCTGCATCAAGCAAGCCTTTTGGTGCCATTTTTCCAAAAGCATTTTTGCGCTTCGTATCTCTGTGTCATGCTCAGGTAATTCTTGCAATATTTCCAACTTTTCCCTTGTTACTATATTTGTTATGGTGCTCTGTGATCAGTGATTATCAGTGGGTGAAACCCCAGATGATTATTAACACTTCTTAGCAATAAAGTATTTTTTAAAATTAAAGTATGTACTTTTTAAAAGACAAAATGCTGTTACACATTTAATAGACTGCACTATAATGTAAACATAGTTTTCATATGCACTGGGAAACCAGAAAATTAATTTGACTCTCTTTATTGCCATACTCATTTTATTGCAGTTACCTGGAAACGGAACTTACAGTGTCTCTGAGGGATGCCTGTACCCTTTCATCAATCTGAAAACTTGCCCTTTATCTTTTGGTTAATGTTTGCATGCAATATCTCTTCTCTTTTTTGCTTTTAACCTTTCTGTGTCTTTATATTTAAGCTGTTTCTCTTACGCATAACACATAGCTGTATCTTTATTTCATCCAGTCTAAAAGTCCTTTTAACTTAGGATATAGTCTGTTTGGATGTGATGGGTTTAGACTTATTTTCTGTTCATTTCCTCTTTTATCCGTCTGTAGTACGATCTCCTTTTTCTCCTTCTTTGCGTTCTTTTGTAGAAAGCCTGATGGGCTTTTTCTGGTCTCGTTTTCTCCTCTTTTGATCTGTTAGTGATCTGTTCTTCTACTGTTCTTTTAATGATTTTCCTACATGTGACAACATGTGTGTTGGAATTCTTACAGAATAATTAAAATCATTACTCTTGCCACTCCCGTGATAACACTAGACATGGCTGGAACAGAGCACTCTATTTCCACATGAAATCTCCTTTTAAAAATTATTATTGTTTTGCATTTCAAGATACCTATATTTTATGCCTCATAAGACACAACTATTACTATTTTGTACAGTAAGTATTAATTCAATAAACTTTTAATTTATTATCATATTTTGAGTTTTCTTTCAATTTCATGTTTATCTATGAGGTTAGTTTCCTTCTGCACTCCCCCCTCCGACCCCCCCCCCCCCAAAACTCCTTGTAGAATTTCTTTTAATAAAAGACTGCTATAGGGTTTGTATGAAAATCATTTATTTCCTCCTTGGGGTTTGTTTTTTTTTTTAAAGATTTTATTTATTTATTTTACAGAGAGAGATGACAAGCAGGCAGAGAGGCAGGCAGAGAGAGAGAGGGAAGCAGGCTCCCTGCTGAGCAGAGAGCCCAGTGTGGGGTTCGATCCCAGGACCCTGAGATCATGACCCGAGCCGAAGGCAGTGGCTTAACCCACTGAGCCACCCAGGCGCCCCTCCTCCTTGTTTTGAAGGAAAATTTTTATTTAATATCGAATTATAGTTTGGCAGTTAGTTCTTTCAGATACTGTGCTCTTTTCTCTTCCTTTCCATTTTTTCTGGTGAGAAATCAGCTTTCAGACTTCTTGTTATGTCTTTGAAGGTGACGGTGTGTTTTGTTTGTTTGTTTTTCCTCTAGCTGTGCTTACAATATGTTGTTTCTGTGGTTATAAGCAGTTTTACTATGGATTTTATAGGAATGCTTTTACTTTTTTTTTATCCTACATTGGATTTTCAGAGCATCTTGAACTTTGGATTGATTTTTCTCTATTCATTTTGGCAAATTTATTGTCATTATCTATTCTGGTGTCATATTTGTCACCTGTGTCTCTTCTGGAACTTCAGTCATATATGTATTAGACCCTTCATTATACCCTACATATCTCTAACACTCTTTTGTCTATTTTCTCCCTCTGTGCTTATTTTCATGTTGATCATCTTCCACTTCACTAATTCTACCTTTTACTTGGTCTGATCTCAATTTAACCCACATAATGAATTCTTAATTTTAGATATTATAGTTTCTAGTTCTAAAGTTTTCATTTGATTTTTTTTGTAGATTTATTTCTCTACTAAACTTCTCATCTTTTTTTTCTCTATCAGTTTTTTCATATTTCCATCTTTTTATTTTCTCCATTTTTTTCCTGCTTTAAAATATAGTAATTTATGTTGACATTTTTGCTAGCTAGCTACAGTATCTTGATCACCTGTCTGTCGTTCTGTTCCTGTTGTCTTTTTTTCTTTCTCGTTTGGTCACGTGGTCTGTTCTATTTTTAGTTAATTTTTACTGAAATGTAGCTCCAGATGATGGTCTCTTCTTTCAGAGATGATCATCCTTTCCCCTTCTAGGCAGGACATGGGACTGGCCTTTTACTTTAACAAGGCTGTGTGTAGCCTTCGCAGGCTTTGGTCTACATTTGGTTGGTTCCTGGTTCCCCAGAGTTTTCAGTGGAGAATCTGCTCTGTCATGTGGGACCCATCTCCCTGGCATTTTCTAATTCATTACCATTCATTATCTTTGGAGACTGATAGAAAGCCCACTCTACAGAGATTTTTAGTCTTCTACCCCCATGAGGCTCTAAGATTGGCAGATGTCCTGAGGACGAGAGTGACTGTGTGCTTGAAGCCTCCCCAAGTGTTTGGACCGGTCTGTAAAACATGGCTCTGTTGCTTCATGTTCCCTGCAATCAGGAGTTCATGATTGTAGGCTATGGACCTTTTAAACAAACTCCTATCGAATAAAATCCTTTATAAAATGGATACACTAGGTCACAGTTTCCCATTTTCGATTGCATTTGTTGCTTTACAGTGCAGCTCATTTAAATATAAGATGACCTCTAGGGTAATTAATTATCACTTAGTTTACAAAATTTTGTATTGTACACAAGTTTTCAGGTATGGTATACTTTAATTAGGCAGAAAGCTAGTCTATATTAAGAAACCATCTGCGTTGCAGCATTTTAAAATGCAAATGCGTTGCTTTTTAGTAACACAGCAACTTGAAGTAACTGCTAATAAATAATTTATATGTGAAACTTATTTATAATTAGCAACATGTATTTGTCTGTGTGTAACCAATGTATAACTTCCTTATTACCCATTTATTGAATATGCTCCACCTCGTGACAATTTTCCCTTTACCAGCAATTCTGTGATGAATGAATGTATAGTGTCATTACTCTGAAATAAAGTAATTTTGAATTTACTATTATAATATCATTTTCAAGTGGTTACAAGATGGTGTTAAATTCAGGAAATTAAATTTATGTTAATTACGTGACATTGTGGGTTTAAAAAAACACTGGCAGAAAATACACCAAAATATTGACGGTGTAATCTCCGTGGGCTAAAATTAAAGCTGAATTTCTCTGCTTCTCCTTCCTTTGGTCTTCCTTCCTCTTTTTCTCCTTCCCTCCCTTTCTATACATTTCCAATTTGCAGATTTAGAAAATGTAGTATGTTACAGTGAGAAAAGCACATAAATGGTACGGTTAAAAACCAGCTTCTTCTGCCTGAGGCCCCAGTCCCCTACCCATGTGGCCCAGATGAACCCCGTTTCTGAGCTGCCTCCTGTGTTCCATGGATGTGGCGTATTTTCTTGTTCTCAGTTGCCGCCCCAGCAGCAGCTTGCAAGGCTGTGATGCGGGGGCAAACAGGCATGAGGCCCTGTCCACCAGGCCCCATCGAGCGTCCTGTGCTCCTTTGCAGACTATATGAAGACAAAGGGGAGGCTGACTTCATGGAGTCCCTGCTGCAGCTGTTCAGATCCATCAGCGACATGATGAGCAGCGTGTCGGACCAGACCGTCAGGGTGAAGGTAGGCCCTGGGGTGCGGCGGGAGCGGCCATCCTCACGCCTGCTGGGAGCTGCCGGGCTCCCCGCTGGGCATGTGAGAAGCAGGGGCTCTTCCTCCCGCAGAGCCTGAGCTCACGGGGCAGCTCAGGGGTGGCTTTGGCGGCGAGTGCATCCTGCCCCCCGTGTCCTGAGATGCTGTTTTCCCTCCTCTGGTGGTGTCTTCAGGCCCCCAGCCCTCTCTTTGCTCCGCAGCAAGTACGTGTTCTGAATTGATATAAACGTGAAGATGTTGATAAGAAAAATGTTCGCGTGTCACTTGTCGGGGTTTCTCGGGGGCCTGGAAGAGGTGGGGATGCTGAGGCTGTGGGCGCCTCGGGCATCAGTCGGACCTCAGGCTACGGTGCTGGATCGCCGCTCCGTCTTGGTCCCGCACGCTTGCCCAGAAGAGCGAGGGATCCAGGATCCCCACCGTCCCCGTGTTTACCACCTCGAGTGACTTGTTCTCACCCTGTCGCCCCGTGGAAGGACCTCACGAGAGGTCGTCGGTCTGTGGTGTGGAGGTGCTGGGAGGCGGGAGCACAAGTCGGCCAGCCCGCTCTCCGGCTTCCCCCGTTCTGGCCGTTTCCATGGGGCTGACTGACTGTGGACAGAGGTGTGGTGTGCGGGCCGCCGCCCAGGCTGGTGCCCTCAGAGGACAGGAATCTTCTGAGTGATTCACTTGGCGGCTTTCATGCGACTGTTCACTGTAGCTGCTGGTGCTGTTACTCTCTTCCCTTAATGCTCTTTTAATGCGTAATTCAGAAAACATCGTTACGGCTGTTGTCTTGAAAATGTTTTGGAAAGTGATTACCATTCCATTTGGAGCAAAGACGTGTGTGTGTCAGGTGTGTCCCACAGTTGCTGTGATCAGGGCCACTGTCACAACCAGCCCTGGGTGGAGTGCACGGGGCCTTCTATCTCAAGGTGGTGCAGCTGTCCACAGAGCTGCTGATTCTTCCATGGACTTGCTTGATCTTGATGTGAACTTCTTGTACAAAAACTGGTGATCTACAGGCAAAGGGACGTGGTGCGTATGTTGAAGTTTTAGGCTAACCATTTTGGCAACTTGCTATGCCTCAAGCTTCCTTATTGTCTTAGGGTTAAAATTAGCAACGTGTTCAGGACACTTACTACTACATCCTGTGTCATTTCAGAAAAACAGGCGCGGCGGTTGTAAGAATAGATAAAAATTACAGGAAGTTTGAGCCCAGACGTAATTTTTAGATTTCTAAATATACTCTTACGTTACTAAATTTGGATGGGCTTGACTCTTGTCTGCCCACCTGCCTGTGTGTCGGATTATTCAGTGAGTGGAGTCTTGCGAGACCTTCCTTCAGTGGGTGTTTTCTCGTAAGATGGGAGTGAAATCAGGGATGTTCATGCGTGATGAAGCCTTTATGTCTGCAAGACCGGCTGGTGGCAGAGTGTTGGTTCAAACGTTGCCTCCCCTGCGGCTAATTTTGTACCTTGTTTTTACACAATAGGTGCTCTCTGTCCGGGTGAGATTTATAGACTCCTATCCCAGGTCCCTGGTTTTTGCGTTGTTCTCATCCTCCAGGCTTTGCTCTGCGGAAATGGAAATAACAGTTATGAATCATCTTCTAGAGAGAAGATACAAAAAAGACCGTGGCATTTCATAGGGTTACGTGTTGTTCCCCAAAGGGTGGCCCTTTTTGATTTTTTGTGGCCGTTTTGATATTTGAGAGGATCTGTGTGCCCTCATATGTGACTAGGAAGTCCGCACGCTGTCGTGTCTTCCTGGCACGATGTGGGGTGAGCTGACGGGACGGGGAGTGGGGGTGTGCCTGCTCTGTCCCCAGAGCCGGCCTCCTGCAGTCACCTTCCCAGAGCTGCAGCCGCTCCTTCCATCGCCCTGGCCGCCGAGGGTCAGCCCAGGCACGTATGCCTTCAGGGAGAAAGAGGCCAGAGGAGTTGGGGGGAATAATTAACTGCAGGATGAAGATGGCATCAATGTCATTGTCATCGTGGCTGCCTTCCGTTTGACTCAGTACCAGATATTGTTCCTGGGTCGCTGAGTGTATGGGAGCACACACACAAAAGGGGTATGTTTTTTGACGTGAGCGAGGAAACTGCAGGGCTGTGTGCACTGTTCTCTCTCTCCCTTCTCTGCCTGGAGCACTTCTGGATCCTTCTCTGGGGAATCCACTTGTTTCTGATCTTTTTACTGCTTTACTGTCCCTTAGTGAATGCCCCCAACCTCGGGACTGTTTACACCTTTTGGCCATTGTGAGTAATGCTGTGAACCTAAGTTTGCAGATAATTGTTCAAGTGTTTGCTTTTACTTGTTACTGATATGTAGGGTATATATCAGATGTGGAAAGGCTGGGTCATATGGTAATACCATGTTTAATTTTTTGATGAATTACCATATTTTCCACAGCAACTGTACCATTTTACTCAAAAAGATATTTTTTTTATATTTAATTTATCTTTCTTTTTTTATCTTTAGATTCCTTCGTGAATTTACCTTACCAGCTATTTCTGGCAACTTCTCAAGCCTGAGCTTATCACCACCCCCCTGCCAGCACCTTTAGCAAATGATGCTAGTCTGTTTGCTTTGCCGAGAAGATCCTTTACGATCTGTCTGACATCACCTTTCCTTTCTCAGTCCCCATCAGAACACTGAACGTAGCCTTCCATGGTGCGGAGTCTCCCCTGCTCACTCCTGCCTCTGGGGTTTTGATTAGTCCCTTACCCATCCTCTCAGTCTAGAATCTTCTGTCTGTGTATCACATTGCCCTTTCAGTTTGTCTGCAGTCACGCCCAGACTTTCTCAACACTCAGCAGGTGCTTGTGGGATCCTTCTCTGCTGTCACACTTCTCTCTCTCCTTCCCATCCCACGAGTGGGTCCTTGTACCGTGGCCAATGCCCCCTGGTCCTGTCCTCTGCTCTCCACTGTGTGATCGTGGTCCATCTCTCTCCCACGTTTGATGCATTGGCACTCAGATGTGCCCTCTCCAAAGCCAGATGTGGCCATTCCTTCCACTGACTTCTCTTCCGTTTGTTCTCCGGCTGTGATACACACGTATGTGTTTGCTCGTGGCCCCAGTTCTTCTTGATAAAATTGTGCAGAGAGTTTCTTAACTCTACTCTCTCTGCCCTCAGTGCTGTACCTGTCCTTTCTTATTTCCTGACTGTATTTCAGTGTTTTCCTAAAACTCACATCTGCTGGTGGTCTCCTTCTTCTCCGAAAGCTGTGATGTTTTCCAGCTGCCTGGAGAGATGGATCAGATCGCAGTTTCTGCATTTCAGAAACATTCATAGCCAGCCCAACCAACCCTCCTAGCCTTTAATTCCTTAGAGGCTGAAGTAAGTAGAGTGTCTTCCTTAGAGAACACAAAACATCTGGATGTAGGGAAGCCTCCCTGAATTAATTCCAGGGGTTGATAGAATCATGAGCTCCACGTGCTAGAATAGCAACAGCTGATACGCATTGATCACTTTCTGTCCTAAGTGCTTTATGTGTATCAGTTTATTTGATCCTTACGATAAAACTCTTAGGTAGTCTCCTTGCTTTCACATGCAGACAACCAGAGATGGGAACTAGCTTGCCCAAGGCCATATGACTAGCATGGGAATGGAGTGGTGATTTAAGCCTAGCTTAAATTCTAGAGCCACATTCTTTTCTCTTCAACTCCCCTGGAGAGCAGTGTTAAGTACCAGCCATCTGACTGTATTTAGAAATGGCTCATACCTGTCGTCCACACTGGTGGACAGCAGCACTGTGTCTGATGCTTTGGGGCTGTCAAGGCATAAATATCATTTCTGGTGGACCTTTCCATCAAGTAGGCATGTGGTATGTTCATGCGTAAAGCAATTAAAAATACTTTGACCAGGGACGCCTGGGTGGCTCAGTTGGTTAAGCAGCTGCCTTCGGCTCAGGTCATGATCCCAGCATCCTGGGATCGAGTCACACATTGGGCTCTTTGCTCAGCAGGGAGCCTGCTTCTCCCTCTGCCTCTGCCTGCCATTCTTTCTGCCTGTGCTCGCTCTCTCCCCCTCTCTCTCTCTGATAAATAAATAAAATCTTAAAAAAAACAAACAAAAAAATATCTTAAAAAAAAAAAAAATACTTTGACCAGGGGTGCCTGGGTGGCTTAGTTAGTTGAGAGTTCAACTCTTGATTTCCACACAGGTCATGATCTCAGGGTCCTGAGATCAAGCCCTGTGTGGAGCCTGCTTTAAATTCTCCTTCCTTTCCCTCTCTATCCCCCCCCCCCCAACAAAAAAAACCAAACAAACGAATGAACAAGCAAACAAAAACAACTTTGACCAAATACCTCGCAATTCGGTACATTTGAAGGGAGTAAAGGGAGTCTGATGGGGCTGGTCAGGGAGGCTTCTAGGAGGACCAGACAGATCTTGGTCATGGTCCCACTGTGTTGGCTGTGGGTTTTTCTCTTTCTTAACCAGTTGTGATTGCTGGGCTAGATTTGGGGTGGTTGGGGTTTTACGATCAGAGTTAATACACACATTGCAGATTTACTCAATTCCAAAATATTGCAATATTAACTGTATGGAAGGATCCTAGAAAAGACCACCCTGCCTCCTAGGCATGGTCTACTGGTGTGTCTAGGGAGAATTCTAGAACTTTGTGTAGAGGGAAGCTTTGACCAAGATCCACATTAAGGAATAGATTCTTGGTGTGTGTGTGTGTGTGTGTGTGTGTGTGTGTGTGTATAAAGCTGAAAGATGTGGGCGCCTGGGTGGCTCAGTGGGTTAAGCCCGCTGCCTTCGGCTCAGGTCATGATCTCAGGGTCCTGGGATCGAGTCGCGCATGGGGTTCTCTGCTCAGCAGGGAGCCTGCTTTTCTCTCTCTCTCTCTCTGCCTCTCCATCTACTTGTGATCTCTGTCAAAAAAATAAAAAAATCTTAAAAAAAAAATAAAAAGCTGGAAGATGTTTCATGGAAAGGTTCTTACCTTTATTCCGTATGATACCCTCCAGCATTTTCTATTTTAATGTCCTTCAGTCTGTTCGGAACTAACATATTTCACAGAAACAAAAACGAAAAACAAATTGCAGGTCAACAGGCACTAAATTTTTTTCCTGAACGTCTAGTGTATCTCACCCAACATTTTAAAAGCCTTGCTCTTTATCATTCTTCAGGTTTTTTTCTGTTTCTCCTTCAGTTTAGTATGAGAATATGGTTCATTTTCTGTGCCTCCCATTGACTTATAAAGACTCGGGCCACTGTGGCTTGGTGACTTTCCCTTGCGGAGAATGGATTGGCCAGGAGTGAAGAGTGATTGAACTCGAGGCCCCCAAGCTGAGGTCGGCGCACAGATGCGGGAGGCCTTGTCTTCCTTCCCGGGGCTGCCCCGGGTGTGGGCTTGCTTCTTACCATTCGTGGTGCTGGTCTATCTGGGCTTCTCTGGAAAGCTCTGTGTTGGGAGTAACTTGTACCGTGATTGTGGTAAATGCCATTTTGGGTGAGTTTTGTCCTCTGAGAAGCACTGTTCCATTCCCTTAAAAACTGTATCCTGACTTGAAATGAACAGCACTCACTTGCCATACAGCTTGTTCTTTATCAGAGGATTTTGTTGCTTTCTATCATTTCTAAGCTAGCACTAGGGGTCCACACTGTCTGTCACAAATTTGAGAACTCAGAGTTTTGTGACCTCAGGAAAAGCTGTGTTGGTGTATTAGGGATGACAGCAAATAAGGATCCCAAATCATCGGTTCTTCTTGCAGATGAGGACGTGAGGCTCACAGGGACCTCCGGACCTTCCAGCGTTCAGTTACAGAACTGGCTTCTCCCCACTCCGCCCCTGCCTTCTGAGCCCTCCCGGTTTCTGCTTCTAGTGCTGTGTGCGAGATGGCGAGATTTCGTGAGGATGGAAATTACCGCTTCTCCTAAACAAAGCAGCGTTTCTTGTGCCCTTGCCCTCATTTTTAAATGTAATTGTGATCTTGTTAGAAAAGTGGAAAATGCCAAACATTGATAAGAAGAAGAAGACTCATTTACCATTCATCTCCCATGAATTAGTTACCCTGTTAGTGTGTTTGTCTTTATAATGGCAGGCTTTTTCTCCTTCATGTCATCAGATGTCTGTGGGGATATGTGCTGTATAGGATATGTACATGCATGCATATTGACATATATGTACGTGTGTGTGTGTGTGTGTGCATTTCCATATGTATTTCCCTCTATCCTGAAGTATTTTTCAAGAACATGTTTCTTAAGGTTGCATGTGACCTCCTGGTTATGTCCTCACTGCTTGAACCACTTTTCTGTGTTTGGGAACTTGGATTGTTTCTGGTTTTCGTCTTGATAAACAGAGCTTTAGGAAGCCTCCCTGGCTGGCTCTCTGGTGGCACAGCCCTGGCTGTTTCCGTCTGGTTTCCTGGGAGGCAGCCAGAGTTCCGAGTGCTCTGACGTGCCCCCGAATTATGGCTCCGTGTGCCCCTCTCTGCACTGTTGTATCCTGTGCCACCACCTGGCCTTGGTTTCCCCTGGAGCCCGGGTTCTCCCCGTGCTTGCACTTCACTGCCCGCCTCGTGGTACCCAGCCTCTCGGGTGCAGGGTCATGGGGTTGCAGAGCCATTCTGTCCATAGAAGCCACCTCTTCTGTCGGTACCGGCTCAGTGGCCATGCCAGGTGTGAAGATGAGAGCTCTGCAGTCCAGCTCCTTCCAGCCAGATGATTCTGGGCCCTGAGGGAACCAGGCAGGGAGAGGGAGGGACCAGAAGAGGTACCTTAAAGAGATCGGTAGCATCTGAGCCAGGAAGGTATACTAACAGCAAACAATGAAATGTTTCTTCATTCTTGTTCTGAGGTTGGGAATGGCTGTGGACTGTGGTGATAACCCAAGAGCAGCAGAGATGTGAGGCAGGATGTTGCTTATCTGTCTCTCGTCACCCACAAGGACTGGGGCGGGGGGAGGGTGGTTTGGATGGTGACCTTCCCAGTTATGCTGTCTGCTCTAGGGGAAGTCCTGTTGGATTAGAACATCCAGCTGCTGAGGGTCTGCAGCTTCGGAGAAGCCAGGCCAGGCCTCCCCGAGAGTTCTCGTACTGACACAGGAGGAGAGGGAGGGCCAGGACTCAGTAGCTGTGGGGATAGGCCAAGCCAAGCCTGGGGGAAGAGTCCATCTCTTGGGACAGCTGGACCAAGGGATTTCCAAGGGGGCTCCTAAGACAAATGTATTCTCTCCTGTTCCTTCCGGGTGCTTGTCTTCATCTGTTTGAGCCATTACCACAGAATATCATAGACTGCTTTTCCCTCACATGGAGGAGAGCAGAGGCAGGAAGCAGGTTCTTTTGATCCTTATTAGGGCACTTACCCTCTCACGGGCCCCACCGTCGTGACTGCATCTGACCCTAGCCACTCCCCACAGGTCCCAGCTCCTGTCGCCATCGCGCTGGGGTGTGCAGGTTTGACATAGGAGTTTGGGGGGCGTATAAGCATACAGACGTAGCCGTGCTCTGGGGTCTGTTGCATGCCTTTCTCCGGGCTTCTTGTGGAGGCCAAGAGTCCTTGGCCTGTGGACACCTCACTCCTGTCTCTGTCTCTCTCTTCACACTGGGTTCCCCTGTGTGTCTGAGTTTTTGTGTCTTTCTTCTTCTAGGGACAGTGGTCCTATTGAATTTGAGGCCTACCCTGTTCTTGTATGACCTTGTGTTAACTTGAATCTGTCTGCAGAGACTCTTTCTAAATGAGGTCACTCTCACAGGTACTAGGGGTTAGGGTTTGAACAGATCTTTTTCTGGGACATAGTTCATCACAGCGGAAGTCAGTGTAGACTCTACAGGGATGCCAGCGGCACCCAGACCAGCGGTTCAGGAAGAGCTGGAGGGGCAGCGCACGGGGCCCGGGGCCCAGACCTCAGTGTAAGGTCTTGTCAAAATGGAGATTCTTACTCAGTAGTTTGGAGAAGGGGACCCAGGAGTTTTCATGTTAATTCTGCTCGTGTTGGTCCCTGGGTGACCAGTGGCCAGGGCTGACCTAGCATACAGAACATTCTGGCCGCTGTGTGAGCACCAGCAGGAGGGGAGGCACGGGAGTCCGAGCCTGGACAGGTTTCCCTTCAGGGCTGGCTTCACCTGGGCTTCCACCCCTCATCTGTCTGATGTTCTGGATTATTCTGATGGTATAACTTCTCCCTATAAACAGGTGAAGAGATGCTTGGAGGTCAAGTCATGACTCAAGTAAAAAAAGAAGCAGCAGTAAAAACAAAACCCCAGAAAGGTGAACGAAGTATTTTATGACTGTCTCTTAGTAAATCATCAGCTCAAAATGCTTCCAGTTTCCTTTCACTGCTTTCTGGTCTGTGGCTTCCAGACTCTGCAGAGAGTTCCACTGTCTGGCCGAGGGATTTGAACACATCAGACATCATGCTTCTGGCTTCTGCCAGACTGATAGTTTGTAACATTTGCCTAGCTTTGGATTTCTGGAATCTCTTCTGGCCCCAGTGCACACACTTTTCGGGTGCTCCCCCGGGATGCTTGGGACACCACCCACGGGCAGGACGTGTGTACGGATACACGTGCCTCCTTGAGCCCCTCTTCACCCCCCTTGGTAGAACAGGGCTCATTGTAACAGTAGCAGAAATGAAAGTGGTTTCTTTCTGCCACTGTCCTTGAGCCATCAAACCATCTGTATTGGTTTTCCACCAGTTGTGGTGCATGGGAATGCAGATTTTGATGTTTCCAACACATGCCATTTGGTTTCCTGCTTCTTTGCCATTATATCACAGGCGTCTTCCCGTATAGTCATAATTACAACTGTCATGGCTCAGTGCCCATTCAGGACAGGCACCTGAATTGATGTGCATTCAGTTAGTTAATCAAGTGATTTTTCTTTGTATTAATTTTTACATTGTTGGATACCAGGAGTTTGATTTTAGCATTTTAACCCTGCGATGAATCATTCTGTTGACAAGTAGTTGTTGCCATTTATCTTTTTAAAAAATTCTGTGGCAGGTTTCCTTCCTGCTGGGCATCCCACTGTCCCGACCTGTATCAGAGGACAAGCCTTTAATTTGGGACTGCAGAATTCCAGGGATTTCCTCGCCATTCCCTCTGTCTTGGCCTTCGACATGATGCTCACTGGGGAAAAAGCGCTCCTTTAAATTTGTGGCTCCAGTGAATTCCTTCTCTCTGCCCCTGACCTTGGCCTTCTGGAGGTCACTCCCTCACCTACCTTCCATATCTGTGCTTTCTGCCTCTGGTTCCCCGACCTTCCACTCCTGGGCATGAGGTCATGCAGGCCGCCTTCCTCCCTCACAGTGCCAGTTTCTTCAGTGTCCCTCTGGGTGTGAGCAGGCCTCTGACCGCTTGAGGGCTCGCACTTAATCCCTTGGTCATATGTGTGTATGTGTGTGTTTCATTACTTTACATTTAAAAACATTTTAAAGAAATTCTAATTTATTTGTCAGAGAGAGAGACCATGTACTAGCAAGCGGAGAGGGAGAGGGAGAAGCAGGCTCCCTGCTTAGCAGGGAGCCTGATGCAGGACTTGATCCCAGGACCCTGAGCTGAAGGCAGCTGCTTAAGCAACTGAGCCACCCAGGCACCCTGGTCATACATTTTTAAAATGCACTTAATAATATGTTCATTCTCTGTTCTGGACACTGGGCACAAATAGCAGAGACAGGGCTTTTGTTCTCATGGTGATTGCATTTAAGAATGAGCCAGAAATTAACCAAGTAGCCATACCCATAAGCATAGAGTTGCAGATGGCAATACATGATTTTAAGCAAATCGTAGGCATAAGCTTCTCACTTTAGATTATAACACGTCCTCTTAAGGACAAGTACGGGAGAGGATGACAAGGTATATCAGGAGGTGGGGATTGGAAATAATTTGGGGGTTCAGGGAAGGTTCCAAGGAGGAGCTGGTTAAAGTGTGAAGTGGGGAGGCCCCAGGTAGAGGCAGCAGACAAGAAGGTATTTGTTGCTGTCACAGAATCCCAAGATGATCAGTGGTTGTGGCTGGATAGGGTGACAGCGAGAAGGCCAGGACTGTGAGGAGAGAGGAGAGAGGCAGCTCTGGGCATATGGGGCAGAATGCTGTGGGCCTGGGGAGGATCCCTGGAAGCCACTCAGCAGGTCCCCGGGGAGGGTTCGGTCAGATCAGATCTGGCTGCCGTCTGCAGGATGGATTAGAGCATCCGAGGGAGGAAGCTGTGGGGTGAGAGGCTGTTAATGGAACCCAGGTGAGGGACCGTGGTTCTGGGCCCAGAGCAGAGCTCTCCACCTCAGCACTGTTGACCTTTGGGGCCAACAATTCTTGGTCCTGGGGCTGTCTTGTGCAGTACAGGATGGTTCACAGCATCCCTGCCATCTGCACATGGGAGCATGGAGAACCGGCAGTGTCCCCGGGCGTCCTGCCAGTGCCTCCTGGGCTTGGGACGGCAGCATTGTCCTTGGACAAGATCCGTTGGGCTGCGGTACTGGTCACGAGTTTCGAGGAGATGGGGACCTGCGGAATAATTTGCCGGCCATGGTGGTTGATCTGATGTAGGAGGGAGACCAAGGGAGGTGTCGTAATCGCCTACGAAGTCTTTGGCTTAAGCAGGCGTGCTGGAGATGTCTCTCGGAGCAGGGGAGGGTTGTAGAACGTATGGACTTTGAGCATGGGCTTCTTCCAAGACTCTGCTGGAAACTTCTTTCCGGGAATTGCTGTGTGAGCTACTCTTCTCACTGTCAGAGGAAACCTGGCTCCATGCAGCTGTCGGGTGCTGACCCGTCTTTATTTACTTCCCAGGCACCTTCTGGATAGCTTCACGGATGTCCACATGCCATTTCTGAGTGTACTGCTGTCTTTTAGGACCAGGCTCTCATTTCCTTTCTTGCTGAGCAGCTTCCCATTTCCACCCATCGCCGGAGTCTGCTCAGTGGTGCTGCAGGCCGACGGGCTGTTGGTGTTTGTGCAGATGCAGAGCCTGTCGCTGCTGGATGCTTGGTTATGTAACACAGTGCGAGGGGGTACCAAGCCCAGGCTCCCATATGGTTTGGAGGGAATTTATCTGCTGCTTTTGTCCAGCCGGATTGTGGAGCGTGAAATAATCCTCATGCCTTGTATTTGTGTGGTTTTTTTCCTTGTCAAAGCCTTTGGATGCACGCCCTCTCTCTGATCCTCCCAGTGCCACCATGGTGTCCATTAGAAGTAATAACGGAAAAGCTCTCCCGAGGGATGGGCAGAAAGCATAATCATGTAAAAAGTCTGCATTTTAGAAGCTGAGTTGTTGATAGAAACACTTGTGCCCCATGTTCACTGGCTCTTCTCTGGGATCCAGCTACAGCTGCCCCGTGAAGCCCCTTCCCAGAGATTTATTTCTAAGAAGGATGACATTTAAAATGGTTTTAAAAAACCGCCCGACCCATCTAAAACAAGACCTTCACAAGGGAACTGAAGATGGGGCATCTGTAAGTGCTCGCGTGCAACTCCCTGGTGCAGTGGTGTGTACAAGTGCATTTGCTGTCGGTCTTGGGGATTGATTTTTATATTTTGAGTTTCTGTGGAATGAGGCTTCTTTTGATTGCAAATTTCATAAATCTCAAGAAAGAGATAAATGGGGAGATACTCCAGTGAATGGATAAAAGAACTCAACATTGTTAGGACACCCGTTCTTCCCCACCTGACCTGTACACGCGTTGTCATCTGAGTCAGGATCTCAGCAAATACCTTTGTGGGTATTGACACGTTGATTCTGAAGTTTGTGTGGAGAGTCAGAGGACCTAGAATAATCAGCTCGATGTGGAATTAGAACAGTGGCAGAACTCTGGACTACTTGATTTCAGGTCTTACTGGAAAGCTGCAGTAATCCGATTGCTGACACCCCACTCAAATTAGGTCCAGAAGGAAGTAGAATAATTGATTCTTGGAACTGGGGCATCCAAAGTGTTAGACAGGCACGACTGTGACCAGGGGGTAGAAGATCTCCTCTCTTGGCTCAGTTATCTGTTCGTGGAGAGAATGGCCACCAGTAATCAGGGGCTTGTATTTTTTTACTGTTTATAAACCGAGAGGACATGGAGATCCATCTATCTCTTTAGGTCCATAACGACCTTCAGAACAAACGCTCATCAACCTCCTGGATGTAAAGGAGTAACCATTTCTCTAAGGAATAGACTCAAGGAAGTTGAAAAGAGAAATAGCAGCTTCGTGATGCAGAGATCATGGGGAGGGAGCTCGAAGGGCCGGGGGACGGAGGAGGGCGCGCGAGCCGTTTGTACATGTAGCTGAAGCCAGTGCAAATTTGTGACTTTGTGAGATGGGCCCCACAGCTCTTCTCTGGCCTTGTCCACTGGCTGATGGAAAAGTATTTAATGCCTTCATGTAGGATTGGTGTTCTGGCTGGCATGCCAAGTAGCCCAAGCTGAGGCCCAAGAAGAGACCAGACCTTAAATATGCCCAGGAAGAAATTTACTGAGAAACATGTTGGCTAGAGCTGTCGCACAAGCAAGTGTGAAAAAGGACTATGTCTTAGGTGTGCTTAGAAAATGAGCAGCTGCATTATAGTGAATAATTAGAAATTTCCTTCTAACTGTTGTGCAGAAGTTTATGGTGGAATGAATTATTTTTATATGTGTATTGATGGAGTCATGGACTTTATGTGAAGCTAAATTTCAAAAGCCTTCAAGTAGTTAACACTGGGGGATTGGTGAGCTGGGGAGTGAGACAGTGACATCCAGAGCTGTTTGAGTAACTTACACAGGAGCTGGGTGGGTCCTGGGAGGGAGGGTTTTCCATCCCTCAACCCACTGCTTTTCCCGTGACATCCTGAGTCAGATAATAAGTTTGTACATTACACCGGCTTTATTTAGAATCCTGTGCTAGGCAGTATAATTTTGATGAGAAGCTGAGCAGTATTATTCTCTATGAACTGTGAATGTGACACTTTTATAATTCAAGTAGAATTATTTTTCCCTTGGGAAATCCTATGCATTCAATATGGTACATTGAATTAGGGAAGAGGTAAAGGGGAAAAAGCCATAAAAGGTGCATGTTATTAAAACAAAGCAGGTTTTATTCTTGCCTGTGTAACCTTTAGATATGGTGACTGATTCCTAGAGACACTATTTTTTTTTTTCAGCATAAATTCTCTTCTCTCTAGTTTAATGATTAAGGAAGAACAGCAGTCCTCATCGTTTGATTAGGTGAAACATAACAAATGCGTAATTAAATTTTGGAAATGATATTTTCGTAACATTTCGTATCATTGTGACATTACACATTTTGTGTGGTCACCACTCAAGAGTTGCTGTGTCTGAGAAATGAGGTGTTTGCCAAGTCTTTTCATTGTTTGCCTTTTAAATGATTCATTTTATATGAAGATGGAAGAAAATACTATTACTACTGCTGTTTGTCACGCCAGTCTTCTTGTGATTGTTCCGTGGTAGGTCCCTTCTCTGCTCACACGTTCCCATCAGTGCATTCTGCAGAGGAGTAGCTTTGTGGATCTGTTATCCCTGGAAGTGACCTTGTTGCTTTACAAGGTCGACCAGTTGGCCATTCTCCGTTCTGCCGCCACATTTTATCAAATCCTCATAGCGGGCATGGCCACAAACTGCTGGCTCAGCAGCATGTAGGTTTGTGCCAGGTGATACGATTACATTTACCCTTTGCGGGTGTCTAGTATGTGAGTGTCAGGGACTTAGTGTCCCACCTTACGGCTGCAGCCAGAGCTACCCTCAGAGCAGTGGGCAGCCGTGCGTGGTAGCAAGCTAATGTGGGTGTTGAGTGTTCTTAGTGGTTCATTATCAAAACCTCTTCTATCACAGCATCTTGAGCCAACAAAAACTGTAGGAGGACTATTTTTAAATGAAATTTTCATTTCTTTATTTTGATGGCTTCTCAAAGACAGGGAACAAAAAAGAATGAAGTTCAGTAAAATAACACATGAATCTACCACTCAGATCATTCACTGTCAGCTGTTTGGTCATGATCATTTCTGAATTCTTTCTAGTCCTAGATGGATTATAGATAATGTTTTAACAAGCCAATGATAGATACATGGCAAGTGTTGTTCTCTACTTTGTGTCCCCACAGCTTATGTATGAATTCCATTCCATGTGCATAGGTAATACCTCCTTATTGACACACAGAAGCTTGGTGTTGGGTCCCCTCAGTATCCAATGAAATGATGGTCCATTGAGAGCTACCCGACACCCAGGGACACCAGAAAGCTCAACCAGAATGAGCAGCAAAGATGCAGGAAGGCAAAGCAAGGAACCAGAAAGCAGGGGTCCTGGTGTCCACCTCAGCAGAAACCTTGGACTTCAAGACCACAGGCAGAGTCCCTTCTGATGGAACTCTGCAGGTCTGGGGCGGGGGAGGTTTGCAGGGGCCGCAGATGCCACTGTGAAGCCTCCCAGGTTCTCTTGACTGCTCCAGTGCCCCCTCCAGTGCCCCAGACGCTTTCCCACTCTTCCTCGTCCTCTTTCTGCCCTGGGCGCACTCCTGCTTCTTGGGTCTGGTCCACGTAACACCGGGGCTCGTCTCTGGGCTGGCCCCTGGTTCCCCTTTGCCCTCTGCCCACTAGCCTCCTGTCTCACCTTCTTCCAGCGCCTGCTCTTTTGTTCGTACTTCCTGGTGGCATTTCCAAGTGGGGATTTCTCCTGCTTGTTTCTCTTGGTGTGCCTCGGGCACTTTCCTCCTGGCCTTCTGGAGGTAGGCAGGGGCCTGAAGCCTGTGTGTTCACAGTGGGTAGGGACCTGATGGTTCTGTAGGAGTGGCCAGAAGGACTCTCTTCTTGAAAAAGAAAGTGGTCACTTAGATATTTGTGCAGTTAGTTTGGCTGATGTTCATTAAGTTCTTACCAAGAAAAGAACCTTAAGTGCTTGCCCAGCTCTGCTTTGCATTATTTATTTTTAGAGATTTTATTTATCTGAGAGAGAGAGACAGGAGAGAGCATGAGCTGTGGGGAGGGGCAGAGGGAGAAGCAGCTGCCCGCTGAGCAGGGAGCCTGATGTAGGGTTCAGTCCTGGGACCCTGGGATCGTGATCTGAACTGAAGGCCGATGCTTTATCGGCTGAGTCCCACAGGGACCCCACTGTCCGGGTCTGCTGTAGATGGTGAAATCTTTGTGGTTGTTATTGTCAGGTTTTGCATTTTTATATATTTGTGCTTTTCACATTGTGTGAAAATCACATTCATAATGTGGATTGGATTCTGTGACTTCTTAGTGTTTTATGTGCTTGTTTGGTACCAGCCGTGCGTCATACTGGCCCGAGGCCATCAGTAATGTATAGAGAAAGGTGTCGCCTTCTGTCTGCAAGAGGGGAAAGCAGGTGTTTGGTTCCCAAAACAGGTAACAGATGAGGTTGTGCATCATGACATCTTGGGGCATCTGAATGAGAGATTGCAGGTAAGGCAAGGACCTGTAGAAAGTGGCAGGTGGCCTGAAATCCTTAGAGCAGTGTTGTTGGAAGCAGAGAGGACTGGCTCTGAGCTCTGAGGGGTGAGAGGGAGTGGAGATGAGGTGAGATCCAGGGAGGGGGCAGAAGGAGGGGGAGATGGACGAGACAGGGAGAAAGAAAAGGAGAGAGTGGGGGTCGCAGGAGTTGACTGGTTTTTTTGGAAGACCGGAACCCAAGGGCTGATGTGGAGATTTGCATCAGCAGCAGGAAGCATGGGGTGGGGGCTTTCTTGGTCCTACCCTGTGTCCTCAGAGCTGAGAAGGGGAGCACAGTGTGTTCTGATCGTCAGATGTAATATCTGAGATCCTGGACTGACTCACTAAAAACTGACATATGGGTTTATTTTCTGAATCTAAAATTACATTTTTAGAAAAGGACAGGATCTCCCAGGAAAGAAATCCAAGTTGGGATTGGGGTGGGGTGGGGGTGAGGGAACCGGACTTTCCCCCAGGGATCCCTCAATATGAAAATTACATGAGTTCTTAAAAATTTTATCTTATGAGGTTCTTTATTAGTTCTTTTATTTTTATCATGGGATAACTATTTTCATTTACATTTTTAAGTAAAATATGTTTTTTTTTTTTTTTTTTTTTTTTTTTTTTTTTTTAAAGATTTTATTTATTTATTCGACAGAGAGAAATCACAAGTAGGCAGAGAGGCAGGCAGAGAGAGAGAGAGAGGAGGAAGCAGGCTCCCTGCTGAGCAGAGAGCCCGATGCGGGACTCGATCCCAGGACCCCGAGATCATGACCTGAGCCGAAGGCAGCGGCTTAACCACTGAGCCACCCAGGCGCCCCGTAAAATATGTTTTTAATTGAAAAAAGTTTTCCTGGAATCAGGCAAGTCCCCTTTTGGAGCTTTGTGGCTGTCACTAGGAGCCTTCCCAGGGTGCCTGGCCAGTGAGGGCCCTGCCAGGGACTCCTGATGTTCTGGGGGGTGTGTGGGCCCAGCACCTATTTCCACACAGGAGGCCCCGATCAGCTGGTGAGGTGTTAGAAGTGGTGTGCTGCGTTTGTGAAAGTTATTCGTAGAAAAGAGCGATCACTTTCCAAGGGGTCCATCCTCTTCTCCGGAGGATATGATGTGTCCGGAGTCACTGATGTGAAGACGGGCTCCGTCCCCTGCTTTGGCTTCCCTTCACTTGTGTGATTCTAGTCGCTCCTGAGCCTGCCCTGTGGGCTTTCCACTCTCCTCCTGCATGCACTCCTGCCTCTTCGCCAAGCCTCCTCCGCAGGGTGCAAGGAGCACTGGTCCAGGGTATGGGAGACCCTGGACAAGTCCCTTCCTCACAGTCTCAGCTAGAAAATGTGTGCAAGCAGGATTATCGGGGCATGAAGAGCTTGGGGACTTCTGACTGACTACGGTCACCCATGTCTGTGTGCTCCTGTTTGTTCTCATGGAGTATCTCTTTCCTTTGTTTTCAACATGTCGTCGTTCCTTTGTTCGAGGACAACATGTCGTAAGCAGCACGTTGGTGCCTTTATCTGGAGCTGACAACCTTCCTCCTTTATTTGAAGTATTTAATATGCTTACTTTAAACATTTTTTTTATGATCCCTTTATCAAAAAGCTGAATTTTAGACCAAGGGATAACTCATAGACATCAAAATGCCCAAATGTGATGCGCACGGTATCCTCCGTATTGTCAGATGCGTACGTCATGTCTACATCTCTCCATCAAGGTGTAAAATGTGCCTGCCCCCCGTGCCTGGGCTTTGGCTTCTCCGGGGCTCCTCTTCTGTTCTTCTCTCTGGAATCTGAGTCTCCGAATCCCAGTTCGTCCAGACAGAAACTTTTCTACTTCAACTGAGTCTGCCTGTTCCCGCCTATAAAAGAAAGGACAGGGTGAGACTGTATTCTGAGGGTCTCTGTGTTGACGCTCTGTGATCGGCTCTTCCGAAATGAAATAGTCACCTCTTGAAAACAGTGAACAGCAAAGCAAACCTTGCATAGACTGAAAAGGACAAAATGCCATCATTTGCTTGCAATTCTTTCTAAAAGTAATTTTTTCAAAGTGTGCACAGAGACGGATTTTAAAAGAAATCTGTTGTGTGTGTAATGCAGTAGTCCGTCCTCTAAGAGTGATGTGTCTTTGTGTTTTAAACTAATTGTAGCTCCCAAAATTAGCATGCCAGCTGTGTGATATTGCAAATCTTTTCTCTAGTTCATTTTTTTTTTTTTTGACACTGTGTTAAGTTCAGTAGAGCATAGTCTCATTTACACCCCCACTTATTTATAATTTGGGATAATTATTATAGTGGCTGGGCTGCCAGTCACCTCTCTGGTTAGGAAAATGAGGCTTTGCCAGGCAGATACGCAGCGTAGGTTGGGTTAAGTCATTGCTGGCACGGCTTATGCTTCAGGAGAGGATAACCTCTTCGGAGGCATTCCCAAGTCTTGTTTGCACTAGGTCGCTTTCAAGGAGTTTAGAGGTGATGAATTCCCAGTCCCCTCCTCTCCCACTCCCAGCCCAGAAATTCCGAGTTCTTGTGAATAACCATGCTAAGCTGGGTTGCTAATTTCCTTTGAAAACTAGAAAGTGACAGCATTTCATCTTTTGAAAATTTATTGCTCTCACTTCATAGATGTTCTACTAATCTCCCCCACGTCCACTCCAGGGTTTGATTGGTGATTGCTTTTGTATTATAGTTATGCTTACTTTAACTCCAGCTACCCTGAGGTTCTCTTCTCTGCAGCCTCTTTCCATTGGACCTGGTGGATGCCGTGCCTTCTGGAGATGCTGGGGTTGCTCTCTTAGTCCTCTGAGTTTTTGTGGGCATCTCTGGCTGCTGAGTCTCAGAGCTGAGCATGTACCTTCTTCCTGGAAGGAACCCTAAGTGTGTACGTACAATTGTGCATCACAGTGGACAGTGTCTCTACCAGCCTGTCGTTAATTCCAGGCTATTAAAAATCAGTTTTATTTATTCTGTGTTGGAATCTGGAGTTTCCTACCCCATAATTTAATATTTTTTAAATGACACCTTTGGTTTTTTACTTGTCATGAGCAAGGATAGAGTTAGCCAGCCTGCAATTTTGCCTCTCCTTTCCAGTATCTATTCATTAGCTCCTAATTGTTTTATAACCTCCTCCGAGTCTGCTGTGAGCTCACTCTCAACCCTTTGTGACACCCCCAAGGTAGTTAAATGAGGTTTTGCTATCTCTATGAATTAAATATGTCATCTCTTTTTGAAATGTTCCTGAACCCATGGTGTTATGTTTTGGCAAATAAATACTATTTTCAGAGAATTAAAACCCAACCCATCCATTTATATTTCCTTTGGTTAGGAGATATCATGGCTTCCCAGCTATGTAACTCTTAGTGGATACTCACCTTCCGGGTGGTTTTTTAATCCGTGCATGTGACAGTGCTTGCTCACTGGTTTGTACTTGTGCAGACCCTAAGGGTGGGGCGTTTTTGTTTTTTGAGACTTCTACCTTGAGTAGATAATGACATTTCATCCTGCTTGATGCTTCGTGGTCCCCAGGTCTGAGGGGCTTGCCCCTGGGTGCTCTCCATGCATCAGACCAAACCCAAGGGGTCAGCGTGGTTTCCGTCTCTGCCTGACTTCACTCCGGTCTTCTCCCCGCATCTCTTTTCCGGTAGGTCTCTGTGCTGTGACATGGAGCCGACTGTGGTCGCCACCCGCCCTCGACAGCCACCGCAGCAGCCACAGTCCAAGCCTGGGGAGGAATGCCTGGGTCTTGGTTCTGAATTTTCCACAGTCTCTTCAGCTCTGCTTTGCTGTGGACAAGCAGAATCAGGGTCCCTGTGGGTTGTTTTAAGATCAAGTTTATTGAGGTTTACCAGTGCAGCCTGTGAGTGCGTTGTCTCTCCTCACACCACAGCCCAGAGTCTGAGCATCTCCTGACCCCCATGAGCCTTCGGCCAGCCCCTGATGCTCATCCACGGGGCGTGTCTTCACACGAACGCAGCTGACTCCAGCGAGGGTGACGAGGGCCCCCATCTCTCTTCCCTTTGGCTTCTACTGCGAACTTCCTCTAAGCCACGGGGTTTTGCTGTTTAGTTACTCTCCTCTCCATGACCGGGAGGGGCTGCTGGTGCCTCAGGCCAGTGGAGGGTAATTGTAGGAACTAGAGGAGGAGCTTTCCCACCAAGTGCCATTCTCACCCAGGCACAAGAGCCTGTCTTTCTCACATTCCTTTTCTCCTTCTCCAGGTGTGGACACAATAAGGCATCCTGGCCCTTCTGGGGCTGGGGGTGGGGGTTGGTGTCTGCCTGGGTCTGCTTGCAGGGGAGGGGACAAATCGAGGCTTAAGTGGGAGAAGAAGTGACAAGGAACTGGGCTTCTGTCCCCTTGGCCCCATGCGTGTCCCCTGCTGATTGGCCCCAAACACCTGTCAGCTGCCTCCTCCCTTGCTTTCGCTTTGCTCCCTCTTATTTCCACACATTACCCCCGAAAGTTCTGCTCATTTCCTGCCTGTTGCGCTTTCCTGTCTTCCTGTCTTTGCACGCAAATGCCTCTGCCTGGAATGTGTGTTCCTCCTCTCTCCGGGGGACCTGCCAGGCTGCTCTGAAACTCAGTGTGCGAGCTGCTTGTTCCAGCTTGCCCTGGTGTCCTGTGCCTCTTGCTTCTGTCTGCAGAGTCCTCTGCTCAGGCCTCTCTAATGTTACTGAACCGCGGCGAGCAGGTGTGTTGGCTTCACCAGCAAATCTAGTGTCTTGGCTGTTGAGTGCTTGGCCTAGCGTGCCATGGGCGCCAGCACCTTCGGAACAAATAATACGTGAATGAGAGATGAGAAAAGGACTCTGAAAATGTACCTGCCACCGGCATTCACGGACAGGTAAAGCACCTGGTGCTTGCCTGTCGGGGCCGCCTCTCAGCTGCCTGGGCAGCGCCAGTCCTCCGTGGGCCTTCGTTCCTGCACGGCCGGCTGTGCGCCTTCTCACCTCCCTGTGCTGCCGTGGGGTTGCACTGTTGACTTCACTGCATGGATTGGAGAGACGCTTTGGCTATTAAAATAGGAGTTAATCATACAGGAAACTCACTAACTGAACGTCCTGGTGAGGAAGGCTGCTTCCTGTTGATAGATAATAAAACAGAGTGGAATAATTTGAATTCTTTATAATGGATGTGATTATAAATGATTTCCCTATTTACTCATATAAAAGGCTAAATGGAAGATGATTAGTGAGTTCTGTTTTCTGTTTTTCCTAAGGTGATTTCTTAATCTTCCAAACAAATACCTGTGATACATAGAAGAAAAAGAAAAACCCACTAAAAGTTACTTAACATCTTTAAGAAGCTTTTCAAAGCTTTAGAACGGAGTAATTTTTCTGTCCCTTAACTATGTCGTGATACAGGAGAGAAAATATATTCTCGGCAACCATTTTGTTGCGCTTTGTTAATCTCATGGTCAAAATTGATAGATGTCTTCTGATCACAGTATTGGCTTGTTGGCTCTTGACATCGGAGGAATGATGAGATTTTAGATTTAGCTGATATTTATACTTTTCTCTTTTATTGTATTGCCCCTAAAATATTAGTATTCTGAAACAATCTTTCTAAACCTTATTACTTAATGTCGTCTTGTCATTGGGTGACTAAAGGATGCTACTTTTTTTAACTTTCTTTATCCTTAAATCCTTCCTCTAATCATCTCCTGGCCATACTGTGGATGTTTCATGACTTGCAGTTAATTAGTTCTTCGTTGGCAATTGATTGTTGCACATTGCGATTGGAAGATACACGAAGCTGTCGTAACCCAAGTATGTGTACATTCTCCATCACACTTGGGTTCCAGCGGCGTCTGGTTGCCTCATTAGAATTCTCTCCTGTTTTATTTTTGTTAAGCATAGACATCTGGTTGACAGTGATTCTCTCACTAGCATGGCATGACATTAAGTTGAATCATGGTGTAGAAGACCCTCTCCCTAGATGGGCCTCTGAGCAGTAATGGGGTTGAGGCTGTCCTCTCGGCATCCAGCACCAACTTCTGGGAGCCCGAAAGGAAGCAGAAGTGTTGCTGAGGCTCCCACGGGTGCAGTGTTTCAGGGCTGCCTTCCTGACATGGAAGGGTGGGTGGCGATACCACCGTTTCCTAGGTCATGCCGGTGAGGACAGAAAACAGGATACTGTCTCAGCAAAGCATTACGTTGCTCTGTCGTTCAGTGAGTTTCCACAAGGATTTCCATATTTGAGGGTAGAGCTTAAACACTGCAGTAGATTCCTCGCCAAGTACATGTGCCCCAGGGATGGTCCTGGTCCTCCCAGGGATGGTCGTGGTCCTCCCTGGTACCCTCAGCATGGGGATACAGAATCTTACAAAGGCCGGCAGAGAGTAGGGCAGTGCTCGATAGGGCATTGCTTCTGAGAAAGAGGGTTGATCCGGGGCGTCCTACCTCAGTAGTCCTGGAGATGAGTGAACCCAGGGCAGCCCGAGAGAGGCAGAGACCTCCTTAGCCCAAGCTGGGATGCCAGACTAGAATCCACTGCCTTTTGATTCCTAATTTGTTCATCATCCTTTATTCTAGTCTCTGGATTGTCGCCCTGACCTAATTCTTACACCCTCAATCCCTGGCCTCTGCAGCATGGAGAGAAGCCTTGTGCCTAGAGTCTGGGAAGGGAGGGGGAAGAAATGGAGGTTAAGAACCCTTCCTACACCTTCGCCATCTGTACTGTGGGCTTCCTGGATCCACTTACATAACCTTCAGCAGATGATCACAGGCCAGTTGTATTCATGAGATACATTTTAGCCCATGTGTACTTGCCAGGCACTCTTTTAGGCATGGAGACCTGTTAGCGGTCAGAGCGTGCGAGGGGGTTCTGTAAGCTGAGGTTATGTTCTTGTCATGGGGAGAATGATGTCATCCATCTTTTGGTGATAAATAATGATAGAAACTGCCATTTGTCAGCACTGTGGTTTTATTTAAGAACCTCCTGACCTTCTTAGAGGGAGAGGAGGTCAATCTCATGATCGGGAACAGGTCTAAAATTTTGAAACCTCTGGCTGTTATAAAATTATTTCTTTTCCTCCATTTTTCTTATTTTATCACAGTCCAGTGATAAAACTGTGGGGAATCTGTGATCGAGCACCCCATGTTGCACACAGGTAATTAGGACTCATGACTCTTCTCACGACATCTGTATCTTTGGGGTAAATACCCCGTAGTGCAATTGCAGGGTCATAGGGAAGTTCTGTTTTTAATTTCTTGAGGAATCTGCACACTGTTTTCCAAAGAGGCTGCACCAACTTGCATTCCCACCAACAGTGGAAGAGGGTTCCCCTTTCTCCGCATCCCCTCTAACACATGTTGTTTCCTGTCTTGCTAATTTTGGCCATTCTAACTGGTGTAAGGTGGTATCTCAACATGGTTTTAATTTGAATCTCCCTGAGGGCTAGTGATGATGAACATTTTTTCATGTGTCTGATAGCCATTTGTATGTCTTCATTGGAGACGTGTCTGTTCATATCTTCTGCCCATTTTTTTATATGATTGTCTGTTTTGTGTGTGTTGAGTTTGAGGAGTTCTTTATAGATCCTGGATATCAACCTTTTGTCTATACTGTCATTTTCAAATATCTTCTCCCATTCCGTGGGTAGCCTCTTTGTTTTGTTGACTGTCTCTTTGCTGTGCAGAAGCTTTTGATTTTGATGAAGTCCCAAAAGTTCATTTTCGCTTTAGTTTCCTTTGCCTTTGGAGACATATCTTGAAAGAAGTTGCTGTGGCTGATATTGAAGAGATTACTGCCTATGTTCCCCTCTAGGATTCTGATGGATTCATGTCTCACGTTGAGGTCTTTTATCCATTTTGAGTTTATCTTTGTGTACGGTGTAAGAGAATGGTCGAGTTTCATTCTTCTACATATAGCTGTCCAGTTTTCCCAGCACCATTTGTTTGTTTTTACTTGAATTTCAGTTAGTTAACATCAGTGTAATAGTGTTTCATCTGAGCTCTTTCTCCATAGCTTTGTTTTTTAATACACTGTTGTGTTTGTCAAATTCTAGACTTGCCCAGATCCTGAGCTAAATTACTGAATATTCTTGAATGGTCACAGCATTTATTTCCCAACAAGTAGAATTATTTTCTTGCTGTTGGCTTTCGTAATTTCAGAGTTTTCTTAGATGGACTCTGAATCGTCCTTGACAAATGCAGAGTGGAAACTAGGTGGCTTTCTAGTTGGATGGTGGCAATTACAAGTGTAATTATAAAATTTATTCCAAATTTTATTTCCCTTGATAACCACTTTTGCCATGAAGTGCCGCAGATTTTTCTTTGTCATATGTTCAGGCGCATTGCAGAGTCTTCAACTAACAAACCATTTATAAATTGGAAGTTGGTGCTTTTGTCCTTTTCGCTTATTATGGTGCTGTTTGCTGTCATTTCCTCTGACATTTGCTCTGTCCTTCAGTCCACTGTGGGAGCAGCGCTGTGCTCTGGAGCAAAAGACCACTTCCGCCCCAATTGCCAACAGGGTCTTCACTCTCATGTCTGTCTTAAACAGACTCGTCAGAAATTATTAAAAACTATTAAGTTGGCGACCATTTATGTGCGCAGTAGAACCGCAACGTTGTGTTTTTATTTGCCCTGGTTTTCTGTCTTCATCCTTGTTTTCATTGAAATTAATCTATCATTTCTGTTCTTGGATCTGAACGTGCCATGAGGATGGCACTTTCCAAATAGCGCACCATTTATTTGAGCTGTATTGAGGAAAGGAGACATGAAAGGTACATTTTATTCCTTTTCGAGTTACTGGAACTACATAAATGAAGCCAGGTTTTGGGAGAAGTCAATTTAAATGAATTTATGTTGCCTCTTCGGTGACTCTCGTCACGTTTGCCTGCGGTGCGCTCTCCGGGCACTTAGGCCTGAAGGGGGCTGAGAATCCACCGTCTGCCGCGTGGGCCACGCACTGCTCCTCAGAACTTTTATTAAAAAAGAAAAAGAAAACCCTTGTTTGTGGCCATGGACGGTCCCATGTGTCAGGGAAAGAAGCCGAACTTGGGCCTCTTGGGGTTGCGATCCCTGGAGTCCCTCAGCGGCCAGCTCAACTTCTCTGTAGGCTTGTGGCAGCTGTCCCCACGGGGAGCACTTTGAGGCTTCGAGGGCCACACGGGAGGCAGAGCACCCCTCTGTGCCCAGGAGGAGTGGAGGTGTGGATGGCAGAGGACTGTGGAACAGGAAGGAAGAACCTCTGCCTGGAAGCCGTGTCCCCCCGTGTGTGGAGGTGGCCTGTGGGTGTAAGAGGGGGTGGGTGTCGAAGGAAGCCAGTCTCCGCTCCTGAGCTCTGTGAGCTGGTGTGGAGGGCGGAAGGAAGCCGATGAGGGGAGCACAGTGCGCTGAGCGTGGGTGCGCACAGAGGCCATCTTCCCTGGTCATGGATCTCCTTATCTGTGACGGGCCTGCCCTGTGTCTAGCCGCAGAACAAGAGCCATTCCATTTGGTCCCACACTCAAGTACCTTGACTTGCTCCTTGTACATGGACACCTGTAGCTCTCCTGAATTGTAACTCGCTCTTGGCAGGCTCTGGGCTTCATTCTGTCCTTCTGCAGCAGCCCCCGAGACCCACACGAAACACCCGATGCGATCGCCATTTACGATTCGTTCTACAAATGTTTGTGGACCTTTCCTGCCTGTCAGGTGCTGGGCATGGTGTTTCGGGTACAGTCCTGAGCATGAGCGAGGTCTCTGCCCTCAGGATGCGGAGTCTAACATCTCAAAACCGTGGGTTTCAGTCCCCCAGTGCTGATGCTCGGCATCGTGGGGACGAGTCCCTGCCAGTAGACAGGTCAGTAAGGTGTCTGTGTGCTGTCCTGACGGGAGCCCATGTTCTCCGTGGCTGAGCATGGGGATGTTTGGAGAAGGAACTTTGGAAAGAGGTTTTGTTAGCAGATTTTGAACTTTCCCTACTTTTTCTTGCCTTTCAAAGGACCCCTTTTTAGTTATCGACCTTGCGGTAATTTGTAACAATGAGAATGCCATCAAATAGAAGACAAACATCTTCTTTATGAATAAATGCGCTTGCTTGAAAGAGGGAGAAGTGGGAACGGCTGTGTTAGGTGTTGAAGTTCATCTCCCAGGTTCATAGGTTGCCCTCCCCCGAGTCCCCCAGAATGTGATTGTATTTGGAGGTAAGGCTTTTAGAGAGGTAATTAAGTCTGCATGAGGTCATTAGAGAGGACACTGATCCAGTCTGACTGGTGTCTTGGTAAGAAGAGGTGAGGACAGAGGAGAGGCCATCTGTGGACCCAGTGAGAAGGAGCCATCTACAAGCCGAGAGAAGAAGACTCAGAAGGAAGCAACCCACCGCCACCTTGACCTTGGGCTTCTAGAAGCTGCCTGGTCTGTGGGCTTTGGGGTTTCCCCAGCAGACTCCTGCCTCGGTACAAACCCAGTAAAGCTGCCTGTACTTCCTGAAGGCGCTACCCTTTCTCACCACCTGATTTGGCTGCCACCCCGTGAAGGGGGCCTTCCCCAAGTGGCCAGACCTTGATGGAGTCCCTGGTCCTTGGCCTCCCTGGAGACTCATCCCTGCTGCCATTTTCTTTGTTGTCCTAGGTCATCTGTGCAGTCTCCGTGGGTTTCTCCCCCGAACCTGTTCCCTGGGTTCCTTCCATTCTTTTGCTCTGTCCGCCTCCCCTGTGCCTTCCTGCATCCTTCTTTGGGGGACCACAGGATAATGGAGGTTTCAGACCCTGGCATCTAGGACAAAAGGATAGGAAACCCCACTCAGGAGCAGCTGCCCCAGGGTCTCAACCCCAGGCCAGCTTCTGCCTTTGCAGGCGTAGGATCTGTGGGGTCAGGGGGCATGCTGGGGGGGTGGGTGTGATAGATTTTGCCGGATGCTGGTGTCTGGGTTCCCTGATAATTAGTTTTCCTGACCAGCTTTTCCTTTGGAGAAGAAGATCTGACCTACAGAAGTATTTTTAATCACCTTAACCGAAGGCTTTTCTTTATTTTGGCAACATTTTAAAAAATTACCCATTCTCTGAGTACATTTTTCCGAAAGTTATGAATTTGGATGTTCATATTTTAAATCCTCTGACCTGTATAGTAACTGTTTGCTGAGGCAGAAATGAGAGATAGAGCTAGAGAACCATATGAAAGTGTTTAGGGGTGACGTTTGGGACAATGATGGGTATTGGAGACACTGGGATAGCTCTTTTTTTTCTGGTTTCCTTGGATTTCTGCTGTGGTAGTTGGTATTACATCTTGCTTAATTAAAACATTGGCACTGAGAGTGGCTTGCTTGAGGCAAGGCGTAGCTGTCCCAGTGAACCAATGACATTGGGATCATTATTATGATGACTAATTTCATGCCTCATTTTAGAAATAGCTGGAGGCACCATGCTGTTTCCAAGGTGTTGGTCTGTCACCGCTAGAAACCATCATGTGGGGCAGTCACACGTGTTACAGCACGAATGACAGTGATTCTGAGTTGCTAAGAGCGGTCCTGTGATTATTTTAATAAAAAGTGCCCTTTGTAGTTGAGGGCAGGTCATTATTTTTGAAGTTAATTAAACTTTTGTGGTGACATCTACATCCATAGAATTTACCGTCTCCGCCATTTTAAAGTGGCCATTTGGTACATTCCCAGTATAATGCAACTGTCACCCCCACTGGTTCGAAAATATTTTTGTCATCCCGAAAGGAGGCCCTGTTCCCATTATTTTCACTGCCTAGGATTCCCTCCCGTGGCCCCTGGTGTCAGTCACCTGTTTTCTGTTTCCGTGAGTTTGCCTGTCTTGTCATGTACATGACGGCATAGAGTACGTGGCCTCACTGTCTGACTTCCCAGCGTGTTCTCAGGGCTCATCTGTGTTGAAGATCTGTGTTGTCTCGGTATTTCCTTCTGTTTTATGGGAACTCCTGTTCCGTTATTTGGGCACCCTATTCCATATGGACAGTAGTTTCTGTGTCCGTTCCTCAGTTGATGGACATCAAGTTGTGTCCCTTTTCTGAGGCTTTCACTAGTGCCGCTGTGAATGTTTGTGTACGAGTTTTTCTCTGAACACCTGCTTTCCGTTGTTAGGGGACAGACCTAGGAGTGGAACCACGGGGTCCAGTAACTATTCCCTTTAATTGATTGAAGAATAAACATTCTTTTTGTTGCTTTCTTTGCACGGACTCCTGAGTTGCACCTTCAAGTTTCTGTGCCCTTTCTCTGTAGGGCAGTTGAGGGGCTGGGCATTATATTTTCAGATATGGAGGGTCTTCCCTGAGTCAAGCTTCGAGGGATCCGCGCTCATGCTGTGGTGTCCCCTGAGCAGGAGGGCGGGCTGTGGAGCAGGAAGAGAAGAACACTTAGGGTCAGAGTGCTGGGATGGCAAATCCATCTTGAGATTTTTAGAAACCATTACAGATATGTGACTTTTCCAGGAGTATTTTATGTCAAATACAGCATTCCTAATACAGCAAAATCCGTGTTTGTTCCGGCTTGCACGCTGCCTCTGCCTCACACGTGTGTGCCTCTGTGCCCCGTCTCCCCCCCTCCATCTTGACTATAACGCCACCGGCACTGGATTCAAGGCCCGCCGTCGTCCGGTATGACCTCTTCTGAATTTCATCTGCAAAGACCTTCTTTACAGTTAAGTTTGTATTCACGGGCGTCTGGGGTTAGGACGTGAATACATTTTGGAGGAAAACACAGTTCTGGCCGCCATGGGTGGGTTTGTGTATGGGATGCTGGGCAGCTTCTGGGCACGTGGCTTGGGCTTGGGGTCAGAGTGGGACAGCTGCTCCTTGGCCTCCTTGAAGACTCAGCCCTTTGCTTTCGCTGCTTCTCTCTGAGGGGACCCTTCTTCACCCTGCTCGGCCGCCTCTGCCTGTTGGGTGTCTCCCACCTTGATCTTCATCTCCAGGGCTTTGGCTCCGGGTTGATGTGGGCTGAGCGAGGGGGGCAGGGGGAAGTGGCTGGGGTTGGCCTGCCTGTGCTGCCCCCACCCTCCTCCTGCATCTTCGCGATCCCTGCCCTGCAGGGGCATTTCTCCCACCCGGTGCTCACAGGCTCTGTTTTGTGAGGTTGTTCAGACCATGAGGAAGACACAAGCGTGAGGTGTTGCGTTTTCTAGTTTCTGTTTTCAAAAGCACTTCACTGCAGTTCAGGCCCTTAAGATGCTTCTGAACTGGACCATTTTTCTGTATGTTCACTTCTGAATTTCAGGTGACTTTTAGAAAATCGCCATTATTTGTAAGTTATGCTTTGCTCTTGGCAGCTGTCCAGACCTGTAGCCAGTTTTCGCCAATTTGTTGCTGTGGAGGCCCGTTCAGAGGATCGCTCGCTCCCCTTCTCTGTCTCCCCGAGCCTCCTCCGCTACACGGCTGTGCTGGTAAAATGTGACAAAATAAAAGTTCAGGCATTTAATTCAGATTTGTTCTTGCCTAGATTATGGTTAATAACCCTTTTTAGCGTGACTTAATTCCTGGCAAATGGATCTTCAGAGGTTAAGGAGACCATCCTGTCTCCAAAGAAGAGGGTTTATCCTCGCGTGTGTCGTGGTTCCATAATCTGTCCCTTTCTCATTCTCTTGCCGTGCCCTTTCTGCTGCCAGGTTGGGCTGCTTTGCCCCGCATCTGCGGCACCTGCGCTCTGTCCTCACTCCTCGAGTCACGGCGGCTCCAACCTGCTTCTTTATTGTTTTATAAGTCATTCATTTCTTGACCTTTCTTGACCAAATGCCCGCTAGTGTCCTGTGTGCCCAGCAGTGGGGAACGAGGGCTGAAACAGGGGCAGGCCCCAGGCGCTCATTGGAACAGTGTGCCTTACCATTGAGAGAGGAGGTAGCCCATAGCAGAGCCGGGGCTCCCCCAACCGCGTTTTCATACCGGGGCACAGAGATACTCGTCATTGTTCGTTAGTGTGGCTTCTTGTGGCCCGAGTAGACCCTGTGGCCCAGGTCAGGCCAGGCTGACGCAGAGGCCGAGGGCTTCTGCGGACTGCTGGGGGCCTGTTTGTGACACAACTGCATGGCTGGGAAGGTTCTTGTCCAGGGTCCGTTTGGGAACATCCAGGCCTTGTTTGCTTGTGGCAGTGACAGTGTGTGGGTGTTGTGTGCACAGAGGTTATTTCTGACGTTTAATGTGCAGGAGACAGTGGTACAGCTCTGCTACAGTAGAGCCCTCCTTCCCAGGTGAGACCCTCTACCTGATGCTGGTACTCTCCAAGGAAGGCATGATGGATTGCTGTTTCTTTTACCTGTGTGTCTTTAACTGTGGTAGAAGCTGCATAATAGAACGTTCCTTAAACAGTTTTTACAGTTCAATAGTGTTAACTGTGTTTATACTGCTGTGGAACATTCTGGAACTTTTTCTCTTGCACAACTTAAACTCTGTCCTCATTAGACGACAGCATCCCATTTCCCAAAGCCCCCAGCCCCTGGCAGCCACTGTTCTGCTTTCTGTCTCTGTGAATGTAACAACCTCAGATATCTTGGATAAGTGGAATCATGCAGAATGTATCTTTTTGTGACTGGCATATTTCACTGAGCATTACATCCTCAAGGATCATCTGTGCTACAGGATATGTCAGAATATCCTTCTTTCTTAGGGCTGAATTCCGCTCCCTGTGTGTATCCACTGCCTTTTTCTTTCTTCGTCTACCCATCGATGGACATGGGGTGGTTTTTTCACTTGGCTGTTGTGAACAGTGCAACTGTGAACATGGGTTTGCCTCTCTCTCTTCACGATCCTGCTTCTGTTGCTTTTGTGCTTATATTCCCAGACATGAGATTGCGGGATCATATGATAATTCTGCTCCTAATTTGTGAGGATCCTCCATACTGTTTTGCTTAGTGGCTGTACCTGTTTCGATTCCCATCAACAGTGGACAAGGGCTCCGGTTTCTTCATGTCTTTGCCAACACCCCTTCCTCCCTTCTTTCCTGCCAGCTATCTGAACAGATATAGGATGGTAGCTCATTGTGGTTTTGATTTATTAATCATTAGTGCATCTATAGAATTGTTGGCCGTAACATGGACTTTCCCATATATTGTTGGCAATAAATGGATTTTTAAGTGTAGGAGCTTATCTTGGATTTATTGAAGAATTTTAGTAAACATGTGCTTCTTTCTTTCTTTCTTTTTTTGGGGGGAGGGTTGGATTTCATGATAATTAAACATGAAACTACTCCTAGGAATGATTTCTTTCAACCGCTAAGTTGTCAGGTGGAGTTAAATGAACCAGCATTAGTAGTATGGTGGGGAATGCTATTTTAAAGACCAGTGTCTGCTTAAGGGAAGCTCGATTTATAAAACAGAAGAGTTATTTTTAGATTTAGGATACATTAGATGTAGGTAGTCTTTTTTAATAATAGGGTGTAAGGAATGGAAGCAATCACTGTCCTCATGTTTGTTGTTCTGGAATCTAGCAATTCCTATAGGAGGGTGACTCTCTCCAGAGTGCTCTGTGTTTCTGTCCAGCCATCTTGCCTGTTTCTTCCGTTTCCCCCGAAAGGCACAAGCTCAGGTGTAGGGTCTCCCATTGGCCGAACTGGTCTGGCCCCACTTTCCTGTATCAGAATGCCCTGGCTCTTCAGAGGCGGTTTGGCCATGCCCCAAATCTTCCAAAGATGCAGCACTGAGGTCTGGAGGGAGAATACGTGGGCCATATATATTTGAGCTCAAAACATCCAAATGGAATCATTTTAATATGCGTTTTCTTGAGAAATATGTAAATTAATAATTGCTTCATACATTATTCAAGGAAAACTTATTTTGTATCACCGATAGCTCTTGTAATCTTATATAAAGATATGCTAATGGATTTAATTAAAATAATTATACTGAATAATGTAGCCTGAACTTTACCCTAAAATAGTGTCTATTAATCATCATCAGTAGTAACAGTTTTAGCCAGAGAGACACTTACAACATTAAACCGATATTGGGTAGAAGGTGCACTTTCTGTGTTGTTTTACGGCTTGGATTAAGCTGGCATTCTCACGAGCTGCATGATGATTACATTTGCTCAGAGGAGAGTATACAATTTATTTAACTTCCTCAACCTGAACTATTTCAGTGGTTAGAAAACTTTTAGCATTTCCTGCCACTTCATAATCCTTTCTATGTGTTTATTATTATTATTTTTTTCCTTCTAAAACTGTGGTTTTAAGATGCCTCTGGTCTGTTTGATTCAGGTCTGACCTTACCCCACCTGGAGCTGCTGTGGCTGGATATCCTGGGTTCTTGATTGCCGGGATATTAGGCAATGGACTCACGTTTAGGAGGGGCCCTTGGCAACTCGCCTCTCTTTTAGTAGAAATAGAAACAGCTTTACCATCGGCGGTGGTTCTTTCTAATTTTGTTTCTGGTGTCTTCACCACTCACTGGCTTTCAGTTAGTGTTCAGTGGTCGGGAGCCCTGTTGTATTTGGGGGTGATTTCAGTTTTCCCTAAAGCTTCATGTGCTGGGGTGTGCAGGGGACTCAGGCGTGTGACCCCAGCATGTCAGTGCACACGTGTCCATTGCCTGGAGGCCCGAGTGCATAGAAATGAACTGGTCTGTCCTCAGGTGGGCAGATGAAAGCTTTGCCAAGTTCAAAGAGAAAAGCAAGCTAGGATTTAAAGAGCCATTTCATTAATTTGCTTAGTTTTAAAGTCAAACCTGAAGAAATAACTTTCTGAGAAAGCAAACATTGATTCGATAAGGACAGTTATGTTTTAGAAAAGAGGAGATGAATAAACAAAGCTAAACACAGTGAAGTCATCTGAATCCCTATGTTGTGCTGTTCTCTTTCTGGCTAGGCCGTGTCAGAAAGGAGGTGCCCTCACAGGCTATGTGGCAGTTTATTTAGAGAGAGCGCATGTGCGAGTGCGGAGTGGGGCAGTGGGAGAGGAGGAGAGAAGCTCGGGCGGACACAGCACTGAGCACGGAGCCCGGCACCGGGCTCGATCTCACGACCCTGAGATCACAACCTGAGCCAAAACCAAGAGTCAAAAGCTCAGCTCTCCTTAGTTAGAGCTGAGGAGCCACCCAGGCGCCCCTCAGCTCTGACTCCTGATGCATCCTGCAGGCCTTGCGCCCTTCCCACTCCCGGTCCCCAGGCCACAGCCCAGGGAGCTGGTTAGTGATTGCCATCCTGGTATATGGAGCCTCGCCAAGGTGCTGTGGGCAGGGGCTGCTGGCGGGCTGGCCCCACATACTCCGAGCAAGATTTTGTTTCAATAATGAACCAAATTTTAAAAAGATAATAAAAATAGAACTAGAAAAGAAAAAAGAAAAGAAAACCTCAAATGCATCCCTGAATTCAGTGATAAGCAAATCGCTCTGCTCCTTGCTGTTTACCTCTTTGCATAGGACTTCATAAAATTCCCACCGTACATGGTGGAGTCCCGTTTGAGAGTTGTGCCTGTTCAAGAGGGTTTCTGTGCCAGCGTTTGCACACATCCTGGGCTCTCCTGCCGCACGACGGGTGGCAGCAGTGGCTGCTGTGGGTCGAACACCCATGTTCGGGAGGACTGCCGAGCGGCACACACACAGCAGCCTTCCATCCTGCTGGCGGTCTCTGGACGCCGGTGCGGGTAAACAGCAGGTTTTACCAATGAGAACCACTGCCAGGATGGGCCAGAGCTTCGTGTGCCCACAGCGTGGCTCTGGGACGTGCGCCCGTGTCCCAGGTACGGCGCTTCCCCCTCCCCGCGTCATGCCGGCGTGGGTTCTCTTGCCGGCATCCGGGACTTCCTGTCCGCGAGGGGTCTTTCTGCCCATGAGATTGCAGCCAGCCCCGTCTCCCGTCCCTGCGGAAGCCCCTGCTCTGTCTGGCCTGTGCTGCACGTCTGGGGAAGCTCCTGCACCAGCTGCTCCTTGCAGGAGACCTGAGTTGAGTGAAGCAGCCCCTGAGTCCAGAGAGAAAATGAAGCCTTTTGCTGCAAGCATGAGCGGAAACCAAAACACTTGAAGTTCTTGACAAATAACCAATATTAGGAACTGGCAGAGCTAGTTTTTCAGTCAGGAAGATCTGAGCTCGGGGTGGCGTGGACATCAGCGTCTGTGCCTCTTCTGTCCGGCTCATCAGACTGGAGAGGATAGAGTTGTTTCTCTCGGCTGAGGAGGGGGAGTTCTGGGGGCCTGCAGCAAACAGGTGCAGTGTTTCTTGGGAATGAAGAGGTGATTTTATATAGAGCTCTGTCGGTCTGGCTGTCGTGGGGTTTCTGCTGTGTGTAAGAGACTCGGCACAGCTTGAGGGAGCCCAGAGAGAAGGAATAGCTGTGCCATACCTCAGGGGCTCTGGGCTGGGGGACACAGACACCAACCCTGTCTTCCAGCCCAGAGCTGGAGTCACTTTAGATGCTCAGCCCGGAATCCGTGTATCTTGAAGAAAAGGACTGAGGAGTAACCAGGGGTTAACTTTGAGTGTTTTGGGGCAGCAGAGGGAGTGATGGGCAGGGAAGCAGGGGTCCAGGAAGAGGGAGCACTCATTCACTGGTCTGCTGGCGGGAAGAGGCTCCTCCTTGGGTTGGAGAGGGTCCTGCACTGGCAGGTGGAGGTTGCTGAGCAGAGACACCAGGGAAGAGGGGCCCGAGCCTCCAAGGGTGCTCGCTTGTTGGGCTGGTGCCCGAAGTGTTGGGTGGTGCCATCCAAGTGTCTAGATAAGTTGTGCATCTGGTCTCAGGAAAGGTACTCTGGCTTCAGCCTGAGGCGTGAGCTTGAGGGGCTCCTCCATGTGAAGGCGGGGGGGGGGGGGTCAATCAGTAGGCTGCGGCGGGAGTGCCGGACAGGGACAGAGGACTAGTCTCTAGGTTGTACAGACTGTAGGAGTGGAGAAGGGGCTAGAACCCTGGGCAGGTAGTGGGGAGGCTCTGCCGTGCTTTGTGATTGGTCCGGAGTGGCTGTGAAGCAGAGGGGGCATCCGAGGGGACTGTGACCTGGGGACTCAGCCGTGTGGCGCCCTGAGCGGAGGTGTCCCGGGAAGGTAAGGGAGCGGCCGGCCTGTGGCAAGTGGGACAGCTGTACACAGAGGCGCAGCGACCATTGTGTGTGGGTGTGACGCGCAGAAGGAAGGTGGGGTCCCTGAGGAGTGAGTGGAGGAAGGAGAGAAGTCTGGCATGGGACCCCAGGGACACCCAGCTTTAAGGGGCAGTGGCGACAGGCCCCAGCATGGAAAGCTGGGGAGGAAGGCCAGGCAGAGGGGTCGCCTAGGAAGAGGCTGGTGGCCTTGGCAGGAATGGAGACGGTGGGGCGGAAGAGGGGCTACAGAGGGCCGAGCGGGGCGCGTTCTGGACGGCGGGCGCCCTGCCAGCCCACAGTCCAGCTGCTGTTGCCGGTGGGGCGAGGTCCCTGGGGCCCCCCAGACGTTGCTTCAAGAGACTGGGCTCATCTGCCGAGGGAAGGAGCCAGGTGGTGTGAGGACCGAGTAACCTGGAGGGACTGGGCCGGGGTGGGGGGGCGGTGTGTGTGTGTGACAGAGGGCGCGGAGGGTCTGCGCTGAGCCCAGGCACAGGATTCCGTCCCTTGTTGCGGTGGGTGCTCCCTCTCAGCCTGGGCGGCGCACAGAGGTGTGGGCACTTCTGGAGTCTCTGCTCTCTCCTGGTGGATTTTGTTTTTCTGGGAAGTAGGAGGTAAGATGGGCTGGGAGGGGTGGGCTCTCAGGCTTGAGGAGAATCATGAAGGGGGGCCGTGAACAGGGAGGGACACCAGGTCCACGAGGTTCGAGCCTGCTGCTCCTGTTCTCTTTGTGCTCTCTTTCCCTCCTTGGTTATTTAACCTGGGCTCAATGGCAGGTGCGTGGTTATCTCTGTTCTCTCGGAAACCCCAGAACTGTAAGAGGTACCGGCCCTAGGGTCTCGGTCTGTGAGGCAGACTTCTGTGTTAGACAGCATTTTGGAGTCGCAGTGGGCACATGCCCCTTTTAGTGGACATTGCTCTGACCTCTGGTTGGGCAGAAGCCCTAGGGAGCCCTGACCCTGGCCTGGTGCCCAGTGTGCCTGGTTAATGCAGTACCTGGGCGCCCCAGGGCAGCCCATAATGTCTGTCTTGTTTGTCCGCATCTGAATGGAGGTAACCTGCGATAAGATAACTCGGTGTGTTCCAAAGGTGAATCTCAGAGGACGAAGTTGGGATCCCTTGATCTGGCTGGCATTGAAGGACAGGGTCAAGACGTAGAAAAGAAGCCTTGGTGATTGTGCAGTGCAGAGCCCTGCTTCCTGCCCCGTCTCATCAAGACCATGAAGCACAGAGGAGGTGGTGAGGAGTCTTGTGCTGGCTTCATGCTCCCCGTGGACGTTCTCAGCCTCACTCCAGATCCCAGTACTATGAATCTGGATACGCGCCTTCCCTGTGTGCCTCTACTTTGTCATCTGTGAAAGGGGATAGCAGAACTTTCTCATGCTTTCCTGAGGATGTGTTGTGTCCAAGGAGTAGAGGATCCAGAAGAGTCTCAGGTGTAGACAGAGTATTCCCAAGCTACAAATTAGGAAACTTGGACTCTTTTGAGGTGACTGGAATCGACCACTTAGCTCTTTTTTCAGGCATCAGTGTTGAGATTCAAGAACATTCTCTTGGGCCTTTTCCGTGCCTGGCTCCCCAGGTGATAGAGCTTTATTCATTTTGACCTTGAAGGTCCGGTTTGCACCGAGTCCTACGGTGGAGTTATGGCCCTGGCATTCCTCTCTCCCCCAATGCACACAAGCCCACCCGCCGCGCCACCCTACTGCGTTGCCTTTTCCAGAGTGTTTGAAAGATGGACCCACATGGTGTGGAGCCTTTTGAGTTTGTCCTGGTTTCTGTCTCACAGGGCATCTGAGATTCATCCGTGTGGGGTGTAACAGGAACCTGGGTTTTTCTTTTTTTTAATACAGAGTATGCTGCATAGTATGGAATCACCTCTAATTCTGAGTATGCTACATTGTATGGAATCCTCTCTAATACCGAGTATGTTACATTGTATGGAATTACCTCTTGAGGGACTTTCGAGCAGTTTCTAGTTTCGCCTGATTACAGATAAAGCTACGGAAACACTTGCATGCAGGGTTTTCTGTGAGCGTTAGTTTTGCATTTCAGCTGGTCAGGACTCTGGGGTGCAGTCGCTGGGCTGTGTGGGGAGTGTGCATCTGACTTCCTGAGAAGCTATCTTGTGCTTTTCTGTGGTTGCTGACCTTGTTTACATTCAGTCCAGCAGCCCTACTTGATACTGTCAGGTTTTTTTTTTTTTTTTTCAATTCTAATAGGTGTTAGTGATACTTCACTGTGGTTTTAATTTGCATTTCCCTGGTGACTAAAGCTGCTGGGCAACTCTTCAAATGCTTATTTGCCATCCATATATCTTCTTTGGCAAAGTGTCTTTTCAAAGCTTTGGCCTATTGCAGGGGGAAGACTATTTTCTCATTATTGTGTTTTAAGTGTTCATTGGATATGCTGGATACAAATCTCGATCAGATACGTGATTTGCAATTACTTTCTCTGGGTGGGAGACTCATTTTTTATTATCTTACCAGTGTGTTTTAAAGAGCAGTTTTTATTTTGATGAACTATCATTTATGGATTTTTTTTTCTTTTACAAATTGTGCTTTTGGTGTCCTAAGAATTCGTTGCTTAGTTCATTACAAATGTCTTCTAGAAGTTGTGTAGTTTTAAGTTTTATGTTTAAGATTTATGATCCGCTTAACTTAATTTTTGTATAGGGTGTGAGGTATGGAACCCATTTCATTTCCTTTGTTGCAAATCAGTTGACCAATCATATATGTTCTGTATATTAAAGTGGGCTTTTCCTGTCAAAAACCAAAATTCAACTGAGTAAATTTAAGATCCAATTGTCCTTATTCAGTGATTCAAAATGATTCAATTCGAAAGATTCAGTGATTATAGATGATTCAAAGTGAATAGGACAGCATCCCGTCCAGCAAGCAGAAAGGAGCTCTGAAGAGCTGGGTAAAATGAAACTTTTATAGGCAGAAGGGGGCAGGCACAAGGAAAGAACAGGCCACCTCTTCTGTCTTGGAGGGATGGAAGGGGCTGTCAGGTGAATCACCTCACTGGTGCTGACCAGGGAGTTCCAGATTGAATGTTTTTTTTTTTTTTTTTTTTAAGATATTATTTATTTATTTGACACAGGGAGAGAGAGAGAGTGCACACAAGCATGGGGAGGGGCAGAGGGAGAGGGAGAAGCAGGTTCCCTTTTGAGCCGGACACAGAGCTGGATCCCAGGACCCTGGGATCATGACCTAAGATGAAGGCAGATGCTTAACCGACTGGGCCACCCAGGCGCCGCTCCAGATTGAGTAGTCTGATCTTATATTCCGGAGAGAGACTGCAACTGGAGTTTCTTTAGGTATGAAGCCTTGGTTTGCTGACATGGAGTTAAGCAAAAATGACCCCATTTTGATATATTTTTTTTTTTATTAAACACTACCTTTTTGCATTCAGAAAATAATGCTAACAATTATATATGCAGTAAGTATAGTATTTTCCAGCATTCAAAGTGTTATGTTTTCAGCTTGATTTTGAACTTTAATGCAACCTCTGGATGTTCTTGGTATGAGCGTTATTTCCCCCACGTTATTCTGGGAGGTGGAGCCCAGCCTGGTACAAGAAGTTGTGTAGAGTCACAGATCGAGGGGGGCCCAGCATCGTCAGAACACTGAAAACACGATCTTTTCCCATCAGGGCGTGGCTGAGGGGTGGGACTCAGGCTGCCCACTGAACTGAGTTTTGATGCTCTCCCTGTTCAGTGCTCGCAGTGTGACCAGGGGACTTACCATCTCCATCGGCCGTTCCCCTGCTGTCCAGCAGCCGGCTCCCCACCAGAGGTCTGGTGGAATAAAGGAGAGAATGCACAAGGGTCCCTAGCGCAGCACACAGCGTGTAGTAGGAGCTGTCGTGCTTACCGTCACTCTTGTTTTTTGAGATCGTGGGTTTTCTGGAAGATACAAAATAGGAATAGAAGAGAGAAAGTTACTAAAGAAAAAACAGACTCCTAGTGAAGGGATGCATGGGTGTACAGAAACCAGTGTTGGAGTGGAACAAAGGCAATCGTTTTAGATATTGAATATGGGGGAACTGCAGTGACTTGGACAGTAGGGAATTCTTTCGAGGGACACAGATCTTCCTCTGCCATTGCTTCATTAGGGTTAAGGAGAAAATCACACGGAAACTTAGTGCAATGTAGGCATTCTGTCAACAGGCACCAACTGTTGGGCTGTTAAATCATTATGTGTCAAGGTGACCAGTAACATCACCATTGTTTGTGGCCCAGAGGTTCTTTCTTTGCTCTGTTTTTGTTGTGTTTGGTGATTCCATTGTCTCATCTAAAAAGTGATCCTTCTCTTCTGGCTATGTCTGCAGTACTTCCTAGGAATTACAGATTTGTATTAACACTTGCCAGAGTGCACGAGGCTCAGCATTCTTTGCTCTTGGTTTGCAGGGGGCGGCGTTGAAGTACTTGCCGACTATTGTCAACGATGTGAAATTGGTGTTCGATCCCAAAGAGCTCAGGTAAGAAAGCACTCGGGGGGCGGGCTTCCCACATCCCATGGTCTGCCTCCTTCCCGTGCAGAGAGGTCACAAGAGGCTCGGGCTCAGTCTCATGTTGGCAGACATCAGTGCCCTGGATTGTTCTAGAACAAACTCATGCTGGTTGTGGTGTCTCTGACACTTCCCTAATTATGACTTTATATGGAAAAGACATCATCTATCAACACAGTATTTTCTTTAGAGGGTTGCTTATAGCCCAATGGGTAGATCTTACAAATTTGGCATTTTGTTTTCTTTCAGGATTGAATTTCACTATGTGGTGGTTGGGTTTTTGTTTTGTTTTTAACACCTAAAATATCTGACACTGGAGACTGACTATTCACTCCCCTCCCTTGCCCCCCAGCATGCATGGCTGTTCTTCTGTGCTACCGGCTGATGGACTGTAAGCCTAAGGCAGAATAGTCAGGAGTTGTCACCTAAGATAATATTAACAAAACCACAACAAATGCCAAGGAAGCTGGTTGTTGGGCTTTCAGACCAAGGACAGAGGCTGGGGACCAAATCCTTCCTTTTGCACCTGTTTTTGCCGCCTGGTTGGCGAGCCCAGTCCTACTTGTGTAATCTGTAGGGGCTTGTATTTCACAAGATGGTTGAGCACCACGGGCATGTGCAGCCTGTTTAACCCCAGACATGTAAAGCATAGCCCTTGTCTGCTTTTGATTTTGACTTTGATTTAGCATTTAACACCATAAACTACCTGCAGGGGATGGCACCATTTTTAGCAGCCCGAAAGCCCATCTAAATATTAGTAAAGGTCCATGTGTCCCCTGAGTGGTTAAGCTGAATAAGAAATGCTCATCCCTCCTGTTCTTTATGTCCACTATAGGTTGCTCATGCCTGGGAGGGGAAGGAGGAGCATTTGGGGGGAGGGGGCGGTGGTCCTCTTCTCCATGAATCACCAGGTTTCTGATGTGCCTGAGGATTTAGTGTCCTGCATGGACACATTATTTTCTGTTCGTAGGCACTAACAATGCAGGGGACGGCTTCGCATGCCCTAAATGAGAACAGGAGATGTGAATCGGCCCATCGGGAGCAAGTCTGCCCTGGGTCTTCGGAGTGGGCCTGCCCCTGCATTGTGGCTGCCGTAGAAGCCATCAGTAGCCCCTGAGGTCTTGTTAGAAAATGCTGAATCTGAGGCCCTTTCTCAGATCTTCTGAGTTAGGAATGGGGGATGGGGCCCAGCCGGTTGGTTTTAATGAACCTTCCAGGAGCTTTTGGTGAAGGTTCTTGTTTGAGAGCTTCAGGTTTGGAGAACAGAGCAAGTTGGGGAAGCTGTGGTTGGATGGACCATACTCTGGGCCTATTCTTAAGGGTCCCAGGGATCAGACTAACTGGTTAGTGGGGCAGCATCAGTGTTCCCGGTGGGTTCTGGTGCCTGTGCTTGGAGAGTCAAGGAAGACCCTTTTCTCCAGGGCCAGTGTAGTCAGCCCTTGACTCCTTGTCCCTTTAGGCATGTCTGTATGCTGTTTCAACTCCTTGTCTTCAATAACTTTTTTTTTTTTTTTTTTTTAAAGATTATTTGTTAGAAAGAGTGTGTGCATGTGGCTAGTGCGGAGAGGGACAGAGGGAGAGGATCTCCCAGACTCCCCACTGAGTGCAGAGCCTGACACTCACTCTCACGACCCAGGAGATCATGACCTGAGCCAAAACCAAGAGTCGATTGCTTAACCCACCGAGCCACCTTAACTACTGTTTTTTTTTTTTTTTTTTTTAATGTCCTTGTAAATCATGTACGTATTTTTTCCTTTTTAGAAAGTTGATTGATATTTTGATGAAACAGAGGAGAATAAATCAAACTTAATTCCACTGACTAAAAACAACTAGAAGGATCTGGTTTGTACACACGTATACACATGCATGTGTGCAGACGTATTCCCCTAAAAAATTCAACACGGTCATATTCTTTATTTTATAATCAGCTTCTGCACACAAGACCTCTTATTTTCCTACATTGTGGAGTAGTCTTTTTAGTAACTTCCATGGTGTTCGATCCGATGCTGGCCCCATCATTTATTTACTAGGCACTCACATTGATCACGTGCTTTCTCCATATAAACGAGGCTCCACACGAAGCACTTTCCATGTATTGTTCAGTTAATCTTTGCAACAATGGTGTAACATTGGGTTCTGTTATTAGCTCTCGTCGTCCCTGAGAACTGAGCTGCTCAGTGGTCCTGCTTCCAGGCCAACACGGCTTTTGGATTACAGCGGACAGGCCTCCGTGCGATAGGGGTGTTAGGCCTGGTTCGGTTTTTCTTACGCAGTGTGCTAGGATAAATTCTTTTGTAGCTTCATTGTAGTATCTTGCCCTTATTTATATCATTAGCTTGAACAGTGAGTGATGTGGGATTACAAGGTCTTATGTTCTCTGCCTTTTTTTTTTCTTTGTATTTTCTTAAAGGATTTAAAAAAATATTTTATTTATTGATTGGAGAGAGAGAGAGAGAGAGCAGGAGCAGAGGGAGAGGGAGAAGCAGACTCCCCACTGAGCAGGGAGCCAGAGGTGGGGCTCCATCCCAGGACCCTAAGATCATGACCTAAGCCAAAGGCAGACCCTTAACTGACTGAGCCACCCAGGTGCCCCAAATGATTTGTCATAAATATGATCCAGTTGCCCTCTAAAGGTCAAAGCAACCTTTTGCCAAAGCATGTTGGTGTCTGTCTTCCCAAACTTTGTGGGTACTTGGAATTACTCTTTTACAGAGCCTTGCTGATAGGATCGGTGAAAGGCTTTTCTTTGTTGCCAACAAGAACCCTTCTTCTGAGACTCCTTTATAGTTTTATTGACTGTTTGTAAAAGTAAAGTTGAAAAAAAACACTCAAGTGAGAATAATTCACATATATAAAGTTCCCCAAGTGTAGAGTGTGTAATTAAATGAGCTGTGTGCCCGTCATCATGGTTTAATTGTGGGCATTTTGATCCCCATAAGATGCTGGTGCTCTGAATAGTCATTTTCTGTCCCCTCCCTGGCTCTTTTCCAGGCATGTTATATGAATGAAATTATATAATATGTAGCCTCTTTGTCTGGCTCCTCTTCCTTGGCATTATGTTTTCAAGGTTCACCGTGTTGTTAGCATGCTTCAGAACTTCATTCCTTGATACGGATGAATTTTATGGAAATGGTATATCTTGTTTATCGGCTGCTCAGGCGACAGATATCTGGGTCTTCCCCCCCCACAGAATATGAAGACTAATGTTCCTGGGATTCATCTACCAGACTGTGTGTTGGAGATGTATTTTTGTTTCTCTTGGGTATATATACCTGGGAGTGTAAATGCTGGATCACATGGTAACTGAGTTTAACATTTTCAGGAAATACCCAGCAGTTTCCCAAAGTGGCTGCACCAATTTACATTCCCATCAGCATGGTAGGAGGGTTTCAGTTTCTTTAAATCCTAGGGTGGTCTTTTGTTTGGATTATAGCCTTTTGAGTGGGTGTGAAGTGAAAAATAACATTTAAAATATCATTTTGTTGGATGAGATTTTGGCCCATTTTGGATAATGGGCCATCTCCAGTGTTCTGGTAGAACTTAATCACCATTTAATGACCTTACAGTTTGATCTGGTCTTGAACACAGTAGATCATTTTGCTGTATATCCCTAAACTCTTTTCACTTGTGTTTTTCATTACAGCAAAATGTTCACTGATTTCATCCTAAATGTTCCCATGGGTTTGCTGACCATTCAGAAGCTGTATTGCTTGATTGAAATCATTCACAGTGACCTCTTCACACAGCACGGTGAGTGGAACCCCGAGTATCGCGAGGATGTCACGTTATTCATTGTCTATAGGCCTGTCCCTTCTGAATTCTCTCCTTCATGCCAACAGGAGTGGAGGTTGTAGCCAATTAAAACAGCTCCATTATAAGACAGGAAGATTTAGCCCCTACAAGAGAATGGTAATTGACATATGGTGGAGTAATAGATCATTGAAAGATGAAGGGGAAAACCTTGTAGTTGGTAATTTAGGTGTACACCAAAGCCCTACTATAATCAGCGTACATTGTAGCCTTTAAGATGCATGATTGTCTATCCTGAGGAGGCAATCACCTGCTTCCATTCAGATGATTGCAAAGAAAAATGTCAAGTTTTCTTTAAATTTACCTGAACTTTGCATTCTTTGACAGGGTTTCCTCAAGCCCTGCTCAAAGTAATAAGAATTTTAATGATTCCTCAACTCATTTATCCTAAGGAACACCTTCTATTTCCTCACATTATCTCCCTACCCTTTTTATTAATCATTTTCTTTCTATTTGGACAGATTGAATTAATATTTTACACTTGTCAAGCAGTTTTATTGAAAGCTTAAAACCTTTGCATAATTCCACAACCTTTCTCATTTAGCGGAGGTAGATGTGGGGACCGTTGAGTGACATTCTGACTGAGAAGCACGGGTTTCTGCTCTTCTATTTGTGTCCAGAAGTTTGGCTGTTGGATTCGTTTTTTTTTTTGTTTTTTTGTTTTTTTTTTTTTTTTTTTTTTTGGTCTCTATGTGTGGTGTTTCAAGGGCAGAGCAGCCTGGCCTGGGATTTCCTACTGAGCTCCTGGCTGCACCGAGAACTCAGTTTATGTCCACATTAGTCCTTTGTACCGTCTGGGCTCCTGGACCCTGTGCTCTCCTGCTGGTTTTAGCCTGATTTCTTGATTGAACTTTATCACTACCCTGGAGTCTAACACGTACAGCTAAGGCTTCTGTTAAGAGAAAAGGTTAAGACTTCATTTGAGTGGGTGTGTTTCTTTTTGAGAGAAGTCAGCAGACCAAGAAATAACTGGGTTTCCGCATCCCTTCCAAACCCCTCTCTCTGGGCCACAAGCCCATTGTTCACTTGCCTAAATGGAAGTCCGCTCCATTGCCCTTGGTTGGGATTCAAAGCACATGAATCTCCCTTACCTAACAATCTGGATTGTCCATACTTCAGGGTCTCGTTGGAGGGCTGGGTCTTGAATTATTCACAAGTTCTCCTGGTATCTTCTAAAGTTTGGTGAAAAAACATGGGGTGCAAGAGGACATGTTTATGTGGTGATGGGTGGGGACTTCTTCTTCATTGTTTCTTTCCATATTGATGATATTTTATACCAAAACAAGTAAAGTCCCCTGGAAGTTTTCTGTTTGGATTTTGTTATGTAGGTTATTGATGTCCCTTCTCCTAACCATCCAACCCCAGAGACACACACGGCAACTACCACCTCTGACTTAAACCACTTCACTGAATGAACAGTTAATCAATTAATAACAACCGTCAGTGGATTATTTGCACTTGACTTTTACTGACTGTTGCTGTAGGGGAGACCTTCTTCCCTGTATTGCATAATTACTGTTGCCGAACTTTGTGCCACAATCATTTAGCTGTCTTTGAGTAAGGACTTAAAACATAAATGGTTCAGTTAAAATATTTAAAATGGGACTTCTTCAGAATACATTTCAACCAGCTGAGGGTTTCTCGAGGGTGGGGGAGTAGAGATAGGGTGGCTGGGTTATGGATATTGGTGAGGGTATGTGCTGTGGTGGGTGCTGTGAAGTGTGTAAGCCTGATGATTCACAGACTGTTCCCCTGGGGCTAATAATATATCATATGTTAATTAAGAAAGTGTATTTCAAGGATATCTTTTCCTGTATTGAAACTTAACTTCATTCCCTTTGCTAGTAGAAAGCTGGAAGGGGCTCTTCCTATTTATTTTTGGTAATTTTGTCAGCCTGGGTATTTGGTGATTGTGTTTTTCTTCTTTTCTGTGCCCTGTTTCTGTTTTCATTCTCGTTCTCTAAGTCTTTTATCAAAGACAGCCGCAAGTCCTGTTTGGGAAGTTTTTTGCAGCATGCTGTTAATTATTAACTTAGCATCTTTTTAAGTACAAAGTTAGGGACTTAGTTTTCATTGCAAGCTGCACCCAATATGGAAAAGGAGGTCGTGTGGTATAATGCGAATCGAAACTGATCGTGTGGCCCAAGAGCCACCGTTCACCAGAAGCCTCAGTGTCTTAGAAGCAGCCCCCCAGCTGCCCAGTCAGTAGCCTTGTCTTAAGCCAGCGCTGGCGGTCTAGACTCACTTCCAGATGCTCATGGGCGGTCTGGAAGTGTTTCAGAGTACATTGTCCAATGTCCAGTGTGGAAGAGGGCTCCCCCACCCCCGCACCCAGGTTTACCCAGGTTTTGAGTGTTGGGAATCTCTCGGGGAAGGGATCACGAAGACAGCCCTGATTTTTCTCACCTGCAGGCTCTCTGTTCCTTCAAGGCAGCCTGCAGCTGTCTTCCCTCCTTGTCAGGAAAGACCAATCTGTGGAAGCCTTCCCACTGGTTTGTTCGCACGCGGATGTCATTACTGTTGCGAAATATTCCCTGCCTCGTTGAAGCCACAGTATTTTCTGAGGAGATATGATGGCCCTGATTTTCCTGCTTTGTTTCGTTTCTTGCTGATTTGTAACAATGGTCCTGGTCTGTGTACTCTTCCTGATCCCAGTGGAGCCAGTCAGCCTACGGCCTCACATGTCCAGAGTTCTAGAACCTGATAGAACCAGAGTTAGCTGCATAAGCCACCGATGCTGCTAGCCTGAAGTAAACATTTTCTCGGGAATGTGGTCCAGGTGCATGGCAGTGTGGCTCCTCCAGGTTCCTCAGTGAGGGCTCCAGGCCCTGTCTTTGCTCACCAGCATGTGGGTTGCCTCACTCATGGAAGGGACTCACTGAATTGCTTCACTCTCAAACATTGCTTTGCTCCTCCCCGCAGTATCAAATACAGCCCATCGTTTGAAGGGTCTCCCTTCAGTGTGGGTGACAGGCTGATCTGCGTGCAGCATGGCTGGCCGTGAATACGGACACTGGAATTGCTTCTCGGCAGAGAGGCCTTCTTTTGCCCGGCATGGGTCCCAGGGGGCTGAGGCTGAGGTGCCCTGGGGTTTCAGCCGTGTTTTCCTGACTGCATCCCCAGCCTCTGAAGGACACGGAAACAGAGCAGAGCTCGCGAGGCTGGGGCAGGAGATGTGTGTTTTGGCAGAGAGGGGTGTTTGGCCCTAGTGGGTGTGGACACCAGAGCTGCTGTCACTGTCACTGTCCATGCACAGGTGTCCCAGCTGCCGTGCTCCTTCTGGATCAGGGCCTTGCGACTCCTGCTTCTGCAGCCACCACCCAGTGGAAGAGGAGTGTGAGCTCTTCACAGAGCTGTCCCCCCCACCGTTGGCTGCGAGTGGCGTCAGGGCTCTCGGCAACGCCTGGGACGTACCCTGCCTTACAGTTGTCGCAAGAGTGGCAGTGGACATGTCCTGACTTCTGTGCGGGGGAGGGACAGCTCGTAATAGAGAGATCTCTCCCACGTATGAGAAGGTTTTTCTGCAGCTGGGGTGGACCCAGTGGCCACGGTGGTGTTCGCTACACAGTTTGCCCATAAAGCCAGCGTGCCAGCTCCTGGAAACTTCACTGCCTGCAGCGTGCTGTTGACTGCCAGCGCCTTCATCTTTGACTCTGAGCACGTGGCCCTCTCCTTTATCTTTGATTTGTTTAAAAAAAAAAAGGAATGACTTATTTGTATCATTTCTCCTACAAATGATTTTACTTCCTCGTTAATGAGGAGCTCTGCATTTCAGAAAGCCTCTCTGTGATGAGGGTGGGGCATACACAGTGGGGCTGAGTGCTGGGCTTTACCATTACTCTGCCTGGGTTCAAATCCTGCCTCTAGCCCCCACTCACTCAGTGACCTTCGACAAGTTACCCTCCTGGCTTCAGCTTCCTCACCTGCCCTGCTCTTGTTGCCTACATCCTACATTTTGGAAAAAAGAGCTGAAAGTCAGTAGACCTGGATCAAATAAAGAAAAGCATTCCAGGGAGCGTCCTCTGGAGGTGCTCTGCTCGTCCGGTTCAGAACAGCCCCAGCCGCTCTGCCCTAGGCCTGCTCCTGCCACTCCCCACCAGGTGAAATCGTGGTGTCCTTTCTCCTTTTAGCTTGCTGATGATCTGTGGTCTCTCCCTCAAATGAGAGATCCCCGAGCCTGGCCGCCTTGTTCACGTTGTTCCTGCTTGATCACTGCTTTTAGGACAGTGCCTGGCGTCAGACATGGCCACAATGTCTGCATGAACAAAATTAGTCGTGGATGTCCACGCCCGGCATTTCTTCTGTCAGGATGCAGCACAGAGAAGGAAGCCGGATCGGCTGCATACAGACGCGGTTCGCTGGATTGAGCGAGGAGAGTTTCTGTGTTTGTGCAGGGAGCCTGGCCGTCACTCTTATGTTCGGCGCTGACTGGATCGATCATGGAGGAGGAAGGAGTTGTCTTTGAGGAGGAAGGAGAGATGGAAAGCGGAGACTCAGTGAGGGATTTGAGCTGTGGAGGGTCATCTGTGAGCGGTTCTGTAAGATCAAAGTCATCTTTTTGCCCCTGATTTAGTTCTTCCTCAGTTTGTGGAAATGTGAGCTGGAGGAGGAGGACAGTTCAATTCTACCTCTGGATGCAAGGTAGATCTCGTTAGAATGATCGAGAGTTTTAATCAGAGAAAAATGGGAAGAAGAGTGTAATGACATGCGTGCAGACTCCTCACTGAGCTTCCGAAGGTATGGAGTCCTGGTTGGTCTTCTTTTTGATCTCTGTGCTCTTCCTCCAGCTATTTTGAAACAAATCCCAGTCACCCCAGATTGTCATTGGGATGGTTTTTTGCGAGTATGGTGGTATTCAAAGAGTGAATGATTTGTTTCAGGAAAGGGATGGTGTGCAGAGTGGCTGGTCCCTGGGCTGGTGTTTCCACTCCCCCTTGGATGTTCCTGCTTCTGCTCCCGCATGGAGGCCAAGGGCATCTGGCTCCTTAGCAAGCTGTTCACGAGAGCCAATGAATGGGTGGTAATGGCTTCCCAGCGTTGTCTCTGGATGTGACTTGACTACTTGAAAGCTGGTTAAATAGATTATGTGCTTCACAAAAAGATGCCTCTTGCATATCATCTGTGGTGTGGAGTGAGCACATTTTCAAAGCAAGATACAAAGAGACAGAAAGGTCAGAGCTTCATAATTTGTGCATTTGTAGCTTTGTTCCCCTGTGATTATATTGTTGCCCACATATCTGACAAAAGCTGTGAAAATTAAAGCTTAAATCCTATTATAGAAATGAAAAGTTTCAATGTAATTAAATTAAAATAAACACTGGGACACCAAGGTTTAGGATTTATGCCCACAAAAAATGTTTTACGTTAGTGTTAACAGCAATTGGGGTAAAAAGGAATCAACCTGAAATAGCATTAACTTTCACATTAGTCAAGAGCATTGGACATACTTGGAAGATCCCCTTGAGTTAAGATGAGCGAGCCTCTGGAACACACGTTTTCACCCACATGGGCTCTTTTCACCATGGGTCTGAACCGGAGACCTTTGGGAAAGTTCATTCCAGTTAACACTGTATCATTTCTTTGTCTTTCAGGAACTGACCTTTCCATATTCCCATATTGAAAATGACCAAACCAACTGACAGATTTTCTTTAGAGCTTACTATGTTCTTACCATTGTGTCTTAAATTTTTTGGTTTTGGAAGGTAGTATAAGATTTGAAGAGTGAAGATTTGAAGACTTGGTGGCAAGATAATCTCTTTATAGTCTTGACAGTAGTTTAATACTCTTGGTGGATTACGTTGTTCTAAGCTCACTATTCATCGGCACCCCTTTGTCTGTTTTTCATTTTTGGGGTTTTTTTTCCCCCCTGACAGTTGTAATCTAGCGGTGAGTAGGAATGGGATGTGTGCCATTCCCTCATTTCCTGGCCATTCCCATGACTTTCTTTCAATATAGCAAAAAAGCTCCTTTTAGACAGTGTTCGTCAACCTCATAAAACTTCATTTGTGTTCCATTTTTGAACAATAGAGAGCTTCTTCAAGATATAGGCCTAGAGAGCTTGAATTATTTTCCTCATTCTTCTTTTCAAGGTGAATGATTCTTCCAGTTATCAAGCAGAGTGAAACTCTCCTTTTTAATGGTAGAAACATTAGTTACAGCAGCCCTTTGAAATCTGAGGGCAAAGGCTCAGATACCAATGAGACTAGTTATTAGGAAATATTGAAGTCAGATTTCCAGACTACTTTTGTTGTGATTAATATATGATATTATAAATATATTTACATCAAATATATTTATTTATAAATATAATATATAAAATATATAAATATTTATATTTCTTAAAATCATTCAGTCAACTTCTTTTGCTTTAAATTGCGGAAAGAATAGCTATATATTTAATACAGATTTATAATGCAATATACCTTCTTAATGCTTCGATTCATAAACAGATCAAAATAAAAATCTCTTGAGCTTCTCCGCTGTGGAAAATGGAGAGCTATTTCTCTTTTTTGAAGGGATCTTAAACCCAGAGCTACTGTATAGTAATTTTGTTAACTTGAGGGATATTGTACAGAAAGAAAAATTGAGGTTTGGGGCCTTCGTGTGACATAGTCACATAATGTATCATCCGTCTAGCATTCCAGGATACTTTAATTAGGTAGTCGTGCTGATGACTTCTAAGGAATGTTACTTAGTTTGAACCCCAAAGATCGGTTCTTGATATAATGGTGGAATGTGAAATCATTTTCTCCTCTTCTGTTTCTGAGACAATTTTAATCTTTATCTGTAAGGTACTGTGCCTTTTTCATACCTCATTGTATATATCACTCTATATCATTCATTATATGAGTGTTTGAAAAGACAATCTGTTAAAACAGTGCAGCCTTTTAGAAAGGGCTTATTGAGTCTAGGAGGGTGAACTCAATTTCGGTTTCTTAATTATATCTATTTCCATTCCATTATAATTTGTTGAGCACCTAGCATGTGCTCAGGACCGTTGGTTAGCAAGTTGATTCCTTTGAGAGGCTTCAGAGCCATCAGCTTAAAACTGTATAATTGGAAAAGAGTAATTCTCTTAATTTACAGATAAGGGCCCAGGAGTTAGGCAACAGGTCCTACTAATTTGTAAGCAAAATCCCAAGCAGGGAGCTGTCCACCACTCTGGTGCTGATTAAGGAGTTGTCTTCTTAGAAACCCGTCACCCACTCTGTTCTTAAACTGTTTCACATTTACTGTATGAGTAATACATTCCGAATACTGAATTCACTTCCAGTGCTATATGGAACAAGGTAAAATAGAAATATGTGGATAAACAAACACATAAATAAATGTAAACAAACTATGCAAAAATAAGCCAAAATGCAGTGTTGTGCATAGGGAGTTTTCATACTTTTTTTCCTTTGTGTGTGTGTGTGTGTGTGTGTGTGTGTGTGTGGCGGGGGGACTCTTATCTGTGATCAAATTGGTAGTTCCTCAGCATGTGTTTGGTCCACCTTTATTATAGTCTTTATTATAGTTAACCTCTTGTTCTGTACCCACCTCTGGGTGACCTCCTATCCCTGTTGCTTGATGTTGGGTGCAAGAAGAGCAGCCTTAGAAGAGCTTACCTCTCTCGTCCTGTATCTGTTCATGCTCACACGGGGCATCAGGACAGCAAGTCTGTGTGTCGCCCCAGTTCATGATTCCTTCCAAGCTGTATGAGACTAGCTCTGTACCTACATGATGTGTTATCTACAGTATCTTGCCTGGGACCGTTGGAGGAGCCCCAGGTCAGTCTGCTTTCTCCCAGGTTCTCCTCGAAGACCCCATTCTTTTTCTGTTGAATAAATCCTTTTCTGAGTGCACAGACCATCTCTGAAGATAGAGTGGACTTGACTATAGGGTTTTGACACTGTTTTTACTGTGTACATTTCATTGTCAGGGCAAACGGGAGTTTGTAGGCTTGTTGTTTTTATTGTTGTTGTTGTTTCTGGTTTTTTGTTTTTATCTTAGCCGGTTGACTCAGTCTTGGAAGCCAGTGTAATTACAAAGAATCTATCACCATGAGAAAACATTTATGAAAATCTTGATCAGATTCAAAAAACTCCACTTCAGTTTTCAGCTCAGAAACTCCACTTAGTTGCAACAGATGTGGCGATGACGCTAAGCATCTCTAGTCTTTTCCATAGAGTGAATAAGGTAGAAGTTTGACAGAGATACTGGCCTTGAAGCAGCACTCCTCAGATTTCAGTATGGCCCTGTGCATTTTAAACAAGCAAGACTAGAATGAGCTGTAGAGTTTGTAGTAATATATTGAGTGACAGATGGCAGTTATATCAAGGGGGCTGAACAAACACGTGTAGTAACAAAACACTGTGTGTGCTGGAGTACAGTGGCCAAGACTTAGGTTCCTGTCTTCCCTCCCTTTCCTGGTTAAAAGAATGCATACCACACCTCAGCCCTGTACATTGTATCTTTATTTTCTTATCCTGCACTTGGTGAGATTCTGCCTAAGGACTGGCATACCTGTAGAATTCCTTCTGAACTTACTAAACCACCCCTTTAATGCACTTCCATCCATCTAGCGACTAGTTTCCTGGCCCGACTGGCATGTCCCACATAATATTCCCCAGGACTTTACCTGACCGTTTCTAATTTTTTCATCTAGTCTTTTAATCTGCTTGTAAATGGGACTCTACTGATTTTTCTCCATTGGTTGTTTGTTCATTTCTTTCTTCTGAAAAATTATTTATTACTATAATACCAACGAATGTCTAATTCCTATTATTAACCGAGCAGTTAAGAAATATCTCCTTTTCCATTCTTTCTTCCAAAAAGACGACATGTATTGTGCTGGGTTCAGTGGCTTCATCCAGAAGATACCTTTGATCAGCGTTTTTTCCCATTGCTATAGTCTCTATGCTACCACATTCTCCTTCCGATTTCCAAGATTCATTTAATGTCTTGTGTTTTAAAGATTTTATTTATTTGAGTGAGAGAGACAGACAGACACAGAGAGAGTACATGAGCAGCAGAGGGAGAGGTAGAAGAGAATCTCAAGCAGACTCCATGAGCATGGAGCTGACATGGGGCTCGATCTCACGATCCTGAGATCATGATTGGAGCAGATGCCAAGGGTCGGATGCTCAGTCAACTGTGCCACCCAGGCACCCAGTGGATTCTTCTAATTTTAATGTCATCCTCTCAATTAAAATTCCATGACTTTGGGTACCTCAAAACTGACATGCAGGTTATCTTATTTCTGATAATTTCAGCACTTAGCTGAGTGGCACCGAGGAGCTTCTGACCAAACTATTTATGAAGGTGTTAACCGGATGGTAGGAGTAGAAACATGGTGAGGACAGTTGTATTTACTTCATTTCACAGACAAAGAGGAAAAATGAAAGAGGGAATCCAAAAATGAAAAATGATTTACCTAGGATTCCTCAGTTTGTATTGATTCTCTTGGTACTACCAATGATTATGACTTGTTACATTAAGATGATCCTTGGAGAAATGTAATATGCATCTGACTTTTAAAGAAGCCAGAACCACATGTGGTTACAGGCATGTGTCATTTAATCTAAGGAGCTATGGCTTCAGAATCAGGCACCTAATTCTGGGTCAGCTGCTTAGTGGCACAATCCCTGGATATCCCTTCTCTCTGGCTCCTGGCACCCCCATCTGTCAATCTGGACATAAGTAGATGGCTCCTGTGATCGCTTCCACTGCTGACTCCATTTCCTACATTTCTGTTGTTTGAGGACTTGAGGGAGATAGTGATTAGAATAAACTGAATCGTGAGTACAGAGTTCTTAGGTAGTTGAAAAATAAGACGAGTGTCTATAACGAATGAGTAACCAGCATCCCTCATTTATATAGTTCCTACTGTTTAATTCTCATTAAAAGTGTTAATCTGGGTCTCAGTTCAATGTAACAGGCTCAAGGTTATTAAATGCACTTTATGGATCATTTGTTTAATGTGACCAAACTAAAAATTAAGCAGCGCATTACTCAGTGTTCATAAAATGAATGTTTTAAATGGACAAATTCATTCTCGTATTTGCATCTTGCTTTAATGTAGAGCCGTAATGGGGTTATAGACGGATATTCTACTTGGACATTTATAAGCTGATGATGCCTGTTGAATACCTTTTATAAAGATTAATATTTTTTACTTCGTGCCCATTACCAGAGCATTAATCATCATGGCTTCAGCCTGCACAGCTGAGGATGAACAGATGTTGAATTATTGCTGTCTGTAATCATAGCGGATCACACTGGGAGGGGGGTTCTGGAAGGGTGGCTGGGACCTCTGATCCCCACAGCCGATTTGTGTGGAGTCTGGGTCCACCGGGCTTCCTGCATTTCCCTTGTCTGGCGGGGAAATCAGGAGAACTGTGTCAGCTAGTTCTGCCTTCCCTGGGGTTTCTATCTCTACCTAACTCAGACTGTCGGGCGCTTCCAAGCCCTGTGGTCACATCCATGTGAAGAGAGATCTGATAGGAGAGATCTGCGGTGGCCTTCATTCTCCTTCCAGTAATGAACACGAGTTCATTAAAATGAGAAATCACACAGGAGGTCTTGAACATCTGCTTCCTAGCATCCTCGGAGACCAGGCTGTCCAACACAAATACAGTGTGAGCCACATATGCAATTTATGACTTTCTAGAGGCTATAGTAAAAAAAAAAACCAAAAAGCAAAGCAATCGCTGAAATTAATTTTAATGATTTATCTAAAATATCATCTCAACATGACTTTGATCTAAGTATTACTAATGACCTGGTTTCCATTCATTTTTTTCCACACTGCGTCTCTGAAAGCCAGTGTGTTTTTGACACCAATTGCACGTCTCAGTGTGGATGCTTAATTTTCATCACAGATACTTAATCTGTGTTTTGAACATTTCATAGAAATTACTACTGAAAAGTAAATTCCCATCCTGAAGTTGTTCCAGTCTTCCATACTAATGTTTCCGATAAGCAATGTATCATTTTTTACATTTATGTTTTAATTACTTAAAAATTAACTAAATTTGAATTTCATTCCTTCTTGGCACCAGCTGTATTTCAAGTGTGCACTGTTAGGCACTCTGTTAGGTAGTGTATCTCTGAGGCATTCGCCTTTATGTACTTTTTGTTGAAAGGCTGACTTTACGCCATGATACTGTTTTGTTCCTGTTATTGGCAGCTCTCATTTATCGAACACCCCTATTTGCCAGATGCACACAATATACCATCTGATTGTCACAGTGAACCTCAGAGATATGTACGCAGCCCCATTTTGCAGATTAAAAAATTAAGGCTTTGAGAGTAGAGGAAACTTGCCCAAGATCCAAAGCAAAGAGTAAGCAGGGTGCGTTTTATCTTTTCCTAATGTGTGTGAGTAAACTGAATGTTAATGAGAGTAAAGCCTTTCCCAAAATTGAAGAGTGACCCAGGTTCCTAGGCTTCCAGTCAAATATTTAGTGTAGCTATTTTCCAATGGTTATGTGTGGGCAGTTGATTAAAATGTGTTCTCTGTTAAAATTCAAAGGTTTGTTTGTTTGCTTTTGAGGGGGATTGTCAGTTTCCCAGGCCATCTGTCTTGAACCTAATTGGGCTTTTGGCATCAGTCATGGTAGAGAAATGTCACTGTGTTCATGGGAAAGGGTATTTAGGACACCGAGTTGGGACATTCAGAATATGACAGGAGATTCTTCTTTCTTGGCTGTGAGAGACTGCATCTGAGGCTTTAAAATTTTTCATTGCATGCATGAACATGTGTTTGCTGTGTGTGCATGTAGTGTGTGAGTATGCGTGGTGTGTGTGTAGTGAGTGGTGTGAATGTGTGGTGTGGTGTGAGTGAATGTGGTGTATGTGTGTTGTGTAAATGTGTTATATGACTGTGGTTTATATGTGTGTTTGTGGTAGAAGGAAGTGTGTGTGGTGTGGTGTGTGGTAGGAATGTGTGGTGTTCGTGGTAGGAGTGTATGCAGTGTGTGTGGTGTGAGTGTGGTATGCTGTGTGACAGTGTGTGTGGTAGATGTGTGGATGTGTGTTTGTGTTGAGTGTGTGTGGTGTACTTTCCTTTGTGCTCTGCATTTTTTGTCTTGACCTGATGGTACAATTTGAGACTTGTGAGTCACTTAGACCTTGTGCCCGCCACTTCTGGAAGAAGCTGGAAGTCACTGACATGTGGAGTAAGAGATGCCTTGGATAGTTGAGCTCGGGGATCCTCTGTCCCTTGGGCCCTGTTGGGGTCGGCTGAGAAGCTGGGATGGCACGGGGAGGCTTTTTGCCGCACACCTCTCACTTGATCTGATGAGATCACCTGGAATGGCAGATCGCCCACATCAGCTCTCACATGTGTGTCCTCATGTGCACATGTACTTGCACACTCCCGTCCTGGCTGCCTTGGACACCATCCTGTGAAACCGGGTCACTGGCAATGGGGGAGAGATCTTGTTATGGTGCCGTCTTCCCTCTGAAATCTTTCGAGGATGGGGCACTGGGCATGGTGGCTCTGACCGCAGGTCCTTCCTTCCCGCCAGTCAGGACCTGAACGCTGGTGTTTACAGACCAAGAACGAGGGACATGGGTAACAGCTGTCCTGCTAACAGGCAGCACACACAGGCACAGTCAGGTCTTAGTGTACGTGTGGCGTCCAGTTTTCTTGGGTGAGAGGAAGCCCTCTGCTCTCATTAAGACTGCATCCCCGCAAGGATGGTAGAACCGGTGGTCATTTACGGTGGTCCCCACATTGGGTGCCTGGGGCCCTTCTGCCCCAGTCTGTCCGTGGGCCATGCTGGGTCCTGCAGATCACGGGCCACCAACAAGATGTGCTGATTGGCCAGTCTCCAGCTTTGGTCCCCTTGGCTTCTCCAGGTCTCTGGGGCATTGCCTTTCTTCCTGTGGGCCTGGCACATAGTTCTGAGGTGTGCTGCTACCCTGTGACCCTCTGTCCTCAGAGACCTGCATGAGATGCCTGGTGAGTTCAGTGTGGTCTTTGAGGAAAGCCTGCACACCTTGGCTGCCCGTCTCCAGAACTCCACTCTGGAGATGGGCTGGGAGATGGTGATCCTTGACACCGGGGTGTCAGGCTGCTTTCATGAAGTCCTGCCGACACTGGCTTCTCTCATCCTTCCAGTGAAGGGTGCTGCTCCCCTTTTCCCACTTTCCCGCCACCAGCTGTGGGTGAGGAGGATGACAAAGGACAAATGAGGGGCGCCTGGGTGGCTCAGTGGGTTAAGCCTCTGCCTTCCACTCGGGTCATGATCTCAGGGTCCTGGGATCGAGCCCCGCATCGGGCTCTCTGCTCAGCGGGGAGCCTGCTTCCCTCTCTCTCTCTGCCTGCCTGTGCCTACTTGTGATTTCTTCTGTCAAATAAATAAATAAAATATTAAAAAAAAAAAAAAAAGACAGATGAGCTACATTCTTCCATGGTTACTGGAAGCATCCAGCTTGTGGTTGGGTCCCTTGGGATCATGGTTTTTATGTTCTCAGGGGACTAAGAGAATGAAATGTCTTTCCATGTGACAAAATGGCAGCAAAGTTTATAAAAAGTTTTGTCATTTCTCATCAAGAGAAGTGGATAATGAACAGGTGCAGCTCCCTAGCAGACCCCTGGCTCGGGGAGAAGGTGGGCGTTCCCACCGTGTAGCGGAAGAGGGCTGACAGCATCTCCTGCCGAGGATGAATGGGGCAGCCGTCACTTCTTCACCCTGGAGTAATTCTGACAAATGACACTAACACACTCAATTACCTCTGAGAACGGGGACGTCAACAACTGCCGGTCCAGCATGACAGATAAATGGTTGGTAGGAGATGGATTTCGGCCAGGGCATCTCGGTCTCGGTGCCTACAGGGACATTGCTGCCATCTCTGAGTCCAGAACTGCGCTCCTCTCGTTTTCTGATACTGCTCACGGACACCATCCTCCTTCCAACCTGGACTGGCCTTCCACCTCTGTTGGGTTCCTCCTACGCTTGTTAGACCTAGCTGACAGTCATTCATTCTCCTTTATCATGTTGTGAGGGTCCAGGGCTTTGTGGTTCCAACTTCTCCCTCTGAGACGTCTTGGAAATCTGACTTGCCTTCAAGATGGGGGCAGTGGTAGGGATGAACCAGCGAACAGGGGCGACCAAGGAGCTTGGCCCCCTGGTGGAGGTGGTAAAGCTAGGTGATGTGTTTTGGCAAAAGAGAACGAAGACCATCGTCTTAGAGATGTCTTACCAAGGGCCCTGAGGATGGATGCAAGCAGGGCTGGACCCAGACGGGTTTGCCAGAAAACCTTCCCAGCCTGTTGCGTTCAAGGAGGTTGGTGCGTAGTCGTTACACTGGATGCGGTCTTGTGGTTCAGGTCAGCGTGTCAAGAGCTACTGAGGGCAGATCTCGTTTATGAGTGTTGAGATTCTGTAAGAAAGACGGCGTGGGGTGCTTATGCTATTCGTGTGTTCGGTGGGTCAGCATTTGAAACCGATGCATTTTCAGGCTGGCTTCACTGCCATCGGTCATTTTCTTGCGGCATTTCCCTTGGACTGGCTTAGTCTCCGGCCGCTCTCTGACACCTGCTCCTGCACTGACTGTAGGCCTTGGCTCTTTGGAGCACTTCCCCTCATGAGTTTACAGGGCTGTGGTATTTGGGGAGATGCTCTCTCTGGGAGTCTGACTTCCCCGTTGGCATCACAGGGAGGGTTGGCTGAGAACGTAAGGGAATCTTGTGAGGGCCCCTGACATTGGTGAACACAGAGGATAGCGTCTCTCCACGTGCTCCGTGTCCCACTCCCTGGCCTCCGGTGTTTCCCGACATTACAGCCAGCAGGGTGAACTGGGCCTCTGTCCAGAAGATGCAGAGCACGTCAGTCCCTTGTGCATGAAGTATTGACTACTCTAATTGTCAACAAGTGAAATCATATAATCATTGGACGAAACTCTCTGGAAAAATGTAGCTGCTATTCGTCCTTTTCAGGGGACTTAGTATGGGATTTGGAAAAACCTTAGCCTGAGCTTCCCACATGCGGTTCCCTGAAGTCGGTGGAACAGAAGGGTGTGTGCTCTGTCTTCCTTCTCGTGGCTCGCACCTGCACCCTTGGGCCTACATTACCGTGTAGTGCTTGTGGAAGTCTCGCTAAGTGGGTCTCACGTACTTGCAAGAACCATTTCAGCATTGCAGGCTTTGTTTTTTCTTACTAAAAAACCTCAGGAAACAATAGTGCAAAACATGTTTTTATGTGTCATTAACGTAAGCCCTAAAATGTAAAATCCTAAAAACAAGCTAAGTATATCTAATGTTTCAGAGCTCTGCCATCTTCTGTCTCGTGCTCTGCATTTTAAAGGGAACAGCGGTGGCTGGGCTGGTTTCACCAGCAGAGCTTGCGTGGCGAGAAGATACTTGCTCATGGTGGGGGGAGGATGATACTGGATTTAAATGGGATTTCCCAACTGGAAGAGACAATTAGTAATTACATTTTGTCTTTAATCTCCTTGTGTTTGTTTCCTTATTTTTCTTTCATTTTCATTTTCATTTTTTGCTCTGCTTCTCTCTAAAAAACAAATGAGAACCTGGATGTTCCTTGGTCCTTACATCCCAGTGTCCCTTCATCACACAGCTGTTCTCCTGGGAGCTGTGTCTTTATCTCTTATTGTCATTTTTTTAAAATAAAAATTTTATTTATTTGACAGAGAGAGACACAGCGAGAGAGGGAACACAGCAGGGTGGAGAGGGAGAGGGACAAACAGGCTCCCCGCTGAGGAGGGAGACCGATGCGGTGCTCAATCCCAGGACCCTGAGATCATGACCGAAGCTGAAGGCAGATGCTTAACGACTGAGCCCCCAGGTGCCCCCCCTTATTCCCATTTTTCATCCCCGCTCAGCCACTGCTGGAAGCTGCCTCAGGGGGCCCATGGGCCTCAAACCGCCTCATCCTATTCTGGAACATGCGCCTGTTCTTGCTGCTGTATTTGGCCACGTTGACCACTCTCCTTCTTTGGGGATGTCACTTGTCTCTGGCTCCTCCGCATCCCTGCCCTTTCCTCCTTCGTGTCCTGCGCCTCCTTCTAGTACTTCCTTCCTGAGGCTGGTCCGGGTTTCCTGCTCATTCTTCATTTTCCCTTTGATAGTCTTTTAGGATTTCATTACTGCCTAAAAGCTGATGATTCTTCATTTCTAAGCCAGAGATAACATCTAGAACCCTGTCTCCATTTGCCTTGTAGAGGCAACCAGGGTGTCTATCAGGCAACTCAAACTCAACTTGTACAAACTGAACCCTTCTCTTTTTAAAATAGATTTGTTTTCCCACTTTCCTCTCCTTGGGTGGCATCACATGGCTTCTTGGATGACACGCGTATGACCAGGGTGCTGGGCACTGGGTTGGACACTCTTTTATCTGCCACCTTCCCTCACCAAGCACTGTCTAGCCTGCCTTCAGTGGTCTTGTTCAAAGCCTCTTTCAGACTTACCCCTCCACAGGAGGTCAGGGCTCTGCTTTTTCTTGCCTGGATGATCCTAGGAGCTACCAGGTTTCTCTGCCTCCTCTGTCCCCACTGTCCTTCTCATGCTCTGTCCCAGAGTGTCTCTAGCCCTTAAATCTGCTCATATCTCTTCCCCGCCAGCATGTTCCATTTCTCAGCTTCCCTTCACTTATGCCTTCATTTTCATGCTGGTTTCCAACTGCCTGTCAGGCCTTTTATCCTGTCCCTCTTCTCCCTTCCTCTAGAATGTGTTCTGTGCACCTGCCACCCTGACTTTGTGTGCAGTTTTCCCATTCTTCGGTTGCCTGCCCCATGTGAGAAGTTATTATTCCTCTTGCCAGCAGGTGAGGGTATTGCCCCTCTGAAGGAGGCCTCCCTGACCCTCATCTGCACACTCAGTGCTTGCCCCCTAGAGCTCCTTTCAGGAGCCCGCACGTTAGCACAGGAGTCTGGAAGCCAGAGAGAGCCTATGGCTCCTCATCTGTATCTCTCATGTCCTAAGAGCCAGTCCCTTGTCCTAAGCAATTAACTAGGCCCGGTCCTTCGCACTTAATCTGGTAGGAGTACATTGTATTCCAAGCCTGTGACTAGCTCGTGCTGTGTGTCCATGTCAGACTCAGCTAGCGTGAGCTGCTCAAGATGTCTTTGTTCAGAAGGGAGAACTTTAACCACCAGCCTCTTCAGAATCTGAGTCCTCTGCCCTCTGCAAACTGTCTGTAGGTGGGAGCCTAGCAGAAAGCTGTCCCTGAGTGAGCAAAGATTAGGCGCAGAATTTAGTTGGTTATGACCCCGCTGAGCTCAGAAACCTGCATTTATGAGGCATATGGGAGCAGAAGGAAACCATGCTTTGGTCCTCTTGGGAAAAAAAACAAGAGTAGCTGCCATTCAAATAATGTTTGTTGCAACTAGTATTTCTTTTAAAGTTGTAAATCAGTGAATTTATAGCTCAGCACAGAAAACTAGTCAGAACTCCCAACAGGTGCTTTTGTGTTTATCTCTCTGAACTCTAGGGGATGCATGTGTCAATGTGTTTATATATGTTTGTGGATTATTCTTGTGTAATTACAAGGTCCCACACATAGATGTGTGCACACGGGCTTGTGTGTAAAGTATTTACAGAGCAAGATAAGTGATTTCCTCCCATCCAGCCATCTGACCCCCTCCAGATGTCAGTTTCACATTTGGAAGAAAGTAAATGTAACATGCTTGGAAATAATGTAACATGCTAGAAAAACAAGCTTCTAGCAAATAGAGTTGTGTCTTGGTGGGTCTCCTGCTGACTGGCAGCCCCGTGTCCCCTGCAGACTGCAGAGAGATCCTGCTTCCCATGATGACAGATCAGCTCAAGTACCATCTGGAGAGACAGGAAGACCTGGAGGCCTGTTGCCAGCTGCTCAGCACCATCCTGGAGGTTCTCTACAGGAAGGACGTGGTGAGTAATGGCTACGTTTGCCCAGGCTCCCTCTGGGGGCCTGGCGGGAGGGGTCCCTTAGCATCAACGTGAGCCCCCGCCTCACTGCACAAAGGTGCTTTGAATTTATTTCAGAAGGAATGACCTTACTTTTAAGGGTTAGCCTTTCTCTCCGTTGAGTGGTATCCTTTAATCGTGTGTATTTATTTATAAAGTGTGATACTAACGTGAAAATGTGTATTCTTCCAAGTTAAAAATCTTTCAAGTTTTTCCCGTGACTTCTTGGGTGAATGCCTCCCCAAGACGTGTTTTAATCTTTAAGGTCAGAAAATGGCTTTGATATTAAAAATTAGAAATAAACAAATGGAGGCTAGTTATCTATATTCTTTTTGCCATTTCTTAGTTTAGAATAATGCAGGCACTGAGATTTGGGTTTCTTTTTGTTTTGTTTTAGTTTTTGTTTTTGTTTTTTAAGTCATTGATGCTTCTGAGAGTTTTGAGAATGGCTCTCTGCCTCTGTTCCCACATTCCTCTCCTAACAAGTAATTTCCTCCTGTGCTTTTTTATTTATTTATTTATTTATTTATTTATTTTTTCTTTTTTTTTTTTAAAGATTTTATTTATTTACTTGACAGACAGAGACCACAAGTAAGCAGAGAGGCAGGCAGAGAGAGAGGAGGAAGCAGGCTCCCTGCTGAGCAGAGAACCCGATGTGGGGCTCGATCCCAGGATGCTGGGATCATGACCCGAGCCGAAGGCAGAGGCTTTAACCCACTGAGCCACCCAGGCACCCCCTTCCTGTGCTTTTTTAGATAGCACTTTTTTTCTTTTTAAATGGTGTTTCCTTTTGAATTTATAAATTATATGCTTAGTTCCCTGAGCTTTTTTCTTAATCAGAAGTTGGTGCAGGTGCATGTGGAAAATCGGACTCTGTGGCTTCCCGTCCCCAACATACCCCCCAACCCCTCCAGCGTACACATCTGTGCACCCACGCACACACTTAGGAACTCACTGAGTCTCTGGGTGTGTCTGGAAAGGCATACAGGTCCTTGTCCATCCATCTGTGCCTCCAGCAGGAGACAGATGGGCCAGGTTTTTAAGGTCAGCAGGGCTTAATCTTTGCTCTCCCCCACATGACCTCTGTATACCTTCCTGGTCAACACACACATGTACCTGTCCTGCCCACTTCCTTCCTGCATGGGCTCATGCTCCAGAGCCTGGCTAGTGCTGTTGAAGGAAGAGGTGAGATTACATCACTTCATAGCAACGGTGGCCCCGCCAGCTCTTCCAGGGGGCTGCTTTGCAAGGTTGTAGACACCTTCGTCCAACAGCTAGCCTCTGGTGGCCCCACTCCAGGGCCTGCCCTTTTCTCGAAGGGGAGAAGGTTGGGAGTACAGGAGCTGTGTGGCCCAACCTCATCGTGGAGGTGGTACCTCTCCTGGCCTTGTGTGTGAGCACCTGGAGGACATATGTAAACAAGTTCCAAGTTCAAGAAGAATAATCAAGAATCCTGTCCCATACAAAATACAGGGCAAATTCTTACTGATGGAAAAAAGTTGGGGGCGTCTGAGTCCTAGATAGTGTGCTAGAATACAGGTGCTGTGTTCCCAGCAGTCGTTCCCCAGGTTATTCAGTCTTGCTTCCCATTTACAGATGGACAAGTATCTCTAAAAAACTAATTGGTGGGCTAATTAGGGATCATAAACATTATATTATTTACACAGATTGGTTTTATTTTTAAGGTTTGCTTAAATTAAATTACTATGATTATATAACAAATTACCACTAATGGTCTATAATTAATAAGATGCCTTGTGTTTTCTTTGTGAAGGCTTTTGCCTTTGACAAGGGCCATTCTTCATCTTGTTAAGGGTTATAATTGATTTACTTTTTCCAGGATAAATGGATTCAGTGACAATCGCCAGGGCTTGCATGCTAATGATTGTCTTGGGTGTTGGTTTTTACTGGTGTGTCTTCCTCTAGGGGCCAACTCAGAGGCATGTCCAGATAATCATGGAGAAGCTTCTCCGGACAGTGAACCGAACCGTCATTTCCATGGGGCGGGATTCCGAGCTCATCGTAAGTCTCAGTGAAGTGTGCTTGGGTGTGCAGTGGTGGCCAAGGCCGTCTTTCTCAGGCATGTCACTGTCGTCCACCTCCTCTTCCGGCTGCCTTTATTTTACTGCATTGTAGCAAGCAGCTGACGTACATTTATTTATAGTCTGATCTATAAAATAGGTTGATTTTCCATGGTTCTGGAACGAAGTGTCAGAGTTGAAGGGTCAGCAACCTAACATTTTGGAGACAGAAATTTCTGATTCTAGTTGACTCGTAATTTACTTCCAGTGAAGGATATGTATTTTCTTTAAGTCTTTATTCTTCTGGCTGTTTCTTTCTATGTATGTACATTTAAGGAGCCATTAATAAAATTTTATGAAGGACCTTAAAAAGTAATTGAGGTGCTCCAAACCAGCTATTTTATTGTCTGCTCTCAGATATTGTAGATGCTTCACTTCAACAGAAAGTTTTACTAATCATTTAGCCAGTTTTTCAAGCTTTGTATTATGGTCTCCCCCCACCCCCCGAATTTACCATTCTCCTTCCCAACCATTACTTTTAAGTTTGGTTTCTTAGGCAAAAGATGCACACGTAGGTCCTTTTATTTCCCCTCATTTCTAGTACCCGTTACCATTTCACTAAATTCGGTTGATGGCATTTCAAAAAGAAAAATTTTTTTTTCGAATCCGGGAGCAACACATCCAGTTGCAGAGTTTTCACTGGAAACCAGACCAGATACATTGGTCTTCCTTGTGTGACCATAGTTCCCTCTGCTCATCCTGGGAGGGGGTTAAGTAAGGGGACATATAGGACTGTTCAGGCAGCAAGGCAGGAACACAGGTAGCATTGGACTGTTTGGTTTCTGTGGCTGGCAGGAGTAAAGGATGTGGTTTTGGTGAAATCACAGATGGGTAGCACAGAAGTGGGACAACTGCTGCCTTAGTATGTTTCCATCCAGTGAAATAACCTACTTTATGCTTCAGAATTTCAACATGTGTTGTGTTCAGATTTTCCTTTTTAAGGTATGTCTCATTTGGGTTTGGACGATCACATTTATAAATAAGGAAATCAAATATTTCCCTGTAAGTTGGCTTTATTTGCAGTGGACTTTTCCACTATTCTGCAGTAGTAGACTTGTCTGCCTTATCGTGGTTTTTTTCTGCAATTGTAACACCTTTGAATAGGTGGTTGGAGACGGAGTCCCGTGGAGTAAGATGTGAGGTCGCTACAGGGTCACCCCCAAGGGCGGGTCCTCACGCCTTCCTGGGGTTGTGCCATGGGTGTCCTTGGAACACTCTCACGTTGTGGACCTCTGCGGGGCCCTGTGGTGGGATGGATGATGTGTGGTTTGAAGTTTAACCAAGTTCATCTGGCGGAACTGTCGGAATGAGTTGGAGTACAGAGGTGGGGGTGACATGGCACTGTGGGGGGCAGGGAGTAAGTGATGGGCAGATGGGGGTGGTGGCCAGTTTTCAGGCCAGTGAGCTGAGGAGATAGTTCCGGGGCTTGGGCGCTGACCCTAGCAGGGTGTTCACTTGGGCCATCCTCTGCTGGCAAGCAGTTAAGCTGGGATAAGGAGGAGGAGAGGAGCTCACGTTTTTCTGTGCGCAAGGAGGACAAGTTTGGGCGGTGCCTAGAATAAGGTGATTTGAATCAATGGATCTAGCAAAGGTTGAACAGAGCAGGTGGAGTGTGATGTCTTCTCTCAGACCATGTGGTCTTGGTTGCCTTGGGAAAGTTCTCATCTCGGGCATGGTGGCCCTCGCGGTGATCATAGCAGCAGCACGTTACCGACACGCAGCGTTTGTGCTGGCTGCCATGTGAGGAGTGGGAGCATTCTCATTTAACTTTCAACTTGACTGTGCTTATGGGACTGCAGAAAGTGTCCTACAGAGACATAAGAAATGGGTCTAGATGTCATAGCTGGCATGGGAATTGTGATTTGGCACTCTGGCTTGGTGCTGGCACTGGTTCTCCTAGTCTTTTCTGCAACTTTGATACTTGGGGCACTCATCTCAGTGGCATCCGGGAGGCGTCAAGCGGGACTGTGAATCGCTCCCGGGTCTTCATCCTAGGTAAGGAGGCAGCTGTCCAGTGAAACAAGAGCACGTCTTTCCATTTAGCACCTTTAAGTCATTTCCATGGGCCAAACACTAGGACACTAGGATCTCCTGGAGGTTCAAGGGAGGGTTCGGTGCCCCTTTATCTAAGGGCTCAGAAAACCCCTCAGGAGTTCCTGACGAAGAGCCCATGCGTGTTTGAAGAAGGAGGGATGACAGTGAGAACCCACACTCAGTCTCACCCCAGCTGGGGACCTGTTCCTGTGGACCAGTTGGCAGGGGTTCAAGGCCCCGTCTGGGAACAGGGGTGCAGGGCCAACCACCCATGTCCGGGCCCATCCGCCACCGTCCTGACTTTCTCCAACAGACATTTCTAGAAGCAGGAAGGGGAAGTAGGCCCTAAGCTGACTCCTCCCAATTCCAACATCTTCAATATCTGTAAAAGGAGTCCAGAGATTCCTTTTGTAAAACGAGGACGTCATGGAAAGAATCTCAAAAGAAAAAATAAATTCTGAAAAAGCGATCATTATTCACGGAGCGACAGCGGCATCAAGATGTTTTCACGAGGGATGATTACCTTTGAAAATAAGTTCTTCAGAAGAATCTTCAAGTCCTCAACGAACCATGAGCCCTTGTGATGTCCACAGAGTGGGAAGACGGAAACGCTGTCTTAACTCTGTGTGCCTGACCTTGCTTTCCCGATCTGCTCAGGTGCAGATTGATGCGTCAGCTTCTCAATGTCATTGTTGTCGTTCTATGAGTTTAGATTAGACGAAGATGTGGAGAGAGAAATATCCATGACAGAATGGATCAAAAACTCAATCAATGGACCTTTTAGAGTAGAAAAGAGCAGAGAGTGGTTTCCAGACCTGTTGTGGGTACGCTGTAATACTCCAGTTTAACATGGGGATTTCTGTCCCTATGTGTTCGCTACTCATTGTTGCATAAATGGAATGGAAATGCTGTAACGATGAGTCAGCTTGAGGATTCCAAGTCATCACTGCACGTGGATTTAAAAATTAAAGTGATTAAAAAAGTGTTGAATAGTTTTACTTCATGTAATGATTTATTCCACGATGCTGTCAACAATGATACCTGGAATGTGGCCTCTGTTTCCATCAGAATGTTGTCAGTTGGGAGTGCTGTTGTGGGCTGTCGGTTTTCCCACCTATTTATGTATGGAATTGAGAAATGAGGGACTTGTCCATCACGGGAGAATCTGTGATATATAGTGTGAGTCTTTTTAAATTTTTTTAAAATTACTTATTTGAGAGAGAGAGAGAGAGCAGGGGCAGGGGAGGGGCAGAGGGACACTCAGACTCTCCACTGAGCAGGCAGGGATCCAATGGGGACTCAATCCCAGGACCCTGAGACCATGACCCGAGCCAAAGGCAGACGCTTAACCGACTGAGCTCCTCAGGTGCCCTGAGCCTTTTCTTTCATCTGTGTCTGTGCTGTGGTGTTTCCTAAACACTGTACAGTTGATTGTGTATTGTTTGTTTTAGTTCATTTTATACCTTTCAGCATTCTGTGTGAGAGTGAGCTATTAGAATGCATCTCATGCATAGGATAAAAATGTGCCATACTCCTAAGTATCATACTTTTTTAACAAAATTGCATCTGGCAAAGTACAGAAGTGTAGATCTTATAGATCCCTGAAACAGGCCCTGACCTGGTAACCTTGTAACGACCTTGCCACAGAATCAAGATGCCATTTTATCTTTATTCCACTGGGGTCTCAAACTGTGGAATCATTGAATAACATGCTTAGTTTTGTATCGTCCAATTTCAGATTTTATTTTTTTATTCCCTTTTTGAAGTTTCTGAGGCCCTCAGGGTCTGGAGGCGTTCCTCATTGTGGTCTATGGTTCTGAGCTGGGCCGGATTAGGCGTTCTTGTTTGTGGACAGGCGGCCTGACCTGTCTTCTGCGGGGTGAGCTGTAGCCCTCCTGCCCCTACCCCGCTCGCGTCTGTCTTTGCCGGGATGCAGCACTTGTACACAGCTGGGCTGAGGGAAGACCAACAGAGCCATCCGTGGGCTGTGCCTCCTCCTGTGGTATTAGGGTGCTGCTGCTGCTGCTTCCCAGCGATCCGATTTACATGCTGCTAATGGTCTTTTAAAAGTGTAATCGAGTGAGAAAGACTTTTAAAGATTTTTCTATGGCCTGGATACCCACCAGAAGACTGGCAATTGCTAATTCACTAAAATGAAACTGTGGGCCTTTTCTAAGGACTGATTTCCTTACAAGATGCACCAGGAGGCCTTAGGAAAGGGGGAAATGGTGCCTGCGTTGTCTCCTTGCTCTTGTGACTGGCACACCTGTTCACTACACTCCTGTGATGGAATTCGTTCTGTCTCCGCCTCGAGCGCCAACTGAGGGCGACACAGATGGGCCGGGGTGCGGTTTATTGTGAGGTCTGCATCGCTGGTGGGGGAGACGCTGTTGGTGATGCTTTCTTTGGGCCTCGGTAACTTTTAAGGAGCTGACATGTTTCTTCACTTGGAAAAGAGTGTTCTAGAACTGGCCTCCCAGTGAAGAGAGCCATTTTACCAAGACTCCTGACTCTGTATTTTCACCAAGATGTATTTTGTCCCCATGCATGAACGTTCATTTTTGTGATGTTTGCTCTAAAGGAGTTGAGATACGACTGTGCTTTTTAAAAAATTCTGTTCTTAATTTTTATTTGCAAAAGAAAGTAATATGTTATAAAAGTTCGAAATGTCTCCCTCTTCTATATGAGCGTCATAAGATGTGTCTTTAAACGGTATGTTTGCCAATAAATCTACCTTGAAGACTCGTGGCTTTTAGAAAAGCATAGCCTGACATGCGCATGCATGCGAGCTCCTGTGGCTCTGTATATATTCATTTTACTTGGTATCAGTACCGCAATTCTTTCTGCTTTTTTCACATTTCTGGTGTTTTCTCAAGGTTGGTCCCTGACTGTGGATTCACCGCAGAGGGAGAAAACTCATGTCACTGCCTGAGGAAAATAGTCTGGGTAGTTCTTGCATATTCATAGTAAACCCCAAAGGTTTCTTCAGTGAATTATCGAGCTACTTAGAAGGCAATATGCTGCCCTCACATGCCCTTCTCAATAGGCCAAAACATATGCTGCATGCGACAGCACGACTCGTTGACGCCGATTCACAACATGGAACGCGCTCTCAGAGTCCTGTAGCTCCTGCAGTGAATAAATTGGTCGCACATGTATCTCATGCCAGATGTGTCAGGGAGAGAGTTTTTCTAGATAAAAGGACGTATTTCAGTAGGGAAAGCAGATGCTGTGATCTTTGGGTGACACTGCGCTGACAGAATGGCCTTACTTAGTAATTAAGTCAAATTTTACTTGCTGATAAAAATGCTCTGGAAGGGTCAGTCGGGTGGTGGCGGGCTTTGTAAAGGCGGCACGGATGGATACGCTTCTGACCTGGTGCTCTCTTCTCCAGAGGCACAAAGCCGGCACTCTGATTTCATTTCTGAGTTGTAACCCAGGATTGCGTACCTCAGTTCTGCCGGGCGACCATAGTCCCTGCGTCATCGGCCAGGCTCGTGGGTACTGTCTGAGGCAGCTAGTGCTGGCGGATAGACTGTGACTGCCGTCTCCCCAGCAACGGACACCTCGGCAGCCCTGCCCACTTCCTGTACCCTTTGCAAATTAGAAAGGTTTGCCCACACCTTGATTTCCTCCCTATGTACACTCCGCTGTGATTGGGGGCGGGCCTGAGATCCAAGGAGCAGATGCAGAGACCCTGGGACCCCTCCTTGGAGGCGGTCACAAACCAGTCACTCGGAAAGTACCCACGAGGCAGAAAGCCCTTTGCCTATCTAGTTTGTAGAGCCAACACCTGTAGGTGGCTCAGAGGAGGGAATGGGACCTGGAGTCTTTTTTCCCCAGATGCCCCAGGCTGGCACCCTGGGTCTTCCTCTCTACCCTGCACACGGGTTACACCCATCTCTTCTTTTCCCTGGTGAGCGTGTGAGGCCGCAGAGCCTCTGTCTCAGCCTCAGTGGTCCCAGCATCCTGGCAGGCAGACTCTGTTAGTGCAGACAGCCAGAAAGGGTGTGAGACCTCTCAGCTCCCAGGCTTCCAGGTGGATCTCTCCCTTGGGATAGGGCATGAGTATTGGGTTGATCTCTGCTGGAGGGATGGGGTACTCAGCCCAGCTGGGGTGTGGATCTTTCACTCACCCTCCCTTCTCCCCCAGACAAAAATGAGGAGACCAATCCCCTGGGGCTGGGGACCTGTCTGGTGGCTGATTTAGAGAGACACCGTCTCCATGGAGCCGTTAGAGGATTTGGCTTGGAAATACTGATGTGTTCACTTGTCTCTCTGAGGTTCTTTATAAATGACACAAGTTAGCCATATCCTGCTGTGAGCCGGTGTGGGGCTCTGTGCCCAGTCCTCCTGGTGGCTGATGCTCCTGCCGGGGCCCGGGGTCTGGCAAGCACAGTCTGAGCTGCGTTTCAGCCCTGTCCTGTCCAGCCGGGCCAGGTGAGCCGGCAGCTGCCTGACCATCATCTATCTGCTCTCCTGAACACTGCATGGAGTTCTTTTTACCCCCAGTATCCTTTCTTTATTATTACTTTCTTAGATTACTTCTATTTTCCCAAATTATCAAGACAATGAAATAAGTCTAAGAGCCACACAAAACATGACCTTTGATTTTTTATTTAAAAATTAATAAAGAACTTAGTGACAAGTATAATAATTTAACTTCTATACGTAATGCCATGTATACATGTACATATGAGGGAACACTGTACTTTTTACCTTGGTTTTGTATCAAAGTTTTTACTTAAATCTTTCTAAGAGAAGAATAGGCGTCTGTTCATGACACATTGCAATTAAACTATGAAATGATTTTGAAAAATTTTTTTTCTATTCTGAAGATAGTTTTAAATAGGAATTAGTTTATCTTCAGTTTCCTTTTTGACTTTGAATTTTTTTTTCTTTGATCTCGACTGCTTTTAAACGGTGATGTCATTCTGTTTACTAGGATGCCCTCTTGTTGAGACAGATTTACAGCACTAATTAGAAAGCTGCTAACACCCTTATTTCAATTCACCAAGATCGTCGGGATTCTTAAAACACAAGGGGATATAACTTGCAAACATTTTTATAACTTTTAGTTAAAAACAGTATAAAATACATGAAACACTTTTTTTTTTTTTAATTATTGTCTACATGAAACAATTGCACTTCCTTCATGGTTCGGGATCAATGTGTCTCTTTCCTTGCACAAAAACATTTCTCAATTCTGTTTACTGATGATTCAAGGATTTCTATGCTCACATAGTGTTTCCACAAAAGATGCGTGTTTTTCTTTTTAATTAAAGGATACATCTGCAGGATAGTGTGAGTAACCCCCAAAGAATGCTTACAGAATTTACTCTTCATTTGATCAATTCTGGGTCTGATGGCTGATCACTAGGTCCTTGTAGAATTGAAACACTTAGAACTAAAATAGATTTGATATTGAGCGAGGAGGAAGACGCATGGCAAGAAATAGCTCCAATGGGAAAAATGCAAGTAGACATCCTTTTGGCATCTAATCAATGACGTGTCCATGTCAGCATGAGGTTAGATGTGAAACTTTTGGACAGAAACTTGAAGACTAGGTTTTCTGGTATGTTCACAAACTATCAAAGTTTTACTTGTACAAAAAAAAGGCAAAATAAGATTCCCTACTTCCTATCATGAAAAGCAAAAAATGGACAGACCAAGTCATTCGTAGACAAGGGGCTTTTGATTTCTATAAAAAGATAATTGCAAAGGTGCAAAAGAATGAGTGGAAAAATAAAGGAACTAAGATTTATATTGCAATGTGTAATCAAAAGAGAACTCTAAGTGTCACTGTTTATTTAAAAAATACCTAAAAACATTTGATTCACAGCTTTCCCCTAGGTATGTCATTGAGTACAACTGACTAATAGGTTGGATGTAGGTGACATTAAGTTTGCTGGCGGCAGCTAAACTAAACACGCGGCTTCTCTTTGAGATGGTCCGGTCTTCCACGGTGGTGACAGAGCAGAATGGATTGTATAAAAACAGTCTGGCTGCGTTTTTGGTGATGAACAAGGTCTCAAAGACTTATCCACAGAAACACTTCCCGGCGGCAGAGAACACCTATGATTTATTGGTGACGGCGTTATCTATTGTGTATCTCTATGTGTATTTTCAAATTCTTGCCAGAATTTATCATTTGGCCTTTGGGTACCAAAAGATTAAAAATGAGATCTAAGAAAGCTTAGTGTCCAATAGCTCTGACCCTGTCAACTTCAGTGAGTAAAGGCATGTCCTAGACTTTGGGGGACTCCTGGCTGCTGGCCATTTGGAAAATGAGCAGTAAACATGTCGCAGGTCTGGAGATGAAGAGAATGCTAAGTCTGAGGTGACAGTGTGGCACTGAGATGGGGTCACTTGGCTTAGCGCTACAGCACGTGAAGGCAAATATACATATAGTCACATTTTAGAGATTATTTACTGGTCTCTGACCACTTAAAAAAATTGTGCTTTCTCCAGAATTTGATGTGCTGAAAATGGCACTTGCCCCCTGCTTATTTGCAAAACTAAACATAAAAATGAAGTCTTTTGCAAACATAAGGCTTGCTTTGTCTTCTCATTAAAAAAAAAGAAAAGAAAAAAGAAAAAGAATAAGGAAAGGCTAGAAAATAATGATGAATTTTAGCTGTGTACAGAGTGACAGCCCACCGTCTCGCAGGCTGATAATGTAACACTTGCCGATCTGGGGGTGGGGTGGGGGCATAGCGTTTTTCTTACCCTCTGACTACATAAGCTTCATTTCAGAGTTTACATCCCACATCCGTGAACGGCAGAGAACAGCCCGCAAGGTGTGACGTCTACTACCTTGCTCTGGTCACTACCTGTCGGGACAAAGGCCTTTTCGGTAAGCAGGGTGGGAAGTGGGAGGCGCCCGAGAGGCCGCCGCAGCTCACTCGATCCTGTTTGTTTTGGAAAAGGATTTACCATACTCCATTGGGTTTTAAAGACGGCCTTTAGACTCCACACGCCATGAGTTTTAAAGAAACCAGAGTTTCCATCTTCCGTGCTTTTTAGATTCGGGTTTGGATTTTTGCTTGGGAGTCGCGGAGTAGGGCTCCTGAGAGTAAGGCGAAGGTGCGACCTGAGTCTCCTCAAAAGGATGGAGTTTCTTCAGAACCGGCTGGAGCTTGTCTTCTTGCTGCTTAAAGTCCAGCTCCACACTGGGAAGAGGAGAGAGGGGAGAACTTAGTGCTTGAGCTTTCATATGTAAAGATCCCCCTTAGTGACAACAAAATGTGAGGACATCGTAACCAGGGTGATGACAGTTTGCATTATGTTAATGTTTATTATGTAATTTCATGGCTCTGTAGTGAGCAGTCAGTTCTGATCTATTTTAGCTCTGTGTCACTGGGAGCTGTCTCAAGTAGGTTCATTTTCTTCGAAAATCACTTCCTTGCTTTTGTGATGAGCCTTTGAAGTTTCATGAATGCACTCAGTTTTATGAATGGTGTCAGAGTATGGCCTGTGTGTGTTGTAATGAGAAAGGTGTCATCCAAATAACCTTTTCTGGCTTGTCCGTAGACCACACACGTGCTTCATGGAATGAACGGGGAATCAGAAGTGTGAGTGTTGGGGGGCCTTCCCCGCTCACACAGAGCAGCGGTGTGAGAGCCCTGGGCTCGTGCACCTGCTCACAAGATCAGAGAAATCCGTGGATCTCACCTCAGTTGGTGGCATGACATGACCTTGGCTTCCATTCTCCTTACGAAATCTCATTGCCTGCCAACGCAATAGGCACCATGCTATCCATCCTCGGGGGAAATGGAGTGTTTATGGGGTCAGCGCCATTGAGTGTCACTGAGTGGTGATCAAGGGAAGTTTTTCTGGCAGTGAAAATAACCTAAAATTGCGATTACATTGCTTAAGCCGAAGTGTGCGGACGTGTAGCCATGAGGTACCTTTGGCAGTAGTGACGATGTTTCTGTTACAATGGCAGGATTCAAGGAATTATTTTCTTAGGAAATTTCTCCACAGAATACTGTGGCCTGCCTGGGGCCCTTCCTTCCCCTCATGGCTTTGGGAAGCCCATTGTTGATCCTCTAACGGACTAACTTCTAGGGTTCCCCTGGGGCTTGGGGATCGGACGCCCTGGTCCAGTGACACTCTTCTGTGATGGCCCCAGTGGTGATGAGCCTTGCCTCCCTTCTCACTGCCCATGTACCCCAACTCTTTGAACGTGGGCATCGCATCGCTCCAGGCCTCTGGAGAATTCCACCCTGGGCTCCTTCCACATCTGGTCTGGAGGCCGACTAAATGTCAGTAGATTTCAGTAAAGGCTCAGCAATGATGATAATACATGAGCTCATAACATTTTATATCCAGTAGAGCCATAAACCATTTATAAACATGAAATCCTATTGATTTAGAGAACCATTAATCCTAGCCAAATTTTGACATTTTGGAAAGACAAAACAGCAAAGCTGTATTATCCAGACTTTTAAAAACAAGTTCAAGACCCATCTAATGGACCATTTTATGTTTTAAATCCACTGTTCCATTTTTCTTACCGTCGAAGACTACTATAATAGTACTGGAAAAATTAAAAATATTGTCAGAGAAGTTTATGGCTAGTTAACCCCTGCTCCCAAAACAAGAATTATTTTTTTTTCCCTTCATTTCAGATGGCCCTTTTGAGTTATGCTGCAGTTTATAGGAGGCAGAATGAAACCTCGTACGCTCGTGCCTTGCTAATCTAGAGCACGTGATGCTGGAGGCACGGTTCCCCGGCAGGGCGGGCGTGCAGCTGCCCTTGCGAACCGTGAGCGCAGTGATGCGCTGCCATAGGAGGAACAAGGACCAGCATCCTGCCTTTTCCTCTTGTTGCTGCAGGGGCCATGTGGGCTTCCCCAAGTACCCGCCTGACAGTCTCCCTGAATTATGGTGAGGATTTCCAACCTCCCCCTGCCCCGCAAAGAAAAGTCAGTGTAAACATGTCCTAAACTCTTAAGCTGCAATTCAGATCTTATGTAATCCTTATTATCTGATGATGCCTCATTTTATCATGGGAACCAGAGCGAGCAGTGACAAAGATACCCATCGGAGAAGTCTTCAGCTTGGGCCTTTCACAAGGAAAAAGAGGACCGTGCAGTTGAGTGTGGGAGATCCTGTGGTATCCAACCTGGTATGTTAGGTACAAAGGGGTCATTTTAGCAGGTGCATGTTAATACTGGAAGCACGCTCTCCAGATCATATGTCAACGGTCCCAGATAGGTTTTGAGTTATTAGATTGGCAGGCGGGTGCTCGCCTTTCCTAGGCTAACAGTATGATTCCGGGTACCTGTAATTACTGAATTCCCATTAAGCCGCTACATTGGGAACCCTGTTATTAACCAATTTATCACACCGCGGAACCATGTAATCACAGAGTAATCGAATCTGAGTTCTTGTTAGCAGAATGACTCGACTCTGTCTGTCGAGCTGATCCCTGTTTGCTCTCCCCCCGGTACTGAGACGCTGCCCTCAGGAGCGGGAGCAGTCGTTACAGAGGGAGCGTGTGTGGCCACTGATGCCCTCGGGAAATGCCCCTGGTGGGGCTGGCAGTGACCTTGAGCCATGCCCCTCCCTCCCCTCCTGTCACTCATGAGGATTAGGGCATCTGCGGTGTGCCCTGGCTAGCAGACACATGATGCGTATTGCTGTGTACACTGTTGTCCTCTGGGGGCCTTCTGTCATTGTGGAAGGAACTCACCAAGTCACCAGGTTGATCTGAAGCAGACAACTCACTGGAGAGGGCAGCGTCTGAAGGTCAGTCATCTGGCCAGCTCTGGCTCACACAGAGCAAAGGTCCATTGAGTCTTAGGAGATGGCCAGAAGAAAGCAGCACCTGCTGTCCTCGCTAGAACAGAGGTCCTGGACAGAAACCCTCAGTGGACATAGGGCACTAAGACTCTGTGCACAGACCCCTGTCCCTGTGAGACACCCAGATTGTGCCTGTGGGAGGCTGCCTGGGCAAGAGCCACTGCTCTCACTCTGGGCTCGAGCACGGACACCTGAGTGATACCAGGTGTGGGGACGGGGCCCTGTGTGCTGACTGGCAGATGGTATGGTGTGGGAGTGGCCACCATTGCTGCGGTCTTTATGGCTTTTACTTTCTCCCTGCCCGAAACACCTGTCCTTGCTCCTGGCATGGCTGGCCACTCCTTTGTCCCCCAGGTACACGTGACCTCCTCATCCTCTACCATCTTCTGACAGATCACCCTCCACCATTTTCTTTTCTCCTTCTCTGCCCTCACCACCGATAACTGCTTACTTGTTTCTGTATTATCTTGCCTCTGTCCCCCAGATGCAGGTGCCAGCACTGGCGATGCTGTCCCGTCCCCATTACCAGCACCTACAGCGAGACCTGGATCCTGACGGTTGTCTGTGTACTAGTCACTGAATTAAACAAATGAGCACAGAGCCATAAAAGACAGATTCCCTTTGGCTTTAGTCCGAGTTGCCCCGGTTGGTCGGTTTGCATCAGCGCTGTGGCTTGTGTCCTCCTTTCCTCCCACCCTGCCTTCCCCTTCTTTCTTTTGAAAGAAGTTGGTGGGCTCACTCCAGGTGGAATCTGGCCCGGCTCCATTCTTTCAGAACTTAATCGAAGAAGATGGTGAAACATTGCAAAACACACAGGGATCTTTTTGGAGCTTGTTCCCTGCACTTCGACTTCCCTTTTTCTGGGAGAGTCTACAGTAAGGATGGATGGGGTCAGTAGGGGGCTCACAAGTGGCCAGCTCTTCCCGTGCTCTGCTCATGGGAACTTGGGAGTAGCATTTTATCCTTCCTGTGTGCTGGAGGAAGGCCTGGGTCGAGTAGGAGGCCCCGGTGGCATCTTCCATTCTGTCAAAGGTGACCCGCCTCTACCATGCGGTTTGGGCCTGCTTCCCCAGAGCGGTCCCAGCTCAGAGACTTACCCCTGATGGAATGAGCAGATGCGAATGTTTGTATTCCAAGTCTGGGCTTAGTCCTCATGGCCCTTTCAGACTCTGGTGGGGCTTTAAACAGCTCCCTGGATCCTCCGGGGCCTGTGTGCCCCGCAGCCACACAAGGTGGGAGGCTGCTGGGGTTGCAGGCAGGGTCTGGTGTCCGTGAGGCACTGTCCTGGGGAGACTCCCATCATGCTGAATGCTGTTTGTCAGAAGGAAAGCAATCAGGAAAAAGTCCTGGTGCTTGAGTTCTGAAGCATGAATGTGAAGGGGCTGGAGCCAGGCCGGGCTTACCCGTGCTTGGTACTCTCTGAACAGAACACAGGCTGCAGCTTGTGCCGGGTGAGACTCGGTGCCCAGACGTACTGGAACTGTGGACGAGACCTAAGTCCCCAGGAGCTCCTGTTACATTCCACATCTCTCCTTCCCCTGCTTGCCTCCCCTTCTCTGTCAGACAACTGAACCATGTGACCAAAGCTGTGCATTGAGACCGTCACGTGACCTGAAGGCGGCCGCGGTGCTACTGCAAAGCCATTTTCCGTACTCCATGTGACTCAACTGCGATGAATGATTAAAGCTGTAGATTCCATTTCTTTGGTTAGTCTTTTTCCTCTTAACAGTGGGAGTTTTAAGTATGGGCACTTTTCTTGCAAAATTATTATTCTGTACATTTCCAAAGAAATAAGTATCTGTTCTAAATCTCAGGCTGCTCCATCAGCTGGCAACGCAAGCTTTGTTCCCTTCCCGGAGACTCTGCTCAGCTTTGTAGTAACACCTCTTCCCCCGCTCCCTGTGCTTTTGCAGAGGAGCGTGCTCGTAGCTTCAGTCAGAGCTCTGCTCGTCTGCAGCTCCTATAAATACTTGGACCTCGCCACAGTTTCTTTAGCACACTGTCGCCAACTCCTCAAGTTAATTTAAGGGTAATGTAGTTAAAACATCCCTTTCTTCAGTCCTCTGTGTGTAGCCGTTAGGAGTTAAAGGCAAGTGAGTTTGGCTCCCAAGCGCTTGTGTTTTCTGGAGTGGAGGAAAATTGGAAATCTTGGATTTCTCTGGCCTCGGCAATGTCGGCGGGCTCCGTAGACTGAGGAGCAGTAGCATCTGTTTTTAATTCTCCCTGAATTAGATCACCGAGTTCCCCTGGTGCTGTCTGTGGCTCTGACTGACTCACGCTCTGCCACTATGGATAAATCATCTCACCTATGAGTACCTGAGCTTGCTGGGTCGTGAAACAGTGGTGGAGATGCGCTCTCACCCCACGTGGGGGTTCTGTGGCACAACCTCGAGTGCAGGGAAGTGCAGCGCGTTGGGGCATGTGATGGTGCTTGCTGTATAGATCTGGATGGGACACACTATGTTCCCCAAAGTGCAGTGCTTTTTGTCTAGGGCGCAAATCTGGCCCGGTGCATATCAGCACCATGGACAACTCCAGCACTGTCCAGAGGGAGCTTGAGGTTAGGCTCTGAGTTTCAGGCTTGCTGCCTCCCTTGCAAACTGGATGAATTTAGGCAAGTCTTTTCCTCTTGGGTCTTGGTTTATGTACATGTCGCTGGCCCTGACTCCAGGTAGTTAAAGAACCAAGACCCAAAATAGCCATCATACTCTCCCAAATGCGGCTCCCCTTGAATATCTGAGGGGCACCATACATCCAGCTTGTCCTAAATCAGATCTTTCCTTCAGCGTGCTGCTCTGTCCTTCCAGACAGTGTACGGCCAGCATTCATCCAGGAGGCCACACCGCGCACCTTGGCCTCAAGCTCCTCTAGTCCCACCATCTGGGTCAGTGGATCTGCCCTCAGGAGGCTCCAGCATCCTTCCTCTTGGGCCCCTTCCACTACCCTTGTTGAAACTTGGAGAAGTTTTCCCGTTGACCACGGAAACAACCAACAGTGGACTTGCCTTCTCCCTCGCTCCCTCCTCTGTCTCCCCTCCGTTTATGCCCTCTCTCCTCCCCCTTCATGCTCTCCCTCTCTCCAGCCCTCTCTGCCTTTCCTTCTCTTCCCTCCCCCTCTCTTCCCTCCCTAACCCGTTTCCCAATTACCTTCCGGGGTCACCTTCAGAAATCCCTAGACTCCTTGGTAAAGTCCTGCTATCCTTCAGCCTAGCTACATGTCGCCTCTTCTTTCTGTGGACTTTCCAGAATAATCACATCTGCCCACTCTTCGTCCTATCCAGAAATCCCCCAGAACAGGTTGCCCCTCGAGCATGCTTGTCTCCGCATCTTTACTAGAGCAAGTCTGTCCCATACTGGATTGTAGCTGTTTTTCTCATGACTGTGAACTCATTGAGGGACGGACCCTATTTAATTCATCTTATGTTCAAGGTGCATTTAGTACAATGTCAGGCTCAGAACATGCTTTATTACTGAATTGAAATAAATGGATGAACTGAACCCAAATCCCCTCACTTCTAATCTCTGCAGAATGCTGCTGGTCTATTTTTTATCTTATATTTAAAATTTGTCATCAAAATGAAGGTATGTTGTAAAATATGCCTATGTGTTAATATCCTTGTATTATCTGTGGCTCCCATTCCAGTTGTTTCAAATACTAAAATTCGTATTATCAGCTTTTAACACTTTGAACATAAAATGGATTCATCGTAACTTTGGATCCTTCTCTCACCACTATTTCACATAGTAGGTGCATAATTCAAGTTCATAGAATATCTATAAGATGTAAAATTCCAGATATGGATGCGTATTCAATAATATCATACCCAAACTATAAGATCTGTCCCCCTTGCCTGGTATTCTGTTCCAAGGAAATCATGATCACAGTTATAAAAACCAAGACCTCAGCCTATATCCTAGCTATCATTCCACTCTGGAAGCCAAAGCTATTGTTACTGCCTTGCTGAGCGATCATTCATCCCGGCCCTATTGGAGAACAGTTCTCTTCCTTTGATGCTTGGCTGGACTCCGTCCTCGATCTACATCTGATCCTTGAGTTCCTCTACAGTACAAACACGGGGCTGGCACCCAGGCCTCATCCAAGTGCCTGAGCTTATGGGCTGGCCACATGCACCAAGATCAAGGAACCACATGTTAGCTTCCCATAAATGTTGCCACAGAGAAGTCAAAGTGGAAAGACTTCAGCTCTATTTATAACTTCCACCCATAATAATTTACCAAGTAGGAAAGGGACCAGATCACTGACAAGACTGGCACATGTCTATTAAGCATATCTTATGGCATACTCCTAGCAAGCCACAGAGATCATACACTGTAATCACAGGGACACTGTACTTAACTACATGTAGCCTGCCCTGATGCTGCTGTCCTTGGCCTCACTGAAGAGGATGAGGTTTCTTTCTTTCTTTCTTTCTTTCTTTTTTTTTTTTTTTTTTTGGTGTTGTTGTTTTAAATTTTTGGTAGGAAGTACATTGTAACAACAGTTAAAAGGAGAAAACACACAACTCTCCAAAATTGGTTATAGTGAGCCTGCCAGGTACCAGGGTAGAACATGTAAGGTTACTGAGAGTTGGCCAACACCTTGGCCATCACTTCATTTGTTCTTACCCTCTTGAGGATGGGCACTTGTCTGCCTAGTGAGGCAGTGGCTTCCTGGGGTCACAGTGCTGGGGGTGGTATGCAAAGCAGCTGATCCCCTGAGCCACCAACCCAGGTCTCAAGTTCTAGATGCTCCAAGGAGCTCTCCTTCTATTCCAGTCTGAGCTGAGGAATGTCAGTGCCACTAAAGGAAAGCAGTGAGAGTCTCATCGTACAGACCAGAAAACCATTAACTTCTCGTACATGTCTTCTGGTGTCACCAGTGACTATCCAAACCCCAAGCTCCCCACTCTTCCCCCAGGGATGCTATGTGTAAAAGAGGAGTTTGTTCAAGTCGTCTGGGTGGTTCAGTCAATTAAGAGTCTGCCTTCAGCTCAAATCATGATCGCAGGGTCCTAGGATCGAGTCCCATGTTGGGCTCCCTGCTCTGTGGGGAGTTTGCTTCTCCCTCAGCCTCTGTCCCTCCCCCTGCTTGGGTGCTTCTGCGTTCTCTTGCTTGCTCTCTCTCTCAAATAAATGAAATCTTAAAAAAAAAAAAAAGGAACTTTTTCCACAATGGCAGACAGGAGAGTCCTTTGGGTGGTCCTAGCAATCTTGTGGTCCTAGCAATCGAGCAATCTTGTCTAGTCACCACATTTCCTGTGGAATTTCAAATGCTCTAACTCGGCATTGTGGTAGGGACCAAGTCCTGCAATCTAGCCCCTAAAAACCCAAAATCTGTGTTCATGTAGTAACAAATCACATTCATTTTCTCATGATAGTGACAGTGCAGCCTCCTCTCAATGGTTTTGGACATCGATGAATACATCCTTAAATACTACTCTGGGCGTAACCGAAAGTGAAGAGGAGGGTCATCAGTGTAATAAACCTTTCTCTGCTAAACGTATTTTAACTAATTGCTTTACAAACAATATGTTGAGATGAGGAATCAGTTTCAGTTTTCCAGCACCCAGAGTTCTATGTTAGAACAGAGGTGTTACTGTTACAGAAGCCTAAATCCTTATATATTAGGGAAAAAGAAATGATATGTTTATAAAGTTCTAATGGAATAAAAAAAAAACTTTGGTTGTTGGCTTTGGGAATTTTCAAGGAGAAGTGAGAGGTCTGTTCAATCTTTTGTTCTGGCTTTTAATTCACTTTATTAAAACAATGCTTCCTTATGCCAGAACCGCCATGTAAGGTGTCGTCCTCGACTCCTCGCTTTCCTCTTCCTCGCGGCCCGTCGCTCATGGTGAATACTAAGAACGGAGCACTAAATAGTAGACAAAAGGCTAATTTCCTCCACATCAGTTCATGTTGTTAAAGAACTTAATATGCACAAGTGGCGGTAATTAGAGCAGGACTGGAAAGAGCACTTCCACTAAGAGATAATCACTAAATGACAAAGGCTGCAGAGATCCCGCTCCAAGTGGGCTCTGGACAGGCTAGACTTGGCACCATTTCTGCATACAAATGCAGTTACCTCTCTTAACAATAAGACTTCATTAGTCAGGAGGCTTTCGGTCCTGGTGGCTGCGCTGATTCCGCGTCCCCCGCAACAGCTCTCTGCGGCTAGCGCCGTACCCTGGAATCGCTAGCTACAGTTTCCATGCACGATTTTATCTGGCATCTTTGTGTCCTTATATTTTGTGCTTTTCTTGGTGATGATATGAATTGCCAAGGCCGGTCTGAGAAGATGCCGCCTGCTTATTCTGGGAATTCCTCCTTCCGTCTCCTAGAAGGTTCACGGACTCCTCTTCCCTGAAATCCTCCAGTCATTTGGGAAACGGAGGTGCAGAATTAAGGAACTTCCTACTGGATGAACACTCCGAGATCGCAAGTACTAGAAAGTTTCCAGCTGCTATAGAGATGACTGTACACGTGCAGGGAGGCCTCTCCATCTACTCTTGGGCAAGCTCTGGCTGTTTCTCTGCCTAGTTCCTATCTGGTTTCCGACTGTCTAGCGTGGGGACTGGGCTCTAGAGCACACATCTGAACCCTCCCCAGCATGCTGTCCTTCCAAGACGGTCCTGCCTCCTGGGAGTCGGCCCCGTCACAGGTCAAGCATCCCTGCTTCCTTCAGCTTCTCCTTCTCTGTCTTTTGTCCTTGTGTCTGTGGTACACTTTGCGTCAGAGCTCTGTTCTAGTACAGTCTTCGTGTAGGGGGTGTATGCAGGGTTCTCTTCAACCCCATTATAGACTCCTTCCCATCTCCCGGTGCCTGGGGCAAAGCCCGTCATTTCCTAGGAGTCCCGCTGGAAGTGCGTGCTGTCGAAATGCATATAAGCACCACATGGAAGGGGACTCGGGTATTTCGTCCAGAGTGGGTGTTGGAAATCCTGCCCGTGCTTGACCATCAGTGGATCCCATCAAATGACAAAAATAGGACACAGACAACATGGTCTTCTGCAGGGTCCCTCCCTCAGTGGTTTTGAAAACAAAGCAGGCCCTCCGCATTTCTGTCCATCCAGAAAATGCCCCATTACTGGTCCACTATGTAATTAGTGCCCTGGAGGCCAGGTGTGTGGTGGCCTTGATGTATGGAAAAGGAGCAGGTATGGGCAGTATTGTCCTGGGGGAACAGCAGCCTCAGCCCTTCTCACATTCTCGCATTCGAACACTTACAGGAGAATTTAAAATTCTGGTGAAGATTCTATTTAGTGAATCTGAATCGGCATCATTATTGCCTTTCAGACCTTGCTTTCATTCCCACAAGCCTTTGAACCAAGGTTAGCACATGCTATTTTCATAAAAATGCACGAATCTGAATTCAAGCCATTTTGTGGTGGTGTTATTTTACAAATTAACCACTTCAGTAAAGGAGGGAAATCGTATATTTCATTGTTCCTTTCTGAACCACAATCTGAACAAAGGTGAGTCATCAGAACCATGACTCATCAGATTCGTCTGACAAGAGAATTAACCCAGACGGGCTGGGCGCAAAGGATCTTAGCTGCTTATGAGCAAACATTCCATTAGTAATTTATCCATAAAACACTGTCTGAAATAATTACAGAGTATTGTGGCAGGAAATACGGATGATTAGCCAGGGAAGTTTTACTACAGAAAACTGAAAGTTGGATCTCTCTTCATCTTTTTTTCATGCTGAGATGGTCTTCATTAGAATTTCCCAGTTGGTCCACATCACAATCCAAGGGATGTCGTCTTGGGGAAAAAATAGAATCCCGTCAAGCACCTCCAAATTCCCGGCTATGGGAAATACTACTTTTGAGGTTTGAGGTTTCAGTGGACGAGGGAGCAGGAACGGTTGTATAAATTGATTTGCCGATGCAGGAATGACGGTCCTTGGTTGAGGAATGCCTTGTGCCTGCCCTTGCTTCTCCCACCGTGTCTACTTTCTGTGGAAGCTCAGACTCACTGCTGCACTAAATCACTTGTAAATCACCCAGTCAGCGAGCTTTGAGAGCTGGAAGGGCCCTCTCTGATCCCTCCGTGCTGCCTCACGGGGACACTCTGCCAAAGAGCCAGAGTGGGGGTGCGGCCGAACCTCTGGGGTGCCTGGCTTGGGTAGGCGGATGTTGCCAACCTCTGGCTTCTGGTGCTGGCAGACTTGTTCCCCGAAATTGCTTCAGGACCTTTTGTCCTTTTAATGTTTCTTCCAAGTGCTGTATATTTCCATGACAGACTTATTTTTTTAACGAGAAATCGGTACCGCCGCCCCTGGCCAAGGTATACATTTATTACAGGACTGTGTTGGTCAAACCACAGGAAACCAGGCCTTGAACATGGCACCCTTTACATCTCCCTGGGCCAAGCAGTACTGGAAACACGGTGGATTCTTATGCTGCTCAGAGAGGGTAATTGGGTTTCGAGTGAAAATCACTGTATACCTGCAAGACAGGCGAGGTCAAATTCATTGAGCTCCAGGGCTCTCTCCGCCAGCGAACAAGTATGATGAACTGCAGCATGTTGGTGCGGCAGCTCTGATGGCCTCTTATGTGCTCCCAGTTTCTGGGATATGCACAGTGTTTTGGGATTTAAAATTTCTTTATTTTTTGAAACTCCTTTAACCTGTTCAGTCCCGAGGTACTTGAGGCATCCCGCGGGTAAGACAAGGACAGCGGCTGTGATGGTGGTACGGGGACTCCTCGGGATTGTGGGATCGTGCCGAGGTCCAAGGCGCAGGCTCTGGTGTCCAAGGGCTTGGGGGCCAGAGCCATGTTTGGAACCAAGGACCATGATCTTGAGCTAACTCGCCCTTGGTGATAGGACCCTCCCTCTGTTGTATGCGGGAACTGAAGGAGGACTTGCTTGCACGTTTCTTTGGTGAGAAGACACGGACCTAAGTCATAAAGCCTCTGAAATCTGGACACTTTCTTTGGCTCACTTCTGAGATGCCGGGGCTGCCCACGTGCCTTGCTGCAGGCCCCGAAACAGGTGATTTGTCCTGCAAAAGGACTGAGTTCTGAGTGCTTTTCTACCAAAGAAACCTCTATTCTTCATGAAGCATTTGGCCTTTGAGGATCAAATCCTAGGGCTGACCTGAAACCGAGAAGTCACCTGGCCGAATTCCCCTGTGCTGGCCTTTCTCTTTTGATGAAAGGGAATCCTACCATGGGGAAGTTAGGTGTGTCCACAATGGCCAGCCATCATGAAAGACCCAGAGAGATGTGAGGCTCCCAGGAACCAGACCAATTACCTTTTGTCCTGTTCTATTCGTCTTTGGTATTCAGACAGTGTGATGGGAGCCCCCTTAACGGCTGTCCGGGGTTAGTCACCATGTGCATCCCCCCGGGATGTTACTGATGCCCACACAAGCTGTCACTCCTGGTGAATGATCCATAGCCCTCTGGTTGTCCTCTGCAGCTGTGTGCTCACCGAGAGGATGTTGTGTTGCGAATGTACAAATTCATGCCATTTGTACCCCGCATCCGAATGATGTGATTCGTTTGAATGTTGCATAAACCAGTTTAATAGCACTTGGGCAAGAGAGAATTCCTTCTGTGAGTTACCTGCTTTGGACAGAGTAGGGAGTGGCCAGATAGCAAGTGTGGAAAAGCTAGGGGCAGATCAGGATCTAGAAGTGCTGTGAACTCAGATCCCTCACATGGTGGTTCATGGGTAATCACTAGGAGCTTGAGCATGAGGCCCACGTTCACAGAAGGCATCTGGGCTGCCCCCCTCAAAAGTCTAGCATACCTTTAAATCAGCCACACGGAAGATCTCAATTTATACGATTCAGATTCAGTTAACAGGTTAAGTGCATGAGTTCCCTTTTGACTGGGTTTGGGTTAGCTGACTAGCAGTGAGCTTTACTTGTCTTAGCATCCACGGAGCTGGAGCTCGGAGAACTCTGGTCCAGCCTCAGTAACCAGGGCACACAGTGTCACATTTTTCTTTTGTGACCTGTAACCTTGTGACCTGTAACCTTGTGCAGGTTAGCAACAGTTAAATTGCCATGATTTCTAATGTAAAATGAGAGGAAGATTGGAAAGATTGGGAGCCTGGTGAGCTGTGTGTGTTCACCTAGGTAGGGGCACTGAGCTGCATACTAGCAGCTGGTGGTCTGGACACTGTGGGGGTCCAGCTGAACTGTTGCTCCTGAGACCTCCTAAAATAATGTATTTGCAGCACAAGTTCGGGGGCTGGGGAATTAGTGTTGCTCTCACTCTGAAGGGAGAGATTTTAAGACACTTTCCCCAAAAAGCAAGCTAACATTCCAGTTTTTGTAGCACCACCTCTCCAGGGATGCTTGGCTGTTTTAGAGGGAGGGCTTAGGGAGGGGGTGTGCCTGGCTCTGGAGGGTCCTGTCATGTGCCCCTGAAGAAGCACCCCAGGGCCTAGCCATCCCTGGGGTCACATCCCTGATGATAAAGGTCTCTGTGAGTGGAAGGGTGTTTCCCCCATTTTGTAGGAGGTAACCATAGTGATCCCAGTTGCCCAGTCCCTCTCACTGGTGAGTCTTGGTTAATTTTGGCAATTTCCTGTGATGCTGAGACACTCACGGTTCTTTCAGAAAGTGGGCCAGTAGCTGGTGTACGGGGATTCGTGCAGAAGCTGGTTGAGCCAATTCTAAATAGCAACCACTCCAAGCTAATTCCTGAAGAAGACAAATTTCTGTCCTTCACGGGCTTGTTAAATCACTTTTAATATCACTTTTAATGTAAGTTACTTCTGGATTTAGAGCTAAATTTACTTAAATTACTTCAGTTACACTGGAGAGTGCCCTAATAAATTCTTTTTTCCATCACCCACAAACTGTTAAAGGGTTTGCGCTCGTCAGGCTCACTCTGAACCTTCTCTGGAAAGCTTGCTCACTCCTGCTCTGCTGTACCCAGAGACTGGGTGAACCCTAGCTCCCAACCTAACAGAGGCCGGACAGTGAGGCTAGATGCCGGGCGCTCGACACTCCTCGCTTCTTTTCCTAATGACTAACATTAGCGAAGGGAAAATGGCCGAGTTACATCCCTTCACTGTTGATTCTAAATTCTCTTCCACAGTGTGATTGTAGTGAAAATATTCCCTCGAACCAAACCTCCCTGCAAAGGCATGGTCTCTGAGGAGGTAATTTGCCATTTGTGGGAGTTCCTGACAAACAAAATTTGCCGGGGGGCTTGCTTTCCACCTCTTCTTTGTTAAAAGTGGGAGGACAATCAAGCAGCTTGGCATGCTTTTAGAGACCTTAACCTGGCGATGGTTCTAGCAGGGCCGGCTTTGTCAACCTCGATGAATTCAATGATTCTTGTTGCGGGGCTGGCCTCTGCTTTATAGGATGTTAGTGGCATCCCTGGCCTGTACCTACTCAATGCCTGGGCACCTCTCTCATTGTGGCAGCTGAAAACGTCTCCCTTCAGACCTTGCCAGATGTCCCCTTTCAGGCCAAATTGACCTTTGTGAACGTCTGGAGTAAGGAAGTGCTAGGCTGACACCCGCTGCTTGTGTGTCTGCCTTTGGGTTCTCCTGCCTGGCCCCAGAGAAGGTTACCATGTGACTCAACTCTGCTTTTAAAGAGTCTGAGTCCCATGTGGGATGTTCTGCCTTGGCTGGAGATGTGTGATGGGCCCCGGAGGGTGTGGATTCAAGCTTTTTTGCTACATGGAAGACATTTACACGATCTCCCTGTCTCCTCCTTTTTGATGAAAGGATGGTGACTTTGAAGAACTTTGTAGAGGGTATATTTGCGGTGGGGGTGTGGAGCGGAGGAGGGGACAGGATACATAACTGTGCAGTGAGAATTGTTTTGGATAATTTGGGAAGTCCACTAAAATTGTCCTGTAGGCTTTAGTTTCAACACTGAACTATATCGTAACATCTCTTACTACTCTCGCATCTTGTTTGCAAAAATTAGATTTCCGAAAAGAAAACCGAGAATAACCTCCCGGAAGGTTGTGACGACATCCGAAAATTCTAAATTTCCCTGAGAAGCCTAACATAGATTTTCCCCGTTGAAAGTTTCTGCTCTCTTCTTGTTGCTGTGAATATCCTAAACAAACTTTAAATTAAAAAAACGTGATGAACCGCGGTACGGATTCCAGAAGGGATGATGTCCCAAGGGATGCCAGAGCCACGATCTGTGTGGGTTCCTAAGGAAATTAATGGCATACTGGTGCAAGCAGCCTGGGTTCTTCCACAGTATGCCTGGCACATCCAGTGTGGTTTACAGTCTTTGATTTATACCATCTGCAGGGGTCCACTTTCTGGTCTTGTGCGAACACACAGTACAGGGCTCGCGGCGGGCGATTCTGAGGGAGCAACCATCAAACTTACACCAAGTTTTGAAACCACCAAGATGTATTTGCAGGATGAGTGAGTTCAAGCTCTCCCTCATCCTGGGATTGTACACCTGGGGTTGAGTATTTAGAAGGAGCTGAGAGTTATGGTCAAGTAAGGCCCTTTACTTTGTGTCTGATATAATCATCCCAGCATGGCCCCCGATGATTCTTAAATTCGTGGGTAAACATCATTTGTCACTCATAACAGAAAAGTGGGAGGAGGAGGTTCACATACCTATAGATAATACATGCACTGTTCCTGCATGTGTCACAATTAGCTGTGTCTTGCCCCGTCCGATATGAAAGCCTACAAGATAAGAACAGGAGAGCATTACAAGTGGTGGCTGGTGGTCACTGGCTGTTACAGAGCTTTCCCAATGCCATTGCTTGTCATGGTAATGGAAACTGATTCCTGTGTGTTTCCCATTTGGCTCCTGTCTGCATTTATCATACAAAACCACTGCAACGTCTATAGCTAAGATGATAGCTAAAATAAATCCAGAATGTGAACATAAGCTACTGGGTGAAGGAGATAATCTGATTTTGCTAAAAGAGAATTGGGGGTGTTCCAATGCAGCTTTATGTTTACAGCATTTGAAAGAAACATGGAGGGAAAACCAGTGCCCGATATGCGGACTGCATGGCTTCACTTTGCCCCACAGCCTCTTGGCCTGCTGGAGTACAAGTCTGCAATCCTCGGTCTGATTTTGCCCAGCAAGCTAAGAATGGAGTTTCCATTTTAAATGGTTGGGAAAGAAAGAAGACAGAATAACAATATTTGGAAACTGTAAATTAATGAGATTTAAATTACAACGTCCATAAGGATTTTGAGAGTAAAGAAATTGTGAACAGTTTTTCCTAAGTATCTATGTGGCATCTTCCATTCTGCTTCTTGGTTTCCAGATTCCATTTATTCTCTGGCTTCAGAGAGAAAGCAGTTTACTCAGTCTTGTGGTAGAGTATCCAGTTCTGCTGTCTTGCCTTCCACTGCCCTTGTTTGCCTGGATCATCTGTGAGATCTGTCTGCCCAATGAGGCCACACAGTTTTGTGTTTTTTGGGGGTGTGTGTGGCCAGATTGGTAACTCTAGTCCTCTTTAAAAAAAAAAAAAATTAGAGTATTTTTTGGGAGCGTACTGTGGAAGGTTGACTCAAAGGTTGATAAGCAGGATTTTCTTGACCAGGCCTTGACTATTTCTTGGCCTGGTCACCTCAAGGAATTGGCATTAGCAGTGCTTTCCTGCCATTTCTTGTAATAACTTCAGTTGACCTTTCTTCTCTGATATTTTTAACAGCCAGGTGTAGTTTTTCCGAATATTCCTTGGTACCCAGGGGGCAAACATGATAACCACAGCCTGTTAAATTTGTGACAGAAGAAAAGCTTCCATCTAAATTGGCTTATATATACTTAGGGGGTAAATTTACGTTCATAGAATCACTCAACGTGGGAAGAGTATGCACAGAAGGTTTTCCGTCAACATCGATAGTCCATATTTTTATCACTTTTGCTATGTAAACTGCTCTTGTGTGTATCGTGGATTTTGAATTGAAAATAACTTTTGTTTTCCTCTCTGTATTTTGTGTTACATAAACATTTGACTAAAAGATTTCCCACTCAATGTCATGTTGTCTCAGTGAGCTTTGTAAACTGGGGACTTGCCCTTTGAATTCTGTGTATTTTACTTATTAATCAAGTGGCCGTATTCTGCCCCAAAGTGCTGCTGATCATTGCCTGTGACCGTAGTGCATTTGGGCAAGGCCTGAAATGGTGGTGTGGCTGTGTGGGTGCTGACCTTTACTCACTTTTTGTGGGGCTCCTTGGCTGTGTGTGTTTGGTATTTTACTCTCCCCTTGGCTTAGTCTGTAGAGAGGAGCAGTCGAGAGCCCGTGTGCATCACAAGCTCTCCCTCCTCCTCCCCGGACATGGCCACTTTCTTATTTAGGCTTTTCCTTTTGACAGACCCCACCCGTATATTCCTCATGAACCTTCCCACCTGGCTCCAGATCAGTCAGACCCATTCCAGGGTTCCCCCGTGTCATGATGTCAACCTTCTCCATTCTTCCATGCCTGATGTGTATATAAAGGGACTTTCTCCATTAACCATATTCTGCTAGCGCTTGCCCTAAGGTCATGTCTCACTGACGTCATTCCGTACAATATTGTGCAACACTTGAGCCCGTGTCCTAGCAGTGACACAGGTGATGTGGAACGTATTGTCACACTCTTAGATTGGGGTGCAGTTGAGGTACTGTTCTGCTTTTGTGTTGCACGAGCATATGCTAACCACCAGCCAGGGTGGCTGTTTATAGGAGCTAGGCACATGGCAGAGGTGAGGCTTTTAAAAGAAAGCAGGCAGAATCAGGGACATTTCTTAGCCCTCATCTGAGGGGCAGTCTTTCTGGGTTCTGAGGAAAATACAAATTCCAAGCTTGTAGAACCTTCCTGTCTTAGACCCCAGGAAAAATTCTGATCAAGCCTCATCAACACCAGCACCCCTTAATTGCCCAGTATTGTACAGTTCCCAAGTGTCTCACATTAAAGCCTTGGGCCCTCAAATTAATTATGGTATCCTCGTTTTAAAAAGGAAAATAGAGTAACATTTCACGTCCAGGATCTCATTATTCTTAGACCCCAGGCTGCTGATCGATTCTCTGTGATGCCTTCCTTCTACCTTGGGAAGGGTGTTCTGCATTCCGAGTGATTGGCAGCTTGGGATAGTCAGTGAGTCTAGCAATGCCAGGACAAGGGCTTCAGGTATCAGAAATGCACTTAAGGACTCTCTTCCAGGACCTTGGCATTTTTCGGTTATGCTTTCTTAAAGCATTTTCTGAAAGGACTCTACTCTTATCCCCTTCTTAAGCACACACACATTTTTAAAAAACACTGTTACAGTCAGTAAGCAAATAGTTATTAAGTGCTTATTTGGTGTTACATTAGTTGGCTACCAAGGAGACATTTTTGAAAAAGACAAAGTCCTTGTCCTCACAAGGCTTGCAGTAGAGTGGCCAAGGCAGGCAGGCAGTGGGAGAACGCATGGATGGATGTATGGATGATTAACACATGATAACATGTGTTAATGGCTGTGAAGAGGTGGCTTTAGCTTGCTAGCACACTGAGGACATGGATTCTGAGGTGGGACCTTGATGATAATAAAGAAGGAGTCATCTGAAGACCCAGGGTTGAGTGGTGCAAGCAAGGGGACCGTCGCCTGTGAACATCCTGCAGTGGGAATGATACTGGTACGTTCGCCTGACAGAGAAAAAGGCCAGTGTGGCTAGAACAGACGTTGCATATAGGAACTGGGGAGGAGATGAGATTAGATCATGTAAAATGGGAAACACCTTGGACATTATTTTAAATTTAATGGGAAAGCCACTCTAGACTTTGTCGTATACTTGGATGAAACAGAGACGTGGAAAACACTTTTTGACTTTCTCTGACCCATGCCTCAACATCACTTTCATCCAATTTCCATTCTCTTGCTTTTTATTTACAACAAAACCCAATTTACTCAGTCCTGAGATACAGGATGGTTTGGCTGATGTCTATTGATAAGAAGCAAATGAGTCATCGCGCCTGCTTTGTATGGAGACATATCTGTGCGCACTGGTTGTTAGCTAATTTAAAAGAGAAACAGGCAGTCAGTCCTATTTCCCCTGTGTCTGCGAGGTATTTTCAGGATCTCATTGCCATGAACTTTTCTTAGAAAAAACCCTTATGTTCCTGAGATTATTTTTTTAAAGGACCTTTCTTTTGTTTAAAGAATTTAAGTGTTTGGAGTCCATGAAGGCAGTTTATAGAAGGAGAGGTCAGTGGCAAATTCATTTGTGAATAAAATTGAAAGTATTGCCCTTGTGTCATGGGGTTAAGTCATGGGCCGCCTCCAGCAGCTAACGTCAATCAAGGTATGCCTGCAAAAATTTTATTAAGCATGAGGGTGTTTTCAGTAGAGGGCTTAAGCCGTGTAATCCACTGTGCTTACTGCTTTGATAATCCATCTAATTGTCCTTGGAGCTTTCAAGCTGTAGGGTTTGGCTTCACTGATAATTTTATGGTCACATTAATAATTGTGTTACAGCATCTGAATGAATGTGTTCTCTAAATATAGATGAAACCGATAAATTCTTTCTGTAGGACAGGGAACACAAAGTGCTGTTATGGAATTTCCCTAATTTTTCCTTCTCACTTGGAAGCAAGTCATAAAACCAATACTTGGAATGATTATAATTCCCACTGCCATGGAGAGGAGCAGTCCAGACTCTTTGAACTGCTGGACCAGATGCTTCTCTAGTGACAGCAGGGCTAGAGATCTTCGGTGACTCTACGTTTGGAGAAGAGAGAGCTAAGATTATTGATGTAAAAGCTGCAGAGGAAGAATGTCTTGATCAAAAATTTTAAGTTTTCCATCTTGCAAGTTACTTACTATCTTTGTAAAGCTCTCTTTCTTTTTGTTTTGAGGAGTTATACCTTATATGGGTTTATAATTCTCTGTCTGTCAGAGTGCCCAGTACACAGAGTATTTGGTTAACAGTAATGTGACCAGCTAATACAGTCCACTCTTTGGGTTCTCGTATTGAAGTTCAGTAATAGACAAATCTGATGAAAAAATTCCTACCAAGTACAAAAAGCAAGTGAAAAGTATACATTGTGAAAAGCTCTGGTCCCACTTTTTTTCCCAGTAGGAGCCCCTTTGTACCCTATGATAGGCATGCTCATTGTAACTACTTTTTTTTTTTTTTTTAAATACACTGATCTTTGTAGCACTCACTATTGTCCACTGCAGTTAGTTGCCATTGGCCAGTATTCTCTGCTCTTAGCAATGTCTGAGACTAGGAAAGAACATAATATTCAGCACCAAGAACAGCAGCAACCTATTGCATTCGCTTCAGACCTTTTTCTCTTCTGTTCCCTTGATTCTCTTGCTCCCATCACTCTAGAACACAGTTCTGACTGAGGAACGGACTCCAGAATCTGCAGCCTCTCCTTGCTTGATGCCCTTTTGACATTTATGATCTTGGAGGGCTTCACTGAAAGCTAAAGGAGACTAGACACGAGTTATGAGATGAATAGGGATGTAAAGAGCATGGACGTTGTGAAAACAATGGAGGAGGGAAGCGTTGCTCTGGATTTGTCCAGACAGAGGCATGAGGACAAGTGAAGTTTACGTGGTTCTGGTACAGTCCAGGTGTGGAGCCGTTTCCACCTCTGTTTTGTGGATTTCTTTATAAGACCTTGCTCTACTCTACAGAAAGCAAGATGAGCGTCCTTTATAGAAGACAGTGTGGAACTCTAGTTGGGGCACCCCCATCCAAACACAACACTGGGACCTCCTTTCTGGAGTGGCCTAGAATTCTCCAGGTTACCTCTGGGTGCAGTTCACCAGTTTCTCCAGTACCCCAGGCTTCTGCAGTAATCTGCTCCCATTTTTAGTTATCCTTTTCAAATGTATACTTTCGTTTGCTTATATAAAAAGGAGAAGAATGGTGCTGAATCTGGGGTTTGCAAGTTCTTTGGTCATTCCTATAGCAGAGCAACAACAAGAGGTGATGGAAAGTAGAATCAACAACAACGGCAACAAAGAAGTTAAGGCACATGGCTGAGCTTTTATAACAAAGATGTGGGGATGCGGAAGGAAGGATGGCTGCGGTGTCAGCCTGAGCTCTGCCCTGGGGGGCAGTGGCTGAAGAGCAGGGGTGTCGCTGACAGACAGCATCTGCTTTCTTGAGAATGCGTCCCAGGGCGATCTAAGATAGCAAGGCCCCAGGTGGTAGGAAAAGGTGCTGAGAAATGTCACAGAAAGGTCACTGAAAGCTTTCTTCCTGGCCACATTCCCAAGCTGCTCAGTGTCTCTGAGACCTTGAAGATAAGGCCTGAGAGGCAGGACAAACAACTCCGACCCCCTCCCAACACCCCCGTCCCCAAAATTAATTGTTTGGTTAAAAGGTCAGGAAAGGAACACAAAACAAAACCTCTCACTGTGCCTGTTATCAGAAGCAAAGTCCAGCAAAGTCCTTCTCCATCTCGGAGAAGAATGGTTGGCAAGTAGAAATTAATCCTATAGTATTTAGCCAAAACTACTAGCACCAGATTATTGGATTGACTCTCTCCATGCTGTTCCTCCTGCCACATCCCACAACCCAATTTTCTCCTTAAGATCTTAATTTCCCAGTTGAAAATTTCTTTCTTTCATTCCTGGGTGACTATAGGTGGTTTTTGACTTCAGAAAAGCATTCTCTGAACTAATGTTGCAAGTGCATTGGCGCGCAGCGTGCTGTGGGCCTGTCCCCTGGAGTCCCGCATTGGCACACCGTGCATGAGACCCTGGTCTGCACTGCTGGTCTTTTCAATGGCAGGTGATTTTCAATAAGTTCAGAATTTCTGTCGTGCAAACAGATGGTGTCTTAGGTGATGCTAAGCCCAGGGCATGGTCCTTTAATTGCGGTCTTCAAGACACGCGCATCACCTAGAGTATCTGATTGGTCACGTGGACTTAGCTCCGAGGTCTGTATTAGGGCCTTAGCTAGAGATGGTGGTTGCTGTAGAAGAGAAAATGGCATGCTCTCTATTAAGCAAGTGATTTTATGCACTTGCTTAATTTATTCTTGTTTTGATCCTTCTTGTTCTTTTGGCTTTCTCACTGGATGCCAAGAAGTGTTTTTTCTACCACATTTTAGCCCAGGTTTGCGCTCCAGCTGTCCCCTTCATGATAACTGAGCCATCACTTATGTCAGCATCTTAAAAGGCTTTTTCATTTAATAGTCTCAAAGTGACTTTAATTAGAGGCATAAAGTGATACCACAACTATTGTTGGGAGAAACTAAACTTCAAAAAGTAGTCAAAGGCAGCTCTTTTCAGTGACCCCCTACTATGTTTTAAGACCACCCCTAGCAGTGGTTTTGGCTTACTCCTAAGGCTGAGTTCTCCCTAGGAATTTGCCAGATTATACTCTGAAAGTACAGTTACTTCGCATATTAGCTGTTCCATAATGAAAGTGAATTTAGACTTTCCCTGTATGTCCATGCAAACTGAACTGTATCTCTGTTTTGCATCTAAGCTACTAAATGCCAGAATTTGGGGAACATCCAATTTAATTTAGTGTTAAAAGAACTTGAAGTTGATTTTCCAAACCCAACTCCCAAGGTCGTCCGTTGATGAAAAAGAGGCAGTGCTGGCTTCAACGAGCAATGGTATGGCCTGTTCCCTCTTCCCCAGAAGCTGAGAGGAGCTGTCTGTTAGCCAGTGGCCATCTTACTATGTTAGGCTGAGCAGTCCTCTGCTCATCAGTGACCTGGGACGCCCCGCTGGCTAAGCATTTTGTGTCTTTTAGAAAGTGAGTGGTGTTTTAAAGAATGCAAAATCAATTGCCCCAGGTCTTTGTGGAACCCGTTTTCCCTTGCCTTCTGGGTGTCTGAGAGGGCTGACTGGTTGGAAGCCTTCCTGGGTTTCAGAGGAGTGGTACAGTCAACTGTGCCCCAGGTGCCTTCAGGCAGCTCCAAGTTCCATTCCTCTGCCACAATATCTGCCAGTCGATGTTGTCTTGGTACGCAGCATAGTGTCCTCTGTTTCCCCCGCCAACGACCTGCATGCCAGTCACAGGAGGGGTGGCCATAAAAACTGTGGCTACGTGCCGTGATGAGTGGAAGACAAGTAACAAAATTAATTGGGAAAGTAACTTGGATTCAGCAGATCTATGAGGGTTGGATTGATCTCAGATCTGGTGGCTCTTAACCTGGTTTAAATAAAACTCAGGAAGACCCATATCCATGCCTTCTGTTCAGTATCTTGAATATGGCATAATCACCAAATTATTTGTATTTTGAGAATTTTAACCAGCAGTCATTAGTTATTATATTACCGTGATTTCTCTCTTCTTCTGCTCTTTTGCTTGTAGATACTAGTTCTGGCAGTAAGGCCAATCCCATTACACTGCTGGTTTCCTCTGTTCATTTGGGCTTCTTTTTGGAGAAAAGAGGTCTCGTTGACATTGAATTATATCAAACTCTTTTCCACACACACTCATGTGATCCTCCAGAATACGAATGTGTATGTTCCAAGCGTCCCTTGTGTAAAAAATAGAGTTGTCCCGGCTGACTCCCCTAAAGGAGATCTATTTTTGGAGTTTCACGCTAGAAGGGAGGAGCGATCTCCTATTATTAAGCTGATGGTTAGATTATGTAGCACTCTCTAGTGGAGTGGCAGGATAGCTACGAAGTCCCTGGAGCCTGGGAACCCCAACACCATTTTGGCTTGTTGGAAAGTGTGCTGTGGTAAGACAGATTACTAAGAAATGATGTTTTTATAGCACAGCACATAGATGGGGTGATTCTTTCTTCCCATTTGTCTCCACCTTCATTTCTTCCTTCCTCCCCCGTCCTTCCTTCGCTCTGCTCCTCTCCTCTTCTCTCCTCCCCTCTCCTTCTCTGTCTTTCCTTTCCTTCCTTCCTTCCTTCCTTCTTGCTACTTTGAAATATCTTTTACTGTTTAAATAGGGGTATTTATTTATATATAAATATTGCCTTTCTGTACTTTCAACTGATGAAATGTTTTCTCCCTTAATCAAAATTACAGTGAGTAAGTATAAACACTTTTAAGTTAATAAATATGTATAAGTTGATCTCTTTATTTTTTCAAATTCAATTAACATATAATGTATTATTACTCGTTTCAGAGGTGGAGGTCAGTGATTGATGAGTCTCATGTACCACACCCAGTGCTCATTCCATCCTGTGCCCCCCTTCGTGCCCGTCACCCCATCTCCTAGCCCTGCCCCTCCAGCAGCCCCCAGTTTCTTTCCTGTGGTTAAGAGTCTCTTGTGGTTTGTCTTCCTGTCGATTACGTCTTGTGGTTTTTTTTTTTTTTTCTTCTCCTGTGAGCCTCTTTCTTGTTTCTCAGATTCCACAGATTAAAGTTCTCAACGTTGTTCACAGCCTGTTCCCCAGAGCTGGGAGTGGAGACGTTGATCCTTGAAGGAGCAGCTCCCCATGCGAGCCCCGTGTCATCTTAGTAAACACATCCTAGTGACCGAATCCTGCTTATTTCTGCTTCATCTTCTGGTTGTGAGACCTTAACAGGTTTGGCCACAGATGCGCCCGGACAGCAAGCCGGCCTGCAGCCTGGTTGCATGGTCACAGCTCATGGAGCTCTTCCTCGGCGTCAGCCTGGCGCTGGGCCTGTTCCAGGGAGAAGTTGCTTGGGTGACTAAAACAGTCCTTGCCCGCAAGACACCGAGCATCTAGAGGACATATGTTTCCAATAGGAAGGAGCTGCTGCTTTGCTGACCTAGGAGAGATGTAGATCTATTTCTGGGGACAGTTTCTGCGCTCATTCAAACGCACGTCCTTGTTCTGGCCCAGATGCTCTGTTCCCTCATAGGCTGCTGGCAGGTTCCCAGCACTGTGCTGGTGGCTCTTTTGCAGCCGTTTTTCAGTGGATTTTGATGGTGTGATGAGGTGTTTCTGTCCCACGTGACTGAGAGTATCTTGGTGGCCCCAGATTTATCTGCCCAGTCCTGGCTCTGAGTTCACAAGCACTTTCCGTGGAGCAGAGGGCTTGAGATGTCCATCGTAAATAACCTGTTTCTTGCGTGACTCTTGGAAAGTGAGTACTGTGCCTTTCTGCTTTCAGCCTTTCCACAGGATTTATCAGATGGAACGTGCCATACATTTTAGTCATTATTTTGCTTTCAGCCCCCCCCCCCCATAATGTCAGCACCACGGGGGCAGATATTTTTGTCTGTCTGTCCCTGATGAACGTTCAGGGCTCACGTTGGATAATGAGTGAGAAAATGAGGCAATAAGGGAATGAATGAATGAAGAATCTGGATGAGCTCCTGCTGGGTTAACTGACCTCATACCCTGTGCTTCCAAAATGAAAATAGGACGGTCAGCTTCGCGACGCTTCCAGCTGGATCAGGTGAGAGCATCTGTCTCAAAGTATTAACATTATCCTATCTTAAATTTCCCAACAAGTGGAAAAGGTCAGTCAGCTTCTGCTTCCCGCACCCAGATATTAAAATAAATGGCTCAGCCCGCTGCTCCGCCAGCCCCTCCTCATCCCCGGGAAGTGTGTCTTCTTCATCTCAGAAGCAGTCCTAGTGACGGAATGTCCGTGTGAAACAAACACCTGATTAATAATGAATGCAGGTGCTTTCTTTACATGGTGTTGACCAATTCAAGTTTACTGGCCAAGCAGCTCCCCCAGTGTGGTGACCCTATAATTCTCAGGAGGCTGTGGCTTGTAGGGAAGCTTGCAATGCTTTTTCTCCTTCTAAAGAGAAACAGAGTGGTGGCCAGTGGAGGCTCATGGCAGCCGGCATGACGCTTTAAGCACGCAGGAGACCCTGGGGGCCAGCTGGTGTCCCTTGCTTCTCCCTTGGCGCTCTGCTGCACCCCGCAGGGCCTCCCTCCTCTCCCTACGGCTCTGCTTCATCTTCCTGCTCACTTCCCTTTACACAGCGCCCCGCGTGACAAAGAACTAGGAATATATTACTATTATTACTATTATTATTATTGCATATCCATTATTATTACTGTCAGAAATACACGCAGACTTGGACAGAGACAGACACAGAGATAAACACTATTATTAGGGCAGGCCTTCTCTCTTTAGAGTCTTATCATCATATTTCCATGATATAAAATCATCATAGGTAGAAACTGGGGAAGATAGTAATTATTATTTTGTGCGTGGACTGCCTGGTTATGTTACAGACAGGGCAAAGCCTTCTTACATTCCTAAGTTGCAAAATGGTAACCATGATGACAAACAAGTCCCTCACCCCAAAGGGCACCAGGAGTAGCTTTTAATAAGGAAAACAACTTTTTAGGGCTGAGCTGAGGCTGAGTTGATTAACTTGTTTTCCTGGAAGACAGATAAAGCTTAAGCGATAATTTATTGAATATTGATGAAAATGAATTATGGTGGCAGTGGCTACCGAGCTAAAATGAGAATAGGGATCTGGGTATGTTGTCCTAAAGCAGAACTCGTTCTGGCTTGCCGTGCTCTGCCATGCTAGTTCTCTTCCATAGAGTCTGACTTCCAGAGGTTTTAATCTGAAAGCATTTGTGTGCATTTGCTGGTACTTCTGATCATAAATATCCATGGAGCCCTTCATGTTTGATGTACGGTTTCTTTTGATCTGTTTTTTATTTTTTATTTTTTTAGAACAGTTAATTTTGAATCAGAACTTACTGTTTTTGAAGCATCTGCATTGTCTTGAAAGTCTGACCTGCTTTGTTTTTTAAACAATCACTTCAGAGCTCTTGCAGTTGAAGATAATATCTTTAACTTTTGGTGTCATCATTTATAAGATTCTTGAGGTCCAATTATGAGGCTTTGATCTGGGCAGATAGTTTAGTGCCCTAACCAATGAGATGTCGAGAGAAAAAACTGACTCCATTTTTGATGCCCAGGACCTCGACTCTCATAAATGTCCTTTCAGATGTGACCTTTAGAATACATGCATGCTTGTTTTTGTTGCATTGAAAACTTTTTCCTTCAACTTGTGGTTCACGTGAATTTAGCCATGTATTTGAGGAAAGCAGAGCCAGTGGGGCACCCGGCACCCAGCAGTCACTCACTGAGCCACTGATGTGACAGATGGTACCTGACGGCCTTGAAGAGTCCTCTCCAGGGATGTTGCCTATGGATAGATTTTGTGCTTGCCACTAAGGTCCCTGAACTTCAAGATCAACGGTTCTGATTTTTTTTTTTCCTAAATTACCTCACAGAGGACATTCCTCTTACTGATTATGAATCCTTGAAAACATGCCTTAGTACTGGGATCCCTTTAAAAGGTGCTTTCTGCTTTCTTCAGAAAATAAGTTTGTAAAGATCTCACCAGCTCTGGACACAAGAACCCCTTAGTCCCTTCAAGTTAAAGGAAAAATCCAGATGTGCAGTAGCAATGAACATGCTTGCTTTTTAATTCTGTGTGGATACAGCAGGTTTGCCATTCTTTGAGGGTGAGATGGTGGGCACTTGGGCCCAGTAGAGATCGAGCTGGGAAGTCTGCCTTTGCCATTTCTCAGAGCCTTCTGACCTTGGGGATGTCACCATGCAGAGCCAGGCTTTACTTTTCTGGTGCAGAGAATCCCTACCTTCAGTGTTATTTTGAGCATTCTGTGAAACCGTGCAGAATGTTTGCCTATTGGAGGTGCTCAAAATAGATGGACATCGTGGGTGTAGTGCCCACTTCCCTGAACTCTTCCACAGATCCAGTGGGCAACAGAGCTCAAGCCGTTTTTGCAGAGCCTAGGAGAATTTGTATTGGATTTGAAAACGAGAACATGTATTTCATCTCTTAAAAAAAAAAAATAAACCCGAATTCTGGGATACAAATCCATAAATGTTCATGTCATGCCTTGAACTGCTCATTTTATCTGCAAATGCGGGTCTGGATTGCCTAGGAAGTCTGTGGTGAGGCATTCATTCACCTACCAACTTAAAAGGCCAGGGAGATATTTGAAATCTGTTTTGTCATTCTGCACAGGAAGATTATTTAAATTACATTTTCAAGTAGGTGTGATACCCACATGAAGCCCAGAGCAAGAATTTGGAATGTGTTTTATATTCTTACAAATGTATTTGCTCCATTTTTCACATTAAGCGTGGAAAAGCTTATTATTTTTGAAGAACTTAAAAAAAAAGTGTTTATAAAGTTCTGTAAATATAAGCTGTACAAAAGACTCACTGTGGTCCTGTGCGTTAAGGGAAGAGAATGCTGGATGGTACGTGATCTGTGCCTCCATTGCAGAATCACAAAACAAAACTTACACTTAAGGGTTTAAACTTGAATATTTGATCCCAAGTACATAAAAGCCATTGGTTGCAGCAGAAAAAGAAAATGGAAAGGTATTTCTGAAATCTGTTCAAAGGATGACCGCCGAGAAGGATAGACACCAGTTCAAGCCGGTGTTGCAGGTGAAGAGATGAGAAGTATAGAGTCAGTAGACAGAAAACACTGCGGTGGGATCCCTGGACGCACTTACTGAAGGCCGCCCGCAGACAGGGCTCTGTTGCTTGATTCTGTGTCTCTCTCTGTCAACTTTTATATAAGGCAGTTGCTGAAGTCACCCTGTTGGGAGGCCTCTCTGGAGCAATTGTTCTTAGAGCAGAAGGGAGCTGCGAGATCCCCTGTGTCCCCTGGACTGTCCTGCTTTCTTAGGGGAACAGGGAGCTGGGAGAGGCCCGGCCAGGAGGAGCCGGGGAACATGTTTCCTGACTCCGCAGTCTGCCTTGCCCACGATGCTGGATCTGCCTGGCCTATGCGCGTCTCTGAAAACGAACATGGAGCTAATGTCTCCCTTTGTAATCCCCCTGCCTTGTAGCTTTCAGAACGAAACCAGCCTTTATCAGAAAGCAGGAGGATCTCTCACTTGAAAGGTTTAGGCCTGCCCCTTGCTTCACCTCCCCACACTGAGAACCTGGAAGGCTCCTTCTCAGTCACAAAGTAACCTGGAAGGAGGGTTGCTGAGACCAAAGACAGCCCTTGGCTGAGAGCCTTGTCCTCTGTGTTTGAGAAACCCATGAGGCCAGTATGCTCAGTGCTCCCTTACCGAGTCGCAAGCTGAAGTTCGGAGAGGTTAATCACCTTGCCTAAGCACAGCTAGGGGAGAGAGAGGCCGAGCAAAGTTGCCAGCTCAGGACCGGCTGACTGCAGGGCCCCAGTCGCTCCGCTCGGCTACGCTCCTGGATCTCACTCCTGGAAAATGGCACAACGAAGTGAGCAGGAGGCAGACCTCGGCCGGCCGGCTGGAACGTTTGAGTGACGACAAATGTGCAGAGACACCGAAACTGATTTATCAAGAAGATTAGGAAATGAAGTGCTGACATTTTCATCCTGTTCAGATAGGGAGCGCAGAGAGGGCCGGGAGGGCCTTGGCAGGAATGAGGACCTTTTCGCTCCTGATCTCCGTGCTGGGTGCTGCTTTCCCTTTGCTGCTCACAGTCTCCTCCGTTTCTGTGCTGCATCGTGCCAGACGCCTGGGAAGTCCGCACACGGCCTTCATCCCAGAAGAGACCCAAAGTGCTGTGTGCAGAACCGCTAACGCAACCCACCTCCCCTCTTCAAAACGGGGCCATGCCAGCTAAGCAGGTGGAAAACTTCCATCTCAGTCAGTGGGTGGGTTCTGGCCACAACAAGCCCAGCATCCCTCCAGAGTGTGCTCTGGCACACTGAGACGGGCCTGCCTTACTGTGCCCAGCTTCTCCCTCTGCTCTAGCAGGCGGGCTCTGGGAAATTCCATCAGAAGCTCCCACGGAGACCTTGATGATTCCCGTGTTCGAGGCCTGGCTGCCGACGCAGCAGGGCATGGGTTTCCATGGGGGTCTTTCTGCTCTGGGACTTCAACTGTCCCTTTGTGCTTCCTCTGTAATTGCGTCGCAGTGTTTGTGCTCTGAGGGCATAGGTGGTGAAGGAAACTTCGGAGAGATTTCTGCTTCCCTGATGGGCCCTTCTGAACGGTGTCCGATTCCGAGTGATCTGTCAATACAGGGTCATAGAAGATGAAGCACGGGTATCATTTCTGTCCATGGGCCATCAGTATCTGGGTGAGAGCAAGTCATGGCCCACAATTCTGTGCTGTGACGACCTCATCTTTGTGCTGGTGGGAAAGTGAGACCTTTCTCATGTTTTCAAGACCTGCTGTCGCCGTCATATATGTATTATATGTACAAATTACATAGCTGTGGGTAACACACGTGGAGTTTGCAGGCAGGAGGCCAAAGTTTGTGTGGGCTGAGGATGAACAGTCAGGTGGAGGCTTGGCCAAACTGATCGTCAGTGACCTGGGAACGCTTCAGAGGGGGACCTGAGCTCATGTGACTTGTAGCCCCTCCTTGCCTGGCACAGGGCTCAACACACAGGAGACTCTTGTTAGAGGCCTTCTGAACAGGCACATGAATGGTCCCTCTGTCTGGCAGTCCCGCACCCAGGATGGTCCCGCACCCATCCTCTGACCCGGGTTTCCGTTGAGCAAATGTGGTCCCATTCACAAGATCGTGTGGCACAAGTCAGCATACCCTGCCTGTGGCCCAGATCTGGCTCCTTGGCTTTTCTGTGCGCAGTTCTGTGGGAACAGAGGAGAGCCATTCTCTTCTGTGCACATACTGTCCATGGCTCCTTTCGTGATACAGCGGCAGAGCTGAATTGTTGGAAGAGAGACGGTGTGGCCTTCAAATCCAAAAATATTTACTATCTGGCCTTTTATAGATAAAGTGTGCCAACATCTGCCAGGTCGAAAGGTGACGCTGAAGTCTTCAAATAACCATAGATCCCAAAAGGCTGATTTTTTCCCCCCCTAGATGTGAGTGTCTGCACATACCTTCACCTGCTGTGTGCCCAGCCCCCTTGCTTTAGTGATTAAAAGGAAAGCAAAGCTGGGCCAACAACACAGGACTCCTTGCTGGGTTTGCATGGACTTGTTGCTGCCCTCAGCTCTTTATTCCTACCTCTTTTGTCTTCAAAGTCACTGTGAGCACTGTCCTCAAAGGGCCCCTGGTCGAGGGGGGGATTCCCTTGGCTTATTGCTAGTCCCATGTGCCCTGGACCTCACATCGCGGAGAAATACTCTTTCTTGGGGAGGTTGAACCAGCTGGACAGGACCCCGGGAGCCATAGCAGGGAGGAGCGGGAGACCAGATCACCGGGTTCATAGCCTGCCTGCAAGCTGCTGGGGTCCTTGGGCTGTTGAGGCTTCGCTGCTTTTAACTGATGGTCTCACATTTGCTCTCAGTCAGTACAGCTGCAAAGCCTCTGGCTTCCAGGTTTCATCTCTGCCCATCCATCACATTTGACAGCCCAGAATGGCCCAGGTCCTCCTCTCTTCCTGCCTCTCCTAGCAGCCACGCCGGCAGGTAACACCCCTCTGACACGGGGAGAGATGTGACCGGCCAAAGAGGCTACTTGACTCCGGGCAACAGCAGATCCTGCCGTCACGCACGATAGCTCATGTAAAGCTGCTCATGTAGTTTTCGGGTCTTCTCTGCATTGCCGATTCTCATTAGGCTGTCACTTGACCCCCAAACGCACAAAGACACTCAGAGTGTTGGAGTGCAGTCCTGGAAGTAAATAACCATCTCCTCGTGCAGCGCCCGTCGCAGTCGCTGGCGAGTGCACACTTAGAACCTGCAGCCAGTGCGTCAGAGGGTCTCCTGCCTGGCCACCCCTGGCTGCTCTGGGGAATTACGGCTGTTACACGAAGCAATGGGGTTTTTTAATGCAGTTCCCTGTTCGCCTGGTTCCCAGCGACTACATTAGTGGCCTAGTGAGGCAGCCTGTGTGACCCTGAACTTCCCGGAAAGAGACAAGCATAATGCTGAGAGCTCTGAAGTAAGCAGGTGTTCATACCAGCAGTGACCAAATGCTGCCCTCCCTGCATAAAGCAAGCGATGTTTGTGAACTGCCTGAATGTTTTTATAAGGGACTGAAAGGCGTGATTTTGAATACTTTTTGCACAGCTACCTCCTTTACGGAATGTGTCCTCTGAAATGCTCATACTAGGACATGGCCTTTCCTCGGTGCCCGCTGTGTGCTGTTTTCTGCTAGTAGTTTTGCAGACATTGTCTTTAAGCTTTTGGTAGCCTTGTCTGGTACAAGATGAAATTGGGGCTCTCTGAGATCCAGTAACTTCCCTACGCTGAGAACACTCTGCTGAGGCTTTTTGGAAATCGATATAAGTGAGATGAATGGATCACATGAAAAATAACTGGGAAGCTCCTGCACGGGGTTAGGGTTGGTGACCCAGGAATTCCTGTGCACAGAGGAACGACTTCAGCGGGCTCGTCTGACAGACGCGATATGCAGTTTGTACAAACTCACTAGTGAAGGGAAGTCCCACAAAAAAGTTTATACCTTCAGTGTAGTTCAAGAAACGTAAGTTGGCCCATGGAGCCTCGCCACGGTCCAGGAGTGTTGCCTTCCCTGGCTCTGTCCTCCTCTCCCACACCGTAGCAAGCCCGTGGCCTCACTGTGCGATGTGGGTGTAGAGGCAGCATCTGTCACTGGGATTCGAAGTCGTGGGCTCCACAATGCACATGAGATGCCTGTCCCCACTGGGAAACCCCCACCCCCACCCCAAGCGCAGGTGAATTCTTGACAGAGCAGGATCTCTGTGCTTAATGGAGGGTGGAAGGTGAGGCCAGAAATTTTATCCAGCGCCTGCACATTCTCTACTGTTGATGGCTTTTTAAACTCTAGAATATTTTCCAAGGAAAGCTCTGCTGATCTTTTTAACTTGGTCATGAAATTCTTTGTCATGTTACATAATGACTGTATAATAATCTGTAAAAGTAGAGTGGGTTTTCCTGTTCTTTTACTGTGAGATGCAAAGAGAACACCTCATTCCCTGGCTCACATAAGGTACATGAAGTAAGCCTTCCTCTAGAGTGACCCTCCTGGGTCATGCCCATCAGGGGCACGGTCTGGTGCTCGGAGGAGCAAAATGGTAAAGTTTCAGGGTTTTGTGAGCTGGATGAAGGTGGCCACGGTAGCAATATTTACACCATGGAAATCAGCAAATGCTATTCATCCCCATCCCCCCTTGATAAAGAGGTACCAGCACACCTGTCTTTCACCCTCTGCTCTGTGATGGCGTCAGGCACCCAGGAGAAGAGCTTACCCCTTCTGTGTGCAGCTGCGAGGCTGCTGTCCCCTCACATTCTGACATAGACAAGAGTGGTGGAAATAGGAGTTTTGGCAAAATTAATGGCCTCAGGCACTGGCAAGAGGGGCGACCTTCAGTGTGGCCTTGGGGTTTGAAACCGCTTGACTCACTGTGATCTGAGTCCAGAGGGCTCAGAGACAGGTGGGAAGGAAGGTTCTGGAACGGCTGTGGAATATGGACCTTTCTGCCGCGAGCTTGTACTGCGCAGGCAGCAGCTGAGCTAGGGATTGATTTTAAAGTCATCTCTTGCCTTGATCAGTGCTGCTCAGTCCTCACACAGTTAGTAGCCAGGCACTGTGCCCCGTTTTGGGAAGACCAGGCTGAAGGCCTTCTTGTGAGGATGGCAGTGCTCTGTGTTCTGTGCAGTAACCAGTCATTACATATGGCTCTCAGGCACCTGAGATGTTGTCTGTATGGCTGAAGAACTGCAGTCAAATGCTCTACCACTGAGCTATACCCCCTGTATGGCTGAAGAACTGAAATTACAATTGTAATTCATCTGAATCTGAATTTCAGTAGCCCTTTGTGGCTGGTGGGTACTGCACTGGACCGAGAAGCTCCGGGGTTGTAGGAAGAATACTGATGGCAGCCTGTGTGCTGGGAGTGTGGAGGGTACATTCATCACACTGGACTCAGATGTGGGCTGCTAAGTGTTCCCCAAACCCCACCGTCTTTGACCAACCCGACTAATTAATACTCATGCCACCACAGATCTTAACCCATTCAGATGCACCTGGCACTGCATTGGAAAGTCACCCCACATCATCATCCCCCACCATCTGCAGGCTGAGTGATGATCTCCAACTTAGAGATGAAGCAGTGGGGCACAGAGGGGTGTAGCCCTTGTCCCGTGTCCTCAGAGTCAGAATTTCCACCTAAAGGTGTCTCAGAAAGTGCAGAAGCAGTGTGTCCCCTGGCAGGGCTGCAGAGAACCTAGAAGCTCCCATTGAAAACAGATCTCTACACTCGTTCGAATAGCGTAAGGAGCCTACAGCTCACCGTAGTTCTCCTTTCCTGGGTGTTCGCGGGTGTTCAGCCGCCTCGGCAGGGTTTTCGTTTGGCACCTGGCCGGTGAGCACACACAGTCCTCTAGCATATGCATTTGGCTTTATCCCATTTGGTCACTTTTTTCCCCAGCAAGTAATGTTGATATCTTTCTATGTTGCTGTCTGATTTCAGTCACTACGAGCTGTACTGAAGTCAGCAATCAGGTCCCTATTTGGCCTTAGAATTCTGTGTGGTGTGGTCTCCTGATCTGCCAATCCTGTGTACACCCACCTGAGTATGTTGCTTTGGGATGTGTACATATTCAAGTCTAATAAATGATTGAAATGGGATGAAAATGGAAATGGACACCCAAGACTGAAAGAGGCCTTTTGAAAACATTCTGTAATGTTAGGTTACCCCTCATTGGCCAGCAGCTGAATACCATCGAGTGGAAACTGTGCTCTGTCCGGGGGGCTGGAGGCATTAGGGATCATCTCCCTTGTAGATGGGCCACCTACACTGTGCTGGAGAAACAGAAACCAGGGCCAGAGCCTGCACCAGGCACCATGCCTCTGGAGCCACGGCCCACGTAAGCCTCACCTGCTGCCTTGGGCAGTAGAAACTGTCTCCTCTCCCTTGTTTGCAGTACACAAAACACTGTATAACTGAACCACAGAAATCCTCTTGAGAAAACTGCTGGTTCCTGGTGATTTGCTGCCCTGATGATGCATTTCTTGGCTTCCGTTCACACTGGCTGCTAGCTCACTTAACAAGGGGTAGGGCCCCAGGATGGGGAACTAACCCCATGAGGCAGCAAGGCCCTCCCTCAGATCCCACCTCTGGATCAGGGGTGGCAGGGAATCCAGACAGTGTCCAGGAGAAATGGGAAGTAGAAAACCTGGCAGTCAAGACGAGGGCCAGTCAGCTGTGGGCACGGTTTTGAGAAGCTTGGAACTAGAACAGTGCTGGCACTTTGTTTTCAGCGAAGCACACTGCCAGGCCCCCATGAGCCTTCCTAGCTGAGGGGCTCTAGGCTAGCATCCCTCCGTTAGGTCATTTACTTTTAAATTTGCCACTGCACAATTTCAAGTTCAAAAGATGGGAAACAAAGTTTAGCGATCTGTTATCAAGGCTGGATGATTCTGGCTGCCTACTGGGTATGATTCCTTCTGTAGCCCAGCTGCACACGAGACACTCAGGAGGAAAGGCATGTATGTCTCCTAATCACACACGGAGAGGCCTTGCCTGAGGGCAGGCATTGCTTCTAGGAGCTCCATAGCGGGACCCAGAAACATATCCTCTATTGTGTGAAGCCTTGTAGAGTCCTGAATATCAATGTTATTCTAATGATTTAATAAAACCAAGTCAGCATCTGCTTTGCACAATGTCATTTCAATTCTTTCTTTTTTCTTCCCTAATACGACTCCTAAGAGGCGAGTAGTTTCTTGGATATTTTGGGCTGGCGCACCTGTTGCACTGCCTCCCTAGCATGAACTTTTCGTTCTAAGACATACAGAGTTAAGAGCCGTCAATTCATGCATTCAAAGCAGAGGTATAGGGTTTGAATTTCAGGCCAGACAGATGAATACTAAACATCACGTGAGTTTTTATGGTGAGCATGCAGTGACGCCCAGCCCTCATCAAGCAACCCGGGACCCCTTTGAACTTGGCCTGCCCTCAGACTGTCACCGGCTCCCAGAAATGCTGGCACCAGTCTCGAGAGGGATCTGGGGCATTACAGGCTACAGAGGGACCCTGGGGGTGGTGAGCCCACAGAGCTTCATGAGAAACATGGGCATACATACCCTTCCCGATGGGCCTCTCCTTTCTCCAGCTCCTGAATGACCCCCAGGAGCACTTTGATGGTTTCCTGGCTGGAGCTGATCAGGTCCTCCATCACTTGCAGCTGTGCTTTCAGATCGACAACTTCCGTGCGGGGCACGATCTGTCGGCATTCCTCGCCCACCGCGGCGGCCGAGGGGCAAGGCTGGTTCTCCTCCCCCGGCGGGGCTCGAGTCTGGGGGGGCTGCTTGCTACATTCGGGGGACAGGCACTGCATCGGGGGTGAGCAGGCCGCCGCGGGGCCCTGGGGGCCCTGGAGCCCGTTGAGACGCGGGGCTCTCCTCCGCTTCTGGTCGGCTGCCGGGCAGAGGGGCTGTTCGCTCGTGGCGGCAGAGTTTGACAAGGCAGCCTCGGGGGCCTTCGCGCTGGGGGCAGGTGCGTAAACGGTGGCCACCTCGGTTTTAAACACGGTCCCGTGGGCTGACAGAGCAGCTGCCTCGGGGTCTGGTGTTGCCCTGTCGTGCTTTGCTCTCCCGTGCAGCTGGTAATCGGGCTCCTGGGAGGGAGGCCGGGCGGAGTTCTGGAGTGGCTCATCTCGGCAGCTGTGCACATCAGGGTTTCTGCACGGCTCTGCACAGTTGACCCCGGCAGGCTGGTCCAGGGCGTTCACGTGTTCGTCGGAGTGGAAAACCAAGGCTGCCGTCTTGTGTACCCGGCCGGCACCCCACGGCCGGGCCTCCTCCCCCAGGCCTTCCTCGCGCTTCTCCTTCGTGTCCGACCGAAACCCATTGTTTTGATTCTTAAAAGCATCTGCAGCAGGAATGCTTTTGAGGTTCCCTTTTTTGCGGTCCAGCGGGAAGGTCTGGTAACACTTCTTTAGGTCCGGCGAGGTCTGCACGCCTGTGCTCTTGGTGACATTGGGGATGGACCTCCGGGCGGGCACAGTCATGTATTTGCGGTAGGCGGCCCTGTAGGACACGGGCTTGGCCTCGCGCTTCTCGCCCGGCTGCCCCGCCGAGAGCTGCGGGTCCCTCTGCTCGTTCTGTGCCTCGCAGATGTCCTTAAACCGCACCTGGAGGGCTTTATTCCGTTTCTTGATCTGCCGGTTGGGGTCCAGCGCGTACTTCATCTCCAGGGCCAGGCAGGCGGCAGGCTCCACGTCACTCTCCGATGTCGTGAGTACGCATTTGCCGCTTTCCTTACTGACCATGATTCCTGCGTTCAGAAACACCAACACAGGCGTCAGTGCAATAGAAACACACACATGAATACACGGGCAGCACAGACTGAGCAAACACTATTACTGCCTGCTTCCTAATTATTTTTAAACAGGTGAGGTTGGCCTTTATGTTAAGGAAAATCAGACAGGCGGAGAATTGCTGGCAGGCATAGCTTGAAATGCTTCTCTGATATTAAAGCCTACTTGCTTTTCCATGTGGGATACATTCGTTTCTTTTGATAGTGATGCATGTTTCCCCGTTAGACAAACCTGTTCCACTATCTTCATCAAGAAGCCCAGCGACGCTGCCTCTTCCGCTTTGCAGATTATCATTTCACATATACTTCCTCACTTCAGAGGCAGATGGTTTTCCAAATGCATCTTACTCGGTTTGGGTTCTTACTAGTTTTTGGGTGACGTGATTAATCTATTATTGGAATCCAAGAGAATTGCTGTTTTCTTATTGGAGACTCTAGGTCCTGATCAGATAAATGTGGAGAGCCCTTCATGAAGGACTGACATAAATGTATTTGTCTTAGCCGTTATGGATGTCATGGGACAGTGGGGCCTTCTGCTCCATGGGACGACCTGAAGGGGTTAATCTTGTGATGCGGCTTACTTCTACTGGGTTAACGCTAGCCCTAGAAAGAACATGGGTTTCCCTGCATCTATAACTCTTTTCTTTGCGTTCTGTGGAGAGTGGTATTTGAAAATACTTAAAAAAAAGAAAAAAGAAATTACTCATTCTAGATCAAGTTTTGTGTTTTGATCACAACCTCTGTGAAAACAATGGTGGTGGTTTGAGTATTTAAATCCTGAAAGAAAATAAAATCACAAGGCTTTATGTTAATCATGCAAATTCATCTTGGGCTGAATTATTAAATGCATCTAAAAAGGTGCAGGTGGCCGATGATCCCTCTGGGGAATACCAGTGGGGTAAATGCCTTTACTTTATCAGGCAGATTCACAGCTGCTCATTGCACGTGGAAGAATTTTCTTGCGGGCTGAACTTAAAGGAAGAAAATAGAGTTACGTTGCTTGTGAGTTAGCGTTTGAGAAGAAAGTAGTCCGATGGGACGGACTGGGGTGTGCAGGAACCTGGCGTTGGAGTACCATGTCCAGAGGCAAGGTCACAGACATAAGCTAGTGGAAAAGAACAGGCCCAGGCTGCACTGCCCAGTCCCTTCGGGTTGTCCGGGGAGGAGCTGTGGGCCAGCACAGAAACCCCCAGGAGCGCTTCTCCAGAAATGCCACAAGGAACTGGGTGGCTGGTGGCGGCCGCTCCAGAAGGCAGTGAGCGTGTAGGCCATCGGGAGCTTCACTGCTATGTGAGGGCTGTGCCTACCACCTTCAGGGCCATACCGCCCATCTGAAGGAGCGAAGTGGGGTTCAGAGAGGTGATGTTACTTATTAACGTCCTACAGCAAGTAGGACGTACAGGCAGGAGCTGCACCTGCTGTCCCTGATCTCGGAGTTCCTGCCGTCTCAGTGTCCGTTGTCTAACAGACAGGCAGGACACGTCCCCATGGCCTTAGTTCTTACTGCGTTAGAACTGCAGGCCATTGGGCGTGGTGGTCCGATGAAGGAAAAAAGTGGGGAGAAGCCCCAAGCCCCCATGTGAGAGTGCATTCTAGAACTTCCTCTCTGTGCAGTCTGGGGACCCCATGAGCCTGGTTTCTCATCACGGGCCAGCATGGCGCTGGCACTTTACAGGTCCCCACCTGAGCTCTTGAACAAAAGACTTAGAGAAGATGGAATTATTTCATCACTTATGCCCTGACAATGAACTGGCAACTCTGCTGGAGGGCCACAGAAATCAGCTCTGTGGAGTTTGGTTTTGGTCAGAGAGCCTGGCCACTTCTGGCATTTTAGGCCGGTTGACCGCTTACCCTCCTGTGCATGTAGAAATGTTTAGCAGCATCCCAGTTTCTACCCATTAGACCTGAGGAGCGCCCTCCCAGTGTGCCAGCTAGAAAAGTCTCTAGACATTGCCAGATGGCCATGGGGGGTGAGGGGGCACAGCCATCCCCGGGGAAGAACTACCAAACTAGACCTTTCATCTTGGGTGGCTGGAGTGTGTCCCTGAAAGGGAAGGCCTGGGAGAGCAGAGCAAACATCTGGGAACAGATGGCACTGTCCGGGCACCTGGGGACATGCATGGCTGGTCTGGAAGGTGGCTGCTTTGAAGGGCTCCTCCGGAGCCACCCCAGCTCTGTGCTGAGCCCGGAGGAAGCCACGTCCTCATGCCACTGTTGCCTCTGTGTGGCCTCGGACAGAAGAATTACCCGAGTGGTCGCTCTTGTAGGTTGTCTGGGGAAGACAGAGAATAAGTCTTCTTTGACTTTTAGAGCTTTACTGGGTGCTGAGGATAGCTGCAGGCCTTTGTAAGTTGGAAGCAGAAATACTGGGCAGCTTTGGAGAGACTGGAGAAGGAAACGAACAGACCAGAGCCATAGCATCTCCTGGCTCCGTGCTGGGAGGGCGAGACTCTGGAGAGTGGGTGGGATCCAGCACGCCAGTAAGAACGGTTAGTACGTATCTTTTACAGACATTTATCCCAACAGGTTAAAATGATGCACACAAAACGACGTGGTGTGGGATGGGTCTGGGGGCCGTGGGGGTATAATGAGAGAATTAAATCCTAACCCTCCTCTCTCAAAGTCATTCTTGAACTGCCTTTGTTGTCCAGCTGTGCCAGACTATATTGTGCCATCATTCTGCAGAAGACCTTCCTACCAGGGAAAATTTGAAAGGGAGAGCGTTTTTACAAAAAGCAATTTACTAGTAATTTTTCAGCCTTTTCCCTGCCATTCCTGAAAAATGTGTGTCTGAATAAGTTTGTCCTACCATGCTATTCATCATTGCGATTTGCCAGGAACTGCACTGAAATAATTTTCTTACATCAGTCTGCTGGTTTGGAAAGATATTCTGAATCTTGGACCCAACCATCAAACTAATAAAACAAATCAAAAAAATTAATTGCCAGTGGCAAAATAATAATAATAAAGCAATTCTAAGCTCTTCTCTATTTTACAAGGAGTTGCTAAGTTTATAAAAATCATTTTCTTATTAGTAAAAATGATGGTGATACTTAGAGGATTTTTTTTCTCAGGGCGGTTTGCTGACGTATTTGTTTTGCAAGTAGTAGAAATGGAATTGTCCTCACCCCACGGATAAGAAGGTTGTCACATGGTCCTTGTAGTTGGTTTACTTGGACTTCAGATGGAGATCGGTGCTCCTTTGATGGCTGGGTGTCATTTTCTAAAGCTTCAGAGTGGCTTTTTCCTGGACATTAAGAACTACTGTCATGTTATGGGGCTATACCTGTCCAGCGTGTTCATTTACTGTTTATTGGGGTGGGGAGGGGCTAGTCATCCCTCATCCCTTTACACATTCATTCAGCAAATGAGTGTGCGTACACCACAGCGTGATGTCGGCGTGCAGTCGTATGTACTTCTTTTCCTCCCCAGATGCCAGCATCCTTGGCGCTGCACTTGGATTTCCTCCTTGACCCTCAGAATAGCCTCACGAGGAGACGCTCTTACCACCCTCAAGCTGCAGGTCTTTTTTTTTTTTTTTTTTTTGTAATTTGTTGGGAGTCAAGCAGCTGGAGGAGGACCCCTGCCTGCACCAACCCCCTGCCCTGCCCAAGGAAACCTGTAGCCCGGACGCAGCGCCCTGCATTGAATTTCTCAAAGCATCCGATGTTTGGGAATCATCTGAGCAATTTCCTTGGCCTGTTTCTCTCGAGGTTTCTGGGTCCAGGTTGTGCACAGCCCCTCCAGGTTGGTCCCAGGAACACACCTGGCCTTGGGCACAGATGTGGTGAGGTCTGTCGGGAGTGCTGGACCCCTCAGGAAGCCACAGTGGCATTTTCAGTGACGGCCTGTCACCTCCGAGGACCATGGGCTCTGGTTCTTGGAGTTAATCTCTTGGCTCTGAAGCAGCAGGAGTTCATAAAGTTTATTTTTCATATGAGAATTGTGTTTTGGAATTCATCGGACTGTGCCATCTTGAGGTGACTCTGGCGAGTCACGGTGGAGCCTGTCTGGCTCAGGGAGAGCTGGTGTCGAGGAGCTGTTCGGAATGCAAATGTCTTAATTACCCTCCAATTAAAGTGCATAATCAAATGTGAGTTGTAAGTATATAAACCCTGTATTTTTAGATTAGTGATGGAGAGTCCTCTCTGCATGCTGCTTTAAATTAACAGCTTATATAAAAATGTTCTTTCCAGCTTAAAGGAGTGAAAAGCGGCAGCTACTAAAAGCCTAACAATAGGTAAATGGTTAAGTAAATAATGGCGTACATCCACTCAGTGTGGCCATTAAAGTGATAATTATAAAGATTATTTAGGATCGTAGAAAAACACTTATGAACTCATGTTAAGTGAAAGAAAGTGTTCTCCCAAATTGTACTGGAAGAAAATGAACCAACACGGTCATCATTGTGGTATTAAGATCGAGCGTTCTGGAAAATGAACCAACACGGTCATCATTGTGGTATTAAGATCCTGCGTTCTGGGAGATCTGTCTTCCCTTCTGTTTTCCAGTTTTGGTTGGGGGAGCTGCAGTATTACTGTTTGCCAATTAAAAAAAAAAAAAAAAAAGCAGGGCAATGTCAGGCCACTCCTGAAGCAGGATGACAGGATCAGGCCGCTCAAAAGTATAAACACTCGGATCAAAAGAAGAAAAACCCAGAAATGATTAGATTTGGGTACATGCCATCTCCCAAAGGTCATCTTTTATTGTTTTGAGGATGTTTTGAATAAAGAAAATGAATTTCGGAGCATTGACGGTGTTTGCGTGTGTGGTATGTACATAGATGGTGTCTGCGTGTACATGTGTGTACATATGTGTGCACGGACTGCCTAGGAGAAGGGGTGTTCCGCTGAAGATATGTCAGTACATGAGCGAACTTGCGGCTGGGAGGAGGTCTGCCCTCCGTTTTAATTAGATGGAAAATGGATTTGGCGTATCCTCCGCGTTTAGTTTCTGAACTCAACTGGGATCCCCAGAGCTGACAGGAGACTCTCCACTGGATGAGCTCTGTTCCTAAATTGCGACGTTTCTGGTTTGGCCCCGGTGAGGTGATGATGCCGGGCACGGGGCAGCCGACTTGACCGTGAGGGCTGGTGAGTGCACTGGTCTCGCCAAGACGCCCTGGTGTCCCATCCTTCTGGGCAGAGAGCAAAAGAGCTGGCCAAGCAATCCGATGACTCTGGAAGGGGACTGTGTGTTACTACTGGTTTTTCTAGTGGCTTTCCCGCTGTTGAGACACCTTGGAGTCACAGATGCTGGCTGGAATTCAAGATTAATTGGGTCAGCATTTTATTCCATATGCTGAGGGAATGCCTGAGCATTAGGCTGGTCAGGACGGGGGGAGGGGGGACCGAGAACCTCCCCTTCTTTTAACACTCAACTTCCTGGAGGGAAAGGAAGGGAAGGCAGTGTTTCGGCCGTTAACTGAACTCAGTTGTGTTGTGAAATAGTTAACTCTAGTCCTATTTTGTAGGCACTGATTGATTCTTCCAAAGTGGAAGGCCTCCCTTCCTCGGGGCACAGCTAACTGCTATAGATTTTGGACGGTGCTTTAGTTAGATTCATTATCCCGTTTAATTTCCTTTAATACACTGAAATGATATTTTTCCAGACGTTTGTTCACTTCTTCAAAGGTCACTGATTCAGGAGGGCTGGAATGGGGTCATGAAGTGAAAACACACATCCCTGCGGGAGGGGTCACGGAGGAAGGAGGCTGTGTGTGAGGAAAAGGCCGGGTCGCAGCCCGGTCCCTTGTGGAAGATCGCACACAGGCCTCTGTCATTAGGACCGGATGGGCATCCGGTCAGAAGGAGGGAAAAGGGGAACTCACAGACTTTCTATGCAGGCTTGAGGCCGAAGGAGAACCACTCTAGGCGGGAGGTCCCCCGTTCATGCCCACGAATTCAGAAAACACACTGTCACCGAGAGAAAACCTGTCGCCGAGGACTCCAGCCACACCGCGTAAATCCCTGTTGTCCCACACTCACACTGGCCTGTCTCCGATGAGTGGGGAACCATCTAACGAGGGGCCGTCAACCATCCATGCTATACATGGATGCTTGGGGTATGGCGCAGAGGGTCAGAGAAACCAGAAAATGGCCTCTTCCACAAACCACACCTCCTCCTTCATCTTTGCACGATTTACTTAGCTCCTCAGTCTTCGGCTTATACTGATAGTGACCTTTGCTCATCCTTTGTCCACATGGAGCCTAAATGAGTAAAAGTGAATTAGCAGAATTTTATGATGTCAGGAATAAACCAACTGGGAAAAATGCCTCCTCCGAGTGAGATGTTACATCAGTGTAGGAAGCGACTTTTATTTGCGGCAGTTAGCTCTGCTAACTAACAATGTCCATGGAGAGTCCAGAAAAACGGGTTCCAACAACCCATCAAAAATCCTATGTAAGATTAGTAAAAGGAACTAATTTCCCTGCTCCTCTCTTCTCCCCAGGAGGCAGGACAGCTCGAAAAGATGTTCAATGTAAGAGCTCTCGTTTGAATGTAGCTCATAGATGGGTAGAGATTACTGTAGCCGGATGTCCCTCCTGCTCTATTGCCTGGATGGCTCTAGGTAATTAAGCAACAACCGGCTGGTAGTTTGGAGCCCAATGCTAGGAAACTGGAGTTGGTATGATGTGGAAGAGGTGGCCCCCCTTTCTTAGAATTTATGGGAATCTTGAGTGAAAACATGCACATTGCAAAATGAACTTTGGGATTGTTTTGTTTTACTGATTGTAACAAATCCATATGTTTTTTACTAAACAGCATATTTTCACTCATGCTATATCCTTGAGCTAAATTTAGAATGTTGATTTTTCCAAAAAAATAACTATGTCAGAAAAGTATGTGTTTTCCCTGATGTTTCTTGAAGTCGAATCTCAGGGTACCCAGGGCAGGATTTCTGCGTGGAATCAACCAGTCGCTGCAGTTGCAGTGACTTCGAGTTGAAGATGCAGTTCTGTCTTTCTGGCAAGACTATGTGAGCGCCCATTCATTACAATCAGAACAGATCCCCCGCCCCTTGTATTTTTCACTATAGTGCATCTCCCGTGTTTCCTTGGTCTAGCCAGACTATAGGGCTTACAAGGTCTTGAGTTTACTATAGAGGTAGCTAAGCCAAGAAAGATGGGGAGAAATGAACATTTCTTATAATCAGCTTCTATTTATAAGTAGACAGCAAAACGTAGAAAAATTATGGCCCCAGGAGCCTAGGTACAGAATCCTAACAAGAGGCCTTGGGCCATGACCTACGACCCTGAGGTGGACTATACTTAACCCAGAAACATAGCTTCTATGCTCCCGTTGGATGCATGGAGCAAGGGCACCCAGTGTTACATGCAGGACTGAACTTGGCTTGCAGTGGGGTCCAAAGACCCATGCCCCAATTTAGGATGGTGGAGAGTTCCTCGCTTTCTATTGTGAGGGCTCCCTAGTGGGTGCTGGCAGTGCTCTGTCTGATTCATTCTCTAGTTTAACTCATCAAAGCCAGTCTTCTGAAGGTCTTACTGATTTTTGTTTTTCCTCATTATTGATTTACCTCTTGGCTTCTTCCTTTCTGTTCCCACTGCTCCTACCCTGACCTTGGCATTCTTACACCCCCCATCCTCCAGGTCCTGCTCATCCAGGTTTCAGTTCCTGCTCTGTCTCTAGAACATGCCATGGCCTGTCCCTGCTTTGGGTCTTCAATTCCCATGGTCCATGTTCTAGGACTGTGGCCCTAGCCTCCTCTCCCTGGGTGGCCTCTGTGATTGTCCAGTTCTACTTCTATCTTCTCTGCTTCAGTCCTCCTGCTGCCTTCACTGACATGAAGAAGAGCACGTGCGTATCTGGGGTGACCCGGGACCATATCAGGTGCTGGGGAAAGACATGCATCTCTGAAAGGCACAGCGCACGGTACCTCCCTGGGGGACTTGGAAGAGCAGGCCTAATGCATGAGTCAGTCTTCTTTGATGTGCGTCAGTTCTCTCCATACACAAATGTAAGTGATTGTAGTTGAGGTCCCTTGATGCACCTCCTTTCTCCTGAACTGGGTCAGCTTTGAAACTTGCTAATTGATGAAAGAATATAATGATCTACATCACAGTGTCCTCACAGGCGGGGCCTTACCCATTGTTTTATAGAAGGCTTGAGATGTATTGGTGGCTTCCAAGGATTCTTTCTGTGTAAGCTGGATCTTCAGATCAGGGGGAATGTGGCTGTTTTGTGAAATCTGGGTGGGAATTAGATGAATGGAAGGGAGAAGGCTATGGTTTTCTGAGGTTAGTAAGTAAAACCATGCGCAGAGATTCTGATCTTGTGAATCTTTGCATAACTATTTGAGTTTGAGTGTTGTATGGGATTACCTTAAACTTTTCTTCTATGCTCATGGAAGAGATAGAGATGACCCAGACATTCACAAAATTGAATGTATGGTTCAGAAATGCTATATACCGTTGACCCATGAACACCATGAGGCTTAAGGACGCTAAACCCTGCATAGTCAAAAAGGTGTTTTTTGACTTGTAACTTTTTTTTTAAATTTTTTAACTTTTAACTGCCTCAGAACTTAACTATTCATTGCCTTCTGTTGACCAGAAGCCTTACTGATAATGTCGATGAACACATTTTGTATGTTATATATATTATATACTATATTCTTAAAATAATGCAGGCTGGAGAAAAGAAAATGGTATCAAGAAAATTATAAGGAAGAAAAAATACATTTACAGTACTGGACTGAAAAAACCCACTTGCCTATAAAATCCCACTCGCACAGTTCAGGCCCACGTTGCTCAAGGCCATCTGTATGTTTAATCATGTGGTGCTGTGGGGCCTTTCGATTACCTCTGTGTTCTAGCAAACAGGACTTGCTGGGGAGTACAGTCTTTCAGGTCTTATGTTATCTAGCTCTGTGCTCCAGAGTGGGATGAAGTGGGGTAAAACTCATGAAGAACTTAACTGAAAAACTTCAGTGCTTGGGATGACAAAAACAGTTTAAAGTCTGGAGTTTTCGCTCATCTCGCCTTCTCATTGGACTCTGGTGTTGGCTGTAGAGAAGGAGCCATTGATGGGCATGGTTGTGGGGAGGAGAGAAGTGTGGGGGAGGGGGTGCATGGAGGGTCCTGAGCACCCCAGGGAGTCCAGCTACTTCCGAGGGGGGGGTTAGGCTCAGTGCTTTTGAACAAAATCAGTAACTTTCATTTCTCCTTACTTTGAATTGAGTACCTGCTATCTAAAATTATACTCAATAAATAAGATCAATATGTAGAATTCTCCATTATGTCTTGTTCGCAATGAACATCGAGAGGAAGGGGAAGGGGAACGGAGAAGTAGGAAGAGCTAGAGGGCAGCAGGGGAACGGGCAGGTGATAACTGCGGAGACAGACAGACATGGGGGAGGAAGCGTGGTCCTCGGGCAAGTGAGTTGCAATACACCGCATCACGTCTGCTTGCTGTTTACTGAGAGCCTCTGCTGTCAGCTTTTGGATTCTCTAAGGGCTCTTGGAGCTGCCCCTTCTCGTCCCAGCCAGATCAGAGCCGGACAGCTCCTCAGGCTTGCCCAGGCCTCTGAGGCAGCACATCACATGGCCTCCTGCTCTAGGAACCCCCCAACTCGGTAAGGGCCAGTTATTTCATGAATAACCCCATCTTCAGTTTATCTTTCTGTATTTTCCTTCTACTTTTTCATCTGTCCAGTACCTCTTTGGATCAGATGGCCTCTTCCTTCACAAGGGATGTGGGAAAGGGAGTGAAAGGCCGACGGAATGGACTGTGCAGGTTCATAAGAGAAGTTGGCAGCGTGGCAAGTGAGCAGGACTGCTGATCAGGAAGCAAGTCTCTGCGCACATCAGCACCCTCAGAGTACTTTTCAAAAGGAAAACCCAACTTTTCCAAAACCTGAAGTGACCCCTCTAGGCTTTGGCCTCCTTGAAGCTGTAGGCGGGAGCACAGGTGTTAAAGAAGTGGAACCGTTTACAAGTTTTGGTTTCTTTGTTTTGTTTTTTTCAAAGCATTTCCAGTTATGTAGAAGAGGCTCTGGAGGGAGACTGTGTTCCCACAGGAACAAGGAGATAGGATCTTCCTGAAGGACTCTACTCCTGAGCCTGGCTTTCCAGAAAACATAGATGAGGCCCCAGTCCAGGTCAGTCAGAATTTCTGGGGATGGAGACCTGCAAACAGGATGGCAGAGGTCAATGTATTAATTTATCTGTGAAGAACCACTAGGCACCCGTTATTCTCTTCTCTTTCCTGCTGTGTGGCTAGAGCACAGAGCAACATGTGGGACGTGAAGGTTCCCACAAGCCTTTGCCAAATGAAGGGAAGAACCAGTGATGCCCCAGGGGAGCAAGGAGCGCTGCCCCTTCCATGTGGTCTGCAGCGAACCTGCAGCTTAGCCAGGTGTTGGGCTGATCGCCCCCACTGGCCGGGCCGTGGCCCACAGTGTGCCATGCTGCCACTGGGGCAGCAGTGGGGATGGATTCTCATTCTACAGAGGGACAGTTAGTGACCATTGTCAGGGTACAAAATACAGGTGTTTTGTTTCTTTTTGTTTTTTGCCATGTGGACCAATTATTGGATGGCAGATTCCAAATAAATTGTCCCCTGGCAGGTTAACCGCAGGAAGAGCAGGAACAGTACGGCATCTTCTCACCTTTGTTCTTTGCATGTTTCTGCTTTGGGATGCAAAATATCTAGAGTTCTGTCCCTTCCTGCTGGCAGCTCTTCCGAACCATCGACCGGGGGTTTGAGATCAGTTACTAGTATATTGCCGTTCTTTTCAGAGGATGATTTACTTTTGGGTTTTCCATGTCGGATTTTATCAGATGGTGAGTGGGGGTGGGTGGACACGCAAGATGACCAGCTGGGTACTGTCACACTCTGTAGGCTTCTCTGAACATAGCAGTTCCCGGCTGTGCAGGCTCATGATCCTTGGGAACGGCGGTGTAGACACCGACTGTCTGATTTTTGGTTCTGGCCGTCCCTGGACTTAGCCCAGAGTCCAGACCTCGTTATACAGTCTGGGGGAAGGAAGGTAAAGAGCCGATCCTTCTGTGGTGCTCGGCTTAGCTTCGGTGCCACCTCCCACTCCATGTGTGTTTTCGCATCGGATTTTCCAAATACCTTGTCGAGGAGACGGTGCCATTTTTGATAAAGGAGTGGAATTCGAGCCACCGACAGGTGAATCTGTGCCCAGGACCACACAGACACACAGACAGCGCCTGGCTGAGCGGGGAGTGCACCTGCAGGCAGCTTTGCTTGGACGCTGCTCTCCCGCTCCCCTCTGTGACCAGGGCACAGTAGGTGGCTGCCTTGAAACCCTCTGTGTGTGGTCTTGGTGGTGCTGCTGCTGCAGAGGGAGGGGATGCCGACAGGGGCAGGCACGCTTACAGCACATCCTGTGTGTGCATGTCACTAGATACCATTTGTTCCCAGACAGAAACATGCTTGAAAACCAGCTGGTAGTTTCAACCTTGAATGGCCAATGAAGAGAAGACAGTCATCCTAGGCTTTTACTTAAAGCTGGGCATGCCCTTGGTCATTCTCACTGGGTCTTCAAGTCTAGATTTAGAACTGGTGCCTTGATGTAGAAGATAATGATCGTTAGGTGTGGAGCCCTGGACGACAGTCCATCCCGCACTAATCAGCTGCTGACCCTGCGCCGTGGGGCCGCGTGCGCCACCCTCCTGCCCCTTAAGACCCGGTGGTCTTTTCAGCGGTCCAGCATCCCCAACACGTGGTGAATTCCACCATTCAGCCTCTCCCTGGGTATCTTTGGAACATTAGCAAATCTCACAGACACGATAAAGAAAAGGGTGATACACTTGAAGCAGAGTGAATGTCATTTATGGAGACAAACATAAATCACCAGAACCAAGCACCTTCAGGCTGGAAACCAGTTCTGTGAAGCCACGGCACTGACGCCTACCATTAAAGCAAACACACCCAGTGAGGGAGGGAGGAAGAAATGCAGTTACCGTTGGGCTCTTCAATGACCAGAGAAGGCAGGTGAAAAATATGGTTGGAAATTTGAGGAACTTGTCCTTTTCAGCATTTTTTAAATTTCAAATTCTCTACCGTTGCATGTGGCATGCCCTGTTCTGGGGAGTGATTCTTGTCCATACTGCTCTGAGCCGTGAGAGTCTCATCAGCACAATTAACAGGACACTGGTCGTTGGTGTCATGTGATTCCCACAAGGGAAAAAGACAAAGAGCAAGTCTTTATGCACCAGTGCCGTTCTGATGAACAGAAGTGATAAATCGAGGAACCTGCCCCGGAGATCAATGAAGTTGATGTCATGATGTCAGACTGAGTTGGGAGGTCAATGCTGAGAGGCAGACGGACGTTGTCTGGCCATCTGGGCTTGACCCATTGGGCCCTCCAGTATTTTGGTAAAAGCTCTACTGAAAATTCCTTCCAACCAAAAATGTCAGCATTTGGGGTATAAGAGCATTGGATCTGTCTGATTGAGGCAAGTTAGACTCTCTCATTTCTCATTTGTTTCTTTTACTCAAATACTAGGCCATTGAACTTAAACACATTCTTTCCTTAGAGACTCAACTTCTACCCAAGTGAATTTTTACCAAGGAAAACTCTAAGGCTGAGTTTGGTGGTAGAAGAACCCAAATCTTTGATACCTTTTTCTTTAATCACCACCATGTGGCCACACGTAAGGATTGTCCATTTCTAGAAGCAGGCTTCCTTTAACCACCTTCTTAGGTGTTTCCTCTTAATTATGACTACAAGAAAGTTACAAGTTGAAGTGGAAGAAAAAAATTGTTGTCCAATATGGAGTCCCCAAATTTCTAACAAAATTGTTGACTATCTGATAGCTTTGTTAAATATTTATTAAGCATCTGTTATTAGACACTACTACTCTTAGTTCTGTAAGAATGTCTTTCCGTATTGAATCCTTTGGTCCATTGTTCTCTTCTTTGAAAGTATTCCTCATGTTCTAAGAAGTAAAAGATGATGAAAAATTTTTAATAATTTTATTATTATAGTATTTTTTAAAATAGTATTTCTTGTTGGAAACTCAAACTCAACTTTCTAATGGTAAGCCTATTTTTTCCCCAAAACCTGCTTGGTTCCCTGACTTCTCTCTTTCCATCTGGATCACCCACCACCATGTCGCCGCCATCTTTAATCCCTTCTTCATATTGCCATGTTACAAAGATTGGCCACGTGGGATGTTTCTCTCACAGCTGCTCCCATCTCTAGTGCCACCAGTCACCCATGATACCAATTAATTGTCACCTGTTCAACCCTCTCAACTGGTCTCCAGTTCCAGCTCTCTGGTTCGTCTTGAGCTAGCAAGACTCCGTCTTCTGGACATGTATGTTATTGTTCCAAGTACTCAGTGGTCGCCCACAGTCAGTGAACAGAGGCCCCTCTTGTCCTGCTGGTTCTTCCTCAGACTGGTTCTTCACTCTCTGATCCCTGTTCCTCCACCTTTTCCCAGCGTCACTTCTCATTCTCCCCATACCAATCTCTTGCTCTCAGCGCCCGATGACTGGGTGTTAGCTCTAGGATTTGCCTGTGCTGGGCTCAGGAGTCCGGTCTTAGCCTTCATCCCGGGCAGGGCATAGCTTTCTCTTGGGAACCTCCAAGAGTACTGTCTCCTCTCCTGATTCTACTTCCCACCTCGTCCTCCTGGTCTGGAGGTTCTTGAGGACTTGTCACTTGGTTTCAGACACTCACACGCTGCCTTGGCCACTGCTGCTTGTGTTCAGTACATTTCCATGAACCGGCAGTCCTTTGTCGACAAAATCATCTTCATGTCAGTCTGTCTTTCCCGTATTTGCCCACGTTCAGAACCCAGATTTTATAGTTCCACTACATTTCCCAGGACATGAAAGTCACTTACTATGAAAGTGAATTATGGATGATTTGAGGACTTTAGTCTAACCACAAAGGACATGTGCAAAGGACAGAGAAATGAGAAATTGTCACACGAGGATACTTCCTGGAAAAACCAGGGACCCACATCACCACTGGAATGACCTAGAAACATGAAGAAAGACTGGTCAGTTCCATGAAGGTTGAAGGTGACTGTGATATATCTCCATGGTGATTCCTCAGCAGGGCCGCTGGCAGGAGGCCCCAGACCACGAGCCTCCCCTCCCTCGTCTTTCCCTCCGGACTTCTGAGGAGAGAGCCACTTTCATTTGTGGTAGCCCACAGCCCCCTCCTCATGTCTCTTGTAGGCTGTGGTTTACTGCATTTCATCTTATGCCCAAGGCTAGATTATTAAGGATTGAATTGGAATTTTCCATAATAACTGCAACATAAACTTTGATTAGCATTTTGCCATGGTGTGATGATTTCTAAAAAATTTCCTTGCCCCTGTTATGGCTCAATTAGCGTAACTCAGGGGAACATACGCTGTGCCCACGTGATCCCTCTCTGATCTTTCCGTGCTCAAACTTCCCTAACAGCAAGATGACGTGGTAGAGAGAGTCCTGGGGATATATGTACTTTGGATAATCTGATCCATGCTCTATAAAAGCAACATTGATGAGTAATGCCTGGGAGATAGTTCTTTCCAAATCCCTCTGAAATACGGTATTGGCAAAAATGGTTTATACTTGGGAAACATGCTTCCTTCTTTCCCTAATACCTGCTTTTCTGTATTCAAGTTAATTTTTTTCAGTGTCCCAATGAGAGAGGGAAGTATACACTTAGCAGAGAGACATAGAGCCTTCAGGTTAATGTGTTTTGTTTTTATTTAGACCAGTGGTTCGTCTCTTGATAATATGTTTGTATACCTCCCAAGCCCCTTGACTCATCCATTGTGTTCTGAATGATGGCTGAAGTGTGTCTGACTCACACCCACACTGATGACTTAAGGTAGAGGAAGCTACTACGGATTTCTATCAGGAATTGTATTTGCAACCAGGAGCTGTCTCTGAGTTATGGTTTCTCGTGCTTGGAGAGGTAGGGTTCTTGGTTGCTTGAAGACACCTCAGCGCTTCTGGATCTGAGGTGGATACATTATTGTACGTGGTCCTGAGGTTTGGACCTATGCTTCCTGTGGCTTACTGTTTGTCATGAGATGCTCTCTCCACAACTTGATTGTAGGAATCCTGGCAAGGGCCCCACAACTTGGTACCAATCCTCTAGCCTGCCCTTCATATAGAAGATATATTAACTTCTAACATAAGTGGCTTAAAAATTATGACGTTTTGCTACCTTCACATTCTAGGTTAGCTCACATATTGGAGAAAGAATTATCCAAATGTTTGTATGTGAATTTCATGGTAATAAAAGTGTTGTCATGTAATATCAATCATATTAAATTTTCCTTTAAAATATTGAAGTCACTCCATAATGTTATGAAATATTAAAATCAAATATGTGAGGAGACTGAAAAGGATCTGCCTCATAAATTATGTCAGCTAATTTTGGGCTGGAAACGAAGGTCTCGGTGGAATCACGGTAGGGAAGGGTTCTTCACGTTTATGAAGGAATTGTTTAAAATACAGCTGCTGGTTTTGTCTGGGGAGGCCCTAATAACCTTACTTTCCCCAGATGGCTGTGGTTTACCTCAAGCAGGAGTGCTGTTTCTGGTGAGGCCCTGACTGGTTAAGCAGCAGCCTGGACGCCACCTGCCCGGCTGTCTGATGGGCTGGTCCAGAGACTCAGAATAAAACATCCCACTGACCCTGCCTCTGCCTTCCTACCTGGATGCTGGTCCGCAGACTCGCTCTGTGGTGTAGCTGTGATTTCTTTATCATTAGTCCCCGAGAAGCAGCCTGTCCCCAACAGTAACTAATCTGCTCCTCATACAAGAGAGTTCGTAGCTGTTGCTCTAAGTGAGACAGCCACGGGTTAGGACAGCCAGGAGAATACAAATGTCTAGCTAAGTGAGCACATCTGTCCAGCTGCTCGGCTGTGATCAGCTGTGTTAGTTCTGAGAATCATTTGTATTTTCTGACTGCTTATTTCAGTGTGTAGGAGTCTTCCTGCTCGACTGGTGCCTTTCGTGCACAAGCCTTTCACTTATGTGCTTATTTAAATTTTTTTTTCTTTTTTTCTCTATAGAGGGAGAAACATGACAAAAATTCTCTATGCTGCCATGGAGAAAATAATTGTGGTGGAACAGAGAAGCCCCCAAGTAAACGGGGGGGGGGTGATGATAATATCCAACTTTCCATTGGGCTTCTTGACAGCTCTTTGTGCAAACATGGATCTTTCCAGCTTTTCCCTTATTAGCCGGTTTCTTAACCAGCAGTTGTGCTTCTCAATAGGGTAATGGGCCTGATATAAGTAAAAGCTCCAGGTCTCCATCACAAGAAAAAAAGATGAAGTCCTGACAACTGTAGTAAGTTGAAAGGCATATAATTTGAGTTTCAAGGGCATCCTGTCTTAAAGTAGAGGTCTTTCCTTTAGCTAAAGAAATTAAACAGCATCCTTCTCTCTTTAAGGAAACGATGAATTTAGTGAAGAAAAGCACAAACTCTCTGTGCTAACCTAATTTATGCAAAATCATGCAATTAGTGATAGCTGTGCTAGACATTTTTTATCCAAATGCGCCTCTAATAAAACCATCACGAGGAGCAGTGCCATCTAATGTAAGTAGTAAACATGGGTAGTAAATTATTAATATCTGGTGAGGCATGCAGATGGCAGGGCTTCCATTTTCCCTTTGAGCTGCTTGTGCCCATTTGCTAATCCTTCTTGTAAAAAAAAATGGCAAAGATAAATATGAACTTTTCTTTGGAAAGTAACATTCAACAGGATATGAATGCAATAAATAGCACAGTGAATAGTACAGACCGCGCTTTCCACCTCCGCAAAGTGAAATGGTGGCTACTTTCTGCTTCATCTCTAGCATAACCTTAATCACGGAAGAGCGTTTTCACATGTGTACAGCTGGCTGGGAATGGCCCAGGTCAGGTGATTCGGGTGGTATTTTGCAATCAAGTCCCCATCGCTGTAACCTTGACAGGCCCCCACTGGCAAATGGAAAGGTAACCCCTAGCAAGTCCGTCCAAGGGAAGACATCCAAGTGCACGGACCCCGACCCTCTACCAGTCTGAGCTGTAGTCCTGGGGAATGACAGCGTGGCTTCTGAGCCAAGGCAGGGCCACCCCGAAGTTCCCACGCTGGCCAGTGCACCTCGAAATGCTTCTGCAGAACGTAAGCGCCTAAGCAGACAAGGTCAAATGAAACTGCCTCATTGCCGCCTCTGGCTCTGGGGCCCAACCGGCCTTGCAGCCCCCAGGCACAGACCTGCAGGGAAAGGGGTCAGCGTGGAAGTCCTGCTCTGTAGATGAGCCAAATGCACTGATTCTCTCCCCTGTTGACTCCAGAGGCGCCTCTCCTCCCCCACTCCTGGCATCCCCTTATCACTAGCTCCATCTCCCTGTGGCTTGTTTCTGGGGAGTAGAATGCTGAGGTCACAGGGACAGGTTCTTTATCCCAGCGATGCTGGAACCCTGAGCATGAACCAGCAAGACGCAGACTCTTGCTCTTGACTTTGGGCTCCAGGCGCCGCCCCGGCCACGGGCCGGCCCGGGGCATCCCCCTCCAGCAAGCTCGCTTGCTCCCTCTGCAGCGCTGGTTGGTTTCCCACACCTGTCCCGGGCTGACACGGGAACGGGACGCCATGCGCCCCGAAGCCCCGCGGATGCCGACCCCGGCCCGCAGCCCCGGGAAAGTGCCGACCCAAGAGAGCCCCGGCGCCACGGGAGGAAGTGGGTATTTCACGTGGGCAGCTGCCTTCGCTCCTGCTCGCGCCTCTCCTTCGCGGCAGGCGTCAGGGCCCCTCTGCTCGGACATATCCCCCCCGAAGTTAATCAGCCGCGCTTGCCAGTTCGCTCTAGTTTGTAAAATACTTAAACACCTCGAAACGTTCCAGAGACGCGGCCGCCCGCGATCCCCCAGTTCTGCCTGGCTAGGGTTCTCAGGCGCTCACGAGGCTGTGGCGTTTGTCTAGAACCGACAGCGTAGACATGCAGCCCCACCGCTCCCAGGCCGTCGTCGCCAAAGTTGCCAGACGCCCCTCGGCGACCCGGCCGCGCCAGATGCAGTTGCATAACCTCGCTCGCCGCCCGGTCCGCTCCTGGCTGCACCGGCGCGTCCTGGCCCCGGGAGCCGCCGAGTCCCGGACGAAGCCTCTTTGGGGGCGAGCGGGAGCGCCCGACCGGGGTCAGCGCCCGTCCGAGCGGTGCTCTGCCTGCGGCCAAGTGCAGCGGGCGCCCGGGCGCGGGAGGAGGGCACGCGGGGCTACGCTTACCTTCGGCTGCTTACAGATAAGTCGAGGTCGGTGCAGCGCCTGGCTCGGGCATGTCTCGCCGCGGACCTGGGCAAGCCTGGCGCGGCACGGAGCACTCCGGGCAGGGCATCCGCGGCGAGGCTCGCCGGGCTCGCGCGGAGGAAGGCTCGGCTCCAGGGACTCGGCCGGCTGCGCGCCCGCCGCCCGCCCCCTCCACCGCCGCCGGCCCGGCCCGCCCGGCCCGGCCGGCCCCCGCGCCGCAGCTCGCGTCCGGCCCGGCTCAGCGACGCGCACGGGGAGGCAGCGGCTCGGCCGGCTCCGGGGACGCCCGCGCGTTCGCTCGCTGGCGGCGCGGCGGAGCCAGCCACAGCCACCCGGCTCCGTGCTCCTCCGATGTCCTCATTTACTGCAATTGTCTTCGGCGAGATCTCGGAGCCGGGGCCGGGAGGCGGGGGCGGAGTGGGGGAGGGAGCGGGAGGGAAGTCCTTGCAGCCGCCCCCGGGTCCCCGCTACTCCGCGGAGCCGGGCGGCCGGAGGAGAGGGCGCCGGAGCCGCGCGCCCGCCGCCTGTGCGCCCGGCTGGCACCGAGGCGGGCGGAGCCCCGGGCCCCGCGGGGCGGGGGCGGGGGCGGCGCGGGGCCCCGCGGGCCGCGTGCGCGGGGTGGGCGATCTGGAGGGAGTGGAGCGGGAGGGAGCGGGGAGCCCCCGCCCGCCGACGTCCGAGCCCGAGCTGGAGGAGGAGGTGGAAGGAGCCGCCGGTGGCTGCCGCCTGCGCGCGGGGCTCCACCGCGGCGCGTCCTCAGGGTTTCTGGGCTGCAGGCGGCGCTGCGCGGCCCGGGAACTTGTTGAGTCTGCCCTCCAGCCGCCTCTGGAGCAGCTGGAGGGCGGGGGACCTGGCGCTTTTCTCTAGGGAGGGGTCGCCGGGGTCGCCGAGTGATGGCTGCCTGCTTGCCCGTGGGCCTAGCCCGGCGTAGCTCTGAAATCCTGGAGCTCGGGGGGCCGTAGACATCTGTCCCCTCACCTGCGGATTGCTGCCTAGGGGAGGCCAGGGTCAGGGTCGTGTTTTCCTGCGGAGTCCAGCCCAGGGTCAGCATTTCTAAGTGGAGACTGACAGGCCCGCCAGCTGTGTGTAGTGAGGATAGAGGTGGGAGTGCCCTCCCCCACCTCCTGGGTCTGTGGCCCAAGGCCATTAGGAACACTCCAGAGCTGACTCTGCCACTGCTCCTCATCAAGACGCCCCCTCCCTCCCTGTTACACATACCACCTTGCCTGCAGCCGCCACAGGGTATGTGTCCTTTTTGTCACAGAGCAGAGTTGAGCTCACTTGGGGAGGAACAGATCTAGGATGCCCAAGGAGCTCTTCCCCACCCACTCGGCAAATCCACCCAGTCCACCAATGGGTAGTGTGTCTTCTGAGCTCAAAGCGACTGGGCCACTGGCCTCCCTGATTCTGGCAGACCCTGGTGCCTGGGCCTGGGACCAAGCAGCCAGCTGGCCACAGGTCTCCCAGCTCCCCAAGTTTTCTCAGGATTGTAGCTTGAAGTTCACTCTTCTTGAACACTCTTGGAAGTGACCGCACTCGGTAGTGTGAATACTTCCCAAGAAAGGGCAGAGGAATGGTGGATCCAAGGGCAGTGGCTTTGGGGGATGAAATGGGAGGACAAGAGGAAAAGTACCTTTACCACATCTTCAGGCAGAGCGGCAGGTGCACACACCTGCAGCCATCTCCACGCCCACCCCCAGTCCCTGCGGCAGCACCAGCCCCGTGCCCAGATCCCAGCCATTTCTAGTTCCTTGTTCACTGGGCTCAACTGAGTCTAGCAGGGTGCGTAATACAGTGTCTGTTCTTTATAAATTTCTTTATATGTAATGCTTTATTTGTCTTAATGTGGTACTTGGTGCATCGTGTCCAAATGTTCCAAAAGAACAGCATCCTGAAACCGCCTCCTTCCCCTCTTACCTCTTAGCCTCCTTATGGATACAAGTCTGCAGTCCTCTGGCATCCAGATATGTCCAGGAAGGGAGTCCTGAACCTGGGTCTCCAAACTCTGTCTACTCACTCCTTTTCTTACTCCAGATTCTGGAGTGTAGTTTTTAGCCTGTTTTCTTCTGTGGCTGGCCCACGGTGCTGGTGAGAGCTGGCTGGAGACATGTAGCAGCAGATGCGTGCGTAGCCTGAAGACCTACAACTCCCTGTTCTGCCTGGATGGGACCTGATGTTGGGAATGTGTCGGACTTGGGGACATTTGATGCCACGTGGAAGGGATCACTGTCATGGATCGCTCCAAGATAATTCCCCTGGGGATGTGCCATTGCCACTGCATGCCCAGTATTTCTCCAGCTTTCTGTAAATCTTGCTTTATTGCTAATCCATAAAATTGAAATCTGCCTTCCATCCCTTAAACATGTCACTGTAAATAAAACTTCCGGGAAATACTGAAATTGTGCGGGTGGTAATGGACAGCCACATTTCTAGGGGCCCTGAGTAAAAACAGATAAACATAAAAGCATGCACCGCAGGACAGAGCAGAGCCCTGGGGGGCCGTGTGAGCTGCCAAGAAAATGGCTTCAGGGACAGTGTTATTGAGATCCCCATGATGTGTGATTGTAGGAAGAAAAACTGTAAGTGGCAGGTTAGAAAACCCACTTACAGGAAGACGAGAACTTAATGAACTTCTTAGTATCGTCAAGATTATCTCTAGGTGTCTGGTTGTCTCCTAGACTCCAGTTGTTTTTCAGTTATCCACGTCACTGGTATCCGCCCTTTGTTTGGAAGTAAGTCATCTTTTGTCTACCGTGTTTACCTTGCAGGTCTTCACATCACAAGTGTAAATACTGTTGAAAACATGTTTCACTGTAACTTTGCCTGTGGAGGGAGGTTCCACATGCGGGAGGCTGATGAGTCCTTGTGTCCATCCTGTTCTCACCTTGAAAGCAGACACTGCGAGGGGCTGGCCTGGGAGACTGGGGACTCATGAATGCCGTCTTCCTGCCTAAACACTCCCCCCTGCATTATAATTAGTGTCTTTTACAGATGAGACACATGCATGTTTTTAGGGGCTAGGATGAATCATTATGTTCAGTTTCCGCAGAAAAAGAGTTACAGTTGGTAGAGAGTTGATTCATTGTAGGAGTCAATTAGGTAAAATTGGTTTTGATTCAGATTTTTGCTGAAAAAGATGGACTTCCAAAAGGAGAAATAGCTACTTTTAAAGTGGGATTTCCTGGGCGCCTGGGTGGCTCAGTGGGTTGAGTCGCTGCCTTCGGCTCGGGTCCTGATCTCAGGGTACTGGGATCGAGTCCCGCATCGGGCTCTCTGCTCAGCAGGGAGCCTGCTTCCCTCTCTCTCTCTCTCTGCCTGCCTCTCCATCTACTTGTGGTTTCTCTCTGTCAAATAAATAAATAAAATCTTTAAAAAAAAAAAAAAATAAAGTGGGATTTCCTGAAAGCAGAAGGCCCTAAGAATTAAAGAGATGAGAAAGTACGAGAGAGATGACTAAGAAAATAGCCAAAGCTCTCCTCTCTTGCCTTCTTCTTGGCTGCGTGCAGGTGTCTCACAGAGATTTGCTGGATGCCCGCCCTCTTGTTGAGTTAAGTTATGAAGTCCCAGTTTCCACCTTTAAAAAGACGAGAATGTACCAGTCAGAGACAGACAAGGATGTTCATAACAGTTCTGACCACCTGAGTTCCAAACTGGAAAGAACTCCAGGATTTATCAGTTGTAGAAGGGATACCGTTTTTCTGGGTTTACTCCTGCAGCAGGGTCCCACCCAGCAGGGGAAAGGACCGGCTCAACGCGAATAACTTCACAAACGCTATGCAGAAGCAGCCAGGCACCCGAGTACACGTCGTAGTCCTAGGATTTCATTTCAGTGACGTTGCAAGAATGCAAAAAAGTCCAATGTCAGGTGGGGGTTGTCTTTGGCCTGGGCCACACTGCCTCTTGTGGTGTGGATTATCTGTATCTTGAACTAGGTGGTCACACACCGTATTCATACAGATAAATTCACTGAGACGCTCTCATCTTTCGAGTACGCCTCCTTTCTCTCTGGGCAGACGCGCTGTCTTTGCAGCATCGACACACGTGCCCCCTAGTAATCTTCCCTTTGATGGGACTGGCTTATGGTCAGTGAAGTTGGCTTGCTATATTGCCAATTCATAGAATCGTCAAAGCTGCTTTCTCTCCACATCCCAAGGTAAGAGAAAACAGGTCGCCTGCACAGGCCCTGCTGATGTCAATAAGACTTCTTGTCTAGCTAAGTACTGGGACCTCCTTCTTTGAGAGGCTGCCGCGAGCATCTGCTCGACTGTTGCGCACAGCCATGGTAGGGTTCCCTCTGGAAAGGATGTTCCGACCTTGTGCTTTATTGTCCTGAGTGACTGTCAGGTGAGCCGGTGTCTGTGATGGCAGGTTCTGTCCTCCAGCCCCGAAGCGGTGGTTGCAGATCAGCTGTACGCCACCGCTGCAAAGGAGAGGGAACTCGACTGGCCTGAACCTGGAGGGGAGACATCAGTAACACCCAAATGCTTCTCTTTTCTCTTTCAAGAACAAGACATCCTGCAAAGGGGCTCCAGCCAGACCTCATCTTTTGCCTGGAAGACCTGAGAGGAGGCCTTCTGAATCATTTCCTTTGTCCTGTTCTGCTCAAGCATTGATGCTCCCCTTTCTGGACTGACTTTCTGAGCAAAAGAGTCTCCCTCTGTGTGTAACCCCATGCCTGTGGCTCTGCCATTGTCCTGGCAACAAAGCTGTGTTTCCTCCTGGTGGGAAGCAGAGCTATGTTTCTGAAATGCTGGCCTGTGCTCCTGGGACGCTCTCCACCCCGAATTTCTTTTCCTTCCTGATAAGCGACCAGAGATGGTTTATTGGCCTGGAATACAATTTGGTTTGGAAAAACTGAACATCGCACAGATTAGTTGAAATCCCTCGTTTTCTATTATGCATCATTGTGAATCTGATGTATCTGTGGGCAGTGCAATGGTTTTCTTTTTCAAGAGAACAAAGGTGGCTCTAGGTTTCCTTTACCACATCCTACCACAGGGACAGCAACAGGAGGAGACGGTTGAAGAGGGACCCTGTGCTTCTGGCTGGCCCCTTTCTACCCTTCAGCCCCTTTTGAGTAGGGCTCTGATGGAACCCAAAGGCTTTCAAAGGCTTTGGCCCCCCACTAAGTCAGTAACTGCCCCTCCCTGCCTTCAGGTGGCTACTTTGAGAGAGAAGCAGGGAGACTGTTTTGCTGACCTTCGTCTTGTGAGTGGGGGCTTTTCCATTGTCCAAGTCTGACCTGTTGGGGAGCGGACCTCTCCCGCAGGAGGAGAAGACTAAGGGGCTTTTCTGAGTCCCTTCTGGTAACACCGGTGTCTCTCTGAGCCCGCCGCACAGCAGGTTGTGTGCCAGGCCGGAGAACCATACCTTGGACCAGAATTAGGTCAAGAAGGGATAAAAATTGCTTTCAGATTTCAGTGTCTGCTCTGCTAATCTATTCTGCTGGTGTCAACCGTGGACAGCCCTTCCACGGCCCTCTGCCCGGTGCTTGCAAGGCCTCTGCTGGTGGAGGAGAGCTCCGAGGGGAGGCCTGAGGTTTTGCACAGCGCCCCCTGTGGGCTGTGTACCCTGGGTGTTTCTGAATGCCCTCCATTGACCCCCAAGCTTTCCTAGACCTGAAGGCAGGAGGGAGAGGGGGGGGGAATAGAAAACGAACCTCTCCTGTTCCACTCCTGTCCTGGCACAGAGTCTGTCTGACGGTGGCCGGCCACTTTGGTTTTCTGCCTACAGAACAGGAGGTGCCCAACTCTGCTCGGCCTCTCCTTTTCTCCTCACCGGAACACCCTGAACTGGATAGTGTTAAATTGTTCTCATAGATGAAGACCAGAGACGTTAGGTAATTTCTCCAAGGTCACGCAGATCGGAAGTGAGGAGGCCTAGATCCCAATTCAGTTCTGCTGGGTGCCGCAATGCAGCTGCCTGCTCGGGCTCATTGTTGTGATGCGAACTTGAGTAGTGTTCAAGAGCACACGTTACCATTTAGTGTTACTCGAAAGGACCGCCTGCTCCTCAGATGTCATGGCGTGTCCACACTGGAACCCTCCCTTCTGGGCTCTTGTGGTATTAGTGGGGCTCTCTCTTGGGTGAGATACTGGCTCGAAATGTTAACTGCCAAGACCACTGTCCCCTCAAGCAGATAACACGCCCAGGCTGACTAAAGAGTGTCTTTGAGCCGGTCATCTTTTACCTTTACTAGCTCTACCTCCTCTTATCCCTGTATCAGTCACAGTTCGAAGTCAAAGCTGTCCTTGGAGCAGCGGTGTGCCATCACCGTGGCACGTTTGGATAGCACTGTATGCTCGTCCAGTAGAATCTCGAGATCGTGACGCATTTTCTTCATTGAATGACAACAGCTGTCCATCGCTGTATGTGTCTGTTCCATATTTACCCCAAAGACCATTTCAGGTTCTTTGGGCACCAGTGATGGTGACATAGTCTTACTGTGGTCTTTGTGGACTTTGCCCAACCCATCGGTGGTCTCAGCACCTGACCTCAGGTGTACTGCTCAGGGCTGTGGATCATGAATGACATGGTAGCAAGCTACCATCTATTGGAAAGCAGGCATTTTGCTTTTAAATGCCACATTCCAAATGAGAAGAGTACAGAATCGTTTTAAAATCTCCAGTTACGTTTGATGACTTCTAAGGTCGTGTATGGAGTTTCAGTTCCATATGTTTTTTTAAAAAAATAGTTCTTTTCCTTGTATCATTGGGTCCGTGGAGGATTAAATAATAGGTCGCTACTTTAATTCCGCTGCACTGTAGAGTTGCAGATCTCCTGTTTCCTATTTTTCTAATTTGTGGTTTGGCACATTCTGGAACTTTTGGGGGCTCTAAATGCGTGTGGTGCCTTACATACTCACTTCTAGGTTGCCATTCCTGAACCCTAGTGTTCCTTTAACCAATGTTAAAGCACGCATCAAAAACACATTCTAACACAGTTCTTGCCCAGTCATAACTGTCTCTGGGATTTCAAGAAACGGAAGACGTTTGGGTTTTAAATGTTGCTCAGCAGTCTTTCTTAAACACAGACCTAGTGCGCATTGGTCAGTGTTCTGTGGTCAGGGGTGAAGATGTCATGGTTCTCCCCGATCCTGGTGTCCCAGCGAACACCGCTCCAAGACAGGTTCTCTCCCTGCCCTGGAAGCAGAACTCCAAGCGGTCCCCAGGCTTCCCAGAGTCAGAAGGTGGAAGCATCTCGATGTCCCAGAGCACGTGTTGCTTCCAAGTGAAGGAGGCAAATCACGGAAAACTTTTTCCCACTTGTGCTCATTGTTTGGTTGTTTTGGTGGATTAAAAGAAGAAACTTGAAAATTAGTGTTTCTTTAAAGAATAAGTTTGAGATGTGAATTTGGAGATTGTCACCAATGAGATGAAACAGCATCAGCAGAAAAATCAGTTAGTATAAAATTTAAAGGAAATCTCAATTCACTTTATGTGTATTCTCAGCCTGAGCCTGAACCTGAATTTGGTGAATATTGAAAAGTTCACCTGGGGTAAGACAGTTAAGCCATAAGTGAGGGTTCCAGAAGCCGGGATAGGTGAGGACCAAAGAGGCCACTTTTGGCCACAGTTCAGCACGCCGTCCTTCCATAGGATCTGTCTTCCCTCAGCCCGTCTTGCGTGTGAGATCTCTCTGCCTATTCCAATGTGGGTTGCTCTGCTCCATTTGAGCAGCATAAGCAAATGTAAAATTACCCTTTTATTAGGATGTCTTGGGCTGTGAGCTTTGTGCCCTCAAGTTCCAGTAGAAGGTAAAATTTATTGATGATTTATTTTGCTCCCTGAATCCAAGTATGTAAGTGAAGAAATTCTTTTTAATGGTGCCCTCCCCCCGACCTTCCCAGCAGAGTAAATATTGTCACATGAATTTGCTGATGATACTTCCGAGTCCCTTAAAATAAGACTTGTGATTCATTCACACCATGAAAATAGTAAAGAGCCAACAGCTTCACCTGTGGGTTCATAAGTTACTGGCTCTTTCCTTTTTGGTCCCTGGGTGTGAATGAACATCTTCCCTTCTGGAGCTTTCTCTGCTTCCAGCCCGTGCAAGGACAAGGAATAAGGGCTCCGGCTCTCCGCTTCAGGCTCTGGGGCTCCGGTTCAGGCTCTGGGCTCCGGTTCAGGCTCTGGGGCTCCGGTTCAGGCTCCGGCTCTCCGCTTCAGGCTCTGGGGCTCCGCTTCAGGCTCCGGCTCTCCGCTTCAGGCTCTGGGGCTCCGCTTCAGGCTCTGGGGCTCCGCTTCAGGCTCTGGGGCTCCGGTTCAGGCTCCGGCTCTCCGCTTCAGGCTCTGGGGCTCCGGTTCAGGCTCTGGCTCTCCGCTTCAGGCTCTGGGCTCCGCCCCGGGGGTTCCAGGTGCGGGCTCCGCCGCTGTGGGCAAAGGGGAGAGACTCCGTCCGACATTCTGGACAGCTTCTCATGAGAAGATAGGGCACCCCCTCCTGGTTGTGGAAGTGGTCTGAGCCCAGTGCCCACGCCTTAGAGCATGTGGCTTGCCAAAGAAATGATTTCCTCTCGCACTTTAGGCTCATACAGAGTTCTTTTTGGACTTCTTGCTTTCTTGATGGGAGTACAGACCTTGTTAGTACTGAAAGGACATTTTAAAACGTTGCCGAAGTGAAATCAGCTTAAGGTGTGAGGCGTATGACAAGCGTTGAAACGTGGCTGGTCTTCGCCGTGAAATTTAAACAACCCCTGCTAAAGCAGAAAGAATATTTCTATACCATGTAAAATGCAAGGATCTCCTGTAGACTTGCCTGTTCTTTATTTCTTGACAAGCGTGCATAGTCTCTACACTTGTATACAGAAAGATCCAGTATTTTTGAAGTTATTCATTCATGGGTGCGGCTCACTTTAAACAAACCCCTCGTATGAGAGAAGGGCCTGGCCACAGGTGCACTGTGAGGTTGCCCTTTTACAAGTGCTCATTTTGTATAATGCTCCTTGCAAAGACCCACTGCCTGTTATGCGCTTACAGGGTTTCTGTCTTCTGAAAATTATTTGCTTCGCGACTGTGTAGCATTGCATCTCTTTCAGCAAGTGTGATCTTTGGTGTTTTCTTGCATATACGCATGTAGCAAGGCTCGTGTATGCTGGGCAGTATCCGACATTGCTTGTGCTGGGTTCCTGCACTTGTTCCATGAGGAGGATGGTCTGGGCGTGACTAGGGCAAAGCAGGACATGGGCTAATTTCCCTAAAGTCCCCTTCTAAGTCTGGGTGGCATTTCCTCAGTAAGAACCAGAGCTCAAACAACAAAGAAGCCAACGTGTCTGCCACAGGGCCAGGCTCCATGCTTGGAGCTTTAGACATTTTTCTCTTGTGTTCAGCCCCCCCCCCCCCCCCCCCCAGCAGTGTTAGGAAGCTCTAACACATGATCCATTCATGTGCTATGTAAACTGGAGGGCTGGTTGTATAGCTGTGTGAAGGAATCGTGGAAGATTCCTTGCCGATACCTCTTGTCAAAGTTGCAGTAAATTGGACCTTACTGACGTGCTCTTCTTAGTTCTTCTACAGATCTTGTCCAGTTTGACGCTGTCTCTTCGTTTTTATGATTGCCAACGCTCTGCTTTCCCTAATCTAACTATAGCAGACCCTTGGACAACACGGGTTTGAGCTGCATGGGTCCACTTAGATGTGAATGTCTTTTATATAAATACCATACTCTAATTTTCTCTTCTGATTTCTTTTAACACTTTCTTTCCTCTAATTTATTTTACTGTAAGAATACATCATTTACTATATACAACATATAAAATATGTGTTAATTGGTTGTTTCTTGTTTTTGGTCAGGCTTCCAGTCAATGGCAGGTCCTTGGTAGGTGAGTTTTCTGGAGGTCGGAAGTTCCACGCAGACTTCCCTCTGCATAGACATCACTGCCCCCCATCCCCACATTGTTCAAGGTTCAACTGCAGACTCCTTGCTTATTAAATACTTTCTTCAGAATGTATGCTAATTTTTTCTGGGTAAAAGGCAAGCCTTGGCATCTCAGGTCTTATTCTCCATGAAGTGCAGGCTGGTTTTAGGTACACTCTTTCCTCCATAACTGTTATTACACTCGGGACCTTCATGTGGAAGTAGAAAAACACTACTACCCTCATTCTCCAGTCTTCATTGAGCTAACTTGAGTTTATGCCAATTGGTTCTTCTCTGCTGCTCATGATTGTAGAGCTTTACATGAATCAGCACCTTAATCATCCTAAAATCTCTGTAAACCTAAGTACTGTTATCAGCACCATTTGTCAGATGAAGAAAGAAGCACAGGGAGGTCAACAAATGTGATGAAATAAGCCAGGAATCTTCCTTAGAAATCACTAGAAGTTGTGGAGAATTAAAAGTAGTCTCTAGAAGTATCAGATAACAGTTCAACTTCCACTGAGGCAAAAACCATATTTTGGCCTCGTTCGTTTTTCCCTCACACCTGCATGAGCCAGTGTCCCTTTTGGGAGGCCTGGAATCACTGTCTCCCTTTACGCAGGACAACAGATTAGCATTTGTTCTTGGACACGTTGAGAACGTGGATGAGTATCTTGTTTTGGGATTGCCTTCATAGACAACTCACTTTACTGCCTAATTGTTGATGGGAAGAATAGTTTATAGCAGTGGTTATCAACTTTTTCTTGGAGAGTTACATAATAAGTGTTTTCAGCTTTGTAGGTCATACTATCTCTTGTGAAAACTCATCTCTGCTATTGAAGCAGGAAGTAGCCATAGAAAATACGTAAACTGTGAATACGGGTGAGTTCCAGTAAAACTTTATTTGTAAAACGAGGGAGTGGGTCAGATTTGCCCCATGCTGTAGTTTGCTTTTCCCTGATTTATACCATAAGTCCCTTTGTAAGAATTTTGATTCCATGCATAGACCCCAGTTTTTTGTTTTTTGTTTTTTTGTTTTTTTTAAAGATTCTATTTATTTATTTGACAGACAGAGATCACAGGTAGGCAGAGAGGCAGGCAGAGAGAGGAGGAAGCAGGCTCCCCGAGGAGCAGAGAGCCCGACGCGGGGCTTGATCCCAGGACCCTGGGACCATGACCTGAGCCGAAGGCAGAGGCTCTAACCCACTGAGCCACCCAGGCGCCCCTAGACCCCAGTTTTTAAGGATGAATTTATAAAGCATTTGATTCATCACAGGAAACTGTTTTTTTCCCTTTTGCTTCTTGTATATGCTGGATTCTTAGAAACCTGCCTTATTTGAGATCTGAGCAGAATTAGATCAGTATATTCTATGAAGGATTACTTTTGGTGAAGAGTATGGTGATGGAACTATTCGTGTGTATTTGAGATGCACCTTTTTGGAAAAACAGAAAAAAACTAAAACTGGGGATGGCAACATCTTTGTCATTGTGTGCTAGAAGAATTTTGCTTTTCTGGGTATGACATAACTCTAGTTACTGGAACTTGAATGCAGTTGTCTCTTCAATGGGAAGCCATGTATGCTGGGGGCTTTTTTCCTTCCCATACTCCCCCTGAGAGAACCTTGTGTAAGTCAAGACGAGACAATGCCGGACAGTTAATATTGGATTTTCATCTCTGGCTGATTTATTTAAGTGCTTCATGAGACCAAATGAAATATCTTTGCTGTAGGCTTTTCATACTAGAGCTTTTATGCTGACTGATGTATTTTTTGTTTTGTTTTGTTTTTGTTTTGAGAACTTCCAAACAATTGAGATAAATAGTTAAGTTTCTATAATTGTTCTTTGGTACCCATTTGAAGAATGCTTACTAGCTTAATGTGAATTTTCTCACCAAAGGAAGGATCAATAATCAGTCAGATATCATTTATTAATGTTGTATTTAATTCTTCAGATTTGAGTATCGTTAGGGAGCAATGATCCCATGGCCTAAATGTCTCTCAACTTGCCAAAGATGTGACATGGTGATCGTTTAATTCCATAAACTTTGTTATATGTTCCTCCCGACTTTCATTTTTATCAATTCTGTATCTGTTAGGGCTTTGCAAATTCTCCAGAGACATAAGATCAAACTTCTGACTTTCATGTACAGTGTTTTTGTGTAGCCTGTCATGGGGACTGTGGGGCTCCTGTGTTGATTAAAATTAGTTCCTTGTGCGTGGTGCTAGAATCTGCCTCCTGGTCTTTAGTACAGTTTCTCTTTGGTGGCGCCACGTGCTTACCTAGCAACGAGAAGCCTGGCCTACCTTCTTTTCTCTCAAGTGTGTTTAACTGAAGGAAGTATTTGAAAATTTATCTTCTCACTGCATAACTCTCGGAAGCACTGAAATTCCCTTGAATATCCAGAGGCAATCTTTGGTTTTATACTCTGCGCCAGCCGACAATGCATAGTGGCTTTGAGAACCAACGCGTCAGGATGTTGAACTCACAGAAGGTAGGAGAAGGGTGAAGTTGTCTTTGGATTTGGGGACAAATAGGTGTGTATGTGTGTGTGGATGCGTGTGTTTTAAGGCTTGGTTTGGATTTTATAAAAGAAAAAAATCAGAGGTCACTTTGCATGGGAAGATCTCACTTAGGATTTTCTGTAGGTTGGAGAAAAGAGCAAGGGAAGGTTGAAGCTTTGAGGAGAGCGGAACTGGGGATCGGGTGGCCTCTGCGTGGCCTTCGCTTCCCTGGTGGCTTCTGGACGCGAGGTCGAAGGCACGTGTCATCCCCTTGTCAGAACTGACAGCATGACCAGGCACGTCCTGCAGTGCCCCAGTGGAGCTGGAGGGCTTCGCGGGCTCACCAAACCCATCCTTCCTTCTTCCCTTGGTCAGAGCTGCCTTGCATTTTTAAATGATGGATCTGGAAACTGGAAGAAGTATAAATGCAAGAAAGTGATTCCTGCCAGTGAGTGCTCCGTCAGATGAGTCGTCCAAACAAACATGTCCCCCAACTGGGTGATTAAGTCTTACACGTAGAATTTCCTGAGGGAACTTTGCCGAGACCCCAGGGTCATAGCAAGCCTCGGGAGTGGGCGTGTCCGCCGACTTGGGTCCCCGTGTACTCCCAGGCAGCACAGCCCCTGAGCACCTGACTTCACCTGAGACATGTCATTTTGATTGGAGTTCGCCCTAGTAGTTTCCACATCTGCTCTGCTGTTTTCCAAGGACAAGAGGACTTGGCTTGGGAACTGCAAGCTTGGCCGCTGCATGGGCCGGTGGCCGTCCGCAGTCCCTCCCCGGCGCCCCTTGGACACATCATCCTGCTATGCCAGTCTTACTGTTATGTTTTCAATCAGGGGGAAAAAAAAAGAGAGAAGATTTCTATCTCTGTTTCTTGGTTCCCTCACAGCGAGAATGAAATTTTTTATGAAGTCTTAAATTTGGTGGTTACCGTCCCATTACCTGTAGAAGCTAGCATAAAGACTCTGCTCTGCTGCCATCAGCACGTGCTGTGGGCCCCGTCAGGGCCCGGAACAGGGCCCCAGTGCTCGTCCCAAGAAGAACGGCCCCTGCTCGGCTCTGCAAATGGCTCCCACGGTTGCCGTGGAGCTCCAGGGAGGTGACACGGGAGGCCTTAGCGCTGCTGTAAAGGGACCGCGCCTGAGACCCTGTGTAACTGGATGATAATACAGTCAGGAGGGGCTTTCTGTGATTACAGCCAAATAACTCTCCGGTTGAGCTCCGGAATCCAGACGAGCAAACTACCAGGAGCCAAGTTAGGCTGCTGCTTTTCCCTCCTCCTCTTTCTGCTGTCTGTCACCGGGCACCTCGAGAAGCTAATGGCGCAGGCCCCGAAATCTGGAATCTGTGGGGCCCAGCGAGCTCTTGGCTCTGCCCGTCCCCGCAGGAGCTGAGCTGGTTGAGCTTGGAAGCAGGATGACCTCTGCTGGTCTCTCTCTTTGTTTTCTTCCCCAAGGATTCCTGGGTACATGAAGTTGAAATGCTAATGCAAATTCTCTCCCTCTGCCTCATTGTCCTAGGCATTACTATTTTTATTTTTTTAAAGAGTGGACTAAAAGCTCTGATGACTCTTGTGGCTGATTTCTGAGTGTGAGGAGGGCTTTATGACTTAAATTCGTGCCAGTCGGCCCCTCTCGGCGTCTCTCCTCAGGGCTAGGCTGCTGAGCCCTGCACACCCTTTGCAGGAAGGGCAGCAGGGGAAGGCCAAGTGCGCCTTGCTGGACAGAAGGGGTTTGTGTGTCTCCTTGGTTGGGTGGGGCATTTCTCTTCATTTACTCAGTGGGTTAATAGTCTAGGGTTACAGGCAGGTGGTATCGCTTGCTTTAAGAGGAGACACACTCCTGGCAGGGGGCTCCGGAGCCTCATTTGCTGACCTTAGGAAACCATCATCTGAGTCTCCCATGTGCTGTCTTTACAGAGGTGGGCAGAGGGACTGCCTCCCCTTCCTTGTGAATTCGGGGTCTCGAGATACGCTCTGACCAGCGTCTGGTCCTCCTTAGAGGACACTTTTATTATTATCTTATTTGTTTCTGACATTTTACAACTTTTATTATTGAATTTTTAATACATGGATTTTTTTTTTTTTTTTTTTCCTAGTAGATGTTGTTTCCTAGTGGGAATTACATCTGGGTCAAATAAGAGAAGTTCCAACACCATGATTTCTGTTAAAACATACTCAAAAGTAATGCAGGTAGCTGGTGGCCCAGGAAAGTGGTGTCACAGGGCGTTGGGGGATCTCTACTTATCAGCCACCCCTGCATGGGGCCCTGAGTCCTCCCTGGGATGTGCCCTGAGGCGCACACAGTGGCCGGGAGACTTACCCTTTCCTCACTCGGGTCCTTCTCCTCCCCCCACCCACCTCTTTCTTTGTTTCTTTCTTTGTTTCCTTCCTTCCTTCCTTCCTTTCTTGATTTTATTTATTTATTTGACAGAGAGATAGTGAGAGCAGGAACACAGCAGGGGAGCAGGAGGAGAAGCAGGCCACCCACGGAGCAGGGACACCGATGGGGCTCGATCCCAGGACCCTGGGATCAGGACGTGAGCTGAAGGCAGACACTTAATGCTTGAGCCACCCGGCGCCGCCACACTCAGTTTGGTCTTTGAACTCACACGAACAGTTTCTTTACAGGCAGACATATGCAGGGCTGCTATGTGATGACCCTGGTCACTTTTCAAGAAAAGTGTGTGCTTGAGGGGCTATGAAAGCATGTGTTAGAAATCCAGATGGAATTCTGTTAAAACGTAGAAAGACTTGACTGTTATAAACTTTCGATTCAGGCCCGTGCTGACTAAGGAGGACCAGGCCCCTTGCTTCCAAGAACTCTCACGTCCTAGACCGGTCACCCCTTTGTGCTTTCTGATCACCTGACTGAGTTAAGCCGTTCCCTGTGGGGCTTCCCTGAAGCACAGTCACTCAGAAGCTCTCGTGTCCTGTATGAATTTGTGCAGACTTTTTTTTCTTGCCGAAGGAGGAGTTTATCGAGTCTGTAAGGTGCCTGACCGCAATGGCAGCGCCCCTGCTAAGGACGGACGACCTCATCGGTTAGCTGTCCTGCCGGCTCTTCTTCGTTCCCTCCCCCCTGTGCTGTCCCCAGAACGACGGAGAGGATCACGTTCACTTCCAGGCTGAGTCCCTGCCATCTCTGTTCCATGAGGATGTTCTGCTTCTTTGTTTTTCTTTTTCCCTTTCAAGATTTTATTTAAATTCAAGTCACTTCACATATGGTATAGTATTAGTTTCGGGGGTAGAATGTAGTGATTCATCAGTTGCAAATAACACCCAGTGCTGCCTGTGTTAAAGGCTCCTGAATGCCATCACCCGGCTCCTCCATCCTCTGACCGCCTCCCCTCCGGCAGCCCCAGCTTGTTCCCTAGAGTTAATAGTCTCTTATGTATTAGGCTAAGTGAAATAACTCAGTTAGAGGAAGAGAAATACCATATGATTTTATTCATATGTGGAATTTCTGAAACAAAATGATGATGTCTACTGCTTTATAAAGATTTTATTTATTTATTTGTCAGAGAGAGAGAGAGAGCGAGTGAGCGAGAGTACAGGCAGGCAGAGTGGCAGGCAGAGGCAGAGAAAGAAGCAGGTTCCCTGCTGAGCAAGGAGCCCGATGTGGGACTCCATCCCAAGCACGGTGGGATCATGACCTGAGCCAAAGGCAGCCCCTTAACTGACTGAGCCACCGGGTATCCCAATGATGTCTTCTTTTTCTCCTTCTTCTTTTTCTTCTTTTAAGAAGATTTCATTCATTTATTTAACAGAGAGAAATCACAAGTAGGCAGAGAGGCAGGCAGAGGGAGAGGGGGAAGCAGGCTTCCAGCTGAGCAGAGAGCCTGATGTGGGGCTCCATCCCAGGACCACGAGATCATGACCCAAGCTGAAGGCAGAGGCTTAACCCACTGAGCCACCCAGGTACCCCTGATGTCTACTTCTTAAATTTAACTTTGGAGAAGTGTTTTCACTTAGAAATCTCTCTCTCTCTCAAATATATATATTTACTTTTAGCTGTAGTATGTGCATTTTATAATGTGTGATAACCACACAATGAAAGGATGCATGAAATCAGATTCTCTGCCCACTCCCCCTATCCCATCCAGACAGCCTGGCGTATTATCTTTCCACACCTGTCTTCTTGTTCATGAGTACTTAGACAACATTTTTATTTACATATATATAATCTCAGATTATTACCGAGAGTGGGAGAGTGATGTTTTCTTTGTTTTGTGTTTATAAAGTGGAATCAACATATTCACATTACTCTGCATTTTTTGAGGAATTTTTTAGAACAGTTTTAGGCTCACAGCAAAACTGGGGGAAGCACAGAGATTTCCATGGATGTCCTGTCCCCACACATGCCCAGCCTCCCCGACAGTCAGCATCCCCCTCCAGAGCGGTCCATCTGTTAACGCTGATGAGCCCACACTGACGTGGCGTCATCACCCGAAGGTCACAGTTGAGGGTCCGCTCTTGGTGTTGGAAATTCTGTGGGTTTGAACGAATGTATAATCACGCACATCCACCATTGTAAAATCATACAGAATAGTGTCATTGCCCTAAAAGTCCTATGTGTCCTCCCCTGCTCATCTGTCCCCAACAGTCCCTGGCGACTACTGATCTTTTCATGGTCTCCAGAGTTTTGCCTTTTCCAAAATGTCATGTACGTGACCTTTTCAGATTGTCTTCTTTCACTTAGTAATATGAATTTAGGGTTTCTACTTCATTTGGTGTGATTGCTCATTTCTATTTCGTGCTGAGTAACACTCCATTGTCTGGGTGTAACTATTTATACATCCTTCTACTGAAGGATGTCTTGGTTGCTTCTAAGTTTTGGCCACAATGAGCAAAACTCTTGTAGACATCTATGTACAGGCTTCTGTTTGGGTATATGTTTTCATCCACTTTGGGTAAATACCAAGGACCACAATTGCTGGATCTAGTGGTAAGAGTGTGTTAAGATTTGTCAAGTTGCTTTTTTACATTTGACAATAAACGTGCACGTTCCTGCAGTCTGTAGATAGGGGCCTGAGTGTTCTGTTTATTCCACCAGGATATTCTTTAAACATTTCTCATCTGTAATGAACTGAAGGCTATCATTCCTTCCCTAATTTTTCAGAACAAATGTATTAGTACTAATAACCTTTGCTGCAAATACATTCATGTTTGTTCTTCCTGGTGGAATTAGTGATTTTAACATACTGCTTACAAGATAAGTTGTTTTGGGGTAGCATCCCCAGCAGCAGTAGGATCCTAGATAAAGAAAACAACAGATAATTTTTCTTTTTATTCAAAGCAATCACATGATATTTTCTAGTGCTTCAAAAGGTGATAGATCTAGAGCATTCCTAGGAACGATCCGATGTATGCTTCATAAGGTACTCTTGTCTACTCTAGGCTAGGGTACAACGTATATGATTTGGAATCTTATGTGGGGGTGTTGTCAAACATTTTCTGAGCGATCGTGATCAGTTCCACTTAATGGACTGGTCAATAAGATTGTGTAATACCAAGCTGAACCAAATAAAAATGTTTCCTGACAGCAGCATTTGCAGAAACTTTCATAGCTGAACGTATGTTGTGAATTTATAAAGGCTGAGCTAGAGCTCAGCATTGCAATGTTTTCCTGACTCTCCTTCCCCAGGAGCTCTTTCTTTACGTATTTTGGTGAAGCATGCCAGGGCATGTTCCAGGGGATACACTTTGGGGAATGACGCTCCATTTTTGCACACTGCATGTAGATCCTGGAGCTTTCCTACTGCAGAGCACTCTGCCTTTTCCCGCCTCACTGTCAGTGCTCAACAGCATCCTTCATTCCTTCTAAATCGATATTTGTTGTGCACACGAGAGAATAAATACAAGTGTGTACGGTTTGTTTATTTGATTCTGTTAGTTAACGTACGGTGTTATATTCATTCCAGTGTACTACGTCGTGATTCAGCACTGCCGTACGAGTATGTACAGGTTAAAACGTAATAAAATGGGTCGTGTATCGCCTCAAGCTCAAGATCCTAAGATGTTCTTGTCCCTCAACCAAATGCCTCCTCTTTTTCTGGTGTCGTCTTTCGTCAGGCTTCTGGGTTACTCACCTCCTTGTTCTTCTGCATCGTCTCCTCACGTATTTACATAGTCCTTCACAGTATTTTCTTCTCTTTTGCCTCTATGAGCCTTCCATCGACATGGAATCATAGGACACACATTTTCCCATGACGATATGGTTTTGTGATCTGTCCACGTCGGCGGGTTCGGCTGTGGTTCCTTCCTTTTCTTTGCAGATTACAGTTCCAGGCGGAGGATGACATCACGGCCGGGTTATCCTTCCTACCGCACGGACATGTGGGTGGTGTCCGTGTGTGTCCTTGGAACCGTGTTGTGAAGACCATCCCTCTGGCCGTGTCCTGGCATTGCTGTGCCAGCGTTCCTCTAGGTTACAGACCCCAGAGTGGAAAGGGGCTCAGTTTCTCTTTAAGGCAAATGCATACATAGTCAAGGAGTCCCGGTGTTTCTTGGGCTCCCAGATCTAATCTGTGCCGTAATGGTGGCATTTACTCTCTGCCTCTGGGATTCTGCCACTCCTCATTCTCTTTTTCCAATCCAGAATTATATGTATTAAGTGTGTGCCTGTGTCGTTCTGTGTCACGAGGACATATTAATGGCCTGAACCTGAGCCCCCTCCTGCTGTCTCTAGCTCCCGGCCCCCCCAGAAGCTCAGGGCCCCTTACGTAGACCGTGTAGCACAGAAGCCTCCGTGCACATCTGTGCCCTGTTGGTCTTGAGTTCCTGCTCGCAGGGATGAACAATGATGGATTGTGGACAAATGACTCTGCCTTGTTTTTTTAGACCCTGAAATAGACAGGATGGCTTTGGTAATGCTCTTTGGCTGATGGGCACTTTTTGTAACTCAGGCACATTCAGGGTCTTAAAATATGCTTCCACAAGGTTGATTTAGGATAAATTATGCAGAGCTAAAGAAGAAAAGGCAGAAAAACCCTACCCACACAGGAGATAACTTACAGACATTTTCGAACTTGTCAAAGCCAACTCTTTTGGTTATTTCTGTTGCAGATTCAAACAAACAAACATACAAATCCCTAGAAACATCTACATGCCATGGGCAGTGAGAGCCCATGTATTTGCCTGTATTGCCCTGTCCCCTTGGCCTGAAGGAACCACTGTCTGTCCCATTGTGGCTCTGCATGGTCGGCTGTGTTTCTGCGTTGAATTGGCGATTGCCCCTTTCCATCTGATGTGGAAGCTCTTAGGGCTGTCGCTTCTCAGTCAGTGTATCTGAACTGTCCCAGAAAGGTTCACTCACAGGAATTGACATCACAGAATCCTTGGTACCTGGGAGTCAGGGAAGGGACTGGTTGTGAGAGTCACGAATGAACAGTTTTCTAGAAGGTGTGTCATCTGCCAGGTCCTTGGGCTGCATGAGGGAAAACTAGGAACATAAGGTCCCCTGTAGCGTCACTGGTGAGTCACTTATCGGAACCTGTGCGGGAAGGTGTCATTCATTATGTGGTCTCTGAAGTCCTCAAGTTTGGAAGTACCTTCTGTGAGTTTCTCTGTCAAACTTCACATGGAATGACTGCCTGGTCCAGAAGGAAAGAAACAAGGCATTGCAATGGCACAGATACTCGCTGTGCAGAGACGAACACAAGAGAGGTCAGTTGTCTTCAGAAGCATTGACAGCTTTGAAAGGGAAAATCACCTGCAACTTAGTGGGAATCTGTTGTTCTTTCTAAGTCAGTGATTCCCAGGAGCCACCACCCTAGAGTTAGTCTTCATGACCATGTGTGGCAGTGTCTGGGCTGGGCAGCCTCCCTGTTCCGCCTTTTGGAGAATGAAGAGGCTGAAATTCATGCTTATGCCTGAGCAAACGGCTGCTGTTGATCGTTGAGAATTTCTCGATGCCTTCCTAATCACATGCCTCCCCCCTGTCTGCCGCAGCGCTTCGCAGCTGGGGAACGGGGGCGTGTCGCCCCGTACGCTCCTCTGGGGGCAGAAGGCTCGTCTTTTCTCCTTACTTTTCAAAATTAGTGAAGCTTTGAAACATTAAGGAAAAAAAAGTTAACTTGCTAATGTAACATAGGGCTTGGGTGAGGCTGTGACTTTGTGCTCCCTCCTGGAGCAGGTGCATGTCCCCTGCGGTGGAGACGTCCTCTTGGAACTGGCATGCTTTCTCTTCAGTTAAGAGCACAGCCTCCGGGGTGCCTGGTTGGTTTAAAGCCTTGGCCTTTGGCTTAGGTCATGATCCCAGGGTTCTGGGATGGAGCCCCACATCAGGCTCTCTGCTCCACGGGGAGCCTCCTTCCTCCTCTCTCTGCCTGCCTCTCTGCCTACTTGTGATCTCTGCCTGTCAAATAAATAAATAAATTAAAAAAAACAAAAAAGAGCACAGCCTCACGATCCTGCCTTGGGAACCGGGCCCACGACCCTTGCGTTTGGGAGGTCGGCCCACGCCCGTCAGTCCATGAGCTCTGCTTTGCTCGTGGCACTGCAGGGTACAGAGGTTTGTGATACAGGACTTCGGTCAGTTCTGTTTGCTGTTCTGGCAGCTGGCTGTGTCTGCCACCAGCTGCCTCGCAGATGGCATGGCCGTCCTCCTCGAGCCCCCGCCCAGAGGTCGTCCTTCCGCCACATACTGCGTCCGAGCCGTCAGACGGGAGTGGCCGCGGGCTCCTTTCCCTGCTCTTGTCATTTGAGAATGGCATGCCTGTCACTGCAGTCCCGTCCACAGGTCTCTCCTGAATCGGAGACAAGAGTGTCCTCTCCCATTCAAAGCCAGTCACGCTTGTTCCTTGCTTTTATTCCCTGACTTTTTCGGCACTTGTCGCGTCCCCGATCCCCACGTCTCTCGCGTCCTCTCCCCTGTCTTGCTCGAGCTGCGAACTCTCCTGCCCTCACGCTGCCAGCGTGCTTCCCTTAGCCCAGGTCAGCCTGGCCTGTTCGTTCCTGGCCCATCAGCCTTCAGTGGCTCCTAGAGAACGTCCAGCTGCTGCCTCCATTTCTAGCCACACCTGCAGCCTTCTCCCCTCTCGCGTGGGGAACAATTCTGCCTTGGGGACGCTGACAGAATCCTTACAGCCGCATCTGCTGCCTTGAGCACAGTCGTCCTTCTCGGAGTCTCTCGTGGACACTGGGTTACCTTTTCCTTGTTGCCGATGCACATGTTTGACAATTTATTAGGTATCAGACATTTTTAAGACAATACTAGTGGGTAGTACAGTCACCCTAGATTTATATACATGAACACGTTGATAACTCAAAGAGATTAAATAATGTGCTTATGTTACGTGATATATGCAGTTACTGGAATTATGCTACCAAAATGTGTGCCTGTGTGTGTTAAATACACCACAGTCCCTTACTGACGACCTTCAGTCTTTAGTTCTTCCACCTCTCTGAGCGCTTTCGCTCCCTGTCTTTTTTATGGCATTGCGCGGTCTGCCTGCCACCATCCTGGTCACTCTGTTAATGTTTTCTCTTTCAGTTTCTCTCATTTCTTATCCCTCTCTCACTGCATGAACCTTGGCCTTCCACGCAGACTGCCACGTTCTGCATCCTTCTTCCCCGCCTCTGCTGGAGGCCCTCGCTGTGTTCACACGGAACATCCTACCGCTGGCTCTTGGTTCCCTGTGATTGCTTTGCCTTCCAAACATCGCTTTGTAAATTTTATCAGCCTAAAAGAGAGTTCCTTATTTTTCTTCACTATTTTATAACTCTGAAAGATTTCAGTTATTACCAGGGATAAGGAATGCTGCCTTGACCTTCTTTCTACCTCAAACATTTCTCCGTTTAGGTTTGTTTCCCTAGGACCTGCTCCCACAAGCAGTTTGCTGAGTCAAAAGCAGTTGAAAGGAATACTTAAAGATGTCAACGTGAGAGATCGGATGAGTGAAACAGGAAAACAAGTTGAGACTGCAAAGCTTAAAAGCTAACAATGAGATGGGATCTGTAAATCGAAGCATTGAAGTGCTTATTTGTAGATCAAATATTATTGTTGATCATGGTCATGAACCGTGTGTTGCGCTGGCTGTAAGCTGCTTACGGATCTCTGTAAACGGGCAGGGGCTGGCGTTTCTACACACATGTTTGACTCCATCACCTGTCCTTGTGGTAACCATCCACATTCCATTCTGCCAACCGTCGAGGTCCCAAATACCACCGTGGGCACCCAGATTGGGCCTTACACGAAAGCAGGGTTTTACTGGTAGTGGGATTCTGGTTCGTTAATTTCATAAATTAATTCTTCCCTGCCTTTGCAAGAGTTCTGGCCTTCAGAGCAATGTTTTCATAGCTGCAGTCAGACAGAGGCCAGAAGCCTGCTGTTGTCAGCTGGAAGAGCTCTCCCAGGAATGGGGGTGGGGTGGGGTGGGGATTTGAACTGCTCTCCAAGGGAGGAAAGCCTTGTAGTCATTGGGAGGGAAAACCATGTTCTCCCAGGGCAGTGGGCTCCCCCTAGCTGGCGGCGTTGTAGCCTTTCCATCATTGAGTCTGTGCAAGGGGAAGGGTTTGGTGTTCTGGCGTGGTTGGTCCTATAGCTCTGGTCTGGTGACGTCCAAGGAAGGTTGGACACTGACCATTGTTTCTGCTCTTCGCTCCATCTGTCCGCTGGCCAGGTGCTGTAGAGGCGGGGATGGTTAGAGGTGAGATTTGTTCATCCACTCGTCCACCATATTTATAAGGTGCTACCAAGTGCCCACATTCTCAGTTCAGAGCCTTTAGTCCTGCACTGTAACCCTGTTCCTGCCCTTGTGGACGTCGTGTATAACCAAGTGAGGGAAGGGGCACGGGCAGTTAAAGCGAGAAAACTTCCAGAGACCTGCATCTCAGGGACATGTTCCTAGAATGAGCATCTGCTAATGGGATCCCTGCTAACACCTTCTTTTGTGGGGCCTCAACTTTGTCCTTGATTTCCAGCTTTAAGAGATGAAAACTGGTTTTTTAATTGGATTCTGCACATTACTTCTGTGAAACTGCATAGTGTAAGCGGTCTAGGCCGTTTCCTGCTGGGTTTTATTTCATTAGTTACACCATGTGTGGATTATAATTCTCATAAAGTGATAATATGCTGATTTGCCAGAAGCCAAAATGATGAGACGCCTACTGTGTGTATATACCGTCTGGGGTGTATTGTCCTTCTAGGGGGATTCTGAGCTCCGGCAGAGTTCTTGTCGTCTTCTCAAAAAAAAAAAAAAGAAAAAGAAAAAGAAAAAGCAAAGACGTATTTTTACTGGTTGTGGTGCATAAACAATGACTCTTGGAGCACTGAAAAAATTAAATTTAAAAATATTTCTACTTAATACGTTTTAAGTTCACCTAATAGTTTCTTGTCTGTTTGGAGATCTTCAAGGAAATAATGGCAAGGTCACGCTTCGGACATGGAATGTCGACACACAGGCAGTCTGGGCAGCTCAGATAGGCTTTTGCATATTGAAGAGTGAAGTTCTCTTGCACTCTGGTGGCCTTGATCTGAGGAGAAAATGCCCTATGGGGAAGATTTTTATGAGAGTTAAAAGCCGTGGAATAGAAATACTTTCATTAATCTGAGAGAATCTCCATCAAGATACTTGGGGTTTTCCTTTTGAGAAATTTAAGAGGCATCATTTGACGTCACATGCCGTTGCGTGCATAAGACCGCAGGACTGACAATCTCGTCGTGTCCAAGGACAATCTGCTTCTGTTCTTCAGGCATCGCTAATGGTAGAGCCCGGCGCATAACGTCGGTTCACAGTGGACTCATCGAGTCATAACATTTTGAGCTGGAGGACTCTCTTTATTTGTCCTGCTTTAGTTTAATCGAAGTCCTATTGACGTATGGTGTTACATTAATTTCCGGGGCATTCACAGCGACGGGACACTTCTGTACGTTGCGCAGTACTCAGCACAGAAGTCTGGCCACCACCTGTTGCCATCCGACACTACTATGGTATCATTGACTCTATTCCCTATGCTCTGCTTTTCGTCCTCACAACTTACTTATTTTATAACTGCAAGTTTCTATCTCTGAATCCCCTTCAGCTGTTTCACACCCCCCTACACACACACACACCTCCACCAGTTAGTTCTCAGTATTTAGGAGTCTATTTTTGTTTTTATTTTTGTGTTTTGGCTGGAGGTAGAAGGTACGAGAATCTTCTTTAAACGAGAAAAATAGGTGCCTGGCATAGCTTGCCGGCGTGTGACTAGGACAGACGGTATCGGGGCCCTCTGTGGTTCAGTCTCCTGCCCAGACTCATGCTGCTCATGCTTCTCTCCATTCTCTAGCCAGCGGCGCTCTCGTGGCACGGCCTCCTGCAGTTTGCACTGAGGTAAAGCTGTGTTTTGCCAAAGTTCACACGTTTCTGTCGTCTGCACCGCTGGTAAGCGTAGTCTGTGCCATATTAAAATTTCCCTTCTGATGTCCTGCTGTTATTTTCCAGGTGAACGACAACTGTGTTATTATGGTCCAACTTACAGGATGTTGTTTGCTTAATTCTGCAAATTCAGAATTGGGCCTATGGATTTGTTCTGGAGTTTTTATTTTAGGTGAAAACAGATCAAGGGGGAAAGCAGAAACCATTCATTCACTGTGGTTGTACTAGACTTGCGGGAACACTCCGCAGGCCCTAACAAGCTTGAACATGAAGATGCATTTTCCGTTCAGACCAGCCCTAAGGAAGCAAAGATTTTGGTGAAGCTGACTGCTGTTTCACGGCCACTTACTTAGCTTTTTGCTGACTTCTTCTACCTCCGTCATGTTAGTTGTTCCCCTCCTGGGCCATTTGGTCCTTATAGGGGTGCGAGGTCATGTCAGTGGAGTGCTAGATCATGTCAAGGCTGATTTTTTTTTTTTTCTTAAAGATTTAATTTATTTATTTGGCGGAGAGAGAGATCACAAGCAGGCAGAGAGAGAGGAAGGGAAGCAGGCTCCTGCTGAGCAGAGACCCTGATGCGGGGGTCGATTCCAGGACCCTGAGATCATGACCTGAGCCAGAGGCAGAGGCATAACCCACTGAGCCACCCCGGCGCCCCAAGGCTGATTTTTTAAAAATTAAGAAAATATTAATTGTGGTCAAATATACATAACAAAATTTTACCACCACCCGCCTTTTTGTTTGTTTGTTTGTTTGTTTGGAGCAAGAGCATGGTGGTGGTGAGTGGGTAAGGGCAGAAGGAGAGGGATTCAGAGAATCTTAAATAGCGTCCGTGCCCATCGTCGCAGAGTGTGGCGTGAGGCTTGATCTCGGACCCTGAGTTCGTGACCTGAGCTGAAATACAGAGTCGGACACTCACTTAACTGACTGAGCAACCCAGGTGCCCCGCCCCTTAACCTTTTTTAAGTGCACTGCTCAATGGCATTGAGTACATGCACATGTTTGTGCAACCTTCACTCTGTCCATCTGCAGACTTCATTTTATCCTCCCAAACTGAAACTCTTACTACCCATTAATTAATAGGTCTCCCTTCTCCCCTCCTGGCACCATTCTTCCCTCTGTCTCTGTGGATTTGACCACTCTGGGTAATGAAGCTGATTTTGACAGCTTTTCTGGACGTGAAATCCCATTCAGTGACAAGTGCAGTGTGCAAAGCCCAGCCCTACAGGTTGTGGCACCTCTGTCCCCAGCCCACATGCTCTGTGATGCTCACCGCGCCCTAGCCCCCACCCATGGCAGGTGTAGGCTGGCCCTTTCCATTCTGACCTGCCCTCATGCAGCACCGTCCAGTGGTCATGCTGTCTTCTCCCTTATGGATTGAGATTCCCACATACTGAGACTGTGCCCTCATGTTTCAGGATCCTTAGCCTCTCGCTCAGCCTTGGGCACAGAATTAATACCAAGAGTAGTAGGGATAAATTGTAGGAAAAACAGTTCAAAGATTTCATCTGGTTAAAGATCTTCCCTCTCTTGGGTCCTCGAATGGCCTTCCTTATATCTTCCTGGGCAATGAGCAGTTGTCTTTCTCCATAGACATGATACTTGAATGTACAAAAGTTTACAGTTTGCCCGGAGAGAATGAGCAGAAGCTCAGAAAGGGGCCTTGGGGAACACCTAGACTGAGCAGACAGGAGGAGGTAGAGGGGGGACAGTCTGAGAACAGAGAGGCTCAGGGAAGTGTGCATCAGAGCAGCTTTGACTAGACTGGGTGGGCAACAGCAAGTCACAGGTGCGGCTGCCACATTCAGCAAATGAAAATACAGGACATGCTGTTAAATTTGAATTTCAGATAAGCAACGAATTTTTAAAGTATAAATATGTCTCGCATATTGCATGAAATATACATTAAAAGTAATTTGCTCTTTATCTGAAATTAACATCCAGCAGGGTGTCCTGCATTCCTGCATTTTCTTTGGCAGCCTTAGCAGCAGAGGGAGGAGTCTGGGGGTGGGGACAGCTGAGCAGAGGAGCCCCCTAGCCCAGCCACAGGGGCCTGTGGGGGTGGGGATTCCGAGAAGCACAAGGGAGATGGAGATGTGGAACTCAGTCCTCCACCTTTTAGGAATTTGCTTTTTTCCCCCCTTTTGTCTTTATGTCTGTTTTGAGCTATTTTCTTTTGGATATTCGTAAACCCAGTCCCCAAACATCCTCTCTTACATGCCCTGTCCTTAGTGCGGTGAGCGCGCGCCATGCCTTGCTTGGTGCTGCCCTGGGACTCAGGGCAGTAGGCTGCCACTGCTGTGAGGTGAGCTGAGCTCCGTGCTTTGATGTGCATGTTTGTCAAGCATCACCCGTGTTTGTCTCCAAACCTGTTGTGATAGCGCCTTCCCTGTTAAAATTACTTAGCTTTGTTTCCTGTCATCGGAAGATATTTTCTTTTCCACAAGCTATGGAAAGGCCAAGAAAAGTCCGTTGCTGAACAGTTGTTGAGTTGGGTGCAGTGAGACCACTGTCAGAGGTTGGGGAAAATTATAAGAACCAAGGAAAATTTTATATTCAGCTTGTTTTTCATATGTCATCAAGTTTTGTAATGGAACTGAAAACTGTAGAAAATGTATCGGGCTTAGGATTTAAGAGACAGAGATGAGCCGGTGTTTCATGCCCTGGACCCACATGCAGGAAAAAGGCCTGTCTGTGTCTTCCCCGAAATGCACATGTGAAGTGTCAAACCTCAGCTCCTCAGGAGGCAACCTGATTTGTAGAGCAGGTCTTTAAAGAGGTAATTAAGTTAAGCCATTCATTTGGGTTCTAATCTAATCTGACTGGTGTCTGGAGGACACAGAAGAAGGGGAGCAGGGTCTCCAGGAACTGTGTGAAGAGGCCGCAGGGGTGACCCTGTCCAGCCCAGGATGGTAGCCTCAGGAGAGAAGAGCTCTGCTGAGCCCTTGATCTTGGATCCAGCCTTTTGAACTGACAAAGTAAATTTCTGCTCTCTAAGCTCCCACCGTGTGGCATTTGGTAATGGCAGCCCTTAGTGGCCAGGTTCAGGCAAACATACTGATAACGCATAGGTAAGTTCCCATGAAAGGCACATTTGTATTGTGTTTGGTTCCTCCCTGCTTTGAGCTGCCATGTGGTTGTCAGATCAGAGCCGCGTAGAGGTTCTCCATTGTGCCTTGCATGACCAGCCAGTGCCCTCTTAGCTTCTCTGCAGGACTGTTCCCATTCTTGGACTCTGCTTCAGTGCTCCCACCAGGTACATGGTTGAAAATGGAGATGCCCAGCAAGGGTGGACAGCCACCCTTGAGCTCACATGCCCCCTTCTTTGAGGAGCCAGTGTGACATGGAAGGACTGAGTGAACGTGGCCTCTGTGGCACGTGGTCGCTTCCAGAGGGCTTCCTGGCACATTTGTCAGTCCATCTTAGGAAGTGGCACCTTGGGCAGTGCCTCGAGTCAGAATGTGTCTCAAAATGGTGATCTAGAGTGTGGAACGTGAAGCATTATGGCTTATCTTTCCGTTACTCGGTCTCCTTCAGTCATTTCCTTAATTTAATATATAGAGCTTAGTGCTATTTTAATGAAAAAACATGGAAGTTAAACATTTGGGAGGACATTCTGCATCTTGGGCATTCATTCAGCATTTTCCGTTCTGAAGCACAGCAGAGGCATCGTCCTCTCTCGGAGAAGACTGAAGTGCCATGCCGGGTGTAGATGGGCCTATTGGGTGCGCGGTCTTAACACGTGAGCATCTGGCTGAGGCTCTTTAGTTCCGTGACATTCCGTCAGGATGCGGTTCCAGTAGCATCGTCTGGTGGTGTTGTCTCTGTAGTCTTGGACCTGGGCATGGAGAGGGGTGTTTGCTGTATCTGAGCTTCCTGGAGCCACACGGAGGGTCCAGACCTCCAACTCTCCACATGCTGAGATTGCCAGCATTCATTTTTAATCAGGATTTGTGCTTACAAATAGCCGGCTGGGAAGTAATTGCATAATTGGCTTACTAAATCACCTTTTTGTCATTAGCGTCCCCCTACCCCTGAAAAATACACCCCGTCTTCGAGACACCCCATCCATCAACGTAGGTTACCTTCTTTTATGATCAGCTCCTAGCAAGAAGCATGTAGCACACCCAAAAATCTGGGCTTGGTAAGATTCAGATGCCTCTCTTGAAGCCTCAATTCCTTTGTTGTGTCCAAGTATTAAAAAAAGCTCAAATCAGAGCGTGTCACATTACGAGCAGGATGGACCTCACTGGGCGGCAGTAGCTGACTCATGCAGGGTTCTTTTTGTTCAGGCTCTTTGATTAGACAGCTTTACATAAGTACAAAAAAATCTTTATATCACAAACAGTTGTCCTCATTAGATGAATTTTACAGTTTTTCTAGAAAGACAGATCCCCCCCCTTTTGGGGATATAGCATTTCTCCTGTTTTTTTTTTTTTTTTTTTTGTTTGTTTGTTTGTTTTGTTTGTTTGATTTTTTAATAGCTTTATAATTTGGAATAGTTAGATTTATGGATGAGTTGCCAAGATCCTACAGAGCGTCCACTGGTATCCCTTGCCTGGCGTTGGCATCTCCTGTCACTGTCGGATCCATGTCCCAACTCAGCAGTCAACCCTCCCATCCACTCTGAGTTCAAGACGATGTTTCATTGTTTTTATTTTATAAACAACACAAATCAGTACCTTTTGAGGAGATTTTGAATAAAAATAGCTTAGAAATGTGTACAGAAACAAGTGAACTATAAAATTTTGTGCACTTATTGTTTTGAAATGCCCTTTAGTTTAATAAAATGTTACTTAACTCACCATTTTTTGAGCCTACTTATTTTATTTTGCTAATATACCTTCAATTCCTACTTCTTGAGTAGAATACTAATAATATTCTCCACCGAGGAACCGATGGAGGATGAGCGTCTGAATCAAGCTCTAATGAGTGCTTCGCTCCGTTGGGAGTGATGTCTGTGTCTCTAAAGCATCGGTCCATCCTCGTGCGCTCCCCGCTCCGTGTTGCAAGGAGCCCCGGACACCTCCCTGGAGGTGAAGGTCAGGGGAGCTCTGCTTCATGGTCGCCCCAGTGGTGCAGGGGCCAGTGAGACAGTGTGGAGCAGCTGTAGAAGGGGGAATGAGTTAGTGTGACCGTGGAGAGGGCCCTTGCTGTGGGTTGTTTTCCGCTACTTTGCTTATCAAAAGGAGTTGGAGACTCACAACAACAGTAAGATATTGATGTTTTTTGGGGTATGTGTATATAACCATGGTTTGGGCTTTGGGCTTACATGCTCCTTCTTAAAAATTCATGTATTTACTTTCTGTCCCTGGAAAAATCAAGTTTTTGTTCATTTTTGTTTTGTTTCTACAAGCCATCAATTATTTATTAAGAAAAGATACCCTGTTTTATTACATACAAAGATAACTTTGGATCATGCTTTTCAGGAGGAGAAAGACGATTAAGCAATACTAATGTATGGTAGGTGGTCAGAGAAGCAGAAAGAGGGGATATATATATTATATATATTACATATGTATTTTATTATATATAATTATAAATCTAGTATATATTATTTATTTTATTATATATTTATTATATTATGTACTTTATTATATATATTATATATATTTAAAGACATATATATGTATTTTTTACCTTGCCTTATATTATTTGAAATAAATAATTTCAAATAAAAATGAAGATTTGAAGCAGGAGTCTCAAGAAGGGCAGGGAGGAGTATATATAATAAACATTCTTTTAAACTCAAAGTAGTAGATAGTTTATATATGTTTTAATGAATCCAAATATGTTAATAGGAGAAAGAAGGAAAGAGCTGTACATAACCATTGGACTGGAAGTAGGTATCAGAAAAATCACCGTCTACTTTGGCAATTGAATGTTGAGTAGGTTACTACACACGTAAAATAATGTTTACAAAATATATGCTGAAATTCACATTTCTCACTAATAATCATTCTCTCTTTGCCAGAAAATCTGAATTAGAGAGATTTGGAACCCATATGTTATTATACGTCAAAATATAAAAAATAATTACTGGGAAGGAGAACATGAATTGTGATTTGTTAGCAGGTCCCTTGTAATTGAATTTTCTAAGTACTAAACTGACATTTTTTTTTTTTATAATTGAATGTTTTATTGGCAATGACAGGCAAGGAGGAAGTTGTACTCAGTCAAGCACAGCGCTCTCCGCCTTGCTCCATTCCATCCAAGCTGTAGGCGAGGAAGGGCACCTACAGGTGCATCCCCAGGGGACACAGGGAGCAGCTCGTGTGCCCTCTGCCTTCTCATCTTGACATTGTCTCTGATCATTGTTTTTTCCTTTTAGAATCAAGAGAAATGACCACAGAGTGCCCCTAAGCCTTCTCTTGTTGACAGTCTTCTCTGCCTCGTGTCCTTCCACACTGCAGCCACCAAAGGCAGGGCTTAATCACTTGTGCCTTTTCATGGCATCGGCCTTATGAGTTCTAACTGTTGGCTACATCGTCCAGAACCCCCTTTTCACTCTGTCTTTGTCAGAAGGGGAATGGCATTTGTGTGGAAGAGCGTGTAAACACCAAGCCACATACAAAATAGTTAATGGAATATGCTCATTTCCCAGTGAACATCCAAGTTGTTGGTGTTTCAAAGTTTCCATAATAGGTAACTTTCTATCCCTATCATGTTGGTTGTGTTTGTGGGCTGGACTAGTGTCCACTGGACACTACTCTGTAGACATAGGAGGCTTGAAAGGCAAATAAAAAGAAGCAGTGCTCCTCCCCCCATTATTTCCTGGCTTCTAATGAAGCCTTGCATATAAGAACAGGACTGGTAAATGCTGCCAGCCCGGCGCATTGGCCTTCTAGCTCTGCATAGCGCACTGCATCGCGTTCCTGGTGTCCATGGGCTTTTCTTCGCCCCCTCTTTCTGCCTCTCTGACCACCTACCATAAGGAGTCCTGTTGGGCTCCCAGATTTCGGGATCCTGCGGCCTTCCCCACTGCAGTTGCGCAGCACCTCTTCCCAGACTGAATTTGTCCGCCCCTATCCGTGCCTCCTCCCGGCTAGGTGGCCCCTGTTCCGTTCCCCTGCAGCACTCATGTCGCCCTGCAGACGTGGCTCCTCCACTGGTCGTTTCTCACTGGACATGGGCAGATACTTCATTGGTTTATTGTCACTCATGATCCAAGCCCCAGCACAGGTCCTGGCCTGCAGCAAAGATGACACACGGGCTTGCTGGCAGCAGCGGGTGGACCATCCCGAGGACCCGGTTCCAGCAAGCTCCCCAGGTGGCCGTCCTCGGCCCTGTCGACCCACGCTGGGGCTCGGCAGCAGGCCCCGAAGGACACGCCTGGACTGATCTCCTACCAGTCCTCTTCGTTCGCCAGCTTTGGCTCGGCCTCTTCTCGTCCTTGGTCCTTCTGCTCCAGAGCTTCTGGTCTGGACACCCTGCGTCAGGGACAGGGCAGCGTGAGACAGATGGAGAGAGCCAGCCGTCAGTGAGAGCCCTGGGGCAGGGGGAGGCGAGGCTGGACTTGGGAGCCTCTGGCGGCGGTGGCTCCCGGAGCTCTGGGCATAGTTGGCACCATTTCTGGGCAACACATTTTGTAAGCAGTGCTCCTAATGCCTGTGCTCTGTGTCCTCTGTGTGTCCTGAGCACCCGTCCGACTTGCAGGAGAGGGACACGAAATGGGTGTGAGCTGGCCTCTCAGGTCCTCTGCTGTCTTCATTCTGAGCCACCTGCTAGCAGCCCTTGACCAAAATGTCTGGCTGCAGAGGATGGTCTGAACACTTTGCACAGATTCTATGCAAAGGACCCTGTTCTTCCTGGACCCGAAATGTTGCCCTCTGTTTGCAAAAAGCTGAGATCATGCTAGTTGTAAGCGGAAGGTAGTGCGGAGAAAGAGCTGAAGCCACAGTGCTGTTCCGCTCTGCCCCGGGGCCTCTCCACTCCAGGTGGGAAGGACCTCGTGGTCACACCAAGGCTGGCGGGAGTCAGAACGACACTGCCTTCAACTTGGGCCCCTAATATTGGGGCATGGACGCAGGTTTTCCTTGTGGCTCAGACCCAGTCAGCTGTGGAAGCCACATCTCAGAGCGGCTCTCAGGCTGGTCTGAGAATGGATTCTCAGCGATCCCACCCATGGCGATGTGATTAGGGAGGACTTTTTGAGCCTTTTCTAAAGCCGGCCATATTAAATTTTTCTGAGCTCTGGCTGTTTCTTCCCCATTACCTTCATAACCCTTAGCTTGAAATTTTACGGCCTGACTCATAACTGATGTTAGTAATCAAGTAGATTGTCCATCTGGCAAAATCACAAAAGTGTTAGCAATATGGAGATAATTTTGATATTTTGAAACAAGCCACATTTGCCCTTGCCTACTTTCCTTAGGGGAAGATGATGCTCTCAGGTGGTAGAGTGAGGGGGATTGAGTCATTTGGCTGCACGACCTCCCTGTGTCCTGATCCATCCAGATGCAGTGTGCCGAGGAAACCCTCCAGAAAGTTGTGTCTGGGTCCCGTTCGCTCTGTCCGAGTCCCGTGGGGGCCAGGGAAAGACTCCCTTTGTTTCTCAACTGCCGGGCAGCAACCAGCACAGGGCACTGGGCTTGAGGTTCTCTGAAAGGCAAGAGAAGCCCTTCAGCAAAATGAGGCTTTCTGCTTCCTCACTTTTCCTGGGTTACAAGGCTGCACTGTGATGGCTGGGTGGGCACCAGCGCCTGCCTTCTGGTCTTAGTCTTTGCCGTGTGTTTTGATGGAGGCTTATCATGATCCGATGTGGCTGAGCCCCGAGGGGAAGCTTTGCCTGGGAGAGAAGCCACAGGCTTCACTTGGATGCTGGAGCAGAACCTCGTTAGTGTCTAGTAAATAGACTCGCAGACCATACTTTTGTCTTACTACAGAGCCCTGTGCTTTTGCCGTACATACAAAATTGCACAAATTCACCAGCATATCGGATTGTCATTATTAATGCAATTTCCATTCAGTGAGCGAGCAGTTTTCTTTAAGATTCATCCGGTGATTCCTTTTTCCTGAGCAGGCTTTAATTTGCTTTGAAAACGATAAAATGGCAGGAGTGCACACTTGAGAGGAAGGAGAACACCTGGGAATACCTGGGAATCTATGAAGGTAGATTCTAGCATTCAGGTGCCCTCTTGGCAAACCCTAGCACGGAGATGTGTGGGAAACATGCATTCAGTGCGATTCTAGAAGCACCCTTGTCCCAGTTTATGCATTTTGAGGTTATTGTAAAAATTGCTTTTGTACATGAATTTCTTTCGATTGGTACCTGTTAGCTATCAGTTTAGGAATTTTTTTTAAGACTTCATTTATTTGACAGAGAGGGAGAGCACAAGCAGGGGGAGCAGAAGGCAGAGGGAGAAGCAGACTCCCCGCTGAGCAGGGAGCCTCACTACATGGGACTCGATCCCAGGACCCTGGGATCATGACACGAGCCGAAGGCAGACACTTAACCTACTAAGCCACCCAAGTGCCCAGTTTAGGGATCTTTAAAAGGATTAGAAAACAGTGGGTAACGTCATGAAAAGTCCATTCTTCTGTCCACTGCTAGAATCGGTCCCTCCTTATTTCAAGTCATAACTTTTGCCAGACGGTACAGTTTTCCCTTCTAGTGTTTGTATTAGGCCTTGTTCTTTTCTCAGACTTTAGACATTAATTTTTAAGAAAATGACAACCAAATGCATACATGGATTCGTTGTTCTTTTCTAGAAATGAGAGAGATCTGTTGGTGGCCAGACAACGATCCCTGTCCTTGCAGAGTTTACGTTCTAAGGAGGAGAGTGGCTAGACAATGATGATAAGCCAGTGTGCATCTTACAATGTTCCTGAGATGGGCAGGATATGGGAGTCAGGTGCGACGGTGTGCACAGTGAGGCTGACGCTTGAAGTGGGATGCTGTAGGCTTAGCTCTTCGGAAAGAAGGCCTTGAAGCTGAGCAGGAGGAAGGGGACGGAGGGAGTCAGGTGGTCTTCTAGCTGAGGAGCCTTTTGCCAAGGGCAGGGGCAGGCAGTGTCTGCAGGGGGAGGAAGCTGGTAAAGGTTCTAGGACCCCAGGGAAGTGTGGCTTCAGTAATGAGGGAGGTTGCTAGTGCTGCCCTATGCAATACCATCCAGTGAGTGGCCTACCCTACAGAAACTCATTTTCCCACCTTTCTGGGGGAAATCCAGAAATCTTGGATCGAGGCTTTGATGCCTCTTCTAAGGACTGCATCCTTGCCTTCTGGCTTCCTTACACATCTCCCCCTCTGCGTGGCTCTGCCTGCATCTTCTCTTCTCATAATGACATACTGGATTCCCCGTCCATCTCCGTGACCTCATGTAGCCTTTTTCATTACCTTCTTTAAGGCCCTCTTTCCACATAGCCGTGTTCCGAGGGTGCTGAGGATTGGGACTTCGACATAACGAATTTGGGGGGGGCCACACTTCCGCCTACAATAGAGCTGGAGTTGTTGAGGGTTGGAGCAACTCAGGGGTGGTCTGGGAGGCCGGAACCTTCCTCTGCAGTAATAGTACCGTTTTGCTTTTTAAGTCTGGTAACGGTTTTATCCCAAATAATGGTGATTGGCTTACCAGAATTTGCATGTAGTCCTGCTTGAGGTTTGTGATTCTCTCCAACGAATGCCTCCTGTTGGCTGTGCTTCTTTTTAATTGATCCGCCTAGATTCCCGCTTTTACCTCTTCCTGACGCCTCAACCGTTGACTTAAATTCAAAACAAGTGGCTTCATTATCCTGGCTGCTGTTTGTTTAGACCGGAACTCGGAGCATTCCATTTCGCAAACTTTTAACTGTGTAGCCAGATAATTAGCTTGTGAAAAACATACTGAATTTTGCAAACCAGTAATGATTCTGGAAAATAATTAAAATTAGTCACTATAGTACCACTTTGTGGGTTTACCTTCCACTACATGCTGTTAAGATCTTGCCTACGCAAGATTAATAAAAAAATAAAGAAATCTTGATGGAGCATCTGTTGGAAAGTGACTTCCAATTTGCATCTTCTCTATGTGACTTGTGGTTCAAGTTTTGGGTTCAGGTAATGGGAAACCAGTTTGATTTGTGATGGTTTCTTTTTTAATTTTATGTGCTTGGCGAGTAACAGTGATGTCCCATGATTGTCATAAGGTAAAACATTAATCTGGGGGCACCTGGGTGGCTCAGTGTGTTAAGCCTCTGCCTTCGGCTCAGGTCATGATCTCAGGATCCTGGGATCGAGTCCCACATCAGGCTCTTGGCTCAGCGGGGAGCCTCCTTCCCCCTCTCTCTCTGCCTACTTGTGATTTCTCGCTCTCTGTTAAATAAATAAATAAATGAAATCTTTTAAAAAAAACTTCAATCTTAAAAATATATGAATTTTGTTTAAGGGGATTAATCTCGGTAAACCAATGTTTTGTACTCTCTAATTTAAAATCATGATGGTCACTGTTATGATCAAAGCTAAGTAATTTAGTAATTATAAAATGCGACTCTAAATTTTAATCAGATTAGTGCAGTGACTTCTTCTAGTATTCTCATTATGTCTATGTAGAAATAAATAGAAAATATGAAAACCATTTACTTAACTCTGGGTAATTGCTACATATTTTAATTGATATTTCCTTGACTGTTTTCACCGAGCAGACATCCAAGAGGGCTCTTTTTTTTTTTAAGACTTTTTTTGTTTTTTGTTGTTTAAAGATTTTATTTATTTAACAGAGAGAGATCACTGTTAAATAAGTAGGCAGAGAGGCAGGCAGAGAGAGGGTGAAGAGGCTCCCTGGGGAGCAAAGAGCCTGATGCGGGGCTCAATCCCAGGACCCTCAGATCATGACCTGAGCAGAGGCTTAACCCACTGAGCCATCCAGGTGCCCTCCAACAAGGGTTTTTTATTTTGTTTTTACAAAATTTGCTATGAAGATGTCTGCAGTGTGTGCTTGTCCAGTGTGTGACGTCACCTTACTCCAGGCTCCAGGGTCTCCATTGTTAACATGCTCGTTCACCCCCACTCTGACCAGTGAAGCTGACATTTCTGCTGCTAGGCTCCCTGTCAGCGAACTCTGTCCAGCAGAGTGTGAGCTTTGGGCGAGCTCCAGAGTGTGCTGCACATACAGCAGGCCTCTGGGAGTGCCTGTTAAATGAATGAATTAATAATGTGGCTCCGTTCCCCTCCTAGGAAATGAGATTTGTTAAAAGTGTTACTGTTCTAAGTTTTGTTTTATTATAGCTTGTCTTACATATTTATGTTTCCTAGGCAGTCCTATTTTTACCCATTAGTAAGAAGTTACAAGCATACCTATGTGCTTTTTTGGATGCTTAATTTTTTAACATTGTTTTAATTTATTTTTTCATTGAAATTCAATGAATTAAGCTGTAGTATATTGTGAGTTTCAGAGGTAGAAGTCGGTGGTTCATCAGTCTTACGTAACACCCAGTGCACATTGCATCATGGGCCCTCCTTAATGCCCATCACTCGCTCCCCCATCCTCCTACCCCACTCCTGTCCAGCAACCCTCAGTTCGTTTCCTGTGATAAGAATCTCTTACGGTTTGTGTCCCTCTCTTATCACTTTGTTTTATTTTCCCTCCCTTCCCTGTGCTCAGTTTTGTTACTGATCCGTTCGCTCCTCAGTGATCAGCCTCTCGCAGTAATGCCCGGAACCACATTTGTTTAGCCTCCTCCGTCTTGTTGTAGTGATCTCTAAGTTAGGAATACTTCCTTAACATGATACACAAGTTCTGTCCTCAGCTAATATTCAAGAGACGAGATCTTAAACGGTCCCACTGCGTACAAGAAGTAGTGACTTTGTGGCCTGGTAGAGGTGCTTCTCATGGTACAGTCATAATCGTACTGCAAGAGTGTAAAGTGTGTCAGATCAACTCATCGCACACCTCCAGCTTATACCGTGTTATGGCCTGTTACACCTCCCTCAGCAGAAATGTAGAAATAAAAAATCAGACCCTTTGAGCATGCCGGCTAAAATCTCTAAGAAAACAAAGACGTCAGGAGTCATTAGTACAACCTGACGTTGCCTTGGTGGTGATGCACTGCGTCATGAATCTAGACACAAGAATAAGAAACAGAAGCGCAGCACTGGCAGGAGTACACAGTTATTGACAGATTTTATTTCTTTAGAGCCCATCCTTCCCCCACCCCCTAATAACCAAAACTATTGGGGGTAGTAACTAAATTCTGTTAAGTTCAATCACAAACTATACACGTTAAATTCAGTCATTTCCCAAATATACAAATAAAGATAGAAAACTCAAAAGGTTTTAAAGAAGGCGCCCCTCCCAGTAGGAACAGCAGTGACAAGGGCTGTTTACGATCCGTGTGACGAAATCGCAAAATATGCTTGAATGGCCTAAAAATAGACTCGAACAAATGGATACACATTGTATTTGTGGAAATGAGAAGGCTGATATCCTGAGCCTCCTCGATTAATTAAAAAATTCTGTGGAATCTCAAGTTAAATCCCACTGGGACCCGTTTCAGATTGAGTCACGTGGCTGTAATGTTCATGGGCAAGAATAAATTGGCACGGCTACTCCGGAACAATAGGAAAGACACGGGTAATGATTGGGCTCGCACCACCGCATAACAAAGCCATTTGGAAGTGACAATAATTAAAGTGTGGTCCTGCTTTTATTAAACCTAGCCTGTTTCCCTATGTGTAAGAGCAAGAAAGAATCCTTTATAATATCAGGATTAGTTACATTTCCTGTACAGGGAATTTTATGACGCTCAAATTTTCTTCTTTATGTGCGTTTTCAGGGTCATACAGTAACATCCCTACTTTTCAGTTCTGCATTTTCACAGTATCTACATTTGGCATCTGCAGGACCCATTGCATGGGTTGGAGGATTCCCGTTCACCTCCAACAGTCCCTAGTGCCTATGTGGAGCCCTTCTCCCCCTCTGTCACTGTCGTGCTCCGCGCTGTTCTATCCTATGTACGTAGCACAATTTGTTCACCCATCTACTGACAGGGGGTGGGTTGGGTGTCTCCCTGAGGGGAGTTAGGAATAGAACTGTCTATAAAATTTGTGTAGAGGTCTTTGTAGGGACCTGTATTTTCATTTCTCTCAGGTAAATACTTAGAAGCAGGATAGGTTTATCTTCTCATCAAGTAAGTATATGATTAACCGTGTAGGAAACTGCTGCAGCGTTTTCTAGAATAGCTGTATCATTTTGCCTTCAGACCAGCAATTCAGGAGAATTTCACTTGCCCTGCATCTTTCTGCCTTTTTTTTTTTTTTCCCTTAGACTTTAGCCATTCTAATAGTTGTGTCCTGGCATTTCCTTGTGGCTTTAATTTGCATTACCCTATTGACAAGTGACACCGATTGTGTTTTCTTGTGTGTCTTTGCCATTTGTTTCTCTTTTTTGGTGAAGTATCTTTATAAATGTTTTCTTTTTTGCCAAGTTTTTGATGGGTTGTTTTTATTATTGAGTTTTCAGAGTTTTTATATCCACTGGGTATGAGTCTTCTGTCGGATATGCAGTTTGCAACTATCCAGTTCCACTGCTTGCCTTTTTATTCTCTTTGCAAAGTCATTCATAAAACCAGTGTTTTTAATTTGAAGAAGTCCAATTTACCCTGTTTTTCCCTTTTGTTTTAAGCTCTTTGCATCCTGAGAAAAACTCGCCTAACCCAAGCTCATGAAGGTTTTCTCCTGTGTTTTCCTGTAGTTTTGTTGTCGTAACTTTAGCATTTCCGACAATGATCTATTCTGAGTGGATTTTGTGTGTGGTGTAGGGTACGCATCAGCCTTCCTTCCCTCCCTTCCTGTCTCATTGTACCTTTTGGAAGTACCACTTGTTGAAAATGCTCTACTTTCTCATGGAGTTCTTTGGGCACTTGTTTTGCGAATCCGTGAGCCCGGCGCGTGGTCAGTTCATTTTATGGACGGCCTGTTTCACCAGCGCACCTGCTCCTTTGATGCTGGTAGTTCTATAATAAATCTTAAAATCTGGTAGTGTTCTACTTGGTTCAGTCTGTCTTTGGCAGTTTCCTGTCCCTGGTTTTTCTGTGTAAAGTTTAGAATTAGATCGTTGATTCCTACGGTAAACACCTGCTGGTGTTTTGTAACAGTAGATCGTTGGTGGCATCTCCACTAGGCTGATTCTTCCAGATCACGAATATATCTCTTCCCTTTTTTCTAAGGTCCTCTTTGGTTCTGTCTTGAATATGTTGTGAGTTTTTGTATATAAACTTAGTGGCTTTAAAATAATCTTCTGTGTGTTTTTTTGTATTTTATTCTTCGTCATCACTGTCTCCGCCACCATGAGAGCCGTCACTCATTACGTAGCCAACGACTATGCTAATATCCTTTCGTATGTGATCGAGTTAAACCTTTCAGGAAGCCTGGATTTTAAATCATTGCTGCCACTGTGCAGATGAGTAAACTGAGGCTCGGAGACATGAAAAAGTCTGTTCTGCTTTGCATGGTATTCTTGGTCTCGGTCCGGTGGTGATTGTAAAATGCCTCTGGAAATTTGACTGCTGAACTACTCTTCTGTGACACAGCTGTGTGACTCTTACCATAAAGAGAATGAGACTGTGAAACGTCAGGAGTCTGAGTGGTACGAAGATCCCTATTTGGTGGGGAAACAGGATGTTTCTGCTCTTCCCTTTGTGCTTTCTCTGTAGGGCGAGAACACACGTGTGCAGCCATCCCGGAATTCACGAAGAACGCATGTGGTGGCTCTTTATATGCAAAAACCATACACCCCTATTTGGTTATACTTCAGCTCCTCAAACATTTTCCCGAGTGAATATTCCTGAATTTGGGTTACTTAAAGCTCTTCACTTCTCCGGTCTCCCCTCCCCAAGCATATCTTAAAATAGCTAAATCATTGCTTGTGTTCCTGTTATTATATTGAGTAATAGTTTCTGGGATTGGAAAAGAAACACTTCCTCCTTAGAATTCCCTTGTCAGTCTGTAATAACTCCCTTTTCTCATATTTGTGACATTGTGTCTTAATTAATTGTCATGTGTGTCTTCTCTACTAGACTGTGGGTAGACTCTGTATTCCCTCAGTTTTTTTATTTTGAAAGTTTTTCTTAGATAAAGAAATTGGGGGAAAAATGATAATTAAAACCAGTAGTCTCATCAACTAGATCCACCGTTTATGGACATTTTGCCTAAATGCATTATCTCTGCCCCTCTTCCTTGGTGGAGTTGTGTATGTGTGTCTTGTAAACTTGTTATTTACTAGACCAAGAGTTCGACACAGACGTCATGACTGGTCACCCTTGTTTCATGTATCTCCTAAGGATGATTCTGCTACATAATCTAAGATTATGACATCTATTAAAATTAACCATGATCCCTTATTAAAATGTAATACGTGACCCAATTGAAATTTCCTCATTGATTCTTTTGAAGGCCTAGGTCAGTTGTCTTGCCAGGTGTCCCATTTCTGGATCTGTCCTGCATTTCCTCATGAGCAAATGTTTTTGGCACAAAACGCTACCCGGGTGATCATGTGTCCTTCATGTGCCAACATACTAGGAGACACAGAAGAACCTGTGGGCAGGATACAGTACTTTCAAAGTGAGCAGCTGTCTTCCTTTTCTGTGACCTCAACCTGTGGGTTTCAGTGCCCAAAGCACACCCTGGCTGGAATCAACCAGTCCTTTTGGGGTTGAAAGTGCAATCTTCGAATTCTTCTATTCTTCTGTCTGAAATCTTTTATCCATCTGTGTTTTTTCTTCTTCTCTAAGGAAGAGCTTTGCCCCTCCTTCTCATCTTCCACTCCCCTTACTTATTTATCAGTTTATCAGTTTAGATTCATATTTTCAAAATTTAGTGTTTATAACCCTTCTCTCCTACTCTTCTTTTTGAAACGCAGTGTCCCGATTGCCCCACCTGTGGCCAAGGGAGCCTCGTCAATCATCCTTCTGTGTCCTCTAAGACTTGGTTACCCTGGTGTGGAAGAAGGTTTTGTCTCTGGCCCCATGTGTGCTGGTCTGGGCAGGGCTCTTTCTAGTCCCCTCTGACCTCCCCCCAGGAATCCCATCTGCCAACACACACTCACGCTTTAATGGTCATTGAGTGTTGCACTTGTTAATACTCTGCTCCATTTGGAATCTTCTCATCATTTTGGCCTTATTCCCTCAGTTTCTTCTGGTGCATTCCAAGTGACCCCATTTCCTGAGAATCTCAGGAAACTTTGATTTCCTCAGGACTGTGGTGAGGTGAAGACGGGTCAGGACGTAGCCCCGGTGGGGTGTGTTTTCTTTTATACATCTGCTAGACAGGTACGTTGCTCTGCAGAATTCCTCTTGGATACGCCCGACTTGAGTCACACTTCCCCACAGCAGGAGACTTTTAAAATAAGTATCAGGGGCATTTAGCTTCCATATATACCTTTGGGGGCATAGAGTCATAAGCAGACAAACTGTGAGTGCTGTGTTGGGATGTGTAGTGTTTGAGCACATATCTGCTCATTATGTGTATATATATGTGTGTGTGTGTGTGTGTGTGTATTTATGCGTAATAGATATTAGAAATAATGTTATAACTGAGATTTTTCTATTATATAATAATCTCATATTTCAAGATATATCTTCTCTCCTTACGATTCATGAACTTAATTTTTATAACACTTGGTATGGCACATAGTTTCCTAAAGAGGAAATCCACACATCCAACCAATATAAATAATATTGAGGATAATATCCTTTGTGATTCATGAAGAGGAATTTCATCTTATTCCAGGAAGTTTCAACTGTAATCTGTAAGTAGGATGATGATAGTCTCATTTATGGACAGAAGTCAATTAAAGGAAATATGTAGGCATATTGATCCTTCAGTGGTAAAATTTTATTATGTCTGAATTATCCTTATTTCTACTACAGTGTATTTAAAGATGCTGTATTTCATGGGAGAAGATTTGGAAAATCCTAAGCTCTGTAAGACTTTAATATTATCTGATTGCCGAGTTTATGAAAATAAATAAAAAATTTTCTGCTTTACTCCCTGACTTGTGTTAGCAACAAATGGGTTATATTAAGAAGTTGTATACAAACTATATATTCCTCATTGAATCCTAAAGTATAATTGTATATGTAGAATTTTATTGTAATTTATTTTTGTCCTCTGTAACAAATGTGAATATGTGTTTAATTTATTGCATTGAATAAGTAGCAGATAATTGTTACGGGTAACTTAAGATCCAGATAGTTACTTTTGGAATGTTTGGCCTATAAACATCTTCCTACAATTACTGCCATTGTAAAATTGAAATTGATTTTGTTTTTTAAAATTAGATTTCTTTCCTTACAGCGTCTGTGATAATATGAAATACCAGTACTCTATGAACTCAACCAGGCACTCAATTTAAATTTAAGATACAGGTGTAATTTTGTTACTAGGAGTTGAAGAAAGCTAATGGATGACATTAGTGTAGTCTCTCAACCATTCCATTTTTAATTTCGTGTAGTTTCTTTTTACCAATATTCCTCACTTTATGGTCCTTCATAAAATAAGAAATTGCAATGTTTTGGAAACTAAATTAATAAAAAGATGCCCATACATTGGATAAAGACTTTATGAGACTGAATTGCTCTTGAAATGAGAAAAGAAACGTAACACAGTCCTCAGTTTCCTGTTCCCGCTCCTGCCTGTCTGTCTGCCTGGTGCCCTGGGAGCCCAAGCAGCTTTGACACAGGAGCACCGACACATGGACAAGGTGGCCCACAGCTGAGATTTTTGAGGCTAGGGGAGCCGGAAACACGGAACTCGGGAACAGGGACAGTTGGTTCCTGCTACCAGATGACCTCTTTTTCTCTCAGGACCATCTTCTAAAATACTAACATATTTCCAGTTTAAAAAAATAATTTAGTTTTGCCCTCCAACCCCTGGTGCCTATTTCTTTCCCTTCGTTCTCTTCCTTGTTGTTCCTTTATCTCTTTTCTTTCTTGTGCTGTATCCTTTATCCCGCTGAAATATGGCTTATGTAGTGATCTCCGTGCTTGCTCCTCGAGCATTTTCTCATTTTATTAAAATATTTCAGATTTGCATGTTAACGTTTAATGTTTTCATGGTTGCACCACGTTCCTCGATCACGCTCTGGGGGAGGGTTGCCTGATTTAGCCAATAGCAATACAGGGGACCCGGTTCAACCTGAGCTTCCGCTAAATGATACAGGGCTGGCTTTGTGTAAGGTATTCCATGCAGTATTTTCCAGCACAGTATTTGGGACATACCTATTTTTCTGTTGTCCACCTGAGATTCCGAATGAACTGGGCACCCTATGGCTTATCCCGCCGTCCTACAAAACATCATATTGTTCAACACAGTTGCTTGTTTTTCAACATGATGCACATATTTTCAGCAATGCGACGGACATCTTTAGGCATAAAATTTCATATTTTGAATTAACTTCCTTAGGTGGATTGTTAGCAGTAGAATTACCAAGGAAATGAGTATTTTTTTTCTAAGACTTTTCAAAGCTGTTGCCAAATCGCTTTTTAAAAAGGTTATAGCAATTTATGCTCCCACCAGCAGTGTGTAAGAGTGCTTGTGCCCTGCCCCCTTGCTAACAGGATCCTCACTTAAATACTCCTTTGCTCTTTTGGCAGGCAAATAATGATAAATCATTTTCATCTGTGATTACTAATGAAGTTCACATTTTTTTTTTTATTAGCATTCTGTGTCCTGATTTTTAAATTTTCTGCAACTGAATCCTGACTTCTCTGCTCCTGCTTTGCATTGCTTTGAACTGTAAGGAATATGTCTGATCCTTATTTATTTCCTTGTGTTTACTCCGCCGCTGGGGCGGGACCCTGGTCCCCATGCTCAGATTTCAGGACGAGTTCTGTACAGTCCTCACCAGCCTACCTGCCAACCCCCCATTGTTCAAAAGCAAAAGCTTCCTAAGACTTCTAAATGCATTTCAAATAAATCAATTAAAAAGCATAGGAGAGTAGTTTTCTTTTGAGCCTGCAGCATGAAAGTTTTTTCACAGTTCTCCTTCATTGCTGCTTCTTGGGCATGGACTGGGTTCAAATACAGCTTCGGTAACCACTCCCTGGGTCTGTCCCCAGAACCAAACCCTCCTTCCCCACCCATGTCCGCTCTACAGAAGAGTTCTGCTAGGTTCATGAGAGCGTAAAGCCTCATGGTCCCCACATCCCTTCCCTCTGGAAATATGGGCACCCCGTGTGTGGGCCTCCATTCCAAAGGTAAGGGGGAGCATTGCTATGAATTTCAACAGGCATGTTACCCTGTTCCTGCTGGGGTCCAAAGCTTCAGCCTAGTACAGAGTACAAGATAGCAAGATTTGCTTCCTCTAAGGAAGAAAGTCTGAATAGTACACATGTTCTGGAATACTTCTGTAGGTGAAGTAAAATAGCACCTTTGTGCTTCCTGGCCTTTTGACCTCTAACTCATGGTATTGCCCTGCCTCTGTCTCCCTCCCTTGGCGGCCTCCCGATTGGTCCTCATCACTGTGAAGAGGCCGTTGGCTGGCCTTGAGAGTGCTGCGTTCTCCTGACTTCTTCATTTCATGCACTGTGCCAGCTAGCCCAGCCTTGGCCCTCCAGGAAGTTCACAGCATTCTGGGGCAGTCTGCTTTCTCGATCGAGTATCTCTCTACTACCGGCTCGAGGACCTGCCCGGGCCCCCGATGCGTCGCTTTTGCTCCCTGGTGCTGCTCCGCGCTCCTGCTCTTGGCGTTCTCAAACCTGCTCGGGGGCCTCGCTTTCCTTCTTCCGACTTGATATTGACATTAAGTATTGGGGTATTCTGCATTGAATTACCCAAAGCTGGCTTTGGGATTTTAATGATTCTAATGTGGAAGCCCCCATTTTTCAACTGTTCTGACCTGCAGTGAGATAACTTGAGCCCCTGCCAGGTGCATCTCGGCCGGTTCAGGCCCCTTCTTGCTCTGGAAAAGCTCTGGTCTCTGGAGGAGGAGCCCAGCCATAGAAGGCTGCGTCGGGAGGAAACTGGGGGTGCCTGGTGACGCCCTCTTCTCATCCTCCTACAGCTTTCTCTGATGCCTGCAGAACGTGAGTCTCCATCTCACGTTGGCCATTAGCAGCGGCCTCATTTTTCTTAGAAAAAGCATTAAAATGTATATCTGGACAAGAGGAAAGACTTGAGCTCTGCTGCTAGGCTCCCACCTTGCCAACGGCAACACTAGGGCCGTGCCCACCTTTGCCGCTAACTCATGGCAGGGGGGTGCGTGGCGCTCAGCCTCAGTCTTACTGCCTGTAAAATGGGTCAAGAAGAGAGTCAGTGGTGGGTTTGAATGAGGCCTCAGCACAGCCCTTGACACATGGTGGTTGATTGACATATAATATCATGAAGACCCTTATCCAAGAGTAGCTAGCATCTTGTTAAGAGTAGAGAGACAAAGGCAGGTTCTCCTGAGCTCATGGGAATGCCAAATATTTACATATTTCAAAAGTTCATCTTCAAAGACATTGTACCATTTTACAAATCCTTCCTCCAGCAGAAGAGAAGCATTCTTCATCTTTTCTTTTGTTTTTTCTTGTTGCTGTTTTTGAAGATTTTACTTATTTATTTCACAGAGATCACAAGTAGGCAGAGAGGCAGGCAGGGGGGGGTGGGGAAGCAGGCTCACTGCCAAGCAGAGAGCCCGATGCGGGACTCAATCCCAGGACCCCGGGACCATGACCTGAGCCGCAGGCAGAGGCCTCAACCCACTGAGCCACCCAGGCGCCCTTTATCTCTTCTTTTGAACTCTGTCTCGGAATCTGAGTCTAGGCAATTGTCATCATTCACAAGTAATTTTACATTTCTGGGCAAACAGAATGTCCCCTAGTTCATACTTGTATTTGTTCAATTTGTGTCATGTACAATTTGGGGACTCATTTGGAAGCATACATGTGTGTTAGAGGAATACAGGGGATTGGGGCAAAGAGTGGGCTGTCCCGTTCACTGTCAAGTGTGTGTTTAGGTACATGTAGTAGACCTGGGGGTATCGGGTGTGCTGCTTGTAGGAGTGGGGTTCCTAAAGAAATGCGGTCTGGGATCTCATTAAAGAGGGCAAAACTGGGGATAGGCCTGAACGTGTGTCTCATCCAACAACTGGACCATACTTGTATTGGTTTAGTGGGAGAAAATATATGTCCCGTGTGTCTTAAATGTCATTAATTTAGGGGGACATATGGAAGAGCAAGGATGGCTTTTAAGATGTCCTGTGCCGTGACCCCCAGAAGGGGTAGACGGTGGACAGTGGCAACAGGACTACTTGGCCCTCCACCGACCCACAAGCTCAGTCCCCTTCAGTGCACACACATGCACATGTGCGTACACACACATGCACATGTGCGTACACACACATGCACACACACACACCTGCCTGTGTGCACAGACCCGTGTATACCCACGATTGCACACATACCGGCTGCCTCTTCGTTAGCTGCTTTGGTCTTGCTGTTTTCTCGAGGTCTTGATTCTGTTGGTTGGTTTCTGTGTTCCCTCTTCCTCTTCCTTTTCTGCAGGAGAAACCCTTCTCTCGCCCACTTTGCATTCTGATGAGCCTGCCTGCCTCTTCACATTCTTCTTGTGGACGAGAATTGGACCATAAGTCATTGTGGAATCGGTGGTGATTGCCTCCAAATTGGCCAAGGGGGACACAGGCAGAGTTTGAGAAATAAAAGTACTCTCTTTGCCACGGCCCGAGAGGAAGGGCTGCACACGCGGTCCGCCCAGTAACAAGAGCAGCGACTTTCTGTGGAGCACCAAACAGGAGCGGCGGTGCTTTCAATCTTGTCTCTAATTTTTGCATATTTAATGCAAAACATATTTAGAGCTTGTCTTTCCAGCCTCAGGAAGCATTTAATGCAGTTCGAAAGAAGGAGGTGTAGCAAAGCCCAAGATGGTGAAGTCGGAGGGCCTTGTCCTCGTAATGCCAGCCATCCAGCCAGGGGGCTGGAGCTCGGGGACCCCCTGCCCACGCCCCTGACCCTTTCCACGACAGAATCTTAGTGGATACCGATGTTTCCTGGGAGTGATGTTCTCTCCCCATCTAACTGATTCTTCTCATTCCTTTACAGGGAAACTTCGTGGCTTGTATGACAGCGATTTTACGGCAAATGGAAGATTACCATTATGCCCATTTGATCAAGACTTTTGGAAAAATGAGGACTGACGTTGTGGTGAGTGTGAATTTGGCCCTTTTCATAGGAGTATGTTTGGGGGCCAGTGTTATAGGCAAGACACTGTTGTCGGTGTTTCCATTTTAAGTATGACTTTGTGTATGGGGACTGATTTAAGTATAAATTTGTGTGGGGACTTGGCTCCAGTTGGTTTGAGAAGCTACCTGGCAAAAAGGAAGCTGTGTTTCTAAGAAGACGAGGGTCCCAACACACAGGCTTATTCTTAACACTGAATTTGGGAGTAACTCAGCATGTCAGCCCAGAAAGGGCTTCCTTATGCTCTGGGGTTACTGGAGATGTGGAGACCCTACCCATGGAGAATGTTCTAGTAACTCCTGTTCACGTATTGATTGGCTTCTCAATAGCAGAAGGCAGAGAGTCTTTTCAGCTGTAAATCATACTCTTGTATTAATTAGCTCTAATCATGGGAGCTCATCAGCATTTCTCCAAATAATTCTTCAGTCTTCCTCAATGCAACTATGATACGGCTTAATTAGGACAAGCATAATAGAGGGGAAGTTCTTGCTTCAGAAGCACCTCCCTAACGACCTGAAATCCCGTGGCCGGATGGTAGATGTCTTCCGTGAAGCTGCCACCACACTCGTTGGCAGAATTCTCGGCTAGATGGTGACCTGAACTCTGGTAACACAGATTTCATTTCTGAGACCCCTAGATTCCTAGTGGATCTAGCAAATGGCACTAGTGTTTCTAGAACAAGGTTGGTGACATTTTACATCATTATATCTACTTTACTAAGGGAGGAGAAGAAGAATGCATGCGATGATTATTTTCCAAAGGATTATTTCTAATGAAAAACAGCCTTATTAATTGTTGCCACTCTGAGTGTGTTGCATGCATGTTTTTAAATTTCTAAGGAGACAAAAATGGGTCTGCACCTTAAAATCATAGCAATTTTCCTTAAATGAAAGTGAAGGAGAAAGAATATACATGTGTTTGTGTCTCTTGGTGTTTAGTTCTTTAGCTTAAAGGACGGATTGCTCAGGTATGTGATCTGTATTACCTTTGGTCCTGTCCCTCCTCGGCTGTCATGGTGGAGTGAAATCATGTGATACGGGGACGTTCCGTGCCATCACTGAATCTGAACGGTATCCTTCATCCCCGTTTGGGTCAGTCAAAGGGAGTTACAGCCAAACCTACATGAATAGTTTCCTAGATGGCATTCCAGGCTGAAGAATACCGTTTTCAGAATGAGAAGCATTACCCGTCCTGGATACTTAGGGCTGCGATTAATCATTTGTCCTTTATCAGAACAGTCCTATGATCCAAATCCACACATGCAAACCGTGAAAAATATTTCATCTGAACCATTAAGAGGTGTCGTTGGTAGGGAAGCTCTAGTGCCTCGAGAAACGTGATTCTACAGAGTGGTTTTTAAAAATGACTCTAATTTGCTGAATTCTGAGTGGTGCCCTCTCTCCTTGCTCAGAGAAGATGACCAGATATTTACTACATGTTGTGGTCCTGATTTCCTGAGGGATTTTTTTTTTTCCTTTAGACACAGCAGTTCAGAAAATCAATTATTTGCAGACGATTTGATTTCCAGTATAAAATGGCATTTGTGGTTTGGATATCATGAATTCCTATTGCAAGGACTGTAGACATGTTTATTGTTGTTGATCTGTCAGAACCTTTGTGAAGTGTGTTCCTATCTGTTAACTGTACATAGAAAGTATTCGTTTTTCAAATCCAACAACTGCCCACAAAAAGGAGAGATCATTTTGTGTGCAGTAATTGAAAGTTAGTTAGTACTGCGATCTGAAAACAGCCTAGACCATATTCTTGGGACCACGTCCTCGTAACTGGTGCTGCTTCAGGTTTTCAAATTGAGCCCTTGTTTGGTTGGATGAGTGATCCCCATACAAAACTGTAGTCACTGTCAATGCCAAAGTCATGGGGTCAGCGATGTTACTTTTACGGTCTCTCAAATGGCCCTGGGACTCCAGGCCAGGGAGTGGAGGGAGCACGGTGTGAGGCAGAATGATCTAGAAAAGAAAAACAATGGACATGTACGGGTCCATATTCTTGGGACAGACTGATTTCCAGTGTGGTGTGCCTCATGGGACTGTTCTGTTCCTGTGCAGTGGAGATGTTGAGTGGAAGGATGGGCGGCTGGCTCTTACCTGTCCAGCTGCACCAACAGGAACACAAGTAGAGAACTTGCTCTGTGTCCGTTGTAAGATCAGAGGTGATGAGGAGCACCCTGGACCTTCCAGGGAAGACGGCTGCCTTGCCACATGTCCCAGATTCCCACTGGGTGGCCCTTCAGAAATGTCTGTTGAGTGACCGAATGAATAGTGCCCTAACTGAGGACAGTGCAGGTAGAAGTAATGCTTGCTGGTTAAATGTCAAGTGAAGGGGTGCCTGGGTGGCTCAATTGTTCAGCATCTGCCTTCAGCTTAGGTGATGAACTCAGGGTCCTGGGATTGAGCTCTGCGCCGGGCTCTCTGGCTCTCTGCTCAGTGGGAAGTCTGCTTCTCCCTCTCCCACTCCCTCTGCTTGTGCTCCCTCTCTCGTGGTGTGTGTGTGTGTGTCTCTCTCTCTCTCTCTCTGTGCCAAATAAATAAATAAATAAATAAATAAATAAATAAATAAAAATGTTGTGTGAATGCAAAACTCGAGGGCCATGGCCTTCTGGCTTCCGCCATGGACTCACAGTGACTGTGTGTCCCCAAGCAGACCCACCTGTCCCGTGGCCTCTCCACTTCTGGGTTCTTACCTAGGGAAGCCTAGGGAGTAGGCCGGTGAGCCAGCAGGTTTCTGTCTCTGGAATGCCCTGTGCCTTCATTCAGTGTCAGTCCCACCCATTCTCAGGACCATGACCTGACAGCTGTTCCCGTCTCGCCAGGCAGACACACACCCTTTGCTCATTGTTCCTTACCCTGTGTGTCCCACTCAGCCATCAGCCTGTCCTGAGGTGGTCCTGACATCTCCCACCGGGGCCGTGGTGAGTGAGGATGCTCGTGGGGCTTAGGAAATCAAGGATGTTGGCAGGCAGCTGTCCATGTGTCTGCGAGACCCTCCGCTTATGGCTGAGCCTTGAGCTCCACATGGAGGGCGACCACACAGCGACCTGAGCGTCCTCAGTGGCCGGGGAGCCTTGTGCGGAATGTTTATTTCTTGGGGCCTTTTCCTTGTAAAACGAAGCTATAGTGGAGGAACTCGTCACTAGATGATGAGTCTGGGGAGCGCAGAAGCCTTTCTCAGTGAATTCCCCCCGTGACCTGTTGAGCATCAACCTGATGGTCGCACAGTGGAGGAAGCAGGCAAAGCAGACAGGCCTGCTCTCGGGGCCCTGTAGTCTGAGGGAACGTCCCCTCTAATCGGGGCGTCCTCCCGCCCCACCCCCGCTGGCCGTGCTGCAGCACAGTGACCTCCTGAAGTAGCCGGACTGGACGGAGTCCGCTGGGCAGGAAGGCTTTGCGGAGGAGAATCATGGAGCACTGAGGAGTAGAAGGCTGAGCCCTGCAGGTCGGGGAGCGGGAGGGCCGCTGTCTTGCTCAGGAGGCTGTGCGGGGGCGGGGCATGGGAGTGGGAAGGGGCAGTGAGAGGACCAGGGCTGCGGTGAGCCTCCACAGGGCCATCCGACCACACAGGACCCTGTACACCATGCTGAGAAATGCTGTGTTCTTTGCTTGTTTTCAACTTCCTACACCATTTATTTGTTCCTCTTTGTTTTAAAATTATTTTTCCAGGCCTTTGTCTTTTTTGAGTAACCTTTTTGAGATAATTGTGGCATCACATGTGGCTGTACAAAGTAAAATTCTACCTGCTTTCCCCAGTGCTAACGTCTTACAGATCTATAGCCCGGGATCCAGACTGAAGGGCGACGTTGCTGTGGTCCCCGGATCTCAGGAGCATTCCCCCAATTCTAGCTGTACTCTCTCCCCTGTTGGTCACGCAACACTTCCAACTGTGCAGAGAGCCTGAAAGAATAGCACCATGAACGCTATGATTCTTGCCACCCAAATGCACCAGGCACGAGCACTTTGGTTCCCGTAAGTGTGTGAGGATGGTGCCTCTGCCTTAGTGGGTCCGCGAGCCTCTCTCACGAATGAGGACCTCCCCCAACAGCCTTACTGCCGTTCCAGAATGTCACACACAGAAGCATGCATACTCAGATTTTCTCCATTCTTCCCGGTCTTTCTTGTCTTTCATGAGGGGCTTCCTCAATCCAGGATCCCGTCCAGATTCCCTCATTGCATTTGCTTGTGCCTCCTTCATCTCTTTTTTCTAGAACAGTTCCCTCACCCTGTCTTGTCTTTCTTCATGCTGCTTTGTATGGTTTTTGGCATACGTATGGTATGCTGAAATATGGTCCCTCCGTGGGACCGTATGTCCCGTGGTATGGTCCCTCCATACGTCCTGCACACTGGAAGCTTGGCCTGAAGTTCAGATTCATCCTTTCGGCAGGAGAGCTTCAGAGCTGGGGGGATGTGCTCCCCGTTTTGCCCACTGGGAGGGTGGGGATGCCGAAGTCTCCGTGACCTGACCATGAGTTTGATCACTTGGTTGAGAGTGGGCACCAGCCTGACCTCCCCACTGTGAAGACTCCTAGCCCTTCACAACTGTCACGTGATCTTTAGCTTATGCTTCAGCATCCCCGCAGCGTTGGCCAGTGACCAGTCTCCTGCCCGTTCTTCATCTGATGATCCTCTACTGAGGGTCCTTGTCTGAAACACGTTCTCCTTTGGCATAGCAGGATTTCCTTCGAGTATCAAGATGCTTTGTCTTTAAGAACATCGGGAAGCCTCCAGGCATGTGGGTGAAATGGAAGGTTGGGAAGTGTTGGTGCCATGGCCAGATTTGTAATTTGAAAAGGCCACTCTGGGTCAAGGGGAGGGATCATGAGGGACAAGAGTAGACTTGGGTAGGGAGGCCAGGATTCCCCTCAACAGTCTGGGTGAGAGAAGATGACCATTTGTTCAGTGGGTGCGGATGGGAATGGTCAGAAGCAGATAGATTCGTGACAAGAAGATTGTGGCTGTGGACTGACGGCTGTTGTTAGAGCTGCCCACTTATTATATGGGGCATCCTGTGAATAATCAAACTGAAAAAGGCAGCGGGAATGGATTGGCACTGAAAGAGGAAATTTTCACCAAAGATCTTATTTTAGTCCTCTGTGTCCCCTTGTTGACTTGGAGATAGCAGTGTAATCGTCTGCTAAGCCTCATTGGCCATGGAGAGGACCATCGCCATGGCTAGTAAATTCTGCAGACGGACAAGGACGCCTTGCAAAACCTCATCCTCCACAATATGCAGCATTTTGCCTGATCAGCAAAGTACCAAAATTTAACAGCTGAGCCATACTAATGAAGTATGGGACTGTGTTTCCTAGGAAAAAAAAATAAGGGAGTTGGGGAAAATGTGCTTCTCTTCCAGAATAATAAAACCCAGACCCTGTATCTCAATTATTAGGCTTTGAGGAGTGATGAGCAAGAAAGCAATTTTATGCAAATAGAGATGTGGCTAAATGGTGGCACTCAGCCGGCCAAATATGCAACCTGGTCATTAAAATGTGAAACTCTTGACAAAGTGGGGAAACTTAAGTGGGGAAATATAAATTGCTGTTATTAGCCTTGGGAGAGACGCCCCATTCGTTGTGTCCAGGGCCCCCAGAGCACCCTGCCCGGCGTGAACTCAGGGCTTTGTGGTCAGAGCTCATGCAAGCAGAGTCTGGAGGACGGGGGTGACTTCTCTCTCTCTCGAAGAGGCCCAGGTGCTCATCTTCTCCTTGACTGGGGGCCTCTACTGTCAAAAGGGGATCACGGTTGCTCACTATTTTATTCATGGTAGGGTGCACACAGTAGGCATCACTTGCCAGAATCCGGCATGGCTAGTTCGGTTGCAAAGAAAGGATTTGACTTGGCCCAGCAGCTCACCGATGCTATCAAATTTAGCTGGTGCCTTTTTGCGAGAAGCACTTGTTTACGACTTTGCTGAGAGTTGCTTTCTTGGCTGCTTAAATTCTGTACACTACCGTGGGCTTCACAGCCAGTGCACCTAATTATGATTCCATAGATTAAATAAATGAGAAATAGCCACTCATTTGGTAATCTCTGACCATGGCCTCATTTTTCTAAGTGAATTCTCTGTGGCTTTCCCCACCGTCCACGCTGCACTGGAGGGAGCTTGCAGACTCCTGGAGAGGTGTGCTTTTCAGGATACGTGCTAGTTCTGTGCTGGTCAGCTCAGAACAAGGGCCGGCCTGCAGGTTCAAGAAATTCTCCAGATTCTGACAGGCCCAGGCTGGAGCCCCTCCGACACGGATACCCCTTTGGGACGCCACGAGCAGCACAGCACGTCAGGGAATGACCCGTATGGTAGAGAGGATCGTGCCCAAGGTTGGCATCAGCGTCACTGAGTAGGCTGTGGGGTTGCAGCTGCCATCTGAAAGTGGCCACATGACCACGTGCTCCGATGGTTATGATGAACTGAGCTGCTGCAGATGGTCAGGAGTTCCCACCTGAGCCTTTGGCTTGTAAATTACATAAGAAAAAGGAATGGTATAACTACCCCATATTAAACCTGCTGGGCCCTGTTCATAATGAAAAATATGTTTTGAGTAAATCCTGCATGTGATGTTTGCAAAATGCACGTTTCCTATAAGCAGAAAGAATGCAGTATTTGTAACCTGGAGAGCTCCTCTTTATGACTATGATAGAGAGCCGCCCAGGTCCCGTTTCTGAAAATATCCCTGCAAAAGTTATGGCAGGCAGGAGGTACCCCGGCAAACAGAAAGCAAAAAGCTCCTGTGAAATACATCTTCATTACTTTTTAGAATGTTTTCATTCCGCTAAAAAAAATGAGGTCATTTATACTGTAATTATTCAAGAGGGGATTGGTTTTCTCCTTTCTCTTGGTGGGCTGTTGCAATGTTCTATTTTTTTTTTTTTTTTATTTCAGGATTTCCTGATGGAAACATTCATCATGTTTAAGAACCTCATTGGGAAGAACGTCTACCCTTTTGACTGGGTGATAATGAACATGATGCAGAATAAGTGAGTATGGAGGGGAAAGCTCCCACCTCTTCCAAGGTGTCTGATTCACGTCTGCTGGGAGCAGTGGTGTTGCCTGGATACCACGGGGGCTCTTCTGTGAGGAACACATCCTCCCCGTTCTGTGATGCAAACAGTTGTTTGGAGAAGCAGACCTGGAGAGTGGGTGATTTCCTTAAGCCAACTCGGGGCTCTGCCTTCTGGGGAAACACAGAGCCGAGCCCTAGCCCCCTTAGCCTTGGTCTGCAGCAGCCTCTGGCCAGGGTACAGTTTGCCATCTTACTTTAACCACGTGTTTATTAGCCCAGGAGATTCTCCTCTGTCTAGGTTTTTGAAAGGTGTTTGCATTTCTCCTATTTCAGCTTTAAAAAGTGAGCATTTTCTTTGTACTTATTATATATTAATCTCATGCCTTGTTTATCATTTCCCTGTGAAGGCTGTTGGTTAACTTTCCAGTGCTTGTGTTCTATAATTTCTCTAAGCGCCAGTAACAGTTCTTGGGTTCTCAGTCACATGTGATTCCTGGAAGAAATGACCATTGACCTCCTTTCTTCCCCTCCTTCCTTATTGCATTTTTCATGGAGATAATTGTAGATTCGTAGGCATTGCGGTTATAAAAAGAAATACAGAGAGATCTGTGTATACTTTACCCAGGTTCCCTTAGTGATAACATTTTGCAAAACTCGAACTCCTTGCTGCAGCGAGGGGCTCAGCGATGAGAGATTTCATGGGGGTCCCACAGATCTTCCTGCTGTGCTTGTGCTTGGCCATGGCGCCTTTTCTTGAATCTGCTGACACGTGGGTCCTTCTCGCTGTCCATGTCGCACACGTCCACCTCGCCCCTCCAGCTCTACCCTCTCGAAAACCGGGGTACCCACTAATTTTTCTTCCACTCCTAAAATTTTGGCATCTCAACTGTGATGTGTAAATGGAATTATACCAAATGTAACATTCCAGGATTGGCTTTTTTCATTCTCCTTCATCCCCTACAGATGCATTCAGGTTGCCGGGCACAGGGTCGTTTGTTCCTTTGGATTGCGGGGCAGCGTTCCGTGGTATGGATTGTTTAACCATTCACCTGCTGAAGGACAGTTGGGCTCTTTCCAGTTTGGGGCTATGATGAATAAAGCCTCGACGAACATTGGCATATGGAGTTTTATGTGAGCATAAGTTCATTTCCTTGGCATATACCCCCTGGGGTAGGTCTGCAGGGTTCTGTGCCCGCTCCTCGTTTAGGTTTATAAAAACTGCCTGACTACGGCTGTACCATGTTACGGTCTCGCTAGCTGGGTGATAATGAGCCTGCTTTTCTGCATCCCCGCCAACATTTGCCAGGGTCACTGTTTCTCATTTTAGCCCTGGGGAGAGATGTACCGTGTGTTTCATTGTGGTCTGGATTCGCATTTTTCCCGATGCGACAAACAATGGCATCATTCAAGAGACTGTTGACCTGGTCTTCGTGCTGACCAGAACTGAAGGCAGGCCATGGTGCAGAGTGTGGTCTCTCTTCCCTTCCTGGTGACCGCAAACGAGAATGGCACCTGCATCTCTCAGACAGAGTGGCTGCTGCGGCCTGGTGCCCAGCCCATCCGTTCCGCACCCTGGCGTGGGGCTTGAGGAGGCGCTGCTCCCTCAAAGGTCAGATGCGATTCACACCTCTAAGTTTGACTTGGCGCCTCTAATCCCAGGCTCCCACGGGGTAAACTGTCCGGATGGTACAGCCGCACTCTATTGAGTGGTGCTATTTGATGACGAGCGAGAGTCTGTTTCCATTTTTACCACGATGATCGCCTCATTCCCTCTCCCTTCTAGTCCATCCTTGGCCTTCTGCTGCCACCCTGACGTGTCTGAGCGTCTTCCCATCACCCCAGAACCGCAGTGTGGCTGAAAGCCACGTGGCCTCTAGTTCAAAGTGTGGAGCTCTGTGCTCAGAGCCTCCTTCCCTGGATATTCTGTCCAGCTGCTCCCGACGTGTTCTGTTGTTTCTGCGGTGAGAAGATAGCTTAACCTGTGGTCTCCAGAATCACGTGTTCCCTGCACATCAAGCCACTCCTGTCCCTGTGTCCCAGCTCACTGGCGCACGTCTGCGGGGCCCAGCTGCGGGACAGAGACACCCGGTGTGCGGTGGCATCTGGGAGCCAAGCCTTTGCATCTCATTGCAGGGAGGAGCGTTCTTGTCTGGGGGCAGGGAACCTCTACAAAGGAGAAGCCATGTCTGCTGTGTCCTCATTGCAGAGGCTGTGACGGCCACTTTGAGGATGAAGTCTGGTGTAGGTGATAATGGAATTCAAGTCTGGAGCCGGGCATGCATGCTCTCCTCTTGTTTGGGGTGCCCAGAGGCTGCAGCACCAAGAGACATCTTGATGAGGGACACACTGTGAATTTAAACTCCCTGTGGTTTATGTCACACATAAAATGTGGTACAGAACTGTCTCATCTAAAATCCTAGCACTCTGGGGCTGAGCCATCCAGCTGAGAGTGCTTCCTCTGGTAGAACTTTCTAAGGCTGAGCAGTGTTTGTGCGTGTACGTGTGTCCCTATGTCTGTGTGCCTGGGCGAGTGCTGGTACCAAGCGAAAGGTCTTGGGTTTGCAGAGATTCTGGCTGTGCGAGGCTCTGAGCCACGCAGGTTCCTGTCACAGTCAACACATGCTATAGTAACGGGTTCCCAAGCCAACATGTAGTGCAGAGGAGTGAGCCACAAAGGATGCATGTAGGTCAGTGTTTGTGCAGCAGTGAGTGTAGGCTTCGTTCGGGAATCCCACTATGGCCCGCTCTGTTGAGTGAACAGTACTGGTTTTTAGAAGCTGAATTGGTTGGGTTTGGGAAGACACCTGGGTGTGTGGCCCTTCAGTTCTCTTGAACGTTCTTGCTTACATGTCCGCTTCCGAATGAAGAGCTTATTTCGTTTTTCATGGGAGGCGGTCATTCCTTGCGATGTGTCCTGTGTTTGCATCCGAGGGCTGCACATGAGCATTTGACAGGCTTTCCGTGTGCCAGGCGCTGCCGTAGGGATAGCCCAGGAATCATGCCCACATGGCCGCAGCAGCACTCTGAGACAGCTGGGGTTTTATGCCCATCCTACAGATGGGGAGGTTGGAGCCTGAAGGTTTGGTAACTTGCCAGAAGACACACCGCTGGGAAGGGATAGGGCCAGACTTTACACCCAGAGCCCCCCCTCTAAACCACCTTGCTACCTTGGATATGTCTCCCGTGCTTCAGAGAGAGTGTCGTTTTTAACCCCGGTGTCCTTCGAGTGCACCTTTCCTGGGAGACTCCTGCTTACCTGAGTGACTGTGAAGCACAGAAGTCAAAATGTTCTGTGCTCGGCTTTCTTCGCCGTGAAACGGTGCTTGTTGAAGAGGATATTACTGATCGCCGCAATGGAGGGAGTCCTGCTGTAAACTTCTAGAACAGAAGCTCACGACTATTGTAATGAAGTAATTTCCTAGAAATTATATAGATGCCATATGGCATTGTCTCTGTGCTATTACCTTTTTTTTTTTTTTTTTTTTTTTATCTATAACTTCATAGCTTGATACCTTCCATGTCACCAGACTGCTATGCTCTTCCTCTTCCCGGCATGGGTCAGAGACCTCCTTGCTTCCGCAGGATAAGCAGTAATTCCCAGAAGCTTCCACAAGCCTGTATTTAAGTTTAATGGCACAGCTGGACATGCAGTTTTACCATCCGCAGCTTAGAAATTGACAGATTCCGCCTCCGTGATCTCTTCCGTGTTTGCTGCTTGTTCAGCTTTGTGTCTGCAAGTGTTCCATCATCCCTCAATACCGGGGGCTCGCCCAGTGTCATTGAAGATGGCGCCCATCAGTTCTGGAGCAATCACTCGTAAATCAGGAACCAAAGTTAGAGGATCCAGTGACTGTCCCAAGGACAGGGGTTACTTGGTTGCTATGTTCAGGTTAGCAACCGAGTGATGATGGCCTGACATCATAGCTCTGCTCTTGGATACAGCAGCGCCAGATGGTAAGATGACATTTAAGATGAGCACAGTTCACGTCTCGTAGAAGTGTGCTTGCGTGTTATCTCCCAGAAGTGCTTCATAATCTTTCCCGAGGGAAGCAAAGGCTAAGTCTCCTTGTAAGATCTGATGCTGTACTAGAAGCAGAGACCTTCTGTGTTAGCCTTAAGTGCTAATATCCATCCTTGAACTCCTAGTAGCCAACTTTCCCAGATTTATGCTTCACGGTGTGCACATGGAGTCTAATACTGAAGACTCGTGCTGTGGGTCTCCTGGATTTCTCTCTGGTTCTTGGTAGAAGTGTGGCCACTTGGTTGAGTTTCTGTGTCTTTCTTTTGTTCTTAGGACTTGAATTCATCCCAGTAGTGTGTCTGTACACTAAAAATCCCAGACTAGAATTGTGAGGCGTAGGAGTGATCAGGGAGTCCATGAGTCTACTCGCTAGTTTGACTGAATTCCTTTTTCACCTTGAAGAAAGCTTTTCTTGTTAACTGCCATAATTTCACCTGAGAAAGGCACTTCTACAGTGTACATTGGGGGAAGAAAAGGGCAATACAGAGTTTAATTTTCAGATTTTTAACATTAGACTTCCTAACTCATGCTGTGTGTGTGACATGGACCAAAACCCTTCCTGCATTTGTCAACCATTTTGTTTTGCAACAGAATTTTTTTAAAAATTCAGCTACCCTGAATTGGATTCTCAGTAGGCTTTGTTGCATGTGTTCCTCTCTCAGGATTAAAAAAAAAATAAATGAAACCACCAGTTTTACTTCCTCAGATCACTCAAAGCTTGCAATGGTGATTATCAATAATTTTTGAGTGTCCCTCTGTATTAGCACACATTTGGGGTCTGGTACTTTCTGCTTTTGTACACGTTAAGCTGGGGCCCATTTATGATTTGTGGTTTATATCCTACACACTTTCATATAGGGCTTGGTCTGTTTTATAAGTAATGATTCATAGATCCTGAATATAAAATAGAACATGGAAAACCATAGAGAAAACACGAAACTCTCTAGAAGCCAAGAGACTCAAAGCTGCCTGGAAGACAAAGCAAAAAGGAAAATAGAACAAGTTTCAGAATTCTCACTGGATGATAAAAAAACGTTCCTTGTAGTTTGTCAGCAGAGACTGACAACGGGTGGTGTAGATCCTTCAGTGACACGTGGAGCAAGAGGACATCGCAGTTAAGGAATCAGACGAGAACTCAGAATTCTGCCCGTGGAAGACGGGAGAGATCATCATTTCAATTTTAAAATGCTTAGAATCTTGCCATGTGGCATATATTGGCCATGACAGAGTCCGATCATAATTGGACCTACCTGGAACACTGCCTCATCAAATTCAGTGCATTTTGCTGACTTGCCAAATACAGTCTTGTCTCATTGTTGACCACTTCAACATTGAAGACCATCAGTCAGACACGATGGTCTGGTTTTATTTTATCTAGAGTCAAGTTAATCTTACTTTTGTCCTTAGAAACCTTGAAATTGTGTCTCTATTTGAAATTTGTGAGATCACCATTGCCATTGAGCCCATGGGTCTAGGTCAGGGTTTTTGATCATGGCCACGTGCAGACCGTCCCAGGACAGTGCAGGCTGATGTTTGTTCCATCTGCCCTTTTGATCCCCTTTCTTTTGGCTGTAGTGTTAGTGCATTTGGATGTGCCCCCTTCTGTTCCTCCTTCTCTCCCCCGTGAGTCAGGCATCTTATGACCAGAATGTGTTTGCCTCAGTCCATTAACACAGCACATTGTGTTTCCACCAACCTAACGTGCACAGTGCGTATTCACATCATCCTAATCACCTGTGGCTCCTCGTGTGCAGTAAATCTCCCGTGCATAGTTTTATAAAGGAGCCATTTCTCTCCTTTTAAATAGAGCACATTTCCCCCACTCGGCAGCAGTATCCATCAGATGTGTCGGAGTCCAAGATGGCAAGCTCCTGGATGTTTCTGCCAAGATTAATTTGGCGTGTAGTCAGGACAAGAAAGGGCCTTAAGCCTTAGAAAGGTATTCTACCTTTAAGATGCCAGGCTTCTTAAGGGTAAATCATGATAATGGTCAGAAAGCAAATTTGCCGGGAAGGCTGTTTGCAGGGACATCGCCATTTGGTTCCAGTGTTGTGGAAGAATTTTTGTCCTTGCTAGCACATACCTTGGGCTCAGAGCAGAGAAAATGTGCCATTTGCCCAGGGATGAAAGAAAGAGAGGTGGGGGGTCCCCACTCGCTGGGAAGCTGCTGCAGGGGCTCTGCCATCAGGCAGCCGATAATGGTAGCATTTGGGAGGACCGTGTTTTCCTGTTGGACCTCCTCCTCAGGAAACACCTCACCCATGGAAGGGCACGTGGCTAAAATCTTTGTGCAGGTTGAAAGCATGGACAGAAAGCGTTTTGGGCTCCAGAGACTCTTGGATTATTTCAAATCTTTCCTTTGAAGCCTGGGGTCTTAGTTGATGTTGTTACTTTTAATTTAATTTATTTTTTCAACTTACTGGCTTCCTCCTGAGGTTTTGCATATCCAGTGGCTTGAAGATTTTAAGCACACCTAAGAATCATTTTTCCCTTTGAAACTCTGTACAGTGGCTGTTGACATAAACATTGTCACAACACGACTTACTGAGGACCACAGGAAAAAAAAATAAATATTGTTTCTCAGGAAAGAACTAGGAATTCAAAGTCAGTATAATGAAAGCATTCTGGAATGAAAATTTCCCCAGAGCTCAGCATGCCCACGTTTTACCCGGCTCACACACTTAATAATATCCGTCTTTGAACCTTTTTGCTCTCCAAAGAAATTGGCCTAACCTGAGATGTTTTGCTGCTCAGACATCAGTCTGCAGACACTGAGGCACACGCCTGCGGGTTGGACCAAACCAGGCTAGAGCTGAGCTAGAGGCAAGTCTCCTGGAGAAACACACGAGGCGTTTCTCTGGGACTGGGTTGGCCACTTTAAGCACTGGGATTTCAAGACAGATACCAAATCACATCTAGTAATGGCACCCCGGGTCCCCCAGCGGGAAAAGGACCCCATCTGCATGGTACGTGGCTACCGTTGGGAGTTCCCTTTGTTTTTTGTGGTCTTTTCATAAATTATTTTAATGTTTTCCGTGTATTTTTTCTGTGACATGCATGCTTTTGCTCTGTGCTTAATAATTAAACTGGGCCTGAAATTAAAACAAATAATTTCAGATCTTCCCCAGTCTGTGTAACCAATTTATTGCACGGAACTTGGATCTTTCATCCAGTTGGATTTTATTCAGATCGCCTCTTTATTTAATTCAGACATGAGAACTCATGCTACTCTCAGGGGAACGGCAGTGATGAAGAGCTCTCAGCCAGGACTCTTACTTAGGGAAACTTGCTTCAGAGGAAAGTTTTGAAAGGGCAAAGTCTGTTTAAGAATTCTCAGAGCGGACGCACACCTTGCTGTGAGCTCGTGGCTGGTGTTGATGAGGCCGTCTGCGGGCTCTTAATCCTGGAGGGCGTACTTCAGTTTATGAGAAATGAAGCCAAGTGAGCTCTCTGTTTGATGCATGAAACTTCCCTCCATGCACAAATCAAAAAGGAGGAAATACACTTTATTAAGGTCATTCTCCAGATTCTTCCGTCCTAAATGTTTACCTCCAGCGCTCCTGGGACTTGGAAGAAATCCTGTGCCCTGTAAGACCCTGGGCCGGGGTGCTTTCATTTTTAGGCTCGGAGGGAGGAGGAGGAGATGGCCAAGGCGAGTTGAATGCCTGCTGGGTTGCTGGTGTGGTCTTGGTCCCTTTCTCGTGGGTCTCAACCAGGGGCATTTTGTTATTCTCCCCCAGCCCCCGCCATGGAACATGGCCACGACCAGGCACGTTTTTGTTGTCACAGCTGGGGGAAGGCAGGCTGCTGGCATCTCGTGCATGGACCCCAGACATGCCGCTAAATGTTCTTCCCTGTATAGGACGGCCCCCTTCAAAGAATCATTCGACTCAGAAATGCCCGTGATAACCCTATTTTCTGGATGGAAGGAAACAGAATTTCAGTGACAGGAAGTAATTAATAGAAACACCGTGATTTGTTTCCGTGATCTTCTTCTCTTTATTTCCACGTCTCTCAGCACCCGCTCCCTGTTGCCTGACCCCAGCAACGACAGTGTCCCTTACAGTAAACACTAGAGGCCATTGCCTGAAGAGGCCAGGACTGACCTTTCACCTGCCAAGGATGCGCCTGTGAACCGGAGGTAGTTTTCTCTGAGATGCCCAGGCAGGTGCCCCAGCTTCACAGTGAAGACCTGTGGGCGTAGCCCGGGCTCACCTGGGGGTGGGAGTGCGGAGGGGGTGGAGATTAGAGTCACACTGACCCGAATGCAGATCCCAGGCTGCGCCTACTCGGACCTGGTACGGAGGACACGTGCACGGAATATTAGCCAGTATCTCTTCTGGGCGAGTTTGTGTGTGTGCGTTTTAGAAAACATTACATATCATACATAATTATATTAATTAATAACATATGATATATAAAATATATTCATGTATGAATTCTAGATAAATAAATAAGAGCTCATAGATCTGTGAGATCACTTAACTATTTGTCTTTCTCTGTCTGACTTGTCCCACTCAGCTTAACATCCTCAAGGACCCTCCGTGTTGACACAAATGTCAAGATTTCGTTCTTCCTTCTGGCTGAATTGTATTCCGTTTTCTCTGTCTGCGTCACATACTCTTTATTTACCCACTGATGGACGAGTGCTTAGGTTGTTTCTGTGCCTTAGTCTTTGTCAATAACCCGGCAACAGATGTGGGGGTGCAGATAGCATTTTAAGATAGTGCTTTTGTTTCCTGTGGAAATACACTTGGAAGGAGACTGTCTGCATTGGATGCTGATGCTATTTTTAATTTTTTGGAGGAGGCTCTGTACTCTTTTCCACAATGGCTGCTCCAGCCATAGTACAAGTGTCCTTTTCTCCAAAAACTCACCAACGTTGCTCTCTTCTATTTTTGACAATAACCATCCTAACCGGTGGAAAGGGATACTTCACTGTCACCTGATGTGTGTTTCCCTGATGATGAGCGACGTCAGCAGGATTGTGGCATCTTCTATACGTGTCTGCTCATAGAAGAGGGTTTTCCATGTCCCTTCTCTGTCTTCATGGAATTCATGGCCTTTGATGCCGTGTGGGGGAAAATCCCTTCTTGTCATTCTGGTGGCTGGTCTGTGCCCAGTGATCCTGCCTGGCACAGAGCAGGTGCTCAACAGACAGTAACTACCCGACTGAAAGAATGTCAGTGGGAAATGTGTTCTGTTTTTTTTTTTGTTTTTTAATTACGAAGTCAACCGATAAAGTACATGACATATTTTTGTAGCCTTGCTTTCCCTGGAATAAAATGCAGTTACCTGTTTTATATTCTGGTCCACAAAGAAATAATTACGGGTAGAGGTATCCAGTGAACAAAAGAATGCTTCTTACTATCTTGACGATCTCTTAATGAATTGCCTTAATTGAAGGTCATCTGACACTGACCACAGAGGCGGGGCGGGGTGGGGGTGGGGGAGGTGGTGGATGCGCATTTGTCCTGACTTGCCAGCATCTGGTATCCACCAGGAGGGTGCTGTCTGCTGTTTCCTGTTGCTCTTTCCACTGAGACTTCGCAGGAGGGCTTTTACTTAACACTGTACCTGTCAAATACCCAGAGCTGCAAGTAAATTGAAGATACAAATTATATTGTAAAGTGAAATATTTCGTGTTATTCTACAGTTTGGTTGATTTAGGAAGAAAATGAACGCTGACAGCTTGGTCTTTTCAGTTCACTGGATTCTAATGGTTCAAAAACAAAAGCCTGGACTGAAAGCCTTTTCCCACGTTGCCACATCAGAGATGCTCCGATTCTTTCTCTGCGCTCAAGACCCAGTGCCCCGCAACTCCATGTCACGGATACAGAGGACCCGGGGAAGGGAAAGGCAGTGCTAAGGGTGACTATTTGAGAATATAAATATTAACCGTGCCCAGCAGAGGAAGGGGTGCGTTAGCTGTCTGGCAGTCTGGGCAGCTTTTTAGCACTTGACACTTTTCTTAGCATGCAATCTATTTTTCATAGCAGGAACAATTTTCCCCCCATTCTGCCTGATACGTTTTCCTTGCAGCAGGAACACTTGTATTTGGGGAGAGTCGGTTAGAGGAAGCCCCTCTGTCTCTCCTTTTCTGTGATTATTCTTGACAGCCTGTCTTCTCTCCTGATGCATCGCGTTCAGGGGAAAATCACCGAGGTTTCCTGCAAGAACTAGAAAACCCTAAATGGTCAGAGTGAGTGCCTCCCCTGTAATGGACTGGGATGCGATGTGTTTTGGAAAGATGGGTGAGTGTTTTGTTACGCTGTGCTCCTTTGACCGAGGCTGAATTATAAATAGTCCCCAGTTCGGTTTGCTTAAACTTCCAGTACCTGCAGTGCTATGGATAGCGGAGGCATTGGACCGGTGGCAGCCTGGGAGGGTCCTCCCCACCCAGCTCTGGTCCCTGCCATGTGGAAGTGGTCCCTGTGCTACTTCCCCCAGCCTCGAGGGATTAAGTGGTCAGAAATCTGATTTGATTCTTCAGACAGAGTGTTATTGCTCAACTAAAGTAAATGACCATCTCAGTTCCTGTCTGACTCTATAGCTTACTGTGGGGACAGTATTTTCAATTAGCCATTTACCTGCAGATGATTGGGACATGGGAAATCGGAGTCAAGCTGAATATTGGACAAATTTCTTTATTTTTGATATTAAACCTAAGACTTAAGCTTGATTTAAAAAGAATGGTGTGTTTTCGTTTCATGACACCCTGGAGGTAAACACAGTCTGTATGTCACTTAAGGGGGCCCGGCTTTTCCGAGTGGTGTTTGTCCAGACAGTTGGGTGTTCTCTGTTGGACCCTGAGGTCTCCAAATGTGTGGTGCCTTATGAAGTGAGTTTCTAATACTGAGAAAAATGCGAGAGAAAGGGAGTTCCCCACTTGTTATTTATATTTTGCCTATATATATGTATTTGGGGTGGTTTTCCAGTTTAAGGAAACCATACATACAGCATGACGCCTAAAAGTAACTATGTAGTAAGATGGGCATCACTGAAAAGTGGACCGGAGGGAACCCCATGGGAACTCAGCAAGCTGTGAGGCACCTGCTCTGCCCCCAGGCCTCACCAGGTGAGCCCAGTGAGGGCTGGTGTGATTCCATCATTCATGCGGCCTGATCAGAAAGGGTCAGACTTTCTCCCACTTTTCCCTGATACTAATTTCTTTTTTTTAAAAAAAGATTTTATTTATTTACTTTTGCAAGGAAGAAAGAGCACAAGTGGGGGGCACAGTGGCACAAGGAGAAGCTGGCTCCACACTGAGCAGGGAGCCCAATGTGGGGCTCGATCCCAGGACCCCGAGATCATGACCTGAGCCAAATCCCAGACACAAACTGCTCAGGAAATTTCTTAGTGTCATCCTCGGAGGCCGAGCAGGAGTTGTTTGGTTTTGTTTTACATGATAGAAGACGTGCTCCACAGCAGATGTGAAGAAGTGGTACAGACCTTCTTCATGTGTTCTTCCTTGTGGTCACCTGATCAGTCAGGACCAACCATACAAGGAGCTCACTTTGTAGATGGGGAAGCGTGCCTGCCTTAGCACAGGGTGTGTGTTGTTTTCAGCACACCCTGCGAGTTGGGTGGCCTCAGGAAAGAGTTCCCGGGGACGCCTTTGCGTGAAGAACATTCGGGAAGATGCAGATTCATGCTGGTGGATGCCAAGTGTCCAGCAAAGACTACCATTCCCCACGTGCTGGAGGGAGTGACCTCCCCATGCCCAGGATTTTCACTACTGTATTATTTCCTCATGCGGGGAGTGCCGAGGTCCAGCTTTGGGAACCTGGACAGCAAGTGTCTCCTGAGGCCCTGGGCTCTTCCTTCCCATTGTCAGTTGAGCTGCCCTTGCAGGAGGGGCTGCATGCGGAGCGGTCTGCCTCCAGCTCTGCAGAGCCGGTGATCCCTGTTAGTGGACGGAGATCAGCCCAACGTGGGAACCGCAAGCGGTAAACTTCTGTGGTTCAGTGTGTTCCTGCCCTGGCAGAGCCCGACCCTACCGTGCCTGTGGGGACGGGAACCACTTTGTATTTTAAGTCCTGTGCACAGTCAGTGCCACTGACCAGAGAGGGTATCGGCCTTCGCTTTGGCCTTGAGTCTGGTCCTGGTGGGGGGCACAGGATCCAGCCGTGTCCGTGTGTCCCCTCTGAGATTCCAGGAGACAGCTCTCTGCCATCCTTGTGGCACATTTCCCAGGGTGAATACGGTCTCTAATTGCCCCAGCCTCCTCTTGCCTGCAGTGTTGGTGACCTTGAACCTGAGTTCTCTCCTCCCTAGACAATGCTGTTCCAAGGAAGCCAGACTCCTGCTGATAGGGGTCCCCAGGGGAGAGCTGGCTTCCTGTGCTTCAGGCTGTGGGGTCCTCATGGGGCAGCACCTGTCTCCCTGCCCAGCCCGGGTAGCTTTGCCCAGAGAATGCCCCTCCTAGCTGCTCCTGTTGCATTTACAGAGCTGCGGGGAGTCAGAGCCAAAATCCTTTTCTGGAGGGCGCGGGATAGGGTCCCCTGTGGCTGTACAATGCTCCTATAGTTGGGGAGCTGCAATCTTCACGTTGGTGTGCTGGGTCTGCTGTGTAACACGCCCTCTGAACACACGGTGGCAAGTGTGCCCAAGACTGGGCCAGTGAGGCCACAGTGCTGGAGCATTTCGGGGTTGTGGGTGTGACAAAGAGGAAGAAAGGTCTGGTTCCTTCAGCTACTTGGGAGACCAGCTATGTAGGATGACTGGGTAGGACCCCCCGATGGTGGAGTTCAAGGCAGATTTTGCAGTGGTTGCTTTGAGACCAGTCACAAGTCTTGAGTTTAGACTTAAGGAGAACTCCTTGTATTTGGGGGGGGCGGTTCTGATTTGTTCTGTGAGGGGCAAATCAGGGTCCCAGACTCCCAGAGTGAGGGCGTGTCTGAGGCCAGAAGGTTTGGGACAGAACTCTGTACACTTGGTCACATTGTATTGTTGTGACAAAGGGGAAATGAAAACGCGGGGTGTTACACTGTCCTGTAGCCCGGCCGTGGCAGGGATTTGCTTCCTTCTCTCTGTTAGTTGTCTTGATATTTCTGCTGCTCATAAAAAGAAAATATTTGCTAAATTTAGTTATTCGATTTTTGATTGTGTTACGGTGCCGTAGGAAGCTTGCGGTGATGTGGCATCGAGCCCCCTAGGTAGCAAGAGAACATCTTGAGGTCCTATGGTGAGGGTGTTGAATTCCTGACATCTCTCTCACACAGACAGATCCTGCGCTGCCTCATTGCTGATTTTCACTTTTCTTGGGTCGTTGTTTCTTTCAAGTAATTCCCTTTGGATTTCTCGATTCATCTTCTTGGAAAGCAGTTTCTGCTTTGCGTGGAGCTATTCAAGGACAGGTCTTCTCCCTAACACAGAGCTACACACACACACATACACACACACACACGCACTTGTTATCGAATGGGTGTAGGGGGTAAAGGGGGACCTAAAGGTGTCTCTGGAAATCCTCCACAGACAGAACAAATAAGGGATGAAAATAGCATGAAACTTTCCAGTTTGCCAATCCTCGGCCCTTATACTTGGCAAGCTACTTCTTGAAATTATACTTTCCATAAATGGCTTGGGGTGACCTTTGTTTTCTTTCCATGAACATCGGCCGTTGGATGGCCGCCCCCTCCGCTGTGTTCTCTCCGCCCAGCCACGGCTCACCGCTCTTCCTCCGGCTCCTCCCTGTTGTCCTCCTGTTGCTCGTGCTCTCCAGTTGCTGGGGCCTCTCCCTACCAGACTTCCTTGTTTTCATACCTTCCCTGGACTCTCACCTGGTGTTTTTCCCTTGGGTTTTGTGCACCTTTCCTCCATCCGCGATGCTTGATACATATCATGTTTCAGAGAACAGTGCACCTCCTCCGCGGCAGGGCTGCTGGGGGTGGGGAAGCCCAGAAGTAGTGAGCGGACTCGGAACACGTGGAGGGATCAGCCGCAGGCTTGTGGTCTAGGCTCGCATAGAAGGCACGTTGAGTCTCAGGTGACTCCCATTAATTCTGGAGTTTCAGCTTCCTTATTCCTGAAGTGGAGAAAATAATGTTTTGCAATGAGCATTTCAGATGTTACAAACCCGAAAACTGGCCTGCAACAGACACACTGTATCATAAGGGACAAAGCAAAGAATTTGATGTCTGTAAGAATAAAGACTTCTCCGAAAGCACACGGGTCCTCGCTGTAAGAGAAGACAGAAAGATGTTACAAATAAACAAGAGATGAAGCTTTTGTCTTAACTACGTTCGAACTTTAACGCAGTATGACGTCCTCAGCCACAGATGGATGTACGGTTTTGTGTGGTGCTCTGTAACGAGAGACAATTTCACTTCGCTTTCATGCCGCATGGATTGTGATAGGTGCATATACTCTTGCTCCTGGATCAATGCCTATTGATTGATAGTTTATTGGAGGAAAGGTATGGTTCTGGCTCCGGGAACATAGAAGGAACACGGCAGAGCAGACCCAGCCTCCAATAGCTCCGGGCATTTCAGAGTTCAGGGTATTTGGGAAGGACGGACCAGAAAGAAACTGACCAGAGAATTAGTAAGCCTGAGTCTAACCACGAGAAAAACTTAAGACAAACCCAGATTGAGGGACCTTCTGCAGGGTACCTGACCAGCTTCTCAAAACTATCAAGGTCATCAAAGATGGAGAAAAGTCTAAGAAACTGTCACAGCCAAAGGGGCCTGAGAAGACATGAAGATTACAAATGACATAGTGTCCTAGGGGAGATCCTGGGACAGGAGAAGGACATTAGGAGGAAACCTGTGAAATCTGAGTAAGGCGTGAGGTTTTGATTGATAGCTTAGTAAGGCAGGGGAGCCTGGGTGGCTCAGTTGGTTAAGCATGCAACCCTTGATTTCAGCTCAGGTCATGATCTCAGAGTCGTGAGATCGAGCCCTGAGTTGGGCTCTCTGCTCAGCAGTGAGTCTGCTTGAGATTCTCTCTCTCTCTCTCCCCCTCCCTCTGCCCCTCGCCCCCATGCATGCATGCTCGCTCTCTCTCTCGCAAATAAATAAATAAATCTTTAAAAAAAAAAAAAAAGGCAATGAGGCAGTGTTGCTTCTTGATGGAGACAAACGTACTGCAGCAACCAGGAAAACCGAGTGAGGAGCGTATCCCAGAACTCTGCACACCGTTTCTATAAAGCTACAGCTATTCTAGATTGACATTTATTTCAAATTAAAGAAAAAAGAAAAACAGCAAGTTGGCAAGTCTCAGGTGGTGAGGATTGCTTGAGGATTGGAGTCCACGGCTATGACACACTGGGGGTGGGGGGGTGGGGGTGGGGAGGATGCCTGAGATCTGGCCCTTGGTGAAGGGCTCCCAGGGGAATGGCAGCCAAGCTGGGCTCTGAATGATAAGTAGATGGCAGAATGTTCCAGGGAGAGCAGGCACCACAAAGCTCTTGGTCAAAGGAGCAGAAGGAAGGCCAGTTTACTGTCATAGCAGGGGTTTATTTTGAGGTGGAAAGTTGGTGAACACTTTATTTTTATTTATTTGAGGGAGAGGTGGGTGGGCTTTTGGGGAGAGGGAGAGGAAGAGAGGGTCTCCAGCAGATTCCCTGCTAGGCGTGGAGCCTGGCACGGGGCTCCAACCCAGGACCCCGAGATCATGGCCTGAGCGGAAATCAAGAGTCTAACATTTAACTGACCGCCTCACCCAGGCGCCCCAGTGATGGCCACTTTAAAACAGAGAAGTGACATCACTGACCTGTGTTTCCACATAACTATTCGGTCTGCCGTTGAGAGCACAGAGCACAGGCGGAAACTGAACTGGAGAGCCAGGTGGGAGCCCGTGGAATAATGGAGCGGGAGAGGTTTGGCCAGGGCTCAGGCGGTGTTTGGGGAAAGAAAGAAATGGAAGATTTGGGGCCTATTTCGGAGGCAGGTCAAGCGGACTATTACAGGTTATATGCAGGGAGGGAAGAAAAAGGAAGAATCGGGGAAAAGTCCTAGGTTTTTGGCTGGAGCCACGGATTGGTGGCGTTCCTGTGAGAGACTCGGGATTGCGGGTGGGGCTCACTTGCTCTGTCCGGGCAGCTCCGTGGTTCTCAGCCTGTTTTTCATTATCACTCTCCTAAGGAGAAGGATTAGATTAGATTTACATTTAATTAAGGGACATTAAATGCTAAGAAATAAGCGTTAGTAGGGGAGGGTATGCTTTGGAGGGGCGCAGGCCAATATAATGCCTACAGTGTTCTGCTCCTCCTGCTTCTGCTCCGAGAACCCGTTTGCACCCCCTTGGGGGAGATGCTGCCCCCATGGGAAATGCGTGGCCCTGTGAGTTATGAGGTGTCTGGCGGGTGGCGGGTGGGACAGGTTCGGGAGCAAGTGGAAATGTCAGCCCAACGTCGAGAAGAAAAGTAATGCTAGAAGGTCTGGTGTGGGGTGCCACTGGCATCTAGATGGTGACTGTGAGGCCAGCTGGAGAGGGACAGAGACTGGAGAAGAGAAGCGGACCAAGTGAAGTCCAGGGGCACCCTCATTTTTAGGGGCCTACCAGTTGCAGGGAAGTCAGCAAAGCAATTGCTGGCATCAGGAGAAACGTCAGGGATGGGAAATGGTGTTACAGGGAAGCTGCCCCTGGTTTCTGCCCCCCGGGTCCCTGGCAGTGTGGGCCAGAGCAGCACCCTTGGCCTGGCAAGGAGCTCAGCAGCCTGCAGGGGTCACACTGAGAGTGGGGTGTGAAGAAGCGGGCACCCCATCCGGGGTTTTGACATGCCTGGCTCAGAGACGTGGTGCCTGGAGGGGATGTGACGTTCCTCTTGTGGCTGTGGATTTGGGGCCTGTTGGGAGAGACACAGTCAGGGTCACCGAGGAGGCTAGCGGGAGCCATGAGGTGTAGAGTGGAAGGTCTGGAAGGGCAAGGGCTGGCCGTTGATGGGAACAAGGACAGCTGGTCCGCTGGGACAGGAGCCAGGGCTCTGTGGGTAGAGATGTCAGCATGGGGTTAGATGTGGGGGATGGGTGATGAGGAAAACTCTGTGTAGTTGCTTCCTGTTTTCTCCCTAAAGCATGAACAAGACGGTGTTTAGGGAACAAAAGTTAAATGCCCTGCATCGTGACCGCGCAAATCCGCCATCCGCATCCTGGTCCTGCTGGGGCACACTCCTGGGCACTGAGCATGAGTGAGATCCCTGTAGATCGTGCCGCCCTCTTATGTAAGCCCAGGAGAGGCCTCATAAGCAGACGCGTCTAAAAGGATACACTGCTTTAAATAACTCCTATGAAATCATCCTTCTGTGAACATTTCTAGATGGATCTTGTCTTTTAAGCTTCAGCGAACCCTATTAGCCATCCAAACCGTCCAGTCTCCCAAAATAGCCCTCCTCCAGCTTCTCCCCACACACCTGCACCATGGCTGCGTGGCCACCGGCGAGGCTGGAGTGGGATGCTGGGCCCGGAGCCCCTGGGAAGCGGCACTGGGCCACCGCCATTCTGTAGCGGTCCCATTCTCAGGGGCCTCCTGGCGTCTGGAGTGTGGACTCTCTGAGCCTGTGTGTGTCTCCTCTTTTGGGCTCAGCTGAGGACTTCAATCTCTGGGAATGGGGCAGCCTTAAAACAGTGTTTGCAGGTGCCTTGACCCTCCCACCGCCTTCCGCTCCCTTGGCAGTGAGTTCTGCGATGCTCTGTCAGGAGCCTTCCGTGACCGCTTCCCTCTGCTGCTGCTTCGTTCCTCTGCTTGCGTCCCAGGCCCCAGTCTTCCTCACCTCCACTCCGTAAGGACAACAAAAGCAGGTTCTACTCTGGCCTGACATTGCAGGTCCCAGCCGTGCTGTCCTTCAGTCCTTTGTTTGTTATAGAATATACAGCTCTTTGCAGGGGAAGGCTTGGATGCCGCAAACATTTTGAGAATCAAATTCTTCCTCTGTGACCCCAATGACTCTTTGGTCTCCATGAGGCCCCTGCTGTCCCTGCATCTCCATGGCAAAAGGCTTGAAGGGACTATAGAAATCACACGGTAAGTGTTCTGGGCCATTTCCTGGCTCTGCCTTTACCTTCCTGGTTCCTCCCCAACAGGAGACCAAGGTCCCTGGTGCCCATGAGCAGCCGGTCGACGTGTGCCAAGTTTGGAAGGCTGATGGCCTAGATGTGTTTTACCAAGGATGTTTCTACAGAGGCATCCGCTCTCTTGGCCCAGCTGAAGCCTGATGCCAGCTGGACAGCCATGACGGAGGGAATCCTGTCACAGCTGCCATGATGTTGGGTGGGAGCCAGCGCCCTGGGATCCCAGTCGGTTTCCGTGGTAGAAAAGATGGCACTGTAGACACAACTCGTGAGCACCAGTGATCTGATGGCCTCTGAACTCGACCCCAGTTTTAGTTTCAGTCCTGCAGCTTAGCCAATTCCATCATAGCATAGTTGGTGGTTGATGGAGAAATGGGGTCGGGTAGTGAGTCATTGAAAACAAGACGCATAGAGCCCTGCACTCAACTTAGCAGCGGTCGGCCCGCATTCCTGTGACCGGCTGTGCTCCTCATGGGGCTTTACTCTGGTCAAGGAAGGAGGGTCTCCTCATGAGCCTCTCGCGTCATCTTCCCGCAGAGAGCTCCCCTGGTGAGAGGTTCTCCTGCCTTCAGACTGCGGAATGGAAGCCTGCTCGGACCGCAGCCGAGCCGTTTTCGGCTTGCCCGGGCTCCCCCAGGTGTGTCGTGCCCACCTGATGGGACAGCGATGTTTATAATGAGTCATCTTTTTACTCTTTTCAAAGCTTCAACTTCATTTTCACATAAAAGTCAACTTTCCTTTCATAGCCCTATTTTATCATTTTATATAACATAAACCAGGCGGTTATTCTGATGGGTTTAATGGGCAGAAGCCAGGTGAAGATCATATCCAAGCTGGTGGAGAACGTGCGTGTGCTTTCCTCTTAGCTGCCGACCGTACCTGGTGCCATCCCTGGGGAGCTCCTGAACGGAACCCGTGGTGTGGTTGTTGTACGGATTTTTTTTAAAAAGCCCAACAACTCTGTTAAAGAAATTAGATCCTCCTTGGTGAGTGCCGTGTGTGGGCATTTTTGTTTACGGGTGTCTCTGCAGTCCAGGACGTGAAAACAGAGGCTTGCTCTCTAGACCGTGCTGGACCGCTCCACGCAGAGACACAACATACATAAACTGGCATTAGTTGAAGTCCTGCTGGCGACACGGCCGGTGGTGTTCGCTCTCACTCGCCAGCCGTTCACTGAGCTCTGATGTGGCGGGTTGGATCCTCGGGAAGTGAGACCCAGTTTTATGAAGAGCTGAGAGAAAAGTATTAAAGGAAGCAGAACCAGAAGTCAGGGGACCGGAGGGTTTTGTTCTCATTTATCTCCTGAATAGCCCTCATCCCGTCCTGGGGAGAATTACGTGAGGGTCACAGAGATCGAGCAAACTGAGTTCGGAAAGTTATAAAGGAAGGTTGATTTAACTTTAAAGGTTTATGTTCTTCCCTGGCCCTGAGTATTTAACCTCAGCATTCGTGGAAACATGAGCTGATCACGTGGTCATCCGTGGGAGCGCGCGCGGTGCCTGAGGACAGGGTGACTGGGGTCGCGTGGAGAAAGCACCGCCCAGGCTGTGAGCTGGCAGGGGAGGGGCTGGGTGGGGAGCCGTGGAGAGAGCAGAGGGCGTGTGCTCTCCCTTGTCGAAAGGGAATCACTCAGCAAACTCATGAAATGCTCTTGGCATTTTTTTTACCAAAAGAGGAAGTTTCCTTCTATAAGACAAACAGAATGTTTGCTGTTTCTAAGATGATGGGGGCAGAAATAAGTCCCTCACTAAGAAATGAGTTCCGAGATGGACTCTTGAGGGATGAGCCGCTAGAAACCCCAGCATGGGGCCCGCCACCTGCTGGAGGGAACATCTGGGTTCCCAGGCAGTATTTGATGAATTGATGAATCTGTTGTTCCTGGGTCATATTTAATTAATAATTTTCCCATGTAGTGTCTCCCGCAGAAGGGTATAAATCTGTACGCATGTACTTAATTCACAATAAAGTAGCTTTCATGATATTTGAGACAGCTTAGAAAGGCCCAGATTGTTTCTTAGAATTCCAGGTGTATTTCACAGGAATTATTATCAAGGATGACGAAAATCATTATCTCTAATCTTTATCAAGCCTTCGTCTGAGCTACACGCCATATGTACATCATTGTGTTTAATCCTCTCAGTTGCAGAAGGCCGGTCATATGGTCCTTGTTTTGCAAGGGAGTTTGATACTGATTTAGGGGTTCACACGAGGTCGCTGGGCTGAACAGTCAGAGAAGACCAAATTCAGACCCAGGTTTGCCTGGCCCCAAAGCTTGTGTCTTAATTTTTTAGTTTCGTGACTTTTCACCTCTCTTGTACCTTCTTTTCTCTTATCGGGGGTAAACCGGGTTGTAAATGCATGCGATTGTCCAGGATTGTTGGACGAGACTTCCCACTGTTGTTTGGACGGAGAACCTACTCCACGAATGTCCTCTGTCAGCTAGTAAGCACATGTTTGGGACCCTAAAGTAAAGAAATTCTTTGTGAGACTCGTCAAAGATCGGTCCAGCAGGTTTTACAGAGGAGGAGAGAGACAGGGCTCCACTCTGAACGCAGCCTGGGCAAGTGGGGTTTAGAGCCACAGAGCGTGGGGGTCCGTGGATGGAAGACCACCGAAGAAACATCGTGGGTAAGGGGAGATCCTAGCTAAACTGACCTAAGGGGATTCCCAGTGAGGGCGGCCAGCGTGGTCAGACCTCAGGTGGGGGATGGTGGGGAGAGACGCCCCATCCCATGTCAAGGATGGGTGATGCTGGCTAAACCGACTTAGGAGGGTTCTCGCTGGAGATCAATGTGGAGATGAACACAGAAGCTGGAAAGACAGGGTCCGTGGAGGGCAGAGTTCAGGAGAGCCTGAGCTGGCCTAGGAGAGGATCTTTCCACGGGCCTGTGCAGAGCTTGGGAAGCATGGCGGAGGGGTGGGACTGAGGGAGGGTCTGTTTGACTCACCATTTGTCATTTATCACAGCAGGGGCTTTCCCCACGGAATACTGCCCGTCACCAAATTGTAGAAAAGTGACCTCACAGTTGGGTCAGATGTCCTGCTTGGAGAACACATTCATTGGTTTAGAAATTTTGGTAGTTTCAAAATGAATTACATGTATTGTGTTTTATTTTTTAAAAAGGGAGAAACCTTCATTATTTGAATAAAATGCCCTAATAGTGAATATCTCTCTTTATTTTGAGAACACGGACAAAAACACCACACATTTCACCGAGCACATCCTCACCCGCCATTGAGACGGCTTTCAGGCACTTGGGAAATGGAAAGCCAAAATGCAGGGGACCCACTCAGCCTTAACTGCTGGGGACGAGTCTGGCAATTTGCTCAGTATTCTCCCAAGCGCTCGGACATAGAGGCATTCAGGGTGTAGATCGGGAACTGCGAAAACACATGATGGCCAGGGAAGCTGGGGGCCTAGAGCCGGAATCCAGAACGCCGTGCTTCTCCAACATCTGCTGAGAGGTGACCCTGTTTGTGTCGAATCAAGGTTGCCTTTCTAGTTTCTTCGCTCCTAGATGGGCAAAATCCAGACTATTTGCAACTTTTCCAGTTGCAAAATGGTGCAGAGGAGACAAAGATCAGATCAGGGTCACGGTCCTCATTTTATTCCTTGAGTTAGCGAATCACCGACACTGTTTAGTTTAGGAAGTTACTCTGCTGGAATTTACAGTGCAGCCTTATTTAATATATTTCCATTTAGTGAGTATTTGTTTTCAATAACTGCCCTGGCTTCCTTGTTTGGTTTGTGCTGGAGACTTTGTCTCTCTGTTTCCAGTGTGGCTGGGAAGGGGGGCCCAAGGGTTTTGCCACACTGATCCAGTTTTATTTTTAAATTGAAAAGCCGATTTGTTTAATGTCCTTCAAGAAGCAAATTCATAAAGCTGCGGCATTCCTAAAATGCTTTGCCAAAGTCATAATTGGTAGAAAGTTAGCAAGAGAGAGGGATCAGCTCATTGAGCCATGGTACAGCAAATTGTAACCGTCTCGAGTAGTTCTGTGGCTTGTTGAGAGAATGATACATGGTTTAGCGTGCGTAAGCACCCAGGCTTTGACATAAAGCCCACCTTCGCTGGAAGAATTTGTAATAGGATGGTTCTCACCCCTCCTGGAGGAACATACGAGGACACATCATTCCAGAAAGGATTAGGAGTCTTCTTTCGTCATTTGCCAGGAATCGTGCCGGTCCTTGGGAATCGGTATAGCCAGTGCTCATCTTGCTCGTGGGGCCCCTGGGAGGCACACGTTCGGGTCCCAGTTCCTCCTTGCCTCATGACTCAGCTCTGCTGGCATCGCTGAGAGGGGACCAGAGAGCCTGTGGCAGACAGAGTCTAGCAGAGTCACCCCAGCCTCGTCCAGCCCTCACACATTCTCATCACAAAGAGCTGGGTGTCTATTTTAAAGGGAAAGTAGGATTTGCTTGGCAGAAAGTGTGTGGGGGCGGGGGTGGGTGGGTGGGATCCGTGTACCTTGAGGGCACAGAGTGTGCACAGAGGGCTACGCCAGTGCCTTTGTTAGGGGATCACCTGGTCACCCAGGATGGCTGAGCAGAGAGGGCCATGGGATTTAGCAGGCCAGGGCCATGGAGAGAGGCTCTCAGGCCAGATCACAGGATTCCTGAATGGCCATCTCAGGAAGAACGTTTCCACAGGAGCCACTGAGAGGTTTCTCACGTGGGAGGGCCTGTGTCCTGGCGGCCCGTGGCTGCTGCAGCAAGTGACCGCAAGCAGAGTGGCTCACAGCACTGCCATGATCTCGCAGTTTTGGGGCTCAGGAGTCCGAAATGGTCTCCTGTGCTAACATCACTTGTCAGCAGGGCTGTAGTCTTTTCTGGAAGCTCCTAGGGAGAGTCTGTTTTCTTGCCTTTTCCAGTTTTGGGGGCCTGCTCGCCTTTCGTGGTGCATGGTCCCCTTGCCTCTTCAAAGACAGCCATGGCCAGTTGATCTGCTCACGCTGTGGCAGTCTGACATTGACCCCCTGCCTCCCTCTCCCACTTGGGAAGACTGTTGTGATTCTACTGGGCCCGCGTGGATTGACCATCTCAGGGTCAGAGGAACAGCTCCTTCATTCCACCTGCAACCTTCCGATCCCCACACATGTCCCGTAACCCGCGTTCCCGGCTTCTGCAGAGTGTGGCAGACCTTGCGGGGTGGGAGCTATTATTTTGCCTGCCGAAAGGGGCACAGTTGTTCTTGTTTGTCCTGATATGCGAATCTTAGAATAGGGCTTGACACCGGCTAGGAACTCGGCGTTCTCCTGGAAAGCACAGTCGGTTTCCACACAGTGTCCTTTCCTCTTTTCTCCTTCCCACCACAAAATGTGCGTAGGGAGATGTGTATGTTTTGTGCTGTAGGAAGTTCTCTACAAGATTTATGGGGGCACCGACTGAATTTTGTCCTTCTGTACAAATCATAGACAATTGGATCCTCAGTGGGTGTTGCACTCAGGGAAAGAGCTGTCTCCTCTGGCTTGCTGAGTCACTTTCTAATCAACTAAATTTTAATCAGCTGTAGACTTTCCCATACCTGTTACATTTACACATCATCACATCGACAAAAAAAAACCCCACAAAAAACAAAAAGCAATCCCCCCTCCAAAAAGCACTCCCAAATTAGGAAAGACTCAATGGCTTTGGCTATTGTAAGACTTTTATCCAGCAAAAAGACAGTATTATCTTCAGAGATGGTTACAGTATGTGAAATTTTATGTACATAAAAAGGATAATTAATGATTTGGTGGGTTTTGATCTTCTTTCTTTCTTTTTTATGGGGGCAGATTGCACGTTTCTGGGAGGAAAACCTAGGGGGAAGAGGCAGTTATCCCCACTTCTAAAGGGGAAAGTCGTCGGTCAGTGCTCACTGCACCATCATTATAGCAAATGAATCTGAGCTGGTTCTCTTTGACGGACTGTTTTCTTTCATCGGGGTTATGGAGCTTTAGTCTACGCTTAGGGCAGTTGGCCCATTTTAAGTGTACAGATTATTTTTGAAAACCTACCTGATTCCGAGATCCTGTTGGGAGAATGAGGTTGAATGGCTGCTACCCTTTTGCACAGCTTTGGGAAAAGGTTGGTAGTTCATGATCGTGGTCCTGGGACGGCCTTTATTAGCCATGATTCTGATTCCTTGAATCAGCTACATCACATATGCCTGAAAATACAGCTGTTGTTTCATCTTTCAGTGATGTCCCATTCTTCAGGGCTTTAAGCGTACAGGGTCACAGAATCCTCCAGAAGGCTCAAAGTTTCTGGGCCTTTGTGTTAAACATGGAAACTCTCAGGGCCTCTTTCCTCTTCCTACTTCGTTGTGTCCTCTTTATGGGAGAGAAGCCGAAGGTGCAGACTGATGTGACTTGCCCAGCAAGTCCCTCCATGGTCCCTCCATGGAGCTGGTAGTGTCTATGCAGCTGAGGGACAGGCGGGGCCTTCTGGCAGGTGGTTCCATCCCAGAGAGTGGCTGCAAGAGCAGAGCCAGCCCCCTTGTGCTGTGCAGGAGATCCGTGAGCAGCCGGCCTCTAACTGAGTTGGGCCTAGAATCCTTGAGCCTTCAGCCACCTGATGGGGTCTGCCCAGAGTGGACAGCAGTCAGGATGCTGTTGCCGAGATGAATTTAAAGAAGCCAGTGTAAGCCCACAAGGCGGTGGCCCTCGACCTTTTGATTTCCGTACCACACTGTCCCACCACGGTTTCCCTCTCCTCTCTGCTCTTGGCCATTTTCCCCGGGCTCCTTCAGCAGCAGCTCATCTGTGACTGGCTCTGTGCTGTCTTTACTCAGGTGGTTCTGGACTTACGCTGAGTCCTGAGAGCAGACTCTCTTTTGGTAACATACAGTGGTCATTTCTTCGTAGCCGACTTTTATAAAAGAAACAGCAAGGAAAGGCGGTCTCTGCAGAGGGATACTGTGTCCCCGTGAAAGAGGCAAACCCACGCAGCCTGTGGGTTGTCTGTGACTTCTCTGTTTACTTTCCTCCTGCCACATGAGATTAAAGACATGAGTGGAGTTCTCCTAACAGAGATGATGTGGCCCATGAGCTCCAAGGGTAGTAGGTGAGCAGGGCGTTGTGGGGGATCTGGGGGGACCGAGTGTCACTGGGTCTGCAGTGGCCCGCGGTGTCCTCTGCTGTCCTCTGTCCTCTGCAGAAGTGGACCTTGAAGGTTACTTGCGGAGCTGTGCCCCTGGAGCGTGGCTGCACGGAGTAGTGACTCAGCAGTTTGCCTCCGCCAGCTGTGCTCTCAAGGCCACACTCCTGCAGGGAACCGCTGGCTCCTGGGTCACAGGAGGTAATCACTTCGAGTACCAGGGCAGGCAAGGGAGGGAAGTCAACTTCATAGCCAAGCAAGCTGGCAAGATGGGGACAAAGCTCTTAGCATGCACCTAGCCCTGCTGTGCAGCCTTGACCTGATTTCTCAGCATGGGCTTCACAGAAGGCTCCAGAAGGCATGCTGTCTCCCAGGGCAATCTCCTAGGGCAAGGAGCATGGACGAGTGCTCCTTTCCCATCATTGTCTTCGTTCGATTACGGAAGGGAAAAGCCATCCTCTGCCCACCTGGAAAGGAGTGAGACCCCCGTGACCACCACAGCTCCTCCCGGTTTGGATTCCTGTGGATCTTTATGCATGTTTATTTTACTCTCTTGCAGTCGTAGTATAAATATCATCTGTGCCCTGCATTTTGTTACGCACCAGTCTATCACAAGGATTTCCCATCTCGCCACAGACCCGTCGTCAGCAACTTTCTTACTGGCTGCATGCAAATCAGGCCAGTGATTTGCCAGCATATTCTCTCATGTTGTGTACTTTCAGGCTGCTCTCAAGTTGTACCTGTTACAGAGAACATTGTGGTGAGTGTCTCCATGCATATGGTTTCTGTATTTTGGATTATTTCCTAGGATGCATTCCCAGAAATGGGATTACTGGGGCATTTTGTCAAGTTGCTTTCCAAGAGGATTTTTACCATTTTATTGTGCCCTTGCCAGAATTCAGTGTTACCTTCAAAATGAAAGTTTTGTGAATTTAACAGGTAAATAGTTGCCTCATTTTGTTTAGAAATGTATTTTTCCCTTTTTTGCAGGATAATAGTTTCTATCCATTTTCTTTCTAACTGTAATTTCTGTTCTATAAACTGTTCATCTTTTGCATATTTATGTATCGGGTTTCAGTGTGTTTTACGTAAGAATTTTATTAGCATTTTTAGACCGTGCTCATATGAACCCATTTAATTTTTCATGAATGCTTCATTCTATGTTGTTTGCCATCTCATTTGGTTGTGTGTGTGTATAATATATGTGTGCATATATATGTTAACGCATAGTATGTGTGTGTGACTGTACATACAGAGTATGTTAATGCATAGTATGTGTGTGTGACTGTACATACAGACACTAACTTTTCACTGTTAATGCATAGTATGTGTGTGTGACTGTACATACAGACACTAACTTTTCACTGTTAATGCATAGTGTGTGTTTGTGACTGTACATACAGACACTAACTTTTCACTGTTAATGCATAGTGTGTGTGTGTGACTGTACATACAGAGTATGTTAACGCATAGTGTGTGTGTGTGACTGTACATACAGAGTATGTTAACGCATAGTGTGTGTGTGTGACTGTACATACAGAGTATGTTAACGCATAGTGTGTGTGTGTGACTGTACATACAGAGTATGTTAACGCATAGTGTGTGTGTGTGACTGTACATACAGAGTATGTTAACGCATAGTGTGTGTGTGTGGCTGTACATACAGAGTATGTTAACGCATAGTGTGTGTGTGTGACTGTACATACAGAGTATGTTAACGCATAGTATGTGTGTGTGACTGTACATACAGACACTAACTTTTCACATCTTTCCACCTGTCTCTTTATCATTTCTCTACTTTGGCACCCTCTGTCCGCAAATTTGGATATTCACTTCTAGGGTTTATTATTTTATATTTACATTTTTAGTTTAATCGCGAATTTGGCTCTGTGCTAAATGTATATGAATTGATTTTGAAGTTGCAAATAGTGATTACCACACCATTTATTAAATAATCTTCTATAGTTTAAAAATGATCTTTCAATTAATTTTTTTTTAAGATTTTATTTATTTATTTGACACAGAGAGAGAGAGCACAAGCAGGGGGAGCAGCAGGCCAAGGGAGAGGGAGAAGCAGGCTTCTTGCAGAGCAGGGGAAGCCCAACACGGGACTTGATCCCAGGACTCTGGATCATGACCTGAACCAAAGGCAATGGCTTAACCCACTGAGCCACTCAGGTGCCCTCTATTAAATTTTTTAGGTAACATTATTGGTCATTTTTGGGCGATCTGTTGCTTCAGCGATACCATCTTCTATTCTTGGCTTAGGACCACATTATTTTGATTATTATTGTAAAGGCATTTTTTAATATCCGGCATCTTTAGAAGCTCTCTTACCCTTCTTTCTCTGTTTCTTCTTTATTATTCTTAACTATTGTTCTACCAAATGAGATTTAAAGTCACATTGTCTAAAAACAGGTAAAGTAAAATAAAATGATACTGTCTAATCGCCTCTCAAAAGTAACTATTTTCAAGTTCTGATTGGATTTGTATTCGAGCTGAGTGTGAAACAGGCACATTTTATGGCGCTGAATTTCCTGCTTTGTGTATTTTATTTTGTCAAGGAGATCCATGTTTATCATGGAAAGTCTTGGAAGATAAAAAGTAAAATGGCTCGTCACTCACTAATGACCTTGCTGACCATTTTACACAGAACTTTCTGGTTTATTAATTTGTTTCCTCTTTCCTGGCTTTGGTGGTGGGGGTTCCCCACCCTGCGCCCTGTCAGTGTGGAGGCGAGACAGGGACTCCATGGCGAGGACCCCAGATGCCATCTGTCCCATCTGCAGAGGGCTGGGCTCTGGGGGTGAGGCAGGCATGCTCACTTGGTGAGGGTAGAGTTAGACTACAAGGTCCAGCTGTCCTTGGGATCTTGGTCTTTATAAACTGCTGCTGGGACAGGCTGAAGGGTGTGGACCTCTGAGGATGCTCTTCCACATGCTTCTACAACCCCACCACAGTGCTTTCCAGCCTGGGGAAATCGTGGCTTTGTAGCCAGAGGTTACCTGAAAGTCCTTCCTCTGGCCTCAGTGGAGCTGTCTGAGCAGATGACTCACTGAGCTGATTTGATGGGCTGGGGCTCCAGAGAGCCTCGAGGCGGCCCTCCCTCTCACGTCATCTGTCATGTGCCAGGGCAGGTGTCCCTCTGATGGTCCCTGTGTGGTGTCCTGGCATGTGCCTTTTCTGGTGGGCTTCCCAGTCCACTCAGACATCAGCGTGCCTCCCTGGACTCAGCTGTCCACTCACCTTTCTCTCGTTCTCCTTTTCCTGCCTTCCTTCAGATAGCTTCTAGTGTAGAGCTCCACCTGACTCCCTTGCCGTGGTAATTAAATGGTCCCTTCACATAACCCCTTACTTCCCCTCTGGAACTTTTTCCCCCTTGCTCAAAGAACACTTTAATCTGCTGATTTTGCATTTCTTAATTATTTGTCTAAACATGTCTTCAGTTTGACTTTATTTCTGAAGATTATTCTAGGTAAAGAATGTTCGACTGCCTGTTCCTTTTTTTCAGTGACTTGAAGATAATTCTGCGGTCCTTTGGCTTTTGTTGTTTCTGTTGAGTCTTGTCGCTGCTTGGAAGGGGATGTGTCTCTTCCTCCAGTGGGGTTTTCATCCCAGTGTGTTTGCTTGTTCATTTTGAACTTTATATTACGGAAGCTTCTGCATGTATGCAAAATGAGAATAGTATAGGGACGCCCCGTTACAGCCCGTCACTCAACTGTAACATCCCAAACCATGGCTGAACTTATCCTCCTAGGTGCTGGCTTGGCTCTCTGATAGGATAGAATTTCCCCGGCTGATATGGTACGTTACTTGCCTCATATCTGGAATCAGCCAGCAGACTGTAGGTGCTTTTCCTGGGACGTGGTGTTTAGAGATCAGAAGATGGGCCACAAGGGTACTCAGTGTGACTCGTTTGTCATTGCTTCCAAGCCTTTCAGTTGGCAGGACTGGGAAATGCATTTCCAATAGAAAAAGCAACACCATGAATTCCGACTGATATTTCCTATTCCATTTTAGGATTATGAAATTCCTGCTTTTCTTTTTGAGTGTTTATTTGTACATTTCTTTTTCTTCCACTGAAAATCTTTGTTCCTAATTATGCTAGCGTAATTACTTTTTCCTTTGTCCATATCTTTGTGTATTTATAGGTGTATGTGTGAATAATATACAATTTACAACACATAGTATATCATATAAAATAATAGCATATAACATTTATTTATCACACACACATATAAGTTTGTAAAATAGTTTCAGAATAGAAATGTCAGTATTATTGCTAACATTGTGATTAGTTTCTTGGAGGAGATGTGTCCCACAAGAAATAAACAGTTGAATTATTTCGTTTTGCACATACTTGAAGTGATTACCCTATGTGGCTAAAGTCATCAATTTGATAACTTTGATACTACTTAGGATAATTTCACTTTATTTTGATCTTTTTTTATTGGTTACCCTTTTACTATGTTTTATAATTATGTGTATCAAATATACTAACAAGACATGTTTAGATTACTTTCATTTCTGCCTTGTGTTATGCTGGGAAACCTATGTATTATGTCCCAAATTTCTGTTACGGAATTTCCATTTTGTTATTTTAGCTGATGAAAAACAAAATGGTTCATCCATTCTTTTAATCAGTTAAATACTGTTGGTGGGTCTGTTTCTATTGCCTTTTTTTGTGGGGAAAGGGGTCTTGGTCTGTGGTTGCATCTTGATTTCTTGCATGCCTGGATTTTATAAATTAATGCCAGAGATCACATGTGAAAAATATATAGAATTAATTGGATCTGAATGACGTTACTTCAGATAGGACTTACTTTTTTTTGGTCATTTCCTGTGGTTTTCATAGTGTGTTTATTTAGAGAGTATGATCAAACCCCCTTCCTGTGATATACACGATGAGGGTCAGAGTACTCCGGAGTAGAAAGCGTTTTGACTGCATTTCTTTAGCTTGTTACTCTCAGATAATTACAAATTTCCCTGCAGCATTAAGAAATACTGCAAAGAGATGCACTTACCTTCGCCCGATTTCTCCCCTTGGTAACATCTTACAGGATGAGGCTGTGTCACAACCAAGAAACTGGATGTTGATGCAGTTCATGGGCTTTGTTGAGATTTTGACAGTTTTGCCAGAGCTCCTCGGTTTGTGTGTGTGTGAGTGTATATTTAGTTCTCTGCAGTTCCGCCTCACGTACAGGTGCCCTCCGCCCGGCAAACTCCAGTCTCTTCCTCCTCCCTACGGTTTCCACCTGACGGTGTTCTGTAGATGGGGTCATACAGTGCATACCCTCCAAGAGTGGACACTCTCACTCGGCCTGATTCCCTTGAGAGCCATCCGGATTGTTGGATGTATTGTTATATTTTCCTTTGATTGCTAAGCACTCTTGCATGTCATGGCTGTAACGCACTTGTAACCTGCAAGGTATATCTGGGTCATGGCCAGCCTCGGGGCTATAATGATAAAGCTGCTATGGCCATTTGTGAAGCGGGGTCAGTGCCTGAAGGGTAGCTGAGTCATATGGCATTTGCGTGCTTGGTTTGTAAGAACCTGGAAGTCAGGATTCTCAGGTTGCTGAGCCTTGGGGATGGAGGGCCCAACTGAGACTTTGTCTCTCCTTCTGCTTCAACCATGGGCACATACCCAGGACCTGGTGGCTGCTGGTTTAGGGAAGAGATTGCGAAGCTAACAGGTGTCTTCTCCTTGGAATGTTTGGTGCTACTCAAGACTCTTGGTTACAAGGATCAGGACGCAGGCTCAGAGTAGCTTAGGTATGACATGGATTTACTGGAAGGATTGCTGAGGCAGACGTAGGCGGCATGTAGATGGGCATCTGGGGCTAATCAGAACCAGCAGCTTGGATGTTGTCCTTCTCTCCCTGAGTGCGTGTCAGCCGCGTTCCTTCTTGCCTTGTCCTGTCGTCCTCATGGCAGGCAGGCGGTATGGCCACTTGCCGTGCTCAGCCCTGCCCCCACAGCTCCTGTTGTCAGAGGTCATACGTGACCGTTGTTTCAGTTCTAGAAATCCCGAGTGGAACTCCGAATCCCCTGGGAGGGTCAGATGCCTCCTTCACAGCCCAGGAATCAGCCAGGTGCTGGAGATGGGGGGATCGTTATAAGCCAGAAGGACTCGCAGTTGATTCCTAGGAGAACCGAAGGGTGCGGGCTTAGTCTAGGTCAGACAGGGCTCGGCAGCCGAGCCACAGTTGCCTGGTATCTGTTCTTCTCCTTTTTCAAGAGGCAGGGCTCAGCCTCCGTGCTCTGCTGTTGTGCTGGGTGTATATTGTTTAGGAAAAGCCTGGCTCAGTAGAACCCAGGGACAGACGGTACTTCCAATCACAAGACAAGTGGAGTGAAATGCAGGCCATAAAAAATGAAATAAGGGGTCGCTGGCAGCAGGAGTGTCTGTGTGAGGAAGTTGGTGGGCCTGGACTCTCTGCGGGCTCCCGCTGTCCCCTCAGTGTCCTCATGGACCTGAGCTGTTAGGCTCTGCCCCTGGGTACCTCTCCGGAGCAAGGATCTGTGGCTTCACAAGGACACGAGTTCCCGCGGATTCTTGGAAAGTCTTTGTGTCCCAAGTGCCTCCAGATACATTTCATCGATTTGCCTGAGCTGTCACGGTTGGCCTCTGACAGCATTTCTTATAGACCACTCTGATTTTGGACAGTTTTCACTATGTGCATTTTCAATATGACAATTCCAGGTCCGTTTCTCTCTCTCTTTCTTTTTAAAGCCTCTGTAAAATGTTTGCTGGGGAACCTGTGTCACCCGAGATGGGATATTTCCAGACCCTGTGGGCTCTGTGTACCCCTAATGCCAGCCCCTAGGAAGGCAGCTGTGAGTCCTCCCTGGCTCTGTGACCTCGGGGACTCAGGGGACTTTTCCAGGGTATTGAGGGGGGACCCTCACTGCTGCAGGTGGGTCACTGGCTGCCTCTGCCGCAGAGCCCTTCCGCGTTGCTTCATGGGACCTGGAAGTGTGAAACTGTGTTTTTGGTCTCTTAGTGTCTTCACAAGAAAGAAGGGCGACCAGTGTGTGTCACAGGCCTTCAACTTAACAGTGGGACAGCGTTGGCCAAAAAAGGAAGTTGGTAATGGACGATCCAGGGGGTGACATTAGGGACTTACTTGTTTTCGGAGGCTCTGTCGGGTCAGCTTCCTGTGCGCTCGCACCTGTCACTGGATTAAAGGTGCTTGTGCCTCTGTTTCCTGCCCGTCGGGAGTATGTTGGTCACCTCGATTTGAGAGGGAACCTTGTGCTTCACGTTGCTTACCCACAGCAGTGGGCATTAGGTTTTGCCCTCCCCAAGGAAAACCTGCCGCTGATGCGAGGTGACAGCCGACCAGCCGAGCACTGACGCTGGCGGACAGACCTCAGAGCCTGTCTTGGCTGCTCCTGTGCCGCCTCGTCGTCGGGGACACTGACTACCGGGTGGGAAGTCCCAGCCTGCAGTTTGTACTGTGAAAGCCTCTGGAGAGAAACCAAACAGGGTCCCCGGCAGTGCCCCGCCAAACCCACTGACCAGGAACTCGGCAAGACCACGAGAGGGGGTGTGCAGCAGGAGAGTGCCAGAGAGACCCCTGTGGGATGCCCGGAGACCTTCCCCACAGCACCACGAGAAGGGCTGACGGCTGCCTGGGTCAGGAGACTCTAGGGAAGCGTAGACTTGGTGGGAGGGGCCGTTGCAAGGAGACATTAGTACAGGCGAGAGGGAAAGAATGCCTCCCTCTGAAGAGAGGATGCTGCTGGCCCGCTGGTGGCTGTGGATCTCCCAGACCTATGGGGTGGGTCCTGTGTCTGGACACTGAAGGGCCAGGGCCAAGTTTCATGTGTCGCTCCCTTCCTCCTTCGGTGCACCCAGCCCAGACCCAGTGTGTGGGCCAGTGTCAGTGAGGGGAGCAGTGGCTTGGTTGCTGATGTGGACATAGTTCCTTCACCAAGGCGCACTTCTCACCCTCTCCACCCTCATGATGGGCAGGTTGTCTTCTTCAACCTGCTGACAGTGCTGGGAGGGTTGAGTCCAGGGCCGGAAGGTGGGAGAGGGGAAGGTTATTTGCCTGCCTAATGAGACAGGTGCTCAGCCCCTCTGAACCTGGCACAGATTCTGTGACCAGATTGCCCTTAAATACTGCATAAGACCTAGCATGGAGGTGGCACCCAGGATATACTTGTGGAATGACTACCTGAAGTAAAGGAAACTAGCAGAAATAGGAGGGTTCTTTGTTTACTAAAATAACCCAGTGAGAAGATCTAGGAGCCCCTATCCCCAGATCCCCTCCTCTGCCAGACCCTTTACCTCTGACTTGCCCCTAGAACTTTGTGGTCACCTGGTCTACCTCAAGCATTCAAGCACCGAGCCGCCTCAGTTCTCAGGGAGGCTACAGTGGACGCATCAGTTTCCATTCCCACCAGCAGAGCACGAGGGTGCCTTTGTCTCTACATCTTTGCCAACACCTCTTGTTTCTTGTGTCCTGATTTTAGCCATTTTGACAGGTGTGAAGTGATATCTCATTGTTTTGATTTGTGTTTCCCAGGGGATCGGTGATGTTGAGCATCTTTTCATGTGTCTCTTGGCCATCGGTATGTCTTCTTTGGAGAAACATCTGTTCATGTCTTCTGCACATTTTTAATTGGATTATTTGTTTTTGGGTGTTGAGTAGTATAAGTTCTTTACATATTTTGGATATTAATCCTTTATCAGATACATCATTTGTAAGTTTCTTCTCCCATTCCATAGGTTGTCTTTTAGTTTTGTTGTTTCTTCTGCTTTGAAGAAGCTTTTTGTTTTGATGAAGTCTCAAGAATTTATTTTTGCTTTTGTTTCCCCTGCCTCAGGAGAAATACTTGGGAAAAAAGTTGCTATGGCCAATGTTGGAGAAATTGCTGCCTGTGCTGTCATCTAGGATTTTTATAGTTTTAAGTCTCACATATGGGTCCTTAATCCATTTTGAATATCTTTTTGTGTGGTGTAAGCCAACAGTCCAGTCTCCTTCTTTCGCATATAGCTGTCCAGTTTTCCCAACACCTTTTGGTGCAGAGACCACTTCCCATTGCATATCCTTGCCTACTTTGTTGAAAATGAATTGACCATATAAACGTGTGTTTATTTCTGGGTTGTCTCTTTTGTTCCCTTGATCTGTGGGTCTGTTTTTGTGCCAATACCATACTAATTTGATTACTGCAACTTTATTTTATTTTATTTTATTTTAAGATTTTATTTATTTGACAGAGAGAAATCACAAGTACACTGAGAGGCAGGCAGAGAGAGAGAGAGAAGGAAGCAGGCTCCCTGCTGAGCAGAGAGCCCGATGCGGGACTCGATCCCAGGACCCTGAGATCATGACCTGAGCCGAAGGCGGCGGCTTAACCCACTGAGCCACCCAGGCGCCCCAATTACTGCAACTTTATAGTATAACTTGAAACCCGGAATTGTGAGGCCTCCAGCTTTGTTTTTCTTTTTTAAGACTGTTTTGGCTATTCTGGGTCTTCTTTGGTTCCATGCAAATTTTAGGATTGTTTGTTCTAGTTCTCTGTCAAATGTCGGTACTTTGATAAGGTGTGCATTAAACCTGTACATTGCTTTCGGTTATTTGAACAATACTGGTTCTTCCGATCCATGAGCCTGGAATACCTTTCTACTTGTTCATGTCACCTTCAGTTTCTTTCATCAGTGTTTTACAGTTTTCAGAGTACAGGTCTTTCACCTCCCAAGGTTTGTAGCCTATGTGAATTGTCCTGTTATTGAATAAGGATGACAGAACTATGATAGGGGGAATTTGGGGCTGGGCTGGGGAGAGGAGCCTTTTTAACAAACGCAGCCCACAGGTGTGTGCTAATGGAGGCTCAGGGTTCCTAATTCCAATATCAGATGGTTATAATATATTCTTTTTGTTCCTAAAAACAGTTATAGGTGTAACTAAGGTCTTGTCAATATAAGAAACCTAAATCAGGTTTGTGAACAATACTTACCCCTTCTCCATTGGATATTGATAATTGGTCTTTTAAGTTAAGTACAGGGGTCCTGATTAGAAGGGACAGGTTCTGGCTTCCTTACAGCATGCCCTATGATTCTGGGCAAATTTTTTTTTTAAACATATAATGTATTATTAACCTCAGGGATATAGGTCTGTGAATCATCAGGCTTATACAATTCACAGCACTCACCACAGCACATACCCTCCCCAATGTCCATAACCCTACCAACATCTCCCTATCCCCCTCCCCTTGGCAACCCTCAATTTGTTTTGTAAGATTAAGAGTCTCTTACGGTTTGTCTCCCTCCCAATTCTATGTTTCATTTTTTCTCCCCAAACCCCCCACTTTGCCTCTCAAATTCCTCATATCAGGGAGATCATATGATAATTGTCTTTCTTTGGTTGACTTATTTAGCTCAGCATAATACCCTCTAGTTCCATCCATGTCGTTGCAAATGGCAAGATTTCATTTCTTTTGATGGTTGCATACTATTCCATTGTGTGTGTGTGTGTGTGTGTGTGTGTACACACCACATCTTCTTCATCCGTTCATCTGTTGATGGACATCTAGGTTCTTTCCATAGTTTGGCTCTTGTGGACATTGCTGCTATAAACATTTAGGTGCACGTACCTTTTTGGATCATTACATTTGTAACTTTAGGGTAAATATCCAGTAGTGCGATTGCTGGGTCATAGGGTAGCTCTGTTTTCAACATTTTGAGGAACCTCCATGCTGTTCTCCAGAGTGGCTGCACCAGCTTGCATTCTCACCAACAGTGTAGGAGGGTTCCCCTTTCTCCGCATCTTCCCCAGCATCTGTCAATTCCTGACTTGCTAATTTTAGCCATTCTGGTGTGAGGTGGTATCTCATTGTGCTTTTGATTTGTATTTCCCTGATGCCGAGTGATGTGGAACAGTTTTTCATGTGTCTGTTGGCCATCTGGATGTCTTCTTTGCAGACATGTCTGTTCATGTCCTCTGCCCGTTTCTTGATTGGATTATTTGTTTGGGTGTTGGGTTTGATAAGCTCTTTATATATTTTGGATACTAGCCCTTTATCTGATATGTCATTTGCAAGTATCTTCTCCCATTCTGTCAGTTATCTTTTGGTTTTGTTGACTGTTTCCTTTGCTGTGCAAAGCTTTTGATCTTGATGAAGTCCCAATAGTTCATTTTTGCCCTTGCTTCCCTTGCCTTTGGCGATATTCCTAGGAAAAGGTTGCTGCTGCTGAGGTCAAAGAGGTTGCTGCCTGTGTTTTCCACAAGGATTTTGATGGATTCCTTTCTCACATTGAGGTCTTTCATCCATTTTCAGTCTATTTTTGTGTGTGGTGTAAGGGAATTGTCTAGTTCCATTCTTCTGCATGTGGCAGTCCAATTTTCCCAATGCCATTTGTTGAAGAGACTCTCTTTTTTCCATTGGACATTCTTTCCTGCTTTGTCAAAGATCAGTTGACTGTAGAGTTGAGGGTCTGTTTCCGGGCTCTCTGTTCTGTTTCATTGATCTCTGTGTCTGTCTTTGTGCCATTACCATACTGTCTTGATGATGACAGCTTTGTAATAGAGCTTGAAGTCTGGAGTTCTGATGCCACCAACTTTGGCTTTCTTTTTCAACATTACACTGGCTATTCGGGGTCTTTTTTGGTTCCATATAAGTTTTAGGATTATTTGTTCCATTTCTTTGGGGGAAAAAAAAAGATGGTATTTTGATAGGGATTGCATTAAACTTGTAGATTGCTTTAGATAGCATAGACATTTTCACAATATTTGTTCTTCCAGTCCATGAGCATGGAATGTTTTTCCATTTCTTTGTGTCTTCCTCAATTTCTTTCATGAGTTCTTTATTGTTTTCTGAGTACAGATTCTTTACCTCTTGGTTCAGGTTTATTCCTAGGTATCTTATGGTTTCAGGTGCAATTGTAAATGGGATTGACACCTTAGTTTCTCTTTCTTCTGTCTTGTTGTTAGTGTATAGAAGTGCAACTGATTTCTGTGAATTGATTTTATATCCTGACACTTTACTGAATTCCTGTATAAGTTCTAGCAATTTTGGAGTGGAGTCTTTTGGGTTTTTCACATAAAGTATCATATCATCTGCAAAGAGTGATAGTTTGACTTCTTTGACGTTTGGATGCCTTTAATTTGTTGTTTGATTCCTAAGGCTAGGTGTTCTAGTACTATGTTGAATAGCGGTAGTGATAATGAACATCCCTGCCATGTTCCTGACCTTAGTGGAAAAGCTCTCAGTTTTTCTCCATTGAGAATGATATTCACTGTGGGTTTTTCATAGATGGCTTTGATGATATTGAGGTATGTACCTTCTGTCCCTACACTTTGAAGAGTTTTGATCAAGAATGGATGCTGTACTTTGTCAAATGCTTTCTCAGCATCTATTGAGAGTATCATATGGTTCTTATTCTTTCTTTTATTAATGTGTTATATCACATGGATTGATTTGCAGATTTTAACCAACCTTGCAGCCCTGGAATAAATCCCCCTTGGTTGTGGTGAATAATCCTTTTAATGTACTGTTGGATCTTATTAGCTAGTATTGTGGTGAGAATTTTTGCATCTGTGTTCATCAAGGATATTGGTCTGTAATTCCCTTTTTTGATGGGATCCTTGTCTGGTTTGGGGATCAAGGTGATGCTGGCCTCATAAAATGAGTTTGGAAGTTTTCCTTTTATTTTGATTTTAGGAACAGTTTCAGGAGAATAGGTATTAATTCTTCTTTAAATGTTTGATAGAATTCCCCTGGGAAGCTGTCCCGCCCCGGGCTCTTGTTTGTTGGGAGATTTTTGATGACTGCTTCAATCTCCTTACTGGATATGGGTCTTTTCATGTTTTCTGTTTCTTTCTGGTTCAGTTTTGATAGTTTATAAGTCTCTAGGAATGCATCCATTTCTTCCAGATTGTCAAATTTGCTGGCATTTAGTTGCTCATAATATGTTCTTATAGTTGTTTGTATTTCTTTGGTGTTGGTTATGATCTCTCCTCTTTCATTCATGATTTTATTTATTTGGGTCCTTTCTCTTTTCTTTTTGGTATGTCTGGCCAGGGGTTTATCAATCTTATTAATTCTTTCAAAGAACCAGCTCCTAGTTTCATTGATTTGTTCTACTTTTTTTTTTTTTTCTATTTCATTGATTTCTTCTCTGATCTTTATTATTTCTCTTCTCCTATTGGGTTTAGGCTTTCTTTGATGTTCTTTCTCCAGCTCCTTTAGGTGTAGGGTTAGGTTGTGTATTTGAGACCTTTATTGTTTCTTGAGAAAGGCTTGTGTTGCTATATAGTTTCCTCTCAGGACTGCCTTTCCTGTGTCCCACAGAGTTTGAACCATTGTGTTTTCATTATCATTTGTTTCCATAAATTTTTTAAACTCTTCTTTAATTTCCTGGTTGACCCATTCATTCTTTAGTAGGATGCTCTTTAGTCTCCATGTATTTGGGTTCTTTCCAACTTTCCTCTTGTGATTGAGTTCTAGCTTCAGAGCATTGTGGTCTGAAAATATGCAGGGAATGATCCCAATATTTTGGTACTGGTTGAAACCTGATTTGTGGCCCAGGATGTGATCTATTCTGGAGAATAGATCCACGTGCACTAGAGAAGAATGTGTATTCTGTTGCTTTGGGATGGAATGTTCTGAATGAAGGTTCTGAATATATCTTCTGTTGCTTTGGGATGGAATGTTCTGAATGAATATTCTGAATATATCTTTGATGTCCATCTGGTCCAGTGTGTCATTTAAGGCCTTTATTTCCCAGTTGATCTTTTGCTTGGATGAGCTGTCCACTTCAGTGAGGGGTTGTTCAAGTCCCCTACTATTATTGTATTATTGTCAGTATGTTTCTTTGATTTTGTTATTAATTGTTTTATATAGTTGGCTGCTCCCACGTTAGGGACATAGATATTTAAAATGGTTAGATGTTCTTGTTGGACAGACCCTTTGAGTATGATATAGTGTCCTTCCTCATCTCTTATTATATTTTTTAGCTTAAAATCTAATTGATCTGATATAAGGATTGCCACCCTAGCATTCTTTTCATGTCCATTAGCTTGGCAAGTTGTTTTCCACCCCCTCAAATCTGTAGTTGTCTTTTGGTCCAAAATGAGTTTCTTGTAGACAGCATATTGATGGGTTTTGTTTTTTTATCCATTCAGATACCCTGTATCTTTCGATTGGGGCATTTAGCCCATTTACATTCAGGGTAACTATTGAAAGAGAATAATTTAGTGCCATTGTATTGCCATTGTATTGTCTCTGTTCCTTTCTGGTCTACTACTTTTAGGTTCTCTCTTTGCTTAGAAGTCCCCTTTCAGTATTTCCTGTAGGGCTGGTTTGGTGTTTACAAATTATTTTACATTTTGTTTGTCCTGGAAGCTTTTTATCTCTCCTTTTATTTTCAATGGTAGCTTAGCTGGATATAGTATTCTTGGCTGCATATATTTCTCATTTAGTGCTCTGAATATATCATGCCTGTTTTTTCTGGCCTGCCAGGTCTCTGTGAATACGTCTGCTGCCAATCTAATATTTTTACCATTGTATGTTACAGACTTCTTGTCCTCAGCTGCTTTCAGGGTTTTCTCTTTGTCACTAGGACTTACAAGTTTTATTATTAGATGATAGGGTGTGGACCTGTTTTTATTGATTTTGATGGGGGTTCTTTGTGCCTCCTGGATTTTCATGCTTGTTCCCTTTGCCATGTTTGGGAAATTCTCTACTATAATTCACTCTAATATACCTTCTGTCCCCCTCTCTCTTTCCTTCCCCTTCTGGAATCCTAAGTATTCTAATATTGTTTGTCTTATGGTATCACTTACCTCTCGAATTCTCCCTTCATGTTCCAGTGGTTGTTTGTCCTTCTTTTGCTCAGCTTCTGTATTCTCCATCATTTCGTCTTCTATATCACTAATTCTCTCTTCTGCCTCATTTATCCTGGCAGTAAGAGCCTCCATTTTTGATTGCTCCTCATTAATAGTTTTTTTATTTTCGTTTGGTTAGATTTTAGTTCTTTTATTTCTCCAGAAAGGGCTTTTATTTCTCCAGATAGGGTTTCCCTAATATCTTCCATGCCTTTTTTGAGGCCAGCTAGCACCTTGAGAATCGTTATTCTGAACTCTAGATCTGACATATTATCAATGGAGAGAATTTGCTCAGGCTGGAGACTAGAAGAAAGCCGTGTGCTAGATTTATGGTATATTTTGATCTATTAAAAAAACTATATTCCAAAAAGTTTTTAGAAGAAAAAACCCTGTATGTATGCAAAAAATAAGGTTAGATACAATGAAGGATAAAGTATGACTATAATGTCGAAGGTTTAAAAATGTTTTTCGTTAAGAAAGGCATTGTTATGATAAACTAGTTTAAAAACGTTAAACGAGGAAAGAGGAAAAGTTTAATAAATTAGAATAAGAAAAAAATAAAATTAGAAAAATTTAACTTTGCACGACTAGGGAATTGTGGGGAGAAAGCCATGAATTCCATGCTTTGCTTTCCCCTCCTCTTAAATTTTGCTCTTCTTGGTCAGTGAGCTTGGTCTTGGCTGGATATTTTTGCTGATCTTCTGGCCTGTTGTGATGCTCAAGTGTCTTTGCCTGCGGCGGAATTGCGCTGCCCTTGCCAGGTCCCAGGCTAAGCAATCTGCTGGGGTTCCTTCTTGGAGTTTTTGTTCCCTGAGCGCTTTCCGTAGCGCTCTGGAGAACAGGAATGGAAATAGCAGCCTCCCAGTCTCTGCCTGGAGGAGCCGAGAGACCAGGGCCTCCTCCTCAGTGCGCCCCCAGAGAAAGGCACTCCCGTCTCCCTGGCCTCCGGCCGCGCTCCAAGCTCATCCAGCCTGTGACCTGTGTCTCTGCCTCTTGCGCGCGGCCCCTTTGGAATCTCCAAACCCGGCAGATCCTGTCGCTCTGCTCTTTGGCCCATGGAGGTGCGTCTCTGAGCAACCTTCCCGAGCTCTCTAGCGTTCTTCCTCATCTCTGAAATGAGCAGATGTACAGCTGTACACGTCTGAGGGCCGTTCCCACTCGAGAGTTCTGACTCTGCTTCAGAGAAGTGGATTTCCTCCCTATCCCTGGCTCATGATGGCCGTGCAGCCCTGGTTCCATTAGAGGAACAGACTAGCCGATCACTTTTCACACGGACCTTTGCAAACCGCTGAAAGTTTGCAGGTTTCTTGCTTGCAAGGGTTACTTACAAGGGAAAGCCGAAGAAGAGGGAGATGTGGGGCTCGCAGCGAGAACCTTCCCGGAGCCAGGCAGCCACACCTGCGGGTTCCTGTTAGGTTCCCACGCTCCTCCTAGCACCTGAGCACACAGGCCTGTTCTGGGCACGTTGGTGCCCTGCGGCCCTGACACAGGTCAAGTGTGCTCTGATTTACAAAATAAATGATCCAGTAGTTGAGTGTGCTTTTGTCTCTTTGCCAGGCTGTCACAGCAGGCGGATGAGAAACCTGCTGTTCTCTGTGTCGTTGCCGCTGAGGTCCGTTTGCAGGAGCTGAGGTTGTCCTCGCCCTGTGTACACTCACCCTCCACTCTGATTCGGCAAAGTGGTTGCTGTACCGATGAGTCTCAGCTCCTCTGCCTCAGTGCTGAGCACCTAAAAACCCAGGTCCCTCGGAATGCCCAGGCCTGTGCACAGCCCACTGCAGGACAGAGTGCTGAGGGCAGGAAGAGTGAGGGCAGCCGAGGTGGCCTTTGTGTGGCACTCATACACGGAGAAGATGAGACACTCCACTCTGGGTCGGGATTGATATGTGCAGAGGAGCCGGCCCTCAAGGCTTGACTCTTGGGGGCACGGTGAGGGAGAGAGAGCCTTCCGGAAAAGTGCCCTGGAGGAATGTGTCTGCCTTGTTGTGTGGGAACGAGCTGTGTCCCATCAGTGGCTTGAGGTGGAGTCGTCGCTGTTTTTCACCTGGAGAAGGACTGGGGCAGGGCCTCAGGCACACTTGCTGTGACATCAGGTGAGGGTGGCCATGGGGACACGGCGACCAGTGGAGAGGACGCAGCAGCCCGTCGCAGCTCGCAGGACACCAGTGGCTGAGGAGTGTACACAAGGGCTGGGAGTCTGTTGTGTCAGCAGCTGCCCAGATGTGGAAGGCAAGGAAGGGCTGACGGAACGCAAGGCTGGAGCTACGACCAGAGCTAAGTGGGCTTGAAGGGCAGATGGCCATCGCAGGTTTGATGTGGGGTTTGCTTGGTTTGCGAAGCCTCTGGTAGGATGGGCTGGCCTGGAGGACACAGAAGCACAGGTCTGAGGCTCAAAGCAAGTGGTGTCCAGAGGACCTTGTCCCCATGGGCGGTAGAGAGGTGAAGGGTCACGAGAACAATGAGACCTCGTGCTGCGGTCAGAGGGTTAGGAGACTAAGGACACGGTCATGGGGGCCATCTTCATGGAATGGGACAGCAAGGACAGATGGGCATGGAGCACGGAAGGAGGACCCTCCTGGCATTGTGCAGCGTACCCCAGGGAAGGAAGCATTTGATGGGCTTGTTCTTCTCCAGGTTTTGCAATTAGGCAGCAGAATGATATTCCTCAGAAAGGCAGCGTGCCTCTGACTCTATGTCCCTCCCTGATCAGCAGTTTCAAATTTTAGTAACTCTGCAGTTACATTTGAGAATCTTGGAATGTTGGAAACGTAAGCCAGACTCTCTCATGCCTTTGGCTTGGGAGGCCCTTACGATGACAGCTTCGTGAGGAAGGAAGTGAGGGAGTTTGTTCTCTAGGAAAGCGCTGATGGCCACGGGCATCGTGCTGAAGTTCACCACTCATAGCCCGTCAGGTACCTTCTTCTCCACTGCCTGGGCAGGACAGGGCTCCTTTTAAGGTTTTGTTGATATTTTCTGGAGGGGAAGCTGACACTACTTAATTAACCCCACCAAACCTCCTATTGTAAAAACAATATTATTCCTACCACGTGTAATAATCCATCTGTAGCTAAAATAATCCATTAAGTGTGAATCAATGTGAATTTGAAAACTTGTGATTAAGATCATATTGGATCCTAGGTACGAGCACTATAATCCGTGTTTGCTCGTGCGTACTTTGTGATACCATGTTCTATGACCCTAAAACCTAATACCACACAAATAATATCTATATGGCGATTAGTGTCAACAATCACAGGTAAGCCAATCAAATGTTTCACAGATGAATTCCTTTGTTTAGGGTTAATTTAGAACTGTGACTAATTAGATGGTGATCCTCTGTTTTTAAATTCGAGTGATAATTGTAGCAGAGGGTGAGTTTGTTTGCATTTCCAATAAATCATTCATTAACTGAAATGAAATCTTTTCATTAAATTACCTCTCATGGTTGAGTTAATAGGGAGTTTTCCTTTCTTTTCAAATTTACTGGAGTATCCTTCAGTTCTCCTTGAGTGAACCGTGCAATTGCTTTGACCATTGTCAACCAGAAAGCATTTCCCCTCAGCATTCTCTCTTCCCCAACTGGGCCATAAATTGTCTCACAGCTGAGATTGCTGTCTGCTTCCGCAGAGTGTGGAGGCTGACGGTCTGCTCCGAGCTGCTGCTTGTCACACCTAATAAGGCGCATAAAAACGGCTATTGGTTGATTTCAAGAGAAACACCTAGCAAACTTATCTGGGTTTATATCACGAGGCCCAAGGCTACAGTCAGAAGAGCATCACTTTTGAAAATCCACTGGGCACATTTGTACGACCTTTCCTGCATTTTGATTGTGGAAGGGACGTGAAGGCCCCGCTGGTGAGATAAGAGAAAATCTACCTGCCTCATGTGATTCGGAGGTGTTCAGAGGAGGTGTGAAACCGCCGGCCGGGGTGCCTGTTTTATGGTGAAGTATGTCCCTCAGAAGACAGGTAGAGTTCCTAAACCCGGGTGCCCGTGGAAATGAGATTATATGGAACTAGAGTCTTTGCAGACGTAGTCACATCAAGATGAGGTCATGGCGAAGTAGGGTGAACCCAAATCCAATGATTGGTGTCCTTATAAGAAGAGAAAGCAGGGCCAGACACAGACACACATTGTGACTCAACATGACAGTGAGGACAGAGGTCCGAGTGACGTATCCACAAGGAATGTCAGCTATACCAGAGAGAAACTAAGGGAAAGGCAAGGAACAGAGTCTCGCACACAGGCTACAGAGGGAGCCTGTTGCAGCGGACACCTCGATTCTTGCCCGTGTGAGGGGAAAGTTCCTCGTCTTTTGCCAACCGTGCGTGGTCCTTTGCTGCTGCAGTCCTGGGACCTGAGAACGTCACTGTTGGCACGTCTGGTTGAGTCCTAGTCTCGCCTAACTGAACCTTTCTGGCCCCTCTGGAAGGGAGGACTTGGTCAGTTTGGCTCAGCTCTCACTCCCCATCCTCACCTCAGGCCTTACCTCCTGGCTCTTTTCCTCTGCCTTTCTGGAGATAGGTTTTTTGTTTTTTTGTTTTAAGATTTTATTTATTTATTTGACAGACAGAGATCACACTGAGCCACCCAGGTGCCCCTGGAGATAGGGTTTTAAGAAAAGAAAAGTGTCAGGGCACCTGGGTGGCTCAGTGGGTTAAAGCCTCTGCCTTCAGCTCAGGTCATGATCCCAGGGTCCTGGGATCGAGCCCTGCATCGGGCTGTCTGCTGAGCGGGGAGCCTGCTTCCCTCTCTCTCTGCCTGTCTCTCTGCCTACTTGTGATCTCTGTCAAATAAATAAATAAAATCTAAAAAGAAAAGAAAAGAAAAGTGTCTTTGTGGTGTGCTGTATCCCAGACTCTATGTCCTTTTTTTTTTTTTTTAAATTTTTGAAGATTTTATTTATTTATTTGACAGAGAGAGAGATCGCAAGTAGGCAGAGAGGCAGGCAGAAAGAGAAGAGGAAGCAGGCTCCCTGCTGAGTGGAGGGCCAGACATGGGGCTCGGTCCCAGAGCCCTGACATCATGACCTGAGCTGAAGGCAGAGGCTTAACCCACTGAGCCACCCAGGCACCCCAACTCTGTGTCCTTTCTTGGCGCATCCTGGTCTTTGGGAGCTGACTCTGGTTCCCCCATATTAATCATGTGCCCAGAGAAGACTGTGAGAACCATGGAAGGGAAGGGTGGTTGGCGGCCTCCAGAGGCACAGTAAGCTCTGCTTTCCTCCAGGAACACCCCACAGGCTGCCAGCAGCCCCGGGAGGGAGCTGGTACCCTCCTTCGGTGGCAGCCACCAGCGGGGGAGACCTGCTCCACCTCAGCCACCAGCGGGGGAGACCTGCTCCACCTCAGCTTTGGGAATGGCAGGGTAGAGGTCACAGGGGGCGAACCCGTTGAGAGATGACACCAGAAGGCCTCTCACTCCTCCTGCTCCTTTCTGCACCTGACCCCACTGGCCTGTGCTTTCCAGATAATTCTCTTTCCCGAACTACCTGGAGAAAACCAAATAGGAAATGAGCCACTGAGCCCAAGTAGTAAAGATTAGTATGTTCTAGAATGTAGGGCCCCAGGCAAGGTGATCAGGACCTAGAGAGATGTGTAGAGCATCAGGGAGCGCATGCTGGGGGGTGGTGGGGAGGCTGGTCATTCGGCCACAGAACAGAGAAGGGATGCCCCCTGCCTTCATGCTGTGAATTTTACCCATCTCGCTGGGGCCAGGGATGATATTCCCGTGTGTTTTCCCTTTTCCTTCACAGGCCCTGCGATTCCTTATCTATCTGCTTTGAGTTTTTTGTGAATGCTCATTTTGGGGGGCCTTCGGTCTGCACACCTGTCATGACTGCTCTGGAATTTCTCCCTTTTCTTCTCCAGGCTGGCCTGCCTGTCCTCCCTGGGCACCACCCGGCTTCCTTTACTTTGTGTTTGTGATTAAATGTGTTCATTCCTCTTGGCGGCGTGGAAGGCTCTGACAGCCGCTTTCGGCCCCTGCCCACGAAGCCAGGCTGGGCGAAGCCAGGCTGGGCACACCCACTGATGGCAGTCTGCCGGCAGATCCAGCTTTCCCTTATCTCCCAGCCTCGCTCAAATCCTCAAACTGTCGGAGAGATGTCGGACTCCTACCTCCCCTGGGAAGACGAGCCGACGTTTCTGTCTCAGCCTCGACAATACCCATCTGAGCCAGGGAGTCTCTGTAAAATAAGCCAAGATCAAGGAGGGGAGGGTGGGGCTTGACTCTTTCTCCCTTTATGGTGAGAAGCTGAAGTCCACTTGCGGGCATGCCCAGGGCCTCGGTTACTGCTCTGCTGTGTGCAGGCTTTGTTCTAGATCAGAGGGTTAATGACTGAGTTTCTCCTAGGTGGTTTCACACACTGGCGTGATTCAACAAAAGCTTTGAAAAGTAAATTTTGCTTGCTTTGTTTGAGCTTCTAGCCACATGTATTGATTCTAGCAAAATGACCCAAATGTTTGGTTGATTTAACAAATAAGAGTTTGTAAAACTAACCTTAATGAGTATTAACAGCTTTTTCTTTTGCAGGGCTAAGAGAAAGACGGCTGTTTGCAAAACAGCCACACTTTTGTAGTCTGGAATAATAATTTTCATCAGTGCTGGATGATGATTTCTTAAGGCTCTGAGGTCACCCATGAATATGCATGTCAGGTTTCAGTATTGGCCAAAAAACAGAAAAAACCTGAATGTGTCCCGAGCATGGTTTTAGACCGAGTCAGTGACTCGAGGATCCTTGGACCTGAAGGAACACCAGGAGCCCACCGCCACCTGACCTCTCTGTTTCTGTTTGGTGATGGTCTCTTGGGCCTCTTTCCTTCTGGGCTGTTTTCAGTGCCAGGCTTCAGAATCCATGTCCCTTTGCCGCAGGGCAGAGCCTCGAATGCCGACCCGGACCCCGTTCTTGCCCAGCTGTTGTCCACTGTCTGTGTGTCCTTCTCTCGGGCTGCCCTGGAGCATTTCAGATGAGCCTTGACCTCTGCTTGCTCACCGGGGCCCCTGGGCACTTGCCCTTTCTGCACCCGCCTGCGAGGGAGGAGGGGCGGCAGCTGGGTGGAGGCACGGCTCAGGGGTCACTGAAGAGACGCCTGGCACTGAGCTGAAGGGTGGCCACCCGGAGGCGGTTCCCAGAAGGCCGGAGCCCCTCTCTGAGGGAACTGTGGGCCTGTCCTGTCATTCTCTGTTAGCTCTGCCTGCCCCTGCAGGAAGGCTGTGCCTGCTCTCCAGAGTTCAAGTTAATTTGAGGATGGGAGATTTAATATGATACTGTCCCTCTGGTGCCAGCTTTGTGTGCGGGTGAAAAGGCGGGTTCGAGGTCACTAGAAAAGCTGCATTGTTCTTTAAATTTCTAGCTCCTTTGAACACCATTGTAATTTTTTTTTTTTAACCAAAATGTAGCATGATTAAATCCCGTGTTTAAGTTTGGAATAAACAAAAACACTCTACATTGTTTAAAAAAAAAATTATCCCGACCCTTGTTAAGAGGGTGAGTACGACTGACTTTATTCAGGGCTATTGTGATGGGCATCAGGGGGATCCGGCTCAGCTCTGAATAGAACATGAACAGCCGGGGAGGTGTGGTCAGGGAGCTGGTGTGGGGTCAGTGGATGGAAAATTACTAAGAGTTGGGCATGTTGCACCTTAACACGAATCCTGCTGAAGGAGCCAGGTGCTCCTACATCCTCCTTGGGGAGGAGCATCAGGTGTCTAGTCTCAATAAGTAAGGTTGGGGGTGAAAGTCAAGGCCTAATTGAGAAGGGGGCCCAGGAGAGCCTGCCTAAAGTTTGGTCAATGAGAGAGTCTGTCTGTTGGCACTTGATTTAAAGTCTTACTACTCAACAAACGGTTACTGACGTTTTCTGGGTTTGTCTGGGGCTTAAACAATTTTTAATGGAGGATGAGAAAGAGAGCGTCAGACAATCTCAAGGCATTGAAAAGTGCAGTGTGCCTTCCTCATTAGAAGTGTTCACTCCGGCCCAGGCTGCCGTTGCCAGGAGTTCAACGAGGAGGCTATTTTGGGGATTGTCCTTATAAGATTTTTTAACAGTTTGTTGAGGCTGGGAGTATTTGAGAATGGGAAGGGCATAGGGTAAAGGAACAGCATTTGCAAAGCAGAGAGGATCACATGTGTCTCCCAGCCTCTCTGGATGCAGAGGCCCAGATGGGCCCAAGGGGCCCTAGAGAATTAGGAATAGAGACTAGAGACTAGGCAGAGGGAAGGTTTTTCCACGTTCGTGAATGAATCCCAGCCGTGCTGTTCTATGAGGTTTTCTGCCCCAGCAACTTGTTTCTCATAGGCTGGTGACCTGAGACCATCTCAGTGGGACTTCAGAAAATAAATCTCCTCTTTTGTGATGGGGAACATTCTACTGTATTTTTGCATTTATACCAGAGAGAAAAGCATCGTGCCTTTTCCTGAAGTCTCTTATGCCCACTCGTGACCTTCAGTTAAATTTTAAAGCCTTCCAGACTAGGAGGGGGTCTTCTGCAGTGTGGTTAAACAAGAAGTTAGGTGATTCATTGAGAAAGTGGAGGATTTTGTGGGCACCTGAACAGCTCAGTCTCTTAAGCATTTGACTTCAGCTCAGGCCCTGACCTCAGGATCTTTGGGATCGGGCCCTGCTTAGGGGTTCCCTGCTCCATCTCTCCTGTGTTCTATCTCAAATAAATGATTAAATACATCTTAGAAAAAAACGTTTTCACTTTTCTCTTTTTTTTTTTTTTTTGGCTAATTTTGTTATGTAGGGCTAATGCCTGCTTTTAATGTCGTTCCGCTGATTAACTTTCATGTAAGATTCCTTTCACGTGGAGTTAGTAGATTTTCACATTTCTCGTTTTTCCACTTGTCTCCTCCCCACCCCCACCTAAATTCGCCAAATTTGTAAAGCTGTTTACCTTGATAATCTTTCTAAAAGATTCAGTTTTGTTTTCCACATTGGTTCTTCTTTTGGGCTCTCTTACTGCATCGCTTCCTATTGTATTTAATTGCCCGTCTCCCCTTGGGACTGTGAGCCTCGGTGGGTGCATGCAGACAGAAGAGCCCAGATGTCTAGAAAGGAGGCTCTGGCTTCAGTGGTTAGGGTGCCATGGAGACTGATCAGCATATTTTACCGAGGCTCCACAAAGCATCCGTGAACTCGGGAACTTGTTTCCCTGAAAATAATTCTGAAGGATTTCTACTGGACTTAAGTGTCCAATACATGCGTTTCCTTGTGTGAGGTCCTGAGGGGAGCACCCACGATCTATCTGTATGACCAGGGCCCTTGAGACATACAGTTTAGGAGGCAGGATGGCCATCTGGTCACAGTGCAGAGAATGAGATGTGCCCTCAGGGAGACAAGTCAAGGAGCTCCTGGGGACAAACGGAGCAGCGGTGACCCTGTGTAAGCCTCTGCAGTGGTCCTCAGGAACACAGTCTTCCATGAGATTGACAGTCTGTTTGCTATCAGAAAGAATCTGGAGGGAGGATGTTTATGACCAAAATTGAGATGTGGGTTCGCTGTGGCACCTCTGTATGAAGGTGCAAGTTTGCTAGTCAGTTTCAGAGGTGGGTTTTCCCAGACCATGTTCATTTCATCTGTTCACGGGCATCCTAGAGCAGGCGCGTGACCTTCACAGGACCCGGCTGACCAGATGGCTTCAACCCTGGTCTGTGTATGGAAATCAAGGTAATTGGAGGTTGAATGATTTTTGTGTTTAGCTCAAGTGTATTTTAGCCATCTGTTTGATTTCGAGTTGGTGTATGTACTTGAAAAACCTCAAAAGTGCTTGTGAGAAACACGGGAACTTCTTAGGGACATGTCTCCATGTTCACTCACTCATCTCAGCAGACTCTTGGTGTTTGGTTCTGCGGCAGCGTCTCTGGTCCGCACATTCGGGAGCAGCAAATCCTCTGAAGATGTTCATCTACAACCTGGTTCACGGACAAACAAGTAAACAAGCGTATGAGAAACAAACAAACGGTCTCTGAAGTACAGAGAACAAACCGGTGGTTGCCAGAGGGGAGGAGGGTGCAGGGTGGGCGAAATTGAGGATTTATTATAAAATAAATAACTCACGGGGAGGAAAAGCACAGCAGAGGGAATATTGTCCGTGATATTGTAATAATGTTGTCTGAGGACAGACGGTGACTACGCTTGCGGCGGGGATGGGGGGGCACTGAGTAATGTATGGGAGTGTCGAACCAGTGTATTGTACACCCGAAATTAAGCTAACATGGTATGTCAACTGTACTTCACAATGAATAATTAATAATAATAATAATTATTATTATTATTATTATAATAGAACCCTGCTTTATAACTGCCTATAGAAGCGAAATGTTGTATCATAGGGGCTCTTTGGAGTGTTGGAAAACATTTTGTGTTGATGGGAATGAGGACTTTTTTCTTTCTTGTAGAGATTTTTCCCACATTCAGTATAGGGCCTACTTTCTCTGACTTTGACATTTTATGGTCTTAGGAATTTATCAGGGAAATGTGTTTTGTTTATACTGACTATATTATGGGAAGTGTGGATAACTGTTTGGGGGGCTTTAAAATTTATCTCTATGTACTGGATTTTTAGTTATTATGAAATTAAACCAAAAGTGAAGCAGTGGGGGGCATTAAAATTGAAGTTTCAGAATCTGAATGTCTTGATTTCTTAAAAGGAATTTTGCCGTAATCTCTCTCTGGATAAGAATTAAGAAAAATATTTACATGTATTATATGCAAAGTATAACAGTTAAATTAGCCATAATTGAAAAGATGTAATATGCTGACAATAATTTGGAACTGTTTTAGGATTAAAAGTAGGATCCATTTATAAGAAAATGTTTTCATTTGGTTTTTGTAGTGGTAATTTGGTAAGTTCGGTATATTGCTTTGAAAGTGGGTGAGGAGGGTGAGGGCCCACTGCACCACGCGCATCGGTTTGAAGGTGCCTCTGGCCCTGCCTTACTTTATTGGAACATTTCAGCCTCGTGTTGACTGTTCCATCATTTGATGAAAGGCAGACGAAGCTTCTTCCTTGGACACACACATCGGGCCGCGAGGTCCTTGGCACCAGTGGCAGTGTTGCCGTTCTCCGTTGTACCTTTTCAGGGTCTGTTCTTCCTCAGCGGGCCTGTCCACTCTCGCCTCCCTTCCTCCTCTCTCTGAGAGGACTTAGATCTTCATTTCGTCTCTAAAACTAGAAACCAAGTCCCCAAAGGATATTCTGGTGTTCAGCGCACAGTGTCCTGGCTACCAGTTGTCTCGTCGGGAGACGAATGTGCTTTGCTGTCGCAGGCTGCCGTGCTCTTCCCAGAGCCTCGGTGGGTGGTGGGCATCGGGTGGCCCTTCCCCAGCCCTGGCCTGGGACAGAAGCGGAAGCCAGACACCTCTGAGGCTCCTGGCAGGGGCATCCTGCCCTCCTGGCGGGGGGGCATCTTCTCCTGGGCAAGGCTGTACTCGGAGCCTGGTACTGTTCGGATCACTTCCACTATCGAGTTGCTGGCCCATCTCGGTTGTCACCCGCTTCGGCGATGCATGCCGAGTATCGAGCACCTGGTGATACAAATGCCACCGTCCCTGGGACATCCTGCTGTCCAGACCTCTCTGTCTCTTTGTCTCCTGCCAGCTTTGTCTTTGCTTGGGAGCTGCTCTTCCCAGGAGCTCTTTCCTCTTCTGCCACCTGTTCTCCCCAGAGTTGTCACAGCCCAGGTGAGGCTCTGTGGTGAGGGGCCGGGGCCGGGCAGGTAGCCCTCTGGTTGTCTCGGTAATGGCCCCTGTGTGGTGACGGGACACCCTCCTGCTGGGCTGGTTCCATTTAGGACTGCCTTTTGAAGCAGGAAGAAATCCGTGGGGGAAGTGGCTGGAGTTGTCCCGTCGACGTGGTAGATGAGATGGCTGTGTTTCTAGCTGTCCCACAGGAGGAGGCTCAGATTGTGTTTCTTGATCCAGTCCTATTGGCTTTGTGGTTTGTGGAAATTAAAACCGCACTTGACTCTGTCCTGGCCTGACAGCACTGTGAGCTTACGTTTACTTTTGTTAATCCTCGAGAGTATTTCAGTCCCAGACTGGGACCCGCCTGTGTGCCTGGCAGCTAGCCAGCCGCCTCTGTGCCGTGGGATCCTTCCTCTTGCTTCTTTGGGCTCGGTGGAGGTGACCTGGGGTACTGAGCCCACTCTCTCTTTGATCTCAGTTTGGGATTATCTGCATCATCTTAATAAGGACGCAGCTGCAACCATGTTTCTCTGGTTCTCTGAGCATTTCTTAGGCCTGTTGGGACCAATCTCATGGAGAACTTCCTTAATTCTCCGTGTTAGCACTTTTTAATCACCAAGATAGCTCACAACGTAGAAAAACTCCTTTCACATTTTATGTTCTAGATCAAAGGAATTTCGTGTTTTGTATTTCTTATTACATTCCCGGTGATAATTAAAATCGAGGACTAGGTTTTGGGACGTTCTATGAATGGGAGCCCATTGCACCTCGCATCCCACACGCCCCCACTAACTAACCTTCTGGCTAACGTCCAGAAGATTGGAGCAGCCCTCGCTGCGTTAAGCAGGCGCCCTGGGAAACAAAGAAAATGGGTATGACGCTGTCCTCGGTGACCGAGTGCTAAATTAGCTGAACAACTGGATGGCAAGTAAATAGTTGAGCTCGTTGCCTCCTGATTCCGGGTTGGTTTGGTAGGGAGCAACTTTTCCGACTGTTTACATCCCGGAAATTTGATAACCTATTTGTATTACTTAAACTGCATATTTTGTAAGTGTTGTCAAAGCGAGGGAGTAATTTGTAACAGAAGCAGAGTATGTAGAAACTGTTCTCATAAAAGTGTTCTCTAAATTGCTTTGCTTGCAGCTATGGGCGCTGCTGTAAAGAATGGTTTCTCATATTGGATTTCTAAAGCTGCAGGAGTGGTCACAGAGCAGGCAAGGGACAGCGTGATGATTTAAGACTATTTAATGCCTCAGTTGTCATGAAATAGAAGAAAATAAACTCCAGTGGGCTGCTAGAACACATCACTACAATCTCTTAATGCCCCAAACTAGGAGGCTGATTTATCTCCTGTTCTGTCTTATTAGATGGCAATCGGACGAAGAGAAATAAAGGGACAAGCAGAGCCAATGGCAGAAAATTAATCTGAAACGAGCGTGATTCAGAACAACACACTGTTCGAGTCAAGCTTGGACATAGTGCTCCTAGAGTACGTTTTATTTCTTGTGGTCACAGATACAGCGGAATGGGCATAAGAGTGAACCAGGAAGCCCTCTCCCCCGCTCTTCCCAGAATTTCTTATGCACAGCACTCCCCTGGAGATCTTACTAAAGTGCAGATTCAAATCAAGAAGATCTAGGAAGGGGCCTTGCACTCCTGCCTTTCCAGCAGGTTCCCAGGTGCTTTGAAGGCAGCGCTGCTCGAGGCCACAGTGGGAACGGTGCGCTCCTAACCTTCCTGTGCTGATGGCAAGCCAGCTGGCTGTCATCCTGTTCAGGACACCCTCCCTGTGCACATGTGGGGAGCAGGGAGCACCCTCCTCCTGCGGTCAGCACACTGTCCAGCGGGTTTGCCCTTCCTCCCGGAGACAGGCTTCCTGCGCCCCTCCAGTGAGGTCCGTTCCCGTCCTGTGTCCTCCCCAGTGAAGGGAAACAGGGTTCCCTGCCTATCACAGAGCAGCCCAGAATTTACTTGAGGGATTTAAAGTATCGCCTTCCAATCTCCCTCAGGCCTGAGTCAGCCTTGCTCCTGTCCTTGGGGTCCCCGGGCCTCATTTTAGTCCCTCTAGACGAGATGGTCTTGGTTTTCTCTGGATCTCTGGACGGGTCTTGCCGTTTTGCAGTTTGTGATGAGTGCGCAATCTTGTTTAATCTTGCCTGGTGCTTCTGGTACCCGCAGCAGACAACGCTTTCCTAATTTCACAGTGCAGAAAAAGACGCCAGTTCACCTGCTGTTCACTCGCCTAGAGAGAGAGCCAGTGGAGGTCGGCCGTCACCGGCCTTTTGGTTCTACCCCAAAATCCATGGCTGAGAAGAACAAAGGAAGGTGCTGAGCCTTTCCTGTATCCTAAGCACGTTGACTCCGTGTTTTTTGTTTTTGCTGTTTAAGAGAGAGAGGAAACAAGGAGAGGCAGAGGGAGGGGGAGAGTGAATCCCAAGCAGGCTCCGTGCCCAGTGTGGGGCGACCCAGGGTTGGATCGCACCACCCCAAGATCACGACCTGAGCCAAAATCAAGAGTCAGACGCTTAACTGACTGAGCCACCCAGGTGCCCCCAACTGTGTGTTTTTTAATTAAAAAAAATAAATTTTTAATTGTGACATAGTACCTAGGACATAAAATGCCCCATCTGAAACATTTTTAAGTGTACAGTTCACTCGTGTGAAGAATATTAGCATTGTTGTGCCGAAGCTTTTTTTATCTTATAAAACTGAAACTTTTTCTCCATTAAACACTAATTCCCCATTTTCTTCTTCTCTCCCGAGCCCCTGGTATCCACCATCCTACTTTCATTTTCTATGAATTCAGCTACTCTTGGAATCTCCTGTAAGTGGTATCCTGCAGCATCTGTCCTTTTGTGGCCAGCTCATTTGGCGGAGTGTTGTACTGTCCCCAGCTTTAAGCATATTGGGGCAGGGTTCGGCGTTTCCTTCCACTTGGAGACTGAATCATAGTCCATTGTGCGGATAGACTCTGTTTTGTCTAACCATGCTGCCGTGGATGGACCCTTGGGTTGCTTGCGTGTTTTGTCTGTCGTGAATAATGCCGCTGTGAACAGGAATGTGCCAATACCGTTTGTGAGCCTGCTGTTTAATTTTGAGAGGTATATCCCCAGAAGTTTATCCCCAGATACGCTTTATAAGGTATATAAGATACACCTTCCCCAGAAGGTGTATCCCCAGAAGGGAGACTGCTGAACAGTAGAATGGTCATTCTATTTTTAAGTTTTTGAGGAACAGCCCCTGTGTTTTTCGTAGCACCTGTGACATTTACATCCCCACCAGTGGTGCAAAGAGATTGCAATTTTTCTACAAGTGCTCACCAATGCTTGTTTTATTCCCTGTCCCCCATTTTTATAGTAGACATCCTTATGGGTACCTTATGCCATCCTTATGGGCATGAGGCGTGTTTTGTTTTGTTTTTTATTTAAATATATTGGCTTCCCATTATAATCCTCATGCAACGCCTCAGGCTGTGTTCTTTTTACAGATCAGGACTCTCTGGGGTGCTAACGAGTGTGTCCCAGGGACAGACGCAGGGAGCATGTTGGCAGTGCTAGCCCCAGAAGGCCACCACACCCCAAACGGCCGAACAGGGCAGTCATCTATTGACTGCTCACGTCTCATTATTATTTTGGAGTCGAGATAGTGACCAACGATGTTTCCGAACATCTGATACGAACAACGTTGATACATTGATTTTCCGAACAACTGATACGTTTCCAGAGACGTTGTCAAATGGAGTATCTCCTCCTTGAGTCAATGAGCTCATTTCTCCTTGTCTGATGTTGTTGTGAGTTTGCTTAGGACCTAGTCATACCCCTCCAGAGGTCTCGATGCACGCCCCCTCTCCGTCCTGTCCAGCCTCCACTGCTCCGTCTCTCACCTCCCTTCCCCCTCCTCACCCAGCTCTCTGGACCCCGCTGCGCTCTAGCTTCCCTCCGGAGATGCCAGCCAGCGCTCCTTCTTGAGACCATTCACCTGCGGGCAGAGGGACCCAATCTAGACTGGAATGGCCTGCCTGGCCACTCCAGGGACTCAGCTCCCAGGGGCTCCCACTGTGCAGTTCTGACTTTGCACATGCTTGCGCTCGATCCGGGTGTGTGTGTGTGTGTGTGTGTGTGTGTGTGATTTTTGTATAGCAGCTCCCTGTGATGTATGCAGTTGATTTGTTTGGTGAAGACTTTCTGTGTGCAACAGATTTTATGTGGTAGTTTTTGGAGCCTTGCACCCTTTAAGGAACAACTTTTCATGCCCACAGATACTGAAACTGGAAACATTTTTCTTGACTTGGGAGCATCTTGCATGCACCTGTTTTATTCTGTGGCTGATGAGTCTGCTTGTGACCCGAGACTCCTTCAGGGACCTGGGCTATTGTACTGATGTACTGTTCTGCTATTTAGCGGAACCTAAAAACAAGACAGGGCAGGCCACAGAAATTCTTTCCTTTGGAGTAGGAGGGTGTAGAGTTGGTGAGATTGTGGGGACGTGTGTGTGTTTGCTTTGATTCACCATTTTTCTCATGTTGAGGTAAAGAAAGGGAAAAAAAGAATAACAAAGGGCCAAAGCCAACAGCCACTTGGAAATAAACGATGCTTCCTTGGAGTGGGTTCTGGGCGAGCTGTGGGTAAGCTTTACTTGCTAATTTCTTTCTTTTTTTAAAAATTTTATTTTATTTATTTATCTGTCAGACAGAGAGCACAAGCAAGAGGGGTGGCAGGCAGGAGGAGAAGCAGGCCCGCTGCCGAGCAGAGAGCCCAATGCGGGACTCAGTCTCAGGATCCTGGGTTCATGACTGAGCTGCAGGCAGATGTTCAACTGACTGAGCTTCCCAGGTGTCCCTACCTGCTAATTTCTTTCTTTCTTCTTTCTTTCTTCCTTCCTTCCTTCCTTCCTTCCTTCCTTCCTTCAAGATTTTGTTTATTCATTTGAGGGAGAGAATGAGAGAGGACAGCGAGGTGGAGAAGGTCCGAGGGAGAAGCGGAGCCCTTGCTGAGCAGGGAGCCCGATGCAGGACCAGATCCCAGGACTCCAGTATCATGACCTGAGCCGAAGGCAGTCGCTCAACTGACTGAGCCCCCCAGGTGCCCATTACCTGGTAATTTGGGAGATGAGCATCACATTGGTCTTGGGGAAAGTCCAAAATTACTTTAGCAACTTCCGTTCTAAATGGGTTTCGTTCAGTTGTGACTTCTTTTGAATGTTCTCTGGCTCCAAAGCTGCCATCTCTGTAAGGAATTTTGAATCCGTGTGTATATAAGCAAAGCCACACGTGTTGTGGTCTCTGTTAGGTTTCTGTTGAAAACTAGGAATCACGATGTGACTAAATGCCCTTGCTCTCAAACTGAGAGGAGCCCACCTGGGCCACAGAAGCATATGAGAGAGGCTGGTATTCACAGTCTCCCCAAGTTCCTTTTAGAAATGGCTGTGGGGGCAGGAATCTTGTCTGTCTGTCTGTCTCATGTGGAAGTTCCTTTATGTGTGAGCCCCAGCCCGGCTCCCCCTCCTAGGACTGGCCAACGGGCTCAGCACCGGCATTTACGAGCACACACACTGTAGGGCTGTGTGGTGTTTACAAAACTTGTGTTGTGTCTCTGCTTTGTGTGCTGGGGATTCAGAGATGGCCTAGTTGGGCTCTACCTTCAAAACACTTGCTGTTCAGATGGGCAGATGAACATAGGTAAACAGTGTAGACAGTTGTGGTTGTAAAACAGTGACTACATAGGATGTGAGCGGTGCCAGCCAAGATGCAAGTCCCCTGGTCCCCCCGGCTGGTCCTGGGCCAGCTCCTTTTCCCATATACCCCTTGGGGTTATCCGGATGGCACAGCAGAGAGCTGCCCTCCCCTCCATGAGAGGAAGGGAGTAAGTTGGTGTGGAATGTTGGCCAGGAAAAATAACATACACATACACATACACATAGGTATAGCAGGGGAAACCTGTCCATAGTCTCTAAAAATAGATGTGGAAGGGTCCTCGGGAATGAACCTGTTAGGGGATGAATCATGTACTCTCCTCCCGAATTCCTTGGTTGAAATCCTCATCCTCAGTACCTCCCGAATGTGACAGTATTTGGACATAAGGCCTTTATAATGATAATGAAAGTTAGAACGAGATCATTAGAATGAACCCTCTTACTAAGAATTCGGGGGAGAGGCAAATGACAGACTCTGCTGATGCCACGGTAGGACCCCGCGATACTGGTTAGAAGGTGGGAGGCACTATGGGATTCTTGGTGTGGAACTGCGCATCATGTTTAGAGAAAGGAAAAACCATTGTGTTCTGTTTGGTTTTGTTCTTTGGTTCATATTGAATAGAGCATTAAAACCAAAAAGCTTTGCTTCCTTTCTTATCTCCTTTTCATATTTGGAAGTACTGTGTCTGTGTTATTATTTTTGTGACACCTCGGGCCTTCTTTTTTGGACTATGGGTGATTTGAGCGGAGAAGGATGACTTTTAGCTTCAAAGGACAATGGTAACAAGATAACTGAGGGTGAGCCTGGGACATAGCATCATCCTTCAGAGAAGCCAAAGCAGAAGTGGGGAGCTGCTCTCCGCCCGCAGCTCACCCCTGCCCCAGCCCTGCTCCCGTGCACCTGTGCGGCTCATGGGCGGAAGGACTTGGGAATAGCTCCCCTCCAGCTCCACGGCCCCCTGGCCAAGAGCAAAGACCCTGCCCACCCCCAGCTAGGCCATGAGAAACACATCAGCATGGAGCATAGAAATTCCCCTTAAATAAGGAAGCGTTGCACTTCCATCTTGTTCACTGCTGTCATTAGCTAAAATGAGCCGATGCTTCTGTGTACATTCTTGTATCCTTTCCTGGATGATTTCCCAACATTTGACAGACCTTAGTAAAGCTATTTTGAGACTTTGCTGACAGTTTTTCTGGGCCCACACTATGTGTTTCAGCCATTTCAGTCTTAACTCTGTGACCTCATTAAATGTGTATTTTTGTATAAGCCTGTGGGTACGGGTGCAGTAACACGCGCCGAGTTCTTAGTCAAGAATCCCAAGTTAAAAACAACCCTGCTCTTTTTCTGAGCTCTCTGTGTGTCTGCGTTTTGGCCAGGAGAGAAAGGCTTCGTCCACTACAGCCTTTTACAAAAAAAGAAGCATTAAAACGGTGTTGGTTTTGTTTTTTCCTCGAAAATTTCATATAACGTGGCATCTTTTGATTTGTTGAAGTCATGCAAACTTCCCACTCTTGAGTTGCTTGCCGTGTTCACAGAGATGTTCTCAAACATCCAACCCCGGACCCAGGTGTCCTGCTGCACACACAGGGCACAGCTCCTCTGATCACCTGCCGTGACGAATGATTAAGGAATTGACGGAGCCATCCTGAGAGCACATGTGGCCGGAGCAGGCGCTGTGGGTTCTAGATCTGATCCCCTCATTGGTCCTTCCAGGAAGGTCATTCTCTAGCATCTCCTTGTGCTGCGGCTTCCTGGAGCCATCTCATGGGGTTCGGTCAGTGGAGGGAATGAATTTGGCGGGCCTTGGAAATCTTGCACTGAGCCTTGCAAACTTTGGAACTTGCCTGCATATTCGGGGCTCACATGCAACTGGGGGCACCTTTCCTGCTTTGTGTGTTACCGGAGGACCCTGAGAGTTCTTCCGTCGACACCCCAAAGTGTCCACCTTGCTGGGATGGGCTCAGCGGTCACTTTGAGGGGAACATGCTGCTATTCCAGCCCCACTCCGCTCGGCCTCGGCTGTGCTCAAGTGGACTTGGAGCCAGTAGACTGAAGGCAACAGAGTGTCTTGTGTGCCGCATGACTGGGCCACAGACCCTGCTCAGCGGTTACTCGCCTTCCCTTTTCCCACCTTAATGTAGAAATGTAAATAAGGACACAACTGGAAAGTGACGTGCTCCGTGCAACGACTTTCGGATCAAGTGAACGAGCTTAGGGATCATTTTCATGGCAATGCATGTTTATTCTTGTTCCGTTCGAGGGTTCACTGCATGCCTGCTAAGGGCCATGCGGTGTGCTAGCTGCTGGGGGGTAAATGTGAGCGAAAGCAGATGCGGAGTCTGCTGTCAGGGAGCCGAGAATCCCAGGGGAGATGCGGGACATTGCTGAGACTGCCAAAGGAGAAAACCTAGACTGGCAGACGCGACCCTCACACTCCACCGGGAGGCACATGGATCTGTGCAGCGCGTCATGAGGGACAAGTGGGTCTGTGAAGCCTCGAAACGGAAGCCCGGAAGCTGCTGGCCAGGAGTTTCAAGGCAGGAAGCGGAAGCCCTGCAGGGAGAGGGAACAGCATTTGCGAAGTCCCTGCAAATGGGAAGCACTGAATAAAGGTCAGTGGGGCCTAGCGCTGTGTTCAGCCTACGAGTTGAGGTCACAGAGCAAGCCCCAAGACCGCCTTCCATAAACACCTTCCCTCCCTACACCTTCCAGCTGGGATGAAACTTACCGAGCTTTGGACTCAAGATGGTGGCCTCGTCACAGTTGAGAAGGTGTGACTACATACATACCTACGTTTGTGCCTGGCCCTTTGTAGACATGGGCATCTAATGCTGAATGTTCCCTTCGTGGAGGTGGCCTGCTGTTGGGTAAGGGCTCAGACGATCCGCTAGCAAGCGGACGACGAGACCGCGCAGTGTCGATGACAGGGAAGCAGACACGGCCGGGGCTGGGGAGCGCTTGGTGGCTGTGGGGCTCCCGCAGGGAGGTCAGGAATTGCTTCGCGGGAGGAGGGAACGGACCCTCCTCCACCAGGGACGGGGGTGCTGTGCGGCCTTGCCAGGGGTTCCCCTCTCGGGCTTGCGCCCACCTGCCTCCTCTCCACCCGCAGAACTGAAGCTTCCCCAAGGACGACGGTGGGGAGGGAAGGGAACTAAGAAACGAGAAGGGATGAAACTGACAGAGATCGCCAAAGCATGTGGCGCGAACGCTGATCACATCAGTAAGAAGATTGTTTCCATCCCTGATTTGCTTTTCCTTTAAATAGGACATTCAGTCATAGCTTCACCATAAAATTGATTTATTGTGTGGAAATAATTTCCGTAGTAGGGGAACTAATTTGATTGTGTAGCATAAAGAAAATGTATGTGGGACAATCGGGAAGAATAGAGCCAAAATGAATCCAATATATTTTAATCTCCGCAATACAGATTATATTTTCAATTAAGAAGCTCAACTTGTGTGTGTTCGGCTGGCGGGAGCTTCCCGGAGCACTTTGTGTGTGTGTTTATGGGGAATAAGTCACTCAGCGTTAAGAAGGTAGACGATCATTAGCCCATGATCACCCAGTTGCTTCCGCTAATAGCAGAGTCAATGCGTACCGTCGCCAGGCCGCATTTCGGTGGTAAAAAGTGGAGTAGCGTGGAAAATGAAACTGTCGTGTTGCTGAATGTGACACGGCTCGGCAGAACGAAGGGATCCTCCCTCCCGTCCCCTTCAGCCCAAGCAATGCTTGGGTCCCTGTAATCCTGGTCGGGTGGCAGGGGGCCTTCAGATCACCACCACCAGGCTCTCCGGAGCAGAGCAGAGCAGAGCATGGCCTTGGGTCTGCACAGCTTTATTAATTATGTCTAAGGAACATGGACTTGGGAGCAGACAGACTTTCATCTTGGCACCATGGCTTGCTTGGTTCCTCTCCGCCCTTGGTGTTGCTCCTCACCTCCCAGCTCTGGGGGCTCCTCAGCGAAGGGGAAGTGAGGGTACCAGCCTGTCCCCTTGTCTTGGGTCTCATTTAATCTGAAGTCAAACCCACGAGGTGGAGCCACCGTCATTCCTGTTTTACAGGCGGTGCAGTCGGGCCTTTTGTTCAAGAGTTGACGAGCCAACAGCCAGCATCCTTCTGCGCCTTGCCCGTGTGCCCAGTTCCTCGTCAGCTCCCGTCTGCTTCTGCCTCCCGGTAGCCATCTGCTGAGCCAGAGGGTTCCTGCCCCTGCAGACCCGCACTTTGACGGACCTCCTCCCCTCTTTAGCACAGAGACATAGGATTAGGAGAAGTGCAGGGAAGAAATAAAGGGGTCATTTAAACAGAGAGAGCGAGGGAGAGAGAGAGAGAGAGAGAGAGGGAGGGAATCTGGCAGGAAGAGCAGAGGCAGATGTGGAGTTCGTGGGTTTTTTGTTTGTTTTTTTTTTTTAAATCTATTTCGGGCCTTTCCAGAAGGCTGGCTGGGAAGGCTGGGGCTGTGGACACACAGGGGCTGGTGCAGCCAGAGCACAGTTGTTTAAGTGTGCGAGATGCTCAAGGCTCCCTCCTGCGCGGCCACGTGGCTGCGATCCCATGGGGTTTGATAGCATCAAACCGGACACCATGGAGCCGGATGAAGGACGGGAAACAAGGTCAGAGCCGCGAGTGGGGCTCGGGGCCTGACCCAGAGGCCAAATGAGGACGTTGCTCAAGGTGGAGGGTATGAGCAGCAGGGGTGAGGAGGCCGACATCGGGACGCACACGGGCCGCAGGACGCACACGGGCCGCTCAGCCAAAGGGAGGAGAACCAAGATGTCAGGTGCCAGGTTCAAACTCTGGCCTCCCCAGTGCCTTTGGGCATTCAGTAGTTCTGGGACTGTTCGTGGAGCTGCCCCTGCTGGGGTGCAAGTGAGTCAGCCCCAGGCCCCGCCAGTAGGAACCTCTCCCCTCTTTTCCTCTCCCTCTGTCCCCTCCCGCCCAGCCCTTCCCCTTGTCACCTGTCTCCCCTGCTCTCCCCTCCCCTCTTGCCCCTCCTCATCCCTCCCTCCCTCCTCTCCCTGCCCTCCCAGCCTCTTAGGTCCTCTCTCGCCTCCTCACACGCCTCACACATGCGCCTCCCTCACAAGTTCTTCCTCTTCTGCCCAGAACAACTGCTGGGGTTCCCCAAGTCTCTATGCTTGGCTGGCCTTTCTTTCTTTCTCTCTTTCTTTCTTTCTTTCTTTCTTTCTTTCTTTCTTTCTTTCTTTCTTTCTTTTCTGCTTACTCTCACATCTCTCTTCCTTGGACGCTCATCTGTCCTCCAGGATTGGTTTATATGTGCGCTCATAGCCTGTTCCAAATATACATCCCCCCTTTGACCTTTTCTCTGATCTCAGGCCTTGCTGACATTTGGGGGACCAAACCCTGAAGCCAGGGTCTAACTCCTGCAGGGGCCCTCTGAGAGCAGTGCGCACCTCCCTAAACACCGCGGACATGGCGCCCACCTTCGTCTTGGTGCCCCGTGTCATCGTGTTCCCCAACCCCACATCCAGCCCATCACCCCTTCTGGACCCGCTCCGGCCCGGCACAGTGTGGGCGCTCAGTCCTGATAAAGAATGAGTTGGCGAGAGCGGGACAGTGGGCAGTGGGCCCAAACATAATTTTCTAAGCCATGGGTTGGCAAAGCATCATCTCTGGGCCAGAGTGGTCCTGCCACCGGTGGTGGTGGATGTTTGCAACTCTCAAGCTTAGTTGTTACATTTTCAAATGGTTGAAAACAAAAAGTCAAAGGAAGAATGCTATTTCATGACACACACAAATTATATGGAGGTCAGATTTCAGTGTCCATAAATAAAGTTTTATTGGCACCTAGCCATTTCCCTGCTCATTTGATTTTTGCCTTTGGTTCTTTTTGCTAAAACAGCAGATTCAGATAATTGCAGTCGAGACCATATGGCCCACAAAGCCTAACTTATTTACTGTTTGCTCTCAACTGAACAAGGTTGCTGATCCCTGGTCTGAACCGTTTAGCGTGTAACACACCGTGTCAATAACAGACACAGTTATTCACATGCTGTCAACAATGATTAATCTTTTAAAAAATCAATCATCAATAATTCTGATATTAACCGGGGACCTATTATGTAGGAGGTGGGATGAAGGGCCCAGAAAGTGGCTTCCATGTGGATTCTGGCTTCTGGGAGATAGGACCGTTCCCATGGAAGGGAGAGTGAAAAACACCAGCCTCGGGAAGTAATGCAGGTGGCGGCAGCAGGAGCGATACGCCGTATTGATACACTGGATCAATGCAGGTGTTGTGGTTGCCAGGTCCTTTGATTATCAGTGCGGGAGGCAGAATATAAGTTCCCTGGAGGTGTCCGGATCCTCACCCCTGGATCCTGGGACTGCGTCGTGCTACTTGGCGAGGGGCTGTTCATTACAGATGCAGATGGATGTGAGAAGCCAGGAAAGGCAAAAAGATGGAAGCCTCTGGAGCCTTCTCTAGAGCCTCCAGAAAGCGTGCCTCTCTTCTCACCCTTGAACTTTAGCCCAGGGAGACCCGTTCTGGATGTCCAGCCACCAGAGCTGTAAGATCATGCATTTGGGTTGTTTGAAGCCGCTGAGTGATAGTAATGTGTACACTCGGGAATATTATATTTTAATTTCCTACTTAAAAACAAACGAAGTGCCGGGACTCCTTCTGGTCTCCTTCTATCGATCACCCGTCGGCTTGGCTCTCCCTGTCCTTGGCCTTCCCTCTTTCCAAGCTGGGTCAGGCAGGGTCTGGGATTCCAGGTGCTGGCTGTCTGTGACCCCGAGAAGAAAATCAGCACAAAGCTGGAGGGCTGCAGAGTCCCCTTGTTGTAACTTGACATTGGTGAACTTTGTTGTAAGTGGCAGTGCATAAAGATTTTCTTTACCTCAGTGTAAAAAGTCATTAGGCTCGTTGCAGTTCTAATGGTTCTTAACACCTTGGGCAGGTGGGACCACTCGGTGTTTATTCTGCTGTCCCCCCAGTTCTGGAAAAGGCTCTGCTCTTCTCTGTGGAGCTCCCTGGCCCTCTGTTCCCATTGGCAGTGTCCTGCCCATGGCCCCAGGGAAGGGTCTTTTAGAGCCCATGCTCCAGCCCTTGATGAGGGCTTCCCTGGTGTGCTCACAGCCCACGTCTCATATTCTGGGTGCTCCACATGTCACCGGGTCACCCCATGTCACAACCCCAGGAACCCCAAAGACTAATCCAATGGAACACTTAACTTGCAGGGTGAACAGCACGCACTTCCATAGGTAGAAGATCCTGCTTTCCTAAGTCCCTTTGCTCCAAGCCTGTGGGCGTAAACGGTATGGGGGGTGGGGGTAACATGGTGTCCACGCAGGCTTTCCTGATAGCCTTCTGGAGCTGGGCAGCGCACCCCACGCACAGCTCACCTGGACAGCAGCGGCTGCACCCAGGGCTAGGCCGTGTGCTGCTGCTTCATGTGATGGGCCACTCCTGCATCCTGGGAAGACTAGAGGCATGGCCTTGGTCTGCAGCCACTCTGCCAAATGAGTGTGACGATGCCCGAGGTGTCCGCTGCCATGAGCGCTCTTGCCCCTCACCCGCTTCCCTGGCCTCCCCACAAGGTCCCCTGCGGTGGGGGTGTCCTGTCCATGGGTGCTTGGTGCTGGAGCGATGTGCCCGTAGTTCCTTTCAGCCCAATATGCACACGCGAAGGCAGCTGCGTGCACTGGTTTTCCTGACGTATCTTCCCTCACCCACTTTGTGATCTATAGAAGGTGCTCCTGTGGTGACCCCAGGCAGCTCAGTCAGATTTCAGGGGGCTTCTGCGTGAGGGATCTGGACACCTGCCGCCACCCTCACACCTTGTGGCCGGCGTGCCTTGCCTGGGGACAAGGACGGGCAGCAACTTGGCTTTTGCCAGCTGCTCTGTGCCTTCCCGCTGGGCAGCCAGAGCCAGCCTCCTGCACCCTTCGAATGCCACCCGTCCGACGCAGAGAGCAAACGGGGGCACGGGGGTGCCCCTCGCCTGCCAGGCCCCTGCCAGCGTTGCTTGATGCATTCACTCCCGTCCTTGTGCCGGGTGAGCAGGAGCCTGCTCTTCCCCTCCCGTGCACTTCAGCCCTCAGCCCATGTCCACTGTTTCCCTTGCTGCTGGGTGGTGTCAAGGTCAATTGTGAAGTCAGCCACTGCACGTCTGACTTCCGAGCAGTCCCTCCAAGGCTAGGTGTTGCAGCAGAGGTGAAGGGAGCTGCTCGCATGAAGCTGCTTTTTGGTTCTTGAGGAGGCGGGAGGGGTCCAGAGCTTCATCCTGTGTTGTCACGGGATCTGGAAACAGCCGAAAAGAAAGGCCCTCAAGGCCATCGAGAAGTGTAATGTAGAGGCTGAGAGTAGACCCTTGTGGGAAGGGAATTCGCCTTCTGATGCCTTCAGCCCATGACTCTGAAATGACAATGGGACGGGCTGAGCAGAAATAACCCATCTCAGATTCAGTTGACAAGCTAGCACCAGCCGCATCTCCTGGGAAACGGGAGGCGGCCCTGTCATCTGCCTGTCATCTCATATTGCCCTTAATTGGGCATTCACTAAGCAGCACGCCAATATTAGAATTCAGAAGTGCCCGGAAGGTTGGTTTCCTAAGGGGCAGCTTGAGAAGATGCACCTGTCTGGCCCCCAGCTGAGGCGATGTGTGCGCCTCTTGTCCCGTGCATAGCCCATTTTACAGATGTGGCAGCTCAAGTCCAGTCCAGCCCCAAGACATACCTCTGCAAGGGGCCAAGCCACACTGTTAGGAACTGACCCAAGGCGAGTCTTAGTGCTGTTTTGGGTTTTTACTTTTTCTTTTTCTTTCGATATTCTTAGTCATTCCTCATTAAAAATGGGAAAGTTACCTGTTCTCTTTGCTACCAGCTTAAAATGAAGGCAAGTCTCAGGCCAAAGGCAGCCACACAGACAGTTAAAAGACAGTTCTTCACCAGCTGGTACAATCATGAAGCCCCAGTTCCCTGTAATTTTCGGTGCTGAGCAAGTATTCTGGAAGCAAAATTCACTGAAGCTTGTAGTCATCATCCGGCCACTAGTGTCCTCAAACCAGTGACAGGAACTAGAGCACAGGCTCCAGCTTTAGGCCCTGTCCCTTGAGTCCAGGCTTCTTAGAACCATAGGGGAGAGGCCCTAACATATTTCAGTTTGTCCACATACCTTTTATGGCATTGGTTTCAAGTGGGAGAGCCCATTTCTGTTACCCATTACACTCATTAAGAAGGCCCAAATTTGGGGCACCTGGGTGGCTCAGTGGGTTAAAGCCTCTGCCTTCAGCTCAGATCATGATCTCAGGGTCCTGGGATCGAGCCCCTCATCGGACTCTGCTCAGCGGGCTGCTTGCTTCCTCCTCTCTCTGCCTACTTGTGGTCTTTCTCTCTCTGTGTCAAGTAAATAAAATCTTTGGAAAAAAAAAAAAAAAGGCCCAAATTTCAAAAAGAGTAATTTCTAACCATTAATATTCTTGTGTTTCTGCTTTTGATCAAATAGGAGAGCCAAAGCACTCCTGTGGAAAGTGGTTTTCCTATGGAGGGCTAGGCCAGCTGATGACTACACTGTATCCCTAAAGTTTGTGCTCGCTGTTGAAGTACTTGAGAGTGATTCGCAGGCCTCCTAACCCTTGGTGCTCACCATTTGCAGGAGCTGTTCTAGATGCTGCACACATTTCATCTCACTGAATCTTTACCACCAATCCAGTAAATGTACTCTTAATACCCATTTCACAGAAGCGGGAAATGCAGAAACCCGCTCAAGGTCTCCAGAGCTGGTCAGTGGTAGAGCCTAGATTTCTTCTCAGGCTCTTCATTCCCTTGCCCCTGCTGTCTGTGCATGCTCAGCTGCCCCCAACACCGAACGAGGCCCAGTTGTCACTCTGGGGCTTCTGTTGTGGGGAAATAACTTCGGCCAAGGTCTTGGAGATGCTGACTTTTCTATCCAGGAAAGAATAAACCAGACCAAATGGCCTTAGTAGTGAAAGGAATTGATTTTAATTTAAAAAGTAGGGAAGGGTTAATTAGAGAAACTGTTGTTAGAGGTAGGACTAGGTAGTAATACCTGTTCTCCTTGAATATTATTTGACTGAGTAATGGACCACATTCTCGTCTTGGTGGGCTGTGCCTTCTGTGTTGCAGCATATAAACAAATGCGTGTGGCTGTGTACTAATAAAACTTTATTTGCAGAAATAGGCAGCAGGCCAGACTTGGCCCAGAGGCTATAATTTGCCCATCTCCGAGATAGAGTGCTGTTGAACGTTGGGTAGGATACTGTTCAATTTTATATGTCCCTGTTGGGGGTTATAGCACAGGTATGGAAGATGTGGTTTCATTATTTAGTGTGCAGGACCACACTCCGCTCAGTAAAGAGACAGCCTCGTCTCTTTCATGTGGATCAGAGGAATTATGTAAATGTGAGGGACTATTTAGGTGCATATTAGGGACTGTATGGGGAAGAAAATCATTATTCGGTTCTTGAGCCCTTCGCAATCTGAGTTGCTACACTGAATCCGGTGAACAGATGAGCTTGGCATCAGATGACATCACGAGCTTCGAATAAGGTTATACCTGTTAATAGAAAGTGTCACTCAGTGGATTGCAGACAAGTGGCCTCCTGAAACTGCACTTCATTCTCACAAGACCTGGTTCAGGTTTGTATTTCTAGCTCTGTCTTCTACCATCCCCTTCCCTATAAGTCTTTCACCTTGTCACAAATACTCAGAACAGCGCAGGGGCCACCGAAGGCAAGAATTACGTGATGACAGCCTGTCCTTCTGGGCTTAGTCTCAGGCTGCAAGAAAGTGGGAGTAGGGCCCAGGAAAACCAGTCTGATTCTGAGGTTTGTGGCCCTAAGGGATCAGTGAGGGTCTCCAGGGCCCTCCTCCTTCGAGGATGTCGGTGTGGGTGGAGCCATGAATAGCACGCCTTGTCCGTCCTATGGTTTTGTTATGGACAAAGGGTCCTGCAGGTATCATGAACAGTAATAATTAGCCTTAGATAGGAGTTATCCAGGAGGGCCTTGTGTAATCATGAGAGCTCTTTGAAAAGAAAGAGTTTCTCTGGCTTGCTGTAAAAGAAAGAAGCAAGGAATTTGAAGCAGGAGAAGCACACCACATGCCCTTGCTGATTTGAAGATGGAGGGACCGTGGGAGAAGGAATGCAGGCAGCCCCTCAGAGCAGACAGTGGATCCCAGCTGAGAGTCAGCGAGGAGACAAGGAGCTCGCACGCACAGGGACCTCAGACCACAAGGATGGCTTCTGCCTGCAACCTGGATGAGCTGGGGAGACAGGAGCCATGGATCAGAACGCAGCCTGGTCCACACCTTCACCTGGGTCCTCTGTGAGCTTTAGCAGAAAACCCTGCTGACCCTCCAGGGAATTCTGACCCACAGAACAGTGAGATAATTACTGGGCATTGTGTTAAGCCACCAGGTTTGTGGTCATTTGTTACGCACAGAGGAAAACCTTCTAAGATGGTGGCCTTCCCCATAGGAGGCTCCTATTGTGCTGGGAGACAGGGGTGAGCTACAGTCCAGCGGTGACACTTGTCTCTGGTACCGTTTAGAAAACGGTCTCAGGATCTGAGCACAGACCTCACCAGGTCATCCATCTCCATCCATCTGGAGAAGTTAACCCCTTCCATCAAAGTCTCGGAGCTGCTCTCCGTCGACAAAGATGGTTGAGGAAATCACTCACACTCAAGTGTGAGTGGTGAGAATTCTGAGCCACAATAGAATCAAAGAACTAGAATCTCTCAGTTGTAACATTTTCTCTTTTTCTAACTTCTTGTCAACAGCTGAACTTTCATGAACATTGGTCTCCTAATTTTTCCTGTACCTTCCTTCGGATGCCTCTTCTGAAACCGATAGGAGAGGAGAAGTCGAGGCCTTCATCTCTAGTATCATTCTCATATTCCCCAAAGTAGCTGCCAATCAGTCACTAAACAGCTAGTACGGCCCAGGCCCTTGACAAACACGGACTCCCTCTAGTCTCTCCTACCCACCAGGAAAAGCGAGTTCAGAGTCCTTTGTTTACTTGCCCAAGGTTGCACAGATTGTACGTGAGAAACATGACTTGGGCACAGAGCTCAAGATTCCTGCTTCTCTCCACTGCCCACCTCGTGCTTTTCTCCATGGGGATACACCACAGGGAGAGGCCTAGCTGGCCTCTTGAGAAGGAAACTAAACCAGGAGTGAGTAGAAGTAGAAAGTAGCCAAACACCAGCAAAGATGGGGAAACGTGTAAAACCTCACCCACTGCCAGGTAGTCACTTTCAGAACATTCGTGAGCACCTAGGCCCCCGACAGGGCAAAAAATGGTGACCCAGTTTTTAGCCTATAATACACGAGCCTAAAGCAAATTACATTCATTTGCTAAATGATGGCAGTGCCCTTTAGCAAGTCTCGAAAACGAACCAGAATAAATTCCTCGGCATGGCTGGGATATTCCAAGCATGAAATAACTGGAAAGCTTTCCCCTTTGTAATTATCCTAGATTCTCTTTAGAATTTCTGCCTTGAACCCTACAGTTGGCTCAAGGCCTCCGACCACTTAATTTTTCCCTGGGCTCGCTAGATGGATTCAGTTATACTGTATTTTATTTTATACAAGATACATTGCTTGGTGCTACAGGGAGTAAAGATTCAGCACAGATGGGCCATCAGTGGGCTCACAGTAGATCTGGGACACACCATGTCTGTGACCACTGTCGTGTGTGGAGTCAAGTGAGAAGTGACATACGGGGCCATAAAGGACTTTGGGTGGATGGTTATTGCCATTATTATTTCTGTTTACTTATGTTTATGCTTATTTATTAACGGCCCATCTGCTCCCAGAACAGATCTGAACAATCTTATTCTTTGAGAAGCAGAGGCCAGAGTTTCTTGTTTCTAAAAACACGTGCGTGCGTGCGTGTGTGCGGGTGTGTGTGTGTTTATGTGTGTGTGAAATTGTGGAGCCGAATCACACTGATGGTAGAGTTATAGACGGAGAAATCATGGTCCCCACTGCTGCAGTTTCTGGAAATGTCTCGTTCCTTTCCTTCTCATGTTTTCTTTCTTTTCTGTGGTAAAATATATGTGACTTAAAATTCCCCATTTTAACCGTGTATACAGGTATAGTTCATTGGCATTAATTACATTCACAATGTTGTGCAACCATCACCAGGGCTTATTTCCAGAATGTTTCATCACCAAACAGAAACTTCAATGCCCCACGCCTGCCCTCCCCTTCCCAATCCCATATTTGGAACTCAGAAAATACTGCGGTGACAGGTGCTCTTCCGCACAGCCTTACGTAGACTGCGTGGGCCTCGGCCCCAAGGACGGGGCAGTGGTGACCCCGTGCTCTGCTTGCTCTGTGCTCTTGCCCGCCTCTCGCCCGTGCGGCAGATCCACCCCTGGTTCCCATGGTCTTGGGAAATTTTTCCTGTGCCCATGGTGCTCCTAAATCCATCAGCACTTTATCTTGTGATGTGGACAAAGGGAAGCCAGGAGGGTTGGGAGGAAGAGGAAGGTAAGAAGGAGGAGGAAGCGAGAGAGCAGAGGGAAAGGATGGCTTTCTGATCTTTAAAACTTGCCCCTGAGCTAAGACTGCTGCTTGAGACATGCTTGGTGCCCTAGAGAGGTAAGTGGCAAGGCCCTGCCTGCTTTGGATTCTAAATCCCTTGTATCCCAAACTCTGCTTCGGAGCTTGAAGTAACCTCCTCCCAAGTAAACATTCAAGGCGGTTGTCTGGGGCCTTTTTGATCAACACGTCGTCTTTTCTGATGACCGAGAACCAGGTGTGAGCCCCATTCCCAACCGTCTACAGGCAAAAAATTCTCCAAAACCCTGTAAAGGATGATCAGAATAGAATCACAGCTTCCAAGGGATGGCAGAATGTTCCCTCAAGAGCCAGGTAACGTGGCAGGCACGGCTGCTCAACACTGCTCCTGTAGGAAATAGCCACAGAAAATCCCTAAATGAGTGGGTGTGGCCGTGTTCTAATAATACTTTATTTATAGCACCAAACACTTAGGAGAGTGGCTACCATGACCAGAAGCAAAAGCTGACAAGTGTGGCTGAGGATGTGGAAACATCGGCATCCTTGGGGGTTGTAGGTGAAACAGCAGGTCGTGCAGCTGCTGGGGAAGACTGTGTCATGGCTCCTCAGAACGTTGATAATAGAATTCCCACATGGTCTGGCAAGTCCACTTGTGGGAATACACCGCAGAGAATGGAAAGCAGGGACGTGAACACACCTGTGCACCCGTGCTCTCCACAGCATGATTCACGGTAGCCGAGAGAGGGTCGCCACCCAAGTGTCCGTCTGCGGTTGAGCAGAGAAATGAAATGTGGGCCATTCGTAGCATGGAATGTTCTTCAGTCTTTAAAGGAAGGACATTCGGACAGTGCGGCAGCACGGATGCACCCAGAAGACCCTGTGCTCACTGAAATAAGCCGGTGACAACAGGACAAGTCCTGTTTGAGGTGCCTAGATCATTCTGACTCTGGGCAAAGGAAGTAGAACGGCGGTTGCCAGGGCTGAGGGAGGGGAGCGCAGGGAGTTGTTGCTTTTTGGGTTCAGAGCTTCTGCTGGGGAGGAGGAAGGTTCTGGAGGTGATGGTTCCACGGCAGTGTGAATGGGCTCGATGGCAATGAAGTGTCCACTTACAAATGGTTAAGATGGTAAGTTTATGTCATATGTATTTTACCAGGGTTTTTAAAAATTTTCTTTTATTAAAAGAACTTTATTTGCAAAAACAGGCTGTGGGGCTTAGTTTGCTGCTCTGAAGCCTGGGACAGGGTGGGGATTGTAGGCAGTGTAAGAAACAGAATTCCAACCAGTGAGCTCGGTGAGAATTAGCTCAAGTGGGATGTGCATCCAGCTGGTCTCGATGTAGAGAGAGCCATACTGTACGAGTTACGAGGGCTTTGGTGCCAATCACAGGACACCTGCTGGGCTGCGGACACAGGACTCTGTGAAAGCCTCATGTCGTTGCTGTCAACAGCCCATTTTACATAGGTGAAGACTGAGGCTCTAGGGGCAGAGTGACCTGCTCAAAACCACGCAGCTCATTAGTGGCAGGGATGTGTCTGAGCTCTAGGTAGCAGCATGGGGCACCGTGTGCCCTGATGCTGGGAATGGCCCCGAAACCCTTCGGAAGGCCGGCCCTCTCAGCGGCCACGGTGTGTAAGAAGGGAGCCTCATGAGAGTGTCGCACACCCTTACTGTAAAGCGCCTTAAGCATCGGAGGTCTGAAACCTGGCAAGAGGGGACTTAGGAAATACTATCATGATCACATAAGCAATCTGAAAAGGCTACATACTGTATCACGCCAACTATAGAATATCCTGGAAAAGGCAGAGCGGTGGAGACAGCAGAAGGACGCGCGGTGGTCAGAGGCTCAGTGGGAGGAAGGGTAGGAGAGCGCGGCTCCGAGGGTGTCCCGGGCGGTGTAGCCCTCAGCAGGGCACCGTGATCCTGAGTTTCCGTTGTCACATGTGTCTCCAAACCCGCAGGTTGTTCACAGGAGTGTGCCCTCCCACCGACCACGGACTTGGGGCGTAACTGTGACCGTGTGCATTCGTCCAGAGAAGGCTGTGTAGCCCCAGTGCAGTGCAGGACGCTGACCAGGGGAGGCAGGGGACATCCGGGAACCTCTGACCTCTACGTTCCATTTTGCTGTGAACCTACAGGCACTCTCTAACGTTTTAGGCCCTTAAGGAAACACTAATAATAACAATAACGTGAAAGGGTTTGGATGGGAGAAAGACGAAACGCTCAGAAGGTGATAATCATTGAAGCCCAGGGAGGGGGACGTGAGTTCCTTATGGGGTCTACTGTTGTACGTGCCTGGAATTTTCTGGAATATATTGTAAAGCAAAATAATTTCTGGGATTTATTTGTATTCTGCTGAGAACGCCGGCTGGGCTTCCTGAGGAAGGCTGTTCAGTGTGGGCGCCAGTCCTGGGCTTGGCTGAGCCTGCCGTGCCCTTCTGGGGCCATGTGCTTTTGCCTCTTGGAGCCTTTTGGGTAAAATACGAGGTAATTCATACCCCGCTGGACTTGGGTGCATTAACTGGCACAGTTTTTACGAAGTGACAGAAGTCACTGGGAATACACAAGGCACTCGGTGAGTGCTCACCAGCAAAGCCGCAGAGGTGAGGGGTGGCCGGGCATGGCCGAGCTGGGTGGGTCTCCGCCACCATCAGGGCTTCTCACCTGCAGCCCACTGTGGTAGTAGCTCCTTAGCCATAGTCCTGTTTTGGTGGGACCTGGACACAGAGTATGTCCCCAGAGTGGTGGGACGGGGACCCCGTGCCACAGATGTCTGCCCTGGGAACCCACACAGCAGGGGTGATGTGGCCTCAGCCCTGAGCGGCCAGTCCCTGGGAGCCCCTGCATCCCGCGAGCTGAGCCTGCTTCCACCAGGGCTGGCCAGCGTGATGGTTCACAGCACTTTGGACTTTAGTTCAGAGTTTGACAGATGCTAAAGCCTGAAAGGAAAAACGAATCAGGCCATCTCGACAAAAGGAAACACCTCCAGTGTGTTGGGGAGACCATGGCACCTGCCTCTTTGGACTTTACTGCTCTTTCCCTGCTTGAAGTCACTGCCGTGGGCTGCACCCCAGCCTTCCCAGCCTCCCGCAGTCCGACCCCCGCCGATCCTTCCAGCCTCTTCCCTGGAGGCTCTCTTGACATTGGTCTTCCCACCATCTCCCAGATCACACATGTGAGCCGAGGTCCCAGCCAGGCCGCCTTCCGTGTTCCGCGGCTCACGTGCGATCCCAGGGTCTTGCTAGGACGCCACTTCTTGTGCACGTGTGGTCGTCACTGCCCGTCCAGGCTCCCGATGGAGGAAGCGGCTGATCCCATTTGGTCCCGGCCTAGACCGGAGCCTCTGCGGTGTGTGGCTGTGCTCACGGGCCGGTCAGTGGCGATGACCCGGTCCTTCTCTCGCTGTGCCGGCCGGCTGAAGTGATGTTCTCTGCATCTGCTTATCACGTGCCCCCAAGTCCTCCCTCCTTCCCAGCATTCCTGAATTCTGTGGAAATCATTTAAAGGCATATTTAATCACTTTAAATTTTTTTCCTTTCTTCCATTTGTTTCGGGAAAACATTTTGTTAAAAGGTGCTTCCCCCCCGCCCCCAGAGCATCTCTTGTCTTAATGCCAGAGGTGTTTAAATGCCCTCGTGGTGAACTGTACGATCTAATTACGGAACTTAAAGTGAGTTTAGGAAAGGAATGAAATACCCCGCAGGTTCACTGCCTGAGAACAGGGTTTTGGGTTCCACTGGAAGTTCACTGGCTTTCTTTCTTGCTGTTTTTCCCGGTGTCGTAACGAGGCACCTCATCTTCCAGTTTTATTGGCAGCAAACACCGGGTAACAGTGATGCTAGAAAAGCCCGAGGCTCCATCATGATAAAGTCATTTTAGCGACTGTAATTGTGCCAGGAACTTGTAATAGTTAAATTGGTTCCTGATTATGTTCCACTTGCTAAGCCCTCTCCACTCAATTAACACATAATTATTTAGGACTCTGATACTTTTATTGCTCGGCACACACTGCTTTCCAATAGGCAGCTTATCGGGCAGGGCCCCCATTGGAGCCCACGCGGCTTCCGAGGCCCTTTCGGTGCAAGGACAGAGCAGGATGTGGCCCCAGAGGCAAGGCCTGCAGGACTTTTCTGGTGAAATGCTCATGTTTGAGGGGCTTGGATCCCCGCAGGTGCCTCCTGCCACTGAGCTCCACATACCCAGCTGGTCTCCCAAGATGGGTATCGAAGTGTAGAGCTCCATGGCATGTCTTCTCCAGTCTGCCAAACGCCACTTAACATTCTGTAAAGTGTTGGTGGAGGTCATGGTGTTAAAATGACTTTAGACTATGTGGTGATAGCTCTGTGTTACCTTTAATCTCTACGTTAAAAAAAAAAAAAAACCAACAAAACCCTTACATTCGAAGTTCACAGTTCAGAGGTATCTCAGTTAGTACTTCCTTTGCTGGTTGAAAATAGGAGAATCTCAAGGACATGAGTCACTTTCTGAGGGTCCTGGAGCAAAATGTTTACATGGACATGAAGAAGATAGACCAGTAGATAGATAGATGATTGACAGGTAGATGAGAGATGGCTAGAAAGACTTTTCTGAAGGTCTCATAGCTAAATGTTTACACGGATGTGAAGAGATGGGTAGATTGATTGATAGGGAGGGAAAAAGAGAGAGTGAGCAAGAGATAACAGATAGATGATAGATAATGGATAGAAAGAAGTGAATCCAGACTGTAATTGGTTGTGTGTGTGGACAAGAATCCAGCTCATATCTGACACCGTTAGGAATTACAGTAGGCATTTTATTTCTAGTGGGAGCTCACTGTGTTTAAGTGTCCACATAGAAGAGAAGGAAGTCAGGAAAACTTCCTGTTTGTTTTAGTTGTATGAGGTTTGGGAACAAACTCCATCTCACACTGACCCCTAAATGATTGAAAATGGGAACATTGTAACAAGATCGGTAAAGGGGATGACTCTGACTTTGGGGAGACGGGAATCAGTTACCAAGAAGCGTGAGATCAAGTCCTTTCCTTGCGGCCATTAAAAATAAAATTTGCAGTCATTTGCTTTGAGTAATTTGAGTGTCTTAGAGAAAAGTGCATCTAGACCTTATGGCTCTTTAAGTCTTTTCGAGATGACATAATTTGCCTGTGTTTCACTCTACATTATTTATTTGTAGGTTTGGTTTCATCTTCCAAGATTTTAGGTTATAAATAAAGCCATTCAAAGATTAAAAATGATTGAAAATAACTCTATTAAGTACAGGCTCACACTTTTTCTTAATCATTTGACCACATGGGACAGCCTCCATGGAAGCATTTCATTCTCACACCATTAGCTTTGTTTTCAGAAATTACTTAATCCTCCCGGCTGGGAATAGACATAACTTGTTTGGCACACGGACTTATGAATCTTCTTCCTCCGAGCACCTCACTTTTCTGGCAGAGTAGAAGCAATGCCGGTCTGTACCGTTTCCGCCTTCCATTGCCCGCAGTCTCTACCCCCTGCAGCATCTCACGGCCGTGTTCTTGGAAGCTCGGACATGAGGAACATTATGCATGACCTCTCCTCCTTGTGTCCTGTGCTTGTGTACAGTAATATTGAGTGGGGAGGGTGGATTCTCTCTCTGCACTAGGGCGGGCTCGGGGTGTGTTTATTTGTTTTTGTTTTGTTGTATTCGGCTGGTGCCAGTCCTGGACACACCACAGGCTCTGAGAGATCTGTTAGTGTGGGTAGAGACCAAAGGTTTCTTAGATCAGAACACTTGAGAATATTCATGGTGCTGAAGGGGTCCTTTAAAATGCTCTAGGGGATCCTGATATATAAGTGACAAGGTTCCTGTCATCAGGAACAGGTTCCAGTGGTGGAGAGGTGAAGGGAGGACCAGCTCTAGGTGTGCAGAGAAGAAAGAGAGGACCAGCTCTGGAGGTGGAGAGAAAGATGAAATGTAGGACTAGCTTGAGAAGTGGAGAAGAGAATCAGGACCTGCTCTGGGAGGTGGAGAGGAACATGAGGGGACTAGCTTGGGAGGTGGAGAGGAGAAGGAGGGAGCAGTGCCCACTGATAAATGCCAAGTGTCTAATGAGAAATTTGGTTAATGAGAAACTCAAAACAGCAGAACCCCACAGTGGACAATCTACTCATGGATATCAGGGGCTACTGACTATTCTAACCTCTCTGTGCCCTCTGATTTGGGTTAGAGTCTGATCTTCTGAACCACACACCCATCTATCCATCAATCTGTCTGTCCATCCATCCATCTGTCCGTCTGTCCATTCATGCATCCATGCATCCACCCATCCTTTCCTATGACAGACACCTCGGGGGCTTATGAAACCATGCTGGATCCTGACGTAGCATCACAGGCACAGGAATGAATAAGCAGACAGGACTATTTGGGAACCGTTTGGAGGGCTTCCCTGTCCCTGAGCCCAGCTCTAGCAGTCACCAGGACCGCAGAGCCAGCCCATTCACATTGCCCCTTGAATAAAGGATTTGATCTTGAGCGATGTGGAACCCGCCTGAGCTCCTCTTGCAGACTGGGAAGGTGTCCCGCTGTCCAGTCGCTCAGCTTAGCTCGCAATCCTCTCCATATTCCTCTGTGTGACTGACAGCAGATTTTTATGCATAAGCTTCTCATGTGATTTTCTTATTTCTTCTCTCTAATTTGACATTTATTAGAAATAACCTATGAATTGTAGCAGATAATAGATGTTCTTATGTAAAAGTTAACCCCTGTTCATGTTTCTTTTTCCCTAGTTGGGTCAATGGTTCATCCTCAGAGGGCCTTGGCATGGCTCAGCTTTTGATCCCATCATGTGTGGGCTCTGGGGTGTATATAATTTATGGGTCCCGGCTGGTTCTGTGGGCCTCGAGGCAGAGCCTGAGCAGCTCGCCCTTGTTGATGGCGCTAATGACTGTTTTCATTTGGTCTTCCCTTTAGTTGTCCTGCTACAACTCTCACTCTGTGTTAGTTGCTTCTTGTCCTTGCCCTTTAAAAAACTTAGAGTGAATCTAAGTTACAGAATCTCTCAGCCCCGTACTTTCTCAGCTGTCGGTTCATTACAAAGTTTTTATTTGGCCTTCGTATTATTTCAGCACGGCATATTTTTTTTTAAAGTCATTTTGAGAAATACCTTTATTTAACTGACTGAAATTGTTCCAGAGCTTAATTAGAAGGAGCACATTGCAGTTGTTTGGGTGCTGTCTTGAGGCAGAATCATTGCCATGTAATAATTACGCATGTTCTAGTGAACTTGCCTTTATTGTCCCAGAGGGCTGGTGGGAGGGTCTTCCTTCAAGCTCGGAAGGACCCCGGGGGACCCTAGTCAACAGCTGAGTTCTAAAACTGAAGGAAAAATTACAAGGTGGTCAGTAGCCCAGGGTTTTGTGCTGCGTGAGAGCCCCTCTCTAACGACAGGGAGTGGTCCCACTCCACTGACACTGGCTGCTGGGGTTAATGCCTGTGCGGGTCCCCAGATGCTCTCAGAGCATAATTGCTGGGGGTCAGATGGATAAGGCAGACCATTTTTTCTTCAGGCTTGCATCTTGTGCTTCTGAGGGCTAACCCTGGCCCAGGAGACCCCAGCCCAGGCCTGGAGGGCTGATGAGGCTTGCCGGGTATACTCTAGATATAAGACCCATCCTAACTTGAGTGATTTTTATCCTGGTCCTCTATTAATTCATCAAGACACCCTTAGTGCCCTGTGTTCAGTTTTTCCCAATAAATCCCAAATTTCAGCTGTAAGAGCTGCTTTTCAATTTAACTAGGCCACCTGTAGTCATATTTTCTGGCAACCCTCTGGCTGTGAGATGCTGCTGTCCCTTCTGTGCCCCTGACTAATGGACAAGGCCAGGATCCCCACACCCCTCCACTCAGAGTCACTTAAAACACGGATGCCTCCTTTTCGGTTCTATTTAATGTCCCCAGGGAAGAATTCTGGTAAGTCTGACCACAGTTTTCTTCAGCAGCTGCAATGGCAGACTCCGTCCCGGCCCTTTTGTCACACCTGTTTGGGCCCTGGATCCAACCGATCAGTCCGTTAATGAGATGCTGTCTGCAAACCTCCTTTCTTGGAGTTGTCTGAGGATGTGAGACGCTGAAGTGCTGGGCAGGAGGTGGGGGATAGAGACCTCCTTAAAGCCCCAGGCAGAAAGCCCCTTTCTTCCCCCTCCCAGGTGCCTGGCCTTCAGGGGACTCAGGGACACTCTGGCAGGGGGAGCTTCTCCAGGCAGGCATAGCTAAAGAAAACGTGCTTTCGGAGATCCGGAGAGCGCTGGTTCCTGGGAAGTAACCTAGATTTTTCTTACACTCTCTGGCTGCTTCCTGCTGCCTAAACAGAGGAAGTGTATTTAAGTTTATTATCTGTGACCTAATGCTAGTTCTCCATGCATCCTGCCTTTGTGCAGAGGGAGAAGGGTCCTTTAAAAAGGAGTATCTGGACGGAGCTATATTATTGTGAGCACTCAGGGACAATAAAAGTAATCTGCAGGTCGCACAAGCTGGGGGAAGGCTTAGACCTCCGGGGTCATCTGTAACCCGTCAACACAGACAAGCAAAAGTCCAGGTATTAAAGGATGTAATAGTTTGCTCTGGGTGCTTAAAATTGTCCGTTATCAGTGGATCAATGCATTGAAATTCCTGCTAACCTTCTTGTCAAATCGCTTATGCATCTACCATAGCTTTTTTATTTTTTTTAACAAGTCGTTAGTTACCAAAATCAACATGTGGATCAGAGGATGAATAACACCGAAGTAAGCTGTACCTCCAGGTAGTCACCAGACCGTGCCACACCTGATAGATGGTGTATCACAGCACTTTCAAATGCTTACCTGTAAAAAGCCTGCAAAGCAAAGACCAGTTTAATAATGTTCCATGAAGACATGGTGACTTGACAGGAGGCTTTAATTATCACCTTTTCCTTTCTTTTAAAAAAAAATTGGTTTTTTTTTTTTTAGTGATACTTTTCATATGTTACTTTCAGATGCTAGCATTTTGGTCTGTTTCTTTTATTCTGCATGTGCTGATTTCCTTGATCAATTTGGAGCACATATGCGTATAATTCTCTGAGCTTTTTATTGGCACAACCTCATAGCTTTTCACAGGACTTCGAGCGCTCACTTTCCAGACAGACGCGGGCTGTGTCTCATTGAAATGCCAAGCTGACAGAGGTGCCGAGCCTAAGTGTGTAATTATGTAATTTTCTCTTGATCTTTTCAGAGTCTTCCTGCGAGCGATTAATCAGTATGCAGATATGCTGAACAAAAAATTTCTGGATCAAGCCAACTTTGAGCTACAGGTAAGAGAAGAGGTAGACGTGCCCTTTGTTGGGAAATATGCTAAAACAAATTGCTGGTCGGAGCCAATATCTTGGATTTCTAATCCCCGAACTTAATTGGTTTCCCATGCAAGGTATGGAAATGGAATTTACAAGATGTACTATTGGAACCCGAGGACTGAAAATTATGCCTTTGGAGTATTTGCTCGATTAGCAAGGAGGGAGATGGAGCAGTTTCAGAGCAAAAGTAGGAATCAGAGTGACACGTAGGGAGTGAGCAGACAGGCCACCCACGTGTGTTGTAGCAGAGAGGCTGACTCAGACCCATACTGTCCACACGTCGGGAGGGGGGGCTCTGCAGACGGGGCCAAGCGGGTTTGCATCCCTGAGGTCTGCTGGCATTGAGAACGGGGTTCTCTGTGGGTGCTGCCTGCAGGGGTCTTTCCTTGAACAGACCCTCCCCAGACCCTCCCCCACGTGGCTCTGGGTTGCGTCAGCCCATTTATGGGTTTGGGCCCTGTTTCTTCAGTGCTTGCCGGGAGAGGCGGGGGAGGGAGAGGGAGGCTGTGTTGTGTGTGTATGTGTGTGTGTGTGTGTGTGAATGATAAGGATTGATGTTGCCTGGCATGATTTACCACATCTGGAGTTTGTGACTTTCAGTTTCATTGCACTCTGGGTGTATAATAATGATCTATCTGCTAATAATGATTTTTTTTTTTAATTACGCAGTCTACTAAAGTTTGTTAATTAAAAAAAAAAAAAAATCCAGATGTAAATGGTACTAGTTTCCCTGGGCAGGACTCTTCATTGAGATGGAACCCATGCCTGTATTTCCTTAATAATTTTTATTTTTTTTTTTTTATTATTTTTTTTTTTTTTAAAGATTTTTATTTATTTATTTGACAGAGAGAAATCACAAGTAGGCAGAGAGGCAGGCAGAGAGAGAGAGAGGAGGAAGCAGGCTCCCTGCTGAGCAGAGAGCCCGATGCGGGACTCGATCCCAGGACCCTGAGATCATGACCCGAGCCGAAGGCAGCGGCTCAACCACTGAGCCACCCAGGCACCCCCTTAATAATTTTTAAATGGTAAATGTCTGTTCTATCTATGCTGTGGAATATAAGTGTATATTAATGTATCAAGAACTGTAGATCTAAAGTGTTACTATTTTTATTTTTTACAATATTAAGGATGGTATCCTTTTCTCTGCTTAATGCTTATTTTCCCACATCCTAAAATACAGGTCTATGCTCATTGTAAAATATTCAGGCACTGAAAACCAGCACATGAGGTGAAATATGAAAGACCCCTCCTCACCCTTTTCCCCTCTGCGGAGTGACTTTTAACTAACTGTGGGCGCTTCCTGATACCTAGTTAAGCATTCATCCAGACCTGTGCGTGCTTTCTTTTGGCTTTTAACGCTAATCGGATTATATTCTGTACTTTTTGCTCTGTTCCTTCACACTTAGCGATGTATATGTACAAGTGTTTGCGCAGGCCCTCCTGCACGGAGGACCTCCGCACCGTGCCGGGTTGTCCCTGCTGCAGGCAATGCCCCTCTGTGCTGCATTGCTGTGAACGGGCTCCTGGAATGGTAGCTGCCAGGCGGAGTGGTAAGAAAGTGTACGTGAATGGACACTGATACATTATCCTCTGTAGCAATTTACAATCCCATCAACCTTCTTTGAGAGCAGCCACTCTCTAAAACCATCTCCAGGACCAATTTCTTTAAAATTGTTGTTTCTTATTTTTGTTGGAATTTCTCTGATTGCTACTTAGGCTGAGAATACTTACTGTCTGTGTGATTTCTACTGTGAACTGACTGATCTTTCCCTATACTCATTTTTCTATTGGGCTATTTGTCTTTCTTTTTTCTAAGTTGAAATTTGTAATACAGCCTAGTCATGGGTTTAGGCTTATCATATAGAAATTTTTAATTTTTCTGCAGTTGATTCTGTCATTTCTTTTAATGCCGCTTTGGTTTTATGTTTTGCTTGGCAAATCCTTTGCCTCAGCGTTATAAAGGTAACTTTTTTTACATAATTAGTATGTGCTAACTATACTTTATAATTCTGCCTTTTTTACAAAAACTTCCTGATGATTAATTTACCTGGAATTTTTTTGTTAGTGTTAGAGCTAAGAGTTTAAACTTCACTTTTCCCCATATCATTTCATGAATAGATTTAAAACGCCACTGTAAAAACGGTGATTTAAAACACCACCGTAAAAAACACAATTGCATGTGTGTGTGTGTGTGTGTGTGTGCGCGCGCGCGCGTGTACGCGTGTGCATCCATTTAATTCCCTGCGTTATTACCTTCTGGTTTTACATACCCTGCTAGTAGAGCCAGGACTTCCCCATTAGTTTGCCATTGCAAAACCATCTTGGTTTCTTTTTTGTATTTCCTTTCCTTTCCTTTTTTTTTTTTTTTTTTTTTTTTTTAAGATTTTATTTGTTTATTTGACAGAGAGAGTGCACAAGCAGGGGGAGTGGCTGGCAGAGGCAGCGAGAGCACCAGGCTCCCCGGAGCCCAACATGGGGCTCGATCCCAGGACCCTGAGATCATGACCTGAGCTGAAGACAGACCCTTAACCAACTGAGCCACCCAGGCACCCCTTTTGTATTTCGTTTTTCCATACGAAATGCAAGAGCAGCTTGTTATCCTTACTTTTTCAAAACGCTGCATTTACTTATTGGGAAGCCATTGAGTTTACAAATAAATGAAGGGGAACTGATACAGGATGAGGGGGAGTACTTCGCAGTATTCCTTTTTTCCCATCCCATACAGGAGTATTTAGGTCGTCTTTTTGTGTCCTTCATTAGGGTTTTCCATTTTACCCCTATGAGCCTCACGCCGTCCTCGCTGGGTAGATTGTCGTGCTTCGGAAGAGTGGCTGCTGTGAGTCTGGGCTCCTTTTCCCCAGCGTGTCTGTTGTTGCTGCTCTTGTGCACGGTTTCCTGAGGAAGGACCCGAGGCTGCTTCCCTCACGCGTACACACCTTGGTGGCCCAGTGTTCTATGGGCCAACATAGCACCTTGGCCATTGGGGAGCGTGAAGTACATTGGGCCTGCCATTCCAGCCAGCAGCAGCCGCCCCTGCCCACCCTCAGGTGGAGGGCTTGGGTGTCGTACGGCGGCAGCGGCCTTCAGTGTGAGCTCCGGGAAGCTGGGGCTCCGACGGGCTCCGACGGGCACGCTGCTATGTTCTTACACCGTTGTGTTCACCGCACAGTTCTGTCCACTGACGCCTCCTTCTCCCTGAACTCATCAACCCTGAGGGCTGCCACCTGCTTCCCCTTCGGTGTCCCCGAGCTCCAGCCCAGCCTGCCTCCCGTTCCTGGCAATACAGCACAAAGGACTCTCATCCAATACCCCCCAGTGTTATAATGCGTATTTCCTACAAACAGGAACTTTCTCCTGCATAACTACTGTAAAAGGACCCACACCAAGCTCACATTATTACTACCGCCCAGTGCTCAGACCCTGTTCAAGGTCGGACACCCCAGTCACAGCTTGGCATACCTCAAATCACGCAGGACATGCTGTTTTTTGGCTTGTATTTTTATGTGATTTTTTTACGACCTTTTTGTTTTTTAAAGATTTTTAATTTTTTAAGAGAGAAAGTTCACAAGACAGTGAGCACGAGCAGGGGAAGGGGAGAGGGAGAGAGAGAAAGAAGCAGACTCCCTGCTGAGCAGGAAGCCCCACATGGGCTCCATCCCGGGACACCCCACTCGAGACTGTCCGTCACGTTTAACCCATGGCTTTGTGCGAGTCTCTGCACCGCATCCAGGAAGCAGGGGCCCCGCACTTACTTGGATAATTCTGCAGCAATCAAACGAGCTGCTGTGCTACTGAAGAAAGTGCCCCGTGCATGAAAAGTGTTAGGTAAATGGAAGACCACACATTCTTACAACTAGGCTCTAAAATCCCACTTACTTCACAGGTGACCAAAAATAGAGTCGCTACTGTTTATTTTTACATAGCCTTTTGCAACTGTCTCATTTGATATAATAAATATTTTTCCTATTTGGTAAACGAGAAAACCCACACCCCCAGGTTTCTTCTAAAGATTGTGGAAGCCTTTCGAGCTTGGACGTGTGATGGGAGCTCTGTCCAGGCTCTTTCCCTCCTGGGAGCAGGTGGAAGCCCCCCCACCCCGCCCCAGACTGTCGTCTGGAACAAGCTTGGTGGGTGTAGGAATTACGTGTAAAGGCCAGGAGTATGTCCAAATCATCACTGTTTGTGATCCAAGAATTCTTCCTGAGTCATGATGTTCTTGACCTGGTCTTAAGCACTGATCCAACCAGGGCTATTAGTTCCATGACTTTAAGAATCCACACATGATGATGCTATTAATTAATTTTAGCGGGGAGGGGCAGAGGGCTAAGGGGAGAATCTCAAGCAGACTCCCCGTGAGCAGGGAGCCCGACGCAGGGCTCGATCTCAGTTCCCTGAGATCACGACCTGAGCCCTTATCAAGAGTCAACTGACTGAGCCACCCAGGTGCCCCCATAATGACACTGTTAAGATAGTAAATCTAGGTTACTGTGTTCAAGTAGACTGAGCTTCCACAGGTCAGAGCTTTATAACAAAATTATTTCAGGGGCTTCTGGGTGGCTCAGTGGGTTAAAGCCTCTGCCTTCGGCTCAGTCATGATCCCAGGGTCCTGGGATCGAGCCCCGCATCGGGCTCTCTGCTTGGCAGGGAGCATACTTCCCTTCCTTTCTCTCTGCCTGTCTCTCTGCTACTTGTGATCTGTGTCAAATAAATAAATAAAATCTTTTAAAAAAATCATTTCATAGTAAATCATCTATTAAGCCATGTATCACCTGTAAGTCTTTGAAATATAAAATGTTCAAAGTTTTTCCAACTCACTTTCTTAGTTATCTAGTGTTTATGGACATTTTTGGTACCCGAAAAAGTTGTAAATTATAGAAATCTATATACTAGTAAGGAAGGGGCTCCACGATGCCCCGGTAACAGGAAACAACATTATCTTGTCCTTACTGCTTGCTCCGCAGCCCCCCAGGCCCCCCGCCGAAGCCTCTCCCCTGTTCACACCTGTGACCCTCTTGCAACCCCAGGAGACGGACCCTGTGAGACTCCCCTTTTACCTCTCAGGAAACCAAGGCCCCAGGAGATTAAATTAGTTGCCCAAGGAGGTGGCAGAGCTAGGATTTGAGCACGCGCACTGGGACCTCGGTGCCCACACATGGCCGTGAACCACACCGTGGCCGGCTGGCTCACCACCTGCCTAGAGTGGGTGTGGATTTCTAAACATTTAAGAAGAGTGTGCAGGAAGATGAGGAACGCCTCCGAGCGTTCTGAGACCCGCTAGTAAGCTATCCAGCACTCAGCATTTCCCCTTTTTTGGTTTTCAGCTTTGGAACAATTACTTCCACCTGGCTGTTGCTTTCCTCACTCAGGAGTCCTTGCAACTGGAGAATTTTTCAAGTGCGAAGAGAGCCAAAATCCTTAACAAGTAAGTCTGCGTCCAGCCCTGAAATCGCGGGCAGGAGCCTGCCAGTCTGTTAGCATCATTTCTGGGTCAGGTCTAAACCAGCTGGGTGTGCACCTGGAGATGTAATCCTCCTGTCCTGAAAGGTCGGTTCCAAATCCCGACTCTGGTGCTGCCTTTTCTGGCCCACAGATCAAGATCTAAAACTGCAGGGTTCATTCTGGTGAGTTCTAGTCATTGTCACTCACCACCGCTAGCACCACCCAGAATGGGAGTTTCAGGAGATAATCACTTCTGCTCTGCACCGTCCTGATGTCTTTCCACATGTGCTTTTCTTTATTGTCTGCTGTGCAATGATCCTTCGAGAAAGGAAGCATCTCGTGCAAGCGGTTGGCACAGTTGAGATTGTTGAAGAACGCCGTTAGAGTGAGAGCTGCCCAGGGTCTCCTCCTTTGAGGTTACCCAGGTCCTGCTCGAGGTGGGAGATCCAAACGGCTAAACTAGTTCTTGGGTGATCCTAACCTCTCAGGAGCCCTGCGTCGCTGCCTTGGTCCTTCAGTTCTGAATCCTGCCATGCTTTCTGTCCTTGGGTGCCCTGGAGGGTCTTGCCACCTCTCTGCCTCAGTTTCCCTAACTTCTCTCTCTGAGCACCCCTTTCATAAATACTTGACAGAGTTCTCTTGCTGCTCCCATGTCTCCGTGTCACCGGATCCTATGTGTTGTTTCATAATTCCTCTGCCTTACATTGACTTTTCTAAGACTTTGTCCCTCCCTGACATTGGGGACTCCAGAGGGAGTCTCAGAAGATGGCAAAGGCACGGCTCAGCGCCCCTCATGCTCTCTGAGCACGTCTCTCACTTGCTGGCCTCACCAATAGCACGTCATCCCTTCAAAGTGAGAATTATGTCAGCAAATATTTATCGAACTTGTACGCCAGTGACTTTCTAAGCACTCTGAGTGCAGTTTTCATATATCATCATTAAAACCAGAACAGAAGTTGTTCATTGGATTCCCTTTTCATCTTTAACTTTCCAGAAAGGAAGGTGAAACATGTTTGAACAAGTCACATGGCCGGTGCTACACGCCCAGTCATTCTAACCCAGGCAGTTCTGAACCAAGATGTTCACCCGCCGGTCACTGCTGGGAAGGCGGGCTCTGCCTACACGCAGACCATGTGGGGTCTGACTGCCAGCCCTGGCTCTAGAGACAGACGCCAGGTGGCACCTTCTGGGGACTGGCTCCGTTGGGAAGCTTCCACTTTGCCAAATTTACATCTTCTCAGGGCTCATGTGAAGTTAGGGATGGTACCTGGTGGCTGTCTCTGCCCTTGTTTCGATGTGCTCATGGTGGAAATTTCCATAGTAGAGGCAGAGATAACTCGCACGCTCTGAGCACCGAACGGCTTACTCACAGCCAGCCCCGGGCACCGGGGACGCCTTGTTATCCAGTCCCGTGGAATGACAGCTAGGACGTGGCAGGTGGATTTCGTGTGTGCGGGGGTCGCTGTGCGGTGAGGTTGGAATCCAGACCCAGCTCCAGCCGGCAGCACAGCCCATTCTCTGCCAAGCGCACAGCGTGGCCAACCCTTCAAGATGCCTGTAGGACAAGAGAATTTAAACCAGAAATCTGTCTTAAAAGAGCTGCATCTCCTGTGAGGTTTTTAGAGTAAAACCATTGATTCCGAGCTTTCTCCAGGCCAGGGCCGGGTGTCTCTGTGCTGGGCCTCCTTTTGGCCTGCGGATGTTAACAGCCTAAGCTAAAGCCACGTCATACATGCATTGTCCACACAGGGTCCTCAACTGCCAAAGAAAACACTTGCTTCCCACATAGCCCTGTGCCTTCAAAGGGTTCAAAGCCAAGGAAAATGAAACACGGCCAGCTGGTGTCTCCCTTCCAGAGATTCAGGGCTTCCAAATGGAGCTTTGAGTCTTCTCTTCCTCATAACCGTGGCAAGGAGAGACTGCGGATTTTCCCTTTGAAATTTTCTCATGGATTTCCCCAAGGGGGAGTGGGGAACCCAAGCGTTTTAGAAATTGTCTTTGCAAGACTCTGGCAGGACGGCCTCAGCCCCTTATACGCCCTGAGGGGCCCTCTCCCAGGGACCTAGGCTCGGTGTGTGGCCGTGATGGGCCACCAGGCAGAAGTGTTCTCTGTTGGAGACAAGCGCCTGTGGGCTGGGAGGCCGTGTGCCTCAGACATGTGGCCGGTTCACCTGTGCTTCTTGTACTCATCATGCCTCTGTCTCTACCTTAAACACTTTATAATCAATGTGCCGTTTTAGTTCTAAATACCAAAAGCTACATAAGACATATTTGAAGTCATCCTACCCACATGGTTCAATTTCCCCAGTGCCTAGAAAGGTTTTAATCTGCTTCCAGTGGTTCTAGTGAAAAGGGATCATGTGCCTGTCCCGTCCGTGCTCGGGGTCCTGGTGCTCGGGACGCCAAGGCGAGAGGTTCACAGTCTCGGATCGTGTGCCTGTCCCGTACGTGCTTGGGGTCCTGGTGCTCGGGACGCCAAGGCGAGAGGTTCACAGTCTCGGATCGTGTGCCTGTCCCGTCCGTGCTCGGGGTCCTGGTGCTCGGGACGCCAAGGCGAGAAGTTCACAGTCTCGGGCAGTTGGTGATCATGTGGAGTGTCAGGGCCCAGCGGGCACCTTGACAGCCTGCACATGTGCGTTTGGGAGTGGACGGGGGTGCCCCAAGGCCTCTGGTGGGAGAGGCTTCCAGACTGGGTGGGGTAGGAACAGGGAGGTTACCAGGTTGGCTGGCTGAGCCACGGGCCCACGGACAGCCAATTCTCAAAGGGGACGTCAAGCCCCCAAGGCCATGGCCTGCTTCACGAGCAGAGCGATGCGCTGGATTGTTGAAGTGTGAGTGAGTGGCTAGACCCTGCTGGCTTGGGGCAGAGTGGGAGGCCCAGCGATCTGGGAATCGACCTCACGGGTCTCAGCAAAGGGCCCGGTGCTGACACAGGGCACACCCGGTAATTCACCTGGCTCTCTCTTTCTAGAGGGGAAACCCGTGAGCTCTGAAGGCGGAAGGATGCCACCCCCCTTCAGGAGCCTCTGGCTGCCTCCCTTTGGGCCAGTCTGCTGCTCTAGGGTTCCTGAAGTCAACTAAATGCATCTCTGAGTGAGGGCTTCAGTGAGGAGCTCCGCTGCCCTCACACCCTTCACACTCAAGCCTGCCTTCTCTTCCTCTCCGCCAAGCTACCGTCTGCTCCTATCTGCCTGGCTGACGGCATGGGGCCCCAGACAACAGGAAATCCCAGGGTCAGAAGATCTACCTGCTCCTTCCCTCACGTGAAGCTCTCTGCCCTCCTGATGACCTAGTTGGGGAGATAATTAGGATATTCATTCCAGAGACATTCCCCAATGTGTATGGGAGTAGCATAAAATAATGGGCCAGACCATGCAGAGAACTGGTTATATCAAACCCAAACTGAGTATGAGATTTTCCAATGAACCACAAAATAAATAACCACCAGGAATCAAACTCTATAATAAGAAAATGTAACTGACTCAGCCTTCAGACACCCTTGGTGCTAGTGACTCCCAGCAAAGGATAGAGGTGTCACAGGCATGAGAAAACTGACCATTATTTCTCCTCACCCCATCCCCCACCCCCACCCCACCCTCAGCCTCTGACATTACGGGGACTTAGGGAATATGATTCAGATAGAAAAAAGTTGGCTGTTCATCAGCAGCCAGCTTGACACGTTAGTATGCAGGACATGTGTGTCCTCGTGTGGGACAATGTGACCCGTGACTGCAAACAGCCTTCTGTGTTCAGGACCAGACTTCGTTCTGGAAGAGAAAGGGGTTGAGGCACCGGGCATCCGACATATCTAAGCATAAAAGGCTCACTTAAAATTTTCAGCCCGAGAGTCAAGTTTAAAGGCCAACCCCAGGTCCATGCATTTGAAGCTGTGTGCGGAGAGCGCCCTCCACAAACACCGTCTCCTCGGTTGGTCTCCACGCTGTATCTCATCTTTATTTACTTATTTCTATGTGTTTTTTCGTGCAGGAGTCACACCCTCTGAGAGGACAGGTTTTGCGACCAGGTTGAAATTCCATATACACAAAGATCTCCATCTTCCTGAGCACGGGGTTCTGAGATGGTCGTGTGTTAGGTCAAACTAAAGACGTTGCTTTTAGGGAAACCCAAAGAAAGCTGCAAAAAGCCCCACCTTGCAGTGTGGGCTGATCTGAAGCTGGGATTGGGGACCCCAGATTATAATAAGGAATGGTTTAGAAAGTAGAGTTTGTGTTTATGCTCATTGGTTAAGAGACTCCAATTATTCAAAATAACTCCACTCTAAACCAGAATTAGCAGGGGGCACAGGGAGACAGATTTAATGAACAGTGACCTGTGCCGAGTCCCTGGCCAAGGGAGGTGTCCCATGTGCTCTGTCCACATGGTAAACCTTGGACGGCGCAGGGCACCGTGGCACATCCAAGCCCTGTGTGTAGTAAACTTGATTCCCTGGGTCACAGATGGGGTCCCACCTCCTCTCACCTCCCCCCAGGGACTTGCTATTCAACCCAGCACATCTTGCCTCACCATGTCCCTCCAGCAACCTCTGTCTGTCCGCCTTCTTCAGCCTCCACCTACTCCCCACACGATCTTCCTCTTTCCTTTCTCTGCAGAGCCCCATGGAGATCTTCCTCCTCCTTTCTGGTGTCTCTGTTCCCTCGTCAGGTTCCTGACCCTCCATTAGACCTTGCAGTGGGGGAGCCCCTCACGCCTTGGTCTTCGGGCTTCTCATTCCATCCTCCCTCCGTCAGATGGCGCGCTTCAGCTCTGCGTCTCCACCCTTCCTTGGGCCATGATGGCAGCTTAATGGGTGTTTGTATTTGTTCCCTACAGTCATCTGCCCTCAGAGTTAACAGAGCCTGGACAGCTAAGACCTACGGAAATTTATTGTCTCCCAGGTCAGGGGGCCAGGAGTCCAGATCAAGGTGTGGGCAGAGGTGGTTCCTTCTGGAGGCTCAGAGAGAGAACGTGCTCTGTGCCTCTCACTGCTGGTGGTTGTCCCCAGGCCTTGGCACTCCTTGGCGCCACACTCGACCTCCGTCTTCTCGTGGCCTTCTTCCCGTGTCTCCAAATATCCCTCCCCTTATGATGACGCCAGTCCTTGGACTTAACTCCCCTCTGACATCTGCAGTCCAGTATGATGTCACCTTAACCTGGTAACACCTGCAAAGTTCCTAATTCCAGATGAGGTCCCCTTCACAGGTCCCAGGGTTTCAGACTTGAACATGATATTGTGGAGGACATAGTTCAACCCACAACAGTCATGCCCAACAGATTTTTTTTTTTCAGTGAAATAAAATGTAAGAAAGCATCCAAATTTACTGAAGATAGTACGGTTAAGGTTATTTCATAAAACAGTCCTACACAGATATTTATATGTGCGCTACTTAGTGAAGTAAAACCTACTTCTTATTTCAAAAATAGTTGGAAAATGAATCTTTAAAAAACTGCCTCTGTGGCCTTTGGTCACACTGTATCACCCTTGGTCTCTTAAAGGGAAGGAGCAGGCTCTCTGTCTTCTAGCCATACATCGTCCTTTGGTCCATATACTTACCTAACCTGTCCCTGCCACAGGGCCTTTGCACCTGCTGGTCCATCTGCCCAGAATGCCTGGATTCTGTCTTTCCTTCTTCATATCTGAGGGTCAGTTGTCCCAGGGAACTGCCACGGCAGTCTGGGCCCACTGTTACACTCTCACTCCTATTTTTCCTAAAGGGCCATGATCACAGACCTCGAAGGACTACTGTATATACATATGTGTGTGTTGTTCTAGTGCGATTATTTGTTTAATGTCTGCTACCATGCTACTAGAGCCCGAAGGTCTGTGGACTTTGTTCTCCATGTTATATTACTTTTCCCATAATAGCTCTGAGCCTGGCCTCTAGTGAGTATTCAGTAATCAGTGCATCAGTGAGTTATGTTCCCTGAATGAATCAATGTAAATGACCATTGTAACCACGAGGGGGTTCCTGTGATGAGGTCTCGTCTGGGCTTTTAAAGGAAGCAGCTAGCCTGGCTTGAGTGCTCTCTAGGACATACAAGGACGTCATGTCTCTCATTCTCAGAAACTCGGGGAGATGGAACATCATACATCATTATTCCAGTACTACAGATGAGGAGACTGAGGGTCAGAGCGCCCAGGTCACTGGCCCAGAGTGCTTAGATTTAGGCGCAGGTCAAGGCTTATCCCCAGGCCTGAGCTATCTGTGGTGGACATGGGTTTTCTGCTTTTTGGGATGAAGATTCATAAAACCAGGAGCTGAGATGAGGCCCCAGAGACCAGATTCATATGCTATTTTAGCCCAGAGTTCCGGGGCTGGATGTGGACTACAGCTTTGGCTGTGGAAAGCTTGCCTCCTCAGCGGCCCCCTTGGCAGCCTTCAGGTGCGCTCTGACTTGTGTGTGTGGTAGGTGGGGCGTGATGGGACGCGCCAGGTGACTCTGCTTCTGCTGCTGTAGCCTTGTGGGGTCAGGCGCAGTGGTTCAGCTTCGGGAATCTCTGCTTCCTCAGTGGAAAGAGGGCCTCGGCAGCTTCTCTCTGCTCACCTGGTAGTCTTGTTACCTGAGTCAGATGAGACCAGGGCCCTTTGAGAGATGTGACACAGCGCTGTGCCGTGGCGTCATGGAGGTCCGGACTTGCCAGGCTTCGAGATGTGTGCCATGGGGCTGAGCACGGACCTTGGGGTCTGAAGATCGGGTTCTCTTTCTTCTCTCCTTGCCTGTGACTCGGCCAGGTCCTTGGGCTTCTCCCTCTGGGACCGCTTCTGTTCCCTCCTCAAATGTCAGTTGTCGGAGTTGAACTTGTCTGTGTCTGTAAGGCTGCCACCAGCCCTGGGAGCCCGTGGCTGTGTAAGGAGCCAGGGTCCCCGCACTCCGCATCACGGCTGCTCTCTCCTTCCCAGGAGGAAGGTATGAACGGTTCGGGAGTCCCTCTTGAGGTCTGGTGGCAGCCGTAACTAGATTGGGGGATTACGCTGAGATGCGTATAGATTCATCAAAGCTGCCTTCTTATAAAAACTAAAGAAAAGACCAGTCTCTCTGCCAGGGAGTCAGCCCTGCCCCTCACCTTCCAGCGCCTTGTTCCCCTTGTTACCTTTGTTCTGGCTCTGAGTACCTTTGTCTTATTTGAGTATGAAAACAGCATTTTAGCCCCTTGCTACAGCAGGCCTGGACCTAGCGAGGGCTGTGCTCTCAGATCTTTGTTGATCGCCCATCCCCCGTCCTCCAATCCTGTGAGGACGTGTCATTTTCCACATCCAGGACAGAATAGTGTAACTGGGAAATGTGCATCGGACATCCACGAGCATGTCATCCTCTGCCAACCCCACAAGGAGAGAGGGTGTCCAGGGAGAAGCAGGAGTGGTGAGGCTTCCCTCTCCACGTGGGCCTCCTGGTCTCCAGGTGTCCACCCCAGCTCAGGGGAAATGACACATCACTGCAGGACACCAGACATTGGGTCACTCCGCAATGACCCAAACCACCTAGCATTTTAGCCATCCTTCTTTTTTGTGAGAGATTATTCCAGAACCAGAAGGAATCACTCAGCCGTTGGAAGAGTATTTAAAGCTTGAGTCAGTCTGTGGCAGGCCAGCTGCTGTGACCAGCTCGCACCACCTCCATTGGTCGGGGGCAGGGTAGGGGCGGTGCTCAGGCCGGCTCTGCTCAGGCTCCGTAGGCTGGGATCTGAACATGTGCTGGCAGGCCCTGGGGGTCAGGCCTGTGACCTGGAGCTCCCCTGGCTCAGCACATGCCCACTCCACCGAGGCGCGACTCGCCCACCTACATGGCGAGCACCAGCACTGGGTGTGAGCGTGGCTCTGTGCTGCGCCGTGTGTCTCCCTGGTGGTTGCCAGGAGCCTGTGGGCTGTATCCTCTCCCGGCCCTGGGCTGTTGCGGCCGCTGGGGGCCTCTGTCATTTATGCATGAGCCAGATGGGAGTCGGGAAACTGGACCCCCAAGGCCAGGAAGGGTGTACAACTGAAGGGGGCTTCGATCGTATGGACTGTGGGCCATGTGGGGTGTCAGTTAGACAGTGGAGCCTGCTCTCCTGTCACCCCTTGGCTGGGTCCAGTAGCTTTGCTGACAGTGGACAGGCATCTCCTCCCTGGGGCGCTGGCGATGGCTGCATTCCCCAGACCCTCCCTCTGTCACCCACGTCGGCACTCCTCTCGGATGGAGAGCAGGAGGTCCGCAGACCTCTCCTGCCGAAAGTGACAGCTGGGTGCGTAGGGCCCTGGAGACTCCTCTACGGTGGCAGCCCTGGACGGCTGTGGGTTGACCAGGAGGCGTTTTGCCTCGAGAGCCCCAACCAGGTCATCTGTGAACAGCCGCTTCCCTTTCCATGTGAGCTGACGTGAGGATGAACAGAGCAGCTTGATGACCTAGCAGCTGCTAAACTGTAATCCTGTACGATAATTGCGCAAATTATTATTTTTAATATAATCAGTTCCTTCCTTAGGCAATAAAGGAAAAAGTGAAATTGCTCACAAACTAATAAACGTTTATCTTCTGAAGCATCAAATTCTGTTTACTCACGAAAGGCACACCTCCTCTGCTGACCCTGTGGGAGGAAAATTAACATTTCTTTTCCCTGATAAACAAAAACAGGAATGTTTGTTGACATCTTTTGGTGCAGAGCACTTCCTTACATGGAAAATGCTAAGGAAGGGTGGGAGGTATTTGAAAGAGGCCTTCCCTGCTCTGATTGTCCACTCTGGGGCTTAATTGTAACCTGTGAGAGCTGGTTTTGTGAGCGGGGCTGGAGGATGTCTTTTGGTGTCTGCAGGGTTCGGATGCTGAGAGCAGGCTCTGAAAACAAGCTTCCCCTCAGGCCAGGGACCCAGGTCGTCCTCTTGCCATTAGAGACTGAAGAAGGAAAATGCCTTCCTTACCCTCCAAGACTTCGCCCAAGTTCCCTGCAGGGTGGGGGGTGGGGGGGAGTTACATAATCAGCGTTGGGGGGTGGGGATGGGTAGGTGAGACTCCCTTGGCTGGATTCTTCCTCCTTCATTTCCCTTTGGTGGCAAGAGAAGCTTTGATCCTCTCTTTGTTTGTCTCAGTGCTGGGAGACTTTCGTTTCACTTAAAAATAATCGAAGTCTGATTTCCAAATGCCCAAAAGAGTGACTCAGCATTTCCCTTGTCCTTGGTTCCCAGGTATGGAGATATGAGGAGGCAGATCGGCTTCGAAATCAGAGACATGTGGTACAACCTCGGTGAGTAGCTGGGATTTCTGGGGAACCGCGGTGACTCTCCCGAAACTGGTGAGGAAAGACATCAGCCCTGGCTGTCAGTGCCGGGGAGTTTTGAAAGTCTGGATTGCGTCTCTATCTCAGAGAGCAATTGCTACCTTTGCAGTAGTTGTTTTCGGTAAGTAAGACATAGGAAGAAACTCTGAACCGTGGGGCAAATGGAAAAATCAGTAAGAGTGCCCCTCTGTCAGGTAAACACGGCTCTGCCTTGAAATTTCTTGCTTCCGGGCCTCACTAACATTCACCCCGCGTCCAGGCATCAGAGCAGGTGACCGGGTGGCTCATCCCACTGCTTACTGAATTCAGTTGATCACATTTTACCCTCAAAGGGGTTTTTTTTGGCCTGCTCCAAACCGGACACGGTGTGTAGGTACACTGCCACCCGGTGGTGACAGTAGGACATGCTCGCACACTGAGAACACACTAGGGGCTCCTTGTGCTCAGATGAGAAATTAATGTAGGTGTGTGTCACTACAAACTTCCCTCTTACTACTGCTTTTGCTGCATCTCGGGAATTTTCATAGATTTTGTTTTCATTTTCATTTGTCTCAAGGTATTTTCTGATTTCCCATTTGATGTCTTTGACCCATTGGTTATTCAGGAACAGGCTTTTTAATTTCCTCTGTTTGTGAATTTTCTAGTTTTCCTTTTGTTTTTGATTTCTGATTTCATTCCATGGTTGTTGGTATGACTTCAGTCTCCTTAAATTTGTTAAGAAATGTTTTATGACCTAAGATGTGACATATCTGAGGGACACTTCGTGTGCCCTTGAGAAAACCATGATTCTTTTGCTTCTAAGTGGAATGTTCTAGGTGTCTGTTAGATCCATTTGGTCTATAATGTTGCCTTGATCAGTAAATATAAACAATCTAACCTTACACCTCCAGGAACTATAAAAAGCACAAAGCCTAAAGTCAGCAAAGGGAAGAAAATAATAAAATTTATAGCAGAAATAAATGAAATCGAGAATGAAAAAAATCAATAGAAAATTCAACACAACTAGAGTTCGTTTTTTGAAAAGATAAACAAAATTGACCAACCTTTAACTAGATTAACTAAGAACAGAGGAGACGTAAGTAAATAAAATCAGAAATGGAAGCAGAACCATTACAATCAATACCACAGAATAAAAAGGTTCAAAAGAGGCTACTATGAATGATTATTCATCAGTCAACCTTGAGGAAATGGACAAATTCCTAGAAACATGCAGCCTACCAAGACTGGATTATGAAGAGACAGAAAATCTGAACAGACGGATGACTTGTAATCAGCAATCGAAAATTTACCAACAAAGAAAAGCCTAGGACCGGATAGCTTCAGTGATGAATTCTACCCAACATTTAAAGAACTAATGCCAGTCCTTCTCAGACTCTTTCAGAACATCGAAGAGAAGGGAACACTTCCCAACGCATTTTATGAGGCAAGCTTTACCCTGATAATGAAGCCAGATAAAGACACTACAAGAAAAGGAAACTATAGGCCACTGTCTGTCATGAACATAGATGTAAAAATCCACCAGAAAATACTAGCAAACTAAGTTCTGCAGCACATCAATGGGATCATACCCCATGATCAAGTGGGATTTTTCCTTGGGATACGAGGATGGTTCTGCATACACACGCTAACAAAAGTGATACACTGCATTTACAGATTGGAGTATAAAAGTCTTATGATTATTTCAATAGACACAGAAAAAGCATTTGATGAAATTTAATACCCTTTCATGTTAGAAACTCAACAAACTGGGTGTGGAAGTAATGTACCTTAACATGACAAAGGCCACATAGGACAACCCCACACCTAAGATACTCAGGAGTGAAGAACTGAAAGCTTTTCCTGTTAGATCTGGAACACAAGGGGGCCCACTCTCTTGTTCCTATTCAGCATAGTACGGGAAGTCCCAGCCAAAGCTATTAGGCAAGAAAAAGCAATAAAATCCATCGAGATCACAAAGGAAGAAGTGAAATTATCTGTTTATAGAAGGCATAATCGTTTATATAGAAAACTCTAAAGCCTCCATCAAAAATGCTATTAGAACTAACAGATTAAGAAAACTTGCAGGAGGGGCGCCTGGGTGGCTCAGTGGGTTAAGCCGCTGCCTTCGGCTCAGGTCATGATCTCGGGGTCCCGGGATCGAGTCCCGCATCGGGCTCTCTGCTCAGCAGGGAGCCTGCTTCCCTCTCTCTCTCTCTCTGCCTGCCTCTCCATCTACTTGTGATTTCTCTCTGTCAATTAAAAAAAAAAAAAAAAAAAAAAACAAAAAAAACTTGCAGGATACAAAATGAGCATAGGAAAACCAGTTGCATTTCTATGTACTAACAACTATCTGGAAAGGAAATTAAGAAAATAATCCCATTTCCAGTAGTGTCAAAATGAACAAAATACTAAAAGTAAACTTAAAACAAGGAGGTGAAAGACCTAAACAGTGAAAAGTACAAAAAGTCAATGACAGAAATGAAGGAAGAAACAAATAAATCTAAAGACATCTCATCTTTGTAGATTGTAAGACTTGAGAGTGTTAAAATGTCCATATTACCCCAAGCAGTCTGTAGACTCAATGCTATCTCCACCAAAATTCCAATGGCGTTTTTCACAGACATTAAAAAATAAGATTCCTAAAGTCATATGGAAGCACAAAAGACCCTAAGTCACCAAAGCAGTCCTGACAAAGAACAAAAGTGGAGGCATCATACCTCCTGACTTCAGAATATGTGACGAAGCAGGAGTCAGAATACTCTAGTATTCTAGGCAGACACAGAGACCAACAGGACAGGAAAGAGAGCCCAGACCTAAACCTGCACGTATGCAGTCCCCTGACCTTAGACAAAAGACTTGAGAATACACAGTGGGGAAAGGGTCACCACTTTGGTAAATGGTGTTGGGAAAACTGGGTGTCCACATGCAAAGGGAAGAAGCTGGACCGTTGGCTAACATCATACCCCAAAACCAACTCATAGTGGACTAAAAACTTAAACACAGACTCCAAACCTTAAAACTCTAAAAGAAACCATAGGAGAAAAGCTTCTTGATACTGGTCTTGGTGATGATTTCTCGGAAATGACAGCAAAAGCAAAAATAGAGAAGCAGGACTACGTCAAACTCAAAAGCTCCTGCACAGTAAAGGCAGCGATCAGCAAAATGAAAGACACTCTGTGGAATGAGAGAGAACAGTTGCAAACCATAGATCTGCTAAAGGGTTAGTTTCCAAAATGTATTGGGAAAACTTACAACTTAATAGCAAAAAAAAACCCCACCAATTTAAAAACGGACCAAGGACTTGAACTGACATTTCTCCAAGGGAAAAATGCAAATGACCAGTAGGTATGAAAAGGTACACAACATCACTGACCATCAAGGAAATGCAAATCAAAACCCCAATGAGATGTCCCCTCACACCTATTAGGATGGCTATTATGAAAAAAGCCGAAGATGATAAGTGTCAGCCAGGATTTACAGAAGTTTGAACACTTGCACAGGGTTGGTGGGAGTGTGGCAAACAGCATGGAGGTTTCTCAAAAGTTAAAAATAGAACTACCATATGGTCCAGCCGTCTCCCTTCTGGGGGTACATCCAAATGGATTGAAATCAGGATCTTGATGAGGTATTTGCACACTCGTGTTCATGGCAGCATTATTCACAATAGCCGAGAAATGGAAATAACCTAAGTGCCCAGCGACGGCTGAATGGATAAAGAAAATGTGGCATGTGCATCTTCAATGGAATTTTATTCAGCTTTATTTTTTTAGTAAAAACGAAATCTTGCCAAATGCAAAAACATTCCACTTACATGAGTTTCTGAAGAGTTATCCTCTCAGAAGCCGTGAGTAGAATGATGGTGGCCAGAGGCAGGGCTGAGGGGAGCCGGACGCAACGGGGAGGTTTTGGTCAAAGGTACAAACTGTCAGTTATGCAAGATGAAAACGTTCTAGAGATCTGCTATACAACATAACACCCAGAGTTAACAATACTGTGTCCTGCATTTAAAAATTTGTTAAGAGGGTAGATCTCATCTTAAGTGTTCTTCTGAGGGTAAACAATAAAAAGAAAAAAGAATATAATAAAACAGTTTTCAAAGATTTTTTAAATTTACTCATTTGAGAGGGAAAGAGTGAGCGAGAGCATGAACGGGGTGGGGGTGTCAGAGAGGGAGAAAGATACTCCCCGCCGAGCAGGGAGCCTGATGCGGAGCTCGATCCCAGGACCCCAGGATCATGACCTGAGCTAAAGGCAGACGCTTAACCAACTGACCCACGGAGGAGCCCCAGTAAAATTTTATTAATGAAAATAACATGGGATTCGCTATTAAAATGTTAGTCACTATGCCATGTAATTCAGTTAGGTAAGGAATAAAGAACTGGTAATTGGGCGTCCTATCACCATCTTGAATGGGTCCTCAATGGACCCGCCTCTCTCCTAGATGAAAACTCTAGGAGTTTTCTAGTTTGGATCATATGGTGGTTCTATTTCCAGTTGCTGGGAGATGAAACTCTTCCCAGCACCTGTTCTCCACTGTCAGCTGGCTTCGTGCCGAGGCATCCAGGTGCCTTTCTTCAGCCTCACGGAGGGTCCTGTGGAGGGTCCTGTCACTTCCATGGTATTTCCCATATGAAATGTTCGTTTTGTTTACTTTGGCCCATGAAGCCAGAAACGGCTGACGGCTGCAGAGGCCACCCCTCCCTGCTCTCCCCAGTGACTCTCTTCTCTCCAAGGAGGCAGGTGTCTGTGCACCTCTCCCTCTAGTTTCCCCATAGCGCCCGGGTTAAATTTGTTCCCCCAAGACTGGAGCAGCTCAGTTGCATCCCACATTGCTCCGTTCTTGAATCGACTCCCGCTATCTGTGCCGTGGCTAGAGACCTTAGCCAGAAAGATCCCGACATATCTCTGTTCCTTGGGAAGAATGCAGCAGGATGATAAACATGGAACATGATGGTTTTTTCCCTGAAGGTGGGGACCTGGACTCCATCGCTCTCCCGAGGTCCCTCCGAGCAGACGGGGTCAGGGTTTGGGGACCTCGCCTGTAGTCCAGCTTTGCAGTCAGCAAGTTCATGGCCCCTTGTTTTCAGCCTGAGCCAGGTTTCCTCACAGGGGGTTGCTGGCTCATCCTTCTTGAGTCTCCGGATGTCAGCAAACATGTGTAAAGGCAGGCCCTCTCACTTCTGTAGGAAAAGTTAGAATTTCCAAATATCCTTTGTCCACCTGTCTATATGAAGGATGGAGTCTTTATCAAATGGGTGTTACACGAAAAATAAATGCAAAAGGCCTTGGGGAAAAAGCTATACGATATCCTATGGATAATGCTAATAACATAGAAATTAAGAAGCCTGGTTTAAAGGGAGGCAGCAGCTGGGTTCTCAGGGATCAGATTCCAGCACAAACGCTCTCAGGAGCTGCTGATGAGCCCGTCGGAATGGCTCCATCTGCTTGGAACCTGCAGCCGGGCCTCAGGCACTTGAGCACCCCTTAAGGAAACTCTTTGCTGGGTCATTGGAAGGGACTTTCCTGCAGCAGCTTCAATGCCCAGAAGCTGAGTTACAGCTCCAGGCTGTCCAAGAGCTTCCTGCATCTCCCAAACTGTGCCTTCCCAGGCCTTGTCCTGTCCTGGATCTTCCTGCCAACCGCCCCCCCTTCACCGGGAAGAGAGGAGGAGCCCTGGCTCCAAGTGAAGACTTGAATCCTACCACAGATTTCTTCCTGCCTTGCCTCTACCTGGCCGTGTGGCCTCCCCCATGACCCACTCTTTCTGGGCTTCCATCTGTTTTCTAGGCTGTAAGATAGAGAGGTTGGACCGAAGTTTTCAAGAGCCTTCCAATCCTGACGCTCCATAATTCCTTAGATATGTATGATGATCTCAATAATGAAATGCCAAGGCTTCTAGAACAGGGAGAGGGCCATCCATGATTCATTTTAATTGATCATGTTCTGACAGATGCATTTGTCATTTGCCCTGCGGAACTCAATGTAAGCAAGGGACCAGGCGCAGCCCCAGTAGAGAGCACAGAACAAGGGATGTTTAGAGAGTGGCATGGAAGGAATCGCTGTCTGCTGGCCGAGAGGGAATCCAGGGCTCTCCTAGCTGCCAGCAACCACCTGGCAGGTGCTGTAGGCTTACCTGCCTCCCCACCCCTGCATGTGAGCCTCCGGGCCGTCTCTCAACACACTCACCCTTCCCAAGAGAGGGGCATCACCCTCTTGTGAATTGTTCAGTTTCATTTACCAAGTACACACTGTAAGTTGTGTGTTTCCCCCCAAAAGAGAATTTTAGGTATGATTTCCAATGACAGTACTTAAGGAAATGGCTTGATACCTGGTGCATCATTTAGGATAACTAGAGACATCCACCCAGAAAGGTGAAGCATCTGCCCTCAGCTCAGGTCATGATCCCAGGGTCCTCGGATTGAGTCCCGCATCCAGCTCCCTGCTCAGCGGGGAGTCTGCTTTCCCTCTGCCCCTCCCCCTGCTCAAACAAAAATAAATTAAAAAATCTTAAAAAAAAAATAGAAAAGAAAAGAAAAAGAAAGGAAAAAGATAAATAAACTGCTTTTTTCTTGCTTGATAAATAATTTTTTCCCCAACTCCACCCACCCTGGCCCTTTAGTGCTCCCCAGGACCTTCCCTTTTGTGAGGGTCACCGAAGGGTCACTGCCTGGCAATGGAAGGCTCCAGAACTCAGCTCAAGCCATGACTGGCCTGACTGATGGATGCAGCTGCCTTTCTGACTTTTCTTTCTTCTTATAAAAATTTTGTCCCTGAGACTGGCCACCATTTGCAACTGGCCCCATCTCCAGGGTTGTCGTGAAGGAAGGTATAAAGGGCCCGGGGTAGTGTGAGCTGCTTTGTGACACCACTTTCAGGCTCTGAGAAAGGTTCGACCTTCTGAGGACGCCCCCTTAGGTGGAAATCGGGTCTTTAAAGCTGTTTTGGAGCAGTTGGTTCCCTTGACATTATCTGTCATTATGCTCAAACAGGCTGAGTCAAGCAGGAGATCTTCTGATTTGCTAGGTAAAGGATGCAGTTAGGAGAGCAAATGTCCCATTGCATCCTGGCGGTGGCTGATTTGAATACGGTGATGAAAGCGGAAGATCTGCGTTCTGCCGCTTTTCAGCCAGGAACCTTGACTCTGGCCTGAGAGGCTGCCAAAAGGTCAAATGTATCATGGCCTTGGTCAGTGAAGGGTAGGAATCTGGTAACAGCAAGAAATAACCATCAACCAACATGATTGCTTTCCTTGCTTGTAAAATAATTGCATTATTTTGGGAAAATTAAAAACATAATAAAAAGTATCAGTTGCCCAAAGGATCTGCCCCGAGCAGCCCATCAGAAGAGCTAAGAACGGTTCCATGGGGTCACGTCAGGCTGCCTGGCTCTTTCCTACTGCGAACTCAGGTGTTGGAGCCTGCCCCAAGTGTCACTGCCAAGGCCCCCGCTCTAGAAGTTTATGACAGCACGTCTCAGTTCCCCAGAATGTACACAACCTATTTTCTACACAGCCTTTTTTTTCTAATGGGCTCAGGTTTGGGAACATATTGGCAGCTTGATCTAGCTAGCTCTGCCAACAAAATAAAAATGGAAGTCAGGTATATTTATCATCTTAAAATTAGTCACCTATCGCACGATGGGGCCTTGAGCCTTTCAAAAGGTCACCAATCACAGAAGCAAAATGAGGGAGTCACCGAAGTAGTATCAGTAAAGGTTTATTGTGCACACACCAAGGAGACAGTTAGCAGGCCGAGAGCCCTCAGACCAGTACGTGGGGGGAGGCTCAGAGGTATATGTTAGGAAGCAGCTTTTGTCGTGAGAAAACATGGACTGTTTATTGTTTATAATATTAGTGATCAGTTATAATTTTAGAATTCTCTTAAATGAGGGGGAATTGGTTCGTGGTTATCTCATGTCAGTCATTGGAAAATGTTTTGTTTTTGTTTGTGTTTGTGTATGTGTATGCCTATGATTTCCAGAGGCAGAAGCACGAAACACCTCAGGTCAAGTTAGCCTTGCAAAATCAGCTAAATGAAGTTTTGCTTGTAGGACTGAACTGGTTTTGTCCGCTCGGAGAATGTTTGACGCTGGTCTCCATTTGTTTTTGATTTTAACAAGCCGAATGCTCCACGAGACTGTTTCTTCCCTGAGTCCTTGCAGTCATATGTGTGGTACATTGAGATGAACGTCTCGGATCTCCCTCCGAGCAGAGCTTCATAGCAAGGACTGCAAACATGGCGTTGCCCCGTGGGACAGAGCGTGTGTTTCTCCCCTCCCAAACCTGTCACATGTTGAGTCTGAAAGGAGAAATCAAAAGTACACTCTCTCCCAGAGAAAGGAGGGGGCAGGAGGGATGTGCCTCCTTCCCGAGCTTTTCAGTTATTTATCAAAGCTGCTCTGGGAAGCAGCGCCGGAGCACCTGCTTTCCCCTCGGCCCACGCCGCCTCCACTTCCGATTTGTTTATTACACACGGTGGGCCAGCCGGCGGGGCCGGTGCCCCCCGAGCCAGCGTGCCTGCGGCAAGATCCCGATTGGCTGGGTTTGTCTGGAATAGTTTTCAACTGGGGGTTCCCTTCGTGGTTGATGCTGGGGACTGGACAAATTAGGTGCTTTCCTTAAAGCCTGCATCGATGGTCCTCAGTTTGCCTGGATAGTGGACATTTTTGCTCAGTCTACCTGTGTGTACCTGGAGATTTTCCTGGGGTAAGACTGGGTTTAATGTCCCGGATTTTTGGACCCCCGTGTTTGCTGAGATCATCTCTCACCCAGGGAGAGGCTGCTGATGGGTGAGACCTTCCCCTGCCAGAGAGAGCATGGCCCGGTGTCCAGACGGAATGGGTCGGCACCATGTTTTGTAACTAGAAGAGAGACGCTTGGTGGGTTTTAAAGAATCTGGGAGTTGTAACTAGGGGATTGGCAAGGTGACCCGAGGTAAAGCGTTCCTACAGTGATCTGATAATTACCTTGTTCTTCCTTTGGCTCAAAGGGGGAAAAAAAAGTGAATCCTCTTTTTCTTGAAGTCTACACTGCAAGAGTCACCTTGATCCTCATTGATTTCAAACCTGAGTTCATCATTAAATTTGAGCAAGATATGCTCCAGGGGAAATCCATAATGCAAATGCAAAAAAAAAAAAAAAAAAAAAGAGAGAGAGAGAGAGAGAGAGAGAGAAAGGAAAAACAAGAAAGTAAAGATGATTCCCAAGCCTTGCTCACCGTGAGGACCATTTGTTCGCAGAGGTTAAATCCCCGGGGTTATCACTATAGGTAGAGCTCAGCACTGACCCCTGGCCGGGTTCCCGTACTAAAGGGCAGGAAAGTCAATAATTGAAAATTAGAAAACTGTCATTCTTATAGCCTAGTTTTCCAATCCTTGCATCTACGACCACTTGCTCCTGCCATTTCTAAATGTCACTGCCAGCTTGGAACAGTAACAGCTGTCAGCGACAGACCGAGTACTCCATGACACTCAAATTGTATTGATGAACGACTTGGTGTCACTATCATCTGTTTTCTGAAACACTGGCTCTGACATCTTTTCGGCATAATACAAGACAAGTGTCACCTGAGAGACTGAGTATAATAGCATTTTTAAGAGAATGCTTTGCCACAGTTATATGCCTATCAGAGACATTAAGCATTTGAGGAAGTGATGAGAATCCCGTTTTTATAGCCTTAGTCCAAATACCACATATTTAGTAAAAGTTGAAAATAAGATTTTCGTTTTATTCAGATTCCTTATTGGAGGTTACATTTTATATATGTGTCCACTTAATGTAAATTTTAGAAATCTATTAATTTAAGTTTATTAGGAGGGTTATGAACTTTGTTAAGTGTGGCTATTTATTATAGCCAGATTTATTTTATGGCTTCCTTTACAGGAATCCTTATTAGCTGAGTAACTAAAAAAAAACTAAACTAAATTCTTTAGAGGATCCATTCTCTTTTCTGATTGTGCAGAAAGATGAGTAAGATAGATTAACTCTGGATAAGTTGTGACTGTTAATAACAAAATGGCACCACTGAGATCCCAGGTATGCTGTCTCCCAGCCCTGCTGTAGAGCCCCGCTGATGTCCTTGATTTTTGTGATAAAGTTGTCTGATTGTGAAATAGCATTTATCTTATGTAACACGTAAGTCATGACTACAGATCTTACACTGGATGGATATTTTAATAGCTTCCTTTACAACATTTCAAATACAGTCCACTTGTTTTTTCTATTTTAAGATTTTATTTGTTTATTTGAGAGAGAGAAAGAGAGAAAGTGAGCGGGGGAGGAGTCGGGGAAGAAGGACAAGCAGACTCCATGCTGAGGACAGAGCTGATGTGGGACTCAGTCCCAGGACCCTGAGATCACGACCTGAGCTGAAATCAAGAGTCAGATACTTAACTGACTGAGCCACCAAGGAGCTACTGCAGTCCACTTCATATGCTAAAAGCTGAACACATTGAAAAGTCTTCTGGATGAGAAATGGTTGCATGTTCTAATATCTCAGCTTTCAAAGTCAAACTGATCTGTGTTCAGTTTGGTCCATCAAAGCTCATTTAAAATCCTTTAAAAAGAAAAAATTCTGAATAATGCCTTTCTGTATTTAAGGTCAACACAAGATAAAGTTCATTCCAGAAATGGTCGGCCCGATATTAGAAATGACGCTAATTCCTGAGACAGAACTGCGCAAAGCCACCATCCCCATCTTCTTCGATATGATGCAGTGTGAATTCCATTCGACGCGAAGCTTCCAGATGGTAAGGGCATACATAGTAGGTGTGCGGTAAGGGACTTGGGGAGAAGTCACACAAGGCTGAAAACCTTGAAAAAGGCTTTTTAAGTGGCTCTGGAGATAAAGATGTTGAACATGAAAACCCAATTCCCTGCAGTTTAAAAGAGAAAAACCCTAGGCCTTCCCTTTTTGAAGAAGCCTATCATCCTTTGTCCTCTTCTTTAGGGAGAAATATTTCCAATTATTATTAGCTTTTACTTATTTTAACTAGATTTACTACACATTCAACCCTGGATAAAAGTCTCTTCCCCCTTGGTACGTACCCTCCAGATGTTTAACCAGATGTTACCACACTCTGTCAGACTGGCTGCTTCTTGCCAACGTGTGTTATTTTCAAGTCAAAAAAGTCTTTGCTTTTCCTCTCTCACCTGGGTCTTGGTCTTTACCTGTGCAGCAGAACTGATAAGAGCTCCTCGAAGAAAGTCCGTGTGCCATGCTCAGAACATATGGTATCAATAGGAAAGACAAAATCTGAATATTTATGTTGGAAGATTAAATAAATCTTCCCTGGATTCCATGAAGAGAAGTATGTGTTTACATATTCGCTGTCGGGTAACACACTCACATGCACGAGAAGAGCCAAGTGGTAGTGGGTCCTCCCTACTGAAAGCAACCTTTGCTTAAATATTATAATAATTCAAGTACGTGAGTATCCATTTCACATGGATTTTTGAGAAATATTAAGGAAAAAACTCCTATATTGGAAGGAAACCAAAACTGCCCTAGAATAGCATGATTGTTGTGGGATCTCTTATTTATTTATTTATTTATATTTTTTTAAAAAGATTTTATTTATTTGACAGAGATCACAAGTAGGCAGAGAGGCAGGCAGAGAGAGAGAGAGAGGAGGGGAAGCAGACTCCCCGCTGAGCAGAAAACCTGACGCGGGGCCCGATCCCAGGACCCTGAGATCATGACCCGAGCCGAAGGCAGCGGCTTAACCCACTGAGCCACCTGGATCTCTTATTTAAAGAGTAGATGTTCCTTCTCCCCTTGATGCTGTTTGGTTCTTCGATTGTGCATTGTTTATAGATTTCCACTGGTCGGTCCTCATTATTGTGGCATGAAGGTGGTAGCCAGGAAGAATAATTTTGGTATTTTCTAGAGCCAGAAACAGATCAAAGCTAAAAGAACCTCTGCTCTGTGAGAAACAGTTGGGTTTGCCCCCACCGAGGTCGGGAAACCGTGACTCCCGGGACCACCTGGTTCTCCAGCAGATGACCAGACGTCCTTGGTCTTCGATTCAGGCCGTGACGTTGGTACAGAATGGAACCAACTCCAAAGGGATGTTGTGTGAAAAGGGAATAAAGCAGACCCGTGAGAACCCCCCGCCCACCCGCCACCTCCTTCCCTCCCTCCCTTTGCTTCTTACCCCCTTTCTTTGGTTCTCTCTCTCTTTATTTGCGTAAGGGAAGAGGGCTTCCTTGCACTTATTTATCTATAAAAATTAAAGAGATTGTTTTAAAAGAACAGCTATTTTTATTCCTCTGGTTTGCAATCAGTCTTTGTACACATGTAATGTAATGTTGTAAACATTGTCCAAATTTTGGGGGTTCTCTTTGTTTGGCAATCTATCACAGACCTCTTTCTTGATTACAACGTGGTAACCATGATTTTTATGATGGCATAACATTTCATAAAATGAAATGGGTAATCTTCTCGTACCCATCCCTCTTGCTGAGCATTTAGGTGGCTTGCACGTCTCACTACTGTGAGTAAATGTGCAGTGAACACGTGCATGTATATAGCTTGACTTTCTTTGGAAAGTTTTCCTCATATGCATTCTCAGAAATGGAATTGCCAATTCAAAATATTTTTGTAAGTTTTGACATCGCCAGTTTTTTTGTGGGCGTTGTTGCCGTAAGATTTGACCCATCTCCACTGCCACTGGCCCTAAGTCATGGTCCAGCTCATTGCCAACCTACCAGAAGTAGGATTTGGAGTTTAAAACGCCTTTTCCTAGTCTGAAAATACATCTGACTTTTTGAATTTTATATGAATTAAGCCCCAAAGAAGGACCTTATGAAAAAATGCTATTAAAGAATCAGGTAGGAGCACCCAGATGGCTCAGCCTATTAAGCATCCAACTCTGGATTTCCGCTCAGGTCGTGCTGTCAGGGTTGTGAAACTGAGCCCTGCGCTGGGCTCCACACTGAGTGAGGAGTCTGTCAAGGAGTCTCTCCCTGTCCCTGTCCCTCTGCCCCCTTCCCCTAACCCCCACCTGTGCTCGCACGCCCACGCTTTCTTGTGCTCTCACTCTCTCAAATAAAGAAATAAATCTTTAAAAAAAAAAAGAATCAGATAAAGGAGAAAACTGTGCTTATATGGTAAGTGTTATGAGCCCAGGAAACTAAGATCAAAGGCCTTTAAAACACTGCGTCATTTGTAATTCTTCAAAGCCAACTTTGGGGCCAAACTAAGGTCAAGAGCAGTTGGAACAAGGACCAGGGCATGAAGGAGAATTTGGCTTCTGAGTTGTTCCTCTTCTCCCTTCCATTCTTGTGGTTCTTATTGCTGCAGCTTTAAAACATCTCACATAGTCGCCTGTGGCAGGGATTCATTTTCTCCAACTCGCAGGGTCTCTGGCTCCTCCCTAAAGGGCAGGAAGTTGATGAAGGAGAGTCCTGGTGTTTCTCCCTCTGTTCTCAACGCTGCCCCCAGTGGTGGGTTCAAAAACGGTCTCGTATCAGGAGACCTCATTCCAGAAAGCCGAACTGTCTGTGTGATACCAAGAAGTAGTTCTGCACATTTAATTCTATTCCACAAACAGTTTCACGTCCCTAAAACATGTCCCGCTAGGATATATGTGAATAAAAGCATCAACCTGAAGACACAGGTCCCCAGATCCTGCCACCAGGCTGAGGGTGGTCCGCTACTTGGATTTTTTTGGTTAGTGGTCATCGACTGTTCATTCATCTGTGTTGTCATCTACTCGTACATTCAAAGACAAAGGGTAGGACATGCCAACATTTTGTTTTGTTTTGTTTTTTAACATTTTATTTATTTGTTTTATTCATGAGCAATAGAGAGAGAGAAAGAGAGAGAGAGAGAGAGAGGAAGAGGCAGAGGGAGAAGCAGGCTCCCCGCTGAGCAGAGAGCCTGATGCTGGGCTCGATCCCAGGACCTGGGATCATGACCTGAGCCGAAGGCAGACATTTAACCCACTGAGCCACCCAGGCGCCCCAAGGCCAAAGGTTTTTAAAAGCAGAAAAACAAACTTGTGAGAGGAAAAAAAAATCAAAATCTCTCTGCTCTATTAACCCCATCTTGGGAACTGGGGAAAGACCCGTCTCCTTTTCTCCTGTGACGCCTCCATTTATTTTTTCTCTTGATCTCTCTCGGCCTCCCGGGCCCGGTGTCACACACAGTATCATCCTTCCTAGACCTGCTCCCCTGTCATCCCCATTTCTGTCAGGCTCCTCATTTGGTTTGAGGGTGCAGGTTACAGTCGTCTTGTCTTTGTTTGGTCTTCTGGCCTCCGGGTGGGTTGCGGTGACTCGTGCGTCCTTCCTCTGTCTCATCTCCAGCACGGCAGCAGCTTCTCTTGGGCCCTCGCCCAGGCCTGTTCCGGACCCCAGCATCTGTCTCTTGACTTCTTCTATCTTGTCGAACTCTTTCCCAGTCTCAGGTCAGCCCTCATTTCCTTGGGGCGCCTCCTCTTGCTGAGGCACTAGGTGTGCCCTCTGGCCTTGCTGGGGGTGTCGGGCTCTTGCCACGAGGGGGCGCGCTCACAGAACAGCGGGGCACAGGCAGCCCCGCCTCCATCCCAGGAGCTTCCTGTTGGGGCTGGCTGGCGGCTGTGTCACTAATCCGCCACCAATCCAATTACCTAACCTTATTAGTCACATCAACAAGGGCTTAAATTGGCTTCACTTTTAGAGCAGATGCGCAAACCTAATGAAGTGTGGGAAGACATTAGGGTTTTTCGTTTTTACAGAACATACGTGTTTTGAACCTGTTTTGTTGCTTATTTATTTATTTTTTTAAGTGTGCTGTGTCTTTCTGAGTGGGTCTGTTAAGGGGCTGTCCTCGGTGAGGTGTGCATTCTGTCTGCGGGGGTAGTGTGCTCTTCCCGCTGGAGTCGACAGTGAACCCTCTGGACGCAGAAGGACCTGCCGTTTTACTCAAGATAAGACTGCATCCGGCCAGAGCCTGCGTTCCAGATGTGCTTTTCTCCAGTTCCCCAGAGCTGCAGCTCCTGTGGTCTTCTGCTGCAGTGGAGGACTTGCATTAGAATGTTCTTACACGTACATTTCCCCAAAAGTCTACTTCTTTCCTCTACTTCTCCAAGAAAGAGCATGACTCTTCATCCAAAGAGACGTGTCCCTGCCGTTGTCTCTGCCTCTCCCGGGTCCAGCCACTGGATGGCTTCACCTGGCTGTGGGATGGGGACGCATGGAGTTACCTTTCAGGTGCTTTGTCCTCCTGCTGGTCTGGGACATGCTTTCCAGGGCCTCGGGCAGTGCCTTTTGTCCCCTTGATACTGTTTGTGCTGGGCAGACCTTCACAGGTGCTGAAGAAGCCCTGCGAAGGCCAGCTCACAGCAGTTCCTGGCTCTTCTCGCCCTTCCTAAGAATCTTTTATGCTATGGATGCCACGTCCGTTCTCCTCCGTGGTCCCCCTCTCCTGCTCCTCCTCTGCCCATTAGCCCTGGAGGATGCATTTTCTGGTCTCTCTCCTTGCCACTTGCCCCCTTCTTAAGTCATCCCAACAGGGGGTTCCCTGTCCCCCATGCCCACCTGCCCCCTGGCTGTCCCCAGTCCTGGATTTGACTTTTTTCAAAGAAAAGCTCCGACATGGGACTTCAGGATCTGCTCTGCTAATGTGTCAAGGTCTGGAGGCACCGGCATCTTTGGGTCCCTTGCATCGTCCGTGTGCACCCGCTGGACCACATTACTGCGAGACCAACCTTCACGGGCCTGAAACTGACCTCTCCCCTGGGTCACCAACATCCCCCTTCAAGACCAGCAATGCTCCAAGTCTCAGCCTCACTGGATTTTGCTTCATAAAAAACAAAACAAAACAAAACAAAACATACTTTTAAGTTCCCTCCTGGCACCTTTTTAAAGAATACCATTTGTTATGTCTTTGGGAAAAACAGAATTAACAGCTGGGAAATGTGGCCAGTGACCGTCCAGGCTGTATACCATTAATAAAAATGGAATGGAAAAGTCCCTACAGCAAAATTATATTTTCAGTCATGGAGCTATTTTCTGTCATCTTTGTGACGGTCAGTAAAATGCTCCACAACTTCCGGAAATTCCTGTTTCGTTGTAACACTATTAGAACATGAGTAATCTTGGCATCTTCGATGTTTTTGAGGTGCTGTTTCAATAATCTCTTTCTACGGCCCATGCTGGGAACTCTTGAGTGACCTAAGAGGATGTTGGCAGCTTCTGCCACTTGGAGGGCGAGCAGGATAGTTTGCACTAGCCTGTGGATGTGATTTTGGTGGTGATTTTATCCTGCTTATTCTTTAATTCTTTGGGATTTTGTTTGTTGGCTTATTTTTGCTTTCGATTTCAAAATACTACTTGATTTTATTGTTTTGGACCCTGAAAGGGAACGTACAGCACAAGAACTAGGCTTTTATTTCATTGAATCCCAGACCTAAGAGTCTTTGAGAGATCATGGAAATGAAAGCCCTTGAGTTTAAGAGTTCTGATTACCTTGAATTCTGTTCTTACAAGCCCTCCAGCAGAGAGATGCCCACACTTCTGTATGTCTTTTAGCCAAATCAAACAGGACGCACTCTAAGAGCATGTTCCTGGAGTCCAGGGTCGTTGAATACCGCCCAAAAGTCACTTGTCAGTGTGTGTGTAGGGTGTGGACATGGGGAGCGGCTGTACCTGTCTGAGCCATTCCCAGCCAACCAGGCAGTGGACAGTTCCCCAGCCTTGGGGCTCTTGGGCTCTAGACAGAAGCTTCAAGGTCAGTGAGTAGCCTTCTTGTTGGATTTGGAAGGATGTGGGGATTTTAGAATGTAAGATATGGCGTGTGGGAGATTAACTGTGTAATTAAGTTTACAGAGCGGTTAAGCAAGAGGAATGCAATATACATAAAAATATTCGTGTGTCTGAGCGCAGGGATTAAAGGCTGTGACAGGCTGGGGGGACTCAGTGGCTTCTAAGATGTCACATGAACACAGAGCCCTGAGAGTGTGGGCATGCCAGGCTGCTCCCTGCCCAGCATGCTGGCTCCTTTGTCCCTCGGCCCTGCTTTCCCCACAGGTACGATTCAGTGATGTTCTCCTGCCCGCCCCTCCTGCCCACACTAATGAGAAGGGACATGGTTCTGCAGTCCTAATGGATTGGCCCGGTTCCTTCTGGAAGGTCAGAAATTGAGAATCTGATTTGTTGGAGCTCTCTGAGACCAGGGCGTGCTCACGAATCATAACCTTCCCCTGCGGCACCTGTGAGCACGTTTTCTTGAACAACAGGAGAAGGCAGAGCAGAGTTGGATGAAGAGCACTTTCACTAAAGCTTATTTGTATGAAAGTCCAGAAGCACTTCTGCGAATGCATGTAGAAGACCCTGTGCCTAGATTTTAGATTTCACCCCATTCTTGATAACCTCCGAGCACTCTATCGATGTGGTGAACCATCTGTGCAAACCCTTCCCTCTGGGTCCATCCAGCTCCCTTCCTTGCTCTGACGTAAGCTCTGATCTCTTTTATAAATGTGTTCCTGGATGCCTGGAAAATGCAGGCCTGGTTCTAAACATTTATAAGCGCATTAGGCCGGGAATGGTCAGTCTGGCTCCCAAGAAAAATGAAACATTCTCAATCAAATAGACTTGGCTTTTGGATTATCCACTACTGAGCTCTTTCACCCTATGATCCCTCAAATCGGAGCCAATAACCTGTGGATAACTGGAGCGTTGAGCATCGAAAGCAGTCATCACTTTCAAAGTTAATTGAATTAACAACGCTGTCAATACCCCTGTGAGCGTAGCCCCCTGCTCTGCCACATTTGGCTTCACAGCAGCCTTCCAGAAAGCCCTCCACTTACACGTGGACTCCGTTCCATATTCTTGGAAGGCCAATGGTATCAGATGCTTAGGGATGCTCTGGTTGGTATTTTAAGTTGGACACCTGTGGACATTTTTGTAGTGCTACTGGTGATTTCTGAAAAGAGAAGAACTGTAATGATTTTGCTTATCACGTGAGTGAGCCTCTGCCACCTTTTAAGCAACGCAGTAAACCCTTGCTAATTTTAACCTAAACGTCGAGAACCCTGCTGCACGTTAGACAGTGTGCATTTGAGTCCTATAATCAACAAACTTTTTAATAAAACCAGCTCTGCTCAATCAGCAAATGGACTTTCTCTCGTTTATTTGGACAGGATCGTTGAGTTCTGATGATGATCACAGTTCACAGCACACTCACAAATTGATTCCGGTATATTCTGTAAAAAACAATGCAGACCCTGGAATGAGAGGCTGGCTGCAGATCCTGGGGTATTGAATCCTTGCTGATAAACAGAATAGGGTTGCCAGGTGTTTGTGCAAATTACTTGGTTTAGAGGTTAGTAAAATTAGAATCAGCTGTGTTCTTCTGATTTACTTATCATTCATCTGCTCATTTTAGGAAACATTAAATTCATCAGTCAAATCTGATAAGCAGCACACTTAAAGAGCTGGTGTTTCCTTAGTGCCCTGGTTTGTGACAGCTACGTTTACGTGGAAGCAGACAAGACATGCCATTTCCATAAAGTAGACTCCCAAGTTCCAATACACCCGTTTAACTAGGGATGAAGAGTGGAAATGCCTGCATGTGTTGGTCCACGTTAGGATAAAGCCCGTTTTTCTGCATTCTCTGTGCCTTCCTCATTGTATGCTCATTAAACATGTGCGGCATGCAGTCGTGTGTTTTAATGAAGTTGAGCCTTATTTTGTACCTCAATTATTTGTCTTGAAGAACCAGCATTCTCCAAAATCTCTGTGGTGTCCCATCATGGTCCCCTCCGGGAAATGGGACTGGCCTGAAGCATCAGTGTTTGGGCTAATGGCAGCTGATCTGCCTCATAGTTGATTCCCAAAAGGCCCACCTTTTGCAGAACTCTTGACTGAATAGAACAGTGTACTAGTGGGTTAGTATCAAAAGGTGGTTATTTTACAGGAGAGTCGTTATCATGAGGCTTCAGGTAAAAACAATAAAACAAGCTTTTTTTCTTCTTCACTAGAGCTGCCTTTTTATCTATGTTCCTAAAATCCCTGAACCTTTCAGGCCAAACAGAATCAAACAGAGGGTGTTTACTTGGGGAGGAGACAACAGGGAAGATCAAGGAGAGAACCGCAGGATATGCACCGAGGCCTGGGCTCCGTGATGCGGCCGAGTCCTTGATGTCAAGCAGGAATCAATACACCTCTTGAGTCCCGTTTAAGCCTCCACTTCATCTGCACTGTGGTAAAATTGTGGCTGCAGGCAGCAAGTCCCGATCAAGGTCAGGCAGCCCTGTGCCTATGTGAGTCTCCCCAGACCCCTTGCCTTCTGCCTCACAGGGGCCACAGTCAGCTGCCCCCCAAAGTGACAACAGCAGCCCGAGTGCCCAGCGCGGACCAGATGCCTGCAGCCCCTGTTGCCAGCCATCGTCATATGAGTGTGTCCAGCCCTTGGCTTGCGTGGCCAAGAGCCCAGGCTGTGTCTTAGCAACCTGCGGCACTGTGCCCCTGCTGACCTGTGAAGCCCTCCCCGGCTCCAATGCATTACAGATCCCCCAAAGGTCCTTGTGCACATCGCACCTTCATGCCGTTAAACACCACCACAGACTGTTCTAGAAGAGACCCAGAGAGACGGAAATTCTTTCTGTCGCACAGCTTAAATAACTACAGGATCCTAGTATCCATGGGAGACTTGGAGATTCTTCCCTGGGAAGGCATTGCCTGAGCATGTATTTTAAGGGGATCCTAGGGGCACATAGGTGGCTCAGTGGGTTAAGTGTCTCCCTTCAGCTCAGGTCATGATCCTAGGGTCCTGGGACTGAGCCCCGTGTTGGGCTCCCCGCTTGGCAGCGAGTCTGCTGCTTCCTTTCCCTTGGTCCTTCCCCACTTGCCCTGCTCGTGCATGCTCTCTCTCAAATAAACACCTCAAATCGTTTTGTAAAAATGTTTATTCTTTTAAAATTTCTTTTCAGTGTTCCAGAATTCATTGTTTATGCACCACACCCAGCTCTGTGTAATACGTGCCCTCCACAATACCCACCTAAAATCTTTAAAAAATAAAACTAAGGGGCTTCTAGAGACCCCTGCCTACATACAGAGTGTTCTTGCTTTCTGAATCCTGAATTTAGCTGTTTCCCTCAATTCCTCCTAAACTTGCCTTCTTTGAGTTTGGTGTGGATTTTCCCACTCTGTGGGAACTAACTTTCTCCTAGGCTTCCTTCCTCCCTGACCCAAGTCAGTGGGTAATTTCGGGGCCCCTGCAACATGGAGATAAACTGTGGAGAATCCCATAGGAGTGGGCCTGAACTCTGCCAAGGGTAGGGGACTGAGCAGCAAGGATGGGCTCAGATCTGTCATTAGTGAGGTAGTTCCTTCTGGCCTGGTCAGCCCAAGGTTCATGACCCCTGTGAAAACAGCCTGGAGATTTGTACCTCTCCAGAATTTAGAGTTTTCCTAAAAACTCCAAGAGACAGAGTTTCGGTCCAAGAGACAGTTCTGGGGATCCTTGCCCACAGCTATGCTCTGGAATTCTGATCGGAAGCTTTGGGGTGTTCAAGAAGGCCTGCAGATGGACCTTCTTGAGACGTCTGCTGGTCTTTTAGAGACTTTGTCCCTCCTGTGTTTTGTGACCTTTTTTTTCAACCAAAGTGAGCTGTTTCCTTAGATCCATCAAGGAATGGCAGTGAAGTGGCCTCTTGGATGTTTTGCGATTGCAGGGAACTCTCTGCTGGCAAGTGAAATGCCATCTGTTCCTTTCCAGGAACCACTGAGCTATTTTCAATGTTACTTGTTCGCAGAGATGAAGTTTGAGACGCTGTTTCCTACTGCTCCTTGGTTGTTTTTCCTGTGGTTCCCTCGTCTGTCTTTCTTTAGTTCTTGCTCCTGCTATCAGAATATGCATGTTTATTAACTCAGTTAACCAGGGGAGGAAATGAAAGGGTCCTCCCGTGACAGGGGATCGTCAGACATCTCCAGGGCTCCAGGATGGCAACTCTTCAATGAAGTCAGGCTTCAAAGGCTTAGGGTAACTAACTGTCTGATGACAATCTCTCACCGATTCACGTACTTCTGATGCTCAGTTTTAAAAGGAAATATCCACCATGCTAATTATTTACACTTCCTGTGTTTAATTATAGTTTGAAAATGAGATCATCACCAAGCTGGATCATGAAGTGGAAGGAGGCCGAGGAGATGAACAGTACAAAGTGTTATTTGATAAAATGTAAGTGTTGATTAACAGTAGGATTTATGTCAGAACAGAGACAGAGAGACTGTGATTAGACTACAATGAACCTTGCAGCCCAGAAAGAATTAAAATGTGTTAATAATGGAAAATATTTTAAATTGCACCTCAGTCAACTTTCCTTTTCTGAGCGTGATTAACAAGGTGTGCATAATTATTTTTCAGCCTCTTGGAGCACTGCAGGAAGCACAAATACCTCGCCAAAACAGGAGAAACTTTCGTCAAACTCGTTGTGCGCCTGATGGAAAGACTCCTGGATTACAGAACCATCATGCATGATGAGAACAAAGAAAATCGCATGAGCTGCACTGTCAACGTGCTGGTGAGTGAAATGCGAGTTCATTAAATTTCCAGTCTTCACAGGGAGCCAGAAACTGGACCAGAAAGTTCAAAGGCCTCATGGCAGCTGGCCTTGGAGCGTTTTGTGGGGGGAACTCAGCCTCCTTCGCTCATTTCCTCGTCTGCTGTGGGGAAGGGCAAATGAAGATGAGTCCTGCTGCTCCACTGTAAACAAGTCTGCAGAATCATCACCCCTGGGGGTTTCCAGGTGGTTCTTCCTGGGGCTGAGAATGATCAGCCAAACTGTTTTGTTGCCAGGTAGCACCCTCCTTGATGACAGGTGTCTAGGGCTTCGTCATTAGGAGATTGCAAACATGTCCTGTTGTGGGTTGAGTGGTGGCCCCCATGAGATGGGTCCAGCTCCCAATCCTCAGAACCTGTGACCGTACTTGGGCCAAAAGCCTCCTTACAGATGTGATTTAGTTAAGGGTCACAAGATGAGATTGTCCTGAATTACTGTCCAGTTGGGACCCTAAATCCAATAACAAGCATCCTTATAAGAGACAAAAGGAGATGCACAGAAGACCACATGAAGGTACAGGTAGAGACTGCAGTGATATAATTACCAGCCAAGGGGCTCTTGGAGTCCCCAAAAGTGAGGAGTGGCTGGGTGGGATTCTTGCCTGGAGCCTTTAGAGGGAGCATGGCCCTGGTGATGCCTGGATTTCCGACTCTGGCCTCCAGAACTGTGAGAGAATATATATCATTTTAAGCCACCAGGATTATGATGATTTGCTACAGCAGCCTCGAGGAACTAGCTCATGGCCTCTTGAAGAGCGGGGGCTCGGGTAAATGTGGCCGCTGCCATCCACAGTCCTCTTGCACACCTGCTATCACTGTGACATGGCCAGGTCCTACAGACACCCCCTTCCTGGCTTAGCGGTGGTGCAGAGCTCGGGGCAGTGCACTTTCAGGAAGCTTGATGACAAGCTCAGCTGCAGGGAGTGGTTGGCCAGCCTCGTCACTGTCAGGAACCACGTGACTCCTATATCTCCCTCCAGAGCTCTCTGCCCCTCTCTGCCTCATCCTCCTCTGTCACTCCCAGAAGGAGCCAGAAAAGCAGACTCTTGGCCCTGAGAGGGTTTGTTTTTATTGCCCCTGCCTGTCCCAAGGCAAGAATGTGAGAAAGCATATTCCTGCTTCGGGCTGCCTACTTCACTTCTCAGGAGCTTGTATATCACCATCTGGTCGTTAGATGACATGTGGATGTTCTGCCCTCACTTCATACTGTCTACCTCCATTGGAATGGACTTGTAGGCACTTTGAGCTCGTGGAAGTGGACTTTTGTGCCAAGAGGAATATGACCCATCCTTCATTCTTTAGAAAACCACCAGAGATGTGATAGGTTTAAAAACACATTTCCACCTTCCATCCAGTTTATTGTCAATACTGAATTTGTACTTTGCGTGAGAAACTGGAAACTGAAGGCTCATGGGCCACCTCAGCCCCTGCCTTCTGTGGATAGGCAGCCAGTTCTCACTAATGATAAATACCATCTGTAGCAAGTTTTCTTTTCCCTAAACATCCAAATATGGAGGACTTCTGGTTTCCAGTTTAAAAGGAGCTTGGACTCTTCACCATAAGAAAAAAGCTGAAAAACCAAAAATCAACAAATCTTCTTAGTTCTGTCTTTCAGATCTGCAGGGAAAACTGCTGCCCCCCAGACTGGAGAGGCAAGAGAATCCAGTGAATGACAGCTCAGTGGAACAGAAACCATCCCTAGGGCCAGGACTAGCTTAGATGCCTCTTACCTAGTGCATTGTATCTGCTGGCGACCTGAAATTACAAGGCATACTAAAGGCAGAAAACACAGTTTGAAAAGAGAGAGCAATCATCAGAGCTAGGCTTGGATATGGCCCAAGTTTTGGAATTTTAAGCCTGGGAATTTAAAAGAACTATGATTAGTATGTGAAGAGCTCTAATGGAAAAAGTGGACCTTATGCAAAAATATTGAAGTAATACAAGCAAAAAGATGGAACTCTAAGAAAGAACCAAAAAGAAATGCTAGAAATCCAGAACACAGTAATGGAATAAAGAATGTCTTTGGTCTCTTCTTGTTTTTTAAAGACCTTATTTATTTATTTGTTTGTTTGTTTGTTTGTTTGTTGATAGAGAGGCAAGACAGGGAGAGAGGGAATACAAACAGGGGGAGTGGGAGAGGGAGAAACAGGCCTCCCACCAAGAAGGGAGTCTGACAGAGGGCTCGATCCCAGGACCTCGGATCATGACCTGAGCTGAAGGCAGAATGCTCAATGACTGAGCCACCCAGGTGCCCCTTTCTTTGATCTCATTGGTAGACTGGCCAGAGCCAAGGAAGGAATCAGTGAGCTTGAAAGTTCTAAATAAGTACGTGGATGTCATAAGGGTCTTAGGCAACTGTGAGTATTATGTGCTTCTGGCTTCTGTCCCTGAGATCTGGCCTACTGCTAAGTTTGCTTTTATAGTCACCTGGAGGCTAGTTGGGTGAGGGCCCCAGTCTTTTGCTCAGGAATGCCCTGACCCTTGCTTCATTGTCTTCCTGCATTCTAACAGCTGTTCAGAGAAATTTGCTTTTATAATGACAAAATGATTAACATGAAATAGAAATCAATATTTTCCTGTTTGAGAGAAATGGAAACCTTTTAAAAATAATTTCCTACTATGGACATACTTTTCTAGTGCTCACTAGGATTTTTAAGGGGATCTAAGAAGCTGATTTGTGTCCAGAGGGAAGAATTATTAGTACGTTTCTTCACTTTCCAACTTTGATGATTGAGAATACTATTTTTTTTTTTTTTTTTAAATTTTAAGCAAGATCTCTCATGCTCACCAGGATGTGAAACCTAGTGGAGATGTACTCGGAATGTGGCCTTTTATCATCAGAACCCAGGGGCAGAAAATCAGCTCTCGAAATGCCACCTGCAGTCACAGTTTCTGATGTTAACCCGTGTTCCTCTGCCATACGGAGCCTCACGCAGTACCTACCTGTTGCTGCAGTCAGCACTAGCCAGGCTCTAACCAAGAAGCACACCTGACATCATTAACCTCTCTGAACTTGTAACACCCTGAATCATTCAAGGAAGAGTCAGGTGTTCTATTCTTAGCCTTTTCCTAGGGATCATAAGATGGGTCCCAACCTATCACAAGGCCTTCCCGGGTTTTTACAGACCAATGTTCTGTCTCTTAATAGTCACTACCCAGCTCGTGTTTAGTCACATAAGTAGAAACATAAATATATTTTTATCTCCTAGTCCATTTTCACCTTTTCTCTTGGTACTTTCCTTATGAAACAAATTATGAATATGTATATCCATCTCTAGATGAAAATAGATGTCTAAGCATACATTAGGGATATATAAAATGCACTCTGTTTATTACTAACCTGGAAATCCTAAAGTTAAAAAATAGAATAAAAAAATAATAAATAGAATCAAGAACATAGGATTTATTGATGCTCTTTAAGCCCATTGCCAAATTTCCTTTAGAACCAGTGCTTTTTTTTTTTTTTAATGGAATCAATGGAACATTCTAACTTGTGTGGGTTCATTAATGTGTTACTGTTCCTTGCATTTAAACAAAAATTTTTAAAAATAATTGAGCAGTCACTCTGTGCAGGGACCGGAGTCCGCTACCCGTACCCATCCCTGAAGCACATCTGTTTTACACTAGATCACGGTTGCCCCTGGACAGAATGTGCATTTGTAATGAAGTAGAGTTTTGTTGTCCCCTTAGAGTCGTGCAGTCTTTCATGACTGGTTGGTAATTCGTTGTGTGTCACCACTATTCTACACAGTCATCAAGACAGCCCTCTCTCAGACACGATAGACTCCTTGTTATTTTTTAGATATAAGTTACTTTTTTCGTGGCCCCTTGAGAAAGGTAATTAAGCTGGCTGTCACGAGAATTCTAAAAATCTCAGCATTTGTTGTCATCATGAAGGAACACAGAACTGGAGTATAAAGCAAATGTGTAAGTTCTGGAAGATGGGTGTGTCATGGTGCATTAGCACTGGAGGTCTAGTCCTGAAAGGGTTGCAGAGATCCACAATGATCTACAGAGCTGGAACCTGGCCCAGACCCAGCACCAGTGCAGAGGGGACCTGAGAAGCGGGAATGATGGGGAGAGGGGAGGGGGGAGGGGGTGCTGCTGCAGGGCCCAGAAGTGGAGCGCCGGAGCAATGTGACCTTTTACGTAAGAAACCCACAGTTTTATATAGAAACTGGGGTTTGAGATGAGCGTCCTTCAGTTGTAGAGAGGTTTTGAAGTCCTAGGAAGGGAACAGAACTAAGCACAGGCAGGAAATAGAAGACATTTCCATATCCGTGAGAGAGGAATAAAGGTCACCTGATATGCCCATTGTGAAATTGTAAAGGAGAATGGTCAAAAGCTTGGGAAAAGATTAAAAATACCAGTGCAAAATAGGATAGTATAAAATCGTAGCTTGTAAATACTGGTGAGTTAGAGCTGGAAGTGAAGGGCTCATCCTCTCCCTTTGATGCGGATTCTCTTTGTTACGTCCCTCTGAGTTGTCGGCTGAAAATATCCTCATTACTGAGCCATAGCATATGAACCAGAGGACATTGAAATCTCAGATGCAGCAAAATAGGAAAATCGTGGAGCATTTTTCTAAAGGTGCCCCCTCTTACTTTCTATATTTATTTATCACTTCTTTTCAGAGAGATCAATTTCAGAAGCAGGGTCTCTTTTTTTGCTCATGAAATTAAACAACTTATTCCATCTTAAGGGATAATTGAAGTCCTTTATAATGGTGATATGGACTATGATCTTGGGGCCTAATCCTAGAGTCCTCACATTGTATTCAGGTGCTAAATTTCACACTGACAGTGGCTGTGATGGTGCCTGCCCTCCCTTGGGCCTGGTTAGGTGAGTGTTCTGCGCCTTTTTGGGGCCCCAAATCTTAAAAAAGATTTAAACCTTTAAAAAAATTTTAAAATGTTTATGGAGATGTTTACATTAAGAGATAGAATTCTTTTTTAAAAATATATTTAATTTATTTATTTGAGAGAGAGAGAGAGAGAGCACAACCAGCAGGAGGGGCTGAGAGGGTAGGAGAAGCAAACTTCCTGCTGAGCAGGGAACCCAATGTGGGGCTCGATTCCAGGACCCTGAGATCATGACCTGAGCTGAAAGCATACACTTAACCAACTGAGCCACCCAGGTGCCCCAAGAATAAAAGGTAGAAAGAAATTTTCTTGGTCACATTTTACAGTATGTGGAAATAGCCCATTGCTTATAACCTGCTAATTAATATTTTTCATCAATAAGCATTGAAATACAGAATGTGCTTCCAAGGCCAACTGGTTTCTTTACTGTGGCTTGCAAGGTTGGTCTGTCTGGAACAGCAGTGTCCAATAGAAATTTCTGTGATGATGAAATGTTCTCTCTCTGTACCATTTGGTACAGTAACAGTAGCCCCACAGGGTTACTGAGTCCTCAGGGTATGGCAAACATAACAGAGGGAGCATGGAAGCACCTTAAAATGAAAACACGACAGTCCAAAACCTTTGGGATGCGGCAAAGGCAGCCCTAAGAGGGAAGTATATATATAGCAATACAGGCCTTCCTCAGGAAGGAAGAAAAGTCTCAAATACACAGCCTAACCTTATAGCTAAAGGAGCTGGAAAAAGAACAGCAAACAAAGCCTAAGTCCAGCAGAAGAAGGGAAATAATAAAGATTAAAGCAGAAATCAATGATGTAGAAATTAAAAAAAAAAAATCCAGTAGAACAGATCAACGAAACTGGGAGCTGCTTCTTTGAAAGAATTAACAGATTAATAAAGCCCTAGCCAGACTTATCAAAAAGAAAAGAGAACGGACAGAGTAAATAAGTCGTGAAAGAAAGAGGAGAGATCCCAACCAACACTGCAGAAATGCAAACAATGAAAAGAGAATACTATGAGCAGTCGTATGCCAACAAATTAGACAACCTGGAAGAAACAGATAATTTCCTAGAAATATATAAACTACCATGACTGAAACGAAAAGAAATAGAAAATCTGAACAGACCCATAACCAGCAAAGAAATTGAAGGAGTAAGAAAAAATCTCCCAATAAACAAGAGTCCAGGGCCAGAGGGCTTCCCAGGGGAAGCAAATGTTTAACTTTATTTAATTTTTTTTTTAAAAGATTTATTTATTTATTTAAGAGAGAAAGAAAGAGAGCAGTGGGGAGGGGCACAGGGAGAGAGAAAATCAGAGAATCTCAGGTAGATGTAGATGCCCTGCCAAGGAAGGAGCCTGACTCGGGGCTTGATCCCCTGACCCTGAGATCATGACCTGAGCCCAAGAGTCAGATGCTTAACCAACTGAGCCACCCAGCCAGCCCTAACTTTATTTAATTTTAATTAAATTTACTTTACATCGCATACAGGTAGCATGGCTACTGTATTGGCCACCTCAGGTCTAGAATACCACATTGCCCTCTCGTGGCTCTAGCCAAGTCTGGGCCCAGCATGGTTTAAGTCTTGTTAGTGATACTTACTCCAAGATATGGGATCTTTCATGTATTTTTCATTTTCTAATGACTTTCTAATGTCTAAGGCATCATATCTTTGGGGTAATACCTTTATTTAGCTAAAGACTAGGTTTCAGTCCTTTCAGTGTAGGAAGTGGAATCATTAGCATCACCCCCCGCCCCCCAAAAATTGAAGACCAATGTAAGACATCTTTGTACTTTATGTGAATTTATGGTTCTAAACCAAAGAGCTCGGTCCCTTTGGCTGTGCTTGACACCAGTGGAAGAACCTTGAGTGTTTAGTGCTTATGTGACACCTTTTGTAGAACAGGTTTCTTAAAACAGTGTTGTGGTCTGATTTTTCAGAATTTCTACAAAGAAATTGAAAGAGAAGAAATGTACATAAGGTATGTCAGCATCCCGCTTGTCCGTACCCTCTGCAGGTTTATGATAATTGCTGTTTGTCAAGTGCGTGCTAACAACTGTTGTATGACCACAGGGGTTTATCTTGTAGGAGTCATGAATCCTGGAGGTTGAATTTGGTGTATCCTGACTCCTGTGCAGATGCCAGTGCTGACATTTCGGGGGTCATATTTAGCTAAATACTATTTCACAGGGTTTTGGTATCTCTTGACTGACTCATGTGGCCCTTTTAAAAAGAGATAAGAGCACAATTTTCATGTTTTACAGTAAACCATATGATCAAATGAGAAATCAGTTTTAATTATATCATAAATAGACAATAGTATATTTTTTCAGTCTATTCTTTTAACTGGTGCTATATTCTGATGTTTTATATTTTCTGCTGGATTTCCCTCCTTCGTTTGCCTTTTTCTCTAGAGAGGGTTGGCTGGGATGGATCCCCTCTCTTGGTCATTTCGAGGGGCCAGTGTCAATATTTAGCAAGATGATAACTTAGAAGAGAATAAGATTATGTTCATGTGGCTTAATGTTTAATGATGTGTTTACTATATCAAGCATGCTCTTCTAACTTGATTTCTAAGAATGTTTTTAGTTTCTCCTTTATTAAAATATACCAAATAAACTTAATAAACTTCTGCAAAAGCAGCCAGATTCTTTTATCTAAAATGTAGTTTACTCTATATTAAAAAGCAATTTTATAACTTTATGGCAGAGAAATTTTTTGATCACATTCAGTGTGATCATTGGAGCTCTTTATTTTTATGGATTTGTGTTTTTATGGATTTCGGGAGGGGGTGCCTTTGTAGTCAATAGAAACGTAAGAAATTACAATCAGACTTCGTGATCTCATTTCACATGTAAGATGAAAAGGAAAGAGAGACCCTTGAAGTACAATTCTGCATTCTTGGGCTGTCTTCATTTTCAACCTGAAAAAGGAGCACTTAAAATTTTTTTACAAAATACGATTATATATTACTCTTACTGGTTTTCCTTAGTGCTTTCTGCACCAAAAGTGTTCAGGGCTTTGGGAATTGTGAACTCTGTGAAGAGAAAATGCAGATACAGTTTACTGTTGAAGGTAGAGTTTAACTCTTGCAATCTTCAACACAAATGATTTGTTGACATCTTAGACGATCACTCTGTTTTGTCATATCAGATACCTGTACAAGCTGTGTGACCTACACAGAGAGTGTGACAACTACACGGAGGCGGCCTACACCTTGCTTCTCCACGCAAAACTTCTGAAGGTAATAGAAATTGCTACATACTTTCATGATTCTGTTATTATAAATTCTGAGACGATTTAAAATTTTATTTTTCCATGATAAATTTTAATAAACCTATAATTTAAGTTCTTATGGATTTTGACTAAATGCAGTGACATAAACAAAGATATTTAGAAGGCACTTTGATGACAGACTTGGCCCTACTGAATGCAGATTTAACAAGATGTTAGAACGAATTATCACTAAGCATCATAAACACCCATTGTTGGGGTGTTTGCTGTCATTGAGTTAGAGATTCTGTAGGTCCTTCTTCATGCCAGCAGGACACAGTAGTAGAGGAGGGTGCTGTCAGTAAGAAGGAATTTCTGAGGTGGACAGTTAAGAGATAAGATGAAACGTATCCCTGATTACCTTAGAGAAGAGGTCACACTGAGATACTGTATTGGTCCATCAGTTCACGTGAGACCTCCCGCCTGATTCTCCTGGAGTGTTGCTCCTGAGCACAGGTCTGGCATGACAACTTTCAGTTCCAGTGATTCTTTTGTTATGCACATATCTTTTGACATTGGTCATTGTTTGGTTGGTTGGTTTTCAATAATATATTCATGCTCTTCCCTCATATCCTTCTCGCCCAGCTAATCATAGAGTAGACCCTCAGTAAATAATGGGATGGGTGGATGATGAATGGATGGATGATGCATGGATGGTTGACTAGTTGGTTGGATTGAAGAATGAAAGTGTGGGTGGGTGGGTGGATAGATAGATGACTGGTTGGATGGTTGATTGGTTGGCTAAGAATGAGAAGGTGGGTGGGTAGGTGGATGGGTGGACGGATGGAAGTATGGGTGGGTAGATGGATGGAAGGAAGGAGGCATGGAAGTGTGGGGGGGAAGGTGGATGGATGGGTAGATGGATGGATGGACACATCGATGGACGGATGAGTGGGTGGGTAAATAGATTTATCCAAATGTCTAGGTAGGTGGGAAGGTGGGAAGATGGATGGACGAGTGAATGGATGAAGGAAATGCTATACAACCTCGAGTTTTACATTTTAAAACTTCAGGTGATCATTAGATCATCCTTCCTATTACATCCTTGGAAAAAAAATGAAAAATTATAAAGTAGATAGACAAGAACAATTAGGAGAATTAGAATTTAGTTGAGTGACCCAACAGAAAGACCGCTCGTTCAAGGAATCCTGTTTTCAAAATCAGGACAGCCTTTGAGCACCAAAAACGGAACGAAAGAAAACCAGGAAAGATTACTTTAAAACGGGCATTAAGCAATGTCTGTGAATGATGAGAAGCCATCAGGAGGATACTGTATTGGGAGTGAAACTCCCAAGAATCTTCCAGCCTTTGGACCAACCCCAAAATCTCCAGCATCTCTTGATGCTACAAATCTAAACAGGCTGCTATGGAGACACTGGAGTGTGGGCATTTACCTTTGCTTGAAAACAAAAGGGTCCATGACAAAGAAAAGAGGAGAAGGCTCCATCTGGGGTCTTCATCAGTAGGCATCAATAGACCCCCTTTGGCTTCACAACACATAAAGCTCTCACAAGGAATGCGATTAGGACGATAAAGATCTCCCTTGGCATACCTGACACCAGCCGTACCACTAGGAATTCTAATGGTTTTCATTTCTGAGGACCCCAAATTTCAATAATAAGGCATTTTTGCAAAGACGAAGGTATTTCTTTTTACCAGGATTGAAATGGGGTTGACAAAATGCTCACTCAGCTTCCTCTTTCATAGTACATAAACGTCTGTTGAGCACAGATGGGTTTGTCATAGATCACACGAGGGCATTTCACATCCCAAACCACAGGCCCGGATGCATTATCTTTTCTACTGGGACTCTGGATTTTCCAGTTAAGTGGCGAATGCTCTGTAATTTCTCTCCATATCTTTTACACCATGACGTTTCACAGTGTTCCCTAAAGACGTTTTGATAATTGCAGTCAGCGTGAACTCATGCTGGTTAATCAACTTACGAAAGGCATTATTTGAAAAAAGAAAAAAAAAAGAGGAAGGGGGAAGAAAGGCATTATTTGTATTGCTATGAAAAGTGTTCTTCAACGTGACAGATATATTCTTGTTCATTAACAAAACATTCTCAAATATAATCTTTTTTGGTTATTTTGTCAAAAACAAGAGCAGTAAAACCGTTAGCCTTGAGCCCTAGTAATCAAGTGAAATCATGTGAGTGTTTAAGTGGGAGGGGGAGAGGGATTTTTACTTCCCTGCTCAATATTTTTTAAGTGATTTTAAAATGCAAGGAAGTTATTCGACATCAGAACCTTATTTATTTTATTGTAGTTACACAGTAGACTCACCTACAATTTTACGTTTATCCCCCACGAAGGCAGGACTCTAGCTAGGCCGTGAGAATCCCATAATTAATGATTTGTAGCGACTGGTTGTAGTCAGGATACGCGAGTCTGATTTTTAAGGCGAAGCCTAAAGGTACGACTGCTATGTGAGATCTGAGTGTCTTCTCTGCTGTTGACTAAAATGTTGAGGATCTCCAGATGGAGGGCAGCCCCCCGGGATGCCTCACCTGAGACAGCCCCTAAATCGCCCAGCTCGTGATTCACCTCAGGAGTTACAAGGCGCTATCAGCAAGAGGACGGTTCTGTGATTTCCAGAAACTGCTGGGTTTCTCTTCTGTATGAATCGAGGCCCAGCTTTGCCTCCCTCTTGTCTTTCCTTCCTCGTGGGCTTCTGCACAGAGGTTCTGCACTCATTTCCACGTCCCAGCAGCCCCGAGTGTCCCTGGGACCATGGCCTGTGTACGTGCAGGGCATGGGGGCCTCGCCGTGGTGCATTCTGACCAACAGTGGGCCAGGGGTGGCACTGGACACACCCTCGCCTGACCTGTCTTGTGCTTTGCTTTGGCCTCAGTGGTCGGAGGACGTGTGTGCGGCCCACCTCACCCAGCGGGACGGGTACCAGGCGACGACACAGGGCCAGCTGAAGGAACAGCTCTACCAGGAAATCATCCACTACTTCGACAAAGGCAAGGTAAAAAAAAAAAAAAAAAAAAAAGACTTTTTTTTTTCCTCTGCTTTCCTTTTTATGTGTACCTTCCTACAGCACATGTCTTGTAACATAGGATGTTTGTGGAATCGGACACTTGTCACAGACTGTGTATTGGAAGGTTTTATGCATGGTCCACCTACTGGGACTTCTAAGTAGAAATCCTAGCCCAAAACCCTGCAGTTCTTCCCTTTGCAGAGGCTCTGCAAGTAAGGACTAAAAAGCACAAGTGTTTTGCTTGTCCTGCCGGAGAGCTCTGTGGCTGGAACCTTGATATGGAAAAGCTTCTGGGCACGTAGAACGAATGGATTCCTTTCACAGTTTGTGTTTTTCTGTGAGCGCTGAAAAATGAATCCTGTGGTAAGACCCATAGTGCTCCGTTTTGGTGGATTCTAGATTAAGTGGCTCCCACAAATTATTTATTTCTTGGACTTCTGTGAAAAGGAAACATGCCATCATTTTTCCCAGCCAGTAACAGATCTCATTAGCGTAGTTTGTGATTCACATAAGCCGTAACTATTTGGGGGAGAGAAAAAGGTACCTGAACTTTGGAAGTTTTGAAAATCTGCCACCAAAGGGACTTTGGAGCTCATTCTCGGACTTCCTTAGGATTCTGAACTCCTCTTGGTTACCTGCTTTTCTTTCCTCACTCGGGGGAAGGTAACCAGAGACTCCATGGAGGTACCATGTGTGTCTCCTAGGGCTCCTATAGGAAAGCACTACCAACTGAGTGGCCTTAAATGACAGCAGTGTGTTCTGTCACCGTCCTGGAGGCTCTCAGTCTGACGCAAATGTGTTGGCAGGGCCGTGCTCTCTGTGTGAGGATGACGTAAGGGAGAATCTGTTCCGTGCCTTCCTCTTAGTTCCTGGGGCTGCTAGCCACCCTCAGTGTCCCAAGCTCCGCCTCCGACAGCACATGGCACCCACCCTGTATGTGTCGCCGTGTCCAAATTACCCTCTTCCAGGCCCACCAGTCTTTGGATTTACCGCCCAGTCCAGTGTGACCTCCTCTTCACTGATCACATCCAAGGGCTCTATTTCCAAATAAGGTCACATTCACAGAAACCAGGGATTAAGACTTCAACCTATGTTTGGAGGGAGGGAGCGGGGGGGAGGCAGGACACATACAATTCTACCCACAACAGCACTTAGAGCACAAAAGGATGCTGGCCACCTCTTTTCGTGGCTGTCGATATAGACCAAACCCTGCTGAAAAGATAATGTGTGTTGTATTCATTCCCTACTGTCCTTCACATAGACAAAAAATCAAACTATTCGGAATAGCATGGAGATCGCCCAGAGGCCACTTGGAAATGTTCTGTTGGATTACGCCTAGTCCTGCAGTGGAACAGAATATATTTCTTCGTGGCAACGAGATGCTTTTGTAATTAAGGCTGATTACTAAAATTTTATTAGTTCAGCTGGGGGAACCCTGTTTCTCAGCAAAGTCCTAGAAGAAATGAGGCTGATTCAGCCATTCCTTACCCTGATGACTTCCTGGCTTGCTGTCTCCTGGCCTTGCCTTGGAGTGGGCAGAGCAGGAGAGGGACCTGGGGGAGCCGAATGTCATCAGGGCTGAAGGAATGTGTGCCTTTGCTCATGACCATTCTGGGCTCTCACAGTTTCGATGCCTCCTCTGACAGCGTCGGCCCTGAGACTTCCTCCTGTCACCCCTATTCCCTCCCTCACACCCTGTATTCCGGCCACATCACCCAAATGTGGGGGGGCTCACACACACCAGCCCGGCCTGCCTCTGCCTGGTGGCTTCTGCTTCTCCTGCTCTTGGCTGTTTTCTTCTCATCTCAGCTTGAATGTCATCTCTCCTCTGACCCCACGGTGTCTCTCCTCCTCCACAGCACTCTATAGTTTGCAGTGGTAAGTTTGTGCGTGTAGGTTGTCAGCAGCTCTATCAATAGGCCGTCCGTGCCAAGAACATAGCCGCACATTTTCTTCCCACCGTGTGTCTAATTCTCAAAATGATTGGCATGTAACCCGGTGGGCTTTTGTTGGAGAAACCAGTGAAAGAGTGAATGGATACTCAGCAGTTAAGAGTGACTCCTGACAGTGGGAAATGCTCATTTATCGCAGGTCCGTGGACTGCAATAAATAATAAATCAAAGAACAGAGTCCTTTTCATTTCTAGCAAAGGCAGGCTCGTATGGAAAGGGGAAAGAAAAGAATATGCTCAGTTTAGAGTAGAGTGGTTCTCAACCAGGACCCTCCCGGAGACATTTGAGGTTGGCGTGACTGGGAGAGAAGACAGCCCTCGCCCTGGTGGATGAAGGTCAGGGAACTGCTGAGCATCCTGGGACGTACAGACAGTCATACGACAAAGAATTCTCCAGCCCAAAATGTCAGTATTACCAAGGTTGAGACATCCTGGTTTTGAAAAAGCTCAAGGGACAAAAGATTAGAGGCAGAAAGAGAAGCAGGCAGAGGGAGCGCTCTCGTGTGGTCCTGTTTTCGAAGGAGACACGGAGATGGTTATGGGAAAGTGACCAGTTGGCTTTCCTGGAGTCTGGAAGACAGTGCTTGTTAATCACAGTGTACGAGGGTTGTCTCCACAGTAGCTTTTAGACTTGTCTTGGCAAAACAGATTGAAAAGCACTTTCTGAGGATTTGTTACTTTTCCACCAGAGTGTCAGAGAACCAAAGCCCCCTCATTTGTCGGAAGCTCACTTGGAGAGTGAGCACAGGTGAGGGAGAAAGTTCATCAGATGAGATCTGAAGTACCCGAGTGATTAGCTTCAAGGCACAAAAACTTAGTCTGACGTCAACAAGCATGACATTTCCTGGGAAGAAGAGAACAGAAGGAAGCAATTACTCATCGCCTCCATCAGTCCCGGTGGATAGGAATATGCTAGAGTTTCAGCCACCCAAAGTCTCAGTGGCTCTGGGCCACCCAGGGGTGTTTTTCACTCATGCCACATGTGTGTCCTGCTGTCCCAGAGCCCAGAAGGGCACAGGTTTCACTACAAAGAAACACAGCCATGAAGGGACGGTGAGTTGCAAGTCTGGGCCTTGCACACCCTTGTCCAGAAATGACCCACGTGTTTCTGCTCATGCCATTGGCTAAAGCAAGTCACAGGACCACAGTGGGCCCCGGGGATGGAAGTTCCCAGAAGGAGGGGCAGACGTGAAGCACCTCCCCCTCTGAGGACGTAGAAGTAGACATGTGAGTCGGGCTTCTAACGGGGGCCTCTCAGGGCCCATGGAGATTACCCCAGTAGGTGTATGTTTTAGAAAAGGTGATATACACACAAGTCCCCCAGCTAGTACAGCTCCCCACAACTGGACTTGTGAAAATGGAGAGATCTCACAGAACCTGGTGTTGGGCTTTGATCGCCATTTCTCCATAGGTCAATTTCCTTCTTCCATCAGGGCAGGGCTGGGCATGGCATGCACAGCAGGAGAAAGTGGGCTCCTGTTCCCTGTGCCTAGGACCCTGGAAACTGCCCAGCCGGGGAGGGAGGGAGGTAGGAGGTCACAGAGGGGATCTGATTTGGGCATTTTGTGCCAGATCACTTTCATGTAGACATGGGTGTCCCTGCCAGGTGCAGGCCTGTGCAGGACTTGAGAAAAAGAACGTCCTCTGTGCCTTTTCGGAACACAGTGGAGTAAGACAAGTGGCTGTGCTCATTGCTGCAGATCACCAAAGCTGATTTTGGGAGAGCCTCGATGTACACGTCTCTGTTTGCAGATTGCAGTCATCTTGGGGGGAGCCTATCTCACAGTGGCTCTTGGGTGATGGATGGCAAGTGTTCTCGGCAATGGGAACTTGAGAAGGGCCTCAGTTAATGCGGGGGACCCCTGAGCAGGTGCCCTGCGGAAGCTGGTGCTTAGGTAGTGCTGTGGGACTGTAACCTGAGCATTCTGATCCTAGAGTCACAAGGGGCATGTGGTCATTGGCACCTGAACATAGTCATTGGCATCTGAAGTGTGGCCAGTCCAAACCAAGACGGGCTGTCAGCATCTAATACACGCGGGATTTTTAAGACTGAGTGTAAAATAGAGAACATTGTTCAGAGCTGAGCTGTTTGTGCCAGCAATTCACACGGTCAAGTCCTAATCTCGAGGACCTCTGTCTATGAAAGAGTTGACAAAGCAAAGTGAGGTCACTGGGATGGGCCCTGATCCAATCAGACCCGTGCACTTCTAAGAAGAGATTAGGACACAGACACACAGTAAGGACCCTGTGAGGGCAGAGTGAGAAGAGGTGCCTGTACACGCCAAGGACAGAGGCCTCCCAAGAAACCATCCAGCCGGGGGCTTGGTCTTGGGCATACAGCCTCCAGAACTCTGAGGGGATAAGTGAAGGGCAGATACCCAGTCCATGTACCTTCTTGCGGCCACTAGAGCGACTCATGCCAGCATCAAGTATCTCACTAATTTCTGTGTTCTGATTACGTGCCAGAATGGTAATGTTGTAGGTAAATTTTACTAAAATGAATTCCACTTTTTAAAATGTGGCTACTAGTAATTGACATGACATACTTCCTGTGCATCATGTTTCTATCGGACGGTGCTGATCTGAGCCAAAGACTCTGAGTGTCTAGACCCTGGTCCTGCTGGCACATCCGTCCACGTGCTGGTGTGAAGGGAGGGTTTGTCCTTCACCCTCCGGGGCCGTCTCAGGCAGCTGGGACTGCTTCTCTGCCTGTTGGCACTCGTGCTGAGTGGATATTCGAAAAACTAGACAGTATCTAAGAGAATTAGAACATGGGGACCAAAGCCAAGAAATAATAGAACTTATGTCAGAACGGAAAGGGAAAGCATGATAACTAGCATCAAAATTAGATTTTTTTTTTCTTGTGACCCAATGTCTTTTCTACAATTTGGGGGGAAAAAAACCTGTCAGGAGTGTGGGAGTTATTCACGTCAGGAAATTTGAGGGGATGCGTGAGTCAGAGACTCTTTTATGGCAGAGGATTCTTGGAAGGGAAAACACGGGGCAAATGTTAGGAAAGGAAAGAGGCAGAAACAGAGCTGTGAATGAAGATAAACCATGAGAAACCAAGAAAAACTAACATAGCTTTGTTGGAGCAAGAGGCAGCTTTCTGGTGCTCATTTTATTTTATTTTTAAAATGGAGCATTATGCCCCTCAGGTATGTTGTTCTCTTTCCTGCTTTGACCAAAATCAGTTATAATCTCATTCTCAGGTTCCAAGCTCTGAAGGAGGAGTCATGTTCTCTCATTGTGATTTGCGTATTTAAGTGCCTTTGGGAATGACAGCCCCTGACCGATGCACTCTGATACCTTCACTGGCTGGGCCAGGATCCTACCTGAGGCCCCGCTGAGCCCTTCCAGTCTTTGGACAGAGAAGGTCCTTCTAGAGCCAGCTCATCCACAGTCCTCTTTGCATGAGCTCTCTCTTCCCGGCGTCTAGTCCCAGGGGCCTGCCCCCCTCTCCCTGCCACTCTTCCCCGGGGGCCACCACACTTCATGAAACATACAGTAAAGTGTGTGGCCACAGTATCTAGCATGGCTTGAAGCACTTCAAAGATTCCCATGCCCCTGGGGCCCCCCACCTCCTCCTTCAAGCCTCTCTCTACCCACAACATCTGGCCTTTGTCGAGAAAAGGTCAGATGCTCTTTGATTCCTAACCGCCTGGACTTGCCATGGTCTTCCCTGGGTGTGGAAGGTCCCTTGTCACCTGCTGTTGTGTTCCCACGCTCTCTCCATGTTGGACCCTCCCTGCCCCCATCATCCATGAAGATGTCTCCTAGGCACCCTTTGCCCTGGCCTTAGAACTATTTCTATGTCTCCTGTCTCCATGCTTTGAATATCTCATTCTTTTCAGCCCCCTGAGCGCCCGGGGATCTTGGTAAAGTGCAGACTGGGATTCAGTAGGTCTTGGGTGGGGCCTGAGGTTGCGTATTTCTAAGCAGCTCCTGGTAATGACAAGGGAGCAGGTCCAGGGACCACCTCAGTCACCAGGCCCTGCTTTGGCTGAAGCTCCTTGAGCTTCTGTGTCCCTCTCAGGGAGACTGGGTCTTCATAGAAACTGGACACTTGGGTGAAAAACGTTTTTAGTAAGCTTTACTTTTGAGAGCAGTTTCGGGTTCACAACAGAATTGAATGGGTAGTGCAGGGAGTTCCCCTCCCCCTCCCCCCACCCCTACCCTGACACAGGCGCTGCTCCACCAGCATCAGTGCTGCCATTCTGGCTCGTCCTTTACTGAGTGGAGCACCTTCCAGCCGGCACTTGAGCAAAGACTCGGGAGGGCACCGTCACTCAGACCTACCACAAAGTGCCTTCTGTTGGGCACCTTTGTCTCCTCTGTGTGGTCTTGCTTCCTGGCTCAGACTCTGAGTCCCTGAGAGATCTAAGGGGGCAGATCCCTGAGCTCACTTCTGCAGTGTGTGAGCTCTGGGGGGGCTGGGAACGCTTCCCCAGCCCCCTTTCCCAAGCCTGATGCTTGCTGGTTCTCCAGCACCACGTTCACTGCAGAGCCTACAGATCAGACAAAGATCATCTTGCAACACCTGAGCCGCTTTTCCTTCCTGGATTCTGTGCATCTTCTAGAAACGGCAGTTCTCGGTCAGGATGGCTGCGGGGGCTCCTCAGTGAGTGAGCAGGACCGGGAGGGCGTCCGGGGTGGGCCACGCCCTCTGATTTCATTGCTGACCCAGGTTCCATCCCCAACGCCGTGATCTGCGCGATCGCGGGATGCAGGATCATTTAAATCACAAGCATTTGGTGTGATCTCACATTTATTTCATCTTAAGGAGAAAACATTACAGCTCTGATTTAAAAACATATATCCGGGTAAGGGGACCTCACGGCATCGTTGGATTTAAAGGCTGGGGATCACGAAATTCTAAAATGGAAACTCAGTAGGGCCTCAGTCTGGCAAAAGTATGACTCAGTTAAAGCTTCATCGATGCAGGCTGTCACCATGTGGCCAGATCCCTGTGTAATTAAGAAAGTCTTCATTATGTCCTTAATGTATGGAAACTTTACGCATTCCAGAGCTCATTTGCACTGTTAAATTTATTCATCTTCCCAAGGGACACAGGGACAAAATCCAAGGCAGGGACGTCCCTCAAACACCTTGGCGGGCAGTGAAGGAGTGGGCGCCCGTGGAAGGCGTCCCAGGGGCTGCGGGGACAGCGGAGGACAAGGGACCAGGCTTGGAGTACGTTAAAACTTTCTCTGCCTTTGTGCTCTGAACACTGGAACACTGAGTGGATTTTCTGCTGCTTAATACCGGACACTCCGGCTTTTGAATTATGTCCTGTTATCTTTCCGTGTTTCTTCCACACGAAGTCATTCTTCTATTTTTGCCTTTCTATCGTTTTAAAAAGTTTTGAATGTCTTTCCGCCAAGCTCTTGGGCTTTTCATCTTTTTCTCTGTCTCCAAAAAACGTCATTTCCATCTGTTGCCCCTTTCATTCTCTTGCAGTTCTTCCTTCCTGGGCTAATAACCACTCCTCGCTCCTTCTCCATTCTGTTCTTACCACCCGTTTGAGCGTCCCCCTGGAAGCCTGCTGTCGGGTTTCATCCTGGCAGACGGGTGTTCTTTCCCGAACACGCGCTGCATTGTCTGCCTTATTGTGTTTGGTTGAGGCCTAGTAATTTTCAATAAAGCCCTTAATCCAAGTGCTTCGCTGAAAATTACCAGGCTTCTCTATGGAGGATGAGGCAAAAATAGCAGCCGCGCTATCAGGAGAGCGGCGTCGGAGTGCGGGAGTCCGCAGTAAGCCGCGTTAAGCCACCTCGGAAACTGGGAAGCAGCCCGGCGGCGCCTGGAGAGGGAGCAGGACTGCTGGCCGGCGTGCGGGGCGAGGCTCCGACTCGGCTTCCAGCCGCAGCTCCGTTTCCTTTTCCCTTAAAATAACCTCGCCTCGACAAAGTTCGCACTTTGCCTTGTGCCCAAGTCAAAAATGAGGCATCGCGCGTCTTCCTGTGAACTAAAAATAGGGATTTGGGGAGCCAGTGTCTGCATTTGGTGAAATGAGTCCATTTCTTCTCGAAGTCTTTGGGGTGAAATTTTCCCATCCTATGAGTTTCCCTTGTAAAGCGCTGCGGCGATTGCGGGAATTCAGGCACAGGCAGAGACACCGTCTTCCTGGGTTGCTCTCAGCATCCCCAGATGTTTGGGCGTCTGGGTATTTGCCAGCATCTGTTCAGTAGGGAGAATCTGACCTGCTAATGTGTTCCCAGAGATCACATTGATACTTATTTGCTCCTATAAAAAAGGAATAAATTTGTCTTTTTATCAAAGCATGAGCAAAATCAGTGCTTAGAGTCTGTAAACACACTACTCCCCACGGTCTGCAGGGTCCCTAACAGGTGTTCCATGGCCAGGGCTGGAATGACGGAGGCCTGCCTCCAGGGGGGCTAGTCCACCCCCGGGCTTGTGTGCAAGCAGATACGTAAAACCTTCCTCTGGTCCGTCATGCTGGTGGGTTCTGGGTGTACCAGTCTAACAGGTGTGGGAGTGACTGCTTCTTTTAGGGAGAAAGGAAAGCCTTCCTGGAGGAGGTGACACACAGATTGGCTCCTGAGGAAGGAGATAAAGTTTGCCTGGCGATGGCTGGGAGAAGCAGAAATGGTAAGGAGTGGGAGTCGTGCTAGCTCACGGAGGGCTCCCGGGCCATCTTGCTTTTCTGGGGATGCCAAGGAATGTGTCTACAGGCTGGGGGGGTGAGGGGTCCCAAGACACACGGATGTAGGAGACTTGAGAGCCACTTAGCCCTTGGCCTCGTACGTCTCCTGAGGATTGGATTTACTGCATCAGGCACAAGGAGCCCTTGAGATCACATGAGAAGAGGCAGCGGTGACTTCCTTTTCCTCTTGCCCAGCAGAGGAGGGCGGTGTTGCTGGGGGCGTGAGGGGTGGAGACCTGCGGGGAGGCCAGAGCAGCTGTGCAGGCCTGGGATGCGGGGGCCCCAGGCAAAGTGGCCGGCAGCAGGGATCACAAAAGGGAGGTGACGTCTCCAGAGACTTGAAGTCAGCTGATCACGGAGTGCCTCTTAAATGGGCCGATGTCAGAAGAGCAAATGCTGGAGGAGCCAGGGTGCCCGGCACAGCCCAGCAGCTTGAGGCAGAGCGAGGGCCGGTATCCTCACCTGGCTACGCAGTCGGAAGGGGCGCTCCAGCTAAGCCCAGTGAGGTTTGACTTCCCACGAAACAGTTAAAGCCATTCCGAGGGACAAGGCTCCGTTCCTGGCACATGTTCCCTCTCTTTTCCGAGTAGTTGACTCTCCAGCAAGCAGTTCCCCGGCTCTGTGATGCCCCGTCACCGTCCACACATCCCTGGTGTGCCCTCCCCCACTGGTCTCTGTCCCTGTATGCTCTGCTTCCGTCCTTTTGGAGGGATGGGCTCTCCATGCCCCTATCCTGTGCCCCGGAGCCCCTCGCCTGTCCCTGGACGTCAGGCCAGCCTGTCTGTCCATGTTTTGCTCTCTGTAGGCTAATAATACATATTTGCCTACATCCGTGCCCTTGTTTCTCCCAACTTAAGAAGTTCTCTCTCTTTCTGACTCCTCTCTCCAGCCACTGTCCGTCTCCTCCTTCCCGCACTGTTCCTCAAAGAGCTCTCTGTCCTCACTTCTGTCCCTCTCCCTGTTCTCTGGAGCCCGCTCCCATCATAGATGCCCAGTAACTCCCCGCGGAACGAAGCAGCATCCCTTCTTTGCTGCCTGACGTAGGCTTTTCTCTTGCAGGACTGCAGATGTCCTGGCCAGAAGAAAAACCGCAAAACCTCTATGTTATAAAGATATCTTTCCTTCCTTGCTTTTCCTTTCAGGGCGTTAAAAGCTGAGCAGATAGTTTCCTGTTCTGACAGGTCTTCCCTTCGGGGAGAAACAGGCCAGGTTCATGACCGTGACTTAGATGGACAGTGATTCCTTGAGTACCTGACTGCTCAGAGGGGCAGGGTTTATTGTTAATGTGGTTTGAGAACCTTGTCATCGAGGCTCCCTGAGCCCAGCCCAAGTCCCAGGTCCCCCTGGCTTCCTGCCCCATCTGATCAGCTTTCTCAGGTGCTGACTCTGTCTCTGCGCCCTCAAGAGGAGGACAATATTATGACTGCCCGATCGGGCAGCTCTGAGCTGCAGACCACAGAGACAGTGCACCTGCTGGGCTGGGAAGGGGGAGCCTGACCCTGTCCCTGAGAAATGTCTTTGGAAAAATGTGGCTCCCTTGATTTGATCAGCCGACGCCAGGTAAAAACACCAGGACCCAGGATAGGGTTTGGCTCAGAAAAGCAAGAGGCCTAGAGAGAGGGTGAGGCCTGCAGGGTCTCTGTTTTTTCAGCTGAGCCACAGCCCTTGGAGTCACGTGACCCTTCTCATGACACATTTTCTCTGGGACTCCCTCCCCTCCTGCTAGAGGGACTGGAAAGAGACTGACGCACAGGCTCCTGGACCTGCTTACTGGACAAGACCTAAATCTGTTTCTGGGCTGCCTCGCTTCCCTCTGTGCTGCGGGACCTCAGCTGGAGTTCTGGATTCTTCCAGGCCATAGCACCTTCATCCATTCAGACATGAGAGACCTACATGGGATGGGAAATCCAGAGGTTGCTGAATAGGAGTCTTCCCCCAACAATTGCCTGGAGAAACAGCTGACTTGCAGAGGAACGGCTGAAACCTGGCATCCCATAACACGTCTTCACTGAGGACTCCTAGGGGGCTCAGTTGGTTAAGCATCTGCCTTTGGCCCAGGTCATGATCCCACGCCCACGGTCCCAGAATCAAGGCCCACGTTGGCTCCATGCTTATCAAAGAGTCTGCTTCTCCCTCCCTCTGCCTCTGCTCATGTGCTTTTTCTCTTTCTCAAATAAATAAATAAACAAATAAAATCTGAAAACAAAACAAAACAAAAAGCGTCTTCACCAGTGAGTCACTTAAACTAGTAAGTGAATTAAACTAGCATTGTCCGCGCGGTCCAGCGAGTCAGCGCCAGCCCGAATTATCAGAAAGGGACGGTTGTCCCGGCTGGCGTCTTCTCTCTCGTCTGCCACGGCTCCTTGGTCCAGGGAGGTCAGTGTTGTTCTGCCCGAGTGGCTCACCATCAACTGAGTCGTTCTCCATAGGAAATCCGTAGCTCTTCTGTTCTCTACAGCCACTGCTGTCTGGGAATTAAGGGAAGAGTTTCATCAGAGGAAGAAAAAAAAAGAGTTTCGGGCGCCAGGTGGCTCATTCGGTTGAACATCCACCTTGGTTTTGGCTCAGGTCATGATCTCAGGGTCATGAGATCCAGGCCTGCAAGGAGCCTGGTGTCTGCTTGAGATTCTCTCTCTCTCCCTGCCCCTCCCACTTGTGCGCGCTCTCTCTCTCTCAAATAAATAAATCTTTTTTTAAAAAAAGAAAGGAAAAAAAATTATATTCATGAAACGTGAAGAAATGGGACTTCCAGAAACTGGGAGGTTCAGAATGGTGGGGACAAGATGGTCCTCTCAAGCCTGAAGGAGCCAAGACCCTCTGACGGCAAGAGCTGGTGGGACGGCGCTCTGCGCTGCGAGGAACCCGCGGTGTCAAGACGCGGTGAAGTGGGTTAAGGATTTTAATCAGAAAACAGGCCCATGTGAGGATCTGGTGCTATTTCATTCAGGGCTATGGTAAACCTCATTGCCTAGCCCAGAAGCTGAGGCAGGACGTTCAAACCCACAGGTCAAAGCAATTCTTTCCTGGAGGTCATCTCGGTCTTGATCGCATGGAATCTGTCTTCTCCCTGGCACTGAAGCATCTTTCAGGGTGTTCATATCGGAAATAGGAATTGCCCCCCCCCTGCTCCTTTGAGCCCTATCCAATTAAAATCTCCCTAATGCAGAATCCTTTAAGGCCCTGGGCGGGGGAGGGAGTGGGGAGAAGGTGTATTTATAGAGAATCTGATAGAAAACACAATTGTGTCACCTTAGGGTGAGTCGGATAAGATATTTACTCAAGACTAACATTTCTTTTAAAAACAATTACTTTTGATATGTATCTAAAGCATCTCATCTGTCTTTTAGGATAAAAACAGATTAAGCTTTTACTTGGTAATAAATTAGATGCCCAAACATTCTAGGCAGCTAATAGAGTATGTGTTTGCTTGCACAAAACTTAAACAAAATTCTCTTGACAGAGAATCACAAGTAAAGGTAATGTTTTCTTTGAAATGGAAAGACTCTAAGGAATTGGTCACTGGAGCTTTAAAGAAATACAAAGTGTGAGAGGCTTCTCCTTCCTAGAAATGTGAGTTTGGGCTCCGGCAGAGGACCCAGGAGGATCTGAGGCTGCAGATTAAAACAGAGAATGCAGGGCAGCTCTGAACGCTCCAGCGGGATGGAGACTTGATGACTTTAGGGAGGGGAACAGGTGCGCGGACCCAGGAAGGTCACCTTGGCCACTTTCTCTTCCCTGGGCACTGGTCCCATCTCAGAAATCTTTCTCTACTCTGGGCTTATTTTTATTTTGTCTTGCAGAGTATTAAAGTGTAACTCTTATTCCAGAATAGCTTTTTTCCTCCTAAAAAATAGCAGATGGTTTATTTAAGTAGTGGCTCTAAAGAGTATTTTATATTTTAAATCTATTGGGCTGTTTATTAATAGATAAGGCCCACAATGGTCATTCTCCTAAGAAGCAAAGACCAACCAGCAGAGGACTCCTTAGCAACAAGGATGTGCCAGGAAGGGGCCCAGCAGCTTGTTTCTCAGCAGGAGTTCATGGAGTTCAGCTGGGGTTCATGGTTAGCCTAGTATCCTCTCAAACCCATCCCAGTAGGAGGGGGTGGGAGAAGCTGGAAATGCTCTGACATCATCGTCGTTACGGGCTGAATGTTTGTGTTCCTCCCTCCCCACACCGAACCACCAAATTCATCTGTTGATCTACCACCTAATAGTATTCGGAGATGGAACTTTGGGACGTGATTATGTTCATATTGGGTCATGAGTAGGCTTGGCGCCATGATGGGATTCCTGCTCTTCTACGAAGAAGAAGAGAGCTCGCGTAAGGCCCTTGGAGCACACGGTGAGAAGGTGCTGGCCCACAAGTCAAGACGAGAGCCCACATCAAGAACCGAATCTGCCTGCACCTTGATCTTGGACGTTCCAGCTTCTAGAACTGTGAGAAATAAATGTCTGCTGTTTAAGCCGCCCCATCTACAGTGCTTTATTATATATAGCAGCCCAAATTATGACAGCCATCAAAAGCAAGAACTTTGGAAGAAGATCCGGTTGAGCCAGGTATACCTCTCTGTGCCCTTGGGCAACTTACTGATCTGTCTGATCCCCAACCTCCTTATCTGCAAAATGGGTATAATGAAGTCCCACCTGACAAGGCAGGGGATTTGCTGGACAGAGAGCAAGCTCGGAGTCACTTGTCCTGACTTGAGCACTGCCATCTTGTGGGAATAGTGGCAGTAGGGAAACGGATGGTTCCTGGCTGCGGACATGTGGGGGACATGTGGGGGACATGTGGGGGATGGTGCCATGCTTTCCTGGTTTGAAGTCAGCAAACTTCAGTTCTTTTGATAAACATTCTTGAGCAAACCCTCGGCTGTGGTCCAGTGGTTTCCACTAACGCTCAGTTCCTCAAGGGGATTGCGGTCACTGAGAAGGAATGACAGAGAAGCACTTCAGTTTCTCTACATAACCAGAAGGTTGGAAGTCAGGGGATGCTGGGTCATCGAGAGGGCATGAGAGTTGGCACCCAGAAAGCCTTCCTGGAGGAGATGGTTCCTCCATATGTGACCTATTCTTCTTGAGTAAACCACTTAATTTTCCCCAAGAAAAATAAGGGAAGTTCAGGTCTTACTGTATGCATCAGCAAAGTATTCTGTATGTCAAAATTTATCAGCTTTCTAATAAGTCAGTTACCTGATTGGAAATCCTCTTTCAAACTAATACCCCAGAAAGTTCCCTCTTTCAGAGTTAACACAAAGCAACTCCTTGTGAGCTTCCATTTGGAGCTGAAATACATCCTCTTCTTTCTGACAGTCCAGCGTTTGTTTAATGGGACAACTGGGGAAAGGAGCAAAGCCAGGCTCCTTGTAGCGTCTCCTGTACGGTGGCTCCTTCCGCTGGCTCCCCTGTTGCTCCGACCAGCGGACTTCAGCAGCCGTGCCTGGCAGCCAGAGAGAGGACAGAGTGGGCCAGACCTGGTGGGCAGACTGCTCTGACCTTGGGCAGAGGCCAGCATGACTGACCAGCCAGTAGTGGACCCGTTTAGTCACTGACGTCTGGTCATGAGCCAAAAGACTGTAGGCTCTAGAAAATGCTTGTATTTTTGTGACATTATTCCTGTGGTGTTTTCAGATTCGGCCAGCGTGTTTCCAGATTGTTAAATGATGTTAAATAAATTCTTTGACTGCATGATTCCGCGTTGGGTTTCTCTTTCTCCTTTTTCTTTCTTTTTCCTCACAGATGTGGGAGGAAGCCATTGCTCTTGGTAAGGAACTTGCCGAACAGTATGAAAACGAGATGTTTGATTACGAACAGCTCAGTGAGTTGCTGGTAAGCCCACTTTTCTTTATAGTTAAATGAACACGGGTGATCTGTGCTTGTTTTTTTGGGATTTCCCTTTCCATTCTAACTCAGAGATTCTCTCCAGGTCTTCTGCAGCGGTGGCCACGGTCCTCCATTTTGTCTAGGAGGATGGTCTTGATGTATTTGCTGGCTGATTCTGGCCCACAAGTACTCACTTATATTCCCAGCAGTGCTTTGGAAGCCAGACTCCACGATTTTTCTGAGCTTTTCTATGTCAGCAACTGCCGGCTCCATGTGTGCACTGCTCTTGGTGGCCCGAGAGACGCTGAGAGTCGCTGCTGGGTTAAAACTGACCCCGTCCATGAGGCGGGTGGGGGTGGGAGAGGAGCCTAGACCCTTCTGCCATTAATTTAGACCAAAATTCTGCCCTTTTAAATTCTTCTTTATTGTATCCCAGTATTTAATTGATACCAGTTTTTTAAATCCTGAAGACTAGCCATTTAATTATAAGAAAAGAACATTTCTGTGGCACCTCTTTGGTTATCAGAAACATGGATAAATCCTACTGGTTACTGAATTCGGCTCTTCTAGTCAGATTCTTTGCTAAACACTGGGGGTGAGTGACAGATTCTGTCAAGGCTACATGGCAAGGTGACCAGATGCCTGTGTCCCGGGCTGAGCCTCCCACATCCTCACACTCCCACCCAACTGGAATTTCCAAAGCTTGAAGAGCCCACCGGAAGATTCTAGAAGAAACTGAATGCTATTAAAACCTGACGTTTTCTTTCTTCCTTTCAGAAAAAGCAGGCTCAGTTTTATGAAAACATCGTGAAAGTGATAAGACCGAAACCAGACTACTTCGCTGTCGGCTACTATGGACAAGGATTCCCCACATTCCTTCGGGTAAATTTTGATTCTGTTGAATCTGAGCCAGGGTTGTTCCCTGGCTCGAGAGCCCCTTCCCATTCTGAGAAGCGATTTGGACTTTGCATTTGTGGGTCAGAGTCTGAATCCGTGCTCTTAACAGCTCTGTGCTTGGCTTAGGGAGTGAAAGAAGGTCTGATAATATTTTCTTTGCATATAAACCTTCCATCTGATTTCTCCTAAACATAACTGGGGATTTACGTGTGTTTTTTTCTTAATTGTGATAAAGTACAGATAACATAAAATTTACCATCTTACCAGTTTGAAGTGATGGTTCCGTACACTGCTGTGCGGTCATCCGTCTGCAAACTTTTTCATCTCTCCAAAGGGAAATTCCATAGCCAGTTAAACAGTAAGTCTGCATTACCCCACTTTCCAGCCCCTGGCAACACCCTGCTCCTTTATGTCTCTAGGAATTGGCCTGTTATCAGTAGCTCATAAAATGAAATCATACAGTGCTCGTCCTTTTGTGTCTGGTCCGTCTCCCTCGGCTTGGTGTTTTCAGGTTATCCGTGTTGGAGCACGTGTCGCTTTCCCCTCCTTTTTATGGCTGAGTAATATTCCACCACACAGTTTTACCATATTTTACTTGTCCATCTGTCCTTCAGTGAACGCTTGGGTTGTTTTGGCTACTGTGAATGATATTGCCATGTATATTTTTAATTATATGAGCAATTGCAAGTGGATTTCCATGGCCGAGTTGCTGGGGACTCTGGGTCAGGCTCCCTCCCTTGGACAGGTGTGTGTCATTTGACACACGATTGAAGACACACTGTGACTGTCCACCGGATGCCCCTTCCCTGGCACTCACAAGGCCAGAGGAGAAGTTGTGTAAATAAATACTTCTTGACCTACTAATAGAATTGTTTGAAGTTTCTCATGGTGCCATTGACCAGTGGGTCATGATTTCTTATCACTCCTTACGATATTTTTTTTAAGACACACGGTTTTCTCTCATGCTGGGAGACCTTGCGTGATTCCTCTGGTTTCCGGGAAGGCGGTCTCTTGCCTGGAATACGGCTGTCTGGGGCAGTTAGATCTGGTCAGGAGGTTTTTCTCATCCCAGAGTGTGTTCCTTTGTCTCTAGTGGTTCTGATCACATGGAAGTCCCTGATAGGGTAAGATCCTCCTTGGTGCCACAAGGAGGAAGGACTTCTTGCTGAGGGCCTGATGTTGTTTATCAGACAACCACCAGTGAGCCTTGCAGGCCTGGTCTGCTCCGAAAAGTGACCTGTTGGTTTGTGCACTCTCTCGGGGTCCTGCGTGACTGGGGCATGGGCCCCGCCCTGTCACTGCTGGTCGGCCCTCTCTCCTTGAGCCAGGACACACCTAAGACAGCAGTCGGTCAGAAGCCCAGATTCTGGAGCAGTCTTCTTACCAAAGAATAACTAAAGGACATTTCATTATAAATTAAGTTATAAATGTTCCCCAAATCAGGGAAGATTTTTGAAATCAATTCTATTTTATATAAAAAACCCAGCTATAGTAGGAGCTTGGAGTCGATGTTGTTAAAGCCTTTAATTAATGTGTATGAATCTGTGGGTGCATTCCCATTTGTGTCTGTAAGAAACAGAGGGACCGACCCTAAACCACAGCTGACCTCTGCTGTGCCGAGGCGTTCCAGCACGTATGTGGCCCTCCAGGGATAGTGCTGTGGCTTAAGGCCACTGACTAGCTCTGCCCTGGCTTCCTGACTTGCTGGGGGTGGGGTGGGCACTTTGCAGTCCCTGAGCGAAGAAACGCCTGGTGTGTGCGGGGAGGGCACACACAATGTGTGCTCCAGGGACCGCACTGGGTCACCTCCCCCGTCCAAAGAACAAAATGCGAAGTGCGAATGAAGAGTTTAATGGGCTTGATTAATATTGAACTGATTACCCAGTTCCCCGCCGCACCTGAATAATTGCATGGGACTATAGCAATATATTTACGATGCTTCACAGATCACCTGTCAGGGGTCAGTCTGACAATGACATTAGCAGTTACAAAAAAGCAGGTGAAATGTTTGGCTGTTTAATGCCTCTGAGAATTGGCTGTCCCTTTTGCTTTGTTTTTCTTTGAGAGTTGGTCTCATTAGGTTGTTTCTTTGGTTTCATTTTTTGGTTGTTTGTTTGTTTGTTTTTTGCCTTCATGTTAATATTTATGGCTCTTACAAGCAATAAATATCTGACTGTATGTATCTTTCTCCCTTATTTTCATGTTTGAAGGGACTGCTTCAGAATGCACAATAATTGACATTTCTAGAAAATGTTAGTGCTGTTTTCATCTGTAACTCACTAGTGTTTTTCTGTTAAAGCCTTTATATACATTTTATTATTGTGTCTTTCTTCCAGTGCAGGGAGTAATAGATGCATGCAAGCTCGCAGTAGCCTGTTACACATTAAATCTTTCTGGATTTCTGAAATGTTTGGCTTTATATGGCCTTAAAAGATGCCCACACTGTGTTTGTATTTCTAATTAAGACTACATATTACTTTGGTTTCTGCTTGACATTATTTTTTCGGGAAAGAGAACATTTTTCTTCCATAATGGGTACTTTAAGACATACCTGAACACAAATTGAAAAAAAATATTCAATTCTTAAACTGTTCCTTCTTTAGTGATCTATAAGGACTCAGATAAGTCAGGGCCAAGGAAGGAAATAAACTGAGTGCCGTAGGATCTCTCTTTATCTTTTAAAAATTAATTAATTAGACAAACTTTAATTTGACTTTGCACGTAGTCTCCAGGAGATGAGGGAAAGAACGTGCAGCAGAATGCTCTCCTGTCTGGCTGGCTGTCTCTCCTCTCGGGCATCTGTCTGCTGGCTGTCTCTCTTCTCGGGCATCCGGCCGGGGTCATGACAGAGGATAAGGCCGCACCTGACTCGCAGCCAGCCAGCCTAGGGTCTCCGGCTCAGGGTCCCCTGGTTGAAATAACAGATCCTGTGAGGGAAAGCGTCAGCCCCAGCCTTCCATTTCTCGGGTCCTGTGGCATCTTTTCCTTGTTACAGTTTTCCTTCAGGATCAGACAGGTGGGCCAGGCAGGGTGTTGGGAGACAGGAGGTATAGGCTCGGGGGGCGTCACACTACCCATTGCCACCTTTCCGTGACTCAGTTGACAACTCAGGACACACCATTGACTTTTGAAGGTACAGAGACCTGCTACATCTTAGAAGCAGAAAATTCCCTAGAGCTACATTTCCTGAGGGACCGTGTCACACCCAGACAGAAATGGCCTCGACAGGGCAGCCTGTGTGAGGAAGAACGCTCGCCTGCCTAACACCCACCCCAGGGACACCTCGCCCTCAAAAAGCACCCCCACTTGGGCTCTCCAGCTCAGAATTTATGGAGGCGACAGAGTGTCATGGGAGATGGACAAAAGCCAGCAGTTCAAAGGAGATCTCTGACACTCTGCCCCCCACTCATCAGTGGGTAATTCTTCACACGAGGCGGCCGTGCGGCGAGGGAAGTGCTGCCATCGCCCTCCGGTTTCTCACCACCAGAGAGGCCGCCGGTCCTCACCCCTCTCTCCTCTGCTCTCGACCCCATTCCCTGGTTCGGCTCTGCCCTTGGCTGCGTCCTCTGAGACGCCGCAGAAGGTCGTGCTCGGGCTCCGAGCGGTGAGCCCCACCTCGGACTCACGGAGTCTCACTTCCTCTCGGGAGACGAAGGCTAGCGCATCGGGGCCTACCCGCAAAGACCCACTTGCCCTCGTGCCTTGACCCTTTCCGCCCGCCTCACGCCCCCCAAAGGTGGGCCCCGATGGCCCCCTCGGTCCCCCGTGGTTCTAGCCAAGCGCCGCTGTCGCACGGAAGCGCAGCCGCGGCCGTCGGGCGTGTGGCCTTCGGTGCTGCTTCGACACCGGCGACTGCTGTGCGCGGCCGGCGCAGTGCTGATTAACAAGGCTGGTGCACTTCCAAGCTGTTCTTCAATCAGCGGCTTTAAAAAAGGAAAAAGAAAGCATCTTTCGAAGATCAGTGCGTTGGCACGTGCGTGGGTCCTGGCCTTCCCCGCTGGTATTTGATGAATGTCATTGTTTCCAGGGGAAAGTTTTCATTTACCGAGGGAAGGAGTACGAGCGCCGGGAAGATTTCGAAGCGCGGCTGTTAACCCAGTTCCCCAACGCCGAGAAAATGAAGACCACGTCCCCACCAGGCGACGACATTAAGAACTCTCCTGGCCAGTGTATCCTTTCCGACAAGCCTGCGGAATGGGACGCGGCCCCCGCGCCGTGCGCCTGGGTGGCTGGGTGGGCCTGGGGGCCCCGTCGCGGCCGACGCGCACCCCGCCCGCTGGTCCTTAACCCCCTTTGCCCTCAGATATCCAGTGCTTCACCGTAAAGCCCAAACTCGATCTGCCCCCGAAATTTCACAGGCCTGTGTCGGAGCAGATTGTAAGGTAAGTACCCTGTGTCTGCCACCCGCCGGGAGGCCGGAGAAGGGCTGGGCGCTAAGAATTTCACCCTCCAGACGGTGGATTGTAGCCTTTGATTCGCTTTCCACATGCTCTTTCTGTTGACTTAGAAGAGCAAGGGAAGCAAATTCTTTCTAGCATCCGAACAGTGAGGGGAGAGGTTAGTGTGTGTTGCCGGTGGGTACAAGACGCTCCTTTCCTGACGTGGGGAGACGAGGAAAACTCAGGAGGACCGAAGGGAAACTCTGGTCTCCTTATGCCCTGCCAGGGGGCTGGGGGTGGGGGCGGTGGTCCCCGCAGAGCTTAGTGGGGCTCCAGCCCAGTCCCAACCCAGCACTTCCGAGTCCACACGCCTGGGGAGGGCCAGAGTGTTTGCGTGCTGTAAGGCAGGACAAGGGATTGGGACATTTGCTTTTCTGGGTGGAGAAGCCCCAGATCCCTGCAACCCCACAATTATGTAATGTGGGATGATGGGGCTGATGGTTAGACCCACTCGCCAGCTGTCCGAATTTGAGGGTTTATGCCTCTCTGGTGAGTTGCCCCTGACCTAGCAGTGCTGTAGAGACCCCCTGCTTGAGATGTTCCGTTGATGTTCCGACTTTTCTTTCTATGCGATCCATGTTCTGGTTAAGAAATTAACCTCTTTGGTGGCCTGATAATGCTCAGAATCTGCTCAGTTCGTATCCTGAAGTGTGGGGGGCTGTGTTCTTCCTCCACATTCCCTCTCCTTTCTTTAACCTTGTATCTCAGCCATGGCGGCAGGTCAGCCAGGACTCCGTTTACCGATGTTTATCAGTTTATGGATGAACGATGGCTGCCACAAGTTTTGCAGCAGTGTATTTCGGAGAGAGGCATTAAAGCCAATAGTGAATCGTAGCTGATGCTCGGCTGTTCGCTGGGACGTGGGGAGGTGGCCGACGTCTCAGTGCTGACAAGGGATGTCTGCCTCTGGCACACGTGTGCCACCCAGCCCTTCCCCAGGGAAAGAAAGGACACACTTGTCGTGCATGCTGTCCTTTTGGTTGCAGACTCTACCTTTGGTAGAGCTGAAACGAAGGCATATAAGGTCTTTTTAAAAATAAGAAACATGTTTGTGGAGCATAAGAAATAACACAGAGGACATGGCGAGATGCAGAGGAGAAGGGAGTTGGGGGAAACTGGAGGGGGAGATGAACCATGAGAGACTGTGGACTCTGAAAAACAATCTAAGGGTTTTGGAGGGGAGGGGGGGGGAGGGGTTCGGGGAGCCTGGTGGTGGGTATTATGGAGGGCACAGATTGCATGGAGCACTGGGTGTGATGCATAAACAATGAATTCTGGTACACTGAAAAGAAATTTAAAAAAAAAGAAATAAAAAAATAAATATATCAATTAGTAGCTCATCTAATCCATGGGAAGTGTTATAGAATGAAAAATAATTCTTAGGAAAAGAATTATAAGTAAAGCTGGATTCTTTACAGTAAAAAAAATTAGAAACATAATTTTTTAAAAAATTAATAAAAGTCATTAAATCATTTCAATAACGTAATCGTTGAATCACTCAGTCAAACTAACAGAGTCAATGGGATTTTGAAGGAGCAAACACCGGAGTGGGGGACCCAGGCCCGTTTCCGCTCTGCCCGCTTCACCTTTTCTCCGCGTGTGCCCGCCTCCCTCCTACTCAGCATCTCCTCTCCCCTGAGGGTTTGCAGGGACAGGGAAGAGGCAAAAACTCAAGGCAATTTTTCCACCTGCCGACATCTCTCTTCCGAGGCTGGCGGGCAGAGAGAGCCACAGCGACCGCTCGGGGTCAGGGTTGGGGGCGCTCGCAGGGCTGCAGGGACCCCACGTCTTAAAAGCATATCGGCTGCTTTGGGGGTTATTAAATGTCTAACGCTTTATCTGTCTCTATAGTTTTTACAGGGTGAATGAAGTCCAGCGGTTTGAATATTCTCGGCCGATACGCAAGGGAGAGAAAAACCCAGACAATGAATTCGCGGTAAAGAAAACAACCAAAAAACCCCCAAAGGGCTCCCTCCACCACCACCGCCCCTGCCTGTGGAAAATGGCCTCAGAGGCCACCACAGGGCAGTATTAGATGCCTTTGTGCCTTGTGTGCAGAAATCCGAATTCCAGATCCTAAGCCCTTCAACTGTAGCGAAAGGATGACCATCTCCTGGACGATGTCGTTAAGGCCTTACATACGTTGCTAGCAGAGGGGACGAGTGCTGGGAGTCTGCTGCTTATGCTCCTGCATCCTCGCTTCCCTCCTCGGCTTCTCTGAGTTGTCTCCCTCTGGGCCCTGGACCCCCGAGCACCCTGCTGGTGTCTCTAATACGAATAGGCAAAGGGGCCTGAGCACTCTGGCTTCTGCTGATGGCAAGCAGTTGGAGGTGAGCGGAGCAGAGACCCGGACACTCCTATTCAGCACCTGAGTTTTCCTGAGTCTTGAGGCCCAGGGGCTCCTGGGTGCCACAGAGTCGTGGGCCCGGTCATTCTCTGTGACGGAGCCACCCTGTGCCTCGGAGGACATCGAGCGGTTTCCCTGTCCCTCTGCCCATTAGATAACGTAGTACCTCCCCAGCTGTGACAACCAACCAAAAAGGTCATCACACCTTGTCCCCTGCATTAGTCATAGAAATAGTAACAGAAATTTTTGCAGCTTTTAAAAAAATACGCATACACTTGGTTTAATGGTTTCCATTTGCAAAGAATATTCTTTGCAATAAAGCGGAGTTCTTTAACACGTCAACATTTCCCCTCCTTCTGGCCTGCAAACTTCCTCGGGAGTCGCTAGGTGGGCCCTTATTTCCATGACCCATTCGCTGCAGGGACTTCCAAGGAGGGCCAGCAGCTCTGCTGGGGACTGCGTCCCCTTGCCTGTCATTCGGAGGTGTCTAGGGGCGCAGAAGGTCAAAGGTGACCTGACCCAGAGTGAAGTTTGGGCCACTGCCAGCCGCGATGCTTCTATCCAGCCTCCCCCTAAAGCCCTCCCTTTCCTGCAGTCTTCCCATGAGAATCTCTAGTCACAGGCCCTTCCTGCCCGAGCCGTGGCCTGGTGTCGACGACGAGCTCATCTTCCGAGAACCCCAGTCATTCCCGCTTCCCACACTGCTGATCTCAAAACGAAGACCCAATTTCTTGGTTGATGCCAGCGTCCCAGGATCCTGCACTCAGTAACTGGTCACTGCGCTGTTGTCTCTAATAGTGAGGGAGGGGACAAGACATCAGCCCCAAGGGGGCGGCTTTCTGAGCCATCTCTGGTGGGGCCCTTGTGGCCACAACATGACCGTTTATGTACATCTCTGGACTGTGGGACTTACAGGCAGTTCCTGAATTTCCCCCACACGTCTCGCCTCCAGCGGCTGCGCCGTATACGGTCATACCGTAGAGAAAGAGACGCACGGACGTCAGGCAAATTGCTGACAGGGGTGCAGCCAATTGGGGGACAGCCAAGAATAACCGAGACCCCTGACATCTGGGGCTTCACTAAGCCTCGTGCTTCTTCCAAATGGCCCTGAAATCCCCTAATGGCCCCGTTAGGCCCTCGCACTTGGATGAGGCTTTCTGAAGCCACGGGATTTAGTCCTTCACACGCCTGACAAAGCCTAAAGCTTCCAGATAAGCGTGGGGCTTTTTGCAGCAGTGAGAAGCGGGGCTCGGCCCCGTTTCGGGAGGCCTGGCTCTGCGGGCGGGACGCTGGGCAGTCCCCCTGCCAGGCTAAGCGCTCTCCGTGGCTGCGCAACAGGGGATGAAACCCTGGGCCCCAAGAGCGGCCGAGGAGGTGGGAGACAGAGAGCTCTGGGTTAGCCTATGCCAGTTGTCCAGAGAGCCCTTGGTGGAGCCCAGGGCCCCAGTGGGCTGTGTCAGCCTCTGGGGAGACCCTGCAGGTGCTCTGAAATGTCACACTGAAATGTCACACTGCTCTTGCCTCGGGCAAGCGCCCAGGGGAACCTTCTCCTAGGTCCCCTTCCTTCTCCCCTCTAGAGCCTCACAGGTGGGGGAACGATGCTTCTCTAAGATCCAGTGCAGCCCCCTGGACTGGCTGATGTCAGCCCACTGTGGCTGGACCCCTCCCAACACACCTGCATGGCCCAGTTATGACCCAGGACAGGGAGAGGGTAGCCGGAAGCAGACCATGGGCTCCCAGATGGGCGAAAGGTCACCGCTGGTTAGCTCACTGCGGGTTTCTGCAGCCTGGGAGAGGCACAGGGGGGTGATGCTCATTGGCTTGCAGCAGTTTCCTGCCACACATAATGTACTGTTCTATGAAGACTCTGGATTATAAAATGGTATCTTATGGAAAATACGCATCTACATCTGCCTTTCTAGTGCTTAGTGAGAAGTCTTGAACAACAGTTACTGAAAGGTTTAAGTTACCGTCTCCAGGGGGTGGGTGATTTGTCCACATCTTTATTTTCTGATGTGAATAGAGATCAGTTGTGCAGGAAACACACTGAAGCCCAGCGTACTGACTGGTCTGCATCTGGCGTGAGCGGTCACTTACATGAAACCCGGATTTCCTTAGCACCCTTCCTGTGGGTTTCTGTTGAACCCGAAGTCAGGCCAACATGGGAGCCTCTTCAAAAATCCCTTTGCTCAGAGGGAACGTCCCTTGTTCTGGCGTACAGAGTCCTCCCTGGCTCTCCAGCTGGGGTTTCTTGCCAAATGCCAGGGAGGCCGGCGCCACCGGCCAGCCAAAGCAGGGGACATTGCTGTGCCTCGTGTGACTGTCCGACTCACAGGCGAAAAGGCACGCAAAAGGGCCACGTGCGATTCCTTGCAGGGAGACCCGTCCCCTGGGAGGACGTGCCTCACAAAGAGTGGTCAGTCCCCATGAGGGCCGACACTGTCCACCTGCTGACATCCTTGTGACCAGTACCGTGTGTGTTTCCTTTGCAGAACATGTGGATCGAGAGAACCATATACACCACGGCGTACAAGTTACCTGGAATTTTAAGGTGGTTTGAGGTCAAATCTGTCTTCATGGTAAGGATACCCCCCCTCCCTGGAGGGATTGTGCGTTGCCCTCTGTTACAGGGTGTGGTGGGCACATGGAGACCCCAGGCCAGATGAGGCTGAGCCCGTCGTCACCCTGCACATTCCCCGGGCCATCGACTGTGCAGGTCCACAAACATTGTTATAGAAATGCTGTGTAATCACGACCAGTGCTAGCTGACGAGAAAACCAGCATTAAGATTTTCTTTCTTCTTACAAAATATTTAAATCTAGTCATTGCTGTGCTGTTTTGACAGCTCTTTCTGTTAACTAAATGAAAAGTTTAAGACAAGTTCCAATTTACATACACTTTTTAAGATCTTTCTTCCTGATGGTTTTATTGCCATTTACATGACAAACGACTTGATTAATAGCAATTGCTTATTTCAAGTAAAAATAGCTTGAGAATATACCCCTCACTGGCACTTTTTTAAAGAAATAATGACTCGCATCTCATTAGCTAAACTTTGCTTTGCCTCAGTGGTGAGCCCTGGGACAGTTCCATCTCCGTGAACCAGAGTTGGGCGGCAGATTCTTACTGAATACACAGAAGTATCAGAGAGTGGGATAAAGAGATCTGATTGAAATATGTATTTTAATTCATGTATCTCAATGCCTTTTGTGTTCAGCCAGCAGGATCTTATCCAGAGGGCTGGTGGCCCCCCCTGGAGTTTATAGTGAGTCTCCTCAAAACTCCCTGCTCAGTTCAACCTGGCTGGAACCTCTCTTCCCAGCCGTGTTTCTGTTTCCTCTCTTTTTCTGTCATCCATGCCCATCTGAGCTCAGGGCCACATCCGCCCCCCCCCATCCCAGGTGCCCCCTCCTGCTTCTCTGAAGCCCTGGGTCTCTCTACCTGTCCCTGCCCTGGGCACTTGGATTTTGTGCTCAGGGAGTGCCCACTCTGTGCCCCCCCCAACACCCAGGCAGCCCAGATGCCTGGAGGGCTCAGAAGGTATGTGGCGGTGACAAGTTTTTGCTGGCACCATTTAGAGCTGGTGATATAGCACGTGAGAGGGCGGAGTAGGGGACACTTGGCGTAAATAGGCACTAAGCTTCCTAATGAACCTCTTCCCAAAGCCCTCAGTAATCCGGGATTTTGTGAGCCAGCCAGATTTCGAGAGGAAGGAGCTTAAGAGCTCAAGGTGGAGAGGGTGAGTCCTGACTTTCTGTAAAGATGTGGTTCTGCCACCGGCGCTGTTTGCCATTTTTAACAAACTAAGAGGCCGGAAGCCGAGTAATCCCAGAGCACAAAACGAAGAGCTGCTCTTGATACCCATCCCACCGCCCTTGCCTTGTGCATGCCCCCCGGGACAATCCGCTGGGGATGTCCAGGGGGTGGCGCCAGCCCTCCCGCTGAATGAAGAGAGGAAACTATTCTTGCTTGAGGCAAACGGGGTCAAGGTCAGGGTCAGCGGTCAGTCAGAACAGAGTCCTGCCCTGAGGTGTGCCATTGGCGAAGGCGTGTGCCTGGGATGCTGCGTTCCAGGCTCTGAGCCCGCCAGGGCCCACGTGGGCCCACCTGGGAGCCACAGTCCTGCTTGGACTACACGCAGTGAGGACGCGGGGCCGACCGGAAGCCACCTTTCTGTACGGGACGGCCTGTCCCTCAGCTCCCAGGCTGCACGGGACAAGTGCAGTGGGTGTTTTCCTCCTCTGTGACTTCCAAGTGTCGCTCTGCAATGTGGGACCTGCCGTGAGCAGAGCTGTCTGTTCTCAGGTCCCTGTTCCCCGTGCTCTCTTTGTCCCTTGCTACAGATACCCTGGGCTTCCAGGCACGGGTAGGGATGCCTCCTACCTCCTTCAGGAGGACCAAAATGCTCCTGTGTTGAGGTGACCCCTGGATGTGGCTTTGTGGCCAGCTGAGCATCTCTTAGAGGAGGCCTGGAGGGCAGGGGCTGCTGTTGTTTTAAACCCAGCCATGTTTTCGTGGCACCTTAGGGCTGAGCCAGAGAGACATGCTCTGCTGGGCCTTGCAGGGAGCTGTTGGGTCCCCAGACAAAGGAGGGCAGTTGCAGGATGGACAGTGGTCCCCTGCCTCCTGCACGAAGTGTCCCGCTGACCGGTGGCCGGTGTTCTGATGAGGCCTGTGAGGTACCATTGGAAGTGGTGACGTGCTCCCCCTGGGGCAGCGGAGCTCTTCCTTCCTAAGAGAGTACATGGTCTACTCTGGAGATCAGGGCAGGGCCCAACCCCCTTCCCTGACCAAACAGGTACCAGAGGATTACAAAGTGCCAAGGCCTCCTGCCTCAGGGACAGTGACAGATGGCTCAGAATTCCTTAAAATCTTACCCTTCTTTTTGTAAGATTTTATTTATTTGACAGAGCTAGCAAACACAAGCAGGGTGGAGGTGAGGGGAATGGCAGAGGGGGAGGGAGAAGCAGACTCCCCACCGAGCAAGGGAGCCTGATGCGGGACTCGATCCCAGCACCCTGGGATCCTCACCCGAACCAAAGGCAGATGGTTCACCGACTGAGCCCCAAAATCTTACCCATTTTAAAAGAAGCAGACCACATGTGTATGCGCACATACTTACACATGTGCACGTGTGTACAGGCACACAACACACACATACACACACACACACACTCGTGCACACACACATACCCCCTCAGAGCCAGCCCGCCTTGTATTATCGCTTCGGAATTTGTGTGCAAGGCCCATGCCTACTGGCAATGCACAGTGATGCAGAGATACCCAGCTGCTCTTGTTGGGTGATAACAGACAACCCCGAAACCGCCCCCACCCCGGGAAGAAAGGTGTGATGGAGGAATAGGAAGCCTGGCCCCCCTTGGGAGTGCTCGTCCTCTGGCAGGACCTCACGGGCCAGAGACACAGCAGAAGACCCTGGCGGGGTGGACGCAGCAGCTGGCCTGGGGTCCAATCTTCTTCCTTCCCCGCAGGTGGAGATCAGCCCCCTGGAGAACGCCATCGAGACCATGCAGCTGACCAATGACAAGATGAACAGCATGGTGCAGCAGCACCTTGATGACCCCAGCCTCCCCATCAACCCCCTCTCCATGCTCCTGAATGGCATCGTGGACCCTGCCGTCATGGGAGGCTTCGCGAATTATGAGAAGGCATGTGACCTGCCTGAGGTCCAGCCCTGTCCCGGGACAGATGTCTCCAGAAATATACCTCCCAGCCCAGAAGCTGTGCTGGTCTCTCTGGCCAACCTCAGCTGTGACTGAGCCAAGGCTGGGGACCCCCTAGAGGTGACCCCTGCTGGCTGCGGAAGGTCAAGGCCCGACCCCGGGCATGACTCCCCTGGGTGTTGTCCTCCCAGGCTGGGCTGACGGAGCTCTGCGGGGCTGCCCTCGGGGGGCTCTCAAGAGTCCTAGGATCACGAAAGGCCAAGAGACACGGTTTTAGTGAGAGACGAAAGGCTTAGAATGTGTGGGATAGGTAGGCATGGCGGGTACACGGCAGAAGGCCGGCTGGGCTCGCTGGAAAGCCTCTCAGTGGGAATGGGCAGAAGTTGAAGGATGTGGGGTGTGGTCTAGACCAGTGGTCGGCACTACGGTCTGCTCTTGACATCAAGTTCGGACTTGGCCGCGGCCATTCACCACTTAGTGTCTGTGACTGTTTTCCTGATGGAAAGGGGCGGCATTGAAGCCCTTCTCAGAAAAGTTTGCTGAGCCCTTGTCCAGACAGAGTAAGAACTGAGGCAGAGAGCAGGCCGCGAGGAGTCATTGCCCTGGACCTAGAGACGGCTCTTGGTTGTAAGCAGCCGGAGGTGGAGGACCAGCCCGGGCTGGGGGGCAGGGCGGGAGTTAGGGCGCTGGGGAGCTGCCTCCCAGCCGGCTGAGCATCCAGGTCAGCTTGGGTTCCGAGGACAGAGATGCCACCCAAAATGCCCCTCCTGGCTGCCCCGTTCAACGTCTCAACATCTGTGGTGTTGGGCCCAAGCAGACGTTTAGCCCGGAGTGCTGGGGAGGGTCCGTCCCCGGCGGTGCGTCTGTTTGACACACACAGGGTGGGCCTGGCTCTCTCCCCGGCTCTGGTGCACAGCCAGGGTGCAGAGTTGGGACCGGGAAGCGGTGTACTGAGTGGCCCTTCCTGTCCCCACCAGGCCTTCTTCACAGATCGGTACCTGCAGGAGCACCCAGAGGCCCATGAGAAGATCGAAAAGCTCAAGGACCTCATCGCATGGCAGGTAAGTGTGGGGTGGCCGCCCTGCAGGCCAGACCCACGTCCTCCTGGGCCACCTCAGCACACACACCAGCCAGCACAGAGGCCTGGGACATGCGCCACAGTGCGCGGAGCCACATGTGTCCCCAGATAACCCACCCCCAGATATATTAACTAGACTCCTAGGCTACATCATGAGGTTGAACACACAGAGCATTCTCACTTACCAGTGAGCCTGGTCTGTCTCTACTGGAAGACTCTGTCTGGTATGGACAGAACTTCAGAGGGAAGCTGAGAGCTGTGATGTGTTCGAGAGCTTGGCTCCTGCCTGTCCCGGGAAGGGCACTCGGGCCGGTGCTGCCCGTGTGGGAGGTGACAGCGGGCCACTGTAGAGCGCCCGCCGCTCACGTTCTCCCTGGTGGTAGCCAGGGCTAGGGGCGTCCACATCGTGTTTTCCCAGCTGTAATTCTGCATATAATGGTGCTTCTGTGCTCGTGCTCCTGAGGTCGCTGAGTCTCACCTTAGAGGGGCCTGCTGTTAGGACGACGTCACGGTAATAAACAGAACATACAAGGTAACACATTGACCAGTTTGACGTCACGGTAATAAGCAGAACATACAAGGTAACACCGTGACCAGTTTGCAGTACAGTCGGGCGACATTAAGCACATTCACACTGCTGTGCGACCATCCCCTCTGTCCGTCTCCCGAACTTTGCCACCTCGCCAAAAACCTCTGCACTGATTCTCCATTCTCCGCCCCTGCAAACCACTCTTCCTCTGTCTGTCTCCATGAACTTGATGGTTCCAGGTGCTTCACATTTGCAGACTCATACGGTAAAGTCATACGGCTCTGGGGACTGGCTTGTTTCACTGAATACAGTCTTCGGGGTTCATCCGTGTTGTAGCCTGAGTCAGAATCTCCGTCCTTGTGGAGCTGAATAACACTCCCTTGCGTGGACAGGCCACATTCGGTTCTTCCGTTCATCCGCCTGTGGACACTCAGGCTCCTTCTGCTGTTTGGCCGTGAACATGGCCACACACGAGTCTGTTCATTTTCCTGCTTTCTGTTCTTTGGGGTGTATTCCCAGAAGTGGCATTTCTGGATCAAACCATGATTCTACTTGTCAATCTTTCAAGGAACCACGTTCCTCTCACCCCCTTGTCAACACTTGTCAGTTTCTAGTTTCTTTTTGTTTTGTTTTTCACAATGGCTGTCCTCATGGGTGTGACTTGGCCACAAATCACTAGACATTTGTTTGCAGTAGAATTACCCTGTGATAATGAACCCGGGGGGGGGGGGGGCTGGCTCCGGTGACCTGACAGGCCAAGGACGGTTCTCTGCGTGGAATATAAGCCTCATGTGGACGGTCTCCCTCTGTTAACAAAAAGAGAGTTTAAAAGTCTGAGTGATTCCATTTTAGATGTAGAAACCAAAAGATACAAAATTCAAACTGCATTGAAGGCTATAACATCATTGCCACACAAAAACTAGTTTGGTCTGCAAAAGTTGTATTGATTTTTTTTTCCTTGTAAGCTTTTACAGCAAATTGGATTTTAAGAGTTTCAAGTCCTACAGAGGAAAATAATTTGTTCCCCAGAGAGAACTTTATGTCAGCACTATGTCATCACCCCTAATAACTATATTAAAGGATGAATTTTAAAGCAGCTCACAGGAAAGCCGAAAAAAAGAATCCATTTTCTAGCAACTTCATTAAATCAAAGGGTGATGGAAAATGCATATTCAAAACATTACCTGTGATTTCGCTTTCATTTGCAAATGTTTGGAAACCCATATTTTAGTATCACTGATTGAGTCATGCAGTCATTAAAAATAAGAAGTTTGGGGTTATCAGGATGCTGTCTTAATGTTTTCGTTTGTGAGTTTGTTTGGTTTGGTTTTTTTCTGGAAGCTCCATCAGGGCAGAGTGAGTCTTTTTCTCTGGGGAATCCCAAAGACTCACTGGCAGAGTTTCCATCACTGATAAGCAATAAGCACATCTTGGTACTGAAACTGGTTGTGAAGGCAGGTTGTTAAATCCCAGGCAGCTCTTGGCTCTGCTCTTGACATCCCCAAACCAGGACGATGCTGACCCGCTTCTCCCAGCTGGGAGCCAGTGGCTGCAGGCGTGTGGGGCCTTCCTCTATGTTTACAGCCGACGCCAGGTCAGAGTGGGCTCCAGCCCCTTCCTCAAAGGCACAGCTCTGCCCTTCCCCAGATGCAGCCGTTTTACTGAGCATCCCTGCCAAGGCCCGAAGATGAGTCCATACAGACCATACACCACCGCTGTGTTGTGCACCTACGTCTCTTTCGAGACGACAAAGACAAAAGACCGGACTCACGCCGCATCCCCAACTGATAAGGGGCTCAGCCGTTGCCCTGCAGGGGTGGTGCTCTTGGAGCACTGAGCTCTGCTCCCTGATGTGCCGTGCGCTGGTGGGCTCTGAGTGAGTGCAGGGGACACACAGGGGCAAACTTCACATGCAGCACTGCTGTTCAGAAGGGCGTCTCAGGAGAGCAGGCTGTGTGCTCATTTTGAACAACCCAAGGTGTTAACTTTGGGGATGTCTTCTCTCCTCTCCCCACTCTGGGCTCTGGGAGACTTTTAAGAAATGGAGATTCCTGAGATCTACTCCAGAGCAAACCAGGACTCCAGAGGTGGGGTTCAGGAACCAGCCCAGAGATGCTGAGGCTCATCCAGCTTGGAACCCACCGAATTACAGGGTCCCCGGAGATCGCTTCAGGCCCCATTCCATGCCCCATGTTTGTATGTTAAGCACCCAGTACGTTAGAGTGTTTGCGCAGAGCATGTTTTTACGCAGAGCCGGGGCTTAGCCCCAGTCGGACACAGAACAGAGGCCAGAAGAAGAAGGTTGCATCTGACAGCGTCAGGGACCTGCAGAAGTGGTCAGTGCTTGTTCCCTCTAGATGTTGCCTGCCAAGCTGCCGCTCACACAGCCCCAGGGACCGAAACCAAACGGTCTTCACTTTAGTCCAGCCGGCAGCTTCTGGTAGGTCAGCGCGTCTGGCCCATTAAGGCTTTTAATCAAACCAACAAGAAAACAACAACAAGAAAATGCAGAGACATTTAGACTGCATTTTATGTATTTGAAAATGGTTGATTCTACACAAAAATGCTTGTATAGGAACTCACGTAGCTGGGCTTTCACCTTGAGACAGCACCCCCACCCTCGACTCCGCACCCAGAGAGATCCAACACATCTGCCATCCCACCAAAAGTTGTCTCCAGCCTGCCTGTGCCATGCCCCGAGGCGGAACTCGGGAAGCATAAGGATTACTGTGAGCATTTTCTAGTGTGGAACCTGACCACACTGCGGCGAGCTCCGGGGAAGCTGCCATCTGTAGGAGTAATTCACGTGGAATGTCAGAACGTCTTCTCCATCGTGAAAGCTCACCTGTACACCCATCGTCCTCTTGGCGGTCACCGGCCAGAAGGGGACGCCTGGCCCGAACCCTGGTGGGGAGGCCCAACTGTCAACGAAACAAGCTTTGAGCCCGTGCAGCCCCAGGGCAGGCTGGGTGGGCTGCCGGGCGGGCTGTGACATGGGGGCCCTGACTTCTTCTGTCTTTCCCCGGAGACCACAACAGGCAATAAATAGCGCCTGCTCCACATGGCAACCAAATACATTTTATGCATTGATTCATCTTGATAAGAGTTCTCAAATTTGTTCACATGAAATTCAATTGTGTACTTATTATCCTGCTTCCTAATAAATCTGCTTATTTAGGTAGGTGTTCTGTCATATTAGGGAAATCTGTTTTTAATCAGGATTTTGATTTAATTATAAATTATTAAGAGGAAGCCTCTTAGCTTGATTGCATTGAGGAATGTCTAACTCCTGGTCCACGATTTGGGGGAAAGCAGAGCCTGGGGAGAGAAGCCCTCCTGAGAGCCCTCCCCACCCCCCAACAGCAGTGATTCTAGAGGGCCTCCGGGGCTGGGGAATGAAAATGTCTCCCTGCGACGCTTTTAAAGGTCAGCTACATCTCTGCGCTTGGGAGTGAAGTGTTGGCACGGATATTTGTGACAGCAGTGTTGGCAGGGAAGCGATTATTTTTAGTTTTAAGGAAGAATAGATTTGGTTTTCCTTTCCAAATAAGAAGATCCTTCAGGACTATAGATCACATATAATTAGATTTTTTTTAAGTTTTTCAATAGGGTTCTCAATTGCCTACAAAGGCGATATTCTGAACTAAAGAAATCTTTGCGTTGTGCCATGACCCTTTGCTAATAGACCAAGTTACAGCTAAACAGATTCAAACTGCAGATCTTTCCAGATTCACGTGGAAGGCACAGATGAGTTTATTCTGGAGTTGGTCGGCCAATGGGAGTCAGGCATAGTCACCGAGTGGCCATTGTGTGCCCAGCACTGCACTGAACGTGTCCAATTTAAAACACAAAGGATTTTAATTTGAGCATTTTGGTCTTTGGGGGTAATGTGCCTGCTGATGACTTTGATTCACGGTTTGATTTGGAAACAAAACAGTTGCATTTTGCACACAGCGCCACTTTCTGCCTGGTGTGCACGCCTCTCTCTAGGCCATTAACCAGGAAATAAGGAGTGTTGACTGCTATGTTTTTCAGATTCCGTTTTTGGCTGAAGGGATCAGGATTCATGGAGACAAAGTCACTGAAGCACTGAGGCCATTTCATGAGAGAATGGAAGCCTGTTTCAAACAGCTGAAGGAGAAAGTGGAAAAGCAATATGGTGTCCGCACCATGGTAAGTGGGGAGCCCTGCAGAAGGGCAGGTGGGCGTCTTTGCGTCACATTGTCCAACTGTGTCGGGCTCACAGGCAGGGTGAGTAAGAGGTATACGTGATGCCTGCTGGGGAAGTAGGATTCGAAGGACCTCGGCCCCCTCGGAAGTCTGTCTGCCAGTAAGCCAGCAACCTCCTTTCAATAACTGGAAATGTCAGGGTGAGTAAGCCTTCATGAGTGTGCCTGATCACCAAGCGCCCTGCTCGCCTGCCTCGGACACAGTCTGTCCTCAGTGCAGTGGGGCCACAGCAAAACTGCCCAGAGGCCCATGGGCCTCAACTTTGGCTGGTCGTGGAGGCCACTCCTACAGCCATACCCCACACACAGAGGGGTAGGGAACACACACGCAACAGTACTCATGTCCTGAGGCAGAGCTGGGGCCTTTGTCCAGTCCAAAGTCAAAGTCGTTGGAGAGAGTTGCTGGGATTACTGAAATTGTCATCAAAGACTTTAAGTCTTAAAGGCGTGGTTACGGGTCTGAGCCAAGAAAGGTAAGCTGGACACAGTCAGGGGAGGAGGTGAGGAGAAAGGCCTGGAGACTGGAAATCGAATGGCAGGCCCGAGGCCGTGCAGACATAGCCGTGCCTGGGATGGAAGAGAATTCACAGGAGAAGCTGGAAAGGTGCCCAGCCTCCAAGAGCCTGGAATGGCAGTGTGGGGCAGGAAGCTTTGCTCTGGATGAAGGGCAGAACTGGGCTTTTGCTAGGAGTTTGTAGAAGTTTCAAGTTTGCGGCTGGGTTCAAGCTCATGATTAGAGTGGCTTGTGATAGGCAGTGATGCAGACTGGCCGGCAGTGAGAGCCTGTGGCAGGCTTGAGATGCTGTTGCGAGCCACGCGTCAAAGCCACCTGGGGGCGAGGCCGAGCCCCGGAAACCAGAACGCCACACAGTGGTCTCTGGGGGCCTTGGTGGGTCCGAACTTTGGCCATCCCTGGACTCTGGAGATGTCCGGCACAGCAGATGATGCAAGGCCTGCTTTCCGTGATTTTCAGGGAAGCAACAGTGTGACACAAAGAGGCAGCAAGGCTTCCGATCTAGAAGCCCAGCCCTTGGCATGAAGGGGGTGAGGGCGCACGTGGTCTCCACCTTCCTGCCAACGAAAGGCGTGCTGCTCACATCGCACGGCACTCTTCTCTCCTTCCGAAAGGACCAGGTGTCCAATGTAGGGCACCATTTTGGGTTCTTTTTCGGCCCAATTCCATCCGTCTGCCAGCAGCTCTCTGTTGCTCTTCCTGTTGAACTCACTTCTTTTCCCCACACACGTGGCTCACTCAGCAGACACTCGTTCATACTCCCCGTGTGCCAGGGACCTTTCCATGTGCTTCACAAGTACGAACTGGCTTCATCCACTTAACACTATGAATGAGGCACCGCGGTCATTGTCATTTGACAGATGGGGAGAAGGGGGACATGCGGTCACACAGTAACAGTGGCCACTGCAGCCACTGATGGAGTTTGAAGCCTGCTGGTCTGACTCCAAGTTTTTGCTTCTAGCCACCACTCAAGTGACACGGCAGAGGTTTCCTTTTTCTTGCTCATGTGGTCGGAGGCTGGTAAGAGGCTGAGAAGCCCCCAGAGCGGGGCTATTGGGCTCTGAGCCCACTCCATGCTGGCGCAGCCTACCCGCCCACGCCTGTGTGTCCCCAGCAGAGTGTGAACCTGACAAAGCCAAGAGAGTGCAACCTTCGGGCTCTGGTCTGAAAACTCAGTGCATGGGGACCCAGGGCAGCCAGCCCAGCAGGAGCTGGACAGGCTTCGGACTGGGATGCCCTCATGCCAGCCAGAACCCTTAAGGAGGGCTTGATGGCCTCAGGGCTTGTGACTCATCGCGGTCGGAGTCGAGGGGCCAGAATTTCGTAGCTCCTCATCCTGCATCTCTTCCCAAGTCTAACACAGCTCTTAAGTCTTCTAAGAAACAAACACTTGTGAGATCTCAGAGTTTGCCTCCTAAGTGAAAGTCTTCCCTTTTACCGCTCATGTAATTTATATTTCAAAGTGACAGACACCTGTCTGGCTCACCACATGTCCTTCCTGTTCCGTTCTCTGCCGGGATGCGGCACGTCTGTGCGGGCTTGCTGCTGGGCCCAGGGGAGACGGAAGGCCAGGCCAGGAGGCAGGGTGTTGAGGATGTCCCCCTCCTCATGGACAGGTTTCCCCTGTTCCTATGCAGCCATCTTTGGCCAGAGGTGAGCAGTGTCCTCCACATCGTGGGACTTGGTCATGTCCCCCAAACTGCCCGCCTCTCTGTGGGGGCAGCCAGCACAGCCCCCCACCCCTGCCCAGCTAGGGGCTGGTCAGGCTTACTGGGATTGAGGAGTAGAATTAAGGATGTATTTCCTCCCCTTGGATGCTTTGTTGGTTGGAGCTGCCTTCCTGGGTCCTCCGTCCTGGGAGCCCGCTTCCCTCGAGCAGACAGAGACAGACAGATGCCCTTGTCAGGTTCTGAGAAATGCGGCAAATAAAAAGCAGTCTGGTATGAGCCTTTCCTGTCTTATCTACTCTGAAAACTTGCAAGCATCTCAGAATACTTGGAAAAGCAATATAGTACCATCCTGTTTAAAAAAAAAAAAAATGGATTTAAAAATAAAAACCCCATAGAAAAGACATAAACCATTTTGTCAATTTTTCTGATCCAGCCAAAGCCATAGATAGAAACAGAAGACTTGGACACCCTCTGACTTCTTAATCCATAGCCGGCTTCACCAGAGCCCGGCTCCCGCCCCGCTGGCCTTCTCCCTGCCTGTGCTGGGGCTCTAGGGGGCCACAGCTCCCTGGACAAAAGCTCACACACAGCCCAGCTTCTCCAGATGCACAGGGAGTGAAGAGTGCAGACCCCGAGGTCCCTGAGGAAAGGGCCATGAGCACCTCCTGCATTCAGCACCAGCGCCTGGGTCTTCCAGAAAAGCAACGTGCCTGCTTCTTACCCTACCCAGCAAAACACTGGTCGCCTCAACGAAATCCAGCCCTGCCCACCCGCCCCTGATCTCTGGGCAGTAGGCAGGTGTGGGGGTCAAGGGGGGGGGCATTTGGGCACAGTTGGAAGAAAAGGACACAAAACACCTCAGAGCCTTTTGGGCAGGGTGGGGCTCGCTTCTTGTAAAAAGCAAAATGAGTGTTTGCTTCAGGCCGTGATAATGACAACAGCAGGGACAGCTACCCGAGGAGTGTGCCAAGGCCCCGGGGTTCCGGCTGCTTCCTCCCATCTCGCCCTCACACCGTCCTCTCGAGGCGGGATGATTCATCCCTGCGTGCTCTGGAGAAAGCCGGCGCCCAGAGTGGTTCGTTCCTTCCACGCGTGGTGCCAGGTCACATCGTCGGTCCCAGAGCTAAAATTCTAGCCTAGTTGTCACTGCCCCACCCCCACCCCTGCCAGACCTGGTGCCAGGATACAGGGCCACCAGATGACTCCTGTCATGACGCTGGGGCTACACCTGTCAGGGCTGGGAGAAACTCCGATTGCTTCAGAAGGGGGAAAAAGTCCCAGTTCTTCAATTTTTAGAGGCTCTACTCAGTCAAGATGGAATTGTGAGACAAATGGCCCAGTGGGCGCCCTGGAAGTACGGGACCCAACAGTGGCTTCTGTCCCTTTTGGCCAGAACCCTGCTCCTGCCACCTCCCTCCCCTTGTTCTACAGATAGATTCGCCAGAACTGCAGTTTGCTTCTCCAGAGACATCACCAGCCCTTTGTGGTCAGAGGGAGGATGTTCAAGGCTCTTCCTGGACTGAGGTGGTTCTTCCTGGCCGTCGCCCCCTCCTGGTCCATGGCTGGCTCTCTCCTCTGCCCTGCGCACCTAACATAGCTGGGAGCGGCATTTCACCAGAAAGACAGAAACCATCAGGCCAGGAGCGGGGCTCACAGCACCCGGATGGTGGACAGTCACGTTTCTTCTCTGTACGCTCAGCTGCATTTCCTTGAATGCGAGTCTCCCTGTGGCCGACAGACCATGGGCTGTGAAGGCAGCATCCTCCCGGCCACAGAAATCACCGGAGCCTGACTCCGCTGGCCTTCTGCCCTTCTGCTCCCCGCCTGCCGCTGCCCCCCACCCCTGCCTCCAGTCCAGGGGGGCTCCGTGGAAATGAAACCCAAGGCTGTTGCAGGGGAGGGGCGGGAAGGCGGCCCCCCAGGGTTGGCAGGCGGCTGCTCAGATTCCGCCCCCTCCCCGTGAGCCGCCCTCAGACGCTGCTGCTGTGGAGGAAATCGTAGGGGACAGTGTGGGCTTCGAGAGGCAGAGGCTGCCCGCGGGTCTCAGTCAAACCATGAAGAGGGTCAAATCGCACCGAGATGCAGAAAAGAGCGGTGGCCAGGCGGGGCCCCGGGGGATGCTGCGGTCAACCGGGCCTAGAGCAGCAGGCAGGCCTCTGGCCTGACCGTGTTGGGAGCGGTGGGACACAGACCGTCCCGGGGTGCAGGGGTGGTGGCGGGGAGCCATGTGTCCGAGAACCAGGCCTTCTCCATGACTCGTCATGTGTCTCAGCCTGAGAAGAGCCTCCTGTGGACCTTGAGTTGCTAGATTTTGTACAAGAAACGTGTCCCCGATTCGGACTAAGTTGTACTTCGTTTCCTTTCTGGTTTCCTCACAAGGCCAGTTAGTGCCAGTGGACGTCGCCTTGAAGGGGTGCGATGGCGCCGTCCCTGTGCCAAACCCAAGACCTCCCCTCTCCGCGGGCAGACTCCAGCCACACGTGGCTCTGAACTGGGGCTTGGCAAACCGGGGCCCGCTGCCCTTTTTGTAGCTCAGGTTTTATCAGAACGCAGCCCTGCTCACTCGTCTCTGTGTCGTCTCTGGCTGCTTTCGTGCTCTGATGGATGAGCGGGGTCGGGGGCGGAGAGCCTAAAACCCGTCTGGCCATTCACAGAACGAGTTTACCAGCTTCTGCTTTAAACTGTTCTTTTGTGGTGGTGATCCTTCTACTCCTAACAAGAGAGCGAACAGATCAAGTCGTAGTTCACATGCGAAACACCTCTTGAAGAAACGGGCCCACTTTTCAGATGCGGAAGTTGTGTTCAGTGTATCATCAGCTGCGGTCCTAAGCCCGTCTTCTACCAGTGACGGCCCGAGGAACTGGCTTCGGAGCTGTGGGGCAGGGCGGTGGGGAGGTCAAAGCCGCACAGAGAGGAAGGGCCCTCCCTCCTCAGGTCAAAGGAAGGAGCCTCTGCAGCAGCTGGCCTTGGGGCACAGGGACGCTAGCGTTTTCCAGGTAATTAAATAGTGACATGAGCTATAGCGCAGTGAGTCGTGTTTGGGTGATAGAAATCCTACTTCAAAGAGAGGATGGAAAATTCCATCCAGAGGCCATTTTTCTCCAGAATGCATCTCTAGTTCACGGCCTGGCTGGAAGGAGGAGCTTGAGTGGGCCCAGCCGTGGCTTCCTCGGCCCCGCTGTACTGGCAGGGGAGCAAATCTGCCTTTAAATAAGCGGCAGGAGTATCTTACTTTGTTCTAGAGTCAGACGCGTGACTCGGTGATCTGTGTGGTTTGTCAACCTGCAGAGAGGCGCAGGGTTCATCTAAGGGTCCTAACAGTCTCTTTAATATAGATGCTACTCCACAGATTTCTTTCCTCCAGATGCGACTCTGTACATTTTCTGGTCAGTACATTCTACGATGGCTCTCAGACGGGTTGATGGATTGTAGTGTTGGTTAAAAAAAAGGTGCATTTAAAATTTTAGAAAAATAGGGAGGTTACTATATTTTTCACAATATCAGGTAAGATTTCAGAAAACCCTGAAATAATCGTCATTTTCATCTTTCACTCTGGACGAGAGTATGCACTGCTCATCCAGGTGTGGACGGTTTTGGTCTAGAAGCTCGGTTGCTAAGACCACTTAGTCCCAAGGGTCTGACCACAGGGGCCAGAAGTCTTTTGGCAAAGAGCATCAAACAAGCCTCTCTCTCTCTCTCTCTCTCACTCACTCTCTCTCTCACTGTCAGCCCTCAAGTCTGGATGACAGAAGAGGCAGCCGTCCCCGGTCCATGGTCCGATCCTTCACAATGCCTTCTTCATCCCGGCCTCTGTCGGTGGCCTCCGTGTCTTCCCTGTCGTCGGACAGCACCCCTTCCAGGCCGGGCTCTGATGGGTGAGTCCTCCCAGCAGCAGGGAGGGGACATAGAGGGTCTGTCCTGTGAGCAGCCACTGGGACTGTGGGTTTGTCTGATCACAGCGGAGAATTTTTCTTAAAATCGAAACCATCTTTGAAACTAAAACCCTCCAAGACGTGGCAACTCTTGTGCCCACAATGACTTTCAGGGTCTTGTGAGTTTTTGAGAAAATATTCTTTGGGTAAGGTTTCCATCAGATTTTAAAACACTGCAGTGAGTGTTGATTTAGTTCTGTTCTGGAAGTTCTAGAAGGACTGTCTACATTCCTTGCTGGCTGTGTACTTGTACTTTTCCTCTCCTGCTCATTTCCCTGGTGTCAGAGCAGCGCAGAACTGTCTCACACTGTCAGCCTTGAGGGCTGGCAAGGCCGCCTTCCTTCTCCAAGACTTCTCTGGAGACCCCGGTTTTGCTGCTGAGCACCCAACAGCACAAAGTGACCTCAGAGCGAAACAAGAAGCTAATAGACTAGTTAATTTTGGTTGAGCTCCCACTGTGTCTCTTGTATTAACTTTGAGTGTTAAAAAGCATCAATAATTTTTTTGTGGTTTTGAGTAACAAACATGTTAAGTTTGTTTTTATTAAATAAAGAGGAAAAATGTGTCCTGCCGTTTAAACCCCAGAGAACAACTGCTTATTATTTTACTGGTGAGTTTGCACAGTGGTGTGTGTGTACAGCTCCATTTGGGTTTCCGTCCATTGCCTTACTAAACCTGCATGCTCCCAGCCTTGGCCACACACTTCCCCAAGGAACAGCTCAAATCTATGTGCCCTTTTTTGCCAATGACTGGTGTGCCCAGTGGAGGATTGAAAACTAAACCCACTTTTTTTTTTCTGAATAGTAATTTTTATCAGTGTCTGCTACTTACAAAGCCAAATCCATATGGAAATTCTCAACTTAGAATTATTTAAATCATGTGTGCTTGTCACTTAGAGCAAGATTGCTAAAGAAATTTAATTCAACTTTTCCCCAAGAAAATCCCCAAGCTAGTTATGAAAAGGTTTTTACATTTCCAGGAACGTAGGGGTGACGGTGGAAATGGATCTAGCGCTTGTAGATAGAGGTGTGGTGCATCACACGTGTGAACTGAATGCGCGCCTCCTTCTCCCAGGAGGCGTTGTTTAACCTTGAACTGGAAGGCATCTTTATTAGACTCCAGATTTTTGTTCGTTCTAGGGTTACCACCCTTAGCTGTGTAATTAATGTGGAGAAAATGAAACTTCGGTCCCAAATGGCACAGGTTACATGCAGAATAAAGGTTCATCCTGTCCACAGGTGCTTCTCATAATGTGAAAAATTTTAAACGTAACCTGCCTTTCTCTTGGCTCTTTGCGCACCCATCAGGATGTTTGCAGCTGTTCCGCCGGAGATGAAAGATGTCCACTGATCTTATCCCCCACCATGTTAATTGTCTCAAGTTATACGAAACCTAGAATAAAATCTTGAGGATTATTCTGTTTTTATTGACTATATCCTATATGTTCTGCTCCTCCTTCCTGTGCCTTGTTTCTTGTATAACTGGAAATTTATGAAGTTTCTGAGATATTTTCATGCCATTATCCATGCTGACCCTCTCTCCTAACTCCTTCCTGCAGCAGAGGCTGTAACTTCGACCTCAGACTGTCATTTCTTCTCTCTCCTGGTGGCTTACTAGGACAGAAATAGGATGGACCTCCCCTCATGGCTGGCTGCCCCAGTCTTGTGTTAAAATAGCAAAACCACAATTGCATGTGGAAGTGTGTGCGTCGTCAGCTTTGACACATGCCCTAGAAGCTAGTCCGAGGCCCGCCTACTCAGTAGAACCATTAACATGGTTTTAGACCAGCCAGTTGGCATTAGTAGGCCCAAGGGCAGTGGTGTCTTTTCTTTGTCTTGAGACTGGGGACGTCCAGCCCACAGGGCTTAGGGCATGGCGAGACTCCCCAGTAGGTGGCAGAGCCAAACCCCAGGTCTTCTAGCTTGGTGCTCAGCTGAAAAACTGAGGGCCTCTCATGTACCTGTGAGCAGGAATCTGCTAGCTTCTCCCCGAGTCATCCAAAGGGCTTTCAAATTGAAGCAGCTGACGTACCTGTAATCTTGAGCCGGCTGTGGGAACTTGGTCAGAATCGAGATACCAGAAATTTCTTTGCATTAGCATCTGCCTATTCTTACTGCAGTTGGGATATTTTAGTATGAATCTCTGTAAGCGAGGGCGCCCCTTTTGAAACATACCCCAAATGCCTTCCTCCCATCAGACATCTGCGATCATCTCTTTATGTCATGGTGTCCTGTCTGCTCCTCAGACTTCACATCTCCCCGGTCCTCCTGTACATGTTCTGCTTCTTTCCACTTTGTCTCTGTTTCTTTCCAGTTCGATCTTGTCGGGTTGCACAGTCTCTCTGTTACAGCTGGTTAATATGTATCTTAATTCCCCCTTGGCCTCTCTTTATAAATCATTCCTTTCCTGTAGCGACATTCCCAGTCAGCGCTTCGCGTCTGCGGGAGCGCGCTCACATTCCTCTGCAGGTGAGAAGCTACTGTTCTCCTCCTCCGAAGTCCTGAGTGGTTGAAGGAACCGTTTCTTCTAGGTTTGCTCTGGAGCCTCTCCTGCCAAAGAAAATGCACTGTAGATCCCAGGACAAGCTGGATAAGGACGACCCAGAGAAGGAGAAGAAGGACAAGAAGAAGGAGAAAAGGAACAGCAAACATCAGGAGATGTTCGATAAGGAATTTAAACCCACCGATGTTGCCGTGCAGCAGTCTGAGGCCGTGATTCTTTCTGAGACGGTAATTTTTTTTTTTTTAAGATTTTATTTATTTATTTGACAGACAGAGATCACAAGCAGGCAGAGAGGTAGGCAGAGAGAGGAGGAAGCAGGCTCCCTGCTGAGCAGAGAGCATGATGCGGGGCTCGATCTCAGGACCCTGAGATCATGACCTGAGCCGAAGGCAGAGGCTTTAACCCACCGAGCCACCCAGGCGCCCCCAAGACAGTAATTTGTCCCCACTCCGCGGTGGCTTCTGGGACCTACCTCTGCTCCACATTTAGCCAATGAGGCTGTCAATTGGATTTCACTGAATTTTCTGTCAACCAGTCACTTTGCAAATCTGAGATCTCCCTCGACCCTCCCCTTGTATCACACAATGCTGTGGGGCCCCAGAGGCTGAGAGAGGAGCTGAGCTTCTCTGGAAGGTTCTGCCTTAGCAATCATCCCCATCCCAAAGGGGCTCCGCTGGTTCTAGGCTCTCCAGACTGCGTGCCAGTCAGACCGGCAGGCACATGCTGCTTGGCTGTCTGAGGGCAGAAGGCCGATTCGGGTGCCACAACATGGCCTTCAAGAAGGCAAATGCCCTTCTGAGGCCTTCAGACACAGCTCTGACTGCTGTGTGAGTGTGGCCGAGGGCGTCAGAGCATGGGGAGGGGACTGGCCAGAGGCCAGTGTTCATGCCCAGGCGCTGGGCCTCCAGCAGCTGGATGGAGAGCCAGATGGTTCCTGGTGAACCACCCAGTGTTCTCTGTCCACTAGTCTGGAAAGCTGGGGTGCCGGTGACCTTGCTGACACTAGCCAAGGTCGCCATCTCTTGAGCTCAGGATAGAGATCTCAAGTCTAGAATATCAGAACTGGGTGGGGGAGTTAACAGAAGCTCAGGATATTTACCGGGGGCTGGACACGCCACATGTCCTTTCATGGATCTTCAGTTAAGCTGCCTTTTAAGCTGCCAAGACCAAGGGCCTGAGGGAAGTTGAGCCTCATGGGAGAGCTGATCATAGTTAAATTGTGTGAAAAGGGGTCAAAGGTCAGGCCAGGCACTTGGCCATTCCACACAGGGTCTGTCCCTCCCTGCTTTGGCCCTGTTGGCTTGCAGGGACACTAGCAGAAATGGGGTGAGTTCAGCCAAAGTAGGCCTGCCGTGCCCTCGGCAAGTGCATAGAAACGGCCGAGGGTCAGCGCACTGAACCCGGTCCCCTGTCAGCCTCTCATGACTCTCAGAATAACCACAGCCATGGTGGCCCCGGGGACAGGAAGCCCGACCTCTGGCTGGGGGCAGACTCACTGTGCTCGGTCCAGCCCAGCTACCTATCTCTCTCCAGAGGGACTTGTCCTCTGGAAGACAGGGGTCAGCGAGGTCTGTAGCACTGGGGGTAGGACCTGGAGTTTCCTAGGCCAGCCTCCTCGTGCCTGGGACTAGCCAGGGGCCGCAGGACAGAGCAGGTGGGCAGATCGGAGGCAGGTTTGCTGGAGTGGAAGCAGCAGCCCCATTCCCAGGGGCAAAGCCAGCACCCACTAGCGCTCCCTGGGCCCGCCAGGGTGGCCTTGGCTTTCTGCCCCACACTGGCCCTCGAAGCTATACCTCTGTCACTCGGGGGGCTGGGCTCAGTTTCCTGCTTGATTGGCCTCATCACCAGTCTTGTGACCTTCTGCTCAGACTCAGAGCCTGCGGCAGGACACCTAGGTGGGGGGGCCCTCCGGGGTAGTTTGCTTCACACCAAGAAAGCATCCTTTGATGTACTGAGTCCTCAGAATGTGCCTCGGGGGATAGGACTGTCACCAGTCCTCATGCACATTCGTCCTGTCCAGGCCGCCCTGCCCCGCCCAGGCCCAGCAATATCCGGTATACCTTGGCTCATGGAGGCATCACCCTGATCGCTGCCTTCACCTGGCGTTCTCCCTGAGTGCATGTGTCTGTGTTCAAATTCTCCCTTTTCATAAGGACACCAGTCCTGTTGGGTTAGGGGCCCACCCTAATGGCCGCATCTGCAGAGGACCTGTTTCCAGGTAAGGTCACAGTCACAGCTGCTGAGGGTGAGGACTTCAACCCGTGAGTCATGGGGGGAAACAAAGCCATGGCAGACCCTGACTGTGCTCTTTCCTCCACCGTAGATAAGCCCCCTGCGGCCCCAGAGACCGAAGAGCCAGGTGATCAGCGTCACTGGAAGCGAACGACGTTTCTCAGTCTCCCCGTCGTCACCGTCCCCACAGCCGGTGCCCCCTCCGGTCACGCCAAGGGCCAAGCTCAGCTTCAGTTTGCAGTCGAGTGAGTAGAACATTCTCCACATTGGAATTCGCGACTTTGCTCTGGGACCCCCTCCTTGCCCAGAGGCTTCCAGTTAGGCTCGCCTCCTCCCCTTCATACAGATAGAGTTTCCACAGGCACCTGGGTCCAGGGAGTCCCCTCGGGCTTCGGCAGACCAGTCTTCCCAAGTTCCCGGGGCGGAGAAGTGAGCTCTCAGAACCTCCCTGTGGGCACGAGCGGCACATGGACGGCCTCCCTCTTTGTATCATGGGGTACGAGCTGCAGGAGGGTCTTGGGCATTCCTGCGTTGAGGTGGAACGTGAAGTGAAAAGCATTTCCAGGCTATTCTGAAGAGCTAAGCACATAACTAATTTTTCTAGTTTCTCCCAATTTCTAGGGTTGCCGTGACTTATTACCCTATACTTGTTGGTTAAAGTGACAGAGATTTATTCCCTCACCCTTATGGGGGCCAGAAATCAGAAATCAAGATAATAGGGTTGTTTCCAGAGGCTCAAAGAAAGACTCTGTTTCATGCCTTTCTTGCTGTTGGTAGCTTCTGACAGTCCTCAGCGTTCCTCAGCTTCCAGTCTCTGCCTCCCTTCATGTGGCCTGCTCTCCCCAGTGCTCTGCTCTTCATACAAGGACACCAGACCTTGGCTTTAGGACCCACCATAAGTCAAATATGATTTCATCTTGGGATCCTTAATTCATTTCATCTGCAAAGAGCCTATATTCAAATCAGGTCACATTCTGGGGTTCTGGGTGGACATGAATTTTGGAGGGACACAGTTCAACCTACTACCTGTGGTAATCAGCTTTTCACCGCTAAATCCAGGCCTGCCAGAGAGGAGAGGTCTTGGCAAGGGGAAGGTGTGCGGGAGTGCGGGTCACCTTCCTCCTCAGGAGAACCTGCCTTCCTTCCTCTGCCCTGTGCAGAGGGTCTGGAAGGCAGGGACTGTTGTCCTTTGCACCTGGTTTTCTTCTTGCTGAAGGGAGCGGTGGCCGTTCTGGGGACCGTCAGGTGGGGGCCGGCACTGCAGCTGCGGACAAGCCCAACTGAGGGACAGCTTCCCGGCCGCTGGGAAGCAGATAGGCTCTGTGTGTTCTATCCTCATATCCTTACACTATTGCCCCAGAAGCTGCTTCTGAAAATATTTTATTATCTCCTTTAATAATTAAAAAACAAGCTGCACTGCAGCTGGGAAACAGTTGGCGGTGTCTTGACATTAGACCTAGGATCACCACAGGCCCCAGCAAAGCCACTCCGAGTCTATACCCCAAAGAATTAAAAACAAGGACTCATTGTATATGAACGTTCACAGCTGCGTTCTTCACAGTAACAGAAGGTGGAAACATCCTGAGTGTTCATCACCCGATGGATGAATAAATGAGACGTGCATCCAAAGACAGCCACACGGTGGAGTAGTACTCAGGCATAAAAAGGAACAGACCTCCATCATGAGCGAGCCTCAAACACGTTACGTTCAGTGAAATACACCAGAAGCAAAAGGACAAGTTTGCTAGGATTCCACTTATGTGAAATATCTAAATCAGGCAAATTCGTAGAGATGGTAGATTAGAGGTATCAGGCTGGGGGGGGGTATCAGATGGTAGATTAGAGGTATCAGGCTCTCTGGGGACAGACTGTGCATTCGGGGTGATAAGAAAGTTTAGAAATGGGTAATGGTTGCCCAACACTGAATGTAATCAATGCCTCCAATTTATATAATGAATTACAGCTAAAATGGCAAACTGTAGGTTCTGTGAAGTTTCACAAATACGCAAGCGACAAGTGGTGAGGGCGGTCGTCCCATCGGATGTGTTCTGGCTTGCTGCCTTGGCTTCACCAGCGAGCCTCCCTCAGAAGTCCACAGCTCCCCCGGAAATTCTTTCCCCTAAAGAAGGATTTTTCATCCAGTGGGTGGGTGGGAAAACCTTCAAGAGACCCATCAGTAAAAATGTCCATTTACCTCTAATATAAAAGAAAAACACATTTGTTTTTCCAAGTCTCCACAAAGGTTGAGAGTATCCTATCTTAATGATTTTACTGCCATTTGAAACCGGCTGTTTTTTCAGTTGGCTTTAAAAATCAATTGTACTTCCCCCTCGGCTTCTGGAAAAGTCATAGCCGCCGTGCCCGTGACCGCTATAACGGTCTTCCAGACCGTTGTGGGTTTCCGTGTCTGGAGAGACTTGAAGGCTGGATGACTGGCCAGCTGCTTCGTCGCTAGCTTTCCCTTCCTGCAGCCCTCCCAGTAACAGCCACAGGACACTGGTTCGGGCTCTGAAACCGCCAGTGTAGACAGTCCTTGTGACCCCCTGCTGTTTAGATGCCACCACGGCACAGAGGCTTGAGGAGGGGTCAGGAGGGGCCCTGGCTTGACATGGCTGTGTTTACAATGGAATTATGCCTCCTTTAAACTCGGGTTTTACATGTCTTCACGGCGCTTAGTATTCTCATTCTAGAACATTCCTTTAGGAAAGGATCCGACCCTTCCCCTGCTCTACCCCTCCCAGCTCACCTTCTCCATCAGCCTCCCCTGCCTCTCCTGAGAGAAGGTGAAGCAGCCGTGTGGGCACTTGGGCCTAGTGGCCCAGTTTGATTCTAAATCCGTCCGGTTTTCCAGGTTTGGAGTTGAACGGCGTGAGCAGCATGACCGGGATGGACACGGCCGAGGTCCCACCGCCCCTTCCTCTCAAAGGCAGCATGGCAGATTATGGGAACTTGGTGGAAAACCAGGATTTGATCGGCTCACCCACACCCCCGCCCCCTCCTCCTCACCAGAGGGTAAGTCAGCCGGGAGCCTGAAATGTGGGTTTTTAAAACCGTTCCCTCCTCCACCCAATAGGAATCCCTCCTTCCCGATGTTAGCGTGCTTGCGTTGGGCCGGCCCACGTTTGATTTTGACAAAAGAGGTCAAAGCGAGAAGATCTCTGTCTACCGGATCTTGGCTCTGTGGCACCCAACCCGCTCTGGAAACACTCCTTAGAGATCCAGCCCATTCCTCTCCTGGTTCTTAAGGGTTTTTGTTCTTAGGAGGCCACAGGCCGAGGTCAGCGTGCACGCTTTTCCCCCTAAAAACCAATATAAATCCTATGGACTCTTTCTTTCTTTCTTCCTATGGGTACTTTTCATGGGGTGTTCTGCAAGTTTATTATCTGCTCCTGTGAGTGGGGCAGGAGAGAGCGGGGGTTTTCTTACGGTACATGTATTTCATTCTTCCTCTTATATAAAGACACACACCAGCAGGGGGCTTCTTCTTGGATGCTGAAGGGATGCTGACCTTCTGAGACCTTTCAGATCAGCCCTCTGTCCCCAGAGATGCCATGATGGGGAACTGGCCCTGGAGATGGGGCCACGTTCCTCCCTGATGGCTCTGCAGGAGGCTGCGATGGTTCGATCAACCACAGAAAACAGGAGTCTGACCTTTCCCGCTGACTTTTAACTCTAAGTTAGAAGGAGAGAGGCCCAGGGAGTCGAGTGAGAACATTGTTTGGGGTGTTGTTTTCCTAACAGCTTAGTTAACCGATCACACCTTTGTTTTCATACCTTTATTTAATTGGAAAAGCAGGACTGTCTCCTGGGTCTCTCTACACCACTGAACTGAAAATTCTGAACTTGGAAATATGACCCGATCTATTTTGTTACAGATAAGTGCAGGGGCAACGTGTTCTCATCTCCAGTGCCTTCTCTCCATCATTCGAAGGGACTGATGCCACGTGCTGCTGGGTCAGGAAGGAACATGTGCGAGCCTTGGCTCCCCTTAGAAATGGTTGTGATTTCAATTAGATTAATTACCCAAGTCTCGTTGCTGTGTGTGTCTTGATTCCCCTGCAGCACGAGAGTGAGTTCCAGTGACACGCCTGTGGATTCGTGGGTCTTAATCCGTTGGGGGCGGTGGTGTTTCCAGGGCGTCCCCCTCTGAGCAGGCCTTGCGGGCTGTTGTAGGGGAACGATCGCTCATCTGCCTTCGGGGGATGATCGATACCTCCTGTCGCTGTCATTGATCGGCCTCGGGCTTGTGGTCAACCCTGTCTCTGGTTGTCGCCACTTTAAGCTGTCATTTCTTTCCCAGTGACTCTTACAAGCAACAATCTGACCTGTCACTTTGCTTCATTGCAATAAATCCGCTGTCCTCCTGCCTGGCACAGGGGCATCTTCAGCATTGTGCCCGCGTCTGGCTGGGTTCACCCGACTCGCTCCGACCCCCCGTGGTGGCTTGCACGCGTACAGAAGCGACCATTTCATCACATCTCGAAATAGGTGTTTGCTTCTGTTTTTAACCGTTCTGACCGACCTTGAGAAAACTCAAGAGTCTGCTTGCTACTTCATTTTTTATCACGCCTCAATGTCCGTGCCTCAGCTGTGCATGTCTCTATTTATTCTCTTCTGTGTGTTAGGCATGGGGTCATCTCAGTAGTTCCCTGTCTGGGAATTGGGAGGAAATTCGGTCACTAGCAGAGAAACTGCGGTGTCGCCGTTCTGTCCTTGAGACTTCGTCCCTCACGTTGCATTACACATGAGCCTCCGCCGAGAGACGCTGCCACAAGACCCCCCTTGCTTAGGTGACGGTGTTCTGCGATCTCCCTCTGGTTCACTCTGCCTGTGTCCCATCTGTCATGTTTTCTTCCGTCCGCTCATTCGAGGCTTCATTTTCTCCCCACGTTGACTCATTCGCTTACGTGTTCGGCCCACGTGTATTTACAGAGCATCTCCCACGGGGCAGGAGCCTGACTGTGGGGAGGGTGGGGCCGGCTGCCCTCAGTCACTGACGCCCGGACAGGTCCATGAAGCAGGAGGTCTTTCCATCACCTTGGCAACTGTCGAGTCCTTTGCAGGACTCCAAGGGCAAACGGTGGCCCGTGGACCAAGCACAGCCACTGCCTTTTCTTTTTTCTTTTCCACAGAGACAGAGAGTTGGGGGGGGGGGGTGCAGAGGGAGAGGGAGATTCCCAGGCAGACTCCCCACGGAGCACAGTGCCTGACGCAGGGCTCGATCTCACCACCCTGAGTTCATGATCTGAGCTGAAATCAAGAGTCAGACCCCTAACTGACTGAGCTACCAGGTGTCCTGATGAGCTACCTTTTTTTGGTAAATAGTCCCAGGGAGACCCAGCTGTGTGCGCTCTGTGGAGGGCGTGTTTCCCCCTTGAATAGTTCAGCCACCCCCTACGCTGCTCTTCCCCTGTTTGCAGTTTTGGAAGAGACTGGATGGAAAACTGCCTTTAAAGGGGTCTCTTGGCTAGTGGCCACAGGTACCCAGCTGGCACTCTCTCGGGAAGCTTTTCCAGTTCCAAGAGCAAAGGGAGGGCTTCTCACCCACCCCCGGAGAGTCTGTCCCGGACCGCTTTTCCCTGTACAGTTGAGGAACATCGTCGGGGGACACGAGTCAAGGCCCATGGATCCTCATCAAAGGGCACTTGGCTGGGTCAGCTCTGACCCTGGGATCCCCTGGCTCTTCACCATTTAAACTGCCCAGTTCTGAAACCAGTCCGTTTCCAGGGGCCCCGGGGACTGAAAGGCCCTGGAATAAAAGCCGCCAGGCAAAGAGCAGCAGTGTCCCTTCTCAGGTCCATGCACACAGACGGCTGATGCGCTTTGCAAAAAGCAGCTGATTGGAGATGCCAGAAAGGCCTGTCGCCACCAGCTGTCCGGCCGCAGGGCCCACGGAGAGGGCCGTCCCCTCAGCCCCCCGAGGGTGCGGAGTAACTTCCCGTGGCCGCCCTGACTCCGCCGCTGGGCCCCACCCAGAGCGCCTCACTAACGCCGCCGCTGCCGTCTGTCTGTCTTCCAGCACCTGCCCCCGCCGCTGCCCAGCAAAACCCCGCCGCCGCCCCCGCCAAAGACGACGCGCAAGCAGACGTCGGTGGACTCGGGCATCGTGCAGTGAAGGCCTCAGGCCGCCCTCCTCTCCCTCCGCGTCTTCTCCCGCGTCTGCTCTTTACCTCATGGGGCCCGTGGTGTCGGACACGTGGTGGGGACGCTTGTCCTGCAGAGGAGCCTCTTTCCCGCTGTGGCGTGAGCGGCCTTCTGCATCGGGGAGCGGCGTGGATGTAGGTCTGGACCGTCCTGTTGCGCTTATCGAAACTGGCGGCTTCTGACCGTGTCTGTCTGGAGAGAGCCCAAGTCTTGCCCGAAGCCCTCTGTCTGTGCCACGTGACACGAGCAGGGAACACGGTTGACCCGGGTTTGGCGCAGTACGAGGGGCGAGGCGGTCCCCTGTGAGACCATGTAGTGAGTGAGTGCTCATTTCTCCCAGGGCCGCCCCCAGGCTGTCCCCGGAGGGTGTTGACTCAGCCCTGGTCCTGCGGGTGGGATTTCGTGGTCAAGTGTATCTTCAACCTGTATGGGGCGTTTAAGGTCAGCCCTTTGGAGGAGGGGGACAGTTTCCTGATTTCCTTTGGTATAATTTAAAATAGGATTATTTCTCAGCTACTGAACAGTTACTAATTTATGGAGTGGAAACACCAGTAGAAATACCGGATCAAGAGGAAGAGGGAATACAAGTATAGGAAGTCCATTTTCTTTCTTTTTAAAAAGAAAAGGTCCATAGCACACAGATGGCTTTAATTGATGAGTTCTTCCTGTCCTCAGTCTGTACAGAAGTTTGTATATATGGTGGTTCTTAGTTCCAGCTATTGTGATAGGCTTCCACACAAGATTCTCCGTACGTGTTCTTAATTTTTAACTGCTGGAAGTGTAAAAAAACACAAATTAAGTTTTGTTGATTTTTTTCCCCCTAAGCGCTGAAGTCCTGACAGTGTTGGTGGATGATGATTTAAAAAAACAAAACAACTAACTTTGTATGACCTAATATTTTTATTCTGTCATCTATATTTTTTTATCCACTATAATCATGCTACTCTCCTAGTAGGCTCAGATGTTATTCATTGACAGCAAAAAATAAAAAGCCAGTTAAAAAGACGCAGTGTCTGAACACTATGTTTTTATCCCTTGGTGTGATACAATGTATCTCCAAATGCCATTGTTGTGTTTTTCTTTCTTAAAGAGCTTTGTGATTTAAACTTAATTTAATTTAAATTAGATTTGTGATTTAAAGAGCTCACCTTTACAGATGTGTGCATGTTTCTTAACTGCCTCTGTTGTCTCTCACTTGTGGCCCCACCCTGACTGACAGCACCCCGTCTATCCCTCCTGTGTCTGTGTGTCCCTACAGAGGGAGCGGAGCGGAGCCCAGCTTGCTGACGCTTCCCCCCTGAGCCCGACCCGGCTCCGGCTGCGCATCATTTCTGCCCCTTACAGCCTTTCAGCGGCTGACCTGAGAGCGGGTTTTGTTTGATGCGATGCGTCATTCGGCATCAGACTCCAGAGCTCTCCGGATCTTCAGTGGTGAGAAACAAGGCGACGGGGTGCTCTTTTCCGTGTAAAGCTCACTTGCCTGTTCCTTCCAGATGTGTCCCTGTTGCCACCACAAGAATGCGCTCCACGGCCCCGTTAACCAGACCTCCAGGGAACCTGCCGCAGAACCCAGGAGACTCAGGATTCTTCTCTCCTACTCGATCTCTCCCTCGCCCAACCCAGTTTATTCGTCTTTGCTGTAAATATCCCATCAACCCCGAGGAAGTGTGAGACTCAAGTGAATATAGAATTTTTTCCTTTGTGAATTCTTACTCTTCAACTGAGATAAATATTCCTCCTCCCTTGAGTGTACTGGAAACCACACACCATCGGAGATCCTAAAAGAAGTGCATTAGGCGTCCTGACCTGGGAGACGAGAGGAGAGAGTCCGGCCCCTGGCGGTGGGTCCTTGTGCAGTAGCCAGCATCGCACACTGCAGAAGCTGTTGCCCCAAATTGTAAAAGTAGTTCCTGGCCCTACAAAAAAAAAAAGGTTCTTTTTCTTTGAGAATGGTCTCTGGTTCCAGTTGTCTCCCCATGCGGCCTCCTCCTGAAAGTCTTCCTGGATGATGCTTTTCAACCTTTCTTTCCTCATTAACTTCCAAGGAGCATTTTTAGACATTTTCTTCCTAATCATTTCCCCATTAAGAAATTTTGACCATACAGATGTGCTATGTGTATATTTACGTACTTTATGTGTATCTCTGCTTTTTACATGAGCCAAACAAGTTTTTTGGTCCCTTAAGCACTGATTTCCACCCCCTTAGAGGTAATATGGCCTCATTGAGAATGCATGCTCTAACACAGGAATGGTGGGGATCTTAGGTTCTGTTTTTGCTTTGGGTGCCAGGAAGCTCAAAGCCAAATTTAGCTCTCACACATCGAGCTACATTTTGGTTTTACTCGCCAGCCTTCCAAAATGCTCTCTAGTCTATTACAAATCCATCTTGATTTCACCTTACTTAACTTCATTTTATTTTTAACTACCCAGTTTAATACATATTTTTCTCAAATCTTTATTAAAAGAAGATAGCGCATGAGCTGTATTTTACAAGTATACAAGTCTTTTTTCCTTTTTAAAAGCCACCCTTGGTGCTTGAAGAGTGCTCGCTAGTATTTAAAGAAATTCATTTTTAATCAATGTTAAGATCATTCTTTCTGCCAAAGATCTGATCGTTTCACGTCTCACAGGTTTCTTCACTCCAATTCTTCTGCGCGGTCGGGTGCTCTGGTCCACGTCCCCGAAGTTTTGGCTGACGTCATGGATTTTAGCTCTCATGTTTTCCTTCTATCTCTGATTACGTTTTAGCATTTTGTGTACTTTTTAAGGTCTTTTTTAGGACTTTACATTTTGTTTTTTTTTTTTTAATCTGCCCCCTCTGAATTAAACATCTAATGTTTAGTTGGTGATGCCTCCAAAAAACCCAACAGGGAACCTGATGGGTCAATAACCCTTTGCACCCGATAAAGCCAAATGAGGCTTTTGTCTTCCACCAGTACAGAGAAACCCATGCTCCATCCACGTCCTGCGATGGCCTAAACCCAGCAGCCTGGGCCCGAGAGGGGAGCAGGGACTGTGTGCTGTGTGATGCACAGCAAAGCTCTTTTTGCTAACGCTGGTGGGTTCATTTCAGCCCCCAGCAAAAGACTTGTGACATTACTATTACATGTCAACTTGACCAAGCTATAGCATCTGTGAGTCAGATGCTAATCTAGCTATTGTGTTGGAGATACTTGGTGAATGTGGTTCACATCTATAGTTGACTTGAAGTAAAGGGAATCACTCTCAGTAATGTGGGTGGGCCTCGCCCAATCAGTTGAAATCCTTAAGGGCAAGAACTGAGGTTTCCTGGAGAAGAAATTCAGCCTCTGGAAACCTGGCCTGAGTTTCCAGACTGGGCTAGGAATGCTGGATTTGCCAGTCTCTAGAATCACACGAACCAATTCCTTTAACTGAATCCCTCAGTCTCTGTGTATCCGTATCTCCTGTTGGCTCAGTTTCCATGAGGAGCCATGATACAAGAGTATTGGGACCTATTCAGAGCAAAAATGGTTGCACAAGAGACAAGAGGTGGAGCACAGCAAACGTCCTCTAGACAAGCTGTGTTCGAACTGACAGTGGTAGCTGGAGAGGGGAAATCCCAGACAGATGCCCAGGGTAGAGATCGCAGAGAAGCACTCGGCCTCTGCAGTTCACCAGTCCGATGATAACGACGACGACTGCTCACATTGTCCTTTGTGTCCTGGGGCTGGCGTGTCCCAATGGCTTCCTCCATGGGTCTGGCACTGCGGCTGCCTGAGGGCCCTCTCTCTAACTCTCTTTCTCGGTGTCTGTCTCTCTGGGTCCCCTCTCCACCCCACCCCACTGTCTTTCATCTTCTAGGGCCATTTTATCTGTAGGAGGTGACTTTGGAAAGCCAAGTTTCTCCCTGTTGGAACTCTGCACAGAACGTACCTTCTCTGTGAAGCCACTGTGAGGCTGTGGCGTGACCTTCCCGGTGGCCCAGCAGCAGGGCCGGGTGCCCGTTCTAGGCCATGCAGTGGAGTTCTGCGTTCTCCCTCCGAATCCCAGCCTGTCCCAGTGAGTCGCAGCCTCTCCTGGGCTCCCGGGGGCCAGCGCTGCCCAACCCTTTGCAGGTCGGCTTCGGAACTGGTGCTGGAAACGGCCCCCGCAGCAGCCCTGCTTCCGCCGCACGGTCTCTGCACTACCTTCGCAGCGTCTGCCGTCTCCCCGGCACGTCCTGTAGTCCTGCGGCGGCCTCGCTGCCTCTCCGGCCCCGGCAGGAGCCCCATCCCCCAGTGTCCTGTAGTTCTACCCACCTGTGGCCACCCCTCTAGCTGTTGCTACTCATGTTTATTTTCAGTATTGGAAAGTGCTGCATTTCCTTTACTGTTTTCCCTTCTCTTACTTCTCTTAACTGGGCGTGCCACTTTGTATCCATTCAGATGGTGTTCACAGCGACAGGCCCTGTTCTTTGTCAGGCGCAGTGGCGCCTGGTGATGGAGCATGAAGAACACGGGAAGCGTGATGGTGTAGGGAGCACGGGGAGCACGGGGAGCGTGTCAGGTGCAGTGGTGCCTGGTGATGGAGCATGAAGAACACGGGGAGCGTGATGGTGTAGGGAGCACAGGGAGCACGGGGAGCGTGGGGGAGCACGGAGAGTGGGGCGGGGTGCGGGGAGTGGGGCGGAGCATGGCTGACGGAAGCTGATGTGGGCGGTGTGAGCAGGGCTGCGGTGTGTTTACGTGGACTTGCCAGCCACTCCAGAGCACATCCTGGACTGCGGTGGCCTGGGCGTGGCAGGGACTGTGAGTGCTCCAGGATACATGGATCCCATATCCCCAGGGGACCGGCCTGTGAAGGGGCCCCTCGTCAGACCTCTCCTGGTCAGTGGTGTCCGAACAGCCCTCAGCTGCTCTTCCAGGAAAGGGTCTTGGGGCCGTGGCGCCGCTTGCCCTTGTTGGCTTCAGGCAGCGTCGCGAGCCACAAGAAGCAGCAGGACCGTCTTGCGTCCTGGTACCCTTCTGTCATCTTGTCTTACCAAGTAGACGCGCCCCTCGTCACAGACTATGTGGGGGCGGAGTCCTTCGGATCTTCCATAAATCCAGTGGCTCCAAAAGTAACGCTCCGCTCCTTTCTCTTTGTTCCCCTCCCCTTCCTTCCGGAACAGTTGAGCCCTAAGGCAGGCATCTGTGCTGGGGCCAGAGCTGGGGGAGGGGCTGGCGAGTCCTGGACCCAAATGCAGCAGGAGGGACCCGTGACCTGCTTTCCCCAGGGTGAGGGCCAAGGGGGGCACCGTCCCTGCAAAGGACTGAAGGCAGCTGGAAGGTGTGGCTGCGGGCTCTCCCGAAATGTACTCCCTTAGGTGAAGCAGATGGCCACACCTCACCGTGGCGGTGGGCTTTGGGTTTGCCGCAGCGGCAGAGTCCGTGATGCTTTCACTGGGAGTGAACAGGGAGAGAGAGAGGCTCCGAGGAGGGGTGTCCACAAGCAAACCTGAGCCACTCCCTCCCCATGAAGCCAGATCAGGCAGGAGCAGACAGCTTTCTCCCGAGCTGCCCTGACCTTGAGAGATGACACTTAACGTCGGCCAGGGCTGGTGGCGTCCCTTGTCCCACCGAGATCCTGACGGGGCATATCCGCAGGACACGGCAGATGGCTGTGCGGAAACCACCACGTGGAAATGGTCAGGCGTCTAGAAGCCGCTCTGAAAGCCCGAGTCCTCGGCTCCTAATGCAGAAGTGCAGTAATTGGGGGTAAAAATAAGCAGTTTGGGAAAGAAATATTTCTGAATTAACATAAATTATACCTATTTAAAAATCCTTGTTAACAGTTAATTTAGCATTAGGAACACTTGCGTTGGAGTGGAGGGCACTGACTATCGAAAAAGGAGCTACCTGCAGAAGGCACGGTTATTTTTAAGCTCCTGCATATTTGGGGTTTCTCCGCAGGGAGCACAGACGACCTCCATGGGCTTTCACTGCCTCCAAAAGCTCTTTCACATGAAAAGTGGATTTTGGAAAGTGAAGCAATTATAATGGAAAAGCAGCATCGGAACCTTCCCTCAGCTTTGCAGAATCGGTAGGGAAATGAATATTCTCCTGTACAAAGGAAAACCACATTCTCCTGAAGAGGCTGCTGCCTCCTGTGTTTCACGAGCCCCAGAGAAGGCTCCGTGGGTAGAAGAGGTTAGTGGCTGCAGCTTTTCCTCCTCTGAACACCCTTTGGATAACGCCACCTCAGGGGAGGATGTCCCAGGAGAAACCGTGGAGACGGGAGGCGTGGATGGTTCTCGCCTCCTTTCTGGGACAAGAGACAGCTCGCCTGGAACGATGGAGGACCTGGAGTGGTCTGGGGACCATCCCAGGCCCGCGCACGGCAGCTCAGGGTTAGAGACGGGCCAGCAGAGCTGGAACGGGACATCCAGAGCCCCTTCCACTGCAAGGCAGCCTGGAACCTTCGAACGTGCAGTGCCGGGGAGGACCGCCTCTATGACGCCTGCTTGTGGTCCTGCCCCCGCGCCTGGGGAGCACTACTGCCAGGTGAAAAGGAACTGGGGGCCCACAAGTGGCACAGACTCAAACTTTGCAAAAGTAGAAAGTGAATCCTAGAATTGGGGCTCAGTAAGGACCCTTAGAGCTCCCAGGACTCAAAACCTAGTTTTGAGATTCTTCACTTGTTGGGACACTTTCTGCGAGCCTGGCAGGTGCGGAGCACTGTGCAGGAGGAGCACAGGACGGTCAGGCGGTGGACCGACCTCACACGGCGGGCTCGCTGTCTGGGAACATTTTTAAAAAACTCACTTTGGATTAGAAATGGACAGTGCAGGAGGCACATCTTACATTCTTAGTAAGGCTCCAAACCTTCCCAAACAGATGTTGAGCACAACTCAGTCCCCAGACTCGGGAGCCAGTCGTGCTGCTTTCTTGGGCTGCTATAGTTTTCTCTGCACAGAGTGTGACGGAATGGCCCGCGGGGCTGCGGGGGCTTTTCCCACAACGGTGCCATCAGGAACTGGCATCGCAGGATTGTCCATGCCACGGTACCTTAGCAAACTGTGTACATAGTAATTACTCCAAGCTATTACCTGCTGATAATTTGGAAAGCAGTCATCTCACATCACCTCTCGTGGATAACCCTGTTGACACCGAGAAGACTTGAGTGCGGGTGTAGGTCTTGCCCACGTGGCTTCCCTTTGCGGGCGGAAGGGGGCACATCCTGGACTGGTCTTCATCTGTGGCCAAGGGCCTCGGTGAGCCAGTCTTTGGGGAAAGTGGATTCAAAGAGATAAGATTTGGATAGAAAAACAGAACCGAAACCAGCAGACTTGCAGAAAACCACTGAATTTAAGGGAAGGGGGAGCAACAGGTAAGTTTTTTGAAAGCCCCCAGAACACAGTTTGAGAATACTCTGTCCCCAGCCCTGTCACTCTCTCTCCTCAACCCAACCCAACTCAGCAGTGCCCCCCAACACGCACACTAAAGAAACAGTCGCACTAAAGAAACAATTTTCCTCTTAGAATTGCCTTGCCTCCACTGCTCTGATTTCTGCCTGACAAAGAGCGTTAAGTGACGGGGCCACATGATTGAAAGTGACTGGTCACCACGCAGCTGTGCGGCCAGGGGTCCGTTCTCGGACGCCGGGAGGCAGGGAGCGCACCTGCCTTCGCAGGAAGAGGGGCTCGGCTGCAGGTCTTCTGTCGTCTGAGATGAAGCAAGGCTCTCACGGGGACGCTGCCAGCCCACACTTGCACAGGCTGGTAGACAAGGTGTCTCTGGGTCTGGGGCAGCCCAGACCCCTTGTCCTGAAGGCACTGAGTCTCATATCCATGATTTTCCCCAAATCATCTTGGTGACTCCAGCACAGCATCGTTGGCATCTGCACGCTCATAGAATAGTGGGAAACCACCGGGGTCTTCCCTCTCATTTAATCCTATTTTTCACTGGGATGTGGCTACGGTTCCCATTTATGTGCCAGCATGCTGGTAGTGTTCAGCTCGGGGCACATATGTCCCCCACGATGCATCAAGAGACCAGAAGTTTGCCTCGAGTTAGTGTCCCTGGACTCCAGAGCAACACCTGCCCCAGCAGCTCCCGTTACGCCTCCGCCCAGGGGTATGGCCGGTGGGGGGCTTGTGCCCCCTGCACAGAGTAGACAGAATGTTTCTGGAATGTTCCTCCGTCTCCACTCCACTTCCTTTGTAAATGAAGATGACGGGGAGACGCAGGGGCTTTGGGTAATAGCTGAAGACCCAGTAGATCACGGCTCTCACAGCTTCGCTCCTGGGAAACGCTGCGTCAGCTCCTGTACTGGGACCTGGGGCATTTGGGAGTGTGTGTGTGTGTGTGTGTGTGTGTTCCCGCATGTGCCCCGGATGCTTTAGGAATCCCTGATCACAGATAGTTATTAGGGTAGAAAGGCCGTCTGTGGAGCACCTACTGTACGTTTCTTGGCACATTAGACACTTTGTCTACATTTTCAGACAAGATTGTATCCATGTCATGGGAGAGGAAGTGAGGTGCAGGCCCGGCATTCCGATCCAGAGCTCACCAGCTTCACGCTGGACCCTGCGCTCTGCCCACCCCCCAGTGTATCCCCCACCCCACGTTGTTTTCAGGAGGTGACACCGATGTTCTAAACCCAAGTAGGACCCAGTGGGGGGGAGTTCAGCCACCCTCCCTGCTGCTTCCAGGGCTGGGCCCCTCCAGCGGCGTCACAGAAGGAGGCCTTGTATCGTCCGCCGTTCCGACGGGAGGAGAGCAGCCCGCTCCCGGTGCCCGACGCGGCAGGGGTGACCCGCCAGCTTCCGCTCGCTTGCGGCCGAGGCTGGGCAGGTGAGGGTCGGCGCCTTCACGTCCCCTGTGCGCACAGACCGCGTCCCGGAACAAACTCGCTCTCTCGGGCTCGGCTTCTGGGGGGCAGAGGAAGGGACCTGGATTAAAACAGAGGCGGTGCACCCGCTGAATGAGGGAGTAAATGCAGAGGACAGTCACTGGCTGGGGCCCCGACCCACCGGGCAGAGGACAGTCACTGGCTGGGGCCCCGACCCACCAAGACAGGGGAAAGTACAGAGGATGGAGGCCAGCCAAGCCAGATGAGGGGCAGGTGCGGCCCGCGACCAGCACGGAGCGGCGTGCCAGCTGGCAACCTGAAGCGGCTTTGGAGCTCCTGCACCTGTCTGCGGGGCCAGCTAGCTGTCAGGCCTTCGGTTTTCCCAGGGACTGAGTCAGCCTCCCTTCTGAAACCGGCAGGTGGTCACAGAGCTGGATAGCCCCAGAGCACAGAGCAGGGCCCCAAGTGGCACGGCTGTTGTGTTCCGGATGGAAGATGAGGATCCCGGCTCAGGGCTTGGGCTCATCCGTGTCCCCCCACCCCTGCATGTCTACACAGCCTCCTCCCAGCCCGGTTCAGGCCGTCCCTCCCTACCCAGCATGCCTTCCTATCCTGTGCCCGTCACTCCATGCCCCTGACTCCCTTTCAAATGCGATTCAGACGGAGCCTGGTCCCCGGCCCACCCTGCACCTGGATGCACGTCTCGCCCCTGCTGCACTCTTGTTTAAAGTCTGCCTGAGCTTCCTCTGGCTTTCCATTCCTTCAGCTTTCTTGGGCTCCCTGTAGCTCTTCGTTCCCAGCCCTTTATACAGTAAGCGCACAGCTAGTAACCGCTGAATGAGTTAAGCCACTGCACTAGGTTTCTAGGAAAAAAAAAAAAAAAAAAAAAAAGAAGCCAGCAGAAACCTGAGTCAGGAGTAATAACAGGAAAAAAAAAAAAAAAAAAAAAAACCTCTAGAACACATAATCTTTAATATAGACCTCTCTCCTGAGCATATCGACTTTGGAAACCTCCAGCAAGCCTATCTTGCTGAACTTCCTATAATAAACTGTTAAGCTCCTTAGTAATGAATTCTAGAACCTAAAATATGTCTGTATGGAGCCCTGCCCTGCTGTAACAGTTTATGTGAGTCTTACCAAGCGGGAGGGACAGACTGGCCCAAGAGTCCGCTCTTCTGTTTTGGGTCTTGCAGAAATTCATTTTCCAATCCATGTGTCCAGGGAAATACTCTGGCCTTCACGGTCTCGAGACTTTTCATGTAACAAACGGAGTTAAGGTCCAGCTCTGGTTCTGTCTCTGCCCATCCTAGAACATGCTGGCTGGCGGGGATCTTGCTTCAGGCCTGAGCAGATGAGAGGAGAGCCGGAGGCCAGAGCAGGCAGGAGAGAGCCGCTGGGGGAGTGTGTCCCTGACTGTCCCGGTGACAGCCATCCTGGCCATGGCCAGTCGGGAGGCATCACATCCCCGTTGTTTGGGCTTGTGTGCACTGACCCCTGTTTCCCTTCGAAGGTCTCCTGCGGGGCCCCGGGCAGATCCATCGTAGTCTGGGCATAGAGCAGGCCTTCAGGAGGCCGGGCCCCGAGTCAGAAAGCTCCTCGGCGGTGGTTTGGAAACCTGCATGGAAAGCCCCGCCCCGGGAGGACTCAGCCCAGAGAACAGCCCCCGCAGACTGGAGATCCTGGCACGGAGGCACCAGCCCAGCTCCACAAGCGGCAAAGTCTTCCCGACCTCCCATGGTCTCCGAACCCAAACCAGCCTTCCCTCACCGCCCCCGAGATTTGCCTGGTCATTCAGGCACCGTCGGTCCAACACGAAAGCAGGGATCTTAGGAAGTCTGCAAGTGTGTCCTCAGATGGCATTATTAGACCTAATCTCCAGGGATGCTGGTAGGGGCCTAAGCCCTGGGTAGCTCTTGTCAGTGAAAACAGGTTTGGTTGCTCCAGAGTGAGTGTCACTCTGTGATGAGGGCACGGGGGGGGGGGGGGGGGCACAAAGTTGCCTGGGTTTGGCTTCCCAGGGTGGGCTGCACTTCTCAGGGCGGGCCAGGGTCTGGTCTGTCTTTATAGCTCCCCGGCGCCTGGCGGCCCGCCCGGAATGGGTACCTGGTCCGAGTGATGCGCAGGCGGCTGGATGGATCCTTCATCCTTCCCGGTGGAAGACGTCGGAGAGGAGGACGGCTTCCCCCGAAACAGAGATCATGAGCAGAGGAGAAACGCAGGCTCGAGTCAAAGGACCACATGAAAGGCCGCTGGGGAAGAACCTCCTGCTCTCCTCTCTGCTCTGCGTTAATACAACCGGGACTCAAAACTGTCCTGCTCGTTCCCCATCGACAAACGACCCAGGGGGCGCCTTGCCGCCAGGACCCCCATTCCCCGGTCTGGGGCCCGCGAGATGCCAGTGGTGCTTCTTTCTAACCCCCCCTCCCCCGAGCCCAGGGCTCCCTTTGAGGATAGCGGGCACTTACGGAACCAGGGGGGTTCCTCCCCTTTTTTAAATTCAGGAATAAGTGATCTACAGTGTCGTGTTTATTTTAGGGTAAAATACAGTGATTCGATAATTCCGGACATCCCTCTGTGCTCATCAACTGGTCTTAAAGAGAAGCAGATTCGGGCTGCCGATGCGTTCCTGGACGTCGGCACGCGCCGTGAGTCTGGATCAAGCAAAGCCAGTCTGGTCGTGGCAGGACCGGTGAGTGGAGGGCCGTGGGGACCCCTCACGCCCGCGGCGCGGCTGCGCGCAGCTCCCTGGCTCGTTCCGATACGGTGATTCGTTCATTGTAAAATGAACCAAGAACGGAATTCTGAAAAAGAACATAGACTCATTTCTAGAAGGTAAGAAATGAAGACGCACACGCACGTCACTCACTGGTTGAGGGGTGTGGGGCTGGACGCGCAGGGCTGTGAGGGAGCCTGCCGGCCGGAAGGGCCCTGGGAAGGCCGGTGGAGATGCTGGGATGGAGAAGGGGGAGGGGGAAGCAGGGCGAGGAGGAGGGGAGGGGCGGGGAGGGGCGAGGGGGGAGCAGCTGCGTCTGCGGGAACCATTGCTCGTGGTAGACACGGATGGAATTAAACACGATGGACAGCCCGTTCCATAGCGCCAGAGCTTGATGGCTTCCAAGTCTCTACCCTGGGTTCCAGAAAGCATCAAACGTCACGCTACTCTCTCCACCTCGGTTCCAGAATGATGTTGTGGCTCAGTTTCAGGATTGCCCAAGGCATGCCTGATGGCTGCTGAATGAAGAAAAAAAGATCCATCTTTTTAGAGATCTTACAGCGGGGGCCCTCTCACTGCAATTCTCTTAACCTCTTTTCTTGGCTCTTACTGCTAACTTAGCCTTCCGAATGTATTCTCACTCATTTATTTTTCAAAATCAATTTTGAGATAATGGAGTCAATTTGTTGGGGGAAAAGATGTTCATTAGTTTTCTAATATTGAATCACCGTTTCGCTCCTGCGTACACCTTCCTCGGTCATGGAGTAGCATCAATATTCATTTAATGCCCTTGCAGATTCCGTGTGGCAATATTGTAGCAGGAATTTTTAATTTTGTCTTTATAAGTGAGGTTTGTTTACTGTCTTGTGCTGGAGAACTGTGTCCTGTTGGTTTCACACTTCGTTGGTGTTAGGGCTTGGTGGCTTTAGAGTACAACTTGGCTAGGTTGAAGTAGGCTTCCCAAAAGTCTTTTCCGTGTATGCTTTGAGCTAAGATAAGCCACGAGATATTTTTGGAAGATGGCAATGAAGATTTGGAAGGTGGCAATGACACAGCACCCGTGTGTGTGTGTGTGTGTGTGTGCACGCACGCTCACTTGGAAGGTCAGGCAGGGGCTTCCATGGCTCACACACATGGTTACGTATCTGCTGACTCACCTCCTTGGCACGGGGCAGCGGCCGGACCCACAGCTTCTCTACTGTCCCTGGAACCCTCCTCAGCTCCTGTGACTCCCGGGTCAGCTGTGTGGTGGGTTACGTTTGTGATGCAGGGTCCCAGCTTCCCCCAAAGGAAGAGACGAGGCAGGAAGCCTGACGAGGGCACTAGTCTGTCATGGACTCAAGTTCATCTTTGCTGTTCTCCACTTTATACCCATTTGCTCTTCCCAACCACCCCCACGGCGGACCTCAGGCTCCACCAGCAGCCGGGGAAGCAGGGTCTTACTGGGACCGTTGGACCAGGCTTCCCAACCAGTAGAGTCAAGTCGCTTTATGTACGTTCTAGTGGTCCCTTCTCTGACTGAAACATTGCTGCTGATACAGAATTTGGTCCCAAGGGTAGAGGACTGTCATAACGAAAGCTGAGAAGGTCAGCGTGGCTTCGGAACTGGACAGCGGGCAGAAGCTGAAAGGTTCTGAGGAGAGTTTAGCGAGAGCTTCGAAAGCCTTGGTGGGGCTGCTTGTGGAAGTGTGGTGGCCGCCGATGGGGGCGCGCCTCGCGGAAAGTGAGGCCAATGTCATGGACGCCAGAGGAGTAGGGATCCCTGTTAGGGGGCAGTAGAAGATCATAGAACTGTGAGCGCCCCAGAGAGTGCTGTGCAGGGGCGCTGCCGCCTGAGCTCACGTTGGAAGCAGAATACTGAACTGGAGGAGGCAGCTGAGAACACTCCAGGCCCAGTGGTGACAGACGCGGTCCGGTTTCTTCCTGCTGTTCATACTCAAGTAGGAGCGAGGGAAAATAACCTAGAGAAAGATCATAAACGTGAAAGGAGCTAAGATTTCATGTTTTCAAAACTTCTTCGTCTCTCCAGATGGCAGATGATGCTGGAATTAAGAAATGGTTGCCAAGTAAAGGTCAAATTCAGAGCACTCGCAGGAAAGCATGGCCTCAAGATGAAGCCGAGGGTATTGCCGAGTGTCCTTGGGTCGACCTCGGAAGGGTGGAATGTGGCGGCTCAGAGAATTATTTAGTCAATTAAGAAACAGAATCTTAATAAACAAGAATCTTAAGGGAGTTTTCCCTTAGCAGAAGCTCGAGGAGAGCCAGGTTTATCTCCAAGGTATTTATGACGACAGCTTTTGTTTAATGGACTAAATCTCCGATAAGATTTGTAAGAGAACTAAAAACTTCAAGGGAAAAAAAAGGAGGGGGGGGGATTGGCCAGAATAACACCAACTGGGACTGGAAGGGGTGGGGACAATACAAAAGACAAAGAGGCGGTGGGACCCCCGACGTTCCACGGGCACAAAGCAAGCTGAGAAAAGTTTGTGACGGCAAACACGGCTGCCTTTTATAGAAAAAGAAAGGATAAGTCAGAAAGCAGAGCCAAGAGCCCAGAGCATAGAGCCAAGAGCCCAGACAGGAGTAGGACTGAGTCCTAATTTAAAAATCTCCCAGCATTTTCCTGGCTGGATTTCAGAATGGGTGTGCTGACTTCTCTGAGCCTTCCCTGTCCCCCTTTTGAACAAGTGTCCATAGCAGCGTTGCCATCGCATTTCTAGATGTTGGGCGTGTGAGGGCCAGATAGCTCTTCTCTGTCCAGGTCCCAAGTTCACAAGTCTCCAAGAACAGGAAGGGTCCTGGAGGAGCTGTCCTAAGGAGCTGCATGAGAGGAGACTTATTGGGTCTGAACCCAACTCAGAAGACAACAGTCTGGACTGAGAGCTAATGCCCTAGGGAAATGGGCTTCGGGGAAGCATTTGCGGATGGGGTGAGGGTATTTGCACGGAGGAGGAATGTAAATAACTTGGGGCTGGAAGACAGACTATGTTGGTTTTACAGAACGTCCATGAACCCTTTGATGCACCTTCCTTCGAGCTGTAAGACTTCGTTCCCTTCCCCCGAACGCGGGCAGGGACTCCCGTTGAAGGACTGCGGTGAGGCGGGATGGACAGGTTGTGGCTTCTGAGCCTACATCAGACAAGTCACTGCGACCGCCTCCTTATTCTCTGACATCACTCTTTCTGGAAGCCATCGGCCCTGTCATGAACACACTCAAGAAGCTCTCTGGAGAGCCCTACGTGGTGAGCTAGGCCACCAAAAAAGAGGCAGAAAAGCGAAGACCATCTTGAATGGGGGGGGTGGGGGGCTCCGGGCACCTGGGAAGGCTTCAGAGGCTGGAGCCCCCCCAGCGTCTTGGCTGCAGCCTCAGAGGGACCAAGCCCCAGAACCACCCACCCAAGTTGCTTTTGAATTCCTGACGCGCAGAAACTGTGAGATAAGAAGTGTTTGTTGTATAAAGCCCCTAAGTCTTGGGCTAATTGATGAAGCAGTAGTGGGTAACTAATGTAGCTCTGTTATGCTGGAAAATTAAATTGGAATACTTTCCAGCCCTCTGGATGGTGAAAAGCACATCAAAATTATCTGTTTCTTGGGAATTCAATAGAAGTCCCTCAAAAATCCATTTGTTGCAAGAGGCTTTATTGCTCTGTTTTTTAAATTTTGTAAGTAGATCGTTGATAGATTTTAGATGTCCCCTTCGGCTTATTTGGATTTTTTACTTTTTAGTGGTTCCTTGATAGATTTAAAAATTATTTCAACTTCCTTTAAAAACGGTTTGTGTTTATTTGTGTTTTCCTAAAACATCAACCATTTCATTTAAGTTTTAAAATGTCTTATCTTAGGGGCACCTTGGTGGCTCAGTGGTTTAAGCCTCTGCCTTCAGCTCAGGTCAGGATCTCAGCGTCCTGGGATTGAGCCCCACATCGGGCTCTCTGCTCAGCGGGGAGCCTGCTTCCCCCCCCCCCCTGCCTGCCTCTCTGCCTACTTGTGATCTCTGTCTATCAAATAAATAAATAAAAATCTTAAAAAAAAATAAAATGTCTTATCTTAGAGTTATATTTTACCTTAAAATCTATTAGACTCACCTGTATATCCGTTTCTCATTCAGAATGATGTGCTTCTGTTGTCAATCATTTCCCCTGGCTAGATTTTTTTTAGAGGTTTGCCTGTTTTACTGTTTTTTAGAGAAACATTGCTTAAACCCATCAATGTCTTTTTTTTTTTAAATATATTCCAGCTCTGTTCTTTGGCTTTTATCTTATTCAATTTCTCCACTATGTTTTCCTCAGGCCCCCCCGTTCAGTTCTTTAGTTGAATGCTAAGTGTATTTAAAGTTTTGTGACTTAATAATAGTAAGCTAATGAGCATATGACTAAGGTTTTTACCTTTAGAGTTCCCATTGTCATTATTACATAAACATCCAGTAATTGCAATTCTGATATCCTGTTGTCTCAAGTATTAGCTAAAGGACTGATAGACTTTGCTTTTAAATGGTTGATTTTTTTTATTACACATTTGTAATTTATTACACTGTGGTCTGAGAAGGTGACCTAAGCATTCTTTACTTCTTAGAATATTTTCATTTTTGTACATGGCCCACAGATTTTTTTTATTTGTTTCATAGGTAGAGGTCAGTGATTCATCCGTTGTGTGCACCACCCAGTGCTCACCACATCCCGCCACCCCTCTCCCATCCAGCAACCCGCAGTCTGCTTGTTTCCTGGAGTTCAGCATCTCTTGGGGTTGGCGTCCCTCTCAATTTTCATCTTATTTTATTTTTCCCTCCTTTCTTCTATGTTCATCTGTTTTGCTTCTTAAATTCCATGAGGTACAATGTCTATGCTACCCAAAGCAGTCTACATATCCAATGCCATCCCGATCAAAATACCATCAGCATTTTTCACGGAGCTGCCCCATGGATATTTTGAAATAGTGTATATTATCTAGCGAGTGCCAAGTTTTCTATATTTGCATATTGTTTTATATATTTAGATATACATACATGTATATAAATTTAAGTATATAAAACCAGTAACAAGGTTAATAATGTATACATCTATGTATGTATATATACACATATGTATATATATTATATATATATACAGTGTATATTATATATATAATTTATATATTTAATCGTAGTCTCAGTTTTTCCAGAGACAGAACCATAAGTAATCTCCTCTACAAAGCTTTTCCTGGTGCGGTGGCCCGAGACGGCTCTCCCGGATCCCCTGTCGACCCCGTCACTGTCACCATGCAGGCGGGTCTCCCTGCCCTCCCCGGCATCAACACTGTGTTCAGCACAGAGGGGTAAGCATCTTTTGAACAATGTATTATTCTCATACATACAGCAGTAAGCATTTATTGAATCATATAATTTCCAAAGCCAGCTACTCTAGTGTCAGTTGGGTACGCATTTTCTCTGCGCAGTGTCCTGTTTTCTAGAAGAACACAGATCAGCTACCTTTTCAATCAATGCACAGTATTATCTTTTGTGTTAAAATTCAGCCCTTGTCCCAGATACGTTGTTATGAACCTTTTTCCAACTTCAGTCTTGTCAAGCTTCATTATTCTCAATCCAGTCTGACAGTTGGAGGTTAAGAAGACACCCGTGGCCCGTGCAAACTACCCGGCCCTACAGGTGGCAGTGCCGGTGAGCAGCTCTCCCTGAGAAGGTCTAGGGTACACAGGAGATTTAAAATCCTCAGAGCATTCCGTTTGCAACTATTTACCCAATGCTTACCTACTGGCACTAATTGTCATTCCACGTGTTATATGCGGGTACCATATGGTATAGGCAAGACATTTTCTAAGAAAGAATATTTACCGTATTCCCAAATGTTACATGAGGGTGATTCTTTTTATGTTACATTTTACTTTTATTAGGAACAGCTGAGGTTGTAATCTGCCTTCTTTACATTCCTCATCATTTAGGATTTTTAAAATTCAGAGTTTCCTTCTGAGATTATTTTTCAAAGATTTATTTAATTAGTCAGTTAATTAATTTAGAGAAGGGGGGCAGAGGGAGACGGAGAGAGAAAATCTCAAGCAGACTCCCGTTAAGTTCGGAGCTCGACATGGGGCTTGATCTTCACAGTCCTGAGAGGCGGACAGACCCGAAATCAAGAATCGGACACTTAACCCACCGAGCCACCCAGATGGCCCTGGAGACAGCTTTAATTTGCAAAATGGCCCACGACCAAGGTGCTGAAAGTCTGCTGATACCTTGTTGACTCCCTGAATGCTGGGATCATCTCTGTCAGGGACCGAAAGCCTAATTAGGGGCGCTGTACTCGGAAAGTAGCTGACCATTGCTTAGGAACTTGACCTGAGAGCTTTCGTCCTGCAGAAGAAAAAGGGCAACGCTTTGGCGAAATGATCACATTCTATTTCCCATCCTCGATGCTCCTATGAGAGATGATGACATTTATGAGGGACAGGAAATGTTTCAACTTACCTTATTGTGTAATAAAGCCATTGTGGGGTATATAATCCTCGTCTTCTGTTTTCGAGCCCTCTCACGGGGATCACTGTCCGAAGGGGACAGTGTCATCGGCTTATTGGACACGTATTCTGTCTTCTAGTAGTTCATAATGGTTGTAGCGATGCCCTCTACTGAATGCAGAGGTGAATTGTGGTTAAGCACAGGAGATGAACCAATAATAATTGGGGGGTGTTTTGACCAATGATAGACTGTAAAGTGTTTAAAAAAATGTATCCATCAAGAGAACTTTATTTACTCTCCTTTTTTTCCCTAATGTGGTCACATCATTCCTTTCACTTTCATGGGTCAATAGGTATGACTAATCTCATGGTGCTTCATTCTACTTAATGTATTAGGAAGATGACTTACAAACGTCCTACATACTATGCTCCCACTTACAGATATGAATGATGGTTCTTTCGAAGTTCCGAAGTTCCGTGGGGTCCCCGCAGGGAGGCCGGCGGGGGCCGGGGAGGGGGGCAGCTACGTGAGAATCTGCTTTGAACAATGTCTTCAAATTCTTACACCAGGAAGTGTTCCCCATGCAACTGAAAGAGGTTAAAATGGTTCATAAATTTGTAACAAATCTGTTGACAATTACATAATTCCTGTGGAAAAAGAACAGTTAAGAGATGCTGGAAAAAAAAAAAAAAAGAATGTCCTCCCCCCTACCCTCTTCAATTGCTTGCTAGTAGCTAGATGTTTTTTTTTTTTTAGCTGGCATGGTTTCATTTTTTCCTCTGAAAATTTAGGGAGCTAGAGCCTGAACTAATTAAAACCAACATTAAATAAGGGTTGAATGACCTGTCAAAAAGGTTTATTCTGTTTTTATTTTAAATACCAGCTGAAACACTATCTGGTAAAGCACTTTTCTTTGGTTCCTCTACATCATTAAAGATTTCCACCCACCGGCTCGGCTGGCTGCGGGTTAGGACACCCCTCCTCGGGGACACTTGGGTGCCCTGTGGCGTTAGAAGGAAGGTGAACTCTTCTCTACCTTTTCCCCTACCACGATACTCAGGCCATTCCCTTTGACCTTGCAGGTTTCAAGTCTTCTTTGTCGATGGGAGAGGTCAGAGAAACATACGGGAGTGGGGAGAAGCACTAACGTATTGTGCACCGACTATGTGCCCGTCGTGTCTTGGCGTTTGACCTTCACCATCCCGTGGAACAGTCACCGTGACATTATGGAGGGATATGGCGATCTTCAGTTAGTGAATGAAGTCAGGTCAGAACCTGAAGGGGCCAAAGAATTTTCCTGAGGCCGTATTATGCACAAGCGACTGGCATCCCTGGGAAGTCTCCTGTGTTTCATAGCCCGTGCCCTCCGCTCTCTGCGAGGCTGTGCACACCAGCTCCCTCTTCGCTTCCACTTCCTCCGTGGCGCAAGCAGGGAAGCCCCTTGTTCCCCTCGCTCCCCTCAGCACAGAAAAAAGGAGCTGGACCAAAAAATGTTCAAATATCCTTTATGTGAGGTTCCAGGGCTTTATTGGGACGGAAACCCACAGAGTTCGCTGGGCCAGGGAAATGGGGGTCTGTTAGGGCTGCCCTGACTTGCCCGGCTCCCCAGCGAATCCGGGAGCCTGTTCTGACTCTGCTCCGGCCCTGGGAGCCCCAGGCTCCCGCACCAGCAAGCCCCTCCCACTGCCATGCGCTTCTGCTTCTTCCCCCTTCGAGACCGAGACCGAGACTGAACCGCCCTGACCCCTGTACTCCCTTACCCCCCCTGCCACCCAGCGCTGGTGCGTTTTTCCCTCCCCGGCCAGGGACATTCCCAGGGCTGAGGTCCCCAGGGGTGCTCTGCCGTGCCGGGGGGCTGTGGCCAGTCTCTGCTGGTGTCTTCTCTTACCACCGCGCGGCACAGTACTCTTCCCTCTCAGAAGCACCTTCTCCTTGGTCTCCTGACTGTCTCCCCACCGCCCTGACGGCCCCTCTTGGGGTCCTTTGTGGGCTCTTCCGCTGCCCGTCCCCGGTCCAGGCTCGTGGCTCCTCGCACGTGTGTCTGTGGCTCAGACGTGCTCCCGAGCTCCCGGCGCCCGCGTCCTGCCGCCCAGGCCGGCGCCACCTGCGCGCCCCGTCGGACGTGAGCGTCCCGCGCTGTGCTGCGCGGCCGGGGCTGGGCCGGGCGGCGTCTCCGTCCTCCCGCGGGATCCTGGCTGGCGCGGGCCGCGCGGGGCGGGCTGGCTCCGTCGCCCTCCGCCCCCTTAGGAGGCTGTCGGGTTTCCGGAGGTTGAGGTGGGGGTTTTCTCGCCAGTCCCCTTCCCGGGGGGCAAGGGATTGACCCGGTGTCCCCCTCCTTCCACGCAGCCAATCTCTCTGACTCAGTGACTGAGGCTCCTCTTTACCTTCTGGCGTTGAAGGGGGGTCTGGCCTCCCGCCCCCACGTCCTGCACCTTCCCCGTCTTCTTGCCCCTGAAAGCCGCCCGCTCCTCCTCCGGGCGCCCCTGCGGCCGTCCCCTCCGTTCCTGGTGCCGGCGTCTCCTGCTCCCTGGCGGCCGACGGGGCTCTCCCCGTGGACTCTACGTCTCCTTGCCTGCCTTGCCTCCTGCCCAGAAACCCCGAGGGCAAAACACCACCCAGCAGCCGGGCCAGGACCCGGGGCTCGTCCTTGACGTGTGCCTCTCCCTCACGCCCGCGTCGCTCCATCCAAGCTCCTCTGGAGCCCGCACCCCTCGGAGCTCCGCCCCCGCGGCCGCTGGCCTTGGCCGCACCACCCCTCTCCCCGCTCGGGACCCCCAGGGCCTGCTGCCTGGTCCCCACTCTCCGCACTCCTCTTTTTGACGCATTCTTTTCGCTGCAACCAGAGCAATTATTTCTTAAACACTAGCCTGCTTATGGCGCCTCCTCCAGGAAACCCTTGTTGAGTTCCTAGGGGTCTCAGGATGACCCCACAAGTCACACGTCTCCCGGGTCCGGCCGACCCTCCCAGCATCGTGTCTCACACGCACCTCTCCAGCCGTGCTGCGTTGGTTTCACACATACCGGGGATACGTGTGACAGCCCGGGGCGCACCTCGCCTGGTAACAGCAGCTGACTCGTCAGATAACATCTTCCACACCCCTTCTTCCAGGAAGCCTTCCCTGAGGTCGCCCACAGCTGCCATCCCAGCGCTCCTTCAGCTTCCTGCACACCTGCCTTCCTCCTCGTCGTCATCATCAGTAGCTGCGGTTTACCGGACTCTGACTCCACAACGAGAACCGTGCTAGGCACTCCGTGTCACCTACCTCCTAGAACAGGGACAGACTCCCCGAGAGGCCCTAGGGCACCTGTAGGCCGTATTGTACCAGACATTTGCTCAGACAGGGGCTGGATTGGCAAACATCCCCTGAGTGTCATCACCCCAGGCTCTGTTGGCCATGTGGCCTCTGTCACAAGTTCTGCCACCTGCCACCTGCAGCAGCCACAGACCACACACAAATAAAGACACATGGCCATGTGCCAAGAACACTGTTGACAAGGACAGGAGGTGCGTGGGTGGCTGTTTGCTGAGCCTCGCTAGAGACGATACAACCTGTGAAGACAGGGACCGTGTCTGCACTTGCCCCACCGTGTCCCCAGCATGGAGATCCACACACGATGGTACTTTGCTGCTGCCTCCAAGATGGCACCTGGGGTGGGACAAGGAATGAGGAAGAACGAGGTGTTTGTGATTGCCGGGGAAGCTGGTTTCCCTGCTCAGCATGCCTTTGTCCCCCAAGAGAGCCCCCCTTTCCTGAGCTCAGGTCCTTGGGACTCCACGGGACTCTTCCTCATCAGTCCTCCACCGGCTCTTAGGAAGTGCAAAGTCTTCTCTGATGGGAGACCTTCTCCTGTTGCTGTTGGTCTCCGTCCCCACGGCGGCCAGACTCCCCTTCACCCTCTCTGCACCTCCGGGTCCCCTCTTTGACAAAGACCCGTTAAGCGAAACTAACTCGCTCTCTTTCTCTGATCATCGACCCCTCCAGATTCTGGGGACACCTTGGCCTAGACCGCATCCAACCCCAGAGGTGGTCCTGCCTCCTCCAGTGGACGAGCTCCTTGCCGGAGCTCTCCCAGGGGCGCCTCCGGGTTCTAACGGCGTCCGTCTCTGGAATTCCCAGAACGCTCTTAGGGGAGCTCCTCCGAAAGCAGGACTCCCCCACATTTTACTGAGAATGTCTCTCTGTTCCATGGATTTGAAAAAAATGTAAATGCAGAGTCACTGCAGGATTTTGAACTAGGAGTGACATGATGAAAACAGTGTTTTCAGAAAAGTCCTTCCACCGGCGCAGGCATTCAAGACACACTGCTCACCGCACAGAGAGGCAGAGGGGCTATCGAAATGCAAGGTCACACATTCTTAGGGAGCAGTGTTAAAACAATTTCATGCTCGAGAAAAGGGAAAATCATGTCCTATTTCAGAAAGCCTCCCTCAACACCTCCCCTCACTTGCAATCACCCTTAGCGACCAAGGGCTCAGCTGGAATGCCCGGAGTCTCTGGAGGCCCACGGTCACCTTCGGACTCATAGTCCTTCTCTGTCTTAGCCCCCGTCACACACCTGTCAGCTCCGGGCTTGGGCTGGGGCTTGTTCGATGTGGGGCTTCTGGATATGTTGGTCTGAGCTCCTTGAGAATGGGGACTGTTCTCTGCGAGTCCCCTGTGCCTGGCCCAGCCCAGGGTAGGGGTCTGTGCATAGCGATGGACTTGAGTGGGTTTTCTAGAAAGGGATAAGATGCGTCATTGGGCAGAGAGCTTATGGTTGGTGCCACCAGCCGAGGGCTGACTCGAAGTCTGCCCCGTGTCACCTCCTTGGAGCAGCTGGCAATGCCCTGTGCCCAGCATCTGTGTCCTTGTGTTCGGGTCTTCTGGCCTGTCCCCCCCCCCCCCACCCGCCCCAGCTGTCCTGGGTGCTGAGCCACGCCAGGGACATCACCCGAGCCTGTGGCCTCCACACAGCTCTGTCACTCCCACTGCTGAAGCATACATAAGATTTAGGTCCTAAACTTTTTGGCACGAATCTCTTGGCAAAATAATTTCATGAAGGTGACTTCTTTGTGTTCCCAGGATGGCCATCACACAATTCCGGAGGCTTCTCAAAATTCATGACAGCACTTTTCAGTGTTGTCCCATGCTGCCCGATTCTCAGATTGCCTCTGTGGGCAGCACAGATATGCTTCAAGGGTGAGGTTTAATCAGATCTTGTACACAACCAAACACCAGCCTGGTACCTAGTCAATCCTCGGGAAGTAGGGTGCAGTGAATGAGGGAATCAGGTCATGACCAGATACTTTCTGTGGAGGGTCCGGAACGCCACCGCCATGTTGGCACCCAGGGTTGAGCGTCCCCAGCTGCGTGGGGCACATCCGTCTCACTAAGCGGTTCTAGGACCCTTCATTTTTAAGGACTCTATTTTTGTTCTTGAAACCCATTAATGAATATTTTCACTTATTTCCTGTCTCCGTATTTGTGCTTCTCGTCTGTCTCCTTGGATAAACTGAGCTGCCAGATTGATTTTCCTGGAGTGCAGCTTCCATCCCGGAAGGAAAGGATCGCTCCCTCAAGCTCCTGGCGGCTCCCCTGCTTGTCCTGCTCCACGGCACAAGCCTTTGAGGCAGCACGGGCTTGCCCGGGCCACCACGCCAGCCTTCACCCACCTGCTCCTTCCTCATTTCTACTGCCCATTGGATCTGCGCCTCATTCCCTGGAACCCCTCCTCCCGCTGCTGGCCTCTGAGCCTCTGCCCGGGCTCTTCCCCTGCGGAGAAGGTCCTGTTCACATCTCTGTCCACATCCCCTTCGCTGAACCACGTGTCCTCCCCAGGCCGCCTCCTCTTGTTCCCAGGCTTCCTCCGGGGGCGAGCTTCAGCTCTTGGTTTATATCGCTTTCAGGGTGAGGGAATCAGGAGGACAGGGTTCCAGACCTGGGGGACCCAGAATCCTTCTGCAGGACCTGGATGAGTCCCTCAGCCCCCCGGGGTGAGGTTTTCGTCGAAGTCTTGGCTGGGCCGTTCACGTGCAGTGCTCCATCTGGTTCAAGAGACTGTGGCCGATGGAGAGCTCCTCTCCTTAGGTTTTCTTGTTTCGTGTGGTTCTAAAAATAGTGTATATTCATTTAAACATTAGAACGTTCCAGGAGTTTCTAAAGAAGAAATTCCCCTTAAATGCCAGCATCACAGGTAATTACTGGAAATAGTTTCTAGGGCTTTCTATATAAACTCTCCTTTGATTTATTTTTATTTAAAATTTTTTTTTTTAATTTATTTCAGAGAGAGAGAGAGAGAGAGCGCGCGAGCGCACAAGAGCAGGGTAAGAGACAGAGGGAGAAGCAGACTCCCCACTGAGCAGGAAACCCATGTGGGGCTCCAGCCAGGGACTCCGGGATCATGACCTGAGCTGAAGGCACACGCTTAACCGACTGAGCCACCTGGGTGCCCCAAAACTCTCTTTTTATTTTTTAGCACCAAAAAGTGGGTTTAGTTTAGAACTTTTCCTTCCATCAAAACCAGCTTTTCACGTTAGACCTTACAGGAAGGCCACGTCTCTTGTGAGAGCCTCCAGTTCCTGCCGGGCTGCGTGGCCCAAAACCTCCTTCAGAAACAGGACGCTCATTCCCCAGCTGCCTGGAGAGCTGCGGGCCCTCAGCTCCCAGCCCTGCAGGGCCTGACTAAGCACTGGCTTGGCTTGAGGGACTCCGCTGTCCTGGTCCCGCCCACTCCAGAGACTGAGCCCCGAGATGACAGGGCGGGAAGACCTGGTTGCCCAGGCCCTTCGGTGCCTCTGGAAGGGAAGATGAACGGATACCTCTTTTGCAAGAGCATCTGCTTAGTCTTGCTTCCTCCATGTTCTTACAGATGTTCCAGAACCCACTTCCCAGCAACCCTCCAGGGGGCAGATCTCTGTCTCTTGTCTGGTTCCCCCGACGCCCGACCTCTGTTCTGTTTGATTGCACAGGTGCACCAACATGTAAACGGTGTCCTCCTTAGGAACATGCAGATGATTTCAATTTTCCACTGTCTCAAAGATGTAGAGATTGACATTCCTGACCGTCCATCTTGGAAGAAACTTCTGCTTATTTCCGTGGAGTAGCCCAGCACAGGCTCTTCGAGTATAGACCTCTAGGGTCCCTGACACTCCTACTGGAGATCTGTGAGGTCAGAACTGTTTTCAGAATTATGCAAAGATTTCCTTTCTCTCTTTCACCGCGCTGGCATGGCAAAGGGCAGCAGGGGGCCTCACTCGCCGTCCTTCTGTGCACGCCCAATTAACAGAAAAAAAGCTGGATTCACCAAAGAATGCCCTTGATGAAACAACAAAAACTATTAATTTGATTACAGCTCGACCCGATTTGTGTCTCTTTCACATTCTGGGGAATGAGCACCATCACTTCGGCTCCCTCCCCTGGTATCTGCTCCGACTGGAAGAACAGCACGTCTGTGATGCTTTCTGTTTTGAGCCGAATGAGCGGTGTTCTTTGACTTCAAAGGATGATGGACAGACATGCTGCGGCAATTCAGACTGGGGTATTTGCTAGACATTTTCTCAAAAATGAACAAAGTGAGCCTGTCATTTTGACGAAAGCGACTGACAGTGTTTTTTTTTTTTTTTCTTTTTTTACCAGTGATAAAATTCTAACTTTCAAGTGAATATCGGAATTTTGGAACACTCACAGCAGCCACCATGGGCTTGACAGCTTCCCGGGGCTTAAGGACTTCACTGACGAGGCTGGTGGTGATTTTTGACAAATATAATTTTTTAATATTGTTTAAATGTTCCAGCATTTTGGAAGATCTGCATAACCCAGTGAACCAACATTTTCCCAGATGATCAATGCCTGATGATACAAAATCACACGTGGGTTTTAAAAAACCCATTGAAAGTAACAAATGAACCAAAGTGTTTAATTTAGTGGGGGTAGAAAAAGGTCATTGGTGCCTTGATGGGTTTCTGCTTCTTCATGGTTACTAACTTTAAGCACCTATAACTCTTTTGAGTTTTAGTGTCATGTGCAAGACTATCCACCATTATGTGAAAACACTGTTCACTATTGTTCTTTCCTTGGATTGCAAGTCTTTGGGAGGTCAACCAACATATGACCGCACAGCTCCTGTAGAAGCAATCCAGAAGTCAGACAGTAAAGAGATCCAGGGAAATGTACTCTTCTCATTACCCTCTTGTTTTGAAAAACATGGCTAGTTTTTATAAAGTAATTTGTTTATGTTAACAGATAATGGCTTTATTATTCTTCTTTTAAAATGTATTATCAACACTTAGAAGCATTCTTAGTTTTGGTTTCTAATATAGTAAATACGGGTAGATATAACTCATTTTTTACAAAAGCTATTTGTTCCTCAATAGATTTTTAGAATGTAAAGAGCTTCTGAGACTAAAAGGTTTGAGAACTGATAGCGTATACATCTTTCTCCTCATTCCGCAGTCTTATCTGAGGAAGGGAAGACAGTAATCTCATAGACCACTGATCACATCACATTCACTGATAAACCAGGTCACCACCCAAGTATGTTGCAATCTTTCCAGGTTTGTTGCTTATTTTTAAACTCTCTTTGATGACACCTTTGGATATAAAAATTGCTTGAAATGTTTTATAGAACATAAACTTTTAATCTTTTAATTATGCCTTTGCTTAACTGTCATGAAACTTAAATTATTTTTTACCATAAGGTTATAAGAATATTCTCCTAAATTTTCTTTTGACATTTTAATGTCCTCTTTTATTTTAGGTTTGTCCCTTGAATAAAATTAGGATTTTTAAGTGATTTTATTTAAGTAATTTAAATTTAAATTAAATTTTGTATTAATTATAGTGTATTATAATTATAATAAATAATATAAAATATAATTATAATTTTGTAATAATTATAATGTAATAATAATTGTATTTAAATAATTTTAAAACAATAAAATGAATGCTTCTGTATTAAGTATAGGTTTATGAGTTTTATGTTCTTAATGTATATATTTTTATATATAAATGTTTGCCACACGTGTTCGCCATTGTATCACAGCGCCACTCTTTAGACATTCAATAGTTGATGGACAATTAAGTTGTTTCTATTTAGAGGCTATTGTTAATAAAGCATATGTGAGTCTTCCTGCATATGCAGTCTTTAAAATTATATATTCAAATTGGTTATTACTGATATCAAGGAAAGCTGTTTTGGAAAATATATTAATGTGTATGCAGGAATCTAAAGGAGTGCCCTTTTTGGTTTTGATGGTGTTTCAGTTAATGCTCTTTGATTTTCCATGTAGAAAATGAGATAATGTTCCAGTGACAATATTCTTGTCTTTGAAATTTTTATTTCAGAGAATAATCTCGTCTTTTACTTTCCAATATTTAAAGATTTTGCTTCTTTGTCTTGACTTAGACATGGTTAGAGCCTTCAGAACAAAAGCTGAATGATAGCACTGTTCTTGCCCCCAATTATAGAAGTCATTTATTGTTGTGTAATGTTACAGTTTGAACAGTGTGTCCCCCCATTCATATGTTGATGTCCTAACTCCCAGTCCTTCAGAATGTGGCCTTTACTGGAAATAGGGTCTTTAAAGAGATCATTGAATTAAAATGAGGTCATTAGAGTGAACACTAATCTAATATGACTAATGTCCTTATGAAAAGGGGAAATTTAGAAGTAGACACACATGGAGAAAGGGATGTGAACATGAAGATGGCCACCATAAGCCAAGCAGAAAAGCCTGAGATGGACCCTTCCCTCCCAGTCCTCAGTGGGAATCAACCCTATTGACACTTTGACTTCAGACTTCTGGTTTCCAGAACTGTGAGACAATATACTTCAGTTGTTTATGTTTAAGCCAAAGTATGGGTCCTCTTTTTTTTTTTTTTTTTTTTAATGGCAGCTCTAGCAAAGTAATACACAGAGCAAATTATCCCAATACCTGGTGGCTTAGACTAGTTCCTGTTTTTATTTGTTTGCTGTGCTGTGGGTCAGTCAGTTGGTCTGGCTTAACTGGACTACCCCTTGCTAGTCTCACCCAGGATCCTTGATGGGGCTGTGGTCATTTGTAGCTCTATCGAGACAGAGTAGCCTAAGATGGTCCATTCACATATCGAATGGTTGTGCTAGCCGTCGGCTGAGACAGCTCAACTCCGCTCCATATAGCCTCACAAGCTCCTGTAGGTGAGACTGGTGTTCTCACCTACAGAACACATGGTGTTCTCAGAGCAGCACCCCCAGGGGGCATGAGCAGGAACTACAAGGTCTCCAAGGTCCTAGGTCTGGACTCACTTCAAGTCACTTCCAGCACGTTCCTTTGTCAAAACACATCATAAGGCCAGCCCATATCAAGAGGTTGGGCCAGAGACTCCACCACTTATGGGACAAGAGGCAAAGCAACACCACAAAGGAGTGTGCACACAGGGGTGGGGCAAATGTGTGGCCATTACAACCATCTACCGCTCTGACTTTAATGGGAATGTCCAATGATTTATTATTAGTATGATATCCTGGTCCATGTTTCTAGTAGATACTCTTAATTAAAAAAAAATTTATGTCTTCTCTCCAACTACTTAGAATTTTTATTAGAAGCAGATGTGCAATTTTATTAAATGTCTTCTTGGCATCCCATAGATGACCATATGGTTTTCCCATTTGACCTCTTAATAAAAGAAATGGCAGTGATGGGATTCCTAATGTTCTGCTCTTGTCTGTACACAGTTTATTTTATCTCTCCACTGAGAAGGGAGCTCTTCGAGGGCATGGACATCTCTGTATCTATGTTCTGGCACACAGTAGACTCACAATTAATGTCTGTTGAAGTAAGTGCTATTGATAATCATCTAAATTCCAGGCATGTTCTATTCGTTAGATCAAACAGGGGCTGGAAGCGGCATTTCCTTCCCCACAGTTCCCACAGCAGATTCCTGGACATCTCGTGAGGGTCGTGAGGGCTGCTGCAGTTCTTCCTTCCTCGCCCACCCCCCTGCTTCTGTCCCCCTTCCCACTGCAGTACTCCACCGTCCAGCCCCCTCGGAACTACGCTTCTTCATCATTGTCCAGTGACTGCGGCGTCTACAGAAACGAGAAAGCGGATGACTTATTTTTACGATGGCTGCTCTCTCCCCTGCAGGTGCATGACTTCCCCTACTAGTTTCGGATAACAAGTCATTCTCTCGCGTAGAGCCACATTCACAGAGAAGGAGCCTCTGGGTGGATTCCAACGGGAATTCGGTTCCATGTTTTAACTGCATGCTTATGATTTCACTAGTTTCAAAATTTTCATAGGAAAAGAATTGGGGCAAAATAATCCAATTTTAAACTCTCTCTCACGTGGAATCACTGTTGTGACTTCACTAGAAGAAGAGAATATTATTTCATCATTGCGTATCACTGCAACGACAGAGGCAAAGCTTTCTGGAAAGATGCAGGCCTAGGACTTCATGCAGCTCCGCGGGCTGCACAGACCAGTCCCGGACCTGGAGTAACAGCTGAGGCCCAGGAAGGGGTGTGCACGCTGACTATGGTCACATGCACAGACCAAGAGCTGGAACCCCGGTATCCTGATTCCACAGCAGCACGCCATTGGACGTGACCTAGTGAAATCCTGCTGAGCTAAGAGATGCAGGTCGAAGACTGATTTGGAGGATGGACGATGTGCTGTGAGCCTGTGGACCTCTGCAAATATCAGGCAGCAAGACAAGATGCCAGGTAAGAGAAGGGCCTTGGGAACCAGGAACCAGGGTCCAGGGCTCACCTGCTGGGGTGCTGGGCTTGTCCGCACACTCTCTTCCTCTTGTCCACGAGTCTCACTGCCAGGAAATGTCGGAGCCTCCGAGATGGCTGTAGGCCTTCCCAGCTTCTTCCTTCTCTCTAACTGCAAACCCCTGGTGGGAAACAGGTAGGCTCTCTAAGGCCACCTTCAGATTCTGGTCCTGACACCTCTTTACTTTCAATGATAACCTGCTTATGACTCAATTCCTGCACCTTGAAGATAGGGTGAGGAAAGGTGCCCGCCCCTCGGGTTGCTGTAGGGCTGGGGTAAGAAGGTCCGCGCGCGCCGGCCGCATGCCGAGTGCTCGTGAATGTGTGTTCGGTCAATGTCACGTCTCGTCTACTCGTTTTTGACCGAGGCAGTAACAAGGTGCCACCAATCTAGAGGCATAAAAACAAAAAATTCAATAAAACACATTTATTATCTGACGGACCTATAGGCTCGAAGCCCCACCAGGCCAAAATCAAGGAGTCAGCAGGGGTGCCTCCTTCTGGAAGATCCAGGGGACAATCTGCATCCTGGGTGGCTCCGGCTCGTGGAGGTTTCCTGCGCTCCGTGGGCCCTTTCCTCCGTCTTCCAAGCCAGAAACACAGGCCAAGTTTTTCTCAAAGAATTTCTCTGATCTCCTCTGCTGCTTCTATGAAAGAATAGAAAATACATGTATTGGTCTCTGTGCTTCCCCTCCCCCATTTCTGGCAGAGATGCTGGGCATCTTCATAATTTCCTAGTGCTAAGAGCACGAGGAGCATCTTTTGTTCTAGTGTTTGGTCTCTGACCGGGTTCCTGACACAGAGCTCCTAAGTCCCTTGGAATTTTCTGGATGACGGGAGTGTCTTTTGCTCTATCCCAGTGACTCTTGGTGGATAGCCTCGGGTTGGGGGCTGGACACCAGAAAGACCGCATCTTGATGAGAAGCTCGGAGCCTTCAGCTCTACCCCCATCCTCCGGGAAGGGAAGAAGCGGAGAGTGAGTCACTGACCGCTCATGCTTAGGTGAGGAAGCCTCCAGTAAAAACAAACAAAACAAAACTCACCGGAGCGCAGGATGCAGAGAGTTTCTGGACTGATGCACACACGGAGGCCCTGGGAGAGGCCCAGAGGGGGCAGGGGCGCTCCACACCCTCCCCCCACCCAGTGCCCCCCCCCCCCCCCCCATGCAGAGAGTTCCCACAGTCTCTGCAACTCCTCCATCCGGCTGCTCCTGGGTCATATCCTTTTTATAATAAACCGGCAATTAGTAAACCATTCCTTCGAGTTCTGGGAGCCAATTTAGCAAATTAATTGAACTTGAGGGCGGGTCATGAGGATGTCTGATCCGTCGCCACGTCTGCCAGCAGCTGTGGGTAAGCAGAGGACATGGGCCTCCCGTTGGTGTCTTCAGTGGGGCCGCCCTGGGGGACCGAGCCCTTCACCTGTGCGGCCTGGGGTAACTCCAGTTGCGTCAGTATTGAGTTGAACTGCAGCCCCTCAGGTGTTGTTGCAGAGAATTGCTTGGTGAGGGGAGACTCCCCGCCCCCGTCTGAGGTCAGAAGGGTGGAGTGCGGTAGGTGTGGGACAGTGACGGGGAGCTACGGGAGGAGGAGTGAAGGTTTTTCGGACGCTGTCTCCCCTTTTAAGGACTGTTGTGATCACATCCAGTACTCCCAAATAATCCAAGCTGATTTCTCGATTTTTTAAAAGACTTTATTTATTTATTTGAGAGAGAGAGAGAGAGAGAGAGAGAGAGAATGAGCATGAGATGGGGGAGAGTCAAAGGGAGAAGCAGACCCCCGGCTGAGCAGGTTTCACGACGCGCAACTTGATCCTGGGACTCCAGGAGCATGACCTGAGCTGAAGGCTGTCACTTACCCAACTGAGCCCCCCAGGCGCCCCTAATTTCCCTATTTTAAGGTCAGCTGATGAGCAGTCTTAATTCCCCTGCAGCCTGCGTACCCCATGTCATTAACCTCACATAGTCACAGGTCCCCCAGACCAGGGCAGGGCATATTGGTGGTGGGCACTCTTCTTTATCTCCGTACTGCATAACTATTTCTATAACTGCTCGAACAAAATAATAAAAAGGGGCGTCATAATTATGGTGAGAATGACGTTGTGCTGAGCTCCTGGCATAGGCCTATGATTCACCCTGTGGTGGCTGAGCGTGAGGATGCAGGGGCGGGCAGAGACCCGGGGCTGGAATCGCAGCGCCCACGGTCACCCCCTGTTCAGTTCGAATGATTTCTTGACTCCCTTTATGCCTCCGTTTCCCAATTTATAGAATGGGGTGACAGTCACAGCTCCCATCGCAAGGATCGCATGAAAAGCTCTCAGGACTTTAGCATCTGGCACTTGCTAAGTATTTTGTAAGGATTGTTCTTATGTGTTAAAATGAATGCAAGTCAGCTCATGTGTGGACCATCCTTTGCTCACTTTAATGTTTGGGGGCCTCACGCTTGCCCTTTTGACGGGCTACGTGTACCCTCTTGCTCTTCTCTTTTGCTAGATATGTATGCTTTTTGCTTCTCGTCTTTATCCACATATGCATCACGTTTCTGACACTATTCCCGGAAAAGCTGGCCTCTGGCCTCCAGGGTCTTCTGTCCTCTCCACCTCTTTTCCAGAGGGCCTGGTCCCTGTGCCCGCCCCGTGGCCTTCGGGAGCGGCCGTTTTCTTTAGCAAGTTTTCAAGAGACGATTCCGCTTCTTTGCGTTCCCCCAGCTTTGCCGTCCTCACCCCTGACTCCGGCGCCGTCTCCTCTTGTCCCCCGAGCCCCTCAGGAGCTTCGCATGGTTCTCATGTATTGGAATCAACATCCTTGCCATTCGCAGGAGTCAATGGATATACATACATATACACAGATGCCGTTCTAACGACTGTCACCAGGACCCCAGGGCCACGTCCGGCCATACAGAGGTCACGTATTTCTGCGCTTCTCTGCACGCACAGACACGCCCTGTTCTCACCACTGTTCCCTCGGGAACCATCTCTACCATTATATCCGTCATAACCATACTCATTGCAAGTCTCAGCATTTGCTTAGGCTCTGATTTCTTTTGTGCTGATCCAGCACTGGGAAGTTAGAGCTGTTTTGACAGCCCTCCACCCAGAGCCCTAACCCATCCCACTCAAGAGGAAGCCAACGGGAGGGTCCAAGACCCAGCGTGACCGCTGACGCCCTCTGTGGGTGGTGGGCGCGTGTGTGGGATGTTAATGTCCTACTTCTGTCCCTTCCAACCCTGAACCTGTGCGCAGAGGCTGTGGTTCTCTGATTTCCCGGCGGGGGGCGGGGTGGGGGGGTCCTGGGCAGCTCCAAGTGTATCTTAGCACATCACTGAAGAACCTTGTCTCCTCCCCAGGGCTCTGAGGGAAGTGGAGCATCTTACTGTCAGGCTCCGACCATGTTCCCTCTGCCGGAGCCGTGTCTCATCAGCACCACAACCCCCAGCGGGTCCAAGGTGAAGGACAATGGAAAGCTGCAGAGCAGTCTAAGCTCAGACGCACAAAACCAAAGCCGTGAATTTAACCACACCCGTGGGTTACCAGAAATAAAACTGCTTCTTGGAGACAGCCACTGAAAAGAAGTCGTCAGTGACGGAAGACAGGCTTTTCATTCTCCTCGGTGGTTTGCAGCAAATTCGGAGCATGCCAGGTCTTCTCTGCATGTGTTTCTGAGCTGACTACAGATCTAACATCATGAAAGTTCTAGAATGTTGCTAAATTGCTATTTAATCTTGTTCATGATTCCAAACGAAAAGTTCCACGGTAAGGTGCTGTTTTCCCAAGACACTCGGTGGGAGGAACTGCGCGTGATTTGGGGGAAGAGCTCCAGCAGATGGAAAAGCTGGCGCCACTATTTTGAGAAAGACCTCCCTGTTTGTGTGTCGTCTAACCCACAACAATATGAACGTCAGGTGAACGGAGGCCTTCACCAAGGCCTGTTTGCGTGCAGGGACATGCAAACGCGAAATCTTTGCAGAAGCCACAAAGGAGGAAGCCGAGGTAAGCTCGTGTCAAACATGGGGCAGGTTTCCTAGTACGATGTGGTGAGTGAGGCTCCCCTAGAACTGTGGGATGACCCGGGGTCACTGGGTGGGGACATGGCTTCTGTGTCCTCATCGCCTGTCCCATCGAACAGCTGTCTGCGGGAGATCCATTAGGTCCTCTTCCTTAATTAATAGACTTTCTTTCCTTTAAAAAAAAAAAAAAAAGATTTTATTTATTTATTTGAGAGAGAGAGAAAGAGAACATGACGGGGAGGGGCAGAGCAAGAAGCAGATTCCCCGCTGAGCGGGGAACCCCGATCCCAGGACCCTAAGATCATGAGAACTGAGCTGCAGTCAGACACAAGGAACTGAGCCAGCCTGGCACCCCTAGACTTTATTCCTTGGAGCAGTTTGGGGTTTACTTTAAATTTAAGCCAACAGTATAGAGAATTTCCTCCCCTCCCCGAAGCTGTCCCTGTAACCAACACCTTGCTCGGGTGTGGAGCGTTGCTCACGGCGGGCGAACCGCGCGGCCTGTGCTCAGCCACTCACAGCCGTCGTTGGCTCTAGGTCCTTCTGTGTGTGGTGCGCCCTGTGGGTTTCGACAGATGCATTCGTCACGTATGCGCCCTTACAGGGTCCCTGGGGATACCTTCACTGCCCAAAAGATCCTCTGTGGGGGGTGCCCTCTTTAGGGTCCCAGTGGCAAGCGTCCCTCCTTGTTTTGTGTTTGGTGGCGACTGTCCGTCTAGGGCCTTCGATCCGTCAGGACCCCACTGCTGCTGCTTCTGTCCCCATCCTTTTGTCCTTGCACGCCGCTCTCGGGTTTCGAGCAGACCCCCACCTGATCCGGAGGCTCGCTCTCCTTCCCTGGCTCGACCTTGACTACTTGGGCCCCCGCCGGGCCGCTCTGCCCTCCCCAGCCCGTGTCCCCCGGGCGGCTTGCGCTCGCCGTGGCCCTGGCAGCCTGATGGCCCCGATTCCTGTCCGGGCCAAGCTCCGTTTGGCTCCCCGGTGAGTGGGTAACATGTGCTCCGTGGAGTGACCCGACCCTTCGTCGACTCTGCTGTCCCCGTTTGTGCCTCGCGGGCTCCTCTCCTGCCGCGGGAGCCTGCCACGAGGAACGGTCTGGCCGGGTCACCTCTGTCAATAGTTGCTTCCGGATGCACGGTCACGGCTGTGCTCTGAGCCCACCCTGGAGCCCCGGGACATGAGCCGGCGACCCAAGCTGCCTGCGCCCTTCCCGGCAGGCGGACGTTCTGCACCCCCGCCTGCTCTCTGCAGCAGACCCAGGAGTTCACTTGTTTTTTCGTGGCGCAGGCAAGTCAGGGGCCGGGCCTGCATGTGTCCCAGAAGCACACACGGGGGCCGTGGCCGGAGGTGGCTCCCCTCTCTGCCGCACAGTCCCAGCTGTCGGGGTCTGACTGTTCTGCTGTGGCCCGGGGTGCCGGGGATCCAGAGCTGGGTTCGGCACGGGCACAGCCGGTGCCTTGTGATCACCCGCAGCCTCTGGAATGTGTCCTTCTCTCCCCAACGGGCTTCCCCTCTCGAAGATTAGTCTTGTCTGCTTGGAGAGGCTCGTTGGCTGCCCAGACCTGTGGCGCCTGCGGGCTGTAGAATCTCAGCGAGCAGCTTGGGGTCCCCAGGCGCACAGCAGGGTCATGGTGGTTTTGAGGAGACCCTCCTTCTGTCCTCTGTGAGCTTGGGCTGGTGGGACCCTCGGTGCTGCGGCTGAGCCCGCACTTCACCTTTTCACGCTCGCTGAGCACCGAGGCGACATTTCCAGAGAGGACACCGTCTGGCTCTCGGCTAAGCTGCGAGGCGGCTGCAGCAGCCTTTTCCCGTGACCCCACCGGAGCACCCCGTGGGGCCTGAACAGCGGGTACAGCGGTCAAGGGGACAGGCAGCACAGCGAAGAGCCCCGTGCCAGCCGGTGTCTGGGCTGCAGGGTCGGCAGACGTGTCCGCAGCAAGGAAAGAGGGAATTCAGGGGTGGGGACATTTGCCGTCTCCTCGCTCCTCGCGTGAAATTTCGGGTCAAAAGCAGGACAGAAGCATCTTGTTAGGGAGCTGGGGTGGGGGGGGGGCAAGAGGCGCTCTCCGCGGGACCGTGCAGGGGACGGAAGCAGGGCAGGTGTCTGAGCCGAGATGGAAGACGTTCTAAGATCTCTTTTTTAAACCAGAAAACACTGGCACCTTTTTTATGACAGGGAAAGGATTCAGGGGTGTGTGTGCGCTTCCTTCAGGGGCGCTCTAAGTGACGGCTGAACCTAGGGCTCCCAATCGTCCCCTTCCTGCCAGCAGCTGGGTGAGGGCAGACCTGGTGAGGGAGAGTGTGGGGCCTTCCTCAGGGGTCTGCCTGGGTCATAAGACTCAAATACTGGCTGGTTTATTTGAGCAGAGGGTTGGCATAGTCTACACGGTGTTCCGGAGATTTCACCGGGTGGGCGTGTGCAGGAGGAGTCAGACGCAGGAAGACAGACAGCAGATGCCTGAGCAAATGCAGGGCAGCTGCAGGGGAAGGAAGGCGCGGCCTTGGGAGCCACCGACCGACTGTCCTAGTGCACTCGCAGGTGTTACGGAGACAGGCGATCTGATGAGGAAGATGGCAAGGCCATTGCCGAAATACGGAGCTCAGGATGGGGGTGGGGGGGACAGAAGATAGTGAGGGTGAAGGACCGAAGACTCCCTGTGGGAATCCGGGTGAGGCCACAGAAGGGTGGTCCTGAGCTTAGAAGACATGTCAGGGGCAGGGCCTGTGGGTGTCAGAGAGAGGAATGGAGTTCACGGTTGAAACTGGGGGGATGGGCACGGGACCGTCAGTGGTTGTAGAGAAACAGGCAAAGCTGATGGACAAGGACACAAAGTAACAGAAGGCCTCCAGGAAGGGGGAACAATGACCAGAGAGCAGGGACGGAGTCAGAGGAGAGGCTAGGCAGGGAGGTTGGGAAGAGGGAAGGCTCCGGTATGTCTGTCTGTGGCTCGGGAGGTCAGGCGCATGAGGGGCTGCGGAGAGCCCTGTGGCGGCCTGCGGCGGGGTCCGAATGCTGGTGGACTCAGGGCTGGGGATGGCGGACTGGGATTCAGAGGTGACATTTTGTGTGACTCTCCAGTGAGTATCAAGCAAGCACTTAGGAATTACGTAAATCACTGCAGAGTCAAAGGAGATGATAAATGCGCGGTGGCCCTTGTCACATCCAAAAAGACAGACATCAAAACAAGGAGAGGCCAGCTCACAGGGAACAGCGCGGCTGCGGCACTGAGGAAGGCAGCTCCCTCTGGGGAACGAGAGGAGCATCTGCTGAGCTGAATGTTCCAGATTTCTAGCAAACCTGGCATTAACAAGGCTGCCTGCCGGTAACACAGATGTTTGCTGGGTCAGCGTGTGCACGTGTCCCACCCTCTGAAGACTCAGTTTCCTCATTTAAAATGAGCGGGGCCTGCCCTGGCTCCACATGGGCATTTCTGCCTCCAATAGTCAACTGTTCTAAGAGTCTTTGAAGTACAGAAAACAGTATGGTTGTACCTCAAAATATTCAAGGAGAATTACCATATGATCGCCGCTTTCCACTTCTTGGTATATACGCACAGGAATCGAAAGAAGGGTTGTGAAGAGATATGTGGGTGTGTGCATGACCACGTTCGCAGCGTCATTCACAAGAGCCGAGAGGTGGATGGAGCCCAAGTGTCCATCCAGACAAATGGATAAACACAAGACGGCAGATCCCGACATTGGACTCTTACTCAGCCTTGGAAAGGAAGGAAGTTCTGATGCCGGCTGCGGCCTGGGTGGACCTCAAGGACATGATACAAAGGAAAATAAACCCATCAGCCAGCAGATACTGTGTGATTCTACGTATATGAGATGTTTCTACTGGTCGATTCACAGAGACAGCAAGCAGTGGTGGCTGTCGGGAGCTGGGGGAGGGGAGAAGGGGGCGTGGTTTCATGGACGCAGACTTCCAGTTCTGCCACATGAAGAGTTCTAGAGATGGTTACTGATCGATGCACAACAGTGAGACTACACTTCCTGCCCCTGAGGTGCACACCGAGAAGTGATTAAAATGGTAATGTGTATTTTATCACAATTTAAGAAGAGTGATATGAATACAGATATAACTCATTCAAAGTTCTAAATCTTTTTATAAAATGGGAATTTTGAATTTTTACAAAACGTAAAGCCACTGGGAAAGGCAAACCACATTAGATTGTGTGTCAGAGATTTAAGTTTTACTCAGTTTCAATTGAAAAAACAAGCTTTGAAATGAGCAGTGGGGTGAATCTACTCGAGGCCTGGCTGGTCAGCTCTCTCACTGGTGGGTTGACTGGCCATGGCTCCCGGCTAGGGGTCAGGTTCAGGTCTTCTTAGAGGGTTTGTCCTTGAACCAGCAGCTACCTGGAGCATGACATTGCATGGAAATGGCAAGAGTACAAGGGACCAGGGCCAACTGTGCTGCACAGTCGTGGCTTCTACTCATGTCAAACCAGCCAACAGTCCATCGGCTCCATCAGTCCAACTCACATGGCTAAGGCCAAAAGAATGCACAGGGGAAGAATATTTTTCTGATAGCCAGGGGGGACTGACTGAAATGGCTCTGACTGTGTCTGCATATAATCCCATGACAGAGTGGAAGAGAGGGGTCAATGCTCCAATCTTCCTCAATCAAATTCCAGAACTGAAGCCCATTTCAGAGTGAATGCGACCATTTCTTAATGTTGTTCCATACTTGTTTGATTTCTTGCAAAATCCTCTCTATAATGAGCCCTTGTTTTCATGACTGTGTTTGTATTGCTATTTGGGTAAACAAATCACAGCCTTTCTGAGAAGCCCTTGCTTCTCTGTTTGTTCTATTTCTGTCGATGAAAGTGGTTCACAGGAGCTGAACTCTTCTGACTCCCATGCGTTCCGCCAGCATCCTTCCTGTCTGCTAGAGTCACACTTTTTAATTTTTGCCAATAGATTTTTTTTTATTTCCACACTACATCAATTTCATCACTGTGCAGTAGCCTGACCCCGTGTCTAGCTCTCACTAATTTCCTAAGACCATCTTGGTCATTAGTTGGAAATAGATCTAGACATTAAGCATTCCTGATAATGCCTCTGACATGTAATCATTGACTGCATCCATCACATCCACCTTCATTATGCCATGTGTCAGGAAAGTTCCCCAATTAACACAGGGAAAGTTGAAATCAGACATATTGTCATCACAGCCAAGTTGTCTTATCAGGACTCTCCTGTTTCCGTGTAACTGCACGGGAAGCTATGCGGGCAGCAGAATTTTTATTAGATAGTATGGTCCAATTTCCTTGGCTCACAGGAAATAATAGAAGTGGAAACCCTCAGGAAGAACATAAAGTGCTAATACTCCTACTCAGTTTATCATCAATGACAAACACCGGCAAACGTCCAGATGTCATTTTGTGTTTCAGTACTCAGAGCCTCACCTGTTAATTCTAGGCTTTGAAACAATGTTTTTGGAAGTGTTGCCTTCATTCTTTGTAAAATGAGTGGATTTCCAGTGAGAAGGCTTTCTTTTTGCCAGGATGCAAGCGTTGCTTCTGGAAGCACACACCTGTGTGCCTGCTAGTTGAGCCGCAGGAGAATGCTGTGTAGGTGCCAAGAAAGTGCAGAGGCTCTGCAGATGTTGCACCGTGAATCAGGTTCTGCAGGACCAAGTGGCCAAACTGTGGAATCATGGGTTCTGGCGGAGCATCCCTGAGAATGTTGTGACATTATACAGTTCCAGGGGAGGAAGTACTGAAGCAGGACTCATGCAGACACAGCATCTCTGCAAGAAAATTGATTGTGTTAAGTATAAGGTATTAAGAAAGACAGTTGGTGCTGATCAGCTCTGCAGCTGTTGATTTCGTTGGCAGAAAAGACATAACCATTAAGTCACCACCAGAAGGACCTGCTCTACCCTGGCTTCTCTGTGAGCCAGGCAAATCTCCTGCTCATCGGGGGAAACATGGGTCTTGAGGGCAGATTACCCAGTGGAGAGGACAGTGTTCTTCAGTTTGTCCTATTCACTCTCCTGGCCCACCCTCCACGCTGTATTTGAGCACGTGGCTGGCCTTGAATGGACTCACTTAGAGATGAATAGCAACCAAAAAGGAATAGGCGTGGGTCTCAGAAGTAAAAGTGCAAAATAAAATGATACAAAGAACATATTAAAGCAAATGTAGGTCCGAAATACACAACTGAAGAATTACACCATGGGATGGCATATATTTGTGGGCAAACACTTCTCTACGATAACAAACAAAAGATGGTACAATCACTCTGAAACAAACACACCTAAATGAGCTACAAAAACTCAAAAGCAGATGATAAAACAAAAGGAGATGAAGACTGACCTGGAAAAGCTTGGGAAAGAAATGGAGAAAAAAAATCAATTGCAGAAATCCATGCCAAATTAGAATGAATATAGAGAAAATTGAGATTGGCTTGAAGGAGAAAATTGAGGCAATAAAATGGAAAAGAACAGAGTTTAAAAGTCATATATAACATATCACAAATGGAAGATAGAGGAGATGAGAGGAGATGCACACTATAAAAATGGCATCCTTTGAGAAGGGGAAAAAATGAAATGGAACTGAAAACACATCCAAAGATACAACAGAAGAAAACTTCCCTGTGATGATGGGATTCCTGCATATGAACCTGGAAAGAACAGGTACAGAATGAAACAGGTGCAGAAGAAGGAGAACAGATACAGAAGAATGGATACAGAATGAAAACTTGAGACAGATGCCCAGAAATTTAATGATAAATTGTGTGAGTGTCAGACAAAAGGGAATAAAAATCAAGTTCACAAGGACATAGGGAATATTTGAGCCTTTATTTAAAATGTGACATGACAAAATCCAGCAAAATGAAAAAAATTGTGGTGAGCATTGAATCTATGTCAATGTGGTAATTATGTGTAGAAAACAAAGTAAATATTGTAAATCTTGAAATGTAGAACAATCCAAGCATCAGAAGGTCGAGGGTGTAGAGGAGGTGGGAGAGGTGTAAATCATGTGGGTTCTTCATTGTTCCATAGACTCTTGGAAAGATGATAAATCAAGCAAATGTGATAAGGAAGTCAAGGTTTAGACATATTAACGTTATAGGTAACTTCTGAAAGAATTAAACAGCAATGTAACAAAAGAAATTTACAAGAAAGTAGAAATTATACATAATGCAAATGCTGATGCAAATTAAGTAAAACTAAGTATTAAGAGAGAAACATTTCTCACTTCAGTATTTAAAAACTCTCTTAAACCCAAGTGTAAGAGGCAATTATAACCAAAATGACCTGGGACATTATAGCAGGTAAAGAATTATATACCAAAACTTACAAGTAGTTAAAGGATGAACAAATTTATAGCTTTAAATACACGTTATGAACAGGAAAGGCTGAAAATAAATTATTATATAACTAGTGAAGTGTAAAAACAAACAGTAAGACAAAAGGAAATTAAAATGTTAATAAAGATAAATGTAGAAATTAATGTATTATAAATAGAAGAGTGTAGAACTAATAAATTACTTCAAGAGATGGTTCTTTGCAGTGGGAGAGATTATAGCTAACATAATTAATAGAAAAGGACACAAGACATAAATAAAAAAAATCAAAAAAGAAATGGAAAAAATTAGGGCAGAAAATATAATTAAATGCCTCGATGGAATAATGGATGACTTGTTTGGGAAAACATTAATTACCAAACTTGATAATTAATCTCTAGGCGATTGTGGTAGAATATCTAGAATGGCCTCCCAAAGATGTTCTATTCTAATACTTGGAATCTGTGACTATGTTGAAGTCTCACTGCCATGCTTGTTATACACCATAGCTAACCCTACACTAGGAGATCATGTGGGTGGACTTTATCTGGTCACCTGAACCCTTAAAACCGAAAACTTCCTCCAGCTGGTGGTGGGAGAGAAACTCATAAAGGTTTGAAGCGTGAGAAGGACACAGCATACTGTTGCTGATTTGGAGATGGAAGGGCCACATGATAAGGAATGCAGCTGACGTCCACTGACAGCCAGTGAGGAAATGTGGACAACAGTCCTACAACCACAAAGGGCTGAATTCTTCTGACAACCTGAATATTCTTGGAAGAAGTTTCTTCCCTAGAGTTTCCAGTTAAGAGCCCAGGCCGGGTGACACCTTGGTCGCAGCTTTGTGCAGCCCTAACAAAAGACCAGCTAGTGCCTGGTCTTTTGGTGGACAGAACTGTGAGATAGTGGATGGATGTTGTTTTAAGATGCTACATTGGTGCTCATTTCAGCACAATGCTGCAATAAGGAACACATACAAAGACACAAAACATCAAAGAAGACAGATTTCCATAAAAGAAACAAGATTGTCAATAAGTTTCAGAGACAAATTCTGTAAAAACTTCCAAGTACACATAATCTTAATTATTTATTGAAACCAGAATAACATAGATGATAGAACTTGACACATATAGCATTACCACAAAGACTCATGGCAATTGCATGTATGAATACCGATGCAGTAAATTTAGAGATTTTATTTATTTATTTGACAGAGAGAGATCACAAGTAGGCAGAGAGGCAGGCAGAGAGAGAGAGAGGAGGAAGCAGGCTCCATGCTGAGCAGAGAGCCTGATGCGGGACTCGATCCCAGGACTCTGAGATCATGACCCGAGCCGAAGGCAGCGGCTTAACCCACTGAGCCTCCCAGGTCCCCCCGATGCAGTAAGTTTAAAACCAAATAGTAGCAATAGATCACAGCAACATATTATAAAAGCTTAAATATACTACTACCAAATGTGTTCCCCCATGGAATGCATGGATAGTTTGACATCAGGACATCTGTTAATATAATTCATGATACTCATTGATCAAAGAAGAATGATCAAATGACTTTGATGGGTGATAAAATATATATATTAAGAAAATTCACATTAAGTCTTGTCAAGATAAAAAAATCTTAATGAACTGAGTTGATAGCAGGTCTTTCTTTTTTTTTTTAATTTTTATTTATTTTTTAAATTTCATTTCAGTGTTTCAGAATTTATTGTTTATGCACCACACCCAGTGCTCCATGCAATAAGTGTCCTCCATAATACCACCACCAGCCTCACCCCACCTCCAACCCCCTGCCCCTCCAAAACCCTCAGATTGCTTTTCAGTGTCCACAATATAAGGCCAAAAGCTAGTATCCAGCTAGTGTGAACACTGGAAACTTTTCCAATAAAACCAGGATAAAGGTGATTTTAAGAAATTGTATGAAAAATAAATAAATAAAAATCATATGAGTTTTAAATATAAAATAAAATATGAAGCTTACATGCTAAAGAACAGACCTCTCTTTACAACATTTTGGACAGGGGTTTGAAAGGCAAGGCAGGTCATATTTCCCAACCTGGACCTCATTCCAATAACAAAATGGTAACTTAGTATGTACCTTTTATTACTAAGCACTGACTATGAGCCTGTGGCTGTGTTAAACACCTTATTTTCATCCTCCCAGAGACTTTGTAAGTAGTCCATGCTATTCCCTTGTTGCTAGTGGGGGAATTGAGGCACAAGGAGAGAGGCTAGGGGACATGCCCAAGGCCATCTAGCTAGCACTGGATGCAGATGGGATTTTAAAGATCTTATTTATTTCATTTGGGAGCTTGTTTGGAAGTTTTAGCAAGGAGAACAGCTGCTCCTATGCCCTTGACTGAAGAACGGTCCTCCTCTATCAGGGAAGATTGTCCTCTTCCACTAGGCCCGCAGCTTCTAGATGGATGTACGTGGAGACATGAGCAAGGTAGGGGACACCCGCCCATCCAGCTAGATCAGCCGAAACAATGCTGGTGGTCAATGGGATGACAGGTGTCACAGCCAGATCACCTTCACATCCTATTTATTTCATTAGAGAGAGAGAGAGAGAGAGAGAGAGAGAGTGCATTCAAGCAGAAGTAGGGGCAAAGAGAGAAGGAGAGATATAATCTAGAGCAGACTCCAAGCACAGGCATGGAATCTTATGGGGGTTCTCAATCCCATGATCCTGAGATCATGACCTGAGCAGAAATCAAGAGCTGGATGCTTAACCAAATGAGCCACCAGGAGGGCCAATGGAGACAGGACGTTAACCTCCAGTTAATTAACCCCCAAATCTAAACCTTTACCCTCGGGCTATTTCCTTCTACTTTTAAAGAGAAATAGTAGATGTGAGTGGCCATTTTCCAATAAAAATGTCGTGAATAGTCCATCTGGGTTTACATTGCAGCCCATGATGTTGAAACACCATGGGGGAAGGTGCCCACAAGAGTTGGTGACGACCCACATGAAGATTCAAAAGGGAGCAGAAGGCCGGAAGAGTCAACAAGATGCCGTGGTCCCAAAGCACTCCAGTGGTACCATGGTGGGGAGCTGTGGGGCCCAGGGGATGCTCTGTCACTGGGGGTTTCCTGACAAGGTATGCCTGAGATAGCTGTGTTTGGGGCTGGGGGCCATGCTGGTTCTAGGGGTTGGGAGGGCAGGCAGGATGATGATTTTGATGCTTTTCTCTTTCATCTACACTCTTCAGTGAGGCCTTGGAGTAGGGAACGCTGAGTTGTGTGGCCAGCCAGCCTGGGTTGTGAGTCCTGCTTCCACCCCCTCCCCCATCTCCAGCTTGTGACCCAACCTCTCTGTGTTTACAAGAAGGGTAACTGTGCTGTTGTTTATGCAATGATCCATGGAAATGGCCTAGAACTGTTACCTGAATCATATCAATCACTCAGGAAGGCTCCTATTAAACAAAAGCATGACTTTTTAAATGTTGCATAGACTAAAGGGCCCTGGGATGGAGCTGCTCCTCCCACCTGCCATTAGGCAGCACACGCCTTGAAGACATGCCTTGATGACAAGCAGCTGGCTTTCTGTGGTGGAAATGACCATTCACCAGGTGTCCACGCCCACCCTTTCTCTCAGGTGTCAGAGTCACCTGGGCTCAGGTATTATGATTCCCATCTTACAAGGGATTTTTCTCCTCCGGGTTATGAAGGGGATGACTGGAAAATCCAGAACTATTTCCAAAGTAAAGCTGCCTCTAGATGTTCGAGATCCATATTCATATTTCAAGATCATTTCCCAAGATCTTAGTGCTAGTCAGCGAGGCTGAGTGAAATTTACTTATGTTATCATATTTTATTCCATCTTGACAAAAATATGGAGGTAGGAGCAGTTTTTTTTTTTTTTAATTGCTACACTGCAAGTTCAACTCCATTTTGATGATGAGAAAAAGTAAGTCTCAGCAAGGCTAAGTGACTTGCCCAAGCAAAATAGCTAATGAGGGCCGGGGGTGTGATTTCAATCCTGAGGGTTTTAATCAGGAACCTGGCAAACTTTCTTTCTTCTTAGCATTTATTGATTGATTGAATAGCTTAGTGTATTATTTTAATGCAAATAGTCTTCAACCATTGCCTCAGTCAGGAAATAGAACTTGGCCAGCCACCTTAGAAATCCTTCCACATGCCCCAGTCCGATCATAGACCCTCTTACTTCTGGAACAGCCACATCCTTGGAGGTTTCTGTGTTTTTATCACTCAAGTGTTGTTTTGCCATTACAGTTTAATCTTGCCCATATTTCAAAACAATATCTATTTTTAAAGTTTTAGGTAATCAACATCTTTTTTTTTCCTTCTAATTTATGTGACCCTTTGTCCTATAGTTTCCCATAGGTTGGGCTTTGCTGGGTGCCTGTTGACAATGTGGTTTAACATTGTCAACTTCTCTATCTCCTGGAATTTGGCACCCAGATCCCAGCGGTGGTTCAGACTCAGGTTGGACGTCTTTGCAAGACCACAGGTTTTATTCTTTCATTAGGAGGGTCTGGTTTATGAGCAACCACGATTCTCAATCCATTGATCCATTCATTCCCTGGAGGTTGTCCTGACTCTATCATTTCATTGCATGTATTCTCTGGAATAATTTAATAAGGATATACTTCTTTCACCTGCTATTTGATCATTCAGTGGCATAATTCTTACAGGAAAAGGAGAGGAAATGCTTGATTCTTTTACCTGTTTTTCCTATTCAAGACAATGAATTAGTCCCTGTCATTGGTTCCTGGATTTAAACATGTTTGTAAACACTACCATTCTTATTCTTATTGAAGTTCACTCTAATTGTCTCATATGTGGTCAGTAGTAGAAAGTAGTCTTAGGGGCTTCCTTGCTATCTGGTATTACAACATGTCCTAGATTCATCTTATACATATTCTAGTCCAGGCCCGAAACCAGTCATTTCTCTAACCATGGTTTCTTTCACTGAGAAAAATTTCAAGACCACAATCTGTGTTCTTGGAATGATCATTGCTGTTGGATGTCAGAAAGGACAGAGTTAGGAGATCTATGTATTTCTCCCCCAAAATAAAGAAACAACAACACATAAATTCATACTTACATTTCCAAATTATCTTCAAGGCTATGGAGGTTTAATTTGGCCTCAGATATATTGTATCTGAATCTCTCTCTCTCTCTCTCTCTCTCTTTTTTTTTGCACTAAAAATCTTGGTTCCACAGAATGCAAGGGATAATAAAAATAGACTACTCCATAATTATTGATTTGTTCAGCCCATGTAGACACAGTAGCATCTCTTGATGACAGTTCTAATGCTACCACCACCAACTATGATTATTGCAAACATCTTAATTCTTTCATTATGCTTTTACTCTAGCCATTTCTTCAGGTCATATATCAATTACATTCCCTTTTAGCTTATTTATTCGTATTTCTACAAGTAACTATATGTGTAATGCTCACTGCCAGTTCTCATGCTCATGGTTCTCTGATCATTTTGACAGTATAAAGTTTGTTTTCTACTAGACTCCTTAGGAAGATCTCATGTGAACATTATTATCTGAGTTCTTTTATCTTGATAACCATTTGTCCATGCTTTTGATTCTTGAAAATAAGCTTTGCTGGTTATGAAATCCTGGCTCAAATTAATATTTCCTTAAATGTCTTAAATGTGCTTCATTTTCTGCCACAAAAACAGTGCTGGAAAATTTATGATAATAGCTTAATTTTATTTTCCATATAAAGCCATTTTCTTTTTGCCAAAGTGTATTTTTTCACACTTTTAATTTTTTTCACACTTTTTATTTTAATAAATATAGTAATTTGCTAGGATGTGTCTTTTTTACTGGTTGTTCTATGTTAATGTTGTCTTGCTTCAATATGTAGTTTCATATCTTTTTATTTATTTCAGGAAGCCTTCCTTGCATTCAAGTTTGTCTTATTTATTCTCCATTCTTCATGTAGCATTTTCCTTCAGATATTGCCATGATCTGCATGTTGGACCTTCTTTGCCCATCTTCAATACTTTTTGTGCTCTCTTGCATCTTTTAAAAATCTCTTTTTTTCATATCTTGTTTATTTGCACTTACTTTTTTTTATTAAGACATTACTTATGCTCATTTATGCTTGCATTCTTTCCAATTTAATCCTCCTCTTCAAGATATTTTTAAATTCTTATTTTTCATTGTTTTCAAGTCCTGTTAACCTCATTTTGAGTTTATCTAATTCTGATTTATATTGTTCTTTTGTGTCTTGTGTTGTTTTTAAAAATATCTTTTATTTACTTTTGAAATAGCTTTTCTTCGCTCTTAATACAAATTTTGGAAGTGTTTTCATTGTTGGTTGGGATGTTATTCTTGCTCCATAATCTATTTTTCCTTATTGTAACTTCATATGGGGTTTGATCATGATTGTCTTTTGTGTGTGTGTGTGTGTGTGTTTAAAGATTTTATTTATTTATTTGACAAAGAGAGAGAGAGAGATTACAAGCAGGCAGAGCAGCAGGCAGAGTGAGGGGGGAAGCAGGCTCCCTGCCAAGCAGAGAGCCCAATGCAGGGCTTGATCCCAAGACCCTGAGATCATGACCTGAGCCGAAGGCAGAGGCTTAATCCACTGAGCCACCCAGGTGCCTCATTTGTAGTTTTATGTACACATATGACATTAGTTTTCCTGAACTTTTAGAAAGAAGATTGGTTCAAATATAGCCTTTTGAGCTTCACAGAACTCCTTCTGCTGTTTAGATATGATGTTCAAAATAGGGTTGCTCGCCTTCTAATACTTTTCTGGCTCTGTTTCCTCCACCTACACTTTTTTTAAAAAAAGATTTTATTTATTTATTTGTCAGAGAGAGATACATAGAGGGGAACACAAGCAGGGGGAGTGGGAGAGGGAGAAGCAGGCTTCCTGTTGAGCAGGGACCCTGATGTGGGGCTTGATCCCAGGACCCTGAGATCATGACCTGAGCCAAAGGCAGCCACTTAAAGACTAAGCAGGTGCCCCCTCCACCTACACTTTATCTTACTTTCTGTTTCTAATGTTCTGGGACTCCTTTCCTCCTCAGTTTTGATGACAATTCTAATAGGATCTTCTTAACTTGGAGCCCTGTCCTAGGTGGAAGCACCAAGGGTCAGTTTTAAGAGTTCATGGGGCCTGGACATTGTCAGACCCTTCAAATCTTCTTCACTTCAGTCTGGGTCTCACTCATCACTAGAACAGTCAAAATCCCTCCATCTTCTAGCTGCTGTTCTTGGATGGACATGTGTTGCTTCTCAATAAATATGTTAACTATTTTGAGGGCTTCTTGTTCTTCTGCTTTCTTTTACACTAGCACCAAAAGTCTGATGGCTTTAGGAGATTCTTCTTTTCTTGCTTACACTTTGGGGTTTGCAGGAATATCTTACTGTCTAGTTTTATTATGTATTTTGTCCTTGAATTTTGACCTGCAATGTAGTTGTTCTATCTTTATCTCCATACAGATTCTGGAAAATCCAAAAAATATACCTTCTGCCATCTTCCCTGAATTGTGTTTGTTCTTTTTATAAAAGAAATAGTATTAAGGTTTTTCAGAGAAACAGAACCATTAGGAGATTCATACACACATAGGCACACACATGTCTATGAAGAGATTTATTGTAGGAATTGGCTCACATGGTTATGGAAGCTGAGAAGTCCCACCATCTGCCATCTGCAAGCCGGGGACCCAAGAAAGCCGGTGCTGGAATTCCATCTGGGTCCAAAGGCCTGAGAACAGGAGGTTGCTGTTGTCTCAGTGTCAGCCTGAAAGCCCGAGAACCAGAAGCATCAAGGGCAGGAGAAGATGGATATCTCAGCTCAAGCAGAGAGAGTGCACACTCACCCTTCCTCCGCCTATTTGTTCTATTTGGGGCCTCAACAGATTGGACGGGGTCCACCCACATTGGGGGGAGCCATCTGCTTTACTCAGTTCACCAATTCAAATGCTAATATCTTCTACAAACACCCCAGAAATAGTGTTTTACTAGCTATCTGGACATCCCTTAGCCCAGTCAAATTGACACATAAAATTAGCCATCACAGTAATTACAAATTATTTCAGATGAACAAAAACATGGAGAATGATATAACACATATATCATCATATAGTCACCATCCAGGTTAAGAAGTAAAGTATCACAAACACAGTAGAAGCCCACTGGGTATTCCCTTTCAAACACATGGCACAAACCCATAGCAGTGTTCACCACTCCCCAGAGGTAGCCACCAACTGATTAATTATTCTACATTCATAGACTAGAATATACAGCCATGCAAATGAATGACTGGACCATTGTATCACCCAAGATAGGTCTCAAGTACTCTGGTGCTATTTCCACAATAAATTCACATTTCTATCTTTGTTGGGCATGGGAACAGCTGTTTTCATATTTTCTCCAATGACAGTGCTCTCTAGCCATGTGGGAAGCTGACGAACTGACCAGTACTTTCCTTGAGGGAGGCTTCACAGCACCAGCTAATTCACTTAGACTGGAATATTTAGTAGGCCAAATTTGGTATTTTCCCACTAGAAACACAGACCTTTCTTAGACTTCATGGTTTGTAATTTCCACAGGTTAATATGCTTTGCACCAAGAAAAAACATAATTACTTTGCACCAAGCTGTAAGGAGCTGTACCAACTCAAGAACATAATTATTGCTGTGTGGTGAGCACAGCACAGTTGATTCTTATTTGTGATCTTGAGTTATTATGCTGCAAGTCTGCAAAATTATTTAGACAGAAATAATTATACCCAATGTAGTCAGATTCAGAGTACTACAGATTGCAGTAAATTAGAAAGCCTGATCCTAAATATATATATTATCTTGTTTTCGTTCTCTCTTTCCCTGAGTCATTTAGTCTTTTCCTTGAAAACTTTTGATTCCCTTAACTGCTTGTCTTTGAAGTTTTTTTTTTTTTCTTTTTATATCATAGTTTAATAAGATGTAAATTTTGAGCATCACAGAGAATCAGTCCATCCTTGGCTGGCTGTCTTCTAGGAGGGTGTGTTCTCCCCCCTGTCCCTGGACAATTATCTGCCACTCAAAGTCAAGCTGAGAGACTCACATCGTCTTTAAAAGACCATCATCAAATAACCTCTAACCCGAAAGAGGTCAAACTCAGCGGTAAAGTTTTAAACATGGTGCAGACCACGTGGTGCAATGGAAAGACCACGGACTTGGGGCTGTAAGCCCGCCAGCTGGTCCCATAGTGTGCAGCTCTGCTAACTCGTGCACCACCTTTCTGAGCATCACTCTCTTCACCTGAAAGATGGAGTTCGTAAAATCAGCCCTGCAAAATTCAGAGTGTGACTGTGTACTTAGCAAAGTATAGACTCTTATTAAGGTAACTGACAAGCAACTGGGACCAACTGACATGAATTTGAACAGGGTTTTATTTAACTCAGTCATCCTCAACCTGGGCTGCTCTAGAATCTTCCAGGGAAGCCCTCAAAAAATAATGATGCCTAAGTCCCACTGCAGGGATTCTGACTTAAGTGGTCTGGAAAGAAGGCAAAGCATCATGTTTTTAAAAAGCTCTCCCAAGGGACTGGACTGTGCAGCCAAGACCAAAAGCCTTGAACTGCTTGACTCCCCCTCTGAGATGATCTATTATCTTGCAATGATTTACTCCTCCTTCAAAGTAGGCTTTGCTGCTGGCTTTGAATAGTCACAAATTTGTGGTTCCCAGAATGGGCTTGCTCAGAACCATCCCAAAAGATATTTAAAGGTGGAGATTTCTATGGGGCACCTGGGTGGCTCAGCTGGTTAAGCATCTGCTTTTGGCTCAGGTCATAATCTCAGGGTCCTAGGATGGAGTCACAAGTTGGGCTCCCGGCTCAACAGGGAGTGTGTTTCTCCCTCTCCCTCTGCCTCTCCCCCCTGCTCGCTCGCTCGCTCTCAAATAAGTAAATAAATAAATAATAAATCATCTTTTAGAAAAATAAAATGAAAGTGGAGATTTCTGAGCAAAGTTCCAGATTTGCTGAGTCAGAATGTCTAGGAGAGAAGACCAGAAAGGAGAGCTTTTTTTTTTTTTCATAAGTTCCACAACTCTAAATAATTTTCTGAATGTTAACAGGGCTTGCTTTGTTACCCATGGAGAGATTGCCTTCAGGATAAAAAAAATGAGCATGGATCTAGATTTCTCCTTTGAAAAACCAAACACGGTAGATGAAATCGAGTGGTCTACGTGAGTCCTTGCTAAATCAGTCTTTATACCTTGATTTCTCCCAATAACCTTTATCAAGCACCTGAAAGCCCACACCAAGCAGACAACTTGTGAGTCTTTACTGGGAAGCACCGATAAATCAGACATCAACTTCTCCTTATAGCATCCTGGTGGAGAAATAGTGATCCAGGAACCTTAAGAGTATCTGTGCATTTCTTTCCTTTCTGGTATCCTCAGGAGGAAAAAAAAGTACATGAAATGTTTTACTATGTCTTGAAAATACACACTGTTTGATGTCTATGTGCATCTCTAATTATGAGCAGCGTCGACTCATTGCTGTAAGTCACCGTGAGCTTAGAGTCTCCATCCTGCTGAATTCCAAAGCACCCGCTTCCTATCATCCAATCAGGAAGGCAGAGAGAGGTTCATGATTGCTGCGTGGGTGCCCTCTACCTCTGTCCTCTGAGACTTAGGGGAGAATTATTTTCTTGTCAACACTCCTTTTACAAATGCTCCAGCTGCAGGAGGATCGACTTGTCCTCATTCTTCCTAGTCAGCTTCTAAAGTGCCAAGATTGTAAGGGACAGTGGGAGGCAAATCTTACTGAGAAAATGTTTTAGTAAGTGGGAATCTGTGACAGGTTTAAGCATCAAAGCTACTCTCTTCTTTGTGATACATTGTTTGAGAGTCTTGTGATGTTTGCAAAAGGATCACAAGATTAGAACCAGCTCCATGCTGCCGCTCATAGGATAGACAAGACCTCCTGAAGGACAATCTGCAATGACCAGGTGTTAAAACTGGTCCTAAATCTGGTGTTTTCATAAAGCACAAAGGCTGAGTTAATGCTCCAAAGATGGTCGGTCATTCATTCATTCATTCATTCAAGAAATATGTGTCGCATGCGCCAGTCATCATTACAGACTATGACAGAGGGCTTGCTCCACCCAGTATTCACGTTTCTGGGTCTGTGCTGGCGCAAAAGTACCGTTCCATAAGCGAAGAGTCTAGAGAGGACGAAACATGACCTCATCCTGCAAAAGCCTGGGGTCTGGTGGGGCACACTGGCTTGAGAGCTCCTTGGACTTTGGAGATAGAAAGAGTAAAAATTCGGGTGCAACCACCTATCTGCAGCCTTGAGAAAATGACTAACCTCTTCAAAAGCTAGTGTCTTCATTTGCAAAATGGATATAATGAGAGTGTCAGGATGTCTTCGTTGTAGGTTGCCTCGAGGATTCCATAAGACAATGCATGTAATGCACTTAACACGATTCTCTGGCTCAGTGTAACTTCTTATCCTTCTTATCACAATCCTATATTAATTCTGTAGATTTTTAAAAATATGCACATTTTAAAAATGTGAATTATGAAAGCTTGGTAAACCATAGATAAGGAACAAATTAAGCCACAATTCAAGAAAACAAATAAATCCGGAACATGGGGCATTCTTCAAGACAATTGGGCTTGTTTTTTCAAAGAGTCAACGTCATTGGAAACAAGACTTTTAATTTGGAGACATAACAGCTACATGCAGTACATGCAACTTGATGGGATGAAGTTAGAAAACAGACTGGCTATAAAAGGTATTTGGAGACCATAGATTAAATACGAACATAAACTGAACATTGGACAAGGTCAGGAAATTTTCAGTCATACTCTCATCTGTGATAATTCATATTTTTAAGAGATACAAGTTGAATTATTTAATAATAAAATGTCAGGAAGTGTGTGACATACTTTTTATTTATTTATTTTTAAATATTTTATTTATTTATTTGAGAGAGAGAGTGAGTTTTGGGGGTTGGAGGGGCAGAGGGAGAGGAAGAGAAAGAAGCAAGCTCCCCACTGAGCAGGAAGCTGGACGCCAGGCTGGATATGGGACTCCACACCTGAGATCATGACCTGAGCCAAAATCAAGGGTCAGGTGCTTAACTGACTGAGCCACCCAGGTGCCCCAAGACATAATTTTTCATGGTTCAACAAACTCCTTTCTGGACAAGTAACTATAGACAGTTCTTGCGTTAGATGGTGGTTATTCATTTGGACATTTCACTTTTCCATTTCTTGCTTTTGTTCAAACTTGTTGTATGCTTGATTTTATTCTTAAGAAAACACTGAGATTATTTTCTAATTAAATACTTAGTTGTTGTCTAGCCCATCTTGGAGGTAGATTGATGCTGAGGAAGATGTACAGGGTTTATCTGGAAACTTTCGGAACCAGCCCTTCGCCCCAAGGCTGGTGCAGTGATGTCAGAAGCAGGGAATAGATGGTTGATTGTTGAGGTCTAGGTGGGGCTTCCCATCACCAGGACTGAGGGAAATTAAACCTGAATCCCCAACTCTGGGTCCATCCCCCTCTTCCCGGGCTTCCCAACGTGGTCCTGGCCAGCTGTTCTCTTCAGAGCTATGTAAAGAACTGTGATTACAAAACCACATGGAAGACTCCAGTCTCGGATCCCACATCCCTCCTCTCGGGGGACCCTCTGTGGACCCGTGTAGACCAGGATCTCTCCTGAACACTCAGTGCAATTTATAAGAATTGTGGTTTTCCCACCTGTGGTTTAGGTGTTTTCTGTAACCCAGCCACCTGCCTCCCTCACTTTCCCTTAGCCCCAGTAAAGGTAACCTGTTGCCTCTTGCTTGAGATATGGTCAAAATGGGGCGATGCCTAAGCAACTCAGGGTTTTCTCCTTCCTTCTCCATGCCCCACTCTCTCGGCTTGCAACCCAGATGCCACGGGCATGGAGGAAGGACCTCTTGTGTCACTTGGAACCAGAGGTGGCACCTGGGTCCTGGGCTGCCTTCATCTTTGCTCTTGTCCAGTCCTTGGTATCAGTGGCTGCTCTTAAAGGCTCACCCTCCTCTTGTCCCTAAACTTGGGACCCATTAGTTCCTTTTCAGGGCCTTCTGCTCCCATCTGGAAGAAAACAAGGATATCTCAGATGCCTTCCTACCCCACTGAAGGGTGCACAGACCTGCAGATCCAGGGAGGACAGGAGAGCTGGGAGAGCCACGGGCACAGCTGGCTGCCCTGAGCCTGCAGGAGCCTGAGGGCCGCCCCCAGGGCCCTGGAGACCCAATGGTCACGCCGCTCCCCCTTCTGGAGTTTTGATCTTAGTGGAAAGTCAGGGCTGCAGACCACTTAGGGACCCATGGTTCCTAAATTCACACCAGTTGCCTCTGGTCTCTCTCGTGATCAGGTGGGCAAAGCTTTCTCCACCTTCTGGACAGAAACCAGTGAGTCTTCTTTCTAATCTATTTTATACGGATTCATTTTTGCCCTCATCCTTCAGACTTCAGCTTTGATTTTCCAAATGGAGGTTTTTAGAATTCAAATCAGCTTTTCTCTCCCAGGAGCCTGGCCCTTGCAATGAACACCATAGCTTTTGAGGTCATCATCTCATGGCTGCTCTGAGTGGGGGAAAGGAGTTCCTGGAGAAAGCCCTTCTTGCTGCTAGAATGTTGGAGGGGACGGAAGGAGTAAAAGGAATTCAGAGGAAAAACAGATGACTATTATATTAGGCTGAATAATGGCCACCAAAGATGAGCACAACCTTCTCTCTGAGACAGGGATGTCACCCTGGATGGCAAAAGGGACAGGGCAGATGTGATTAAGCTAGGTATCTTGAGATGGGAATATTATCTTGGTCTATCTGGGTGGGCCCAATGTAACCACAGGGTCCTTGTAAAGGAGAGACAGGAGGGTCAGACTCAGGAAAAGATGTGACAAAAGAAACAGTAGTTGGGGAGTAATGAACCTTGCCAGTGGAAGAAAGGGCCAGGATCTAAGGAATTCAGGTGGCTTTGGAAGAGGACAAGGCAGGGAAATAGATCCTCTCTAGACTCCAGAAGGAGCACAACCCTTTGAAAGGCAATGAAGTGTGCTTTATTCTTTATGTATTTGTGTTTATTGAGATACAACTGACGTAAAACATTGTGTAAGCTTAAGATACATGATGTGTTGTTTTGATCTATTTATTTACTGCAATATAATAACCACTATAGTGTTTGCTAACACCTCCATCACATCCCATAAATATCATTTCTTTTTCATGGAGATGGCAATTCAGAGCTCCCAGGTTTAGAATAGAGCAGTGTTGACTCTCATCACTGTGCTGTGGACTTGCTGTCCAGCACTTACTTATCTACTGGTGATAAGTATGTATCCTTTTTTTTTTTTTTTAAAGAATTTATTACTTATTTATTTATTTGACAGAGAGATACACAGCAAAAGAGGGAATGTAAGCACAGGGAGTAGGAGAGGGAGAAGCAGACTTCCCGCTGAGCAGGGGCCCCAACACGGGGCTTGAGTCCCAGGACCCAGGGATCAAGACCTGAGAGGAAGGCAGATGCTTACGGACTGAACCACCCAGGGGCCTCACAAATTTGTACCTTAAACAACGCTCCTCCCCCCACACCCCCGCCTTGGTACTACTGTGTCTTTCTGAGTTTGGCTTTTTTAGATTCTCCATAGAAGCGATACCGTACAGTGTTTGTCTTTCTCTGACTTACAGCACTTAGCATAATGCAGTCAAGGTCCGCCCATATTGTGTCAAATGACAGCATTCCCTTCTTTCCCATTCTGCTGATGCCTTAATTTTAGCCCCGTAAGACTCATTTTGGACCTGTGGCCTCCAGAACTTGAAGCTAATAAATGTGATTTGTCTTAAACCACTACTTTTGTGATGATTTGTTACAGCAGAAATAAGAAACCAGTACAGTAATGTGTCAAGATATTACCCAGTCTGTCAGCGTTTGTGGGGGAGGATGAGGAATGCCATCTCTTTTGAGTGCGCCATAAACCCCACGAGTGAACCCCAATCTATTTTCCTGCGATTGTGGTCTGTCTGTGGCAGACACACAGGAGATATCTGTTGAACAAATGAATGAATAAATTATTTCCTTTCTTCAAAACTCTGCTCTGAAGACAACCATCTGTCCATCTCAAGGACCCATTACCCAGCAATTCTTGGGCTCTGGTCTCCACATCATAAGAGTAACAGTAAGTTATTCCTGCTACGTCATCTGCTTTTCAGGGTCAAGCACCCCCGTGTCCGTCTTACCTTGCAGGTTTAGTTTCTGTCCCAAACATGCTTTATCTCAGCCAAGTGGTAAGACTGGGGTGCTTGACATGGCAATGAAGATGGCCCTTCCAGGCAAGACTATACTTTCTGCCCATCTTGGGAATTATTTATGGGGACTCAGGTAGGACCCCCACATTTTAGCCCCCACTAAATGGCTTAGAACAGGTGACCTCATCTCTCCCCAAGAGGGAAACACACCTGAGACCTCCCCAGCTTAATGTCAGAGAATCTGAGCTTATCCAGAAGAGTCATGGTAACTCTTCCATACTCAAATATTTTATTCCTAAGGACGTCGACCGTTGTCTGTAATTTCTGGCTCATCTCTGACAAGGTGGGCAGACTGGTATCCGCAGTGTCAGCAGATATGAACCCGTCCATGGAGGCACCTCCTTCTCCTCCCCAGCACAGGCCATCTGTACCAGGGAGGACACATGGGTGTCCTTATATATGGCCCCTGGCACTGATCAATGGTTGCCTAGAGGTCCATGCCGGGAAAAACTGAGGCTCCATCTCAGTTCAGACAAAAGGAGTACTATGGTCAATTAGTGACGCCTGCCGGGGACAGTAGGGAAGGGAGCAGTGGCATTGTCCATGTCCCATTCCTATGCCATCCTGCTAGCGTGTCTAGGCAACTCGAACCACCCATTTTCTTTGTGTATGCCTCCCTCTAACTGTATTAGAAACATTTGAGGACAGAAATTAGGATACAGACTTCTTTGAGTCCCTAGCACCATGCAGTAGTGCTTGGCATATAGTGGGGCTTTTGTAGACAAGTGCTTCATCGCTTTCAGAATATCGAAATACTCACTTAAATAGAGCCAGGATTTCTTACTCTATGTTATTAAGCCCCTAGGAGAGCAGCCTTGTCTGCTGTCTCTTTCCCCCTCCCTGCAGAGCGCCCCAGGCACATAAGTGAACCCACCTTGATCACTGTTGCTTGTGTCCTTTTGCTGATTCCTCCCCATCCTACTTGGGTTCCTTTTATTCTGCCCTCCACAAGTTAGAAGCCTCTCCTCTCGGGGTTTAAGACATGCGCAAATAGCTGTTCTCTAAGTCTGGCGTTGAAGTAGTTGTGAACAGGTTAATTTTCTAGGATAGCATCTCTAAATTAGGCAGAGGCACTAGCAGTTAGTAATTTGGGGAAACAACCACTGAAAATTTATGTACATACTAATAGAGTTTTTTATTACATACTTTTGAGTTGAGTATGTGGAACCAGGATGCTGATAAAATGGCAATTGTGATTCTGGATTTAGCTGAAATAATGATCCCAACTTCTTAACCATGTTGTGGTTAAGAATGAATCGACTATCATACAAATTTCAATGAGGAAATTCTCTTCTTAATGATCCTTCCATATTTAACCGTCATTCACAGATGACTCAGCTAAATGAATCGATGGAGTTTAATTCCCCCCAACCTTTCTTTGGAGTGACTACTAACCAGCTGTCTTATTTCATAGGTTCTTTCTGGTCTACTAAGGATACACCAGATGGTTTAAAACCCTCTTCCCGCCACCCCACCCCCACCCAATTCAAGCCGGAGAGTGAGAGAGGCGGGTCCATAACCAAGATGTTGTATCAGCTCTTGAAATGAGTTGTGCTCGTGCCTAAAGCTTTTTAGCACTGCTGTGGGTGTCAGGAAATGACAGTTAACTCGAAAAAGGGTTAATCAGATTTAGCGGATTGCTATCCAAGTTTTATCAAATGTCAGGGTTTGCTCAATATGCTGCACGTCGGCAAGCTGAGAATATCATTGCGAGGAAAATGTATAGAATATGTCTTTGCCGATCCCAGGACACAAAGGGAGCTGTTTCCTGGGCAACAGAAGTATCTCCAAGCTCACCAGGTTCAGGGCGATCGCTCAGCCTCCTCCCTCCTGGACTTGTGGATTTGGTCAGGGGCAGGATCCGTCCTCTTTGCGGCGGGTGCTAGGGGCTGTCCTGGCAGAGCTGACCCGGGATCACAGACGTCTCTCCTCCACCTTTCTCGCAGATGGGACGGAGAGGCTGGCGGCTGGGCAGAGGGTGGGGTGGCTGGAACCCAGCCCGGGGAAGGTTATTACCGTCTTGGTCAGCTGCTGTAGATACCTGGACTTTGGGAACAGATGGTGCCATCTGCAACCCAAATTATAGGAGGCAGATTCAATGGAGAGGTAAATAGTACCTACCTTCTTGGCTAACAGATGGACAGCCTTCCACGTATTTCCCAGCTACAAGATATAGTTTCAATTACCTGTATTTAAAATTCCAATTGGGAACGGTTGGAGGAGTATAAAAATAAGGGGAAGCAGAAAGCAAGCAGAGCTGAAGTTTCTAGGGGCAGAGAAGAACTTTAAAACTAATGCTACTCATTAACTGTTTCAACCACAGATTTTTTTTTTTTTTTTTTTTTTTTTTAAGATACAACAAGAGAGAGGAATTTCGGGACAATAGTCAAAAGGCCAACTTTAAAGAAGCACTGTCCCAAGGCATTCCGGGTGGTTCTGAGTTGTACCCAACATTCGCCTTGGTTTCTTCGAGCCTAGACATCATCTCTGGAAGTAAAAACCTACAACTCACCCTGGGGCAGAGATGGCTGTTCTTCATTCAAACCCACTTCCTCTCCCAGCCTACCTGCAGCCTCCTGACTGCACTCTAGGAGTGCACGATGAATCCAGTTCAGGACCCCGACTTCCAAGTGGTGAATGGCTCCTCTGGTCACGTTTCCTCTCTTGCCCGCTGAATACAATGATGAGGCTCTAGAGGACTTCGGAGTTCTGGGGTGGAAAGAGACTTGACCCCTTTACCACCCCATGGAGAAGAGCCACCCACTGACCAGGAACCCCTCCATGGGGGACGGCATTAGCAAACTCTGTTGTGTTTGATCCGAGGCCCATATTTAGGTCTATTTGTTACCGCAGCCTAGCCCAAGCTGATGAATACACCCATCATTTTATAGACGTGAGTGGTACCCAAATGCATTTGTTTAATAGATGTTTGTTGAATACTATTTTGATTGTTCTGGGGATACCCAGGCATATAAAGAGGATATAATTTCTGTCACTGTGGACTTGTGAGTTACATGGCGGCAGTCAGGTGAAACTCAGGTCAATGAAAAAAAAAAATTAGAAACTGCTGTAAGCTCTATAAAAGAATGGAGGGGGTGTCTGAGAGCCCTTCAGAGGGGGAATTCAGGGAAAGCATGTTCAAAGAAATCATACTTATGCTTCTCTAAAGGATGGGAGAAACCAGGCTTATGGAGAGGGAAGTAAAGGTGTTTCTGGGGGAGAGAAGTGTATGTGTAAAGGCTCAGGGGTGGAAAGGTTGGAGGGTTTGCGAGGAGGACACTGAGGCAGAGACAGGACGATGGTGAGTGCTACAGACATTCTAGGTCAGAGCACATTACAGCGATCCAGTAGAGTCTTGGTCAGAGACAAGCATCAGCTCTATCCTGGCGTTCAATGACCAGGACTTGTTGGTGAATTGAGTTGGGAGGGAAGAGAATAACTTTCAGATTTTAAGCATGAACAACTGGGTGGTTTGTTTACAATGAGAGAGAGACCACAGAGCGGGAAGAGCCAAAGTTCAGTTTTGAACACAGTAAATTAAGGTGTCCCAGAGATATTCTTGTAAATATGCCAAACACATAGTTTGAAACATAAGCCTGTGACTCCGAAGGGAGTGTGGGCTTTGGGTACACTTCTGAGGCCATCAGTGTGTGAGTCCCAGGTCCAGCTTTGGGAAGGCACACGGTCCCCTGGTGGGAAGCTACAGCTGGGACCAAGAAAGGCCAGGACGAGCCAGAGGAGCAAACATCTTGAGGACACGCAGGCATGGAGACATCAGCAGAGGTGATGGAGAAATAGAGGGCCATTTGGACAACAAATCCGGACAACAAATTTTCAACCAAGACAAAGCTGTGATTTTCAGTAAAGGACAACTTGTGGCCCTCTCAGGACAGGAAAGGATGGCAGCAGGACACCCGGAGAAAGGGGTGGCTGGGAAGGGGGTGGGGGTGTGCAGGAGGGTCATAGGATGAGGCTGGAAAGTGGGTGAGCCCAGGGTGAAGGAACCTATTGGCCATGGGAAGGATTTTTCACATGACCCTCAAGCCAGTGAGGAGAAAGTAGTCTTAAAACATGGACGTGAGTGGCTTACTCCATGACTTTGGGAGATCACCCTGGAAGATCACCTACATCAAGAAAGGGCGAGTGTAGCAGCAGATCTCAGGGTCCAGATGGAAGGTCATGGGCATGTGCAGGGCAGCTGTGTCAAAGGAAGACAATGAGGCTAGGACAGGTGCAGACATTTGGCAGAACTTGGGTTCAGCAAGGCTTGGGGTTAAGACCCAAGGAGACAAAGACACCTGAGCATGGAAATAGGGTGCACTCTTGAAGCCATAATCCCCAGAGCCTAATTGCAAAGGATCAAGCATCAGCTCAGAAAGCAATTTCGAGTTCACCCAGATTCCTTGCTTGTACTTTCCACTCCTGTGAATGGTGACGGACGGCATGTGGAGACATTTCTCCAGTGCCTCCTTCGTTCAGCCACTTGCCTCACCCGCCCCAGGCCCTGGCATCTCTCCCCGCACATGCTTCTCCACTACCTCTCCCTGTCCCTGTCTCACTGCTTTCCTACTCTGCAGCGCAACACAAACACCTAAAACACTGGTTGGCGGTGCAGAACGTTCCTCAGGGAGAGGAAGGAGATTGAGCGCATAAACCAGAATCGAGGAGTGAGTGACGCCATCCCACCAAGCGAGCAGCAGAGCACCAAGGCTCATATGTCCTCTGGGTAGAACAGAGGAGGCTGGCTGGAGGGGCGGTGGGCGGCTGGTTTCCCCCATCAATGGTTTCCCCCATCAATGGTTTCCCCCATCAATGGTTTTCCCCATCAATGGTTTTCCCCATCAATGGTTTCCCCCATCAATGGTTTCCCCCATCAAGCACAGGGTCCCCCTGAGAAGACAAGCGCTCTCAGTATTTTCTCACTGTTCACCCAGGGCAGATGAAATGACAGCAGGAGAATCGGCCCCGCCAGGAAGAAGCCAAGTGAAATGCCCGAGAAGGTTCCTTGCATCTTTTGGGGGGTGCTGCTTCCTGTTGCAAGTTGCCAACGTTTGGGGGAGAGGGAGTTGGTAGGAGCCACGGTATTCCCAGGCAGCCAGGCTTTCCGGAGACCGGAGCCCAGGATGGTTTTCAGGTAGCCCGACTGTATGCACCTCGCACCTCAGGATGGTCCTTGGAAAATGGGGTCACGCACAGAAGAAAGTAATACGGCAGTTCTGTGAAGTCATGAATTAGCACTCCAACGTGGAAATAAGACTTGAGCATGTCAAATAGCTATCGCGGAGGAAAGAGCGGAAAGTCTCAGTTACAGCCATTTGCTGACCTGGAGTAAAGACACAGCCATTGCGGGACCAACAGCGGCCGGACTGCCGCGCCCCCGGGAAGATCTCCTGCCCTCCAGACGCCAGAGCTTGTGATACCGAAGCCTTGTGAAGTGCGTGTGTGTTTGTGTGTGTGCGAGTGATCAGATTCCCACTTTACTACAGAAATAAGAAGTCAGAGAGGTCTCAGGTCCTTATTGGTGATTGCCGCTGTGTTTGCATAAACTGCAATTTGGTTGATTCAGTTAACTCTGAGAAGCACGTCCCGCTTTTGAAGAGCTAGCCCATCCCCTGCACGTGCCACATTTCAGAGCTGTAACGAGGCATGATTACAATGGGATGAGAGTGTGGTTTTTAATATAACCCCAAATGGAAGCGTTCAAGAGCATGCCATCCCTTCTCAAAATCATTGTTTTGTGAGTCTGCTCATGTCTTCCAGGGCTTCTGTGATTGCTCAAACAATTGTTTGATTTGGTGTTCAGAGCCACAGGATTGAAACTCCAGAAAATCATTCTGTGGCTTCCCAGCCATGCTTCACTTCTTTTTTACCCTAATAGTAGTGCTTGTTTTGGTCCCCTACTGAATTCACAGGCCCGGTTCTGAATGACTTTTCCTCTTTTTGAAAGTCATCACCATCCAAGGCAAAATGGGTGAGAACAGCACGGAAGTGCGAAGGAATCATTTTTCTTATCCTCCCGAATTTGGAAGTAAGGTTTAGGGGTTTTTTTGTTTTTTTTTTCAAGTAGTTGCTTTAGGGGTTACAAACATGCCTGCAGACGTCAATGATCATGATGGGTTATTTGTGAACGAATGAATGGATGAAACTGACAAGCATTCAGTGTTTGTTTTATGTCCTTTATTACCGGGCCAGGTAGGTATTGGGACGGGTCACTGGATAAGCAGTGGCTGTTGGTCTCACGGGGTTCTCAGACGGATGGGAAGATAGACCCGCATGCGGGCAAGCAAAGTGGGTCATGCGCTTGGGACATCTCGGTCAGCGGCAGCAAGTGTGGGCTGGGATGGCTCCCACCGAGACTCCCACCGAGACCAGTCGGCTGTGGGGAAGCAGCGCCAGGGAAAAGAGAAAGACCAGCAAGGATGTGAGCGCTGACCAACCTCTCCCTCGGGAACCAACTACGACCGGACACTTCATCCAAGAGGCCCAGCAAGGCCAGTGGCTGGGCAGCCCACAATAACTTCAGGGCCCCCCCAGAATGTTTTAATTTCTTTTAAAAATCAGAAGGATGTAAGCCAGTCTGGATTCTATTTGTCTGTATACAAATACAGCCATAAAATGTAACTTTCAATATTTCTTTAAAAGGAATCATTATATTTCTTTTTAGATGAAGGGGTTCATGAAGGCAAAAGTGCCTCGGGCCCCAGAAAGGCGCAATGGGGTCCTGCTTCAGACGGATTCTCTTAAGTGATGTCTCGGTGTTGCCCATATGCGGTAGCACAGCCAGGTTTGCACCCTTGTGCAGGGACAGCTCTGGCTGATGTCTGCAGTGTCAGGTCCTGGCGCGTCACCCTTTGCTCACGCGGTGCTGGCCTTCAAAAGCTCGTTGGAAGCTTTGGGTGCAGAATCAGCGAAGTAGGACAGGAGAGCTGCTGAGCCGAGAACTGACTCCTGGTTTGCAAAGCCCCCACATATCAGGTGGGGATCAGGGAAGACAGCAGGGAAAAGAGGGTGCTGTGGTCACCAGGGAGCTTAGCCGATGAGAACCAGAACCGAGCATCAGAAGAGAGCTGCTTTGATTTTTCTTTCTTGGAAAACGGTGGATTCGGGCTGTGGGAGAGAGAAAGACATGCGTGGGTTCTCCCCTGCCTTCCAACGTGTTGTCCCAAATCAGGAAGGCAGACATAATGTGGCTATCCAGGGTCAAGAGGAAGATGCTGGCAAAGCAGAGTCAAAGGAGGCTGAGATGTGAAACACCTTCCCCTCCCCGCAAGTGTCTAACAGCCTCCAACAAGAGAGCACACGGGCCAGGGGCTCAGACCCAGACAAGGCTCCTCAACACGGGCAGCTGCTTTCTCTGGGAGGAGGCTCTGTGGACGGTGATAGGATGCAGGGCCTCGGCTCCCGGGCTCCCGGACCCCGGCTGGCATTTACAGCATCACCGGCAGCTCTCCCCGGCCAGTCACTTCTTAACCATGTCACCTGGAGATGGCACGGTGCTGAGCTCCTTCTGGCCTTTCTTCTTCGCACCTGCCTTCTTTCCATTATCGAGGTCTGACTCTGCCACCATAGCTTTCTCCCCAGAGCCGCAGACCTCCGAGATGCGAGGCGGCTGGTTCCAGTTCCGAGACCCTCACTGCCGTCTGTTCTCCGTTGTTCCGATTGGCCAGTTCACCTCCTGCCAAAGAGAAGGAAGATGTCATCTTCCTGCTCTGCCTCTCTGACGTTTGCTAATTCCTGAGCTCCTAAGAAAACCCAGCTATTTCCCAGAGACAGATCTTAAGCATGAGAAGATAGAGCGACTGGAGAGGTGAGCCGGGGTGACGGTGCAGCAGCCTCGGAGTGCCATGGTGGGCCCCCGTGTGGTCCACGCAGTGCATCTGCTCAGTCCCGCGGGGCCCGGGGCTCAGGAGGGCCCGTGCTGGCTGCCCTGCTGTTCTGCTGCTGCCTGGCAACACCTACTGCTCTTTGAAAAAAGATCCCCAAAATTTCACCTTGCTCTGGGCTCTGCAGCCATGTGCTGGGTCCTGGATCTTGGGCCAGGTCATAAGAGCAGGAACAAACTCCATGGCAGTACCAGGCCCTGTTCTAAGCTCGCGTACATCGACACATCTCACCCCGAGTGAGACTGGGATTGAGGCAGTGACTGGCATTTATTGTTAGCTCCATGCTGCGGGGGAGAAATCAGAGGTGCAGAGAGGTTAGGCCACTTGTGTAAGGTCACAGAGCTAGGATGTGGGAGGCTGGGGATCCATCCAGTCTGTTCTCAGGGCCCTATGTCCGGGGACTGCCCAGCCTCCCCTGAGTCTGTCTCTGTGTCTCTGGGGACCAGACATTCCAGGGCTCCACTTCTGGAGAAGGGCCCTGCTTTCTTTCCAGATGGTTCTGGTGCACGAATTCTCCCGTACCCTGAGCCCAGTAGAGGGAGGTTTTCTGACCCAGCCGGGTTATTCCAACCTCCTCTTGTGGGGGTCTTGCCCCAGGGCAACGCCATCAAGCAGTCTCCCACGTCCCGTAGCAGACCACGAGTTCCTGCGAGCTGGATGCTGGGTCTGCCTTGTCCCTGCCCCAGGCCCCCTCGTTCAGCCCCTCCTTGAATTCCATGCATCTCCCTCGGGCTCTGAATTACCCTGAGCCCCCATCAGTGTCTCACAACCATAGAGCCCCAACGGGGCAGGACCTCAGGCGCTCCCTTGCGGCACGGGGACCACACCTGCCTCCCGGGCTGTGATGACAATGATGTTCGCTTCCTGCCTGGCACAGACGTGACACACAGTAGGTACCCAGAGAAAGGTGTGGTAGTAGCCGTTCGAGCTGGAAGTTAAGAAATATGTTCCTCCGGTTCTTGCAACTTCGCGTTTTCACAGTATTACTGGGAATTCGTTCTTGCGGCTGCGAGGAGAAATTACGTGTTTATCATACGCTCAGCTGAGAATCCAAAGGAGCCCTTTATTCTAAAGTGAAATGAGGTTTCATCTTTGACAGGTGTCTTTTTCGTAACGCTGACATCTTTCTCAAGTAGCTGCTTCCTTTAGAATCCCGGCGAGCGGCTGGTGAGTGGTGATCCGTGTTGGCAGAGACAGTCCTTCCGCTTCTCCGGCGGCTGCCGAGAAGAGGCCTCGTATGTCACATTCAAAACACCGCACGATTGTCCCATTTTCTGCCTGCAGACCCCACACCCTCCTTCAGAGCATCATGTGTGAATGTAAGGGAAATGAGTGGTCTGCCGTGGAGACACGGTCATGCTCTAGGCGGAACTGGGCAAATCTTTAATAGGCTCTGGTTGAAGATAAGTAAAATAATGCCCAAAGAAGTAGAGTTCATAAGTCCTCATAATGCTTACAAGACCAGATTTTTTTGTGCTATTCAAATCTGGGGTTGACGTCGACAGCAGGAAGATTCCCCCTAGCTCCCGTGGCTCAGCGGGGGCTGTCCCTGGGGGCCAGGGACCGTCGTAGCAGGATCCACCGGGCTCGCCTCTGGCACTCAGGGTCCCACTTAGAAATCCCCAGAATGTAGTCCGCCCTTTCTCCACCCTGCCGGTTCTGGACCATCCACCCAGACATTTACGAGAGGATGCAATAGGCAAATACTAAAACGACTTTGGGTCTGATGACTTTAAGTCCTTCAAGGCCCAGCAATTCTACATCAAATCCTCTGACCACGGGGGCTTTCTTTTACTCTTCCCATCTTGAGGCCAACTCGATCAAGATGAAGTCCAAAATCTATCCTTGCCAACAGCAAAGAGCCTTAATACTTCCTCATGTGCTCTTTGCACATAAACTACTCGCTGGCCACGGACGCAGGCTCTAAAGGACCTTGGCGATGTGATCCCCTTTCAGGGCCCCTTGCCCCGCTCATTGGTTCCTCCCGTGCACAGGAAGTTGCCGCAGGCTCCCCGTTAGAGGGCTTTCCCTCGTCTCTTCAACCTAGAGCAACTGGTATTTATCTTATGAAAGTTAAATAAAGGAAACCAAAGGACGCCCTGCGCCAGCTGTCAGATCCACTTTCTTTGTGCTCTTCTGCTGGGCAGGGGAACCCCGTGTCCACCGGAGAAGGAACATGGTCACGTTTGGGGGCGTTGCTTGCAATTCAGAAAGTAGAGGTAAAAGAAACCATTTTCTGTTCCTCCAGGAAAGGAAGCAGGCGAGAGGAAGATGTCAGCTCTCCCCTCACCCTCTCCCCCGTGCGAACTGGGTGTAGGCAGGTCAGTCACAAGAGCTCTGGGAGATAGAGTGAAAAACAGGCAGAGAAGTCCGACCTCTCTGCTTAGTTTCTGGAAGGACTTTGTTGGGGATGACGCTGGGAGCACAGGAAGTGCCCCCTCTGTTTTCCAAGCCAGAAAGAGAGCCTGAGATAATTCCTCCAGGTCATCAGGTGGAGATGGAGAGATCTAGAAGTTTCTGCTGCTCCAGGGGAGGACCCGGAGAGCAGTCAGCCCTTGTAGTCTCAGTTGCCTGCGGGACCCTCCGTCCCAGCTGCCACCAGGTGGTTCCCACCTTACCCAGATGCTTCCGTGACGGGGCAGGAGGCAGCGGGAGAAATCCCAGACACGGAGTCCTCAGCCCAGCAGCCCACCTGAAGGTGGCCCTTTAAACAGAAGGAGATCCTTATGGAGCAGGTATGTTGAAATGGCAAGTTTCACACATTTCCAGACCCTCCTCCTACCTTACAGATCTGGGTGTGGCCCTGAAAGGACAGAAACCACCGGGCAGAGAAAATCGGAGGCTGGGGTTATCCTCACCCGCCACTCTGTGGCTCGCCTGCCCCATCTGTATCTACAAAGTTGTCCTAAGGATGGAATGGTCCTGGAAAAGTGAATGTGCAGATCACAGTGACAGCTCCTCAGCCCGCAGGAGGAGGGGGCAGGGGATGAAGATGAGCAGGTACCCCCACCACCCCCATGCCAGGCACATAAGACTTTTCCCGGTGCCCCGGGAGCTGAGGTGCTTCTCCTGGCCTCACGTTGGGAGGTCATGTGCTCCGGCTTGGCTGTCCGGCTTGATTAGATTTTTCTGATGAAGTAGATCCTTGCCTGAACCTTCCTCGTCTCCCTTCCTTCCTCCCACACTCCCCCACTACTCAGGTGTTACATTTTTCCTTCTGGCCAGCATCTGACCCCGATTACAAATGTTTCTCCACTAAACTTCTGACAAGAGAAGGAGAAATGACACATAGAGTAGGTGAGATGCTTTCAGTGGGCTCAGAACCTTTCATTAGTTCAGGAGGGAATTGTACTGTCTATGACTAACTGTACGGCAAGAATATGAGTTGGAAGCCTTTGAAATGTTCACAGGCAACCGTAGTTAAATAATTAGCCTGAACAGGTGAGGGAGCGACACCACAGCAGCAGGGGCACGTGGGCGAGAAGCCCCCCGCCCCGCACTCACACTGTGTGTAGTGTGGGTTTCATATTTATAACCAGGTTAGCATTCCTTTTTGCAGAAAATCGAAGCATACTTAATACTCATTGATAGCTTCTGATTTCTAAATAAAATGATTTTTTTAAATGGTAAAAAAAAAAAAAAAAAAAATGCCAGAAACAACAAGCATTTTGGTTAGGTGGAAATTTATCTTCACCCTTTTTAGGCATCTGTGGCTCAAAAGGCTCCGTCTTTTAGAGATGATGGTGCGGAATCCATTGAGCTGGGAGACGGGGATCGTTTTGTAGGCCAGCGTGGAAGCTTCCAGTGGATAAACTTTCAAGGGCCTCGTATTTATTTGCCAATGAATACAACCCTAATAAAAGACTGTAAAGTTTAAATGGGTACATAGTTGGACAATAACTATGGTGCTCATAAAAGCTAGAGAGCAGAATCCATGGATGAGAGGTCTGAACCTTCTGGGGGAGCAGATGCAGGGAGGGTCAAGATTAAGAGCATATTCAGCGGCTTCATCCAAGAGATAAGGTTTATGGGAATGTCTGGGTCCTGGAGGGCTGCCTACAGGGAAAAGCCTGCTCTAGGCAAATCCAGCAAGTTCTCCCCTCAGAGCCTGGAGGGTCCGAGGATTTTTCCCCTTTAAGACCTTATTGGGGAGCCCTTCCAAAGTTCTATGTGGGGTGTGAGTCCCTGCTCCAGCCCCACGATGGGAGCAGGTGGGACCTCAGCAGCTGGGCAAAGGCTGTTCTTTTTCTTTGAATTTGCTTTCCTCTTGATGATACTTGGTGACCTCTGCCAGGTGAAGGAGGGGAGTGGGAAGAAGAGGCAGGGCTGGGTCCCAGGCTGGTGGTCATCTCTTTGAAGACTCTAATCTCCTCTGGGCACCATTGTGCGGGTGTCACACCTTGGTTGGAGCATCATGAGAGGGACCCAAGATGACCACAGCAGAGCCCATACAGTGTCTCTGGGTCCCCTCTACTAATGCAGCCGGTGCAGAGGGTGGCAGTGTGAAGGCCCATGGGGCACCTTGTTCTCTTTCCCAGAGATCACCTTAGCCTGGTCTCCTCTGGGAGGGGGTGGGGAGGGGAGAGCGTTGGAAGGAAGAGATGGCCATTTGTTGTGGTGGCAGTATCTTCCCAGCTTCCGGAGTTTCCTCTCCAGTTGGCTTCCCTGCAGTTGCCACCGCCACTGAGCAAGGCGACGCTGGTTTCCTCCTCTGACCTTTCTCCTGCCCTTCCTCCTCTGCCTCCTCATTTCTGCTCTTCCAATTGGTTCTGTCTTCCTCTTCGTCAAAGCCAGAGCTGCACTCAATCCATCAGCCTCTCCTGGCTCCACTTGGCCATGACACCCTGCTGTGCGACGTCTGGTCAGCCATGCCAGGACCATCTTTATGGGGACCCTCGGACATCTCTCAAGACTCTTAGGCAGCCATTGCTAATTTCCAAGTGAGGAAGCCAGGCACTCTTGGCATCCTTGGTGCAGCTCCCAGTGTCTGTCCTTTCTCCTGCACAGGTGATGAGGGGACGGGGTCTGCCACACCTTAGTGTACACTGCTATCTCCCAGGCTTTCCCCACTGACAGGCAGTGCCATCAATCTTGCGTTTGCCCGCAACCCCGCCCACCCCAGTCTGGGAGGGAGTGTGGGGGTGGGGGGACTGGTGGGACATCAGGCAGGAAAAGCAGGAAGAAGACACCCTTGGTGCACATATAGTTCATCTCCCCCACAGCCCACCCTGTGATTGATGAGAACAGGACATGGCCCGGGGAGGGGGTTATAAAGTCTTTGTTGAATAAACACATCCTTTTCCCAGAATAAAACCGGTTATTTTCCTTGTAACATAACCTTTTCCATAATCCTCACTTTTTTTTTTTTTTTTTTTTTAAGTGGTTCTACACCCAATGTGGGATTTGAACTCAAGACCTTGGGATCAAGAGTCAGATGCTTTACCAATTGAGCCAACTGGGCTTCTCTCTCGCCATAGTCCTTTTGCAGCTTAGCGGCTCATTTTCTTTATTTCCTCATTCATTCACTTGCTCAGCCATTCCACAAATAATTACTGAGTCCTTCCTGTTCTTTGTGGGGATGGTGGAGCGGGAACCACGGCAGTATACATCCTGTTGCTGGGGGGATTGGGAGGAGAGGGTGAATGAATCTGGGAGGTGGGCTGAGTTCAGATGGTGTGCATCATTTCTCGGGGTAAGACACGCTGACACTTCGGCCAGGTCGGATCCTCACTGTGGAGGACCGAGTCCGGGTTTTGAGCACTGAGTGCAGATAACACTTGCAAGTCATTGTGATACCCGGAAGTCGACACCTTTCATCTCCCGCCCCCCGGGAGGCCAGCACCTGCTGAGTAGGGCTTTTAGGCGAGGGACAATAGCGTGGACTCATTCTCTGTGCAATGGGAGACAGTGCCGTGCTGAGGTTGTCACTGGTCACTCTGGCAATTGTATGGCAAAGATTGTGGGAGTAAATAGTGCAATGGTGAGAGCAGGCTGCAGGCTCAACGCAGGCTGCGTCCAATGTTGGCTTCGTCCATACGGCACCCGAGGGAGTGTCAGAGAAGGAGACACAAACTGGGGACTGGGGGCAAACGTCCGGACTCTACAAGGGTGTGGAGGGAGACATGAGAAGGGGGTGCAGGATGGAGCCTGGGCACTCGGAACAGTCACAGTCTGATGGGAGGAGGGAGAGCTGGAAAGAGGTGGCAGAGGAATTATCAGCGAGGGAGGAGAAACCAGGGGAGGGATGTCATGGCTGGTGAGAGGAGAAAGGGCTTCAGGAGGGGAAGGGGCTAGTAATCTGCGTCCTGTGCTGCTGACAGAGAACAGGGGACACAGGGGCAGAGAGGTGACCACATGTTTGAAAAGATCTTTGGTGATCTTCACAGAGAAGGTCGTGGTGGAAGTATCAGCCTGTGGGCTATTTAAAAATAAACATCCAGATGTTTTATTATAAAATTCTAATGACATGTTTGTAAGCTGATGGTAGGAATCTCTGAGAGACTGAGAGAGAGAGAGACAGAACACAAGGGGTGGGGAGATAACCATGGTCACAAAGTCCTTGGGGGACCTGGGGGACCTGACCCCTCCTGGGGGCAGGGACTCTCATCCACAACAACCCGGCAGAGGCTGTACGGGGAACAGATATGAGTGGGCTGATACGTTTCGTGGTGAGAAGATGACAAAGCATGTGACTCATGGCTTCAGCTTTCTCAACAATGTAAGAGGCAAAGCTGTGAGCTCAGATTTGCGTGTCCGGGTTGGTGGGGAGTGGGGGCTGGCGTACAGTGGGACCATAGGAGGGTTAGATGAGAAGGTATGAAACCCCCCTTTCATCTCCCGAGAGGATGGGCCTACTTATGAGGGACTGTATGCTTACCGGGGAGAGCGGAAATCACTAGGGATTTGTGGTCACGAATTTTTGCACAAGACCAGGAGACATGATTGTCAAGTTTTCCTTTAATCTGAAGGAAGATCACAGATAGGTTTGCCCAAGTTTGAAGTTTTGCCAGTCGTGCTTGTTGGAGGGAGAGAGAAGCACTTTTAGGGGTGTGATTCTGACGATGGATGGTGGTCTCTGAGCTCATTGGTGGGGAGGAGGACCCCAAGTGAGGATGTGGCAAGAACACAGACTGGAAACCTCACATGGTTGGGGAGGTTCTCTGGAGCGGGAAGGCGGGACGCAGCAGCCGGGCTCGGGGGGAGTGGCATTCTGGAGGCGCTGTATTTCTGTGTGGCCATTTGAGCTGGTGCGAAAGCTGGTGATAGCTCCCCACTCCGCTCGTCCAGCTAGGAGCCAGGTCAGCTCCACCTCCACTGCCACCCCCCTGGGCCCGTCTTCTCTTCTGGACTCCAACCACAGCCCACGGAAGGGGGCAGACCCTCCTTTTCTGCTTGCTTCTGGCAGCCAGGCCATTCTTCTCAAGCACAGATAGGATTGGGCCATCACTCCTGCTTCAAGGCCTCTACTGGCATCTATGGATCAAGTCCAGGGCACGCCCTATGCAGCAGGGATCCTGCTCTATGTTTGGAAATGGGTTTCTGCAGCACCTGAACTGAGTCACTGGTGGGTCCTCCAGTGACTGTGGCTCCTTCCCTGTCCTACCGGGACACCTGCCTTTCTGTCCCTTCCTCACCATCAAGACAGAGCTCTGCATGCTTTTACCACCCCATCCCGACTTTGCAGCTCCCATTTCTCTCTTCGCTGACTCCTCTGTGACTTTTTCTAATTACTGCACCCCAGAGCCCGGCATATAGTGCACTCTATGGATTCTTTGATGAATCTATCAATGAAACATTGACTGGCTGCAAAGAACATTCCCGAAAATGCTTTCAGGAGGCTGCCCAGCCTCTGGCAGAGCTCAGTGCTTTATAACAGGTTTTCCCTCTCTCTTGGTCGTTCCTTAGAAAGGCTATTTCCAACTGCTACTCATTGGGTACCTATGTAGTATCCTGTAAAGAGCACATCAGTGATTAATGGGCTTGCTAAATAAAATGCCATTCATGATATGGGGAAACTATATCTAATATAACAGCTGCCTCCTTAAAAAATTCACAGAATCACTAAAATGAAAACAAAGTGTAAGAAAAATAGAACCATGTGCAGAAGTTTGTGATTAAGAACATATGTTAGTGGGAAAAAAAAACGAGTAGCATATTTTATTACTAATTATCTAAATCAACATGTAAAATATGTCATTTACCTCAAATACTGTTTTTGACAGTTTCTAAAAATAACTCTATCTCATTAAGTTGAAGACCCTGTCAATTAGAAGATACACTGCTATTTTATGCATCACCAAGAAAGAAAAATATGCCGCCAATTATCTGTGATACCTTTATTGTAAAGCGTATTCCTGCCCCAAATGTCTGCCGCCAGCAGAACAAAGAAAGAGCTTAGACCTTCTTTATTTTCTTAACAGTGGTTCTCAACAGGAAGTGATTTTGTTTCCCTACCCCAGGACATTTGGTCCTATCCACAGACATTTTTGGTGGTCACAGGTAGGGTGGTGGTATTACTGTTATCTACTGAGTAGAGGCCAGGGATCCTGCTAACCATCCTGCAAGGTCCAGGGCAGCTTCCAACAACCAAGGATCGTCAGCCCCAAATGCCAATATTGCCAGTGTTGCAAAACCAGGCTCTGAACAGTCAAGGCGAGTTGCTTGTGTTTTTTTTTACAGTCCACCATCACCTTCTGGATTTTCTTTGCCTTTTATTTCCATAGAACCTGGATCTTAAGAACTAGGCCCACTCTAGGGGCACCTGGGTGGCTCAGTGGGTTAAGCCTCTGCCTTTGGGTCAGGTCATGATCTCAGGGTCTTGGGATCAAGCCTAGCATTGGGCTCTCCACTCAGCAGGGAGCCTGCTTCCCCCACTCTCTCTGCCTGCCTTTCTGCCTACTTGTGATCTCTGTCTGTCAAATAAATGAAAACAAAATTTTAAGCACTAGGCCCTCTCTAAATTCACATATAAAAACTATAGAAGCATTTTAGGAGGAACCATGAATGAGAGCAATGGATTTTTTTCAATAAATTAACCTAAGCCCTGCACAAGCCTTTATTTCTCCTACTCTAATATAATACCAGAAAATTCACTCAGCCACATTCTACTTTCAGAGTATAATTATGCTTTTAGAGGGTATAAGTATTCTATGAATTAAGAAGCAGTACACTTAAACTGATTTTTTCATATACTCTGAAAGATGGAGGCCTTAATGTGTGTCATAATGCACAAGCAATGGAATCAACTGTAGAATTTTTTTGAAGACACCAGAATCTTACATTACTGAGCTAATAGTTGTTTCCAACTGGTGATGTGTCTCCTTAACATCATTTGAACACAGTTCCACATCGCAGGCTTAGCAAGGAGCTAAACCCAATAGCAAAAAAGTTCGTGTTTGTGGGAAGTTTCCCTGCGTTGTAACAGGAAGCTCTGAAAATTGTAAAAAAAAGAGGCCTTCTTTGATCTTTTCAGTCCAAGTTCTATCTGACTTGATGTGCTTGAACTTCTGAAGCATGATTCAGAAAGTGTCACCCAACGTTAGGGGTGACCAAGGAGAAGCAAAAGTCAAAAAGAATTTGTTCCTTCTCTCTCTGGCTTTTACGCTGATGTCAAGAAGACATTTGTGAGAAGGGCATGGGAATCTCTAAGACAGTTACCTTGTGACAAGTGAGAGGTAAACTTTCACTGGGAAGTCCATTAAATTCCAAGGCCGAGTCGAGTGCTAACCCGCCCTTTAGGGATTGACAATAGGTCTTCAAATGTTCTAACTGCACCATAAGTATTTGTCATAGACATCTGACTACAGGCCTGGTCACCAAGACGGTCCAGTTCCAGGCAAAAACTCTGGTAAGCCAATGCCAGGCAGCAATCTGACTCCAATCCCATTTCTCACTCCATTCTGTGCCCAGAAGCCACCGAACATACTCAGGTTGCCTGTACTTGGCATTCTACCTGCTCTCTATAATCAGAACCCAGTTGAAATAATAGTTTTGCACTAGACATTTACAGACATTGGTGATAATGCTGTGGATTCTAACATTTTGTTCCTAAACTCTAATTAAGCGCAAAAGGCTCTGCTTCTGGTTCACAGGAAGTCATGCTCTGACCAATAGTTTGGAAAGGAAACTGAGAAGGTAGAGCTTTGGCCCTGCCTCAGAAGTCAGAGCCGTTCTAGGGTGCCTGGGTGGCTCAGTCGGTCAAGTGTCATGGTCTCAGGGTAGTGAGCTCGAGCCCCACATCCAGCTCCATGTTCGGCGTGGAGTCTGCTTGAGATTTTCTCTCTCCCTCCTCCCCCCACCTCCGCTCATGCTCTATCTCTCAAATAAATAAATACAATCTTTTTTAAAAAAACAAAGAAGTCAGAGCTGTTTACATGATCTGAGCCTCAGTCGTGTCCCGTCCTAGGTTTTGTCCACCTGCTTGCCGCCTAGATCTTATTTTTAATAAGTTTGAAATGCAAATGAGAATCCTGCTGATGGAGCTTTAGCTGACAGTTCAACAAAGACAAGAGCTGGAGCTGTCTTCTTCACTCTGTGTCTCCTGGTCCTAGGGCATAGCAGGTGACCAGAATACAGATATCCAATGAGGAGATGGTGGATGGAACAGTTCTCCAGTGAAACACTGTTTTCTGGGATGGTTCCTGTTGTGCAAGTCACTTTTGAAGGCAGAAGTCTTTCCTGGGGATATAGGCCCCAGTTGAACACAGATTTAAAACCTCCCTGCTCTATAATTTTGGTTACCATGTATGAGAGGTGACTGCTCTTTGGCCGGCTGCCTGTGTGGGAAGAGAGTTCCCTCCCCCAATCATGGTGCCAGGCAGTATTGCCGGGTGATCTTTTGAGCTGGACTTCTGGAGAGCATGTTGATATTAAACTCCCTGGGGAGTCTGTTCTACCTGAGAACTAGACCTTGAGGGACTCCAGGATTTTCAGATTTGATAATGTCTCTGGATCTCCTATACTGAACTAATTCCAAGTGATATGGAATTATTTCAACAAAGAAAAAATTATTTCAACAACAAAAAAAGAATTATTTCAACCAGCAATACACTCAGCAATATCTTTAGAAATGTGAAGCTCCCAAGAAGGAGTTCCCAGGAGACCAAGCAAACACTGGAAAAGAAGAGAAACATTTGAAAGCCATTTAAGGCAGTATATGTTTAAGCGTCCAAATGATGCCATTGAGGTGAGTGCAAAATCTCAGATGGTGGTCTTCAAGGATCTCTGAGGATGCAAAGGGGAATGTGGACCTTAAAATTATGGAGGGTTTCTCTGCTCTGGAAAAGTAGGGTAACAAGAGACAACCAGCTAACGGCTGCCATGTCTAGAGGAAGAACCAGGTCATGAGCTGGGGTTGGGGATGGGCATGAAAGCATTAAGGATTGTCAAGTGGTGGGATGGGGAAGTAGTATCAAGACAGTCCCATTAACATCTTGCTTCAAAGACACAGAAGATTAAACTTCAAGGGCATGTGCATGCATGTGTGTGTGTGTGTGTGTGTGTGTGTTGGTTGACGAGGGAGGGGTTTTTGAACGTTGTAAATGCTGTCTCCTACAGATCTGAGTAGATGATCTATGTTCTAGGTCCATGAGAGGGGACTCTGGCATACTGTTTGAAGTGTGGTCTCTAAAGTCACACAGGACTGGGATGAAAACAGGACTGTTCCCTTCACAAACAGGGTTATGTTTAACCACCACGAGACTCAGTTTCTTCAACTGAGGCTCGAACTAGTAACAGTGCTTTCTTAGAATAGTGATGGAGACTTCCTGAACGGACCCAGGGGAAGAGTGGTGCACTCTTCAGCGCACAGTCAGTGCTTAGTAAGCAAACACATCCTCAGGTGTGGTGGTTAAACTTTTTTTGTGAAATAACTAGTCTGTGGAAAAGGGGGATTTGGCTTATATGAATGGGGTGTCAGAGGAGAGAAATTAGTTTCAAGCATGGATCTGGAAGTTTAACAATACCAGTCAGTCTCTATCTCTGTTTTTTCCTCTCTCTACATCTGTCTCTCTCAATGTCTGTCCTTTCTCCCTCTTTGTTTCCTCTGACTTCTGGCATAGGTCTCCTTATCAGCCAAGCTTTTTATACATCCCAGTAAATATGTTCTCTGGCATCTCCAGATATATCTGGCCCATAACCACATAATTTTTTAAACTTACCTTCGTCCCAGTTTTATCACATGCACCTGATTTAAAGGATCAACTAGCTCTTAAGGGGACACTTCTGTGAAAACAACACTTTCTGCCTCCTGTTCCATTCCTGATCTCAGAATCATCACTTTCAAACTTTTTGGCTGATTGTCTTTCTATTTATCTCTCAATAACATGATCTTTTTTGATTTTTTATTTTCCAGTAGTATAGTATGAATTTTGTCTGTACAAATTAGACAATTCACCGTACTACAGAAATACACCCTTTCCAACATCTAGCTCCCAATTTAGTGAAATTACCCCTTGGTTAGATCATTGTTCAATAATTACATTACTATAAGTATGCAAATGATACTCTCTGCTGAGTCAAGTAGTTAGCTGTGATGACTTTTGTTTCTTACACAACTTTGTTTAATTGGAACAAATGGCTTTTTCTGTACTTTTGCTTTTCTTTTTCTTTACTTTTATGTAGACTTGTCACTAAGTCAACCCCAAATTCTCTGGTTGTTTAATTCTCCTCTCAAGATATGCAGATATTTGATGGCTTTCATTTTCTTACAGAAATCTCTCCCAGGATCATTTAGAACACACCAATCCGGACTTTTTGCCCTTCAAGCCTGGTGTGCAGATCTCACTGGGGATCTCTTCTTACTGTCATTCTGTGAATTTTCTTGCTTTGTTTTCTGTGTTGATGTCCTGTTACATGTATCTCTCACATTCTCTTCTTTATAGGTTCATCTGCTTATTTTTGGTGGATCATATTCTGAAATGCTTCCTGACAAAGGATGTGGGGGAAATATAATTTGGAGATCTAATATATCTGAAAATGTTTATTATAGCCTTTCACTGAAGGGATAGTTTGGTTGGGAATAAATTCTAGATTGGGTATCATTTCACTTCAGAATTTTGAAGGCATTGCTCTATTCTCCTCCAAGCTCTCAATGTTATTTTTGAGAATTCCGAAATATTTCTGATGTCCGAATCTTTGTAGATAATTTAGAAGTTTGCAGGATGCAATTTGCTGAAATCGTATGATTATGTGGCTTAGTATGGGTCAAATTTATCTGTAGCACAAGTCACTTGATAGTCCCTTCCTTCCCCAAAGTCAGTATCTTCTGTTACAGAAAACGTTCTTGAATTTCTTTATTGATGATTTCCTCTCCTCTCATTTTTTTTTCATTTTCTTTTCTAGAATCCCTACTATGTATATGTTGGAACTACTAGATGGATACTATTCTTTAATTATCTTAAATGTTCTCCTTAACCTTTATTCTGTAATGTCTGGGAGATTTATGCAACCCTATCTTTCAATACTTCCACTGAGTTTTTTTTATAGTTTTAATTTTCATGAACTCCTATTTGTCCCTAAATGATTTGCCTTACATAGCTTTCTTTTCTTATTTTATAGACACAATATCTTCTCTTCTCTCTGGGAGAATATTAGTTTTTTTTTTTTTTTTTTAAGTTTTCTTCTCTTACATTCTCTCCTCTCTCTTTCAAGTTACTTTCACTTCCTGTTGGTTGGTTTCTGTCTTTCAGGATGAAACACTGCTGCTATGGACTTCCCTCCCATTTTCTTCACTTTAACCAATTCTGCCTTTATAAATATACTGCACTCTTTTCAGTTGCATCTATGGGTTGTTTGTTTACATTAGGAATACAAAACAATTAAAAATATCCATAAATTTTGTGTGTGTTTTAGTGGGTACTATCAGCCCTGAACTTTAATGGGTTTCACTTGCCTGGTCTGCTTTTATGCAAAAATGTCTGTATCTCTAGGTTTATCACCTTGGACTGGGTAGATTCCTCAGAGAAGGTGTTCCAATCACTTGTCTTGAGGATAAAGACCCATCTAGCAGTGTGTGGGAGCTGTGCCAAGGAGGAAACCCATCGGTCTCAGCACTGAGTATAATACTTGTTCAACCTTTGTTTTCAGAAATGTAACCTTTTAATAGCACTACACCTGGTTGCCTGAGTCGGCGATATTCTGCTTAAGTGTTTCCATAGCGTGGACCTATAGTCCTCTGCTGGAGCAGAAGTTGTTTGGACATGGGAAGTGGAGAGGGGATGTGGGATTGATTTGAGTCATGTCTGAAACTTCCAGCTGGTCCTCTTCTTTTTAGCACCACCTTCACCACATCCAAAAGTAACTGGTCCCACGAAGACTTAAGACTGTTGATGGTGTATTACTAAACTATTCTAATAAGAAACTTTCTCAGGATCTACTTGGTCAATTGCTCATCAGTCAAAACAACACTTGCTGTCATCTTCTCTCCCATTCTTTTTGTTCTTATGTGTTTATTTTAGCTGGTTTTAAAGAGACACCAAAAGGAAATATGTCTGTTCAGTTTTTGGTGTTCTTAAAACTTTATATCTCGCAACCTCCATGTGATATCCCACAAAAGACTTTGATATATATGTTGGATCACATACCCTGGGTCCCAACTCAGCATTAATCCCTGTGATCTTTATTCTCTTGAGAATCTGGGTCACCTGCTTTTCCTCGTGGTAGACAAAGGGTGACTATCTGATTGACAACTACATGAGAATCATACCGAGCAGCAGTTCCCTAAAGAAAGGGATGTAGCACTGACAAATAGGTAACAAATGTCCCAGACACAGGGCAGCTTTGTCCTCCAAAAGGTGATGATCTTGAGGAAGCAAGGATTTCCCTTGGTTGCTTTGTATTCAAAAAATGCTGGCTCCATCTCAGAAACACTAGTTATCCAAGCAGAAGGCACCTCCCTTGATGTTTTTCTCCATTGTAAGCTTCAGCAACATCTGTTCACACTTAGTGCTCCTGAATCAATTTATTAATGTGGATGCCCATTGGTTTGCAAGGACAGCAAAGGCTTCCTAGAGAAACTCTATGCCCTGGAGAGAAAAAGGAGGCCATGGCAGGAAGCTTTTTCAGAACGCTGGGGCTGGAACTCTGGGTCTGCACATAGAAAGGGGTAGATGCAGCACCCTTCCTTTATCTGAGTGACCAGTGACAAAGGGACATGATACTTTGTTCCCTTCTTTCACCTCAGAAGTCCTAAAGAAGGGAAATTCATTGTGGAAAACTTAAATAATCTCTGAGCATTGTGAGGGTAGATATTCTTTATTCTTGTAAGTATTTTGTGTTAGTCTCTGGAACATGATGCTGGGACCTTCAAAGAAATAAAGTCGTCCCTCTCAAGTTTTAAACTCTAAGCAAAACAAACTTGTGGTTTCTTTTGAGACCTCTAGCTATGTGTGTCACAGTGACACAGTGTAGAAGACAATGCTTTTGAAGGACATTTTAAATGGCAAACTTTAAATGAAGTCGATCCTTGGTAGTTCACTGACAATGCCTGTGCGTTATTGTCCTTTTCCAACTTAACGAGAACAAAAAAAGAACCAATTAGTCACATATGATGAGACGTGATGACATTTTTACTCCTGAACTTTTCTGGTATAAAAGGGTCACCCACGGAGGATCTGACAGTAAGTGTGAGGAATTTGGCAATAAAACCACTGGCCTGCAGAAATTTTGGAAAATCCAAAATGATTAGGTAAGACTGCCTTTTTTCCATAAAGAAAACTGTTGAGTTCATATATGCTTTTTTACTTATACTTGCCTAAATGATACTGATCTTAGGGTTTTTTCTCTCCCTACCATATAGCTCATTAAAATTCAGCTTTACTCTACTTCTATTGATTTCTACAATGCATATGTTTTGGTGTTATCCTGTTACACCTTCTAAGGTAAGAGTTTTGCCTCCGTTTTTCATGTTTGACTCAATGGCTTATAAGTGTTTAAGTTCAAAGTAATTGCAAGGAATATGTGACAGAAGAGTAATTTCTCTTATTATTAGAGCTTGCAATGAAAGAAAATAAGTAGAGTCATGAAATTAGTAAAAAGAAGCATTTATGTGACAAAAATAATGCCAGACTTATTAAAATTTGTTTCGAATTATTTGGAAGTTGGCTCCTACATAAAAAAGCATTCATTTCAATGTAAAATGTAGTTTTGTCCATGAAAAATTATTTATTCCATGTGTTCACTCATGATCAAAGTGAACATTTAGCCATTGGAGCCAAATTACAAATAGAATGGATCAGTTTTTTAAAATAGTGAGTTTACCAATTTTATAAAAATGGTAACTTTTTCAGATACAGACTATAGATAAAATGTCATATCAGTGAAATACCACATACAATACTAATTCATATGTTTATTCAAAAATATTGATTGTCTAACATTAATCACTCAACTGTTCAAAAGATTCAGAAAATGAGCGTCTTTCTCTGGAATTTTTAATACTATTTCTACATGGTATTTCAGTTGTTTTAATGTCAATACTTTGTTTAAAATTAAAATTTTTTTTTGTCACTGATAATATGATAATAATACTGTCAGTATTCACTGAAACTTAACCTGGCATACTATAATTACTGAAACAATGTAATTCATGGAACTACTTTTAGGATAATGAGATGTTACATATATCCTAAATAACAGATATATGTCCAAACATAATGATCTAGCTGTTCATATAATTGGTCTTTTTACTAATCTTTGCATCTGTCATCTTTCTACTTTTGTTTACTTAAGTTAGTTTCTTTTTTTCCTGATTTAGTCCTATGAGCATTCAACACTAATTGAGTCATTGATTCTATAAGACACAAACCATATTGATCAAGTCGATTAGTCACAACCCATAAATTGGTATATTTTCTCAAGTGTCTTCGTAATTACTTTCTATTCTTTTCCCGAAGGTTTGTTCATGACATTTCTGTTGAATAAGAGGCATTTGTGAGCAACTTTTTTTAAAAAATTAAGAATGTACTTTCAAATGTACTTACAAATCTGCTTGTCCATAAATGAAATGCTTCCTTTTTCCATGCATTTTCCATACTTCTATTTTAGCATGTGACAATTTCATTCTCATTACAATTACTTCATGTAGCAATGGTATCAATTTGACTGTTCAAGGTGAGTAATTACAAACAAAAGATCTATTGGTTCTTGAAATATTTGTTGTACTTCACAAAGTACATCAAGGAGGCACGTATACCATATTATTCTGTTAACAACTCAGCTCTGGCAAGGACTCCCTTCAATGATCAGCAAAATACATCAGAATCTTTTTAGGGATGTTTTCAGCATCTTATAACCAGAAATGATGCATTTCTTTTGCAATACAAAGGTGGTATCATGAGTATTTCTGGAAAGAACTGGAATGCTTCCCTTCCTGAATGACTCATAGGGTCCTCCTTGTTGGGGATTTAAAATAGATGGCATTATATCATGCTTAGATTTCCTCCATTAACACAGGGAAAAACACATAGTGGGCGTTCAAATAAGAGTTTTTTTTATTGGTTTCCCATGACCAATATTTCTGAAACTCTGTTTGACTGTTTCCAGGTCCAAAAAAAGAAAAAAAGAAAGTTGCCCATCTTTTTTTTCCCAGAGGCCAGTAAGAGTGATTTGCCTGGGCACTCTGACTGCTGGAACCTTCAGTAACCTACCCAGACATGGGGTGAAGCATCTCAGAGAACATTTTTTTTTTCACTCTGTCCCTATTTCAACTTCCAAAGTAACCCGAAGCCACACTTGTGTCCCTGCACCAGGAAAGGAAAATGTGTAATTTTTACTCTGGAGTATGTTTCTTTCCTTATAATGAAACCATTCAGCCCCTTTTTCTTTTATTGCTCTCATGTGGTTGAGAAATGGGCTTGGAGTCATGTGATTCCACTCAAACCCGTGCTTCACCTACAAGCCATTTTTAAAAAAATATTTTATTTATTCATTTGAAAGAGAGAGAGAGAGAGAGAGAGAAAGCAAGAGACAGAGCACAGGCAGGAGGAGGGGCAGAGGACAAAGGACAAGCAGACTCCCCGCTGAGCAGGGAGCCTGGGCGGGGGCAGTGGGAGGGAGTGCTCGATCCCAGGACCCTGGAATTATGACCAACTGAGCCACCCAGGTGCCCCACCTAGGAGCCATTCAATTTCCTCTCTTAAAACTGAGGAAATGATAATACCACTTCATACAGAGAACTTTCTGGGGAGTAAAATGAGATGATGCCCATAAAGGATTTACCACAAAGAAGATCATTGATAAATCTTTGTTCTTTTATCGCCGGAACTTGCAGTTGTAACTCATCAGCATGTACTTCCTCTGAAACCACAAAGGAGGGGACATAGGACAAGTGTTGAAAATTCTTACTTGATCTCTGGGTTGGGCCCACTTCTTGGAACAGCCAGCCCAGTTTCTTGGGACAAGGCCCTTTGCTCTCTACTTGGTTTCTTCATATGGAAAATATACTTGATGGTCATTTTGAGCTCTGATTCCAGACATGCGCTTCTTTCAAGACTAAGTACCCCCTATACCATCCAGACCTTCACATCACTGATAAAGAACTGAATCAAAGTCAAAAGATGAAGATGATATTTTTCAAGTAGCAAGACAGCCTTATGGAGAAACTGGGTAAATGGCTGAAGACAGATCTCAGAGGGAACGTGTTTCCAAATGGAACCTAAAATCTGGTTATCATGGGTTGTTTTTCTTAGTGAATTTTTGAAGACCTCTCAGGACTAATTAGTGCCACTTAAAAGATTCTTTATAAAGTAAAAGCAACAAGAGAACTATGTATGGTGTATGATGCAAATCCCAAAGGATGACAATTACATAAGTGGTATAAAAATTAGACAAGAGAGTAGATAGCTCTGAATAACACTTTATGTTTAGGTAAAGTATATGTTGTGTTCTAGCATAATTTCTCCCTCACAAAGTTTGGAGACATTGTATTTATAGCCCTTAAGATTTTTAAAAAATTGTTACAACCGAAATAACTTTTCACCTTAAACCTGTTTTTTCTCCTTCCTCCCCCAACTGAATTGCCAGGTGTCTGGAAAATCTGATTACTTTCTCATCCTGTTGAACAGCTGCCCAACCAGGATGGACAGGAGAGAGGGACTAGATTTTCTAAAGCCCATTTTTGAGAAAACGTTTATGAAAAGGTCCTTTCGCAATGGAGTTGGCACAGGAATGAAAAAAACTTCCTTTCGAAGAGCAAAATCATGAATAAGTGTGCAAAGGACTCTGGGAATTGATCTCAAACTTTGTAGAGTGTGACTAATGTGCTAAAAGTCAGTTATATCTTTATCATTAAGTATTGGTGTGCTCTCAATGCTTAAATATCATTTCACTCTGAGCTGGTACAGAGTAAATTGAGTTTTTTTTAAAAAAATGTAAACCTGCCTCAAACTTCCCCTGCAAGAGAATAAACTATTTATGTTATTAGTTAGCAACTTCCCTGGCTAAGGATGGACACATTTGCTTTGATCTTAAATTGGCCAGAAAGTATGAACATTTTTTACTGTAATGACAATGGTATGATTTCTTTCTTGCCTGTAATACGTACTCTCACAGTACTGATTTCTCTTTCTTTTAAGTACAGTGCTCTGAAATGACTCAGCAGGGCCAATTCTTTTGGGATGTGCTATTTCAGTTTCTAAGAGAGTCTTGTGAGATTAGCCAAAGTTAAGATTCATGCCACCACTGTATTTTCCTCCACCAGTTGATTGATAGAGAAACAAACATCACCTGTGCCCTCTGGGAGTAAACTCTTGTTCTTTCCAACAAATATACTTGCACATGGATTTTTGTTTTGTCTTGGAAGTTTGTTGATTCCTTTTATCTTAAAACACAGAAACACCGCCAGTAACAATAATGACAACAAAGGGACTGCTGGTTGCCCTATGGTGTGGGGGAGAGCTTTGGAAGCCGGTTTGCCCAAATTGTGCTGATTAATGCCCCACTCCTTTCCTCTCCACAAAACACCTGGACTTTCCTTCCACAGAAACCCCTGGCATTACTTTTCTTCTTTTTTTAAAGTAAGCTCCACGCCCAGCATGGAGCCCAACATGGGGCTTGAACCCGTGACCCCAAGATCAAGATCAGTGCTGAGATCAAGAGTAGGATGCTTCACCAACTAAGCCACCCACTTGTCCCCTGACATTACTCCTTTTAAAAGATAATGCAACCCTGGTTGATGGAATATTTCTCCAAAGGCCTAACTTCAATAAATGTGTATGTGCATGTCTGATTCTGCAACACAGTAAGGGCATTCTGACCGAGAAAATCATTGTTTTCTACTACGCTCTATGTGTATAGACGCAGATGGGGTGAAAAAGTCCTCACGCACTTTAAAATGGACTAGGGACCCTCATGTCCTCTCTCTTTCTCTCCCTGTGGTCCAGGTCTTTGTTCCTATGGGGACATCTTTAGAAGTCTAACCAGGAGGCCAGCCATAGCTCCACTCTCCCTAGCCTCGATGACCAAACTTCTTTAGGAGCATCTGGAAATGTGGCAAAGGAATTTATCTGTTAGTTGTGTCCTGTCCGCTCACTGGCTCTGCGGCACCATGAGGCCTAATGGATGAGATGCAAAGGACTCCCATTAAGCTGGAAAGTCTGACAGCAGACTGTCAAGGAATCTAGTGTCTTTTTTTTTTTTTTTTAATCTGCCTAGCGTTATTGGCAGGGAGGCTAATTAGCTAGCCCAATAGGTGTTATTTACTCCTGCATAGTTGAAAAATAGTTACTGCATTGATATGCTCATGGTAAGTGCGATGTCGATTGTGCATCTTGTGTAGGGAAGAGATAATTGTTGCAAAAGAGTCTTCCTGATTTTCTATTTGCATTTATATGGATTGGATGGAGTAATAAAACACTAAAAACATAATTGGAAAGATTCTTTTCCTCCTTCTGGATCTAAAATACCATTCTAACCTAAGGGGGAAAAAGGCCCATGGAAAAGTAGTAGCATTCTAAAAACTGTATCAGAGGAAAAGCTGGAAGTAGGGAAATTTACTTTCTGATGAGAAATTGTACCTCTTGCTAAAATTTTAGGAATAAAGTGTTTAAGGTGAGAAGTACTTACAAGTCGTGTTTGGATAGTTGTCATTGGAGAGGTGACCAAAAGCTATATCCCATGTCAAGCTGGGGAAAGTGAACCCTAAGCCAGTGTAGAAATGAAGGAGCCAGGGGGCTGTATTCAATCCTCCACACCAGTTCAATCATCGGATCCCATCAACCATTCAATCCTTGATACTAGGACACCCGACACTCAGCAGGGCCCTGAGCCCACCTGCTCCCCAGTTTACATGAGAACGACCTTAAATGACAGGAGGTGGAGATGAGCTGGTCACCAGATGTTAATGACTGGCTGCCCTTCCCTTGTCCCCAAGGGCTGTTGATGGAGGGCTGAATTTCACCTTTGGAGCCAACTGCCTCTGGCAAGGCTTTGGAAGCCCTCAGAATGCACACATCTCCAGGGAAAAGGAATGGTGTGAGTTAATTTCTGTCAACAGTACCTTAACTCGTTTAAGTTTAATTTCTTATCTGGAGAGATTTTTTTTTGAAGGGGAAGGAAAAGAACTCAAGATGTCCATGGGCACCTGAGGAGAAGAGGCTGATATGGAGAAGGTGCATACAAAGCAGGGCTGGGCAGGCATGGTGCCACAGACCCCTAGGCCACATGGACCTGTTTGGATTCCAGAACAGCATTTATTCAGTTGCATGACCTTGCCTGAGCTTCTAGAATCTTTCTGAGCCCAAGTTTCAGCACCTATGAAATAGGGCTAGTATCCTTGCCCTTATAGGATTGTCTATTTACTTAATCATTTGTTGATTTAGTCACTTGAGCAATATTTACTGAGCACCTTGTATATTCCAGGGAGAGTGCTGTAGGCAATAGGAAGGCAATCATTAAGGAAACAAACCGAATTCCTGCTCTTATTGATTTTTTATTAAAGTGGGAGGGGAGTTGGAGAAAAGAGGATAGTTTTGTTAGATCATGATAAATGATAAGGAGAAAGAGCAGGAATGGGGAAAGGGAGGTGAAGGGGTAAGAATCTTGGTATAATTTTAGATAATGTTGTCAGGGAAGGTGTTGCTGAAAATGAGTAGCAAGAATTCCAAAATTTCTACAGTGGAGTGATGAGGGAGAGGGTGGAAAGGATGGAACCAGACGGGTAGGGGATTTATACAGAGTCTAACCGAATTCTTGCATTCCTCCGAATGGCGTGGGAAGCCACTCAGGAGTTCTGAGCAGAGAAGTGACATTATCAAATATATCCTTTAGCCATCATTAATTTGTAAGCACGAGAAATAAAATGCATGCCTAGTAAGTCTCCGTAACAGCAGCAGTAATTCCTTCTGTGATTGACACCCAGGAACTCCGATTCTCTTCCTCTCCTGCCTGTCCCACAACCCTACCCTGGGAAATAATCACACTGTGAACTGGAGCCTGTGGCTGGGTGAGGACCCTGGGAAGGGAGGGTTGTCACTCTCCAAGGTGCTGAAAGAATCTTGGTGAGAGATCTGATTCTCATTCCATCGACCAAAACTTGGCTTGAAGGAGAAATTCCACGGGAGTCCCTATTTAAGAGCGAGGAGCATATTGTTCTTAGAAACACTGACCGAGAATTCCATAGAAGCATCCCAAATTTTGAGGGAGTGACGCATGGGTGTGTGAATCTGTGGGTAGAAAACCCAAGCAAAGAAATACAAGAATAGAGATTTCAACTCACACACATGAATTTTGGGACCCTCACCTCGTTTTATTTCTCCTGGCAATTTATTTCTAATGCAGAAGCATTAAAAACCAAACAAGGATGTTTGTTACAAAATTTCCACTCCGAACACTCATTCATTTTTGAGCATTCCCAGGAAGGAGCAATATTTTAGGGAAGGAAAATCTGAAAACAATTAGATTTCATTTCCCACATATAGTAAGACCCAGAATATAGCATTTTGACTTAAAGTCCCATTTCTACACTCAATACTCTCAACTATTTTTTGCCTGTCAGACAATAACAGCAAAAAACAAATATCCAGGTGGCTGCTCTCTGCCCCTCCCCTCTGGACTCATTTCTCTCTGCTAATATTCATGTGGACTCCTGTGTTAAGGTAGAGGTGGGTTTCACTGTCAATGGAAAATTATTGCTTTAGTTCCTCTCTGTGGAGGAAAGATTGTTTTCTGGGTGGCCTGACAGCTCTTCTGAGCTGCCTGCGATTAACTATGTGGCCCATGACGCCTCTTTTTTATGATGCTGGGCCCGCTTTCAGTGACCCCCCCCCCCTTCCAGGGTGTGAAGCTTTCCTGAGCAGCTGACACTCCAGTTCAGTCTGTTTCTCCCTGGCTAACAAATCCATTCTCCTGCTTGCCCTACAAAAAGTGAGACAGCTGGCAGGCTCTCTCTCCTGGAGCACAAACCGTGGTGGACGCAGCCGTGCAGGTGCAGGATGCCTCTGCGTGGACATGACAGAGACCCACACCAGGTCCGGCAGGCACTGCCCAGCTGCCAAGCCTTCTGTTCCTGAGCGCTGCCTTCCATGGTGTGCTGTTGACATTGAGCCTGGACCTTTTGGCTTTTTACCTTCCTGGCGGACCTCTGCCCATCAACTGTGAAAGCTCTAGTTCAAACAAACTCGCAAAAAATCACATCGAACAAGATCTTTACTAAGTGGGACTCAATGTGTGGTTACACACAGACTCCACTGCAGTTACACTCAACTCCCACTAACCAGGTTTGGGGCTTTGTGCCAAAAAATTTCCCTATACTGTCCCATTTACACCCTCCATAGCCCTGTGGGAAGACACTGGGATGTTATCCCCATATACAGACAAGGAAACTGATGCTTAGACTGACTGTGATCTTTCTCATGGAGGATCAAGGTCAAATACCTGCTACGTGGCAGGTTTGCATTGCCCAGAGAGTAATGTTAGACACTGAATGGGAGAAAAGGAAAAGAGAAATCAGAGAAGGTATATGTAATTGTTAATTTTATGAGCCAACTTCACTGGGCGGTGGGGTGCCTAGACACTTGGCTAAACATTACTTCTGGGAGTGTCTGTGAGCGTGTTTCTGGATGAGATTAGCATTTGAATCTTCACACTAAGTAAAGCAGGTTGCTCTCCCCACAGTAGATGGACTTCATCTAATCTGTTGAAACCCTGATTAGAATATAAAGCTGAGTAAGAAAAGAATTCTCTCTCTCTCTCTCTCTGCCTCACTGTCTTTGAGCTGGACATCTGAGTCTTCTGCTCTCAGACTCAGATCAGACTAGAACTTGAACCATGGGCTCTCCTGCTTCTCAGGTGTTCAGACTCAGGCTGGGACTGTATTATTGGCTTTCCTGAATCCTGACTTTGCAGCCTTCATAATTGCATGAGCCAGTTGCTTATAATAATCTCTCATAATCACTCTCTGTCTCTCTCTTCTTTCCCTCCTTCTCCATGTATACCCTATTGGTTCTGTTTCTCTGAAGAACACTGAGTAATACAGTGTATTTGTTTTCTATTGCTACATAACAAATTATCAGAAATGTAGTGACTGAAAACAACACACATTTGTTATGTTCTAGAGACAGGAGTGCAGATATAACTTAACCGAGTCCCCTAATTCAGGGTCTTACAAGAGTGCAATTCATGGGTCACCTGGGGCTCTGGCCAAGTCTCAAGGCTCAAACAGGGAAGGATCTACTTCCATGTTTATACAATTGCTGGCAGAATTCTGGTCTTTGTGGCTGAAGACCTGAGTACCTCAAATTCTTGCTGGTTGTTGGAGGGAGAAGACCCTCGGTTCATAGAGACTGCTAACAATTCTTTGCCAGGTGGCTTCCCCACCATGGCTTCTAGCTTCATCAAAGCTGGCCATGGGGAGAATCTTCCAGAAAATTCGCATTGGAGTTTTGTGTAATATAATGATGAAATTGACATCCCATCATCTTTGTTGTATTCTATTGGCCTGAAGTAAGCCATATGTCCTGTCTACACTCATGGGGTTGGGTTGACACAGGAGTGTGAACACTAGGAAGTGGGAATCATGGGGCTACTTCAGAGTATGTCTACCATAGAAGTTATGGGTGACTACCCTGGCTATGGGAGATAAGCATCTATCTCTAGATTAGAGCCCTAAGAAGGAGGAGGAACCATATCAAATGTGACTCACTCAATGTGGGCAACCTCTGGAAGGAAATGTCTGTGAGGTACTACATCCTCAAGTTTGTGCACCTCAGCCGAGCTTCTTCTCTCCCCCGTGTGATTGACCTGCACATTCATGTCCTATGAAACAATCTTGGAATAATTTGGATAACTTGGATTCATTTTAAGGCTTAAACACATAGTGAAGATTACACTATTGGTGTCCTACTATATGCCGGGCATTGGCTAAAGAGTTTGCACGTATGATCTCATTTGATTCCTATAACAACTTTAAAAATACAGTAAAATACCTCTGATGTAGGTGCTCTTCTTAATCCCATTTTCCAGATAAGGCTTTAGGTGCAGAGAGGCTAGGTAACCTGTCTAAGGTCACATGACTTGTGAGCAATAGAGCCAAGATACAAACCTGGGTGGCCTTCCTCCTGAGATGGAGCACCTGCCCACTTCAGAATCTGACCAGTTAGACTTAAGAAAGATGCCATTTCCTGGGGGATTTCAGGCATTTTGAATGGCACAGCTGGGTCAAGAAAACCTGGCCGCAGCAGGACTATGGGAAGGATATTACGTTGAGTAAGTAAATAAACAAGGAAGAAAGACTCGGTGAGTGAAAATGAAGATATATCTGAAATTTCCAAGACATGTTTGCCATGGAGAAATGTTTTCCCAAAGGAGAGAACCAAGAAGCTATTAGAAAATGACTGGATCCAGTTCAAGTAGAAAATTTTTAAATTACAAAGGTGCTGCCTATGCACTTGGTAAACAAGAGCAGAACATCGTACAGGAACCTCGCTGCAAATGACGGAGAGACCATGTTTCTCCGTCTACAACAGCAAAAGTGTTAAAGGTTTTACTGGAGAGGACAGCTTAAAGGAGGTTTGTCACTCTTGTCCTCCTATCCGTGATGGGACTTCTCAGATCCTTGAGCAAGCAGGTTAGTAATTATCAAACTGAATTATAGTCACTGCCAAATGGTGACGTTAGTGAGAATCCTGCTTCCTGCTACCATGATTGAAATCCTCCAGGTACATAAAAGAATTATGAGTTTAGGTTTTTTTTTTTATATATAGCCTTTAAGGAACAAGAGCTGCAACTCAATATTGGTGCCCTGCATCCTCTTTCTGAATTCCTCGGGGCTTTGATGACCCAGGCGTGTGGCCAGTCAGTTCCAAGTGTCTCATGATGCTTGAGATGTATAAGAACAGGCTTTGGATTTAGACACATGTGAGCCCCAAAGCATGTCACTTAAGAAGCTGTGACTGTGGCCAGGATCCTGGACTCCCCCAAACCTCAGTTTCCTTATCTGTAAAACGGAACTCATAGTGGTATCCCAGTAGAGTGGTAGTAAAAGATAAGTGAAACAGTACCTGTGATGACCTAACACAGTGCTCAACCTGGTGAATGGTCCATAAATAGTAGCCAGCTGCAGCAGAAGGATGAACATTCCAGTTTAACAGTGCTTAGAAAATTGAGTGTGGGGGCACTTGGGTGGCTCAGTCGGTCGAGCGTCCAACTCTTGGTTTCAGCTCAGGTTATGATCTCAGGCTTGTGAGATCAAGCCTTGCATCTGGCTCTGCACTCAGTGCACAGAGTCTGTTTAAGACTCTCTCCCTCTGCCTCTGCCCTGCAAATAAGTAAATCTTTCTTAAAAAGTGGGTGTAAAACTCACTTTACAAAGAATTGGAAGCAGCTATTGTTTGTCAGTGATGGAACAATAGGTTGGCTGTCATTCCAAATATACTGCTAAGCTAATACAGATGTTTGTATGACTGAGTACAGGGAAAATTTCCTATATTCTTTAGAAATAGTGTGGCGAAATAATGTATATTTATGGAAGTACACTGAGAGAACGAATACACAGACAACAATGGCCAGACCATATATAACAAGGCAACCTCAGCAACAACCAGCCTAGAAAGCCAACCTTGCAGCAGTTGCTCCAAAATACTCAGGACTTGATCAACAACCTCCAGTTTCTCTATTCCCCCTCTCCCAACTTCCAACTCAAAGCCAGCAGAGAAAGGCAAATATACTCCCAAACCAATTACATAGGATGCCCCATTTCTGGTCAGGTGTCTCCAGCCTCCCCAGCCTCCAGCACACCGAAGCCATCCCTTTCCCCACACTAAAGCTTTCCTCCTCCTTTGCCTCCTTGTGAGTCTCTGTCAAATGCAAATGGTGGTGGCTGACTCCCTTTCTATAGCAAGCTCTGAACCAGTAGCCTGCTTGTTCTAATTTGGATGTTCTATTCATTTCTACAACATTGATGCAACCAAGGCGGAAACTTCACAGGAATTCCACACTATTGATTAAAAGTAAAAATCTATTGGCATGAACTTTTTTTTTTTTTTTTTTTTTTAAGATTTCTGACTTATTTGTTAGGAGGGCAGGGAAAAGCAGAGGGAGAGGGACAAGTAGACTCCACACTGAGCCTGGAGCCTGATGCAGGGCTCCATCTCAGGACCCTGAGATCATGACCTGAGCCGAAACTAAGACTTGGATCCTTAATCCACTGAGCCACCCAGGTACCCTTTAAGTGTTTCTTTTGAGTAAAGACATTTTAATTTATCTTACTATAAACTAAAAAATTGGGCATTCAGAAATTGTAAGAAAAAAGGACAAAGAAGCTAAAAATATAATCCTAATCTCATAACCCCTCAGCGTTTTCAGATGCTTAAGTGATGTGGATGAAAATGTGCACACACAGTTTTACATAAATGTAATCATGCAATTCCAGGTCCGAAATCTGTTTTTCCAATTCCAGAGTATGCACGAACAGTTTTCCATGTCTGTGAATGATAAAATATACCATTGCGTTTAATGTCTCTATAGTATTCAATTGTGTGTATATATCACAATTAGATAAACCATCTCATTTCTTATTAATGGACATTTAGATCATTCAATATTGTGCTAATGGGGAAAAATGCTACAATTTATGCTTCTACACAATTGGCCAATTGCTTTATAATGACAAATTGCTAGAAGCGGGAAAGCCATTCAAGAGATATACACATTTGAAATTTACACATATATGGATAGATTGCCCTCCAGAACACTTATATCATTGCGGCAACACTGGACATTGTCTTCTTTAATTTTGTTGGCATGATAGGTAAAGAGCAATGATACGCTATTTAAAATTGCACTGCTCATTTTTCCATTACTGGTAAGGATAAACATTTACGTGTCTGTCTGTCTGCATCTCTACACACATGCTTTGTGGAATATCTTTTATGAATTGCCTTATCAGGTACTTGGTCCATTTTCAGTTGGATTTCTTTTCTTACTGATGTTAAAACTTCCTTATGTAATAGGATATTAAGCATTTTTGTCATATTTCATAATTACATTTTTGTTTTATTTTATTTTATTTTTTTAGCTTCCAAATATCTTTCATTTTTCTCCTTCACAGTTTCTGGCTATTAGGTCACAGGAAAGAAAATGTTCTCATTCCAAGACAATAAAAGGTTTTAAGGTTTTATTTAAATCTTTGATCCAGGACCTTGTCTCTTGCTGAGTCAGATTATATACTCAGGTGTATTTTCATAAAGGCATTTCAATCCTCTTTGCATATCAAGAATGTCCTTCTGCTGACTTCTTGTACAAGGAACAGTGTTTTGGGTATAGCGTTTTGAGGTTAGCATTTTTTTTTTTTTTCTGTCAAGATTTTGTAAACATTTGATAGCTCCATTTTCTCCTGGAGTCCTATGTTGTTGGTAAGTCCTAGCCAGTCTTTAATTTTTTTTCTGGTAAATTACCTATTTCTTATTGAACATTTATAAGTCTTCTAGTTTCTTCAAAGTTCAGAAGTGTTACCAGGATAAATCTCCATATTTATATTCTCTATTAACTTTCTGGGTTATGGTGTTTCTTTGAAAGTTCTCTTTTCTTACATTTTTATGTTGTTCAATTCCACTTGTTTATTCTCCAGCTTGTAGAACCCAGTACCCACATCGTCTCCAATGCCAATCACATTTTGATCACTGTTTTAGTCTGAATTCCCCAGGACACAGAAAATGGGCAAAACTTCATGGCAACCCCTTGGTTGGAAGGCAACCTCAGGACAATAAGGATGAAAGCCAAACAGAGGTGAGGGAAAGAAGGAGGAAAAGCAAACACAAAGTTGTGCACCACGAGCTGCTCCTAATGCATCAGAAAACATGGCTGGTATCTGCGGTGACAGGAGCCATTGGGTCTTGGAACAGGTCATTGGAGAGCAGGGGGAGGTGCAAGTCATGGGTCTACCAAGGCTTCGGTCTAATTTGTCTGCTTGCTCCTTTTCACTGAAGTTTGTCCAGCAGGGTGCTCACTCCTCCGTCCTCCTCATCTGTTTTGCCCTGAAGCCCCAGGCAGCTGCCAAGGAGACTGCATTCCCTGTCCCATCATGTGAGGCTTCCTCTGAGCCTGGAAGTGGTGGGAGGAGCGGGAGGGTCTCATCCTGGTGGGCTGCATGCAGATGCACACCCCGCGGCCCTGGGAGCAGCGGCGGAGGTGGATTCTGTCCCGAATGCTAAGCCACATTCTGTCCCGAATGTTAAGCAGGTTTCTGAAGGATTGATTCTGATCGTGGGAGCGCCTAAAACATTTTCAATTTCTGCAATAATACCGTTTCTTTCTCTATTTTTATTTAGGCCGACCCGATCGATTTTAATCTCATTCTACTATCTTTCTCTACTTTGTATCTTTTGTCCTTCCTACCCTCTAAGAATGTGAAGAAAATTCCCTGGTTTCTTTGATTTCCAAAAATGGCTGCTTTGGGATATTTATTTCCACTCTCTTTTCCTTTTTTAAAAAAATAAAATTTCAGACTAATCATGCATTTTGAGGGCTTATGATGGCAAATATGTTGTTAGTCATGTAGCCTAAGTTATCTCTTAATGCTCACAACAGAACGATGGTATCGGTAGTATTATCTCAGTGGGGCATAGAGTGATGCATTGAATTCCCCAAGGTCACCAGCGAGAACACAGAGGAGCCAAGGGTTCAGCCAGCTGTGCTTGACTCCAAGCCCTGTTTCCATTGACTGAGTGCTTTACGTGTGAGTGCTCCGGTGTCCTCCCAGATAGGTCGAGGATTGCCTTTTTAACCTTGTTTATTCATCAAATTAGCTGCAGATCCTTGACCAGGCAGTTGCACCACATCAGTTTCCTCATCTGTGACATAGTTTAAATTGTGTTCTTTCTGGCTCTGAGCGTCTTGGCTCTATTTTCTCTGCACTCTGCGCTGCACTGGTTTTTGGAGACCTAACCCAGATTTTCAACATGGGCCACTATTTGTCCAAGATGGAAGCAGTGAGGCTTCAATCTTAGCTCCTTGTCTGCTAAAAAGAAGTTATAAAAACCAAACGCAAATGCCAGGCATTCTCCCTGCAACATTTTCTTGATTGGGTAGCAGAGTGCAATGGATCATTGATTACTGGAAATAGGAAAAGAACTAGAATTTTGCTTCTCAGAGCTCAAAAGTTGGAAAACATCTTTGGGGTAGATCTTTTCTTTGTGCTCAGAAAGGTTGTTCCAGGATGCCCCCTTGACCACCACGTGCGGTTTAAACAGTTACTCAGCACAGCTCCAGGCCCTGGCTTAATGTGAATCCCCACCCAAACTCTTCAGACCAGGGTCATGATAACATAAATGCTGTCCTATGGAGGGAGCATACATCTCTGCAGAGAAAAAAGAAAAAAAATTAACTTCTCTCTATTGGTAACTTCTTCGGTTTTCAAGAGTTGACATTTGAGAATGCTGGGAATATGGGTAGAGACAGAGCTGGTAAAATGGACTTTTCCATAGGGACAGGAGAATGCCTGATTTTTAACCACAAAGAGCAGCATTTGGACTTCACTTCCAAAGTCAAGGACGTGTCATGCAGTGATGTGGCCATGAGGTCCTTAAGCTTTCTCCACGTGCGTGTGTGGACACTGGTTGGTTGCCACCTGAGTATCCATTTCCCCTTCTGATATCGGTAATGGAAGGTTGTGTTTTGGGGCCTCACACTCACTTACGTTGGACCCTGTGGTCCCAGTGGGGTGACCGGTCAGGCCACTTAGCTCCTCTTCAGGAATGACCGCAGGAATCAGCAGATGAAGCATCACACTTTGTTGAACCTGCCTGGAGGGACAGTTCTCTTTCCTCCATGGCCTTAGAGCTGTGCTGTTGGCAGCCATCTTTCCATGATGACATGGCGCTAAGTGATATGGGGATGTGGGGAAAGGCCTGGATCTGAAGGCAAGGGCTGGGGCCCTGGAGTCTGTCAAGCCTGAAGACATATCCACCCTAACCCTTCCCTTGATGTGAACCAATAAAATCGCCTTTTATTTAAACAGCTTTGAGCTGAGTTTTCTGCAGCTTGCCAACAAGCACTTCTGTCCCACGGTGTATACCTCTGTGGCTTGGACGTCACTGAAGGAAGTCGTTCTTCGTTTCTGCTGACGTCAGATGTCAGCCCTTCCTCTCAGGTCTTGGTTTCTACTAAAAAACTTTGATGTTCTCTAATAACTTGGTCACAGCATTTCATTTGCCTGAGGAACCTGCCTCAGGGTGCCATTTAACTAGAAGTATTACAGAAAGCTTTCAACAAGCAAAATTAATATAAAGTGATCTTCTTCTTAGGTAGGAGACTCCCTTCCCTCAGCTTCAGAGTGATGGCTAAAACACTCCCAGGGCCACGGTGGATATGAGAAAGCTCTGAATGACGCCCCATCTCGCGTGTGCACTAACTGTCTGCCGGGTGCAAATTGGGAGCAGTGAGGAACAGTGAAGGCAGGGGCATCTTCTGTTATAAATTCCTGCCAACCAGATGAGAAAGGGTGACATGAAGGAGGAGCGGGAAGAGGAGGTAGAGATTTTAAAATTTCTTTGGTTTCACGTGGTTGGAACCATAAAATCCAATGACTTCCTTTTGGATGAGTTTTTCTTTTTTTCTCTTTTTTTTCCCTTTTTTTCCACAGAGAGAGTTCACATCAATATCTGAATTGACATAGTTGGAAAGATACCGGAATTTCCATTTTATGGTTGATGAAACTGAGACCCATAGGAATAAGCCCAGGATAAACAGCTCATTACCAATCTGTACTTTTTGAGTATTCTAACTCTGGGGTTCTCATGCTTAGCACTGTCTTGTTTTCCGATTTACAGAGGATATTAGCATGTTAGATTTTGAGGGCAGGTTCCATGAGCTTACTGCTGAGCACATGGAGTGGGTTGGTCAGATGCCCTGGAAGTATCCAGTTCACAGAAGGACTTTGCAATGGGCCAGCATTCCAACCGATGTTATACTTCCATTAGTAACTTGTAAAACTAATTAATTTTAAAGGTACATCCAATATTTTAGAACTTTCGAAGGTTAAATCATTATTTCATTTGTAATGTCTCGAAGGTGACCATTTCAGGAGCAGAACGTAGTACCTGGTAGGAGGGACAGACATTTGCAAGATGATGGTTAAAGTACACCTTACCTCAGTTATGGGATAGAAACAGCCATATCGTTGCAAGTCGAGTGTGGACAGGCAGCTCTCCCTGGGCTCCTGGCCTCAGATCAATGGGCACTATTGGGTGGGATTAGAATGTACTGGATTCCATCCACTCCCTGTCAGGGTCATGGGCTCTGCTTCAAGACCCCAGTTGGCAATCCTGCCTTGGCATTGACTAACTGGTAGCCTGCCACATTACTTATTTCTCTATGATTTAGTTCTTTAATCTGCAAAACATCCTTGGTAACAGTAACAATTTTATAGGGTTTTATGAAGATTAAATGAGGTAATACCTATAAATGCCCAGTACCATACCTGATGTTCAGCAAGTACTCAGAAAATGCCTTTAGTCCCAGCATCATACTCAACATGGCACCACTGCCATCAGCGCCACCACTGTTGTCATCATTGACATCAAAACTCAGTTAGGTCTGTCTTTCGGGGGACCTAGCTATCCATCTTCTTGTGATATACTGCAGTTTATCCCCCTGATACCAGAGTCCATGACCTTGCCTGTCTGCCCATGATGGAGAGATGTGTTCTGCATAGCACGCTTCAAGCATCACACCCAAGGGTCAGGATAAACTACGACAAGACATGCAATTTCTTACACACACATTGTGTTTTATGTCATTCAAGCCAAATGGCTCAGTCACTCTACAAACACTGCACCAACAAATTAGAGGGTCATGTGGGTCTGTTGCACAGCTGTGATGCTAAGTGTCTTGCAACCGCCCTCCCTTGCTGTCTATAGTCACTACTCTGCTTTTCCTTCCCTCTGCTTCCCACATAAGCACAGCCCAAGAGGACACTCCGGGATCCACAGTAGGCCCCTGCACGGTAAGGGGCACGTTTTACTTGGAGCTCCTTCTAGGTCTAAGTCATAAGACTTCATTTGCCACGATCTTGCTGATTAATGTTACCTTGTAATAACTATATACATATCTATATATAAACTGTATTTGTTTTTATAAAGCTATAGGTATATAAATATGATTTAAAAAGAATAAATAATATATAATTATATCAATACATTAATTATAATTATAGAATATATTAATAATTATGCAATTATAAATAATAATATAATAAATAATATATATATTTTAAATCTATGGCTTGGAGAATCATTTACTGTTAGAAAACCCCTTCATCTGGCTATGTTTACTATGCTGAAAAAAATGTTGCTAAAAGCTCTTGAGTCTCCAGGATATAATTTGATGTAATGAAAGAAAAGAAAATCTCCTGCTTGGTGAAGAATCTGGGACAGATGGAATAGAATACACCAAGAATTAAGAAAAACAGGTTTGAAAAGTTAATTTTGCTCTCCCCTCCCTCCTCTCCTCCATAGTAAGGTATCCAGTTTCTGAAAAGAAAAGTAATTGTAACATTTAGACTGCATATTGTAAAAAACCATAAGGGTTTTGAATTCTTATGGTAGAGTGGCTGTGTGGGATGTCTATTTACTTTCAGCTAAATTTTCTTTGCTTAAGTTATGTGCATAAGTTTTGCTTTCCACATTTAATTTTAGGATGGCACTCAAGTTTTAGAAAATATTTACACAAAGAAAACTAAGCTTATATTGTACTATTATTAACTCCAATCCTGCTGACACTTACAGCATTTCTTTGTCAGTATCAAATCCAAAATTCTAGCCCTTGTGAAACTATAGGCCCAGCCCTCTGAGCTGTGTGTTAGGTATTTTTGTGGGTTTGGGTTTTTTGTTTTTGTTATTTTTTGGCTGTAACTTAATTGGTTTGGGGCACAGGAAAAGCCACTACTACAAAACACACGGAAACATAATAATTCTGGTGTCTTGGGATATAGACATAATCATATAAGAAATTTTTCACATTACTGGGCACCAGGAAAAACATTTGGCTTATTGCAAGGTAATCAGATCCTTGGTGAAGGAAGGCACTTGGTAATCTATTAATATACAAGGGTCTGCTGTGTACCTCTTCCACTACATAGAAGTCAAAGAAGGAGGGAGGGCAGGAGAAGAAGAGGCATTCCCTGTCTCCAAGCAGCTGCCACTAAGTAGGAGGCTTCCTGAAATATTACAGTAGCCAAGTAAGTAAGCAAGTAAACCAGTGGAGAAAGAAATGTGACAAATCAGCCTCAGTTGGCTCCTTGCTTCAAATAGAGATTTTCTTGCAAACAGAGGAAGAGGCTTCCCCTCTGAGCGTGGAGTGACCCCTCATGGCAGTTGGATTTCTTCACTGTGGCTGGCTCAGAGAGATGTGTTCTGTGCATTTCAAAGCAACTTTGATCCCAGCAGACTCTCTTTTTCCTTTTCTTCTCCCATTTTTCACTCTAAGTTGAAACACTGTGTTAAGTGAGTGTTTAGAAAGAGCAACACCAATGGAAGAGGCGCACGGGCCTCTCCAGAGTTTTGGCTTCATGTACTGGAGGCAGGAAGAACCACAGGAAATCAGTAACACCTGCTTCTGAGGAACACCAAATGGCATTTGGTGGGCTGCAGGGGGAGGGTTGGTTGAGAGCCCTTTTTGAACAAGAACCCAACCCAAATGAGCTTCAGGAATAAAGGAGTGTGTCAGGATACGGAGTAAGGAATGTGGCTGGAGCCTCAGTGAGGGTGCCTGTCTGGGCAGCTGTCCTCATTCTCCATGTAGGCTTCAATCTTCTCTCACTCTGTGGAAATGCGTTCCTCACAGAATTGGACGTGGGGTTACCTTGAACTCATCTAACAGCTTCAGCCTGAGAGGTCCCCTCCTGGACCCACTGACTACAACCAAGAGTTAAACCCCTTTGTATGACTGTGGTATGTGATATCATGTTGAACTTCAGGTGTGAACCGCTTGTATGAACCTCATTGATGAGTCACAACCATGAAGCAATGATGTGGAACACCCTTCTTAGAAGGGAGCCATTCAGGGAAGACAATCCCATGGGAGTGCACCAGAAGGTAGACTGTCTATTGGCCTTTCATTCCAAGACAGCATTTCTCTGAGTCTTCCATCAGGTCTATAAAACATCAAAAATGTCAGGGCAAATCAGTAGGAAAAAAAAATTAAATCAACCAGTTGCTTTGATACTATGTAGACTAAACTTGGTCATCTGGATTGGTCATTCTTGATGTATAAGCACCTCCCCTCAGCTTTTTGGAATAGGACAGGTGAGCTGAGTGATAAGATGTGACAATGCCACCTCCACCATCCCCTTAGATCAGCTGGCTTTTGTAGCTCTTCCTTGGACACAGACATTCCACCCTTCCCTGGAAAAAGAATGTGTGACAGTTAATGTTATGTTATCTTGACAAGTTCAGCCATGCACAGATAGCTGGTAAAACATTATTTCTGGGTGTGTCTGTACAGGTATTTTTGGAAGAAATTAGCATTTGAATCAGTAGCCCCAGTGGAGCAGTCTGTCCTCATCAATATGGGCAGGGATCATCCAAATGCTGAGGGTCCAAATAGGAAAAAAAAAAAAAAAAGTGATGGAAAGGTGAATTCTCTCTCTTCTTGAACTAGGATGTCCATGTTTCCTGGCTTCAGACATCAGAGATCCTGGTTCTCAGGCTTTTTGAATCGGACTGCATTATACCACTGGCTTTCCTGGGTCCCCAGTTTGCATATGGCAGATTGTGGAACTTTTCATCTTCTATAACGGTGTAAGCCAATTCCTATAATAAATTTCCATACATATATCTTATTGGTTCTGTTTTTCTGGAGAACTCAGAGTGCTTCAGACAGAAGAGGAAGCACTCAGTGTTGCTTGCCTCAGAGAATATGGTTTTTCCTGGATTCCTGGCCATGTACAATGAGCCCATTTGGCATGGGTAGCCACTTCTGTGGGGGTGATTAGGAAATGCCCAGGTAACTTTTTTAAACTAAATATGTCCACAAAGCCTTCAGAGGTGCACATTTATTTCTAAGTTTTGGTATGGTTTTCTTATATCTGGTGAGGTGCAAGTTTTATGCCAGTGTTCCAGCCTGATACCAAAATGCAGCAGTTGCAGTTGATTTGTTTCATACACCATATTCTTGAAGTTTATTTTATGTCCTTATTAATAATCATGTCCCAAACATGGTTCTTATAAATACGTAAATGTTTTAGCATAGTGTTTAATGATAGGCAAATCTAAATATACTGAAATGTAAAATGTTCAAGTTAAAAAATTGTGTATCATAAAAGAATAGAAGGAAATGGAGTCGTTACTTTTCCATGATGCCCCCATTAGGATCTGGGAAAAAAGATAAGATTAGTTAAGTGGCATTTCTGTGTCACATATAACAGATAACCATCTTGCCCAGAAGACCAGCGATGTTCCCATTATGAGTCGAAGGGAACTGAAATCTAATCCCATCTCCCGGGCAAAATGTCATCTAAAATGATTATTTAGTTTTGTGTCTGTGTGTTTGATTTTTTTGAGATATTACTGGGATTGTTACACTGAAGAAGAAAACCTCAGAAAAGAATTCCAAGTTACCATGAACACATTTGAGAAATAGCCAGTCAGGAGAACATTAGGATGTCAGATTTCAATTATCAGTTTAGAAAATGACCACCAGGGTTTATGCAATGGGATGTGACACCCTTGGGACAAAACACATTTTTCTTATTTCCTGTTGCAATCCTTGCACTAATCACAGTGACTGGAAAAATCACACTCACTCCACTTGTTAACTTAATGAATAAATTATTTACTTACCTATACTTTGCTTTATTTTAAGAAATGACTAGCTAGAATAAAGAGAGCTAAAAAAAAAAAAGAGCTGAGGAATCACAATGAGTCATAAAGTGCACTTAAGTGCAAATTAAAAATTAAGATGACTCTTTTCTTTCTTTTTTTTTTTTTTTTGTGGGGGTGCAGGGGAGAGTTGGAGGGAGAGAGAGAATCCTAAGCAGGCTCCATGTCCAGCATGGACCCTGACATAGGGCTCCATCTCACAACCCTAAGACCATTACCTGAGCTGAAATCAAAAGTCAGATGTTCAACCAACTAAGCCACCCAGGTGCCCCAGAAACTAAGATGATTCTTAATGAAAAGGAAGAGTCACTTCCATTTATGTTTGATAGTTGCTTAATAGAGTACTTGACAGTGTAAGCAAGGAAGACATTGATTAGCTGTCTTTTATCTTCATGGAAAATCAGACAAGAGAAAATGAGTTAGACATTAGTATGTGATATTTGAGGTAGACATAAGAAAGGGATTTCTGGTGACATTGATTTTCAAAATCTTTAGCAGAGAAATGTTCATTGACATTCCAGTTAAACATGGAAGATGGAACACATATGTCTATGTTTATATCCTCCAGCATCTGCACTGAAATCACAACAAAGGGGTTTTAAAAATAGGCATAAACCCATAAAACTAAGGAGAATGAGAAAGAAAACAATAACAACCAAATTTGGGAATATAGAAAGAATACAGAAAAGGAAAAATAACCTAGTAGGCCCCAGAAAAATTAATTTTAGTATGGCAGTGGGAAAAATTTAGAATTAAGCTGACTTACACTACATAAATCTCAAAAGCCCTAATGATTGGTAGCATTGGATATCTCTGAAAGTAGGTTAAAGTAAGGTGACTAAAATAAGAGGATTTCCAGAAGTCTGTTGAAGAAACAATCAGACCTCCAGATCAAGATTTTCTCTTTCATTTTAGGTGGCCACTTCTCATCTGCATCATGCATGGTCCAAGACTGGAAATTTATTCTCTGACAGTGATAAAAAAGAGAGTTTCTACAGTGTGGAGATTGCTCAAGAAATTAAAAATAGAGCTTCCCTATGACCCTGCAATTGCACTACTGGGTATTTACCCCAAAGATACAGATGTAGTGTAGTACATATGGGGTACCATGTGTACCCCAATGTTTATAGCAGCAATGGCCACGGTCGCCAAACTGTGGAAAGAACCAAGATGCCCTTCAACGGATGAAGGGATGAAGAAGATGTGGTCCATATACACTAGGGAGTATTATGCTTCCATCAGAAAGGATGAATATCCAACTTTTGTAGCAACATGGACAGGACTGGAAGAGATTATGCTGAGTGAAATAAGTCAAGCAGAGAGTCAATTATCATATGGTTTCACTTATTTGTGGAGCATAACAAATAGCATGGAGGACAAGGGGAGATGGAGAGGAGAAGGGAGTTGAGGGAAGTTGGAAGGGGAGGTGAACCATGAGAGACTATGGACTCTGAAAAACAATTGGAGGGTTTTGAAGGGGTGGGGGGTGGGAGTTTGGGGGAACCAGGTGGTGGGTATTAGAGAAGGCACAGATTGCATGGAACACTGGGTGTGGTGCAAAAACAATGAATACTGTTACGCTGAAAAAATAAATAAATTTTAAAAAAGAGGGTTTCTAGATTGAAAAAAAGGAAGTAAAACTATACAAGTATAGAAAACAACAATATCAAAAACCAAAGCAAACCAAAACAACAACCAAACTGCCAGTGATATTATTACATAGATAAGGGGGTATAATGAAACCACAAAACAAGAACAGGATGGTGTAGAAAGGAACATTCAAGGAGCAACAGTAGAAGAAAAAATTATCAGGAACAATACCACAGCTGTGGAGATCACAAGTCAATGGAAAGGTTTGAAAAGAAGTTGAGAAAGAATTTGAGAATGCGGAACCAAATGAGGAGGAAATGTAACATAAGAGAAAGGAATTAGAGGAGCACTCCAGTAGAGTCAATATTAAATACTGATAGTCCCCAAAAGAAAGAACAAAGAAAAAGAAATGATAAATGAAATAATTCAAGAAAATTTTCCATAATAGAAGGACTCAATTTTAAGGCTTGGAAAAAAAAAAAAAACACACATCAAGCATGGAGTACAAGAGTTATAAAGAAACCTCGCCAAAGCACACATTATGACATTTTGGAACATTCAGGACAAAAAAGATCCTATGATTCGATGAACAAGAGAGAGAACAAAAGGTCACTGTGAAGGATCCAGAATCAGAAAGGCTTCAGGCTACTCAAGGACACTAGCCAATTGCTAAAAGCCAAAGAAGTACGATTTTTATAATTCTAAAGAAAATGGTTTCCTACAGACAATTCTATACCTAACTAATATAGCAAAAAATTATGAGAGGAAAAGAAAGGTATTTTGAGAGAAGTAGGTCTCAGAAATGTACTTCTTATATGTTCAGTCTCAGGACACTAGAGTAAGATGTACTTCTCACTGGAAGAGAGTATAGACCAAGGAAGTGGAACACAGGATAAAAGACGGTGATAAAGAAAGAAGATAAATGAAGGGAGCCCTGATAGGGACAGGGAAGGGAGAGCTGGGAGACAGCTGTGTGTAGGCATACAGGGCAGCTCCTCCAGATGGAATAAGTCAGAAGTCTCTGGGAGAGGCTTCATCTGAAAGTTTAAAATGACAACAATCCCGATGTGTCTGAATGTCTTGAGAGATTATATCACTATGAAGCTTTCTTGGTGGGATTAATGAAAAGTGTGTAGAAAATCAGGCACATTAGGGAGATGAAATGTGAACTCCGGGAAAACAAAAATTGTGTAAGAAAGCAAATCCAAGCTTGGGTAACTACACGACTTACCTGGGAATGGTGCTACACAGTCCTAAGATGAAAACAACAAAGATTGATCTCACCAAATTGTGACTTAACTTCATAATACCTAAAACTGAGAAATGAAGAATACAAGATTGTATTTAGAGATATGGAGATGAACATCAAAATAATAAGCGGAAGGTGTTGAAAGGGGTTGCCTCTGGAAAGGGGGAAATAGCAGTGACACGGGGGGTTACTGCTTTTATAAGGACATGTGTTGACTAGTTGACTCTTTTATGTATACACCTGTTTGAGTTTGGCAAAACTAAACACTAATGGAAAGAAAAAAAGAAAGGAAGAGAGAGATAGAGGGAGGAAGGAAGAGGAGGAAGAAGAGAAAGAAGGAAGGAAGGAAGGAGGGCAGGAAGGAAAAAGAATGAAGAAAAGGGCAAGGAATAAAGGAAAAGAGCCTTGTGGATTCTTTTCTCTGGAGAGACGACACTTTGGTTCATATATGACCTTGTTGGTATACAGGGTTCTGGACCTCAGGTGGCAGAGTTTTCAGAATGCAAAAATTGGTCTACCTTGTGTTGGCTCATTTGCTCTCCTTTCTTCACAACATTAGTTGTAGGTTTTAGCGCACGCTTGAACTGACTATAATCATTCATTAACAAACCAAATGACTATCACAGGAAAATTCTCCCAATATAGGCTGGGCTAAGATAGACATGTCTGAGGTGAGTCAATTAACACCAATGTTGCCTTTGCCCAGCTGTTCACACTTCCATGGTACGCTCGGGAGATCACAGCTATGTTTGTTGAGTTTACAGTCCAGATTGAAGGAGAACTTTACAGCTATTTAGAACAGATTTGTGAAGATAACCCTTTGATCTTCTCTCGCTTTATGCACTTGCAGGTTTGGCTGCTGTGTGGAACAGAGGAGCAGGGCACTTCTGTAGAATAACAAGAGCCAAACAACCTTGAAACTGATGCTGACCTCCTGGATGTCATTTGACCTCAATGGGAGGAGATTTGTAACAAGGCACACTTTGTACCAGCCTCCCATTTTGCATTGCAAGACATGCTGTCAGAATCACTGGGTATCAACCCTCTTGCTTGACTAAAAGGGGCATTTGAGAGACTAGGGGCAGCTAAGTGGAAGGGCAGTGAAAAGGCCCCTTGGACTTGGTTTCAAATTTCAGCTCTGTCATTCATTTGGGCAATTTACATCACATCTCCAAGCCGCAATTTCCTTACCTATGAGATAAGGATTACAATGTTCTTTCAAAGGTTCCTAAGGATTATCTGAGGTCCTGTAAACAAGCAGTGCAGATCTGGTGTACCAGGTGTTCAACAAATGCAACTTTTATTACCCTAAGAATTGCTTCATCATCAATCTCGGTAGCCACTGGCTCTACTTCATCTGAAAAAAGATGACCTCTTCAAGCAGTATCATTTATAGTTCCACTGGGGACCCAACGCACGCATTCTTTTATGTGGCCAGAAGAACAACTCTAAGAAGTAGGATGAGCAGGGGCACCTGGGAGGCTTAGTTAGTTAAGTGTCCGCCTTTGACTTCGGGCCAAGATCTCAAGGTCCTGAGATTGAGCCCTGCATCGGGCAATTCTCCCTTTCCTGCTCCCCCTTGCTTGTGCTCCCTTTCTCTGTCAAATAAATAAATAATTCCTTAAAAAAAGAAGACGAAGACAAAGACGAAGAAGAAGAAGGATGAGCAGGACCAGAGGAGTTAAAAAACCTCCAACTGGTCATCCAACTGGTAAGTAGGTAAGCTGAGTTGAATCTAGGACTCTGAATCATTTGAACTCCACATGTAGGAGTGTTCTCACCAGTGTAATTTCTGGGGAGCAGAGTGAATTATTAGACAGCTCTTCCTTGCACTGAGGTAGAATCAATCACCGTTTGACATCAGCTCCTTTTTTGGATCTGATGACCCTTAAAACATTTGAAAACAGCTAATCTGCTCTTCAGGCTTCCAGACCTCCCAGTCAATGGTTGGAAGCTAAGACTCAATTACCACCATTTCTAGGAAGGATGCTAAATGTCCTTCAGGCACGAGCATCCATGAGGACATGAGCATCTTGGATCATTGGCCAAGGTCAGTTTCTTTCTTTTTTTTTTTTTTCTTTTTGGTCATGTAATTCAATTAGCCAACATAGAGTAGATCATTAGTTTCAGATGTAGTGTTCAATAATTTTTCAGTTGCATTTAACACCCAGTGCTCATCACATCACATGCCCTTCTTAATGCCCACCACCCACTTGCCACACCCCACCCACCTCCCCTCCAGCAACCCTCAGCTTGTTTCCTATAATTAAAAGTATCTCATGGTTTTTCTCCCTCTCTGATGACCTCCCATTCAGTTTTCCCTCCCTTCCCCTATGATTCTCTGTGCTGTTTCTTTTTCCCCACTCTGTGCTGTTTCTTATATTCCACATATGAGTGAAACCATATGATAATTGTCTTTCTCTGGTTGACTTACTTCACTCAGCATAATACCCGCCAGTTCCATTTGTGTCGATTTAAATGGTAAGTATTCACCTTTTCTGATGGCATATATATATATGTATATATAATCTCACATCTTCTTTATCCATTCATCTGTCGATGGACATCTCAGCTCTTTCCACAGCCTGTCTATTGTGTACTTTTCTGCTATGAACATTGGGGTGCAGGTGCCCCTTTGGATCACTGCATTTGTATCTTTGGGGTAAATATCAAGTAGCGCAGTTGCTGGGTCATAGGGCAGCTCTATTTTTAACTTCTTAAGGTACCTCCATATTTTTCCAGAGTGGCTGCACCAGCTTGCATTCTCACCAACGGTGTAAGAGGGCTCCCCTTTGTCCACATCCTTCTCAACATTTGTTGTTTCCTGTCTTGTTAATTTTAGCCATTCTGACTGGCATGAGGTGGTATCTCATTGTGGTTTTAATTTGTATTTCCCTGATGCCAAGTGATATGAAGCATTCTTTCATGTGTTTATTGGCCATTTGTATGTCTTTTTGGAGACATGTCTGTTTGTGTCTTCTGCCCATTTCTTGACTGGATTTTTTTGAGGGGTGGGTGTTGAGTTTGAGAAGTTTTTTAGAGATCATGGATACTAGCCCTTTATCTGATATGTGATTTGCAAATTTATTCTCCTATTTCCTAGGTTGCCTTTTAGTTTTGTTGACTGTTTCCTTTGCTGTGCAGTAGATTTTCATCTTGATGAAGTCCCAATAGTTCATTTTTGCTTTTGTTTCACATGCCTTTGGAGACGTGTCTATCAAGAAGTTGCTGCAGCTGTGGTCAAAGAGGTTGCTGCATCTGTTTTCCTCTAGGAGTTTGATGGATTCCTGTCTCACATTTGGGTCTTTCATCCATTTTAGTTTATCTTTTTGTATGGTGTAAGAAAACGGTCCAGTTTCATTCTTCTACATGTGGCTGTCCAATTTCCCCAGCACCATTTATTGAAGAGACTATCTTTTTTCCATTGGATATTTTTTTCTGCTTTGTCGAAGATTAGTTGACCACAGAGTTGAGGGTCCATTTCTGCGCTCTCTATTCTGTACCATTAATCTATGTGTCTTTTTTGTGTGCCAGTTCCATACTGTCTTGATGATTACAGCTTTGTAATAGAGCTTGAAGTCTGGCATTGTGATGTCACCAGCTTTGGCTTTCTTTTCCTGGCTCTTTGGGGTCTTTTCTGGTTCCATAAAAATTTGGGGATTATTTGTTCCAGCTCTGTGAAAAATGTCAAAGGTATTTTGATAGAGATTGCTTTGAGTGTATAGATTGCTCTCGGTAGCATATATATTTTAACAATATCTATTCTTCTAATCCATAAGCACGGACTGTTTTTCCATTTCTTTGTGTCTTCCTCAGTTTCTTTCATAAGTGTTCTGTAGTTTTTAGAGTACAGATCCTTTACCCATTTGGTTAGGTTTATTCCTAGGTATCTTACAGTTTTGGGTACAATTGTAGATGGGATTGATTCCTTAATTTCTCTTTCTTTTGTTTCATTGTTAGTGTATAGAGATACAATTGATTTCTGTGAATTGATTTTGTATCCTGCCATGTTGCTGAATTGCTGTATGAGTTTTAGCAATTTTGGGGTGGAGTCTTTTGGGTTTCCCACGTAAAGTATCATGTCATATGTGAAGAGTGAGAATTTGACTTCTTCTTTACCAATTTGAATGCCTTTCATTTCTTTTTGTCATCTGATTGCTGAGGCTAGGACTTCTAGTACTATGTTGAACAACAGTGGTGAGAGTGGGCATCCTTGTCATGCTCCTGACCTTAGAGGAAAAGCTCAAAGACCACATCAAAAAGAAGAATTACAGACTGGTATCTTTGATGAACATGGATGCCAAAATTCTCACCAAGATACTAGCCAATAGGATCCAACAGTATATTAAAAGGATTATTAACCACAACCAAGTGCGATTTATTCTGGGGCTGCAAGGGTGGCTCAACATTTGCAAGTCAATCAATGTGATATATCACATTAATAAAAGGAAGGACAAGAACCATATGATTCTCTCAATTGGTGCAGAAAAAGTATTTGACAATATACAGCATCCTTTCCTGATTAAAACTCTCCACAGTGTAGAGATAGAAGGAACATACCTCAATAGCATAAAAGCCATCTACGAAAAGCCCACAGCGAATATCATTCTCAATGAGGAAAACCAAGGTTGCCTTCAAGGACATTTGGAAAGTTTCTCCTCCCTGGTGACCATTTTGTGAATCCTGCAAGATACTGGGTTCTCAGATCTTCAGATGGTCTTACCCCAAAGCTCTTTGTGACAGCCTTTGTTATAAACATTAGACTTATTTAGTCATCTTTGCAAGCTTATGCCAGATTAAACAGTGCGAAGATTGGAGTAACCACCCGAGAGAAAGTTGTTCAAGGCCCATTTGCTCTTGGCCATGGCATCTTTATTATTGGAGTGGGCTCCGCACTCCTTTTTATTTAAATCAGCAAAGTGCATTTCACTCACACACAATCTTTTTCACAGACTGAAAACTGTACATCCAAGGCTGCCAAGTTCATCTTCTTATAATCTGCTCTGCAACTCGGCAGGTGACCCCAATTCTCCATCAGTACGGAGGCCTTTGCATTTTATGGCTACAGGGGAGGGCACAGGAGCTTTATAATACCCATTAGCAAAGATCATCCTAAATACAATGCCAATTAGAAAAATATACCTTTGGAAATAAAACTCTCAACACAAAATAACTCAGTTCTGGTCCCAGGGAGAGTAAAAAAGCACAGGAGCAAGGATCCTAGATGAGGAAGCACAATAGAGATTGACAAATTGCTCTGGCTGCTCAATATTTCCTACCGGGCCCAGGGGTCAGGGAGTCTGCTGGGTATAGGCACTGGCTTTGAGTACATCTGTGTGGGTTTAGGATCTGATTCCCAGATGGAGACGGTGCAGATGGTGCCGGCAGCACGTACGGGTGGGAGGATTTAGTCCCTTGGAGGAGAAACATCATATTCCCAGATGGAGAGGTCAAGGTTGCGGATATTTTTGGTGCCTTTCCGTAGGAGGACAACGTTATTCCCAGACCTGATTGGCAATCCTTTTTGGCATAATGGAATCTAAATGTTGGCAAGGATGCTGGCTTGTTTGTCACCTGGTTGTGTTACAGAAATAAAACTCGGGTGCTCTTGCTTGTCTGTGACGTACGACTCAGTGGTGCTGTCTGTAGGGAGTGGAGGAGCAAAGGATTCATTGGGTAAGTTTAGAGAAGAAAGCAGGACACAACTCTCCTCCTCTGTGATAGAACATGAAAAAGAGAAATGTTTAAAGTTGTCAGAAATGCATCTTAGCCATGTAACTCAAGTCAACTGGTAAACCAGTCAGTCTGGTTACCCCAGCCAAGCAGTACCGTAGTCCATTTCTATAAACCTTAACAAAGGGGTAGCAACAGAAAAAGTGCCAAACATTTTAATTTTGCCTCGTATAATCTATGTAATTTCCTAGTGGTAGAAACTACCAATAATTATCAGGAACCCCCCGAGACTCTGCTTCCCATTGTTTGGTTGGAATTTTAAGCATTTTAGTAAGAAGGACCCAAAAATCTGTCCTCTTAATCGTTTGATAAAATGGATCAGAAGTGTGCATAATAACACTTCATCTTTTCTTAATGAAAACACTGCCACCATCTGGTTAATAAATGGTTTTGTCTACTCCTTTTATTGAGTGAAATAAGCAAGTCATGTTCCCTTCATTTAAAACAGGATCACAATTTCTAGTAAAGGTAATTTTTCTTCTTTTCATAAAAATTAATAGCATCTCATAATGCCTGTCATTCTTCAATCAATTCCAGGGTAAACTGCTCTGAAAAGGCCTGTTCCCCCAGCAACAGTGGGAATCATTCTATAGGGCACTGACAGGATTGTCGCATCTCGTGATTTCTGGAGGGTTGATCACACAATGCATTTCATCTAGTTCACGGGACAGTTGTCCTCACTTCCATAAAAGCAGGGAGAACCTGAGTTAGGGTCCTGACCATCACAGCTAATGTCCTCCAGTAGCCTCAAAACACCTCAAAGCTTGGTGGGTGGTCCTTCATTCTCCAGAACAGTAGTCCAGCTTTATCTCTGCATTTGTGCATGATATGCTCTGAAGAACTTATTTGGACAGTAGGACATCTTTTAGTGACCTACAATTTCTTCAAATGTTAGGACACAATACAGGAAGAGAAGAGAAAAATCCAGAACAGCTACATCTGGTAAGCGTGAAACAGAACTCAAGACCTGATCGAATTTTATAAAATCAGAGGGATCCCTTCAGTACTTACATGCATTTGTTGAAGTCAAATGTGGCACCAGGATCAGGGGCTGTGCCCGTTACTTTGTTTGAAAACATCCTCTACCAAGGAGAGCTGGGAGCCTTTGACACAGATCATAGAGCACGTAATGAACAAGTTCCATGTGCCAGGCCCATTTCAGGCTCTCCTTCATAGAGGGTAGAGTTAGATTTTCAAGGTCAGGAAGTGCTCCGGGAAAGGGAGTGAAGAACATCACGTTGGGAGCCCCCTCTGAATTAGTGCTCCCATTTTGGCCAGGATCACTGGAGGGTGATAGGATTCACCCACGGGGGCTGGGAACAGAGGGAGTGTGTGAAGAGGAGGTAGGAACTCCTCAGCCACAGTGACTATAGAATGGGGTGGGGGGTGATCTGAGGTGCCCATGTTGGAGAATGTCAGCCATGGAAGTGGTTTTTGCTCTGTTTCTTGGGTTTGGTTTGATTTTAACTGTTACAACAACCTCTGGGGTTTTCCTAACTGCTCTCATTCACCAAGATGGTGGTGGATGAATCCAATCATTTCAGGATCTGCAGAATTAACTGGAGTTGCAATATGTGTAGTGTTACACAAACTCGTTGCATTACAAAATCCCTTTTTACTAAGTGTGGGGCAGGAAATGTGCCCAAGGAAGACACACTGGATGCCTGGCAGTGTTGGCTGCATGGCCTCCACACTCAGGGTGGCATCACCATCATGGGACCCAAAAGACAAGAGCTGGGTAATAACTCTAATATTTCTAGGATCTGCTTCCAGTGGGGCACTGTAAGAGCTCGAAAGTACATCACCCCTTCTAACACCTCCCCACTGGTGGGGTGGGTGATACCAGCCCTGCTTTGAGGACAGGAAATGGGCTTGAAAAAGAAGGAAAGTGATCTGTGAAAGTTTACACAGTGGGCAAGCAGCAGGCTGATATTCAAACTCACGAGTTCCTGCTTCCTGCATACCACATGGACAGAGGACAAGAAGCCTAGGCAGTGACCTCAAGGCTACCTAGAACCTGATGGTAACCTTGAATGGTTTACTTGCCCTCTTTGGACTTCAGTTTTCTGACATGTAGAATGAAGTTGTTGGACGGAATGCTATCTAGGGTACTTCAGCTTTTTTTAAGTTCTGAGGTTTCCCACAACTACAATTGTGTGTGTGTGCGTGCACATGTGCGTGTGTGCTCACTATAGTAAGAGCTAAGTAGGGGAGAACATGTCGATGCCCCACCTTTACAACATGATCATATCAACTGAATTTTCACACTGACATTTAATTCCAGTTTTTTCCATTGAAAAGTCAGATAGAAGCCAGAGAGAGAGAGAGAAAGAGAGAGAGAGAGAGAGAGAGAGAGAGAGAGAGGGAGAGAGAGGGAGGGAGGAGCTGGCATTCACTGGGGTCTCTTTCCTTCCAGCTAATGAGGAAAATGTTAAGGATTTCCAGGACAAAAAGATTCATTTCTCCAACAGGCTTTACTAAGAAAGGGGGAGGAATCATTAAGAATTTAAAATATGAAGATAAAAGCTCTCAAAGGTTCCTAAGCACCGGCATTAAGCTGCAACATCATTTATTAACTGCGTGGTTTTGTAGAACTCTTTATACTTAATACTTAACTCAATTGAGTTCACAGGCATGAAAGTATTTATGCAACACTCTTACGTAACAGAGGGACAAGTGCCCATTTCAGGATATTATAAATGCCTGATGGCACGTGCATTCCATGGTAGAGTTAATGTAAAAAAAGGTGCAAGGCAAATACTTTTAGTGCCCTCTGGCCCTCATAGTGGTCCCCAGAAATAAGGCAGAGAAAAATAATTTTTATTCAAAAATGTTTATTAGAACATTTTTATTCAGAAAATGGGGCTTGGGAGTTTTAGGAGAAAATTAAAAAAAAATCCTTATGTTTGAAAAATTCTTGCTGAACTACAGTCTACCTTATCTTTTAATATCTGATCAACCTGATACTTTAATGATTTCAAGGCCCAAAGGAATTCATGGTACTGATTTTAGCAAGAACTGGTGCTCAGTTATTAAATGTCCCAGGTCTTCCACATGTATCCTGGGTCCTTTCTGCCACAAGACTCAGGCTCTCCTCGCACACTGTCCCATATGCAGAAGGACACACTTGACGGTCCTGACTCTGCTGGGACTGAGTCTGGGCTGCTGGGGCTCTTTTTCCAGTCCAGGAATCAAATCCTTCACTAAGAGGAAGCCCCAAAGCACACATCCCCCACTAATTCCCCAAAGAGCAATTTCCCCTGAATGGGTGCTCTCGGCCTCCATTTCATTACCCTCTTCACACAACCTCAGAGTGAGGAAATCAGAAGCAGCATCTTACCAGGCTTACTCACCTCACACTGCCTTAGGTGCTTCTGCCAAGCTCCCCCTCCAGGAGGTGTGCTAACCTCGGCTGCACAAATGGGACTTTTTCCAGAAATCCAAGGCCTACGGTCGTCTATCTGATGACTCAGACTTGATCAGGAGGGACAGGATCCTGGTGCCAGGGCCGCCTCTGGCTGGAAGATTTTGACAAACAGCTCTACATTCTCACACATTTTCCCACCTGGCCTTTTCACAGTTTTTCTCCTGTTTTGTGCTCACTCCCTCAAGCCATATGATTTCTTTTTTCTTTGTTCTTTTTTTAAGATTTTGTTTATTTATTTGACAGAGAGAGACAGTGGGAGAGAGAACACAAGCAGGGGAAGTGGGAGAGGGAGAAGCAGGCTTCCCACTGAGCAAGGGGCCCAATGTGGGGCTCAATCCCAGGACCCTGAGATCATGACCTGAGCCGAAGGCAAACACTTAATGACTGAGCCACCCAGGTGCCCCAAACCATACGATTTTAAGAAGAATGTTCTCATCACTATTTGAACGTTACTCAACTGGCAAAGATGAATCTAGTGGTAGAAGTAAATTGGAAAGGGGCTCTTCTTGGATGCCCCTTCGTCAGCTGAGAGTAGAACTTGATGGGTGGGGGTCAAGGGAGTTGACATGAAAACTCTGGAAGACAGAACAACTGGATTTTTCCTACTTCATCTGATGCAAGGTTTTATTTCATTCTATTTTGATGTTGTAAGAGTAATGCACAATTAGAAAGTACTATAATGTTATTAAGGCATATTTAAAAATGATTTCTTAGTGAACAACTCACTTTAAATCCAGAGAGTTTGCCATGATTAGGTGAATGCTTGTGAATCAGTCAGTCCATCAAGCATGTTCTGAACTCATTCAGTGTTACTATTGTCTCACCACTATTGTCAAATAACCTATGGATACTTGTTTTGAGAGATTTTCCTGGATACACTGTTTCCTTTCCAATGCACTGCAATGTTAAACTCAAACAAATTTTCAGATGTTCCAGAGGGAAAAAAAAGGAATATGCTCAGTGTAGAAAATTGGAAAAAAGGACAAAATATAAACAAAAATAAATCCCATTGCCAAAGACAATCTTTAACTTTTTAGTTTATTTCCTTCCAGGGTTTCTCTCCATGTTTTTTTTTTTAAATATGTTTTTAGAAAATAGCTTCATATATATAGGTTTTGTAACTTGATTTTTTAATTTAACACAGCATAAGCATTTTCCATTTCATTATATATTTAGAAAACACATTTAATGTTTGCATAGCACTGCATTACGTTATCCTGTAATTTACTTACCCATTGACCTTTGATACCAATGATCATTTTTGAAAATAAAAATGTATTGAGCGTCGGTCTGAGTCGGGTCTTGCGGTGCTGGACATCTCCGCACTTTGTAACGTTTCAGTTTTATGAACTTTAGAGTGTGGAGTATATTTTCCTTACAACTTTGTGTATAGTTTCAATTATTTTATTTGAATAAACTTCTTCAAAGTTCACCATTGTATAAAAAAGGAATTAACGCTTTCTGGGCCAACTTTTTGTTTGAAAAATTGCAAATCTACAGAAAAATAGAATGATAAAATTGCCATTTCTCTTAGATTCACTGGTTGTGAACATTTTGTTCATTTTCCCCTCTCACCACCTCCCCTCCCCCCCACAGAAGCTTTCCTCTGAATAGTCTGGAGCTTTGGAAAGTGACTTGCAGAAGTCACGATATTTCACTCACTTGTAAACACTTCAGCCTGTGTCTCCATAGAGAGGACTTTCTCTTACACAGTAATGCTGCCTTTGCCATGTCTGAGAAATTTACCACTTACACAATAACATTAACCAATATGCTGTTCACTGATTTTTCCCCCCAACTCTTCCAATAATGTCATGGGTCTCGAAAATGTGGTGGGCTTGTTTGTTTATACTTTGGATCAGCTTCCTGTTGAGATCACACATCACACTTGGTTATCATGTCTCATTCTTCCCTCACCCCACAGACTTTCTGTGGCAGAATTGACATTGAGTAAAATTCACTCTTTCTAGGTGTATAGTTCTATAGATTGTGGCAAACTTCTACAGTAAGGAAGCTACTTTGGTGGTAGTTTCAAGATACAGAGGATTTCCATCATGACCTCCGTCCACTTCTCCCTGGAAACCACTGATCTAATTTCTGTTCCTAAGGATTTGCCTTTTCAAGAATGTCATATAGATGGACTCACATGGTACATTGCCTGTTGAGTTTGACTTTTTTCAATTAACACTATGCTCCTGGGAGTGATGCTTCCCCTTGCAAGGGTCAGCGGTGTGCTCCTGCGGGTCACCGAGCAGCTTTCCATCATGTGGATGAGCAGTTTTTTCCATCCATTTACCAGCTGATGGATGTTTGAGCTGTTTCCAGTTTGGGACAATGATGAATTAAGCTGCTATAAAGAGTTGGGTATAGGTTTTTGTGCACTAAATTTCTTTTAGGTAGATATACAGAAGCGGGATTGCTGGGTCGAACAGTAAGAGTGTGTTTGACTTTATTAAAAGCTACCAAATCGGGGTGCCTGGGTGGCTCAGTGGGTTAAGCCGCTGCCTTCGGCTCAGGTCATGATCTCAGGATCCTGGGATCAAGTCCCGCATCGGGCTCTCTGCTCAGCAGGAAGCCTGCTTCCCTCTCTCTCTGCCTGCCTCTCCATCTACTTGTGATTTCTCTCTGTCAAATAAATAAATAAAATCTTAAAAAAAAAAATAAAATAAAAGCTACCAAACTGCTTTCCAAGCGTTTGCACTGTTGTCTGTTCCCCTGAGTTGTATGAGAGTTTCAGTTGCTATGTACTCTATTCAGTGTTTGGTTTTGTCCTTTTTTTAAGGCTGTCCTAACAGGTATGATATAGATCCTGTAATTTTAATTGTCATTTTCTTAATCATTGATGGTGCTGGCCCTCTTTTCAAATTCTTACTATCATCCATCTTCTTTGTTTAAGTGCCTGAGTGTCTCTTCAAAACTTTTGTCCATGGGGTTGTTTTCTTAATATTGAATGTTGAGTGTTCTTTAGATAGTCTGGGTACAGGTACTTCATCCAGTATGTGTTTTGCAAACATGTCTTCCCAGTGTGTGTCTTGCCTTCTTCTTCTTATTATTATTATATTTTTTAGTACTGTAGCCCCTCTCATCCTCAGGGGATGCATTTCCTGCAGATAGTACCAAACCTGAAACATATGATGTTTTCTTATACATGCACACTTCATACAATTTAATTTATAAATGAAGCAACAATAACTAACAGAATGACCAACTATACTGTAATGAAAGTGATGTGACTGTGGTATCTCTTTCCCCAAATCCCTCATTCTCCTACTCAGCCCTCCCCTTGTGATGATGTGAGATAATGAAATAAAGTGTGATCAAGTCACAAAGATTCTCTGCTGATATTTCTTCTGACGGTTTTTATTTTTTGGTTTATTTTAAAAAGATTTTATTTATTTATTTGAGACAGAGAGAGAGCAAACATAAGCAGGGAGAAGCCGACTCCCTACCGAGCAGGGAGTCCGACATGGGGCTCCATCCCAGGACCCTGGGATCATGACCCAAGCCAAAGGCAGATACCTAACCCACTGAGCCACCCAGGCACCCCTCTTCTAACAGTTTTAAAATTTTAGATTTTTATGTTTAGAACTACTCACATAGTTAATTTTTTGTCTATAGTACGAGGTATGAATCAGTGTTTACTGCTCAGGAGGTAGATGTCCAGTTACTCAGCACCGTCTTTTGAAGAGTATTATTTCTGCACTGAGCTTCTCTGCTTTATAAACAAAAGTACACAAGAGTAAAGATTATGTGAAGAGTAGATTCTACTCAGAAATGTTAGACTCCGTGGTACACACATGGGAAATGACCAAGCACTTGGAATTTTAACTGATGAAGTCTACGGACTTAAGATGAAGAGCCAAGGGTCCATTCTTCTAGGGGTTCATTTGTTTGAGGAGACTTTTGGATAAAGAGGGCATTTAGTTGCCAGTCCTCAGTACTAGAATTTAATGCCATATAACAAATTTTAATGAGACTTTATCTAACTCCTGTTTCTTCAGAATATTTATGTTAATATTTTCCTTTTCATAGACTAAAAGAAGGTTAATAAATAGAAAATGTGATTTTTTTTTTTTTGGAAAATGCAAGTTTTTCAGAACTATTAGACGTGAAGGACAACTTTATGCCTGTAAGACCTCTTTGCACTTTACCATACACCCTTGGGGATACTAGTTCATTCTCTCTACCATAGGGGTTATTAGATGGGAAAAAACATAAACTCCTTTTGATTTTTTTGTCCTTCCCAGTTGTTCTCCACCCTTAGAAATTTCGTGTTTCCATTCAATCACAAGTTAATTCTATGTTCTGATTCAGTGTTTATTTAACATGAAAAATAATAGTTTAAATATACGTGAAGGAACAAAAGATTTCCTTCCTGCTTCGTTCTTTAGCAGAAGATGACATGTTGGTGTAGCGTGTCTGCCAATTTCCCCAAACTGGACTGAATTGCAAAAAGCTGTCCCTGCCTATCAGGTTCTGTATCCAGTATCTTTTATCTCCTGACTCATTAGGGCGATATTTCAAGGACCCAGGCTGACCTAATGCGTGAATACGAATGCTGTCAGTGTTGATCATTTTCCGTCACCACTGGGAGACTCATTCTGACGAAAGATGCTCTCAACGCCACGCAGGAAGTCGTCATAGGCAGTGCCGGCTCTCGTTGGTGGGGCTGTCCGGGAACTGTCCCTGAGAACTCTCCGTGGGACTCTCCGTGGACTCGCCCCGAGATCTCTCCATGGGACTCTCTGGGAACGCCGACTGGGAGGCTAACTCTTTGTGCAGGTGGCAGACTGAAGGAGCCGCTGGCCCTCTCTGGGATTACGCATCCGTGATATTTGCAAGTCCATCGTGTGGCCAAGGAAAGGGATAAGACAAAGAACAGAGATGTCTCCTCCCTTCTGGAGCTCAGAACTTGATGGAGAAAGCTGGCAATCGTGCCCGCTGGCAATCGTGCCCGCTGCCATCACGACGTTGACGTCGGGGAGCTCTGGGGACTGAACAACGGAATGCACCCTGGTCGGTCCTTTGTACGGTCACCACGACTATTTCTCAGTGAGGAAAGAGGGTTAATGATGTACTTTATTTTGCTGCAAATGCAGTAAATCTCCTCACATGTAAATGAGCCGTCAGCTCCCAATGATTAATCATCTTCATGATCAATTGTCTTCATCCGTCCCCGAGCTTCTCTTCATTTCAACAATCTTGTCATGTGCAATAAACAGATTCCATTTTGCCTTGCAATTGTTGATTAAGAATGTTAAACATCTGCTGAAATATACCAGATCTGTGAGCCACTCTTTATCGTTTGGATGAACAATGAATTCATTCCCCTTATGCACGTGATGTCTATTGCTCTTCCTCTGTGGAAGGAAAACACCTGTTTGACCTTGAGTTGGGAACCCTGACCAGGGCCTGCTTCCCTCTGACTCAGCTGTGTCCCTGGGGCAGGAGGACAAACATTCAGAGGCACTTCCTATTTTTATTAAAATCTGACTAGAAACAAACAATAAACCACGGTCTGCTTCAACTGGTGTATCTTTACCCCTGCATTTAATGCTTCGTTCACTAGGAACAGTTTCGGCTGCAAATAACCCTCTGACCAGGAAGACTTAGCTTGGGCTATCGTTCAGCCTCAGCATAGGAAGTTAGGAGGTGGCCACCTAGGGCTGGCTCAGGTGTCTCCGAGGTGCAGGCCATTGCCATCTCCATGCTTGCGCTCCACTGCACTCACGGCGTCCTCTTCATCACACTTGCCATCTCTGGTCCCAAGATGGTCCCTGCAGCCTGGCATCAAGCAGAAGGAAGAAAACAAGGGGAAGCATCGAAGGAGCATCACATCAGCCACTTGGTGCTGCAAGGAGTCTAGAAATGTGTGCATTGAGTCAGACACCATGTGCTGGACCTCAAAGAGTTCCATCAGTGGGGAGCATGGGGCTGTAGGTAGGTACTGGCTGGACAACTTGGAGCCTGCCATAAACATGCAAAAAAGAAAGGAGAGGCTCTCTGAAGGGACGTGTGCTTGATGCACTACAGGTGTGCACCAGCAATGGGCACAGCTTGATCGTCTGCTGTTCTCCTGCGCGCTTGTTCCCACTCTTCACTGGCAGCGCCTACATCACTTTGTTGGACGGCTGTCGCCGGCGGCTGGAGCTGGAAATGGCCCATGCACAGGAAGGGAAGAACAGGGCATGGGGATCTGCATCCTTGCACATTAGAGCTCAGCTGTCTTTCCACTAAGAGGTGTGACCTACCCGGTCCCCTGCTCCCCCTGGGGCGGGGAGGGGGGCAAAGCTGCACTTCCGGAAACTCTGCCTGCTGCCCAGCTTCACTTGACTCCTTGCCTTCCTGGTCCCACCTCCCCCTCCTCCTCCTCCTTTGTCAGATTTTCTGGGAATCCTTCTTAATAAACCCCTTTCCCAGATATCTGCACCTCGGTGGGGGCTTCGGGAACCCAAACTATAACTTCAGCCTTCGTTTTAGCCCCATTGGTGCATCCAAAGGGACAGTTTTTTTCCTTAGTCTATCCAGCAATTACTAAAAAGATATTCACACATTGAAAATTTCTGTACGAGATCCAACCATCAGCTGCTTTGTGGGACCTGGCTCTTGTTAACAGGTATCGCCATCACAAGCATAGGAAATCCAGGTAGGTATCCGGCGACCAATCAACAGCAAGGTAGCAAATTGAAGGAAGCTCAGTCTCTTAACCATTTATTTGAGCAAAGGGTGACTTTTAATGGGAATAAAATGCTTTCTTGTCATGCCATTTGAAAAGGGCAGGTTTTCCAACAAAATTGCTTGTATTGGTTCCAGACTAGAATTCATCAGACTAATCTTGTAGGGCTTCACCGACTTTTCTTCTGGTATGTGAATGCCACATTCAAGGGATTTCTGAGACCAAGCTTGGTGGAAGAGCCAAGCAACTTTTTTTGGTAAGTTTTAGGTACTTGTACTTTGCTTTCATTGTTTCTGGTCAGGCTCTTTCTAGATGCAAAATGACCTTAGATTTTCCTCAACGCTCGCAGGTTTGTTCTCAAATACCCTGTCATGATCCTGACCTCAAGTAATTAATTGTTCTGTTCTCCCAAACAGGAGACTTTGCCACAATCATAAAATTCATCTCTGGAATAACTTTCTAAGAGTACAGTGCCTTCTATGTCAGCCAGTGCTGCTGACTTCTGATGGCTGGCTGGGCTGGGAGCAGCTTCTGCCATGTCAAGTTCAAGGTCGGAATCGCCAGAGACAAAGGGATGTTTGTCTCAATCTTCAGCGAGGCCAGAGGGCTCTGAATGTCTCCATTATCTGGCATGTGTTCACTCATTTCAAGCTGAGGCTTCTAACTTCCTATTTTGAAAACAAAATGTTTCAAGTTCCCGATTGAAAATATAATTTTTAAATTATCATGTTTTAAGCGAGCAAATGAAGAATGGCACCACTGCAGCAAAAGCCAGTTTGCAGTCCTTGTTGTCAGAGAATTCACTGCAGCTTGAACCAGGCAAAGTTGCATTTTCATAAACAAAACGCTTGAATCAACACAACAATGGCAAGCAGTGAAAGTGGCTTGTGTGGGCTGATTTTATTTTCTGTAATCAAACACTGGTTCAGGAAGGGACACATTCACTTGAAAAATGGCTTTCAATTCAAGATTTTGCACCAAGGACATGTCTTTACTCCCCAGAACAAACCTCCAGCGACAGTAAAAGAAAAAAAATCCTATAAAAGGGAAGAAATTTGTAAAAAAAAAAAAATTATTACATCTTAAAATGCCAAATGAGGAATGACAGGAGCTCATAAAATCCATCGTTTTTTAGTACATTTATGTCATCAGGGAAACTCTCTGTGGCTGACCCTTACTTACATGACTTTTTTTGCTGGTGGTTGTTTTTTGTTTTGTTTTGTAAACAATGTTTACAGGGAGGCCAACGGGATCCACAGGGCCAAGGGCATGTATTGAATTCAACAGCAGCTCATCTTCAGCTCACCAGGGATCTCACTGCTCCCCACACCTCAGCTTTCAGTTCAAGATGGTCTCTGAGCCACACATTTCCCTTTGCCAGTAGGAAACACACTAAGCCCATGGGAAGGGGAACAAGCAGGGACACGCTCCTAAGAAATAGTGGGTCAAAGATGTCCGTGAACTTCAGAATGACCAACGCCACTATAGAACACGCAGTGAGGGAGCTGGAATCAAGGAGCAGCGCGTCGTGCAGTAGACAGCACGGAGGTCAGCGGTGGAAGGATCTGGACCCAAGGGCAGTTTGGGATTCTCTGGGCACGAGCTTGATCCCACTTCCCTGTGAGCTGCGTCATGCACTCAAGTGCAAGTACAAGACTGAGACTCCCCACCTTAACGAAGCAATCACCGGCTGGGGAGAAGCCCGGTTCTAAACAGGTATGCAGCATCTACGGTGTGTCAGGCATGTGTTAAGCCCCAGCAGGTGGGACAAGCTGACTGCTGGGCTCCTCCTTCCTATGCTCCCTGCAGAGCAGGCAAAGCACATTCAGCATCTAGAAGCCTCCGTCTCCCCTCCTGGAGTTCAGATTGGTAAGTCACTGACGCACAGTGAGAACCTTTCCAAACACCATCTATTTCTAACGTGAACCAATCGGGCCATCTGTCTGGTACCTTTTTAACGACTGTCAATGCGCCAAGAAGTTCTCTGTCCAGATTTGTATGCAGCAAAGGGTGATGGGTTCACGCCAATCAGCAGAGTTCAGAAAGCTCAACTCACTTTAGAAAACTGAGTCTTAAAACAGAAGTTTGTGCTCTGCCCATCTGTTTTGAGGCAACTGAAATCATCCCATGACATGAATAATGATTAACCAAGAACTTACGATTAATTATACCTTTAGAAGCCCCTTTAATTGATTTTTTACATGAGGAATTGGTCACACGCTGATACCCTGGATGCTCTGAGCTGCTCCCTGAGAGCCTTGTGGGGGTGGTCAGTGCATTTCCCACCCACTGAGACTCAACTCCCAGTCCCCTTGATTCCTGGCCCAGGGGGCCCCTGAGAGGAGTTTGGGTGTCTCTGGGCAGACACAGACTGCAAAACAGCCATGCCTTTTTAGTGCCATCTTTTCGTGTGAAGGAGACTTAAAATTCCTGTTGCTGAAACTATGAAAAATATAAAAACAAAAACATTCTTGTGCCTTAGCCTCTCTTACTGAGGTTGGTCTCAAGATGGCCTGTGGCTTGTCCTTCTTATCCTCCAGGGATCTCGGCATCCTAAAGACTGGCAGCGTTCCCCAAAGCCCAGGGAATGCATCAGATGGTGTTACAGAAGAGAAAGGTTTATTATTATTATTGTTCTTGTTGCTGCTTGGGTTCTTTTGTTTGTTTTCTTTTTTAAATTCTTATAATTTTTATGTATTTGTTTATTTATTGAGAGAAAGAGAGAGAGAGTGCATGAGGCGGAGGGTGCGGGGAGGGGCAGAGGAAGGGGGAATCCCAAGCAGGGTCCACGCCAAGTGGGGAGCTCAACCTGGGGCTCCATCTCAGGACCCTGAGATCATGACCTAAACTGAAACCAGGAGTTAGACGATTAACAGACTGAGCCACCCAGGTGTTCCTGTTCCTTTGTTTTCTGAGAGAAAGTCTGGGGTTTTGGTGTCTGTGTTTCCGGAATGGCTCAGAGATCTGATGATTGGGGGGGGGGGGGGTGATGGCTGGGGTGAGTGGGTGGAGGATGGTCTGCAGTGCGTGTCTTTTTAAATTTATTTATAATAAGTATGAGTTTTCATTAAGATAAACGTAGAAAGGGTACTGGTAGCATCACAGATGACAAAACACTGGGTTACTTTCACTGAGCCATTGGAAAGACGGGGCTGTCCTCCCTGGGGTGGGGAAGAGTGTGGGTGAAGGAGGTATGGGGGCCAGAGTCAGGAGGGTAGGAATTCAGTGGGGGAAACTCTCAAAAGTGTGTAACAACAACAGCCACAACAACCAAACTCCACATCACAAGAAATATCAAAGAGCCCAAAATAAAAATAGGAAAAGAACTCTAATAGGCAACTAATTGATAAAGAAATATAAATAGGCAATAAACCAATGGGAAAAAAAAGACTTCTTATAAGAAAAAATGTATATAAAACATTAATGAGCATGTATTTCTTTTCCAATCTAATTTGCCAAGTTACAAAATAGTAATAATCATCGTAATAATAATAATAATCAAGTCCTGGTAAGGATGTGGTTACCTGGGCAACTTCACCGACTGTTTAAGGAGATGCTAATTGCTAGAAAGTCAGAAAATGCTTTGGGAACTAGTTAAATCACTAAATTGCCCGAGATAAATTGTCTTCACATTGATTTAGGTTTTCAAGTCCTATAAACTCTGATGAGCTTTTTGAGAATAAAGATCTTCTTTTAATTGGTTGCATTGTTTGGTTTGAGCTACTTCTAGACTAGAAAGTTAAATTGGATTTTGAAAATAAATACTAATACTTTCTTCCCTTTGCCAAATTTGATTCCTCTTGAGTAAGCCATTGGAACTCAGAGAAAGTAAGTAGCAATCCTGAAATGGCAGATTCTCGAACCACATTCAGTGGGTCAAGAGGACATGGCAAGTGGCACAGCAGCCAATGAGGGTTAGGGGTTGAGTCTAGAAGAAATCACTTCCTATTATTACCACTGCTGCTGACTTAAGCTAAGAGGATGGTGGGGGTCTAATTATGGGTGAGTGTAGATAGCCCCTTCCAAATGTAACATCAGAGGAGATCCTAAATTACCCGGTTCCACAGAAACCACACTCCCTGGATGCATTTATCTAATTCTACTAGAAGAGACAGCACGAGTGGTCTTAAGAAGTCCGTGTAGGCACACCCAGTCCTTCACTAAGTCTGCAAGGTCTGTGAGCATAGGACCAGATCTCTCCCATCCCTGAATCTCTAGGGAAATAGATTAGTGCCTGGCATAGAGAAATCACACGAAGGCATAGAGAAGCCACTCAACTAATTCCTCATGAGTAACGAGATAGATCGATGAGTGGAGGGATAAAGTGGGTAGGTGGGCGGTGGGGGGCGGTGGGTGGATGGAAGGATAGGCAGAAACGGCGAGAAACAAAATTAGTCTTCATGGCATGGCTAAGTTGGTTCTAAATAGCCCAAGGAAAACCTCGCTCTGAAGCAGGCTTGGAAAACATGGTCAGAAAAGAAGATCCAGCTAAGCAACCACTTAAAAGAAGACATTTCCAGAACTATTTGCTTATGGGGAAAGCTCAAGTTTGAAGGTATTCGTGCACTAAGTGTTTCCATGAACTGGTCCGTGCCTGATTCTGCAGATTTAATGATGAACATGTGCTTTCCTATTTTTAAAAAATTTTAAAGAATTATGTATTTATTTTAGAGAGGGAGGGAGAGAGGGAGAGAGAAAGAGAGAGAGTCGGGGAGGGGCAGAGGGAGAGCAGACTCCCTATTGAGCATGGAGCCTGATGCGGGGGTTGATCTCACAACCCGTGAGACCATGACCTGAGCCAAAAACCAAGAGTCAGACGCTTAATGGACTGAACTACTTAGGCATCCCGGAAGTTATAACTTCCAAAATTCCTGACTTGTTTTCAGAAAAAATTGTTAACAAAGGCTTTTATTTTAATACTTATGATTTCATAAAGGAAGGCCAGCTGAATTTGTAGGTTATTTTAAAGCAAATGACATTTTCTTTCTTGGTCTTATTAGTTAGATGATGCCTCTAGTGTCCCATCTGTGTGTGACAATTCAGTCTAAGGGCTGTTTGAGAATGCTTACTGCATCGTTAGCCACATGCCCTTTACTCACTGTCTGGGGTGATACAGGGCACAAAGGAAGGATGCGTGAGCGATTCTTGTATATGTCACACTTCTCTGAGATTTATAGCCATGCAACTTCATTTATAGCCATGCAAACTTCCAACTTCATTGGAAATTTGTGCGGCAAAATCTCTCCAAACTTTGCAAAATCTGATGTTTATAATGTCGGTTTGAATACAAAGTGGAGTTAGACTGTCTTGGTAGCTCTGATTCCTTCCCTCCTTGTAGAAAGAATGATTTTACAAAGTAAGACTCGAGGTATTTGGAGACAAAATGAGATACTCTTCTCAAAGGCTGTCTGTGGCCTCAGAAATTGTTTGATTAAGGCACATGGGGAGAGCTTGAAAACTCTGTCGGAAGAGAAAACTAGACTAGGTCAGTGACTGCTTTGCAAAAGGTAAGGGTTAAGTAAACACCTGTTCATTAGATTTGAAAATATTTTGGGGAAACTTTCAAATGAATGATTTTTAAAATTTTCACATGTTTGTGCTTAGATAACTTCTGGAAATGACTTCTCTCCCACATTAGGGGTGTCAATGGGTCACAATTTGGGGGACAACCGGAGAGCACATGTGGTGATGAGATAAGACAGTGGTCTTCAACCAGGGACATTTGGCCCCCATGGAGTGTTGACAATGCCTGCAGACATTTCCGGCGGTAACAACCTACGTGTGGGAAGAGTTATTGGCCTCTTGTGGGTGGAGACCAGAGAGACTCTAGAACATTCTGTAATGCACGGTTAGCTCCACACAATAAAGAAGTAATCAGGCCAGAATTTCAATACTGCAGGATTGACATAAAGGATATATATAAAGGATTTGGTGGGGGCACTTGGGTGGCTCAGATGATTAAACATCTGCCTTCAGTTCAGGTCATGGTCTCCAGGTGCTGGGATCAAGCCCCATATTGGGCTCCCTGCTCAGTGGGGAATGTGCTTCTTTTTCTCCCTCTGCCTCTCCCCCGGCTTGTGCTCTCTCTCTCTCTCTGAAATAAATAAATAAAATCTTATAAATAAATACATAAATAAAGGATTCGGTAGGGTTGAAGGCCAGGGCTGGGTGGCCAGAATTTCCACTGCCGCAGATGGGGGGAGGGGCTCCCAATTTCTCCACTCCATGTTCAGGTGGGAAGGTCAGAATAGCTCATTCATCACACGGAGTTAACAATCAGCCCATGTTTCAATGGAGACTTTCAGTCCCAAACCCAAACATGACACTATATGCAATTTCAAAATTTATCTTTACCACATCATGCTTTTCTTATAAAATTAATTGAAAGTAAACTAAAGAGTGTTCACTTCGTGCTAAATGGAAAAGCGTCAGATGTGTTATAAATAACATTCAATTGTACTGCAATTAATTTGGGTAAAGTCAATAATATGATTAAAAGCGAAATGTTCAACATGTAAAATACATTTTAAAAGTAATATGCTTACCAAAAAACTCAAATAATTACAAGCCCTTGGGGTTTCAAAAGACCCCCTATTCTTGAGAATGGGACCCATGAGGGCGGATTGGAGGGGATGTGACAGCCCAGAGGCACCCAAGGTGGAGGGGCTTCTGCAGTCCTCTCGGGTCCGCACCTTGATTCCATCCTGCTCTCTGCATGCCTCAGACCCTCATCCCGCCCAGCCTGATCACCCAAGCCCAGGTGTGCCATTTCTTTACTGGAGATATGAAACACTGCAACCAAGGACATTTCCAATGCAGATGTTCTCTAAAAACATGACTTTTAGAAAGATAAAATCTATCATTTAGCCTAATCCCCAAATGCATATTGCTTATCAATCTCCTGACTCACGTCAAGTAGAGTGAACTTACTTCTCTTTGTCTACCCTGTAATGAGCCCCTCTGGGTCCTGAATCTTCCTTCTAATATACCAGATATAACGGTCTGGCATGCCCGCTCGAATGCCCTCAGGACCGCTGGTCAGTAAAACTACCCACCACCGCTGTGTGTCACTGCAGACTGTGGGTGAATTCCCTACAGTTAGGAAACTGCCTCGAACGTTGGCTCTCCTCCACAGTGACTTGTGAGTCCAGTGTTCATTCGTCACGCTCTCGTCACCTCAAAGGCAATAAAGCCCTGTTTATACACGACCGCCGGATAACTTCATCTGTGCTGCTGTTTGTCGCTCGTCATTAACCATCTTTTTAAAAGATTTTATTTATTTATTTGACAGACAGATCACAAGTAGGCAAAGCAGCAGGCAGAGAGAGAGGGGGAAGCAGGCTCCCCGCTGAGCAGAGAGCCCAATGCGGGGCTCGATCCCAAGACCCTGAGATCATGACCTGAGCCAAAGGTGGAGGCTTTAACCCACTGAGCCACCCAGGCACCCCAGTCATTAACCATTTTTAAAGCACACTCGCGTTTGGAGCCAGGTAGTGTTCAGTGACTGAAGGTCATTACCAGGGGTCAAGGGCGGTGACTGCAGTTGGGTGCCGATGACGTGTCACTAACTGGACGCTCCTGTGGACTGAGCCCTATATCAACGCCGGTGACCGAGTGTTCTGAGCCCTCTCTCCACAAACTGGAGACATCACTGATCTGTCATAAAGCTGCCCATCCCTTCTCCTTCCGTTCCTCCAGGCTTTGGAAAGAATACTGTACGCTGTGGTGTATACATTACTGCGGACTATGTCTTCTACACTTAGCCCACACTGTGCCGTATATGCAGAGTATGCACCATGTTATATGCATATACTACGCAGTGTGCAATGTGCACACACTATACATGGTGCTACATACACACTTACTACATGCAGTACTATATATACATACAGTGCATTATGCTATATACTTCCTACATGCTGTGCTGTGTATGCATACCATGCACTGTGCTGTATATACACTTACTACATGCTGTGCTATATACACATACTACACCCTGTGCTGTATACACTTACTACACTCTATGCTATATACACTAACTGTACACGGTCCTGTATATTCACTTACTACACCCTGTGCTGTATATACACTTACTACACGCTGTACTATAGATACATACTATGTATTGTGCTACATGCACACATAACACACGGTGCCACATACACACTACATGCTGTGTCAGCTATACATGCCACACACTGTGCTACATACATATAACTAATATGCTTACTACACAGTGTATTATGTACACCCACGACACGCTGTGCTCCCTACACTTACGACACACAGTAGTGTACTCTACACTCTGCCGCTGGATGAATTAACAGGCCAGGAATGCCTGAGCTCACTTTTCCTGTCAGTTTTTGTAGTATCTCACTTCCTACCCTGCTGTGGGCCGAAGCACAGCCCCAAACCTGGGGTGTTTCGGCTTCAAGTCTGAGAAAAGCTCTGATTTGGTGTCTCCTGGCTCTCTTAATTCTAGCTCTGCATGGTCTTTAAATTCAGTTACTGGAAAATTTCCAATTGTGTCCTGCAGAATAAACTTAGATTCACAAATGAGGTGTGTCTGACTGGCCTCCTCATGACTACTGCCCACAGATTCGCTCAGCCCTTTCTATGATAACATTTTCCTTTCTTTCCAGAGGGGCTCTGTTCTCGCTCCATTTGCATAAACTGAATTTTCTTAACCCATACTTTCCTATTCTTCAACATCACCGCTGATGAAGAGGAAGGACTGGAGGCTGCAGGGGTGACCTGCGAAGGAAGCGCAGGTGTGGCTCTCTGTTGGCCTCAGGAAGGCAGCGCACCCCTCCCCCTCCTTCCCAGGCCGCCCCTCCCCAGCATCCCTCCACCCCTCTCAGCGCCCCCACCCTCCACTTACTTTGAACCTCCAGAGAGCAAATTGAAAACAATACCTTGAAAGATCTTTTCACTTCCCAGAACTGAGCCCTGGGCTCCCGAAGGCTCCCCACGCCTTCTGTGAAGAATGGTGCCCGGTTTCCGGGGCAGATCCAGGTTTGATAGGACAAGAAATGTATACAATTTGGGGTACTTCTTCGAGAAGAATGTAGTCTCATAAATACATAAGTAGGTATGCAAGTAAACGTTTATTTAAAATGATATATATTGCAACAAATTACAAATTTTAAGAAGCTGAAAATCTGCAAACATTACAAAATCTACAGAAGACAATATATTCTCCTGCATATCTGGCTGCATACTCTGAGTACCTTTCATACAAAAACAACTTAGCAATCGTTTCTGTAAAGCAATGGTGTCCAATGGAAACCTAAAGGGAGGCACATTTATACTTTTCAGTTTTCTAATGGTCACATTTAAAAAGGTAAAAACGGAGGACATGAGGGTAATTTGAACTGAATGTTTCATTTAACCCAATACAGCCGAAATACAGGAGCTATAAAGTTTCAGTGTTTTTTTCCCTCTGTCCCTCATTCTTTCTCTTCCTCTCTCGGAGAGAAATGGCTGGTCAGAGAAAAACAGACCTTGATGGACTGTAGTAAGTCTCTTAAGAAAAAGATCATTAAAACCCTGTTGAGGCTGATCTGCTTCACAGATAGAGATGACTGTTAAAAGTTACGACAAGAGGGACACCTGGGTGGCTCAGTTGGTTGGACGACTGCCTTCGGCTCAGGTCATGATCCTGGAGTCCTGGGATCGAGTCCCGCATCGGGCTCCCAGCTCCATGGGGAGTCTGCTTCTCTCTCTGACCTTCTCCTCGCTCGTGCTCTCTCTCACTGTCTCTCTCTCAAGTAAATAAATAAAATCTTTAAAAAAAAAAAAAGTTACGACAAGAATGTTAAAGCAAACCACTCTATTGCAAAGGTTTGGACATCCTTTCTTCTCTGTGCTCCCTCCCGCTCAGGCCTCACGCAAACAGTAGTCAACCCTGTATACCTCCTGCGCAGCCGCTGTAGGCACTCACGCATCTTCCCGCCTGTCTCCTGTAGGATCGATCTGTGACAGCATCTCACTAGGCCAACAGGAAGGGGTCTGCCCGGCTGTGTTCCTTCTGGAAGTTCTAGCCGAGAACCCATTCCCTTGCTTTTCTGGCTTCTAGAGACATCCATGTTCCATGGCTTGGGGCTGCTTCTTCCATCTTCAAAGCCGGCCCCGGTGTCTGTCCCAGCTCCCGCTTTCTTACTACCCCACGGCCCCTTACTACCGATTTCTGTCTCCTTCTGCCACATGTAAGAAGCCTTCTGATTACAATGGGCCTTCCTGGATAATTCAGGGAAATTTCTCCATCTCCAGGTCAGCTGATTAGGAACCTTAATTCCAACTGCAGCCTTAATCCCTCATGGTCACGCTGAGTAACCTAACATATTCCTTAGGTTCTGGGGGATTGAGGTGCGGTCATTTCTGGGGACCATCACAACACCTACCACAGCACACAATTTTGCAGAAGGTGAATTTTGTGTTTTTTTTAAATTTATTTTTATTTTTTTATTATTTTTTTTATTATTGTTACGTTTGTCACCATACAGATCATTAGTTTTTGATGCAGTGTTCTATGGGTCATTGTTTGCACATCACACCCAGTGCTCCATGCAATCCCTGACCTCCTTAATACCCGTCACCGGGCTCACCCATCCCCCACACCCTCTCCCCTCTAAAACCCTCAGTTTGTTTCTCGGAATCCAGAGTCTCTCATGGTTGTTTCCCCCTGTGATTCCCTCCCTTCATTTTCCCCTTCCTTCTCCTAATGTCCTCCATGCTCATCTTTATGCTCTACAAATGATTGAAACCATATGATAATTGACTTTGTCTGCTCGGATGGAACTGGAGGAGATTATGCTCTTGTTTCTTTGTTTTGTTTCAAAGATAACCTACGCCCTTGCGAGCTGCATCCTCCTCCTACCACCAGCGGCTGGAGGCCTGAGGCTCCGGAAAGAGCTCATCAGGGTGGTCCTCCCCCGGTGCTTGTACCTCCTGGGGCGGGCCTGAGGTGGCAGGGGAGGGGAGGGGTGGAGGTCCTCCCAGTGCTGCCTTGGCAGCTCCCAGGAGCCAGAAGAGAAGCCTCCAGTGGAGGCTGGGGGTGGGAAGGGTCAGACGTGGTTCAGAGACTTTTAAGGCTAGGGAAGCCTAGCATCCAACTTTCAGTTGATTGGCTGGAAGTCAGTGACGCAGAGCTGAGTGGAAGGGGAGAGGTTGGAGCCAAGCACTGCGGTGTGGGGAGGGAGCCAGCCAGACGAAGATGTGAGAGGAGTTAGCACTGAGGACGGAGAATGCAGCGGCTACATTGCAGCCAAGACCAGCGGAGCCCCTGCCCTTCCATAGGCTTCCCCAGAGGACTGGAAAGGATGCTGGCTTTCCCGCCCATCTGCAGCCCGCAGGGACAGTAGGTTAGGCACTTTCACGTAATTCTTTTTTTAATGTGAAATTGACATACAATGACACGCAGAGATCCTAAGTGACCATTTGCTGTGTCTTGAACATGCAGAAACCTGTCTAGCACAGATCCCTACCAATGATGCATGTCCCCAGGGCCACCACCCCATGGAGCTCCCTCGGGCCCTTTCCCAATCAAACCCTGCTCTGCCTTGAGTTTTGAGCATTTAACTAAAATCTTTATCTTGAGATAACTATGGATTCACATGTGGTTTTTTTTTTTTTTTTTTTAAGATTTTTATTTATTTATTTGACAGACATATCACAAGTAGGCAGAGAGACAGGCAGAGAGAGAGAGGAGGAAGCAGGCTCCCTGCGGAGCAGAGAGCCTGATGCAGGTCTCCATCCCTGGATCCTGAGATCATGACCTTGAGCCGAAGGTAGAGGCTTTAACCCACTGAGCCACCCAGGCGCCCCTGCACGTGGTTTTGAGAAATAACACAGAAAGATACTCCAGGTCTTTTACACAGTTTCCTCCAGTGGTGGAATCTTTTAAAACAGTATCATGAGATCCAGTGTCACAACCAGGACGTCGACATTGATGGAGCCAGATAAAGAATACGTCCATATTGGCAAGGACCCTTCTCCTCACTCGCCTTCTCTTTATAGCCATGGCCTCCCTAACCCCTGGCAACCACTTACCTTGTCTCCATTTCTAGAATTTTGTCATCTCAAGACTGTTCTATAAATGAAATCATACAGTACGTAAGCGTTTTGGATGGGCTTTTCACGCCCCACAGCATAATTCTCTGGATGTTAACCAGATTGCTGAATATGCCAATAGTTAGGCTCTTAGAACTGCTGAGTACTCGTCTAGGGGCCACGTGGGTCTGTGGGTCCGTGCATGGGCCACGGATTATTTAACAATTCACCTGTTGAAGAACGCATGGACGGGCTTCCATTTTAGTTACTGTGAATGGAGCCGTCATAAACATGTGGATCTGTGTGAACAATCATCCTCATTTCTCTGAGATTAACGCACCGGAGCACCTCGCTGGGCTGTGTAGCATTTAAATATTTATTTTTCTTTTTTTAAGAAGCTGCCAAGCTGTTTTCTAGAATAGTCGTAGCACTTTGTGTTCCTGCCAGCCACAAACGCGAGGTCCAAGTTGTCCCTTTCTTCGGCTCCAGGCCTAGGACACCCTCAGGCCTACACCCAAGGAAGGGCCCACTCTGTTGTTTCAGGGTCCCACGGTCCTTGGCTAGTCTGCTTTCTTTGTCCCATGTTTTAGAATTTCCTTATGTTTGCTTCATACATGGGACGTCCAATTGTACGTAGTGGGAGCAGGAGAGAACGTATGTCTACCTCATCTTTCCAGAAGCAGAGGTCGTCCCACAGTGCTTGCTTAGTAGCACTTGGTTAAGTTATAGTTTGCATACAGACAAATTCTTAAATTTTAAGCGCGTTGCTGGTTAACATTTCAGATGTGTATACGCCCCATCGTGACCATCACTAATTCCCAATCCATCACTCCAGAAAGTTCTCTTGTGCCCTTCACAGTGAGGAACCACCACCTCCTAGCCAGCCGCTAGTCGGAACTTTACTCCTATAGATTAGTCTTGCCCTTTTTAAAAATTCACATAAGTGGAATCATAGACATCATTGCCGGTGGCTTCTTTTCTGCCACACAGCAGTTTCGAGATGCACCCATGCTGCTCCCCATATCAAAAGCGCATTCCTTTTTACTGCTGAGTAGCGTTAGCAAAATACGCCACAGCTGATCCATCCCTTTTAAAGTTTGTCTTAAAGGGCCATTCAGTGCCGGCAAGCTGAAGGGCTGGAAGTAAAATTCGGGCTGACAAGGCCGATGGCACTGAGGTTACAAAGGTAAAGATTACAAAGAAAAATCAGAGTTCTTTCTCACACTTTGAAGCAGGCGAATATGAAACGTGCCGCCTACTTTGCTCAAATACAGTAAATTTAGGAAATTCTATTAGGCGTCCCTGGATAGCAGCACCTTTTGAAATTCTGATGCGTTGAGAGCTTGGGCTTCTCTGTTCATACTCTCAGGATTCGCCCCATGCGCACCACCAGCAACCGGCCTGGAAGAACCGGATAAATCAGCAAAACGTGGTGCAATTACAGATAAGATTTTCACTTCATACGTGGATTTAAAAAATAGAAAAGCCCCTTCATGCTGCTTTGCTTGGAAAGCAACACGAAACACTGGAGGAAACAACGAGATGGTATGTCAGTGACCGCGATGGATTTTGTTCGCAGAGACTTCCACCCACAGTACGTGATGACAAACGTCGCTGCTCAGACAGGGACAGGATCGCACGCCCGTGGTCCCCAGCTGCAGAAGTGGTACCTGTGCTTGGTCCTGGGAGGCATTCACTGGGCCCTGGTGAAGCCCACGTTATAGGACAAGTTGCTCGGTGCCCACAAAGAAAGCAACAGCGGGGCTCTCCCTGGAAAGAGCTTGAGGACAAAGACAAATGCATGGAAAAGGAATTAAAGATTCAAGATTTTTCCACAAGCACTCTCGCTGTGAATACATCTGCGTATGGGTTGGTACCTTCTTCACAGAGGACCTGACCCAGCAATCCTGAGGTAATGATAACTAGGAGAGGTTTTTTTTTTTTTTTTTTTTTTTTTTTTCATTTTGAAGTGAGTGCGACTTAGGGCAAGTAAGTGGTGTGTCCAAGGTCACCTCAGGTGAGAGTGTGGCCCTCCCTCGGGCACCCTCGCCTGAAGCACACTTGGAGCGTGGGATGCGGATGGGAGAGGCGGGAAAGGACCGAGGGTCTCGGCTGAAGCGGACCCTTCTGGCTGGCTCGGGCGGGCTGAGGTGGATAAGAGGGGATCCCCGCCCCCCAAGAAGGAGTCGTGTGCGCCCAGCCTTTGCGGCTGGCGAGTACAGCCAGATTTCGGGGAGGGTGTCCAGGGGAGGAGTCGTGCTCGGATTTCCGGACCTACGGGGCCAGGGGAGGGAAGGAGAGATGCTGCGTTTGCAGCAGAGGAGGGCTGGCGTCAGGACGGGAAGGAGGCTGGCACCGGGTGGGAGCTGCCGAAACCGGGAGACGCATGGGGCTCTGCGTCCATGCCCGTCCATGCCCGTGTACGCTTTTAGTGTGCCTCCTCTCGCTTCTGTGCGGTTTAGGTCGCGTTCAGTCTTTTTGTTGAAAGGCAGACAGACTGTCCTGGGGGCGAGGAGGCGAGGCAGGTGCCCTCTGGCGTGAGGCCCCCGTGGATCTTGTCAGGTGTTGGGCCTCGCAGACGGCCTTTGCGGCAGGTGTCACCGGCTACTTTCCTTTGGTGTCCGTTCTTGTCCCCCTGGGTCTTCGGGATTCTCTAGAGATGTCTTCTCCAGTGAGGGCTGAGATGCGCGGTTCTTCCCGTGCTTAGGAGGAGCCCAGGGATGCGGTGGTGAGGTATGGGGCAGGAAGTCCTGCAGTCCGTGCTTGGGTCTCGGTCTTTTGCGAGTCCCTGTCCCCACAAGTGCTGCTCAGTTTCGTTCTGCTCTCCCCTCTTCAGCGGGAACGGGAAGACTACAAGGGGTCAGAGTCCGGTATTTCCCTTCCCCTAGGCCGGTGAAGCTGGGGTGAACCCCAAGGTCTTCAGGCTCTGCTTGAGGGCAGTAGAATGCTCTCAAAGTTCATTTTCAGGATGATTGCTTTTCCCTTACCCCAGCCAGCAGTGGGTTTTTTGTTTTTGATTGTTTGTTTGTTTTATTCTCTGATGTACACCCTGAGAACATGGTAGGGTTCCTAGAGGTAAAATTCCTACAAGTGCAGGACTCCCCTACAATTGGGTCCCCCAGGAATTTTTAATCTTGAAGTCTGTGTCCCTGGAGCCTCCGTGGCCTGTGATTTGACCATCACAATGTAGGTTTTCTTACTCCGCCTGGTTCTAGCCATGTGTCACCTCCTGAGCGTCAGTGCCAGGAAGCTGTGATTCTCAGCGTCCGCCTGTCTTTCTCTCCAGTTTCGGGGGCAGCAGTTTGTCCCGTGACCTTGGGTCTCTGATGGATTCAGGAATACTTTGTTCAGCTTCCTTCTTGTGGTGAGAATAGATGTAACAACTTCCAGCCTCCTTATGTGTCAGACCAGAAATGGCAGTTTTTAATCATTTTATTGTGAAACAAATGAACCAATATAGTATTCGAGAAGCTCCCTAACCCCATCACCCAGCTTCAGTAATTATCAATGTGTTCCCAAGCCTGCTTTGTCTCTCCCAACCCCTTTCCAAATCCTTGAATTATATTCCAGGATTGCACCATTTCAGAAATGTCATTATGTGTCTCTAAGCTATAAGGAATACTGAAAAAAATCGGAGACCATTTCCACAGCTAAAAATCCCCGCTCATCGTGCCCTAATATCTTCAAGTATTGTCATGCAAATTTTCCCGATTACTTCATATTTTAAAATTTATGTGGGTTAGTATCCAAACTAAGTTGAGCCTCTTTTAAAAAATTGTAGACTTTATTTTTGTTTATCTCTGCTTTTCCCTCCTCTCCCTCTTTCTGGAACTTGAAACCGATATTAGCAATACCCCTCCCCCTCCAACACACAGAGTCATGTGACATGAGCTTGGTCATTATTTCACAAAAGGAGAACAAATTTGCATGCACACATCTACATCTTGGTTTTCTCACTTAGCAACACACTTGGTACATTAGCTACCAGCTGCTGGAGATTTAGCTCAATCTTTTAAAAAAGCTGCATAATATTTCAAGACAAATATGGACCAGAACTTACTTAATTGCCCATTTATTAATAAGCATCAGGATAAACATTGCAAAAGCATCTCTTTACATGATTTGTACCTAGAGGTGATGTAATTTTTAAAGCATAGGCACTACTGGGCACAGCATAAACGCAGGTGGCATTTTTTATGTCTTTGGTAGAGTATAACTTACATACCGTCAATTGCACCTACTCAAATTTACAACCTGATACGGCTTGATCTTCCTACACGACACCCATGAGACCATCAACACAATCAAAGTAGAACATGTCCTGACCCCCAAAAGTTTCCTTGGGTTTTCCTGTAATCCCTTCCACCCTCTTTGTCCTTAGTGTCTCCCTCCTGTCTTCAGACAACTCTGATCTACGTCCGGTCACGACAAAATGTGTTCATTTTCTAGAATTTTACATGAATGGCATCATACAGTATTCACTCTTTGGTATGTGGCTTCTGTCACTCAGCATAATTCCTTTGAGATTCATCCACTTTGCTGTATGTACCCGTAGACCATCCTTCTATATTGCTCAGTAGTATTCCACTGTGTGGTTAAGCTGTTGTCTGTCTCCCCATTCATCTTCCGAACGCTGAGTTCAGGTTTGGGGATGTTACAAATAAAGCAGCTGTGAATGCTAATCATCCAGTTGTTGTTTTGTCTATGCTAGGGCTTTTGCAATTTCCATATAATTTTAGAATAAACTTTTCAATTTCTACCCCCCCAAAAATGCCTGCTAGAATTTTAGCGGGGATTGTGTTGAATCTACAGATTGGTTTGGAGGAGTTACAACTTGATGATACTGAGTTCTCCACCCATGGGTGAGGTGCATCTCTCTGCTATGTGGGTCTCTAATGTCCTCCACTTTTACGGCTTTCAGTGTGAGGGTCTTGAACTCTTGTGTCAGATTTATTCCTCAGTATTTCATGCCTTTGATGCTGTTGTTGGTTACCTATCATGGTAATTTTCAAGTGCCCTATTATATATGTGTAATTAGAGTCTGCAAAGAAGACTAGAACGAGGGAAAAATGTTGCATTCCACAAATCTTAGCATGTTGTATTTCCAGATGGTTTCAAAATACTATGTTTTTGTTTTTAAAATACTATTTTAAAATGTCTACTTATCATGGTTTCTTATTAACATTACAATCAATTTTTAAGATTAATCTGTATCCCATATATTAATTATTTCATATACATTTTATACAATGTGCATTTTGTAGACTAATTGTATCCTGTAATCTTACAAAACTCACTTGTCAATTACAGTATTCTATAACATTATGTACATAGATTATCATGTTGTTCATAATTAAGGATAACTTTTACATCTTTGTTTCCAATTTAGATCACTTCCATTTATTCTTGCACTGACTAGAACTTTCACAACAATGTTGAATAAAAGTGGTGAGTTCTTTCTTCCACTATTAAGTATTGTTTATCAGATTGAGGAAGTTCCTTCTTTTCCTAGACTATTGAAAATTTTTTAAGAAAGGAATACATGTTAGATTTTGTCACATACTGTTTCTGCATCTACTGAGACAATCATATGGTGGTTTTTTTTTAAATAGTATGATAATGTATTGAATTATATTCATTGATTTTCCATTGTTAACTCAATATTGCATTTCTGGGATAAAAACTCCACTTCTCATAATACTTTATTTTTTTGCATATGTGTTCATTAGAGGTATTAGTGTATCGTTTTCTTTTCTTGGTATAGTTTTAGCTGCATGGAAAAGCTAAATTCATAGAACAAATTAGGGATTAGTCTTTCCTACATAATTTTCTGGAACAGTTTTATAAAATTCGTGTTATATTTTCCTGAAATGATTGGTTGATCATCATTGATGTCATTTGGGCCTAGGGTTTTTCTTTTTCCTTTATTTTTAAAAAAATATTTAATTGAAGCATAGTCAACACATAATGTTGCATTAGTTTTGGGCGTACAACAGAGTGATTCACCACTTTCTAAGTTGTACCATGCTCTCCACAATTATCACCATCGCCATACGACACTACTGCGATTCCATTGACACTATACCATAATTCCCATGACTTACTCCATAACTGAAAGCCTGTATCCCCCACCTCCTTCACCCATTTTTTCCAACCTCCACCCATTTTCCCTCTGGCAACCAGTTTATACTCTGTATTTACGGTGTCTATTTCTCCTTTTTAAATATGTTTGTTTATTTGTTTTAGTTTTTTAGATTCCATATATAAGTGAAACATATGGCATTTCTCTGGCAGATTTTTAATTACAAATAACTACAAATATGACTTCTCAGTGGGCTTTGATAATTTTTAGACTTTTCAAGAAATTTATCCATTTCATCTCAGTGTTAAATGTACTGGAATAAAGTTGTTTATACTGTTTCCTTTTTTTTTAAATATCTGTAAAATATGTTGTGGTGCCATTTATTACAAGCCTGCTATTGGTAATTTTTGTCTGCTCTTTTTTTTTTTTTTTCCTGATCAACCTGGTTAAGCATTTATCAATTTTATTAATTTTCATGAATAACCAGCTTTTGGGTTCATTGATTTCCTCTTTCAATTTCCTTTTTTATATTTCATTGGCTTCCACTCTGATCTGCATTATTTATTTTCTTCTGCTCTCTTTGGGTTTGAGTTGCTCTATTTTTAAAATTTTATGAAGGTAGAACCTGCAGCCATATATTGTGGTTTTTCTTCTCTTCTAATGTAGACATTCAGGACTACAAATTTCCCTCAAATTGTAGCATTGGCTGCATTCCACAAATATTCGCGTGTTGTATTTCCAGATCGTTTCAAAATACTATGTTTTTATTTTTAAAATACTATTTTAAAATACTTCTAATTTTTAAATTTCTTCTTTAATCCACTGGTTATTTGAAGAAATGTTATTTAGTTTCCAAATATTTAGAATATATTTAATACCACTGTAGTAAAATAATATAGTTTGCATAAACTGAATCCCTTAACATGTATTAAGACTTTTTTTTTTATATCTCAGAATTTGCTTAATGTTGGTAAACTTTCTGTGCGTCCTTGTAAAGGATGTGTGTTCTGTTAATGTTGGATGCAGTATTCTTAAATTTTTGATTATGTCAATCTGGTTGATAACAGTCTCTATGATAATATACTTTCTTCAACTCTGCTGCATATTAACAATCTACTTTAAATATAAAGACGGGAATAAGTTAAAAGGATTAGGGTAGTAAAAGGTATATTTATACTGATTATAAGAAGACTGAATTGGCTATATTAAAATCAAAATTTTTTTATAAAGATTTTTATTTATTTATTTGACAGGCAAAGATTACAAGTAGGCAGAGAGGCAGGCAGAGAGAGAGAGGAGGAAGCAGGCTCCCTGCTGAGCAGAGAGCCCGATGCGGGGCTGAATCCCAGGACCCTGGGATCATGACCTGAGCAGAGGCTTTAACCCACTGAGCCACCCAGGCGCCCCTAAAATCAAAATTAATTTTAGATTTCCTTACTGATTTTCTCTCTCTTTGTTCTTGTAGTGATTGGAAAGGAAAGTTGAAATCTCTGACAGGTTTGATTTTTTCTATTTCTCTTCCTAGTTCTGTCAGTTTTTGCTTCATATATTTTGAAACTCTCTTATTAGGTACATAAATGTTTAAGACTGTTATGTACTCTTGATGAAGTAATCCCTATATCATTTTGATATAACTTTATTTCTAAAAATGTTCTTTGCTCTGCAATCTACTTTGTTGGAAGTTTTTTAAAGATTGGCCATTATTTCTTCAAATGTTTTTTTCTATCTCTTCCTCTTTCTATTCTTCTTTGCAGACTTCAATTGCACATATATAATAGGGCACTTGAAAATTTCCAGTAGCTCACTGATTATTAAATTTTGCAGACTTCTTTGCTCTGTTTTATTTTGGATAGTTTTGATCGCCATGTCTTCCCCCACTCTTTCTTCTGCAGTGTCTAATCTGCCACTAATGCAGTCTGGTGGCTCATTGCAGGCCAGGCATTGGGGCTTGGTCAACAAGGTGGGCAGGTGGGAAAACTGCTTGCAAAACTGAGCAGCAAGATGGACAAGAATGGGGCTGATCCATGACCAGGTGGGCTGAGGAGAGCCACGAGCAGGGATCTGAGCAACGCAGCATGTACACAGACAGACCAACCCGTGAGTGACAGGTTAGCATCAGAAATACCAGAGAAGGAAAAAGAAAGACTGGAGACTCCCCCAACATATGGGGGGCCATGTCCTGAGTGATTTATCTGCTGCAAGTCCACTTCCTTGGCCAGACTGACTTGTGAGGGCACAGACAGGTATTTGTCCTACCCGTGCCAAGTGCTTGGTCCAGAAAACTGCTCAGAATATATTTTTAAATAATTGGAAGAATCAGACCTGTGGATTGCCAAAGACCTAAGAGCTGGGTTTAGGGCAAAAAGCCCTTGACATAGGCATTGGGGTTTGGGATTTTGTGACCTGGAAGCAAAGAGACAGATCAGCTCTTGCCTCGAAGAATTTCCCTCCAACTATGGCTTTCTGGCAATTGTTATATTTTTACAGAATGAGGGGGGCATACATGCAGCATAGTTGTAATTATGCCCACAATGTATAATAGCTACCCAACCGATCCTATATAACTGGATTATGTTTATAATTGGAGTAAATTGTAATTTTAAGTAAAATAAAAATTGGGGTTCTACAAAACATCTCAAATATCTAATTACCAAGAAGCAGTTTGCATAAAACGTTCTAATCTATTATTAACCACAAGCACATTTTCAAAGTGTAACTATTGTAGTTGCTCTGACATGATATTTCATGTCCTTTGCAAAGGCTATTAAAGCACTTTTAACAATGTTTAGCGATGCTGGAGGCTACTGCTTATAGGAAGTCTGAAAAGTGAAGCCATAACAAGATGTGGAGTTCTCAAAACTGTCAAGGTCATCAAAAACAAGGGACATCTGAGGGAGCTGCTGCACTCAAGACAAGCCTGAGGAGACAAGACAATTAAACATCCTGTGGGAGCCTGGAATGGAAAAAAGACGTTAGGTGAAACCAAAGGAAATCTGAATAAGGTAGGGAAATAAGTTAATAGTAATATATCAATATTGGTTGGTTAACCATAACAAATGGGCCAGAATTCTATGAGATGTTACTCATCAGGGACACGGATACGAGGTATATGGTAACTGCCTGTCCCGTCTTCCCAGTTTTTCTATAAATCTAAAACTGTCCTAAGACTAAAATCTATTTGACCTAGAGAAAATGAGTAAGAGCCTGTGGAGGTCCAGACCCCATGTGCAGCTGCACCGAAGCATGTTGGTTGGCTACTCCCATCACGTAGTACCTGCAGAGCATGAGCTCCGTTCTCATGGGGCAATGCAGCCATGCAAATGCTAACGTAGGCACTAAGTCACTCTCGTTTTATTTTGCTCAGTCCTTCAGGCATATGTACACGTGTATGGGCATTCACAGTCACCAACATTCAAGTTCAATTATTCATATTTGCCAAATTTTTAAGTTTGCTCGTAATTAGTTGAGCGAGCGCTCTTGAATGTGCTCTGTAAAGTGCAGGAGGCCTCTTGTTTCTGTGTAAAGCCATTTTTACTGGGACAAGTGCAGAGAGAAGACCAGAATACTCCAGGGAAAAGTGATGTTTAAGCTTTTCTCGCTGTCTTCAAATCACTTATGTCCCGTTGGTGAAAATTTATTGTCACACCAAAATGTTTCATTTGTATAGAGCATAAAACCTGAGAAGGACAGTGGTGTTGTTGGTACAGCTGAGAGAACAGTACTGTTCCATCTCTTCCTTGAATTAAAAAAATTTTTTAATCAAATGATTATCCCGTTGAAGATAGTGACATTTAATCTGAATATTCAAACTCTGCTCCCAGTATAATTTGAGAGGTCCTTACAATATACAAATTGGGGCCCACAGAGTGTCTTTTTTTTTTTCTTCCAATTTACATTTTAGGTAGACATACAGTGCAGTTTTGGTTTCTGGAGTAGAATCCAGTGATTTCTCACTCACATACAACACCCGGCGCCTATCGTAACAAGTGCCTCCTTAACGCCCGTCACCCATCCAGGCCCTCCCCCGTCCACCTCTCTCCGGCAACCCTCAGTTTGTTCTCCATCATTAAGAGTCTCCCATGGCTTCTTTCCATCTCTCCTTTTTTTCTTTTTCCTTTTCCCGTATGTTCATCTGTTTTCTTAAATCCCACGTATAAGCCAGATCATAGGGTATTTGTCTTGCTCCGACTTATTTCACCTAGCATAATACTCTCTAGTTCCATCCATGTTGTTGCAAAAGGCAAGATTTCACTCTTTTTGATGGCGGAGTGAGACCCCATGGTGTACATATACCAACCACATTGTCTTTATCCATTTGTCTGTCGTTGGACAACTGAACTCTCCCGATAGTTTGGCTATTGTTGATAATGCTGTTATTTTCTACTGCATGATGCTGTGTGACCATTCAGCCCTCTGGGAGAACAGGGCATCTGCAGAGCTGTCAGCAAGCCCCCTGAGCCTGTAGGAGTGATCACTTGCGCTGGGCAGAAATAGGACTCGGTAAGGTTTAAGCAGAAAGCTTAACATAGTATCAGTGGTTATGATAATCAAGTCATTTTCTGAGCCATTACATGGGTCAGGCTCCACATCAAATGCCTCAGATGCTGGCTCTCTCCTTAATCTTCCACAGCGCCATGTGGGCCAGCAGACCCTCCCATTGCATTTGTTACACAGATGCTGAAACCCGTGGGCAGGTGGCTTCAGTGTCTTGCTGGGGCCCCTTGGCTCGTAGGTAGTAGAGTGGGGATCATTAGTTAGAGCAGAGTGTTTGCTAGGAGAGCTAAATCCCAAGACCCAGGATAGCTGCAGAGCTGGACAGGTATTACCAACTAGTCTCTAGAACTAGCAAACTTCTAGAAAAGCGAAAACAGTAAAATGAACACCCACATACCCTTCCCCTGGGTTTGTCCCTGGATTTGACATTTGTTGATGCCTTGTCTCGTTGTGTGTGTGTCTCTCTCTCTCGGCATGTAACAGTTTTTGTTGGACTACTTGGGAATAAATTTCAGACATCATCAGACTTCACTCCAAAATTTATCAACACCATCTCCTAAAAATGAGGACCTCCAGTAAAGGACATAGTGGATCAATTCTTCCAAAAGGGATAATGAAGCCGAAATGAGCATGGCAGCATCCCACGTCTTTTGGAAAATGTCTGGTCTCCTGAACTGCTGTGTCAGGTCCTCCCAACCCAGTTTGAATAATCACATCTGTGTCCTACCATTATTCCCTGTGTGCAGCTGACCACTTACCTTTGTTCGAAAACACCAGCAACTTGATGCTGCTGAACCAGCATTCCCTTCTCTGCCCCTCTAAATCCTGCTCCCTCTTTGAGGCCCAGATAACACCATCCCTCCCCATGGCACGTCCCCTAATGCCCCAGTCTGTGGGGCAGCAGCAGCTGTCTGTAGTCGATAACCCTCCGAGTGCTTGGCTTTGCTTTGGGGTAGCTGTCTTCCTGCCTTTCTCACTGGGCAGCAAGCTCCTTGCAAGCCATGGGGGGAACAAGTCATCTTTGAATCCCCCAACAGTGGGACATGGAGACTTGTACAGTGTAGGTGCTGGATAAGCACTCACGGAATAGGATGGATCTATTTGCTAAAGAAAAACAACACATTGCAACCACTTCAGAGGTCAGACACTAGAAATGTTCCTTTTTTCGTACAAGAGATAATTATTTGAATTAATTCACAGTAACCAACACAAGAAAACCCAGAGCAAAACTAGAGTGGTCTCCCTCTCTCAGATGGCAGCACTTAAGCTTGGAAGTGCTTTCGCTTCTTCTCAACACCATGCTAATGAACAGAGCTGGCCCCGTTACAGAGTCATCCAGCGACTACGCAGCAGGTCGTTCTATCCTGTTTACACCGGGGATCTTACACCACGCAAGGAAAGATGAAATGCTATTAGAAAGGAAATTGTGATTGACAAAACCACAGAAAGGGGAAACATGGCTTTCTTCAAAAGTGCGTGGAGCCTCAAAAGACTGCCGCAAAAAGGAGCTTGTTAACCGCAGAGAGTTCAACAGTGACATTATTATACCCCACTGCCAAAGTTTTGCAGAAAAAGGCAGTAAATGAAGCAGTTGAGATGAACAGAGCCTATTTAGAAGGGGGGAAATACATTGTATTTCTGAATGCAACAGCTGCATGTAAGTGTAACGAGATCCTGGCTCAAATTATAGCTTTGGAGTCTGTCCCCCTTCGCGGGGTCCAATCTGCTCTCGGGAGCCCTGGCAGAGGCTGCTGGTGCGCGCCTCAAGGATGCTCTGGCTCCGCAGCACGGGCGCCGCCAGCTGTGCACCGCGCAGCTGCCGCCTGGGGACTTCAGGTCAGGGCGCGCGGACCGCGGCGACTTCGCGGACGAGCTGCGGGAGTGGCCCAGGCCCCGCGGAGCCAGCCGGCCCACATGACCCGTGCTGCGTGGCTGGGCGGCCGCGCTTCTGTTCCTGAAACACGTCCACCGTCTGGTCCCCCTCAACTAGGGCCAGGTCGGAAGGGCCTTGAGCAACCGCATAGGCGACCCGAAAGACCCAGCACCTTGCTGTTGCCCCGGTCCTTAGCATTCATCCTCCAACGGGGCCGAGGGTCAGGGCCTGGGGCGGGGTGGGAGAAGCCCCGGGAGCCGCCATCCCTCCCCGGACCGGGACACACACGAGAGTCCGCGTGGAATGAGCTCCGAGCCCGCGATGGCGCCCTCTCCGCACGCCCAGACGCGTGACCCTCCCCAAAGGGACGGTGAACCGCCCTGAGTGGCCCATGCGGCCAGGCCTTTTGTCCTTCGTTCCCTCCTGCGTTGTCCCCCAGGACAACGACGCAGGGTAGTGCAAGGAAGAACCACGTGGTAGACAGGTGGTTCCGCTCAGCGTCCCCTCCGTGGGGCGTCACACCCTGCCGCCCCCCGCCCCCCGCCCCCCGGCCCCCGGGGTTCTTTGAAGTCAGTTCAACCCCTTTGCCTGGCGACAGGCTGGGCCCCCTCCTTGGTCCCAGGACTGAGCATCTGACCCAAACTGGCACCCAGAGCCCTCTGAGCCACGGTGACTGGTCGGGAGATGGGCACATGACCAGAGCAGGCCGGCCAGAGCCCTCCTGGAGAGGCCCGTTCTCTTCTGTGTGGGCAAAGGCTGCAGGGGCAGGTAGGCTTGGCCAGAAATAGGTCACTCCAGAGCCCTGGGGACAGCTGGAAAGGAGCCAAGCAGGCCAGGCTGCATCAAAAAGAAAAAGGCGAGGCTCCATGACTTTGTTTTCCTAACGCCTAAAGAGCATTTAGCCCTTGGATTTTCCAAGGACATGACCCAAATAATTTGCAGCTTCAGTGTGATTGAACTGGGCTTCTGTTGTTTAATTATTTGCTACCTAGTCTGTGCCCTCTTCTAGGGTGGGAGTTCCTTGAAATCAGGGACTTTGCCGTACTCAAGGTTTTTCGCAGCTTCTAGGATATTTCTTACACACAGTGCAGGTGCTCACTGCCTTTGGGAGAGAAACTAACCTCAAAGGAGAGCTGGGGGTATGGCACTCCTAGGGCTCATATTAGGAGTTTTGGACCTAAGGTGTGAGTTAAGATAGCTGCAAAGGGGTAGCCACCCACAGCACTCCTGCTCGCCTCTGCGCCCGATAGGGAGCTGGGCTGTCTGCAGTGCAGGTGCGGGGCCCTTCAGCCAGGACTGAGACGGGGAAGACTTATTCCCAGAAGAGCAGCCTGGAGGTCTTGAGCCTTTGATTATGGTGATGGTGCATGTCTGAGGAGCCCAGAACCGTCAGGCCCCACACTAGTCTGAGAAGCAGAGATGCTCCCTGTCCAGTCAGAGGGATCGTCATAACCAAAACTCCTCGGGCCTTGAATTTGGGTTGTGGGGCAGCAGTCGCAAGAACTATGATGTCGGTGACTGAAAACAACAGAATCTTGCTACCTCATGGTTCTGGAAGCCAGAAGTCCAGAATCAAGATGTTAGCAAGACTGCTCCCTCCTAAAGCTCTAGGAGGGAATCCATTCCTTGCCTCTTCCAGTTTCTCGTCCTTCTCAGATGGTGGCTGCAACATTCCAAATTCTGCTTCTGTGATCTCACTGCTCTTCCCCACTTCCTAGTGTGTGGAAACTCCCTCTGCCTCACAGGGATACATACGGCGGCGTTTAGAGCTCACTGCAGATAACCCAGGATCAATTCCTCATCTCGCCATGCTTCATTTAATCACATCTTTTGCCTTTTAAGGGACAGTCACAGATTGTGGGGATACGATGTGGGTATCTTTGGGAGGTCATCTTTCAGTCTACCAGGGATGAAAAGGAAGGGCCTGGAGGACCGTGGATTGCCCAGCTTGCAGCACAGAAGGAAATCAGCAGGCGAACAGGGAGGAAGTATGCAGACCCAGCCATCAAATGTGCAGTGAGACCCCTGGGGACCCCAAGGGGATGAGAATGTCCAGGACTTACACCTGCCTTCCCAGGCTCAGAGTTCACAGCTGCCTTCTGCCCCTAAGTCCACAGGATGGCTAGTGGAGTCGGGGTCACTCACTTGTGCCCACCGTTGAAAGGGTTGAGCTGGTGGTCTAGTGGGAGGCATCAAAGCACAGAGGAAGGTGTGGGTGTGTGGTTGGGAGACCAGCTGCTGGCGGGTGGGGGGAGAGTGGGTCTAGACCCAGCGGGTCCTGTAGCTGCCTCCTAGCTCTAGAAGTATACAGACACTTGACACAGAGCAGGGTGTCAGCAAATGTCTGTCCTCCCCAGCCCTGGTGTGAGCATCCCAGGAGGCAGAGTGAAAAGGTGATCCAGGGAATTCTGGGCAACGTCCATGTCTAACCACAAATGACATTCTTCTTCCCCCGAAAACAGAGGAAGTTTCATCTCTGCCTTCCCTTTTCTGTTCTCAGTGGGCCAGAGAGCACGGGTTGGTGACAGAGTTGCAGGACAGAGGAGACCAGTGATGGGGCCTCTCAGTACAGGAGGCCAATCATAGTGGTTTCAATTCTGGCTGCTCCACTGACTAGTGCTCTAACCGTGGGCAAATGACTTAGCCTACTTTAGTGGTGAAAAATTACCCAAATGTGGTTTTATGTTTTATTCTTTATACCATACAATTTTTAGCTCTAAGAAGAAAACAAGCAAATCGATGTTTTCTGCAGGTGAAGCCTTGATCATACACCTGGCAAAGGAACATGCGAAAGGGTAGTCTTCTCACACTGTTGGTGAGAATGTGAACTGGAGTGGTCACTCTGGGAAACAGTCTGGAGGGTCCTCAGAAAGTTAAAAGTCAAGCTACCCTATGATGCAGCAACTGCACTACTGGGTATTTATCCAAAGGACACAAACAGTGATTCGAAGGGGCACATACACCCCAATGTTTATGACAGCCATGTCCACCATAGCCAAACTGTGGGAAGAGTCCAGACAACCACTGACTGATGAGCGGATAAAGAAGATGTGGTGTAGGTATATGCAGTGGACTATGACTTGGCCATCAAAATGAATGAAATCTTGCCATTTGCAATGATGTGGGTGGAATTAAAGGGTATTATGCTAAATGAAATGAGCCAGTCCTATAAAGGCAAATGTCCTATGATTTCACTCATATTGGAATTTAAGAAACAAAGCAGATGAACGTAGGGAAAGGGAAGGAAGAATAAAGTAAGATGAAATCAGAGAGGGAGACGAACTCTAGGAAATAAATGGAATTGTTGGGGAGGTGGGCGGTGGGGTAACTGGCAGATGGGCGTGAGGGAAGGCGTGCGGTGTATCGACACGGGGTGTCGTATATAACTAACGAGTCACTGAACTCTACCCCGGAAACTAAGAATACACTAATGTTAACTAATTGTTTTTAAATTTAAAAAATGGTTTTACTTGAAACAGAAAAAAGGCATGTGATTCCAGAACTAAGCATGGGGCCCAGTGGATCTGCCAGGCTCCAGGGGCAACTTTGCAACAAATTCCTCTTTTAAGAAGCCACGAAGAACATAATCTAAAAGTGAGATCTAAGAAAACCTCATTAACTCAGATGTTTCCATTCTCAATGTGTGATCACTTGAATTTTACCTCTGTAATGAAGAGCTTGCAAGGCAAACTAAGAATATAAATAAGATTAGAGGCATCATTTAAACCACTCAAGAGAACCGTGTTTTCATGAATTCATTTACATACCAACTTGATGGGCTAATTAAAATGTCTTCTAATTAATGAAGTCACCTACTGTACATTAGCCTGATAAAATAAATTTACTTGAAAATAAGTTAATTTTATGTTTCTTAAAATAGCGACTTTGGTGTAAATCCATGAAGTTTGGTGTTTAGGCAAGAAACTCAAATCACCTCTAATATTTCCTCTTTAATGTTTTCATTTTTTTTTTTTTTTTAGACATTTTGTATAGACATGCTTTGGTTCTTGTTTTTAGGTCAGTTTTATTAAACAGTTGATGGACATTTGGGTTTTCTATAGTTCTTGGCTCTTATGCATAAAGCTGTTATAAATACCCAAGTATATATACTTGTGTGGACATATGTTTTAATTTCTTTTAGGTAAATAAGTAAGAGTGGACAAAAATGTTTGTACCATTTTGCATTTCTACCAGCAATATGCAAGAGCTACATTTCTCCACATCCTCACAATCACTGTAATTTCAGGCTTTTTACATTTTATCTATTCTTGTAGGTATAGAGGCATATTTCATCATAGTTTTAGTTTGCAGTTCCCTAATACTAATGTGATTGAGCATCCTTTTGTGTACTAATATGCCTTTCAAATATCTTCTTTGGTAAAGTGTCCAATTCTTTTCTTTTTTATTTGGATTGTTTATTTTCTAATCACTGTATCATAAGAACTCTTTATACATGGGGCGCCTGGGTGGTTCAGTGGTTAAGCCTCTGCCTTTGGCTCAGGTCATGATCTCAGGGTCCTGGGATCAAGCCCCGTATGGGGCTCTCTGCTCAGTGGGGAGCCTGCTTTTCCCTCTCTCTCTGCCTGCTTCTCTGCCTACTTGTGATCTTTGTCAGTCAAATAAATAAATAGAATCTTTTAAAAAAAATTCTTTATATATTCTGATTCATGTTTTGCAAATAGTTTCTCCCAACCTAAAACTTCTGTTTTCATTTTCTTAAGTGTCTTTTCAAGACCAAACATTTTAAATTCCAGTAAAATCTAAATCACACATATTTTAAAAGTTGGTGGTTTTTGTGTCCTAGTGAAGAAATGTTCCCTAAGCAAAGATCACTGAGAATTCTTTAAAATATTTTATTCCAGAAGCTTTATTACTTAAGGTACAATTATATCTATTTTTGTTACTTTTTATTATATGATATAAAAGAACTTTCTCTCTTTGCTTATGGCAATCTAATTGTTCTGGTATTATACATCAAAAGGATTATCTTTTCCCTTGTTGAATTGCCTTGGCAAATTTTTATGTGTTTATTTTCTGAACTCTCTCTTCTGTTCCACTGATCTAAATGTCTATCTTTTGCTAATGCCACACTGTCTTATTTACTATAACTTTAGAGCAAATTTTGATATCAGGTGTAGTATGTTCCTCAATTTGGTTTTGCTTTATAAATTTTTTTTGGTTAATTTTGGAATTCGCTTGTCCATTTCTTTAAAAAAATTAGTACTGCCTTGCATTAGAGATAAGTTTGAAGGAAACTCACATATTAATATTGAATCTTTTGGCCCATGAACATGGCATATTGCTCCCATTATGTCGTCTTGATGAGTTAACCCTTTATCATTATGACATGCTTCTTTTTAAAGCAAGTCTCAAAAGTATCAGATTGATTTCATGTCACTTAACTGTATCCCAAAACAAAGCCAAAATATGCATATAGAAATAAAACAAAAATCAGCACCTAACAACATAAAATTTAGCTGAATGGGCATCCAGCTAAAAATCACCATGCATGCAAAGAAGCAAGAAAATGCAGTCATAACCAGAACAAAAATTGGTGAGCAGTAACAGATGCAAAATGACAAAGATGATAGAATTAGTAAACATTGATGTTAAAACAGCTGTTGTAAACATTCCCTCTTGGTTCCAGAAGGTGGAGGAAACATGAACACAACACGGAGGGTGGAAAATATCAAAAGACCCAGATCAAACGTCAGAGATAGAAAACATTACCTGAAATGAAAAATGCACTGGAAGAGATTGTCAAGGGGTTAGACTAGAGAAGAAAAGATCACTGAACTTGAAAGCCACAGCTCCCACTGTCTGCAGTCAGCATTGTTAACATGTACTTTCCTGGGTAGCAACCTAATCAACCAGCATGCAAGACTTGCGTACAATTTCTTTTGTCTTGTACTCTTACAGTAACATTTCCAACTTTGGTCCCCTTCAGTGAGATTGTTTCATATATTTGTGTATAATTAGATTCATTTATCACATTCTACATTCCATCCTGGGATTCTCTGATATCCTAAGTGGTTTATTTTTTAAATGAAAATTTGGCATTCATATTCTATAAAGTTCTACGGGTTTTGACAAATATATAATAACATGACAAATGCTTTACAGTGTCATGCAGAATCACTTCACCACCCTATGGTGCTTCATCCACCCAACCTTCCCCCTCTACCCCCTAAACTCCTAGCAATTCCTGATCTCAGTACTATGTCCCAGTTTTGCCTTTTCCGGAATGTCATATAATTGGTATGATATAGTGTGTAGCCTTTTCAGACTAACTTCCTTCACTAGGCAAAATGAACTTAGGATTCATTCACACCTTTTGGTGGCTTATTAACTTATTTCTTCTTATTGCTCTGTACTATATTTTATTGTATTAAAGTTTTTATTATGGTAAAATACATATAGCATATTATTTGCCATCACTGTTTAGTAATTTTAATTATGTTATGTTTGTCACCATACCATGCATCATTAGGTTTTTGATGCAGTGTTCCATGATGCATTGTGTATAACACCCAATGCTCCATGCAATCCGTGCCCTCCTCAACACCCTTCACCAGGCTCACCCATCCCCCCACTCCCTCCCCACCAAAACACTCAGTTTGATTCCTGGAGTCCATATTCTCTCATGGTTCATCCCCCTCTGATTTCTCCCTCTTCATTTCCCCCTTCTTCTCCTAATGACCTCCATTCTATTCCCTATGTTCTGCAAATAAGTGAAAACATGTTTATTGTCTTCTCTGTTTGACTTATTTCCCTTAGCATAATCTCCTCCAGTTCCATCCATGTTGATACAAATGTTTGGTATTCATCCTATCTGATGGCTGAGTAATATTCCACTGTATATATGGACCATATCTTCTTTATCCATTCATCTGTTGAAGGGCATCTTGGCTCCTTCCATACTTTGGTTATTGTGAACATTGCTGCTATGAACATTGGGGTACATGTGATTCTTTTCACTACATCTATATCTTTGGGGTCATGTTGCCTGATTTCAAGCTATATTACAAAGCTGTGATCACCAAGACAGCATGGTACTGGCACATAAACACATGGATCAATAGAACAGAATAGAGGGCTGAGATATGGACCATAAACTCTACAGTCAACTAATCTTCGACAAAGCAGGAAAAAAATATCCAATGGAAAAGAGGACAGTCTTTTTAATAAATAGTGCTTGGAAATTGGACTGCTATATACAGAAGAATGAAACTCTTCTCTTATACCATACACAAAGATAAACTCTGAAAGGATGAAAGACCTCAATGTGAGCCAGAAATCCATCAAAATCTTAGAGGACAACATAGGCAGTAACATCTTCAACATCAGGCACAGCAACTTCTTTCAAAATGCATCTCCAAAGATAAAGGAAACAAAAGCAAAAATTAACTTCTAGGACTTTAAGATAAAAATCTTCTGCATAGCAAAGGAAACAGTCAACAAAACAAGGAGACAGTCCATGGAATGGAAGAATGTATTGGGAAATGACACTACAGATAAAGGGCTGGTATCCAAGATCTATAAAGAACTTCTCAAACTCAACACCCAAAAATCAATAATTCATGTCAAAAAATGCGCAGAAGACATGAAGAGACACTTCGCTATAGAAGAGATACAAATGACCAAGAGACACATAAAAAAAATGTTCATCATCACTAGCCGTCAGGGAAATTCAAATCAAAGCCACATTGAGATACCACTTTACATCAGTTAGAATGGCAAAAACTGACAAGACAAGAAACAGTGAATGTTGGAGAGGTTGTGGAGAAAGGGGAACCCTTCTACAGTGTTGGTGGGAAAGCAAGGTGGTACAGCTACTTTGGAAAACAGAGTGGAGTTTCCTGAAAAAGATAAAAATGGAGCTACCCTATGACCCAGCAGTTGCGCTACTGGGTATCTGTACTATTTTTAAAAGCCCAAGTTTCTTTGAACTGGGACAGACACATATACATATATCTAGAAAACAATAGTACATTCTTATTTCAAAATACGTTACCACCATTCATCTGATTGCTCAGGCAGGAAACTGAGAGCCTTTTGGCACCTTCTTCATCCCTCTTCACATTCAATGGAACATCAATTCTTTTGAATTCCACCCCCAACATATATCTTGGCTGCATTGATTTTTTCCTCCATTTCTACTCCTATTATCCCATCCACAGAACCATTCCCTCCCACCTGGACTACTTTAATAAATTTCTAATTATTATCCCCACCTCTCCTCCTAACAATTCTCCAGTTGGCAGCTAGGACCACAACTGGATGTTATACCCCTGCTTAAGATCCCCCAAAGTCTCCCAAATTTATTGAAATGAAGTCCAACACCTTAACAGAGCAGCAGATCTCTGCAGACTGAGATCCTGTCCACTCTCAAAGCTCAGTGGCCACCCCTCCCTCTCTTGCTCACAACTCAGCGCTGGTCTTTCAGCTGCAACAACAAACTCCCTCTCAATGCCAGAGCACTTCCATACACTGTGCCCCATGTAAGAATGCTCCTTGCCCAGCTGTCTGCACTGCTAACTTCTTGTCCTTCCAGTTTTCCTTTTGAAGTCACCTCAACAGAGAGGTCTTCCTTGCTCACTGGGTCTAAAAATGTATTCCTCTAGTTATTTTTGCTCTTAGCCTGTATCACAAATTTTAATTATATATATATATTTTGTTTGTCTTCCTTACTGTCTTGTAAAAGCCATGAGGCAAGTTCACATGAGTTTTGTTTACCTAGACTCCAGCATGGAGAGGTATGGCTGGCACTGTAGTTGCTCAAGAAATATGTGTTGAATTAATGGATGGATGAGCTGTAGTGATGAGAGAAAGAACTCAGGCCAACCCAGCTTTAAGTTCTCACTCTTATTCTTAGGGATCTTGGACACATTCTGTAAGATTTCTGATTGACAATTTCTTAATCTATTAAGTAAATATAATATTTGTTTCCTGGTAAACTTAGAGACAGGATGGAAATGAGAAGTATGATAGAGATAAGCTACTACCTGGCTATATTATAGAAATTTAACAGATACTAGTTAAAGAATCAGACCCAGAAACACAGAGAACAAACTGGTGCTTGTCAGAAGGGCGAGGGAAAGGGAGATGGAAAAATTGGTGAAGGGCATGGTGGGAGATCCAACTTTCCAGTTATGGAGTGAATAATGCACAGGAATAAAAGGTACAGCACAGAGAATATAGTCAATGATATTGTAATAGTACTGTACAGTGACAGAAGGTAGCGACACTTGGGGTGAGCATAGACTAATGTGCAGAAATGTTGCATCACTAGGTTGTATACCTGAAACTAAGGTGACACTGTGTCAACTAGACTAAAAAAATTACAATGAAAAAATGTAGAGATGCTAGCTAAAATCATCTTCTAGTATTTTCTATTTTAATTATAACATGGTTAGATGCTGCGGACAATAATTTTTGCTTTGGGGCCCCTGGGTGGCTCAATATGTTAAGCATCTGATTCCTGGTTTCACTCTAGGTCGTGATCTCAGGGTCGTGGGACGGAGCCCTGCTTGGGGCTTCTTGCTCATAGAGGAGTCTACTTGAGATTCTCTCTCTCTCTCCTGATGTGCCCCCACCCCCATTCACCCTCACACATTCTCTCTCTCTAAAATAAGTAAATAAAATTTTAAAAGTAATAATAATTTTTGCTTTCTGGGTATTACTGAATTGATGATTTGTTTGTTTTTATTATATATTATATGCTCCTAATTTTTGTGATTGCTTATTAGTTTAAGGATAGAAAGAATGCTGGAAAGGAGGAGAGAAAAAGGGAAAACCTAAGGGCCCTCATAATTTCTTAATATCTTGTTTTATGTGCATATATGGTTAATTCAACATAGTTCATTAATTATTTTATTCTTTGGGAATGACACCTTTTATCAATATCAAATTCCTTTTTTCTTACTTAATCATTTTGGCCTTAACTCTACTGTGTTTGTAGCATAGGGAGGGAGTATAGTCAATCATGTAATAATGTTTTATGGTGACTACAGTATGAGTGGTGAGCACTGAGTAATATATGGAAATGTTGAGTCGGTATGGTCTACACCTGAAATCAATAGAACATCATATGTTGATTATACTTTAATAGAGAAAATTCTGCTATGTTTGAGATTGATGTGGCTGTCCCTTTCTATGATTATACTTTCCTAATTCTTTACTCATCTGTTCATTTCTAACGTTCCACTGTATTGTTACCTCAGATGTGTCTTTGGCCAGTGTGCTTCTGGATTTTCTTAAATCCAAGCCCAACTCTTGGAAATTCATGAGGAATTCACTCAACTACAAAATCTTATTCTCTATGCTGCAGACCCTACTTCAGCACAGACCATGTGGGGCCTAGGAGTCTGCATTTTAGCAGAGAATACCAGTTTCTGAAACAGCCAATCAACAGAACACTGTTCAATAATCATGAATTAAAGAGTTCTGCCTCTTGCCACAACTGAGCACTTCCACTTGGCTTCTCTCACCCCGTTTTATACATGGTTTCATTTTATGCTTTTTTACTTCATTTTATTTTTCAGCCTGGGCCAACTATATTTGGTTAAATTTTCTCCATTTGTTGTTGTTGTTTTAAACTAAATAACATGTGCCTTTATGCATTCTCCAAAATATTTAAACCTGCATTTCTCTAGGTACAATGTCAAGAATTAATTGATTTCTTTTCATTTCTCCTTGCCCTAGGTAAAAGGGAGAATTATGCATATTCTTGGTTCGAGGCCATAATTATTATTATTAGTGTATGCATTAGTGTACAGTATAACTTTCTGGTTTCAGAATACTTATTTATATTTGTGGTCTTTTTAGAACCATGGTCTCAGGTATCACATGTAGCTGTCTAATTGGCTTACCTCTTGCTGTCTGTTTTCTAATGACATACCCAACATGGAACATTTAATGAGGACATATCTCTTCATTAGGAGGAGTGTGTATGTCAACATGAGTTTTTTAAAGACCATGTCTCAGACCCTGCCCAGGTGAGGACATCCCTGTATTATTTCTGCACATGATCAAAATGTGCAGCTGACTGGGTATAAAATTTGACCTTAACAATACTTGCCCCCTATGGACAGTGATCCTTTGTTTTCTGGTCTGTGGTTTTTCAGGGAAGTCTCAGACCAACTGAGTTTTCTGTCCCTAGGAGCAACATGCCTTATTTATCCAAGATGCTTCTAGGATGTTTCCTTTGATTATCTTCTTCAAAAATGTGATAATTTTCTAATTAATTTTGTCTAGAACATGGTGGCTATTGTCAACCTGCATATAATTAGATTTTTCTTAATTGAGGACATGGTTCTTTACTTCTGCTTCTCTTTGATCAAATTCTTCACCAAGCCTTCTGGTTTCTTTGTTTGATCTGCTGCCGGTTCCTAGGGTTGTGTGCTCCTGCTCATGATGTGAAGTTTCTCAGTGGAAAGCACCAGCTTGTAGAACTGCTAGTTAGCTGTCCAAGCTCGGGGACCTGGTCTCTGCCAATACTGCAGGAGACACCCACTGCCGCCGTGCCTCTCTAAGACTGCCATCCTCAACATCGCTGAGCTCAAATAAATCAAAATCCTCGGAGGGGAGTGGGCGGAAGGAAGGGACAATGCTAGGCTACAAGTCATATGTGTCTGACCTGGATCCCTCATCACACACCTGTCAGGTGGACAGGATCGCTACATCCACATTACAGATGAGAAACCCAAGGCCATGATCTTAATGCTTATGCAACACTGCCCTTCACCTTTGATCCAGAAGAATTCTGGAGAAGCAGGAAAGAAACACTCTGTAGAAAAATGGCACCTGGAAAAAGAAGCAGGCACCTCATCAAATATTATTCTCAAAAAGTGAATGCGTAGTTTGGAGAGGGCAGGGCATGCTCTTTGTCTGGTCTCCCCTAAGGATGCAGCATCCCTAGGAAGCTGCACTGGTCAGAACTTTGCCAAAGAACAAGACCAGGAAAATCCATGTCCACGCTTAACCGCAGGGCCTGGTGCTCCTTCTCCCTTCCTCCCCCAGAGATCTGGGAACAGTGGAAAAATCCTACAAGCTGATCGACCTTTCAGCAGAAAGGCAGCCTTGAGGGAGACAACAAGGCAGAGCATCGTGCCTCGCCCGGAAGGCTCAGGAAGACTGCCCTTGGCGTGAAGGGAGCCTTGCATCTGAATTCCCCTGCAGCCATCTTGCCACTAGATAAGAAGTCCCTCCAGGACAGGGACTGCGTCTCTGGCATCACTCTCCCCAGGAGGTAATTAAAAAGTTGGCTAGATGAATGGGCTCCGTTTCAATTCATTAGAATAAGGGGAAATCTTAATATCACTCGGCTGGCAAGGGCGAGGTGACACAGGAAGACTCACACTTTGTAGGTGACAGTGTGAAATGGTGCAACTCCTTTGGAAGCAGTTTGGTAATGGGTATTAAATCTTTAATCCAGTAATTCTGCTCTTTGAAGGTAGCAATTTTAAACATGGGGGGATGTATTCATAAAGATATATAACACAGCATTACTTAGAATTTAAGAGAACTAAAAATAACTTGTGTTGGACAATGTGGGAAGAGTGGATAAACACGCAGCCTTGAAAATTTATAGTTAACTCTATGTGTGTGAGTCTGCATGTGTGTGTGTGTGTGTGTGTGTGTGTGTGTGTGTTTCAGTCTAGGCAACAAAGAGAAGTGATAAAAATATATCAAAGTGGGATTAGATTATTTTGTTAGAATCCTAGGACCTTGGATGGTTTTCTCTATTTTCAACTTTCAATTCAAAGTGATTATACTTGTAATAAAGATAGAGATTTATATTACTATATAATATATATATATATATATATATATATATATATATATTGTTTGTTTGTTTGTTTTTCAGGAAAGAAATAGAGAATGGGAAAGAGAAAAAAGAAAGCTGACCTAAAGCAAACCCGAACCCACCATTTTCTCTAATTTTTTAAAAACTTAAGGACAATGTCAGGAGGAAGTATAGCCCTGGGGAACTGCTGGTGCTTCACATTTTTAGAACCTTCTCTTTTATGTTACTTTTCTTTGGGGCATCACCATGCTCACCCTGTCAAAACACACCCCACTTCTTGTTCAGGATTTTCTATTTATTACACAACGACCGGCTTGCTGTGTTGAATGCTTATGGGACTCTATTTTAGTACCACTTACAGAGTTTTTAGTAATCCCCTAGTTTATTTGCTTTTCTTGTTGAATGCTCTTTAGAACGTGTTTTGAAATACGAGGTTGGGGACTTTGTGCATGAGAAATAATTACGATACCACTTATTCCAGGGTAGAAGCAGGCCTCAGCAGTCTGCTGGTATTCCTAAATCCAGAACCTGTCATTTTCCCTGGAATTGTTAACATACTGGGCACCGCTGTTGTGAGATGCTCTGAAATGCTCGACTCATCAGGAACTTTAAGATCTGGAGGCTGTGCTTTATTTTTCATGATGTGAATGTTCGTGCATGTGACTACTTATGAATATTGTGGAGCTGATGCTGAGGGTTTATTCAAATGTGCTTATAAAGAATGTTTGGTCCACTTATTTTTGTTAAAGACAGTGATTCTCACTGATAAGACTTACCAATTACAAGTATATGAAATAGGCAGGTTTGAAATGATTTAAGTAAAATTTAATTTATGGTCAGTGTGAGGGCCTATTTAGCCAGAGCGATTCCATCCAGTTAAACAGTGGTTTTGTTGTTTATGCAATAAAACTTAAACTGACCCTGCCCGCCCCCAACCCCAGGGAACTTACTTAAAAGCAAGTCCAGGAAACTAGTCCCAGGTAACAAAGCCCAAATACAAGGGCAGGGCAGGCCAGGTGGAGACATCCAATCAGTGGGGTGCATACTGTCTCCCTAGCTACCAAGGAGTGTGGGTCCCACCTTTTGGGCGCCAGTTCTGACCAAGGGGATAGGCTTGTTCAAATATCTACTATGGGGTAAACTGTAATTCAATTAGCCCCCCCCCCCGCCCCGTGTGTGACCTAGCATGACTGTGCAGCTTTCTCTGTGTGTTACAATCCCATTGGCCACCTGTGTGTGGCCAGGCCCAACCACAGGGCCTTTGCTCTATAAAAGTTAGTCTGTGAGGCAGGGAGGGGTCGCCTCTCTGTAAGAGGCGGCCCCGGCCAGTGGGTTTGATGGTCAGTTTGATTCTCGATGCTTGGCGTGAAATAAAGCTTTGCTTGACCTTCGCTTTGTATCAGTCTTGTTCCTTTGGTTACAGACCCAACAGTCAGCTGCAAATTTAAAAAAGATACCCAGATTATGAAGTTATACCTATAAACTGAAAATATTTTCAATATATAAATAGATAGATAAGTCAGTGAGAGAGAGAGAGAGAGAGAGGTTTTGGTAAGTACTTGAAAACAACTAAAAAATTTCTTTGGGGAGGTGCCTGGGTGGCTTAGTTTGTTAAGCGCCTGCCTGCGGCTCAGGTCACAATCTCAGGGTGCGGGGACCGATCCTGCATCGGGCTTCCTGGTCCACAGAGACCCTGCTCCTCCCTTCCCTTCCACCTGCCGCTCCCCTGGGTTCTGTTCCCTCTCTCCCTCTTTCTGCCAAATATATAAATAAAATCTTTAAAGAAAATTCCTTTAAAATTTTTCTTTCTATAGATAGAGAGAAATTACAATCTAGTAAGTGGACCTTGTGAAAAAATGTCCCACTTCTTCAGATATAAATCTGCCTTATAGTAGATAGAAAGATTACCTTCAAAATGTGATCGAATAAGACACAGAAATAAATCTGAATCACAAAGACAGAATATATACAAAATATTTCTGTGAAATTCACTTATGAGAGGATATCCATTTTATGCCAGTTATATTCACTGATCTCTGGTTCCTGTTTTGATTATCTGAAAAATATAGCTATTGTCTAAAACTGCAGCTTTGAATCTAAATTTTGTTTAGAGGTAGATATATAGAATGTGGCAAAAAGAAAAGAAAAGAAAAGAAAAGAAAAGAAAACAAACAAACAAACATTATCATGTACCCTAAAGCCCTAGATGTCAAGTCAGAAACTGTAACATCTTACAATTTGAACTTATGTTTGAAGCAAGATTTGCCCTTTTTTTCCAGACATTTTAAAATATTGTTTACAACTGATCTTTTAAGATTTTATTTATTTGTCTGAGAGGGAAAGAGAGCGAGCACAGGCACAAGCAGGGGGAGGGAGATCCAGGCTCCCTGCTGAACAAGGAGTCCGGTTGGAGGCTCCATCCCAGGCCCCTGGGAGCCCGATCTGGGTGAAAGGCAGATGCTTAATGGACAGCCATCCAGGTGCCCCCATAACTGTTTTTTGAAAAAAATTCAAGACCAAACCATTCAAGTGGTCAGGAATCCCTCCCGGTCCTAGTCCTCTATTTTAATGCTGCAAATGTCTACAAAATACTATGCAGGCACCTTGCGGGACCCTGGGGCAGAGAAGCAGGGAGCACAATGTGCATTTCACACAGGACACATCTGCTGCGTCTCACCCCTTCTGTCTGGTTCTCATTAATCATTTAGCAAATGTTTTCCGAGCTCTTCCCATGACCGTGTGCTGTGGTGGCCCTGGAGTTATCTAGGTGAATGAACCAGAAGGCTGCCTTCTGCCTTTTAGTTTTCGTTAGCCTGGTTCACCCATGCTGCTTTCAAAATGTGTACACAGTATAGAGTTTCGGTTTTGCAAGTTGAAACAGTTCTGGAGATCTGTTGCCTGATAATATGAATATATTTAACACTTACTGAGGTTCACACTTAAAAATGACTAAAGTGGCAAATTGTATAGTCTTTTAAACCACAGTTTAAAAAATATTAGAAAAACATATTGAATAATTTCTAAAAGGTACAGAGGCTTTGCTACTCCTCCCTTCAAATGCTGGAGTCTGATTTCTCTTCCCTTGAATGTGGACCAGACCTAGTACATCCCATCTAAGGAGTAGAATATGGTGGGGAGTGGTACTATGTCTTTTCCAAAGGTAAGTCATTAAAATAGCCCACCATCTGCCTGCTCTTTTATTTTTCTTTTTATTTTCTTTTTATATTTCTTTTTATTTTGAGGGGAGTGGAAGGTCATGCAGCGAAAGCCCCCAGCAGCCCTTGGAGGGGTCCATGTACAGAGGGGCTGAGATCTACCAGTCCAGTGCCATCTTGCTGGCCATGGGGATGTACCTTCTTGGACACAGATCCCCCAGCCCAGTCAAGCCTTTTGGTGACTGCAGACCTGGCCAACATCCAGCTGAACCACATGAGGGACCCCAAGCCAAAACAATCCACTGACCTACTCTTGAATTATACAGAAAGATAATAAGCTATTGAGTTTTTAGGTGATTTTCTACACAGCAGTAGGTAGCCTCTGCCAGGTAGGGGAAAAGACAAGCTACTTGGAAGAGGAAAAGCAAGGCCTTTTTCATTGTCTTGGGTTGACATCCTTTTCTGACTCTCGGCACCTGTAGTCCTATTCAAAACCTTAGAATTCCCCTTCGAGAAGTGGGAAGGCAGCCCATGTGCTTTGCAAAGCTGTGGCTGACATTAAATGGAATGATGAATGGCAAGACAGAGTCCTTAGCAGGTGTTTAATGACCGATAGCTATTATTAGTTGAGTTCATAGGGCACCTCAGGGGTGGGAAATCTTATTTCTGTCACCTCAGCCAAATTCAATATGCTCCTTTTGTTACTATTCAATGCAATCTAACCCAAAATCTCATCCACAATTTGAGGAGCCCCAGAAGATCTGGGCTAGAAGGGATCAGAGAGTTCTACCATTCAATGCCCTCATTAAGCAGGTGTGTAAGCTTAGACCTGGACTGGCAAACAGCTTGCCCCCAGTCTACCCGGCCAGTCCAGACTAAGCCCCAGATTGCTGAGAGCCTGGTGTGCTAGCCTGTCAAGTTCTAGACCGATGTGCCAGTCACATTTTCTATGACTGAAGAGACTTCATTAGCTTTGACAAAGAGCCTGTTAATTACTCCCATAAACCATCTCCACCGAGCACCCACAGGAACCCCTTTTCCACAGAGGTGTTTGAACCAAATCCATGCACAAGTTCCCAGGTGGTGCTACGTGGCGGAAATGAAATGAGTTGAGGAAGCTGCACTGTCAGACCAGCCTGCCCATAGCCAGCCGTGCCCCGACTTATCACCGTGAACACACATTCAGATTTTGATAGACCCTTCCCCTGCTCTAATCCGTTTAACACTCCCCTTCCCATCACCTCTGCAGGAACCAAGACGTGAGCGTTCACCGGGTACCAGCGAGTTTCCATGTCCTTGACTGACACCCAAGAGCTCTGCCTGAGTGTTCAGGCTAAAACATTAAACTTAGGTCGAGAGCGCAGAGAAATTGCCTTCTGTAGATGCTTTTAAAGAAATCAGAAATTTCAATGAAGTTCATCATCTCTAATATCTGAAATCAACTCAATGAAAGCATTTTTGAAATTTAATGTCTTCCAGATTTTTGTTTATGAAGGGTTTCCTTCCGTCCGTCCGTCCGTCCTTCCTTCCTTCCTTCCTTCCTAGTTTTCTCTTGATTTTAAAACCCCAATCATTTTTATCTAGTTATTTCTTTTTCTTTTAGCTGGTTATTTATTCACCCTTATCTACCATGGCATGCTTCTGGATTTACTTGTCTTCTTACTGGAGTACCTCCTTCAAGAAAGATCAAAGAAAATCTTGGACAGATAAGCTTTCTGACCCTTATGTGCCTCAGAATATATTTGCTATGCCCTCACACAGAAATTATAATTTAGCTGAATAGGAAATATGTTCCTGCTTCCAGGACTACATTGGGGAATCCAGAGTCAAAGTATCCTGTGGGAGATCAGCGCTTCCTACCTAAAAGCCTTTGGAATTTTATGTTTGTCTCAGAGGGTCTTAAACTACATGTGTGTGCGGTTTTTCCTTATTTACAGTTTGCTTTCGATGAGCCTTTGTGATCTGAGATCACTGTTTGTTTATTTCTAGGAAATTTTTACTCATTATTTTTGCATGTATTTTCTCCTTGACTTTTTTTGTGGGACATCTTTTATACATGCTGTATAATATATGATCATATACTACACATAATTATACATATATCTTTTATATATATAATATATTTGTTTGTGAAGGGGAGTGTGACACAGCAAAGGGATGAGAGGCAACGGACAGCATGGCTCCTCCCCCAGCCCAGCCCACCATCTGCTTCCGCTCAGCTTCCCCAGTATTTTCTCCCAAACCAGGTCCCACCTCCATCTGAGTCCCCAGGAGGCCTCATGGGCTTTATTTTCCTTTTCTGAAACCATACAGTTTCCTCTTTCTTTTTTGGCACCTTTCATTTTGGACTGGGAAGGGGGCCAACAGCCCACACTTCCTGATAGGGAGCAGTTATAAAATAATTTTACCTGTGCACCTCTTCAAGTTTTTATTCTCAAGGTAAGTCATTAATTCAATCAGGGCCTTTTCCTTGATTGGAGTGAGTGCTTTGACTGAGCTTCAGTCCAGAGAATATTCCGACACGCACGCTGAAAGTTAAACCTCCTTTCATTTACCAAGGAATATGCTGCTGTTTACAACTTACTCAATCAATGTTTATTGAGCACTTACCACGTGTCAGGCCCTGTTCTAGTTGCTGGACAGACACTAATGAACCAAGAGTGAAAGTCCCTTGTCCTGTGGAAACTGAAATAAACCACAGACATCATAAACAAGTTTTAGTGTGTTAGAAGGTGCTAAGTGCTATAAATATATTTTTTGAAGAAGAACTGGGAACAGAGGGAGGGTGTGGATTGTAATTTTAAATGGGGTGGTCAGAGTTGTTTCAATGAGAAGGTGGCACTTGGGCTAAGATAGAAGGAACGGCAAAGAATTGAAGGAAAGTCTGGGTCCTACTCAACATTAAGGTCAACTAAGAGCTTTTAGAATGACAGAGCAAAAAGATGAGCACGAAGAACACCGGTCAGCCTTGTAAATAGATGATGGTGGGTATCGAATCCCTGTAGCCTCACAGTCCATCAAATGCATTACATAGAATGATAGACTACTTTGATTCTCAGTGTAAAACAAAATTCTGGAAATTTCACCTATTTGCATCTGGCACACATATGATGAAAGCCAAAAGGTGTTGAATTAAAAGTATTTTAGGAGGTTGGCTAGTTTTCAAATTTCCTATTTCAGAACAAATGAGCCAAACACCTCAGAAGTTAGGGCCACAGCTCCCAGCCTGTGACCCTCGGACTGCTGGGACAACACCGAGTCCCCAGGGTAGGAGGCCAGGAGCAGGAGGGGGAGATGTAAGGCTTCCTCAGGACACCTGAAGGTAGGTTTGCACAGCTTGAGAGATGTCCTTACACTGGAAGCCAGGACTCCGAATTCAGGAAAGATAAAAACTAAAACTGACCTCGGAAAAACCAAGGTTTGAAGTCCCTAACTTCAGGAGCATGATCTAAGTCTAGTGATGGCAAGTGGAAGATGTTGAGGTCGGAAGTATTCCAACCAAATGTATAACCGTCTATAAGAGAGGCTGAAGGAAAATAAAAGCATGGCTAGACCTTACATTCAAGAAAGTGAATTAAGATAAAGGATTATGAAAATTAAAATGATTAAAATAAAATCAGAAAAGGGTAGCAAAGGGCCTCAGGAAGTGTCCAGATCTTCCAAACTGTTGGAGCACAAAGGTCTACTGCTATCCACTTACTGTTTTCTAACCAGTTTTCACTTCTTACATATATCATAATGCCTATGTCCAACTCCCAGGAAATGAATTTCTCTGATTAGAAGAATTTCAGCCAAAATTCTGGAATTTTGGTGATTCAATTTTAGCCTGGATAACTACTTAAAATGTTGACAAAGCTATTTTATGATCTAAGAACAGATGGAAAGCTCTACCATTCCAGAAAAGTAAACTTAATGTTTATCAAGAAGCATATATATCTTTTGCAAGATAAGCATGCAGCAAGCATCAAAGAAATGTTTCTGCACCTGATTTATTCTCATTGCCAGACTAGTAGAAAAAACAGAATTTTTATATTTATAAACTTAGATCAAAATATTATTTAAAAACGTCCCAAAGAGACCAATTTTTAAAAATATTAATTGTGGCTGTCATTATCACACAGCAAGCAATAATGTGACCTAGAGTATTTGGCCTGGGACTTTCAGATACCAAATTACTATCTCTGAAAAATGCATAAAGCGGATTCTAATAAATCAGAGGTTACACCATGTGTCACATATCTGTCTGAAATATATTCCTGTGGGTAAGCTATGAATCAAAAATTGGGTCTTAACTTCCACTTCACAGTTCCCAGTACAGTAAAAAAAAAAAAAAAAAAGAAAAAGAAAAAGAAAGAAAAAAAAAAAGAGCATCCTATAACTTTACCTCTCTGAATAATTTCTTTGAAATGGTGACTTTACAGCCCAAATAATTGTGTAAGTAAGTACAAAAATGCTGAGTAACACCGAATTTGTCTAATGGTATGAGAATCTTTTCGTCCTCATTAAGTCATGTACTGGGTGGGAGTGTGCACGCACATGTGCTCCCACATGCTGGGTTTCAGCCCTCAGGACCAGATCTTTAAGCATTGACCTTACTTAAAGAAGTCTGACTAGGGATTTGAAACTCATAAAGTTCTTATTACTGACCCTTCCTTTACGGGAATCAAATCTGACTCTTCCCTGGGTGAAAATAATAAGTGTCTATTACACATGACAAAAAAAATAATATAACTTGCTGTGTGCACTATTTTGACGTGGAAAGATATACTTTACCCCTGTCTTAGGATGGATTTTCCATACTAGAAAAAAGGAAAAAATGATTTAGATGAATGTGTCAGAAAGTGTGAGCATTGGGTTCATATTGATCTGATTAAGACTTATGAGCAGAGGTGGAATTTGGCTCAAAAAACAGTTTGGAAAGAAATGCACCCAATGACTTCAGACATCGAAGGCTTCCTAGGAAATTGCCATCCCTCTGTGGACTGAAAAATGATTAGGCATGCATGGTTTTAGAGACCCAGTGTAACAAGGACTTCTGCTCTATTGATGAAGCATGGAAACAGCTTCATCAGAAAAGGCGGGAGAAGACCCAGACAGCCATGCTGGGTTTGTGTATTAAATGTCTCATCCATAACTGCGTGATCAATAATTGATTCCATTCCTTCATTCTTTTTTTTCCTTATCTTCATCCATTTCCCAAAACTTTCTATGAAGTAGAAACAATTTAAAGTCTAAGTCAATAAAGATGCCTCGGTTGAGAGTAAAGCTTTAATCCTAGCTTCCTAAATACAATCTAATAGAGAATGTTGAATCAATTTGCAAGCAATTAAGTGGAAGAGTATACAGATCTTCCTCATTATACGATAAGGTCACAAACCAATAAACCCACCTTAAGTTGAAAATGCACAGAGTACACCTCACCTGCCAAACGTCATAGCTCAGCCTCGCCTACTTTGCAGTCAAATGCTCTACCACTGAGCTATACCCCCATCCTCGCCTACTTTGAAGGTACTCAGAACATGTGCACTAGCCTACAGTTGGGAAAAATCATTCACAAAGCCTATGTATATTAAAGTGTTGAATAATAATTATTGGATGGTGTATGGAAAGTGAAAACAACACTTTTCAAAGGTTGCTGACCCTCGTGATCACTGGCAGACTGAAGGCCGTAGCTGCTCAGGCCAGCACTGTAGGGAGGACTCTCTGCATTGCGCTAGTCTGGGAAAAGATCCAGATTCAAAATTTGAACTGTAGTTTCTACTGATGTGCATCATTTTCATACCATTATAACATGGAAAATCCCTAAGTCAAACCATGGCAAGTTGAAGACCATCTGTGGTTGAGAGGACACTGAATGAGGAGAGACAGAAGACTTCTGTTCTAGTCCTAGTTATCTTTGCAGGGCAGCTGATTTTAGCAAGTCATGCTAGCTTAGGTTCCCCATATATTGAAGGGGAGATGATAATACTTGTGTTGTGTAATTAACAGGTTGTAGGTGGCTCGTTTAGACTGCACATAAATACATCTTTATGACATTAAAGCATCACAGAAAGTTTTTGCAATTAAACATTCTCTTTCTATCCACCTTTGTCACACATAGTCTCAATATTTCAGAAGAAAGTGTGATTTAATGGAAGGTGAACTGATCTGTAGTCAACACTTGATTATTCATGGTTAGAGAATAAATGTCACACACCGATAGTGACTTTTTGTCAATAAGCTTAACCTTCTTCCATGGGTGACATTAAAGTAATTTGAATCAGACCTGTCAGAAGGAATTACGAAGGTCCATAAGGAAGATCCATTTAATCAAGATTTCTCCATGGTTGTGACATAAACCTTCCTGTTGCCAGATGCTGTTCAAAATCTTTTTTTTTTTTCTGAGATGAAAGAAAGGAAAATTTTATTAGAAGACTTCATAAAGGGAAATTTATTATTTCCATGGGAGTTCTGGATCAGGGTTACAAAGAATCAGGTAACTGGGTGGAATATCCCAGAGATCTCACAGTAAGTAAAAACTGAGAAAAGAAAAAAAAAATCAGACATTCAAGGCACAGAATTCCAAAGGATATGTGAGCTCTCAGAGGATGTAGCTGGACCTTAAATCCTAGAGAAGAGGTGAGAGGGGCAATGTTGGACAGAGAAGGAATATGACGAACTCAGCCAGGCAATAGTGCTAGGTCACCTATCAAGTTCACTCTCCTGCTCTGGTCAGTGAGCATGCGGTGCTCCTTCCTTTCTAGGGTGCGGCTCACAAGGGTCCTTGATGTCTGGAAGCACCACTTGAGCGCAGGCCTTGGATAATGAAGACGGTGCCCACCACAATGCCCACAAGGCCCACAGACAACCCCAGGGCACAGACCACGGTTTCTGTCAGCTCTGACATAGGGGCTGGAATTTCAGGTTCCCAGTGTTTCAGAAGTGGTTCATCCAGGCCTCAGTGATCCACCTTGCAATCATAAATATCATCAGCAGAAGAGAGGAAGGTGAGGTAACTGAACTTTAGGAAGGAATGGTCCTTCCTGGCGAGGAATCTGGTTTCAGAAACACCTTCTGTGACTGAGTGCCTGTTCTTCAACCACGTGATATTGATCACAGGAGGAAAGATGTTGTCCACAAGACAGATGAGGGTGTTGGGCTGACCCAAACTCACAGGAGACTTGGGAAACACTGTCACCTCAGGAACCTCATTGGTAGCAGTGGTATAGTTGGAGCGTTTAGTCAAGATGTTCAAGTTTTGTTTTGCTATTGCCAATTTTCTCAGTGCACCTTGTGGGTCAAAACTTGCAAATGTACTAAACACAGGCAGCCGCCAGACAGTTTCCTTCTTCTCCAAATCCACATAGAATTCCTCATCTCCATCAAATTCTTGAGTGGACTGTCCAGAGGGACCATAGGACTGGTAGACGTCTATGTTATAGGAACCAACATGGTCAGCCACAATGTCTTCACTGCCACCAGGGCTCATCATGGTGGTCAGGGCAAGAGTCCCCAGAATCAGAACTCTGCTTAGGGTCATCCTTTTCTCAATGTGGTCTCCTCAGTGGTCCTTCTGAGTTGCAGAGCAGTGGTAAGAACCAAAATCTCTTTACCATGAATTCATGCCAGGCTCAAAGTCTCACACAAAAAAACTATCACTCTGACTTCTAGTCATATACTTTACATGGACAAGGACTTCCTTCCATGTTAAATTTTCCTTATTCACAGTGTTTTAATGGTAAAGCTAGAACATAGGTTAAGACACTGTTAGGAAGATATGCTTGTTATCTCTACTGTGTTTCATTTTACTACCATTACGACCCATGCTCATAATTATTCTCATAAGGTGCGTGTTTGTGTGTGAATGTCTGTGTGGATGTAAAAATATGTGTGTGTTTAATAGTAATATTACACTCTGGGAAAAAGTCAAGGAAGATTAATAGGGTGTAAAATTTCTAATAACAACAGGATATTAGAAGAAAATAGGAGAATAATTACTTGAGTACATAAACAATATGGTTCAAACTTATTATTTTGCAATTGTTGAATCCATAATTTATATCTTTAATAAACTTCAGCATTTTCTCCAAAACACATCCCCATTGTTTTTATTATCTGCCTAACAGGAAGACTCATTATGCAATATAATTATTTTGTATAAACAAACTTCTAATCACTGTTATGAAATTATTTATGAACATGTAACACTAAAGAAATCTCAACAAGGTTAAATCCTGCAGATTGTATAGTTTAAACCTCTTTAATCCTCTTTGGTTCCCTTGCTGCTCCCTATCTCTAGAAAGCATGATGAATACTATATTAAGAATCCCATGTTGAGATGTGGTTCAGCTATTTCAGACAGGATTCATACATTGTCCAGTTTTTCAAAGGTCAGGAAATAAATTTTAACTAAATGTGTGATTTTGAGTTTTTCAATAGAAGCATACACAATATTGATGGCTATTTCAATTTTATTAACAATTGAACATATACTACATGTTAATTTAGTCTTAACAAAAACAACAAATCAAATATTGAGGAAATGTTTTTCTACTTATTCTATAAATATAATTTTCCCTTATTTAATGAGCATGCATGAAGAGACAAAGATGAAAAAGGGACAAATATGAATTAAAACAGCATTGAGGGGATTTCCTGGTACCCAGGTACCAAGGCAGCCATATTTAAGCCATACTTAAATATGAGATCTCCACACATTCACCACAAACTTTACCAGTCCTCAAGAAAACCAAATTAAATCACATAAATCCCATGCTGTCTGGAAACTCCCCCCCACCCCCCCCACACAAAAAACAAATAACCAAAAACAAAAATGCAGAACACTGAATACTTCTAATTAGTGAGAAAAAGAAACATCAAGATCCAGCAGACTGATTTTTCAAACGTTTACTACAAACCCTTGCCAGAGAATAGGCAAAGGTTCTGGGGAAAGAAAAAAAAAAAAAAAAGCTGCACAGGAAAGAACAAAGGGGCTGAGATAAATTATCCTCAGAAGTAGCAAGTTCACAGTAAGTGTGAATATCCTAGAAAAGAATCCTTGTAGATAAGAACACTGCCTAGATTTGTATGGCCAGTTTGAAAAGTAATGTTTCTGAAGGAAAAAGATGACAAGAAAGAGACTCTGGAGACTGGGTGATAATGGAAGACAGGGAACAAGGGAGGAAATTTGGGGTTCTGCGTGACGGAATAAAATAAAAATAAAATCCAAGTGTGCACACCCTCCTTCCAAAAAGAAGCCAGCCATTGAAGACGCCATAGAACATATTAAAGAAAGAAAGAAAGAAAGAAAAGAAACCTGCTCTTGTAATCTTTCCAAACTTCTGTGTGTGAAAAGGACTGAAACATAGGAAACCTTCCTCTGAAAACTCTCACAAGAAGAAAACAAAAAAATTTTAAAAATCACAGGATTTCAGCTGGTAATAATATTCCTCTCTATCCCAAACAACAATAAAACAGAGGAAAAAAATGTAAGAAAAGGCCCTAAACTGAATTAAATTTCATTAAATAAGCATTTGGGGAATATGGAAAACCACCAAAAACAGAATTTTTTAAAAATTTAATTTAAAAGGATGTAAAACAAGAATGGAGTAAACTTAGAAAAAAAATTCAAGACACAGATAAATCAGTCAGAAATGACAGCTCCATTCTGTGGTGCCCAAGAGAGAAAATAGTTGAATAAAAATGTGATGACAAGCATAGAGGAAAACTAAAGTATAACAGAGGGAGAAAATGAGAATAAAAGAGGAAGAGGAGGAGGAGAAATGTTAGGAGGAAAAGTGGTTCAAATGGAAGCTAGGTAAAAACGATCTCATATATGTATAATTGGTGCCCCTAAAGTTAGACAGCAGATAAGGAACCAGAACTAATATTTAAAACTATAATTCAGTTCAACTCTCTGAAAGGAGAAAAAGCCCGAGTGTACATAATGAAAGAGCTCCCTGGGCACCTGTGAGAACTCACCCAGCATGGTGGACTCTGATCCATAGCTAAGGGAAATGATTAGATTTTTTAAAGGTAAAGAAAAACATTCAAAGAGTCTTCAAACAGAAAGATCAAATTATTTATGAGGGCAAAAGAATTCAAGTAGCACAGGACTTCCAGAAAGTGTGTAAAGCCAAGCAAAATTGAGCAGCATTTTTAAGAAACATGAGGAAAGAAATTATGAGCCAGGAATTTGAGTATGTCCTTCAAATGCTGAAGAAAAGCCCAGAAAAGAAAACCCCAATTTCAAACAGGCAAGAATGGGGGGAATTCTGTACCCATTGGTCTTTCCTGAGGAATGTACTAGAGAATGGGTTTTCTCCTACCACGAGAAGACAGGGGAGAAGCAGCAGGAGCACTAACTGGGAATATTCAACCATAGATGTAAGACCAAAACAAAGGTGGGCAGATAATATCCACATGTTATATGTTTGGATGAAATAAAAATAATGTAACTAAAAGTGAGGACAAAGGGAAGGGTGAAGAAGAAAATAGAATAAGCTCATTTTGAATCATGTCAGTGCTATGTGGGAGGCAAATGATGCTACAAAAAACAACAATTGGAGAAGAAATACTTAAGTTAAGAAAAATCAGGGAACTAGAGTGAGATGGGTCCCAACGGAGTTGTGACTGAGGGATTTTTATGGTTGGTCTTTTATAGAAAACTGACTACGGAACTTGTTAATATTTTGTCTATAACGTTTAAGACAAAGTGGATTTGTAAATATTAGGAAAATATCTCACCTGCATTTAGAACAAACAGGGTGGATTTGTTATGTTCCCTTCTCTCTGGTTAATATCTTGTCTATAATATTTCTCCACATCTGGGGTTCCCGAGAGCATGGTTACATAACCCCCTACCTGTCTCTCCCTACTTAGCGTCGCCTGTCCCTCACTTATCACCACTTCAGATGTGTTCCATATAAACTGATACACAGTGTTTTCATTATTTTTCACATTCTGAACTTTCTGATTGTATTGCATTTCCACTCAATAATTGTTTTATAGATGGCCTCTTAATTTCCAGGTAGAAGGATCTTTTCAAGCTTTGGTCTTGTTGAATATTAAGCTGAGATGAATTCACTGATGAATTACATTAAACATTTAATAAAAATATTATGCTAGTATTACACAAATTCTATCAGAAATAAGGAGGATAGATCACATCTCAATTCCTTTATTATGCAGCCAGCATAACTTTTTAATACTAAACCCTGATTTTAGAAAAAAATCAGATCAATATAACTCATTTGTGGAGATTGGTAAATGCTAAATAAAATATTCATAATTTGAATTCAACAATCTATGAAATGTAATGCCACATGAACAACTGATTTTAGAATTTATATCAAAATGTAGGGGACCTAGAATAGCTAAGATAATTTTGTAAAAGGACAAAATTGGAGAATCTTATCCTAAGATTTACTATAAAGCTACAGTAATCAAAACAAACTGAAATCACTATGGGATGAGACCAGCATGGAAGAATGTAGGGTCTATAAATAGACCCATGGGTATATATCCAATTGATTTTTGATACAAGTTCCCAAGAAATTCAATGTGAAAAGGATATATTTTTTTAAACAGCACTGAAACAACTGGGTATATCCACATGCAAAAATATGAACCTCCATTCTTTCTTCACACATTCACAATATTAACTTGAATTGCATCACAGATCTAAACATAGCAGCTACAACTATAAAATTTGTGACCAGGGAGTAAATACATCAAAATGCAACAATCATTAAAAAAAAAATTAGGTAAATTGGGTGTCGTGAAATTGAAAAGAGGAGCGCCTGGGTGGCTCAGTCAGTTAAGTGTCTGTCTTCTGTTCAGGTCATGATCCCAGGGTCCTGGGATCGGGCCCCACATCTGGCTCCCTGCTCAGCGGGGAATCTGCTTCTCCCTCTGCCTCACCCCCTCTCATTCTTTCTATCTCAAAATAAAAAAAAAATGAAAAGATTCCATTCTTCAAAATATGATATTAGGAAAATGAAAAGACAAGTCACAGAATAAGAAAATATTTGCAAAACACACATCTGGTAAAGTGACTGTGTAATATATATATTATATAATATAAAAATGACTCTTACAATTTAATAATTAAAAAACAACTCAATTAAAATATGGGCAAAACATTTAAATAGACACGTCTCACGGAAGATATATAAATGGTCAGTAAGCACATAAAAAGATGCTCAACATTCGTAGTCAGTGGAGAAATTAAAATAAAAGCCTCAATAAGATATTATGGACATCCACTAGAGTAGCTGGAAATAGAAATGACTAAGAATACAAAAGCTTGGCGGGAATCTGGAAGATCTAGAGTTCTACTAAGCTGATATTATCAAATTTGTAACTGAAAGATAACTACAAAAATCTCCAAAGAGTTGAAAACAAAGCACTCTAATTCTGGGTTGTCCATTGGTCAAAGAGAAGTTCCAATGGAAACTGGAAAATATTTTGAACTAAATTGCAATGAAAATATAATATATCAAAATGTGTAGAATATAGTTAAAACTGTTCAGAGAAAAAGTTTTAGCTACAAAGGTACACAACAGAAAAGAAAGAGGACAATGAGAAATAACATAAACTGTCTTCTCAAGAAGCTAGAAATGCAGTAAATTAAGCCCAAAGAAAATAGAGGGAAAAAATAATAAAAATCAGCATGAAAATTAATAAAATAGAAATCAAATGCACAACAGAGAACATCGACAAAGTCAAAAGCTGTTTCTTTTAACAAGTTTGTAAATCTCAAGTGAGTTTCATCTGAGGAAAAAAGAGAGAAAACAAGTTTTTGGTATCAGAAACAAAAATAAAAAAAGATGTCATAAAAGATGCTATGGATGTTTAAAATATAAAAAAATTATACCAATAAGTTTGAAAACTTTGATGATGTGTATGGATTTCATGAAATAACACTTACCAAAACTCACAAAAGAAAACACAGAAAACCAAACAATCTTACATATAACAAGTACATTGGATTCCTAATTTAAAAACTTTCTGAAAAGAAAACTTCAGGTCTAGATGGCTTTACTGGTGAACAATTCCAAGTATTTATAGAAGAGAAAATATTAACTTTACTCAAAATTTTTTTTAGTATAGCACAGATACAAAACATAATAAACATTACAACTACAATACCAGTGCAAGGCAGACAAAGTTCTGTCCCATATGATGGGAGAGAGCAGAGTCCAGAAGCAGATTTGTGTCCATATCCAAATCCACATACATCTGTTATGGAAAGGCAGGAAAAAAATGCCAGTTGGATAGCCATGTAGAAAGGCATGAGCCATATGTAAAATTAATGCAAGATGTATCATAAACTTAATACGAGAGGTAAAGCAATTAAGCTTCTAGAAGAACACATAGAGGAATATGGTAAAGATTTCTTAAACAGAATGCAAAAGTACTAACATGAGAATTAAGAAATATTATTCATCAAAAGGTGCTATTAGAAGAGCAGAATGCATACCTTGAGAGACGATATTTTCAGTTCAGATCTCTGACACTGAATTTTCATTCTGAATATACAAAGAGCTCTTACAAACAAACAAGCAAACAAAAAAAATCCCAATTAAAAAAATGGGGAAAAGACTTAAAGAAACATGTACAGCCACAGCATTCATCATAGCTAAAAACTGGAAATTGGCTAAATGTTCATCAAGAGTAAATGGATAAATAAATAAATATCCACACAATGGAATTCCACATAGTCATGAGAAAGAAGGGCCTATAGGTCCAGGCAACAACGGGGAGAGAATCCACGTTGATAATTATGAGAGGAGAAAGTCAGACATAAAAGGACATGGGACTCCTTTCCAGGAGGTTCAAAACCAAACACTTGTCTTGGTGTCCTTTGGTGAACTAGCAACCTGGAGGACCCTTGAGGAAACAATTTGGAGTACTATAAATATTCTGTATTTTATTTTGGATCAGGCTCACATATTAAAAAATACGCCAAGCTATACAGTTAAGATGTACGCACATAAGTGTATATAAGTAACAATTAATTTTTTAAAAGACAAAAGAAGAAGTTTAATGAATTCAAGGGGAAATGAGGGCAAAATAAAGACATTTTTGGACCAATAAAAACCATCACTCACAAAACTACACTACCGGTAACACTAGACAATTCTCCAGGCTGAGGGAAAATGACGCTGTTGGAGCCAAAGAACCGGGGAATGTAAGAGGAGCTTTGGAAAGGTAAGCACGGGGTAAATTAAAATAATATTGCCTGCGTAAAGCAGCTTTCGACGTCACATGGCATTTAGAGCATACGCAGAAGGAGAGCAGATGACGACAAACACAAGGGGTGAGGTAAGAAGGAGCGAGCTCGAAAGCCCCAGGGCTGCTGCACTGTCCACAAAGTGTTAAAAGCGCCAAACGTGGGCGGATTGTAACAAATGAATGACTGACGTATGATCTCTGGTATAACCATTATAGAATAACCAAAGAACTTACAGAAATCTAATAGACAAAATATTTGAAGTCGATGTATCAGGAAGCAGAGGTATACGCACGTTATCTGAGGTGATGAGGGTAACTCTGGAAAGAACCAGAACAGAGACTATTACAAGAGCTCATCTCTGGGAAATGGGACTGGGCTGGAGGAGGTGGAGAGGCAGGGGCCTTTCCCCCTCCAGTTCATGAACATTCTGTACCTTTGGGCTACGGACATGTGATACTTTGATATCGCATGTTAAGGAACTGGAGTTGGGCCGTCAGTTAAATGACCACCTGCACCAAACTTTGGTGTCCACAGTCATTCCTGAGAAAGTCACGTGTTCCAGGCTGTGGGGCTTCCAAGGCCTTTGTGGGCCTTGACTTTGAACCTCCCATTCCAAAGAGCCAGTGTGCCCGAGACAGGAGACAAGGAAGCACAAGCAGATGTGGGGCCTGCCAGTCAGCTCACCCTGGTCAACATGGGACTCAGGGCGTAGCTGGGGTGACATTAGACTGTCGTGTTGTAGGGGGACTGTCTCACCTCCGGTGGGTAGATTCCCAGATGTGCTGAGATGCTGGAGCGGTGGGCCTGCAGGAACAGCGTACCTGGGCGGCAATGCCCAGCAAGGGCCCACAGCCCCAGGCAGAGACACAGAGCAAGGGGAGGACAGTCCACCTGGAACACACCCTTCTTTAAACAGAAGCAGGACCACAGGCTGAGAGTTGGGCCTTATTTCTCCATAAGGGGCTGAGAATGACTGCGTTAGCCTGTTGAGTTTCAAGAACATTTCTTTAAAAACAATTTTTTAAGAAAGGTTTTTGTTTATTTGACACAGAGAGAGAGAGTGAGAGAGAACACAAGCAGGGGGAGCAGCAGAGGGAGGGGGAGAATGAGCCGGGAGCCCGACTCAGGGCGCGATCCCAAGACCCTGGCATCAGGACCTGAGCCGAAGGCAGACGCTTAACCAACAGAGTCACCCAGGCTCCGGGAATATCAAGGATATTTCTAAGTGAAAAAGAGTATTTTTCCAGTTGGATTCAACATGGATTTTAGATCGACAGGTGTTCCGCTCTGATGGTGCGTTTGGCAACGTGGAGGTTCTCTAGGTCCGTTGAGGTTACCGGTTACTTCACTTCAGAAATGTCAGTTTCAGCTGAAATAACTCAAGTAGCTCCAGCCAAATACCTCTACACATGACTGACAGTGCTGCTCCGGGCTTCCCAGGAACGGTCCTTCGAAGGAATGTTCTGGGTTGCAGGGACATGGAAGTGATTCATGGGGTGAAGACACAGACCATGACAGAGGTAGGTAGGATGTGCTGCCTCACAGGTATGTGTCCAACCTTGGCTCTGACCTTAAGGACAAAGTCCTTAACCCCTTACATATCTGTTCCTTTTTTTGTAAAGGGGGAATCCTAACACTTGCCCACCTATGTGACACGTCGATGTGAGGAGCTCCTGAAGGCCTGGACAGTAATGTGAATATTTTTCATAATCTAAAACACTCTAATAATACGAGGCCACCACCGTTCTTAATCATTTTAGTGATGATTCGAAATGTACAGGTCAACATATTAATACATTTCATTATAGCTATTCCCTAAAATACTTTTAAACTAGAGCAATATTCAAAGGCAGTTAAAAAGATGCCCCCCCGGGGTTGGTCTTACACTACTAGCTTAAAAAAAAATCATGCATAGATTTGAGGAAATCTCATTAGCTGGTATGTTAAATCCCACTAGTTCATTTGTTAATGAATAGCAAAGATTTACCAGATGCGAATGATGCTCATGTAGGCTATGGGGCCCCTCTTCCTGCACTCAGCTGGATCTGCCTGTAATCCTCAGATCGAAAGGCAGAAATCAACTACTTAGGATTGGGAGAGTCTCACTATTAGGGATATCCTACTTACCCAAGAGTGGACCTAATCTATTAGAAAACAGGGCAGCTATAGCTCTCAGAACAACCTATAGGATACCAAGAGCAATGCACTCATTGACAATGAAAGATAATCCATTGCTGCCCCAATGGTTGAGACACACATGTCCTAAAGAGGTTCCTCCCTTTAAAACTTCAACTTCCCCAAAACCTTGGCTTTTTAGCATCTAGCGACATGCTAGATTTATGGGCTTGTGTCCTTTTATCCACCTGACAATTAAAGCACAAATCATCTTCTGGGTAGATCTACAAGGACCACTCCACTGTAAAGAGCGTCGGTCGCCCTTCTTGAAACAAAACCCACTCTGAAGTCTGTCCTTTCGCCTTCAAAAAGGACCCAGTGAACAGTTTTGTGAGTATATATCAGAAAGAGGGCAGTTCATCATTGAGTGAATTGTGTCTCCCAGGGCCTATTATGCCATCCATCACGAAAGCAAATTGTTGCTTTAATGATATATTAGTGTAATAACCTACACAGGACACACCGGTGATGTATTACTCAAGATGGCCCCACTTATGCAAGCCAGGCTCCAGGAAGAGCCTGGATAACCTGGAAGGCGATTGGAAGGCTTCCACCAAGTCTAAAATCAGCCAGCAAGGCACTTTCCTAGGAGCAGAAAGCAATACCAGTTTTAAATTAAACCTCCTGTCATCTTTGTAACAAATCTGCAGCCCTCTTTGACCTTGGTGTCTTGGTTAATTCTAATTTGTAGGCACCATCTTGGTTGGTGGTGAGGAATGTGGAATTTTGCTCTGGGGAGTTTCTGAATCACACCATGGCCAAGCTCTTTTCTGCATGTCTGTCTTAGGAAAGCTGTGGTGCAGGATACCTTAGAGATTTTCCAATGACTCTGGAATAATTGAAATCACCTATAATGATCATCTTATTGAACACATACTTGGCCTTCTCACAGGGTACTTCACTGCTTCTCCTGCTCTATAAAAATAGATTTACTCTCCTCTCTGTTTCTCTTCCTTCAAAATGTTTCATGTTATTAAAAACAGAAGATTGCTCATCAAATGTTTTATTTGCCACATGGGTGGGGCCATCGATCATCTCGACTCGCTCTGTGTGCTCATGTGTACCTCATTAGCAGAAATCCACGCATCGTGCTCATGCGGAAATGTTGCTAATTGGATTCACGTATATATAAGAACTAATTAAAACATAACATTTCATCCTCAGTGCAGTTAGTGGAAGAATAGTAGAAACATCACATCAGGTCAGTGAAAAGTCCACCCTACAAATTGTCCTCCAGGGACATAATTGCTCTGGTGGTGAAGGTGAGTTCTTTAGGTGACATCTACGAGGGTAGAGACATTCATCTCCATTTGGCCCTGAATTAGGCATATAATGGCCATGAAGGAAGCATTGCACATAAGGTTCAGTAATAAAGAAGGAAGCATATGGTCTAACAGTTCTGAGTGCTTCTGTGGGTGGAGCTGGTCTGTGTGGTTTCTCTGCAGGCCTCCATCTCTACTTCCAAGCACACACAAAACAGACCCCTTCCTGCATGTGAGCCCAGAGGATCAAGTTGTTAAGGGTTCTAAGGAAAAGAAGCCAGAATGGCTGACCTCTCGGAGGGTGCTTTGGGTTAGTGGCCACAGAGAACGCTCTATGTGAGTTTACTCAGGATAAACATGGAGCTACTCTTTGATGCTTTGGTTTATCTGACAGAGACACTCTAATTCTACAGACTGTGAGATGGTGCTCTGGTGTTGTTGGTAGAAACTACTGCTTCCCTTCCAGCTTCCTTACCTCCCCTCGAACCCCAGCAGCCTCAACCTCCTGTCCCTCTCTTCTCAGCTGTCAACCAATCTCACTCCAATTTTTCCCATGGCTGGTCCTGCTCCAGGTCACATGCAGTCTCTGAATAAAGCAGAGATTGAGAAAATCAGGGAACGGATACACAAGGATCCATGAATTCGGACCCTCCCCTGCAACACGACCCAGAAGACTCGGAGAACCCCCGCTCTTCTGCTAACACAATAGAGTGTTGATGGTTGCGGATGCTAAAGGCGATCATGGCAAAAATAATGACAAAGGAAGTGAGCCACTGTGTAGTTCTGATTAAGGACATTAAAGCATGCATTCAAAGGATAATTCTTGATGAAGCAAGATTTATTCCAGGAAATCAAGGATGGTTCAAAGGCTGGAACACAAATAGATTGTAAAAACCAAAGAGGAAGAGATCTACCCGTGCAATGGCATTATAAACTGGTACAGTCTTTTTGGAAAGCAATTTAGCTACTCATGTTAAAAGAGGTCAATCTCCCGGTAGCGGAAACTGAAATACGGTTCCCAGGAGCTGGGTTGAGGGAGAAGTAAGGAGTTGGTCCTCAATGGGTGTGGAGTTTGTTTTACAAGATGAAGTTCTAGAGATTTGTGGCTTACCAATGCACACATGGTTAACACTGCTGTAAGTACACTTAAAAATTGGTAAAGTGGTGAATTTTACACAGTGTTCTTTTTAGCCCAATTAAAAAAAAATAAAACCCTATTGAACCAAGTACCTCCACAGATAAATTGAGATTTCTTGCCATGAGACATTTTCTTATGTTGCTCCAGCTGCTCAGTTCCGCTGGGTGTGCTAAGTCCCTAACCAATATTGCTTCCTCCACTGATGACAGACTCGAGTAACCCATCACAGCCTTTCACTGGAAGACTGCTAGAATTGGTCACTTACATTGGTGTCTCCCCAGCAATGTCCCACCAGAGGTCAATGTTAGAGAGGTGTCCATCCCCAAAGATTCTGTAAGCTGGGAGGTTAAGACATTTCTCTCAGCTTTCCCTAAATCCAGCACCCTCCTTCACCTTGGCAGCCACCCCCACCCCCATAACAAAGGAACAGAAGGGAAGTTTCCTGGCCCAAGATCGCCTAATAGTCCTGTGTCCCATGCGTGTCACAACAGCAAAGCCTAGGCAATGCTTGGGTCATCCTAAGTCACCTCGTAGTTCACATCGGTGGGACTGAATCCCCCCAGAAGGAACTGGAATGCACAGGGGTTTCCCAGAGGACATCCGTGGGGGCAAGAGAGAATAAAACATATCAGCAACTGTCTGGTCTGCTGTTTGCATTTTGCTTTTATGCCACTTTGGGGAGAGGAAAGCGGCCCCACCAATAAATACGTCCGTCGAGGTCACTTCTAAGTATCTTTTCATATTCCGTATGATTAATAATAATTGATTAATAATAAATGATTAATAAAGTCCTTCTCAGCCTTTCTGGTTGGAGAATTGCTACTTCTGCTGTGCAGCCTTGAGAGATTATTTCGTTTGGCTTTTTACTCTTATTGTAGATTGTTTCACACCTGTCTCCTAGGAAAGCCACACACACCTTCCAAGAGGAGGTCTAGCTACTAATACATCCATTCAGAACCGAGTAAGAGCCCTTGCCCGTGCCAGGCACGAGTCTTGGTACTGGGACCGTGCCGGCTGGGGGTGCAACAGGGTCTGAGGGGAAGCTGGGGCCACTTCTTCCCAGCCTGCCTCTCTTCACTGCAGGCCCCGCGGGGGGGAGAGCCTTCCTTCGTCTCCCAGACGGCCCGGCAGCCAGGGACGGGGATGCAGACGAGGACCCAGCGGTTCAATGCACTCAGGTGAGACATGGAAGAGAGAAGGAAGGCCGAAGCCATGCTTGATTCTGCTCTGGGGCTGTTCCCCTCGTTATGTCAGGCCGTGGAGACATGGAGCTTAAGACGTGGGGGCGGCAGTCACCGTCCGAGCTCAGTGTCTTGAAAACAGGAGTTCCTGTGACATTCTCTAATTCCTCCTCTGTGAGCCTTTGTGTCAGGTGTGAAAACGCCTGCTTCCCTGTACTAAATCTCCCTCTGCTTAAACTATCCCCAGTGTTTTTTGTCTCCTGCACTGAGCCCCGAGTCGCAAACAGTAAATCGGACTTGGTTTCACTCTCTCAGAGTTTGTAGCCAGGCATGGGCACACCCGCGGGGGAAGGTCTCAGGAGTTAACGGTGTATTAACTCTAAGGAAATAACTGAGGAGATATTTTGCAGACATGAAAATTCATAAAACTGTAGAGAAAGAATAAAAGGTATTTTGTTTGGGGAGTGGTGACCCAATAAATCAAACATAAAATTTTTATCATGATTTCACCTCTCTACATTGAGTTTTATACATGGATAAATCTTCTTAGTAAAGACAGAAATAAGATAATTGCTTTGGAGTTATGGTATGTTACTTGAATTGGGGAAATTTTTATCCATTTGAAGTTTCCTTTAAGGACGATGTAAACTGTTCTGGTAAAAGTAACAGGAGAAATGGAACGTGCGGCCGGCTCCCCACGGAAGTCGAACGGATGATGACGTGAACTGGAAAATTAACCAGAGCAGTCAGGCTGGAATTGAGTTGAAAAGGCATATTTATAAAACATTTAATATCATATTCTGCATCTCATAGATTAAATTGTGCTTCTTGGCTCTCACCACGTGTGTCTCCTGACTTGCTTTTCCAGCGGCTTTTCATGAGAAAATATCTGTTCCAGGCACTAATCCGAGGGCCTCGTACGGTTCGCTCTCGCAGTTGTATTTACTGCCTCCTGGCTGAGATCAGCTCACCACCAGACACATTCCTACCCACCTCTTATGCAGAGCAGACGGGTCCCAGAGAGGTTGAGGAATTTCCTAGAGGCGTGCGGTTGGCTGGCAGCACAGGAGGAACTAAATCCCGGGGCTCTCAACACAGCTTCCGCCCCTCTGCAGAAGTGAGCAAGGGCTTATGGCACCATTGAAGAGCGCTCTCGGGTTCGAAACCGAGGAAAGTTCCCAATGGCAAGGGCTATTGAACATCATGTCAAGCCACGCAAGGCAGAATGACTGGAAAATGAAGCGGCTTACAAGGAAAAACACATGTAGGGGAGAGAAAGGGAAAAGCACAGGAGAAGCGGGCAAAAATGATAAACAGTGGAGTTCGCGCCTCGATAACTGAATGTGACTAATTTGGCATTTATTGTTTTGTTTATTTTTGTCTGGAGGGTGGGAAAAATAATTGCCAATCTGTACAACGTGAAAGTATCTTTGATAATTTAAAAACCCTGTGGCATCTTCTTATTTGGGAGTCAAAGGAAACAGACAGAATTTTTTTTTTTCTCCTTGGAAGCAGGCTAACCCACTATGTTTTTCCTCAATAGAATACAGAAACATTTTAATGTGAAAGCATAAGGATCCCCAGGGACACTGGAAGCGAGGAGGCAACCAACAGAGCACTAGCCCGGAGTGCTGGTCCCCACTAGACCCCAACTCTGCATCCAGCCCTGGGGATGGAGGTCTGCCCAGATCACCCAGCACGGGTGAATGGAGACCCTCTGGGCTAAGCGATGCCTGCGTGGTAGGGACGTTTCCTTAGAGGCCACAGCTCAGACTCCCTTGGCTTCAAGGACAGCAGAGCAAAGCTCTTCTTGGTGCCAAGAAGCTGTGACTCATGTCTCGACACTTGACTTGCAGCCGCTGGTAAACCAAGAAGATGAAGATCTCTGTGCCTGAGAAGTTCCTCGGTCCACAGGCCGGCTGCTTCTGGAACTGAAGCTCCGATCAGCTTCTCCACCAGAGTCTTAAGCTATAGCTCATGAGCGGAACTTAGCCTGCGGATGCCTTTTGGTCGACTTTCACCAAATTCCAAAATCAAATTAGTTACTGACATCTTTAAAATTTAGACTCTGACAGACACACGCCTCTGGTCTTCTGGCTTCTTTTGTGCAGGAGGAAGCGCGCACACGCTGGCCCCGCTCTCCGACGGGGCCCTGACGGCCTGGGCCTGGGGGCAGCTGCCCTTCTCGGAGAAAGTGTGAGCACCTCCTTTTGCTCAAACCCTCACCACCTTCTCTCTCCTTGGTGAAATGAGATCAAGAGTCGCCTGGCCTCGCAGCGCTTCGCAAGTCCTGCTTTCTTTATCAGTCGAAGGCATGTGGCATCCCTGCGCTGGGCAAGTCTGTCAGCGCCATCTTCTCTCATGTGCGTGTCACATTTCAGCAATTTTCAAAATTTTTTTCATTTTGAAACTTTTTCATGATTATTTTAGTTGTCATAGTGACCTGTGATTATGATTGAAAGCTCAGATGATGGTTAGCATTTTTCAAAGATTTATATATTTATTTGAGAGAGAGCGAGAGCATGGCAGTGGTAGGGAGAGGCCGACGGCGAGGAAGGGCGAAAGAATCCCAAGACGACTCCCCGTGGAGCGTGGGGGCCGAATCTGGGCTGGATCTCGGGACCGTGAGCTCATGATCTGTGCTAAAATCCAGAATCAGACGCTTAACCCACTGAGCCACCCAGGTGTCCCAGTAAATAATAAGGTATTTTCAAATTCAGGGATGTATATTGTTTTTTTAGACATAACCCTATGCCACAAGGTAGACTATAGTCAATTATAAATATAACTTTTACATTCACTGGGAAACCAACAGTCATTCAGCTTGCTTTATTGTGGCATCATGGTATTCTGGAACTTAACGCACAGTATCTCCGAGGTATACCTCTATCGGCCCAACTAATTCCTTCGTTTTCTGTGCCAGGCTCTGTCAGGCATTCAAGTGTGTGACTCCTATCCTTGTGCCTCCAGGACTGGATGAAATACATCGTGTCCTTACCACTCGGAAAAGGTCCAAGCCTTTATACTCAGTGTTGAACAAAGTTAGTATATAATAAAAAAGGCAAGCTTGCTATGTAACCTTCATCATTTCCCTACGCAGGAATCCATTTGCTCTCTCATGAAATAGGGTAGAAGCCCTCGGTACTTTCCAGAGCTCCTCCTGATCCAACACTCTATGGCCTAAACCACTGCCCAGTTCCACTTGTTTTTATCTGTCAGCCTGCTAAAATTCAAATGTATTAAATTTGGGTTTCTCTTCCTCTCTCTGTTTGGCATTTGTTGAGATGTCTTAATCATTTTGAAAGCTCCCCAAGTTGTCAGTGACAGAACACTGCTCATGAAGACGACCAGGAACCCTTCCTGAACCTAATGACCATCCACTGTACAAGAGGCCCCCATATGCACCCAAACTCCCCCAGCCTGTCAAGAAGCTCTCTGGCAGGACCATTGGGTCTCACAAAGAGGCCAGAGATTCAACGGGCCTGAAAATTGAGTTTTTTCTCTCCTAGAATTCATTTGCTGTATGCAGGTTTGAGGCAGCTTGATATGGGAGAAATGGAGCCTGAAAGCCCTTCTGTACGAGTTCCTCTATCCAGCATTTCAGTTCTTCATGAAGGTAGCTCGTGTCCCCGGAGCTATTACATACGACCCACAGCCCTGGCATTCATCCCGGGCACTGAGAGAGGCAGCAAGAAGGCAGGGGGCACCACTCTTGCCAAGTGCTTTTAGGGGAGGCTGTTAATGAAGAGGAAGGTTCCATGGAACCGCACCAATGTATTCTGCCTCATGTAAAAACATTTTTCTGGCAAGTAATGTCCTTGACTTTTTTCCCTTCAAAAAATGCCCAAGAGTACAATACATCTTGAGGCTTGTTACTAGTTAGGCAGCGTGTGGTAAAATATGAGCTAAAAGGTATAATTCCAAAATACACAGCACAATAGATCTTCTTTCCTTGGAATGAATTTATTTGGTCACTGCCCAGCTCAGGTCTGTTTTAAATGACTCTGTAATGCATAGCTCTGACAAGGAATTGAAAATGAAGCCGAAAAATGCTTCAAATTAAATGTGACATCAAATGAGAACATTTTTTTTTTTTTTTCAGCACTAAAAACTCTAATGAGAGGAGTGGAATTCAGCTTTGGAACTTCTGTATACCTAGTTTTGCATTTAGAGTGCTGATCAGTATGATATACAGTAAAACAAACAAACAAAAACCCCCACACCCCACAACTTAATGTGTTTATCTGTGCCCATGAGTCATTCTAAACGATGGTAGGGGAGGCGATTATTTTTAAATACAGAAAATAACAAGTTTCTAAATATTAACTTCAACGTATGTAATATATTCAATCAGCTTTTTTCTGAAGATTTTTTTTCTTGAAAAAAACATATAAATGACTTTGTGGCTCTCTTGCAAATAAAAATGCTGTTGTATAAATTTTATCTACTGAAGTTATCAGTAGCATTTGGGCAAAAAATGATTTATTTCTCTTGTGCCTTTTCAGATCCGCTTGCTTTGGCTTCTCTGATATATATCTGCCTTCAACGCATTGCTGGATGGTCGGGATAAGGGGTACATGGTTGCTTCTGAAAAAAATGCTTCCAAAAACAGTATAAAAATCTTGCCAAATGCTTTAGTCATAATAAAAGCACTAACCCAGGATCCTTTCACTTTAAGGGAAAGCTGTATTGAACACAGGCTATGAGCTAAGTGAAATTTAATCCAAGACAATTTTCTCCTGTTCGGCCATTTTTATTCCATTGTTACTTGATAAAAATTAGAATTGGCCATCTGCAGAAGAGCTATGTGTCAAAGAGACAATCAGGTGTGCGAGTGTGAATCACCCCGCTTGGTTCTTCATCAGTAAAATGAGCATATTGGGCAACATTATCTCTAATGTCGCTTTAAGCTCTGAGGCTCCTTGACTCCCTAATGTCCTCACAATGCTGAAAAGAATTAATCTGCCTTCCCTGATGCTGAAATTAGTTTCCAGAGCATTTCATTAATTGTACCATCACCAAAATTCATGCCTCTCTAAATACAGAAGTCTACTTGATTTTCACATTTCCCCCCTTTGTAAGCAGTGACCTAATTTGATTAAGGTTTCATGGTCTCCTGTAACAATAGATTATAAAACACAAAAATCTAAGAAAAGAATTGCATTTTTAATGTTATGTCATTTAAACACTTTGTAAGGAGTAATGCTGATGAAAATGATTATTTCCCCTATTGAGCCAAAAGTAAGGGTCTTGTGTGCACATCTCACGAGAACATGTGGGGGTCTTTACTGCAGGAGATGCAGGTGTGGTCCAGACTCTTCTTCAACAGCCCACATTTTGAAATGTGATCGAAGGGAGGTCATGGACATCGCCTTATTGAGCCTTAAGATCATGTCTGGATTTTTTATGGGTTTCCATATTGTCAGGGAATGGAACTCTATCTCAAGGCCAACAACTAAGATTGCTTTTGAGAGGGTGGTCTGGATTATGCTTGACCTGGCTAGCTCAACCATTTATTTTCCGCACACCCTGCAGCAAACTGTCTAGCTCCACTCAGCTTATGTCTTCACCTACAAAGAGGCAATGATGGTGTCATTGACAGCCTGTTAGGTTATTATACAGATTAAAGGAGGAATCACCTGCAAAGTGTTGGGCCCCTTGTCTAGCATGTGTCCAATGCCCCCTATTTCAGATATCAGAATTTATCACTAACAAACCTTGTAGGACCAACATCTTAGAAACCCCTTTTAAAGACCCAGTTCCTTCTCCAATCCTGAAAGAAGATCAATGAAGTGCTCCTAGGCTTGCCAACCTAATGTCAACAGGGCCTTGAGGATCTTTCTATGTAACATAAGAGGTTTTTCAAGAGAGTTGTTTATTAGTCACATTTTAGATCTAATAATAGCATTGATAATTATTCATGGGGGATAAAGGTAATCAGGAAACAAACTGATTGCTAGTTTTCTCAGAAAGGACACATCAAGGCCATGACATAAATTCATCACTTTGCTTGGAGAAATCAAGCACCAGAAGCCACCAGACTGACAATGGGGCTGAATGTTCAGAGCCACAGGGAGAGTGAAGCCTATAGACCCATTTCTGTCCACACTCAAACCATTGAGACTTGATCAGTTCTTAAAACCTGGCAGTGTTGGGCAGATGGGCCGCTTCTAGATTTTTCCAAGGGGTCTAAATCTACCTCGTGCACTCATCCGTTCATGCGTACATTCATTTGTTCATTCACTCATTCAGTATCTACCATGCCTCCCACTGCAGGAGGATAGACTTCCTTTGGGAGACTGAAACTACACGAATGATGATCACCCAGATAAATACCTGGTTATAAATTATAATAAAGATTATCCAGGAGAAGGACAGGTGCTATGAGGATAGCAGGGGGACTGTTTTCTGAAGACGATCAGCGAAGACTGCTCTGAGGAGTGATTCTTTAAGAAGATTTGTGTAGGGGCGCCTGGAGGGCTCAGGGAGGCACCAAAAGCCTCTGCTCTTGGCTCAGGTCATGATCCCAGAGCCCTGGGATTGAGTCCCACATCGGGCTCTCTGCTCAGGGGGGAGCCTGCTTCCCTTCCTCTCTCACTCTCTGCCTGCCTCTCTGCCTACTTGTGATCTCTGTCAAATAAATAAATACACAAATCTTAAATTTGTGTATCCTACTCAAGAGGAGTAGGATTTAAATCTCTTTAAGATTTGTGTATTTATTTAAGTGGGGAGAGGCAGAGGGAGAGGGAGAGATTGAAGCAGAGACTCAATCCTCAAGCAGACTCCCTGCAGAGTGCAGAACCGATGACGGGTTCAATCCCAGGACCCTGAGATCACGACCTGAGCTGAAATCAAGAGTCATCTGCTTAACTGACTGAGCCACCCAGGCTCCCTAAGGAGTGACTTTTAAACAGAACTGAAGAAAGAGTAGGACTGAGTAGGTAAATCTTGGAGCAGGAACATCCTGGGCAAATGGCCTTCACAGGTGGAAAGACTGCTGACTTTCTTTAAGGAGCTGGAGGTTGCCAATATATTTGGGGCTTGGGAAGGGAGCAAGAAGAGCTGGAGACAAAATCACAGTCACAGTGGCGGTTAGGAGCCAACCAGCAGAGCCTTGAGGATACAGCATGCTTTGTGGTTTTGTCTTAAATGTCAACAGAAGCAACTTACAAGTCCCAAGGAGGAGAATAACATGATCAGAACTGCAGTTTAGAAGACCGCCAGTGGCAGTCTGAAAGCTAATTCAAAGGGGGCTCATGGCAAGTAAAGGTGGGGGGTCAGATGGGAGAGGAATCCAGGAGGTGGGAATGTGCAACAGAATCAGATCATCTGTTTCTATTTTTTATTTTTAGTCCAACCCCCATGCATCAAGATGGCCCACTGTTGCAGAGGGCCACACATCTCATTCTAATCAGGTCCCAAATTGTCCCTTCACACCACTTCTGGACTGGGAGGTTTCTGACTTCCAAACCCTTGAAAGTCAGGGACCATCCACAGAGTTGTTCAGGGGTGGCTGTTCTGTTCCTAACTCCCTAGTTCACATTGATTCACTCCTTCCTCGCTTGTTCACTAAATCAAGAGGAGTAGGAAGACACCTTGTCTCCTTGGTGTCCACAAAAACAGGAGAAACAGACTGAGGACTGAAATGAAAACAGAAAATTCAGCCCACTATTCAGATGGCCTACCTATCAGCTAGGGTCTGGTCAGGAGGCAGGAAACACCCCAGCTATATTAGCAAGAGAACTTAACACAAGGATTGTTAAGTATTATAGAAATGAAAAGGGAAGAAAATAAATACTGAAATCTAGGGCTCGGGGAACAAATGGAAGCTGTTGGAATTGTCAAGGCTTAGAAGTTTGGAGGAGGGTCCTTTTGGAGCTGGGACCTTTGAGAGGAAGTCACTGCTTTTTTGGCAGGGCAGGTGTCCCTGATTGAAGCGTGATAAGGCTGAGTGTCTAGATGTTGGGAAAACTGAAGACAGAAATCAACTCTTCCTAGAACAAAACAATGCAGATGGTCAGAGGGAACAGTCTCTTCTGTATCCTGTAGGTTTGCTGCCTCCCTCTAGTACCACATGGGAGAAGTTCCCAACAGGAACTAGCAGGCTAGACAAATCTGCAGAGTCCTAGCCCTAGATCACACAAAAGAGAAAAAAAGGTGTCTCTGGCTGGGAACCAAGAACTCAATTGCTGGCAATATCCCAAGCGATCATTTGACAAAATGTAATCCCTAAGTTCCAATTTTTAAATATTGCTCATTGTTTTGTTTAGATATATGCATGTGCATTCATACCTACATTTTCACATAGGTATATAGACTAAATAAGTGATTGATTGATAGATGATAGAATTCAAAAAAATGTTACTTTTCCTTGTTATATTATCTAGTAAATACACCTGCCTGCAAGAGGTCTTTAAATAGGTAGAGTATATAAAGAACTCTCACAACTCAACAAAAAGAGAATCCTTTTTAAAAACAGCCAAAGGATCAGAATAGATATTTCTCCAAAGAAGATAGGTGACCAATCAGCACATAAGACTATGGTCAACATCATTAGTTATTTGGGAGATACAAATCAAAACCACATACCCCCTAGGATGGCTAGAATAAAAAACAAACAAACAAACAGATAAGACAAGTATTGGCAAGGATGTGGAGAAATTGGAACCTGTGTACACTGGACTGGGAGTGTAAAATGGTGCAGCCTCTTTGAAGAACAGTCTGGAGATCCCCCGATAGTTAAACAAGAGAAATAAAACATGTCCACACAAAGTCCTTGTACATGAATATGTATAGCCACATTATTTAAGTGATGCAAAATGTGGAAAGGAACCAAATACCCATCAACTTATGGATGGATAAATAAATGTGGTATATCCATTCAATGGACTATTAACTGGCAATAAAAAGGGATGAAGTACTGATTCATGTCACAACAGGGACCAACCTTGAAAATGGTATGTTAAGTGTAAGAAGCCAGTCAGAGAAGCCCACATATTTTATGATTTTCTTTATATTAGGCATCATCCAGAATAAGCAAATAGAGATCTAGAGTAAACTAGTGGTTATTCAGGGCTAGGGGTCGGGCTGAGAGCTTATGAAGTGATTGCTAAAGGGTACAGGGTTTCTTTTGGGGGTGATGAGGATGTTCTTGAATCGATGATGACAATGGTTGTGCAATCCTGCATTTACTAAAAACCACTGAATTGCACACTTAAAATGGGTGAATTATACATGAATAATATCTCAATAAAACTGTTACTAAAAAAAAAAAAAAAAAAAAAAAAAAAGACATGAAGGGGTAAATGCTTACAGGCATTTTCACCAGAAGAGAAAAGCAATAGGAAACCCAGTGATCCTAACTCCACACAAGTCATATTTAGACTTTCTCTTCTTTTAGTTAAGAAGGAGCTTTTAAGTATTTTGCTTCAAATCCCATAACTACCAAGTGACTGAGGGGGCAGGTACAAATCAGAGCTAAAAAAAAAAATTAAAAATAAATAAAAATAAATAATAAAAAAATAAACTCCCCAAAATAAAAAAAAAAAATTCTTGATCAGAGTCATTTCCATCTTCTAGGCTTCTATAAGTTCCTCCAGGATCTCCGTGTATGGTTGGGCAATTTGTACAGGGGACAATTTTGTCTGAATAAGGAGCCCAATGGAGGCTAGGTTTCTTCCTAAACCCTGTTTACCAAGCTTTGATGGCCTGGCATGAGAAGGGGACTTCTTCTTTCCTTTAAGCCCTATTATTTGTAATGACGTGTATTCAGAGACAGCCTGCCCAGGATCTCTCATCCCTTGTGCTATTGTCATCATATATATATATATATATATATTGCATCCAACTCTACTAGAAACTACACAACACAGTGTTGTAATTAATATTTTAATCCATCATGTGTTTTAAAGAAGTTAAGAAGAGGGGCACCTGGACAGCTCAGAAGGTTGTGTGCTCATGTCGTCACCTTGGGGTCTTGGCATTGAGCCCCACATGGCACTCCATGCTCAGCAGAGAGCCTAGTTCTCCTCTCCTGCCTGCTTATGCTCCCTCTTGTCACCTTTCTCTCTCTCTCAAATAAATAATTTTTAAAAAATTACCCCCATATTCACCATTTCCAGTGCTCTTCATTCCTTTTCATATTTCCTTCAACCTGAAGAATTTTTTTTAATATTTCTTATATTGCTGTTTGGAAGGTGAAAAATTCTCCCAATTTTCATGTATCTAAATACATCTTTATTTTGTTTTCCTTTTGAAGAATATTTTCACAGAATTCTGGACTGATAATTTTTGATACTTAAAAAATATCTGATTATCTCTTTGCCTCTATTGATACTGATGAAAAGTTAGCTGGTTTTTATATTATTGTTCTCTTGCAAAAACATTTTTTTCCTTTGCTTTCAATATTTTCCCTTTATATTGGTTTTCTTCAATTTAACTATGATGTACTTAGACAATTTTTTCTTTGTATGTATCCTTCTGGGCATTTGTTGATCTTCTTGGATCTATAGGCTTAAGATTTTACCAATTTAAGAAATACTAGCCTCTATTTCTTCAAATACTTTTTGCTTTATTTTCTTTCTTCTTTGGAACTTCAATTACAGGTCGATTAGATTATTTGATAGTCCCAAAGGTCACTGAGGGTCTGTTAATTTTTAAAATTTCTCTCTTTTTCTTTTTCAAGATTTATTTATGTATTTTAGAGAGAGAGAGGATGAATGGGAGGGACAGAAGGAGAGGGAGAGAGAATCTCAAGCAGACTCCATGCTGAGTGTGGAGCCTGACTTGGGGCTCAGTCTCATCACTCTGACATCACAACTTGAGCTGAAACCAAGAGTCAAATGTTCAACCAACTGTGCCCCCCAGGTTAATTGTTTTTCTAATCTTTTTTTTTCTTTTTATTCTTCAGCTTTGATAATTTCTCTTCATTTATCTTCAGGTTTAGTGATTCTTTTTCTGCTGTCTCTAATTTGCTGTGAAGTCTTTTCTGTGAATTTTATATTTGGGGTAGTATTATTTTCAGTTCCAAAATTACAACTTTGTCCTTTTTTAAGTTGCCATCTCTCTCCCAAGATTCCCTATCCGTATAGTCACAATGTTTCATTTTCCTTTGAGTCCTTGAACATATCTATAGTAACTGCTTTTAGATTCCTACAAACTAATTTCAACACTTAAGTCACACAAGAGGATCAATTTCTATTGTCTTTCTTTCCTCTTGATTGTAACATTTTCCTGTTCCTCTCTACAGTGATTCTTTAATTTATGTTGAACAATGTGGAAACCTTGGATTTTGTTATGTTTCTTTGAAATCGTTGATGGTTTTCCCAGCATGCAATAAACTTGGATAGATTAAACTCTGGACCCTGTCCTGGGGTGGGCAGAAGCTAAAATTCCCACTCATTTCTTTCAGTCTTTCATTTGTTGCTGTCAGGTCTCTTGGTGTCTTCCCCCAAGTATATGTAGTTCAGGAATCAGTCAAGCATTTGAGTAGATTTAATGTTCAAATTTTGCGTCTCTTCCCTCTGTGCCCCTCTCTATTTCTGGAGATCCTCTCTTACATTTTCAGCTACCCTTGTAAGCCTAAACTCTACGTTTTGAACATTCAGGCAGTGAATCTGTGGGGTTTTGTTTCATGTCTAGCTACCTCACATGGTGAAGAAGATGAGTGCCCTCAAGCAAAAGGCTGCCTAAAAGTAAATCTCATTCAATGCATTTCTTTCACTTTAACATTCAACCCCTTCCATTTTCTGACTTCTTTTGAACACTTTCTAATATACTCAAATAGTTACTTAAAAATATTTTATGTGGATTGGGTCTAAAACCAGCTATCCTACCAGAATTTCTTACCCTAAGCAGAAATTCTGGTACATATTTTTAAATTTTAAAAAATGTTAAATTTTAAATTTTAAATTTCAAAATAGTCAAACAGAGCTCTTTGTTTTCTTTGAAGAGTGTTGATGTTTTTATATTTTATATTCTATGTTCTGACCATAAGTAACTGGGGTTTTAGGTTTCACACTTAGACTAGCACTGGATACTGTAAAATTTTTAACACACAGATTTTAAAATGTTGTATATTAATTTTACTTACATTTCTTTAGTTATGCATAAGATATTCTTAAGTTAATTAGTCGGTAGACTTTCTTTGCCATGAACTCCATGTTTATTCCCTTTGCTTGATTTTCTGTTGGGTTTTCTGTCTTTCTTTCATTGGTTTTATGACCTTTTGTAAATTAAGGAAATTAGCCTATGATTTGCCATATGGGTCACAAATGTTTCTTCCTAGTTTGTCACTTGTCTTTTGACTTTGCTTAAAATATTTTATCTATACTGAAATTTTAATTTTATAAGTAGGAAAATCTCTCAATTTTCTTTGATGGCTTTTGAGTTCTGTGCCATTTAAAAAGGATTTCTGCATTATGAGATTATAAATAAATTCATGTGTAAGTTTTTTTTGTCTTTTATGGCTTTATTTTATTTTATTTAGCTTACTCTTCAATCTGTTTAGAGGTGATCACGATGTAAGAAGTAAACAGAAATCTCTCTCCCCTTCTCTCTTAACTCCTTACTTTGTTTTCTTTCTAAATTCCAGTCTACCGTTTAGTTATACTTTTTAGTAAATATTCTTCCTTTTCCCCATTTATTTGAAGTGTTTACCTATATTTACAGTAGTCCTCCCTTATCCACTGGGGAGGTGTTCCGAGATCCCCAGTGGATGTTTGAAACTGTATGGTACCAAGCCCTATATATGCTAAGTTCTTTCCTACGCATACATACCTATGATATAATCTAACTTATTATTTAAGGGAAGTAAGATGTTTACAAAAAAATTATAACAATACATATAATAAGTTATGTGAATGTGGTCTCTCTATCTTCCAGAATATCTTATTATACTGTACTTACCTTTTTCTTGTGATATGAGATGATAAAATGTCTACATGATGAGATGAAGGGGGTGAATGATGCTGGCACTGTGGGACAGGGTGAGGCTTCTACTGACCTTCTGCTGATATTTCAGAAGGAGGGTCATCTGGTTCCAAACTGTAGCTGACCCCGGATATCTGAAATATGGGAAAGCAGAGCCATTATGAGCGGGGACTTTCGGATAATGAGTTACCTTTTGAGTGCAATCCTTCTGTTAGTCTACTGCTCCCTTGTGCATTCTTCTCCTTTTCATCATCAAAGTATGTTCCTTATCGGGACCTCACTTAACACATTAACCTCTATTAAGGCTACTCTTGAGGAGTAATCACTTTAAGTGTGTCATACTTTAATAGTGCACTTCTCTGAACATTATTCTCACTTCCTCGGTTTAATTATGGCCACTAAGGTTGTCTGGTTGCATCATGTGACTGCTTTCTGCTGACCATGCTCGTGGGGCAACGCATGTCCGCATCCTCTCCCCTACCCACACCCCACTCCCGCGGGCTACAGATACTCCTCTCAGAACTTTCTGCCAGGGAAAGATGATGACGACCCTTTTGGAGAGAAGAGCACTATTTTGGAGTCTTCAGCCAATTGCCTTCCCTTATAAATAACATGGATTAAGTTTCTCAAGCCTATTTTTTAAGTGTAACAAAAATAATTCTAATATTATAAAAGTACAGATCTGAGTATATTTCAGTCATAATAAATGATCATTATCAAAGTTCAATTGAAAACAATTCAATGTAGCCATAATAAATTCGTTCGCTAAGTAAATGAATACGACAAAGGCTCTAAAACTTATAAATCAAATGAAAATGTGCTAGAAATTAGAAACATAGAGTAAAAGCATTTTTAAGAGATTACAGACTTAAAGGTAATATTGAGCTTTGAACACATTTTAGGAGGCTGTATTTCATTCCAGCGGAAGATGTTAGTTTGTTTGCTGACATTTAGTCAGATGCAGAAGCATTCCCACTAGACAGCATAACCCGGAGGCTGGGAATGACACAGCTAAATTAGCTAGAAACATTCAGAGAAATTTTATTTTTAAGTGAAATCTACTTCTTGATAGGATGAGTGAAAACATGAGAGTTAAAAGGAATTCAAGATCAAACAAAATAAATAAAAGTATATACGAAATCTGAGGGGGTTGAGCACCATTTTTCCTGTCGATAGTTAATATTTTCAGTTTATATTCAAACTCAGCCCCAAGAGAAAAATAAGTCTGGGTTTCAGTAGCAGTAAATAAAACGTAATAAACCCATAGGAGTATAGTAAGAAACCAATCCACCCTTGCAAAGGCGACTGAGGACTGAAACCCTATGAAATCAGGAAACCGAAATGTCAAGTAATAGAAATATTTTGTTAAAAACTATATGTGCTCAGGGGTGCCTGGATGGCTCAGTGGGTTAAAGCCTCTGCCTTCAGCTCAGGTCATGATCCCAGGGTCCTGGGATCGAGCCCCACATTGGGCTCTCTGCTCAGCAAGGAACTTGCTTCCCCCTCTCTCTCTCTGCCTACCTCTCTGCCGACTTGTCATCTCTGTCTGTCAAATAAATAAACCTTTGAAAAAATAAAAAAATAAAAAAATAAAAGCTATATGTGCACAAATATATTTATGTATATGCAAATGTATGTCTATGCATATGTATATTTTATACACATGTATGTGTCTTTATAAATAGATGTGCACATATTTTTAGTTTTATCTTACTACTGCTTTTAAAAATGGCACTTCATAATTTCTTTTGATTTTTTCACTAAGAAGTATGTTACTTAGCTTTTTAAAAATACAACTGAACCCTAACTTACCAACATGCCAATATTACTGAAGTACAAGGTAGAGGCTCAGAAGACAAGTGATGGTGGTAGCTACTACTTGCACATAGATCTCCTTATCTTTTAAAAAAAGCTTATCTCCAAAATGGAATGCAAATTATTGACCCATCAAATTTGAAATACTAATATATAGAGAGAATACTTTTCATTATTTCCTAAAACGGTAGACTACAAGAGTCCCATAAATAATGGTTTAGGCCACCGTCCATACACCTATTCACCTGCACGTCACAGAAAGTATTCAACAGTCTGAAGGGTGTCCACTGGGAACAGGGCAGCCTGCCCACCCTTCCAAACGGTGAGAGGCACCTGTTGAGGGCACATCAGATTAGACCGTTGGGTTGTACGCAGAAACGAGTACTAGCGCCAGACGCCCGCCGCGGAAAGCACAACTCCGTGTGCGTGCGCCCCGGGAGGGAACAGGAAAGTGAGGACAAGGAAGAGAGAAAGCAAGTGTCAGCCGGCCGTGAATGAGAGGACTTGCCAGAAATGACCCCATTCTAGCTTCCACGGGCGAATGCTGTAAACCGGGGGCAGAGAAAGCCGGTCCATGCCACAGGAACGCCCCAACCGTTGCCACTTGGAGGGGCAGCAAGAGCCCGCACCCAGGGCTTCCTGGGAAACCATGCAGAGGACGCCGGAGAAACTCTAAAATAGACAGTGTTGATCTGTCCCCTGGGTACTTTCAGGTTCTGGCTTTTAAAGCAAGACCTCTGTGCCTCTGTATTCCCTTCAAAGAGTGCTTTGCTGCTCTCCTGTTTCCATCTTGCCCCATATCACAGCATTATTTATAAAACACGAGGAAAAACGGACCCCAAACAGATAGGCGTGCCCCTGCGGCGGGCCGGGGTGAGTACTGAAACACTGGAGGACTGTCCACGGTTCTCTGTGACTAGGCAGAGGACGAACTGGGGAGACCCCCTGGAATCTGAAGGTGTGTTCCAAGCGCCCGCCAGCCCCTCCTACAGCTCTCCTATTTTTAAAGGTCCTGCGGGGTGGGGGGAGGAAGCACCTCTTTGTCCTGGAACTTGGGGCCAACACAGAACATACTCCTGGGCAGCCGTCTGCTCTGCTCCTGTGTGGGTGGTTGAGCCTTCCTGCCCGGTGAGCTCAAGCCCGATTGCGGGAGAATTCCAGCCCAGCTAGAAGTCTGCGCTAATGGGGAGTGTTCACAGCAGCAGGGCCGGCTGGGTGCAGTGGGGTGGGAGGAGTGAGGGGCAGGATGTGTCAAATGAAGCCTGAAGTCATTTCATAGAAGCCACAGGACGAGGATGGCCAGGACCATTAGCAGCCCAGCTGGGCCTGCTTTGTGTCTGCCTTGCACCAACATTCCAGAAGCGTCTCTCCCGCCACGACGGGCCTTGGTTGTATATTTTAATTCCTGTCTTCAACTGAACATTGATCACAACGCCTCACCACGTGATGTTTCACGGAGTGAGACTTACCTCTGAAAAATTTCACGAGGCTCCTTCGCAGAGAAATTGATCGCACAGTGGCTCACGGGCCAGGAAGACAGATGAGTTGTAGGACGCCCTATCCTGGGCATGAGGAGCTCCGAGAGAGGCCGTGATGCAAGAAAATGCATCTGGACTCTAGACAGCCACACAGTGTCCTGCTTCAACCAGAAAATAAAGTAGGGCTCACCTGGCTCCACGCTTTGTTGTCCTGACCTTAATGTTCCACACGCCTGGTGAACCGGAGCTTCTTTGGCTTCCTGGAGAATGTGCATGTTGGTCTTCCCCCGCCTCTGTTGGCATCATCGTTGAACTCGATTATTCCCGAACTGGTATAAACCATCCAACTGATTCTGACCTGGAAATGAGAAAAATGATAGATAGAAGTTCAAACTTTAAGATCCCTGTTACTGCGTTTTCTAAAAGACCCACCTCGTGTACCAAATACTTTTGTAGAAGGATGCTATGGGGCTTCACGCATTGATCAGCTCTCGTTTTCCCTGTGCCTAAAAGTGGGGGCCACTCTATTCACAGGCGAGTCTAGGAAGCTGCGTAGGGGACATCTGTGGCTTCTCAGATGTGACAATTACCGATAAGCATGCCATTCATATGGATTTGCACATTATAGATGATTTCGGGCTTCCGTTCTTAATAGAACCGCAGATTTCTGGAATCAGAGTGTAATGAACGAATTACAAATCTATGTACCTCTCAAGCCATTTTAGCACTGATGTGACTTCTAAATTGTGAGTTCTTTACTTCTGATTCCCGCATTTGCATATCTGTTCAAATCCAAATGATTAAAAGGACCTATCAAGGTTGATAGGCCTAAAATTAGACCTGTCTGTTCATTTTGAATGTACACATTAATATAGATGTCTCTACTTGCTGTTTTTCTCTGAACCTTCCATGGAGGAGGGTAGAGCGCCCACAGTTTGAGATGTTTTATTTCTTTTCCAAAGGAGCCACTAACAGCATGTAAATCAATCAAGAATGAAAAGCCATTCCACTTTAGAAACCCATACAAGACATTATTAAAACCACAGTTTTGGGAAAGATTAAATTTCTACCAGCTCGATTTAAATTGCTCTCCGATGACTTATCCAAGAAGAAATAGTAACAACCTCTTACACTGAGAATTATCATAGGTGTCTTTAAAAATCATTTTATCCAATGTGACTAGTCCACGAGCAAACATATTTTAACACGTCTTTAAACTCACAAAATGCATTCTGATTACATCATTCACTGTAATTCCCCATACATTTAGTCACCAGGAAAATTACTATGAGACAATTTTTTATATCTTTTCTTTCTGCTTAAAAATGTAACTCATTATTTAAAAGAATTTTACAATATTTATGGACCCTTCTTTGAAACACAGTGTGCAGAAACAACAGTCCATAAATAAATAAAGAGCTTGTTGGTTTAAAAAAAAATTACCTTGGTTTCGCACATCCACAAGGCAGTGGAGGACAGGTAGGATCTGTCCCACTCTCAAGGGATGGGATACTACCCAGAATTTCAGGGCTGCTACCCTCCATCTGGCAACATATGCGCTTTTCAATCATGCCTCAGATAAAATCAGAACCAGAAGGATTCAGTCTGGTTTTTGACAGCTCTTCAATCAGTCACTGGATAGGACACATGATACGGCTGTTCGCTTTTTCCAGGAAGCCCCTGTTTTATAAAGAGCCAAATAAGGTACACTCACCTTGCTTCGGCAAAGACTAAGCCCATGACCTTTGTCTGAGAAAAGACGCTGGTGTCAACTAAACCATTGTTGCTGCTGCCTTCTTCAGAGGATGGAGGTCTGTTGGGGAGGTTCCGGCTGCTGAAGCTACTGGCAGAATTAGTCATGCCCGGAGTAGGAAGTTAATACTGCCGAAGTTCAAAGGTGGTTTGGGTTGTTCATTCCAGGCTGGGGCTGTCTTTCGTGTTTAGTAACTTGAGTACTTCTGCTTTTATAGGAAGGGACTTGGAAAATAAAACCATGATTCCTTCAAGGCAGATTCTGGACCCCAGGTAACTTCTTGAAAGAATTTTTGTATCCATCTTGCTTTGCCTTAATAAGGTCCTAATGATTTTTCCCCCTTGTGTGATTAATTGTTGAAGAGTCCTGCCATCTGGGACGTCAGCTCACCAACAAAGAGATTCTTAGTGTGAGTGATTTAACGGTGTCTGTGTTCAAGCCTTCCGTTCTCCTGTCTTCTGTATCATCAATTAAGGTGTCTTACAGATTAAGTTACTGGAGGCTGGCTCGCCTGTGCTGGGGGTTGGGGGATAGGGCTCCCCGAGAGGGACAAATGCTGTAATAACTCCACAAAAGTGTCCGACTGGGCTATTAAGTGCTGGGAAGGCTGTGTCAGCTGCTTATTTGAAATAAGGATGTGTTCTGGTACCTACACACTGCTGTATCCCGCCACAGAATTAGACAGAGACTCTTTCTTTAAAGCACAAGAGGGATTCTTTTTCCACCCACTTCCTCCTCGGTGACCCCAAGAGTCTGGGAGCTATACCACCCCCCACAGAAGGTTACAGACACTCAGGTCTATACACCTGTCGGTTCCCACACAAAATCATTGTGTGGTAAAATGATCTTTGGGTCCTAACTCAGGGGGGTCTTGATCTAATGTTAGAGCCACGATTTTACAGGAACGGGCCAGAAGATCTGGTTTCAGCAGTTGCTTGGTCAATACTGTAACTTCTCATAGGGTTTAAAGCTTAGATAGACAGGGATGGAGGGGCAGGTGATTAAGTCAAGGATGGGGTAGAGTAACTGCTGAGAATGGAGTCCCCAAAGGCATTAAGGACTTTTGGTTTCATGGTAATTAGCGAACTTCGCTGATCCTTACAAAATATCAGACTCATCATGTTATCAGGAGCCAGTCAGTACATCCTGAGAACTGAAAGTACCAATTACTGAGGAAGGCAGGGTTGCCGCAGAGGACTAAAGATAGAGGAATGGCTTGAGAATCCACATAAAAGAGTAATTGCACCTCCTGGTCCTATCCAGTTTTTCTGAGACCCTATGCCCGTAAAAGAAAGAACATTTGATTTTTCAAGCAACTAAACCAGAGGGTCTCAGACTCCAGAGCATCAAGCACGGAGGGAGATGGAAGTAAAATGTCTTACCCAAACAGGGAGATTGAGTGAAATTCTACAAGATGAACAGCGAGGCAGCAGTCCTTCCATCTCCCAGCCCACAATACCACAAACAGGCTCTGTATCCAGGCAGAGTGCAGGGGCATCTCTCTAAGAAATTTGCCTCTGTGCTATTTTCTGATTTGGCATTCAGCAGTCAACTCCAAAGTTGCCTTGGTTTTGCACGTGTGTGCATCCGTGCGCACACACACGAGCTACAAACGGTTTTATTGCCTCACTTCTCAATATGAATTGTCAGCCAAGAATCGCTGGACCTTTAATGATAGGATCCAACATGAAGATAAAGCTCTAAATTATTAAAACATAAAAAAGTGTAAATGAGCTCAAAGGAAAGAGAGACAACAGATAATTTCAAAATAATTATAGCTAATATCCTAAAAGATGTAAGAGAGAATTTTGCAACCATGAAACAAAAAGAAGCTGTAACAAGGAACAGGCAAAAAATAAGGAAGTATTCTGGTTAAAAAATTGTTGAAAATATCCATGAAAACTAAAACAAAGCAAATATAGAACAATTGGAACATAAAGCCAAGGATTTATCTCAGAAAGTAGAATAAGAACAGAGGATTCATAGGACAGAGAAGATAAGAAAATAATGAATCACTCTAGGATGTGCAGGGGAAGACCTGAAACACTTCTGAGGAGGAAAAAATAGACCGTAACCCAGGAATCAAGAATTTAAATAACTTTGTACACTCAGCAGCTTTTGAAGCTGGGGTATAATGGAAAAATTATTCAAAATTCTGTGTAAAAAATTTTTCCAACCTATGTATCTATACCCTGATAGACCGCTAACTAAAGTGAAGGTAGAAATTTCAATGTATAAAATTCTCAAAAACATGCACTTCCCAATAACCCTTTCTTGTGGAACAATAAGAAGTGCTCTACCTTAAAAGAAGTATGTCGTCCAAGAAAGAGATATATATGAGACCCAGAAAGCAGGAGGCCCAAGAAGGAAAGAAAGAGGGAAAAGAAATTCCCTGGATAATTGCAAAGGAAAGTCCACAGGAAAACAGAGAGCAGGAAGTCTGGTCTAGAGAAACTAATTAAAAGAAGAACTTCATTCCGGAGAAGGGGTAAGTGTTACGTTCATCATCTTGATGGCAGTGATGGATTCACACGTGTACGTGTAAGTCAAAATGTATAGACATTCGTATGTCAAAAATACGAATGATTGATTTTCTGGGCAGCTTCTTGCATGTTGATTATACCTCAATAAAACTTTTTTTTTTTTTAATGAAAAAAAAAACCAACTTCAGAAAGATGATTTCTCAGACATATATACAAAACTAGGTAATTTATCATCAGACAAGTTAGACTTTGTAAAGAATTGTACTTATATGCCTTGTAGAACATATTAAAGGTAAGGAAAGACTTGGAAGTTCAAGGAAAACAGTGCAAATTTTAAACACTGAGGCAATCATTAACTCCTGGAAAAATAACATTTTATGTAAAGGAAAACGTAATCACACCATTCTGCTCGATCAGCAGTGAATGATAGTTACAGAAGTAAAATAGATAAAATACTGAGAATGAATTTAAATAAAAGTTAAGATGCTAAACTCAGAGACTGTGTGGGAGGTTTAGGTATAAGTGAACCAAAATCTCATCTCTTTTCAAATGAAACCAATAGGTAAAGCTAAAAATTGATGCGTCGGGCCATAACAATATCTGCGTATTATTTAAATGTGCTTGTAAAAATTTAAAAACCAGCCAATAGAGTTTAAAAATTATCACTTCTATGGAGCAGAATAGGTAGGGAGATAGGAAGGTAAATAAGTTCTTGCTATACGCTCTTTGAATTACTTTGATTAAAATATTAATTAAAAAAAGAAAATGAGCACTAGCATGTACTTTTGAATTACGGAGGAAACTTCAGAATGCGCACCCAAAGTGGTCACCTCTGTGCAGCAGGGAAGGGGGGGCAGGGAAAGGAGGTCTCTCTCTTTTGCTTTCACCCATTTAGCATCATGACCATTGCTTTAATAGCAAAAACAAAATACAGGATAAAAAGTGACATATTTAAGTACAGTATCAGAATTTTAAAAATAGATATCAAAATATCTTAGTAATCCAACAAAAGGAAAATGTCCTTAAGCTAACAAACACTGAAAGCTTACTGAGTGCCCATTTACTGAGTTAAATGCTTTTAGATGAGTTAACATGTTTGGTGTTTAAAGTGCTACAAGGTAGTCACAGTCAACTTACCCCAAATTTAATGCCTGAAAAAGTTAATGCTTAGCAGGGTTAATAACTTGATTACTTACAAACCATAGTGGAAGAAGATTCAAGACTAATGAATTCCAAACTCAGTCTGGTTTTTAACCACCATATTGCATTATCCCTGTGCAATCTGAAGTCTCCAAAATGTGCTCAAACCTTTCTTTTCTTGTCAAAATGGCATCCGCAGTGAGTCATGTCTGGAAGACATGGACGGCTAGACTTTCAGGTCTTACATTTCACTTTCGCTCAAGTTCTTGTTCTCTCATTTATGTTGAAACATTTTCCCCCTTAGAACTTGGATTTTGGGTCTGTGTCAGAGTATAGAGCTGTGTTAGGCTATAAAAAGAAGCTCTGGTTTTGGAAATATGAGCTCTCAGTGAAGAACATGTCAGCGATTTGAAAATTCAGTGGCATCTCACAAAACAAAGCCCACTGCTAATCCTATTAGGGCTCAGGGCAAGATACTTTGTTTATGGACCTATCTATTACAAATCCAGAAGACCAAAACCTTACACTTACCACCCACTCAAAGTGTACTGAGTCCATAAGATGAATAAGTTGGACACCTAAAGGGTTAGTGAGGACCAGAGCAGAACAATGATGCAGGTGTGGCGTGGAGAATGGTGTAACCTCTTTAGAAAATTATCTGTGTGTAATAAATCTAAACGTATACATACACTATGAGTAGGTATTTCTACTCCCAGAAAGTCATATGTATCTTGAACAAAAGATGTGTGTGGGATATTCATAGCAGCACTATATCTAATAACCACAATACTAGAGACAGTACAAATATCCGCCTATAGGAGGGATGGATAAAATGGTCACACAACAGAATGTATTACAGAAAAAAAAAAAAAGGCACTGTAAGTGCTTGCAACAATATAGCTGAATTTCACCAAAAGAAATGTTGAATGAAAGATCTAGACCAAAAACAGCACATAGTAATGATTGTACTCGTGTAAAGTTCAAAACCAGGCACAACTCATCCATGTTAGAAACCACCATAGAAATCAGCATAGAAATCCTCCCATGGTTAGGAGGACAGAGGCTGCCTGCAGTTCTCTAATGGGCTGTAACCTAATTCACTATGAAAATTTGTCAATTTGTACACTTGGCTTACTTTCTGTAGAGATAATCAATAACATTCGCACATACACACACAAAATTGAACTAGAGAAGAAGTCTTGATATATTTGATCCATTCGGAGGCATGTGTACCCTCTGTTAAATTCGGGTACATTTTAAAATTCCTGGCCACCTTGGAAAACAGTGTAGAGATTCCTTAAGAAATTAAAAATAGAGCTACCCCATGACCCTGCAACTGCACTACTGGGTATTTACCCAGAAGATACAGATGTACTGAAAAGAAGGACCATCTGTACCCCAATGTTCATAGCAGCAGTGGCCACAATTGCCAAACTGTGGAAAGAGCCAAGATGCCCTTCAACAGACAGATGGATAATGAAGCTGTGGTCCATTTGTACAATGGAATATTACTGAGCCATCAGAAAGGATGAATACCAAACATTTGTATCAACATGGATAGGACTGGAGGACATTCTGCTGTGTGAAATAAGTCAAGCAGAGAAAGTCAATTATCATATGGCTTCACTTACTTGTGGAGCAAAGGAATACCAAGGAGGACATTAGGAGAAGGAAAGGAAAAGTGAATTGGGGCAAATTGGAGGGGGAGATGAGCCATGAGACACTGTGGACGCTGAAAAACAAACTGAGAGTTTTGGAAGGGAGGGGGAGGGGGGAACGTATGAGCCTGGTGGTGGGTATTCAGGATGGCACGTATTGCATGGAGCACTGGATGTGGTGCATAAACAATGAATCTTGGAACACTGAATAAATAAAAGTAAATTTTAAAAAATCAAAAAAAATTTCCTGGTTTAGTGGAGGAAATACTGCATACACATATCATTTTAAAAAGCTTAGCTGCCCTTACCTGCTCTAAAGTTTTGTTCCAGCTTGCTCTGTCTTTGAGCCTTTGCTCCTTCCATGCCTCCTTCCTAGCACACACTTTCTTGCCTTCCCAACCCTGCCAAAGGCATGTCTCCACAGGGAACCAATATGGCCTCTTTGCAATATTCTCTCCTTCTGTGTCCTGCTCTGCACTTAGATGCTTGCCTCGGTCCTTCCTTACTGGTGTTCATCCCTCTAGACAGTGTCATGCCTGCACAAATTAACACAGATCCTGGCATACAGTTTAGGTGTTGATTAAATCCTGGTTGACAAGGCATTAATACACGTTCTTCTGGGAATTTAGGAAACTATGAAGTGTGGCCAAGGGAAAAAAAATCACAGGAACTGGCATAACCTTGCCCCACACATGTTCATGCGGGTGACCCCGTGTTGAAAGGATAATCGTGGACACGCCTTGAGGAAGAAGAAATGATCCAGAAGGGTATTGTGCAATCAAAGGTGGAGGAGAGGGTAAAGTTGAACCTGGGGAAGTCACTTTCTCCTTCCAGGAGAGCTTTCTCCAGGAGCAATTTCTGTACCCGTGCTGGGCGTTTGCACATCTGCCTCTGACAGATGAGTCAACCTTCAGTCAGGAGATTTACGGTCATACTTTCCTGAACCACCTCTGCCTGATTTTCGTGCTCTCACTTGCATAACGGTGATCTACTTTTCCTACCTCTTGGATCCCTGGAAAATTTCAAAGGACATCACTTCTGTAAGGGTGTTCGGCGTGATCCAAAGCACATGTAGATATGACAAGTTATAATTTTTTTGCTGATAGCACAGATTCTGAATCATACCATTAAAAGGATCCCAATAATCCAATAAATAGCTCCGAATTCACCTGTGGCGTATCAGTGCCCAATTAAGAAAACAGACGTTACTTTGGGTATTACAAGCAGGGAAGATTTCACACAGGGAATCTGGTGATGAAACTATGGGATAAAGGTATTGTGAAAGTGACACAGAAAGTTGCCACTTCCTGCTGGAGCCAATGGTGAGCCACTGGTTCAGCCTGCAGTCCACCATCTCTGCCCTCCTGAGCAGGACTCCAGGAGCCACCGTCTGTGGGCGGTCACCTCTGTGGAATGAAATCAGCTCACCTGCCAAAGCTGGCGGCTTCCCATAGTTTCCCATTCCCACCCTTGACCTATGGCTGCGTCTCGGCTGGAGGCACTGTCTGGAACAGAGCGGCTCCTTTGTGCACCTGCCAGATACAACCTTACGTTGCCAGAAGTCCATGGGAAGCCTGTGTCTGCTGGGAGCGCTGCTTCTGAAGGCATCTGTCCTAGCGGATCCAAAGGGCACAGAGACGTCTGGAAAGACAGAAGCATGAGGAGCTGCAGCAGACGATATCTCGACACCCCGCACTGTGTTCAATACGTGTTATTTTTAAATCCAGCCCCAATCATTATAACCACACTGATAGGTAAGGATAACTATACCAATGGGTTAGAATTAAAAGATGTGGTATATATACACAATGGAATACTATGCAGCCATCAAAAGAAATGAAATCTTGCCATTTGCAACAACATGGATGGAACTAGAGCGTATCATGCTTAGCGAAATAAGTCAAGCAGAGAAAGACAACTATCATATGATCTCCCTGATATGAGGAAGTGGTGATGCAACATGGAGGCTTAAGTGGGTAGAAGAATAAATGAAACAAGATGGGATTGGGAGGGAGACAAACCATAAGTGACTCTTAATCTCACAAAACAAACTGAGGGTTGCCGGGGGGAGGGGGTTGGGGAGAAGGGGGTGGGATTATGGACATTGGGGAGGGTATGTGATTTGGTGAGTGCTGTGAAGTGTGTAAACCTGGTGATTCACAGACCTGGGGATAAAAATATATGTATATAAAAAATATATGTTTATAAAAAATAAAAAATTAAAAAAAAAAAAATAATTCTTTCAAAAATAAGTGGTAAGAAGATATTTCTGGCTTGCAAAGTCTTCATTGAACATAACCTCTTCTTAAAAAGTATATCTATTTGGTTCTCGACAAAGTGTTTTCTGCAGAGAAAAAAAAAAAGACCACTGTAATCTTGCATAGCACATTGCAAATACTTCTACAACATTTTTAAAATCCCTCATAAAACCTCTCTGAGATAAGGCATGTTTTATGGATAGAGCAATCTAAGGTTTGGGGAAGTTTGAGGAACATGTCCAGGGCGCAGGGCTGGTGATCTGTCTGCTTCCCTGGCCCGGGGTCTTCCCTCAGAAACGCCTCTGAAGTAGAAAGAAGCCGCTAGACTGGGCGGGCGAAGTCCGGCTCCTCGACCCATCCTTTGCGAACTGTGGAGGTGCATGGAGGCCACCAGTGATGCCTCAAGGTGCATGGGCCAACCTTGAACTGGTGCCCTGCTCCACTGGGCCTGCAGAGACCCACAGCTAATTATCATCTTGTAATTAGATGGGTTTCATTTTTCCTTAATGCAATTCTCTACAGATGTGTAACCAAACTAAACAGATGTTGGGTATTTGCCTCCATGTCTGCAGAGCTGCTGTTCTGTGGGTAGCTTTCCAAAGGTAACTGAAGACACAGGGGATAGTCATCAAATGCTGAGAAAATTACTTCTTTTCCATCAGGCCCTGGGAGAATCTGACGGAAACTGAGCAAATGCTTAGCCATCGGCTGGGAAGAAGACAGTGCCTGGCATGGCAAAGAGTTCATTTCCTTTGAACGCAGTGCCCTTTCCATCAATTTCAGACCATCATAGACAATGCTTGAGCCAATGTGGGCACAAAGGGAACCTTCAGGTGAAGTCCACGGAGATCAGAGGGTGTGACGTGAGGGTCCTGATCTGCTCCAGCAAGCATCCCCCAAACATACAAAATTGACAAAATCACAGGAATCCAAAAATTTTTTTTTTTAATATGCAGTCATCTTTATTTTAATTCATAGATACATTATAAACAGACCTAAGACACACTTAGGATCTGATAGGCTTCTGTTCTCCATTCAGTTATGTAGTTTGAAAACACAGTTTACTTGAGAATAGTAGAAAAGACCAAGCAGTATCTTAATGTTCTTAAGACAAGTTTTCTCCTCATAGGCATTCTGGAATCTGTAGGCTTTGTGGGTCAAAGGACCAGACCGTCTTGGTAGATATGCCCGTATTCAGTGCTGTCCACAATCCAAAAAATTTTTAAAAATACTATAAACAAGCAAACTCCAAGGGGGTAACCCCTGAAAAATCCCTGGAAAATGCAGCAAGAGGAAGAAGTCAGACTCATCTAATTGACGTGAGGAGTTGGCAAAAGCTAAGAACCAATTTAGAGGCAATCATCATGTAGAAATAGGAACATCATTTCCTTCAGCCAGCTTTCCCAGAAAACCAATTAAGTAAATAAGTAAACCAATACATAAAATTTAACAGGTTAGCATTAAACGATATAGTGAACTTTTAATTCAATATTTTAATCTAATTTAATATGTTATTAAATATCTAAGTAATATATATTTTATGTTATATAAAGTATTAATATAATTTTGTTCTATAACATGTATCAACATATAAGATAAAACATAAAATGTGATTGCTACATTATTAATATATTAATATACAATTATCTTGATATTTATAACTGTTACTCTTTAATAATGATGTATTGAGCAATAAACAGGTGTTTGGTATGCATTACCTCGCTTACCCTCCATGACCCAGAGAAGCAGATCGTATTACTACATAGGTTATCCACTGGGATAATGAGACTCAGAGAGCTTTGCTAACTTAGACAAAGGGACAGAGCAAAGAAGTGGATTGTAAGCCAGGACTGCCTACCTCCAGGGTCCATGCTCCTAAGTGCTAATTTCCTTGCCACTTAGGCAAGGTGTGGGCTCCCGTGGCCGTCTGGTTCCTGGCTCGAGCATTCCTGGCCCGTGCTCTGTGTCAGGACAGAAGAGTTAGAGGCAATCTGGGCCACAGTAAGATCTGGAAAACCACCTCTTCTACTTCTGGAGCGGCAGCAACCTTCTCTCTGTGGCATCTACGCAGACCAGACGGCTGGAGATACCTGCCCATCCCCTGCACGCTCCGCATCATCTCCACCTGCCTCCCTGGTGAGAAGGGGCCAGGAGCCCGACCCCTTCTGTCTGCCTGCGCTGGCCCAATTCAAGACTGAACCAAAGTGGTCAGGAATCAGGGGACATCACTTAAACTTGAGGAAAACAAATGATAAGAAATTGAAAAATAAAACGATTTTGGACGTTTTGTCATTATAGGATGTAGCCAGAATCGCATCTGGGCAGCAGCAAGCAAGGGGTCAAGAGCATCCTAACCTCTATCCTGGTCTATTACATGCATATTACCGTACACATTTCCTAATAAAAATAGGATTTAGATGCTCATACAGTTGGCGAGTTAAGAGCTGTAAAAAGCAGATCTCGCTTTTACAGACTTGATCATTCACATGCAAAGCTTGGGTGGAGGCTCTGCCCAGCTGAGATCACCTGTCATGGGTGGACACTCGGGTCTACTGGCCCCCAAACACTTCCTGCCTCCAACTAGGAACTGGGTGCACTTTCTCGAATAATCAGTGAAACTTTAAATTCATTTCAAATACATTCTTCTTCTTCTTTTTTTTCTTTCTAAATCAAGGGGATATTCACGGTGTTTAACTTCAGGAGATCTTTCTCTGAAATAAAATTTCTACACCTATTACAAAGTCCTGTGTATTTAATAGCATTTTGTTGAAAAAAAACCAATGAAATTATCATGAAAATTGGCATTACAATTTTTAATTCAAATTTTAAAAATACAAGGAAGGAAACATAAGATGAAAATTTAAAGGGAGTCAAACCCTGAGAAAGGCTGGACTCTAGGAGACAAACTGAGGGTTGCTGGAGGGGAGGTGGAGGGTTGGGGTAACTGGGTGACGGGCAGGGAGGGACCGTGAGGGGGCTGAGGAGGGACGTGATGGACTGAGCACTGGGTGCTATAGGCAACTGATGAACCATCCAATTCTACCTCTGAAACTAGTCAAAAAGGGTCAAATGAGTTGATTTCTAAAAAATTTACATATCAAAGAAAACTTTATGATAAGAACAACTTGTCCACTTTGCACAGTATCTTTCCTGAAGAAAGATTATATCCTCAAAAAACTATGAATATTATTTTCCTCTTATTTGTTTCACTGCTTAAGCTTAAGTTCCTTGGAAGTAATGGAACTCAAGCTACCTGGTATGTGACACACGTGTGGGATTTTTCTCATCAAACGGGTCTACTTGAGGAAATAGATTCTAACTTCCCACTAGATGGCATTACAGTCACATAATTAGGGACGGAGACACTCCCAAGAGGGATGATCGACACACAAAGCCATCACATGGTCACAAAGAGGGTGACTGCAGTCTCTTAACTCAGCTTCCTGGAGTTTGTGGTCTGTTTATGGGTGACAATGAAGACAAGGTGCACTCATTATTTTTAAAAAAGTTATTAGGAAAAAAAATCCTAATACAGGAAAAAAAAGCACCATTATCTACCTCCCTAACGACACAAATAGACATGTTTTGTGCCAGGTGATGTGCAAGATAAGACATCACAAAAATAATGAGAATTTATTAAAACATTAAGTACATGAAAAATTCCTGACTCCATAGTGATACTCAAAAAAACCTTCTCTTATTAAACTTATTGTTTCCAATTAGGATGACTGTTTTACCAACACCTTACTCTTAAAATGGATCAGTAAGGGGAAAGAATCATGGGGGGAGTTGTCTTTTTAATAGGAATTACAGTTCAATTGATGACAGGTCTATTTTACAGAAAGATGGAAGCTATTAATGAATGTTAATGGAGTGATGGAATTAGGAAATTTCCGGGTTGTAACCCTCAGGAGACTGATTCAGGCAGACACCACCAACAGAAAATAAGATCAGTGGATATTCCTACCTAGGGATCCTTTTCCTTGGGGGACTGAATTTTTGTTTCTGTTTTTAATTTTTTACTTAAACTCAATTTAGTTAACACATACTGCATTATTCGTTTCAGGGGTAGAATTTAGTGGTTCATCAGTCGCATACAAGAGCCAGTGCTCATTATGTCACATGCCCTTCTTAATACTCCTCACCCAATTACCCCCTCCCATTCACCTCCCCTCCAGCAACCCTCAGTTTATTTCCTATAATTAAGAGTTTCTTACGGTTTGTCTCCCTGTTTTTATTTTATTTTTCCTTCCCTTCCCCTGTGTTCCTCTGTTTTGTTTTTTAAATGTCACATACGAGTGAAATCAAAAGGTATTTGTCTTTCTCTGACTTATTTCATTTAGCATAATACCCCCAGTTCCATCCACATCACTGCAAATGGCAAGATTTCATTCTTTTTGATGGCCGAGTAATATTCCCGTGTATATATACACCACATCTTCTTTATCCATTCATCAGTCAACAGCCATCTGGACTCTTTCTATATTTGGGCTATAGTGGACATTGCTATGACTATCAGCATACAAGTGCCCCTTTGAGTCACTATGATTGTATCTTTTGGATGGATACCTATTAGCACAATTGCTGTGTGGGTTTTTTTTTTAAATTGTATTCAAGCATCATACCATGCATTAATTCCTAATTGCCTTTACAATGGGGAGATCTAGCTCTCACTCCCTTAACCCAGTGACCACACTTAGTGGGAGGGGACCAACCTGGTGTCATGTGCCTGCCAATACGATGGGGTGAAACAACTTAACCAGAATCCATATCAATCTTGAAACCTAACTTCCAGCATAAAAGAAGTGTGGGGGATATGTTAACAAGGTTACCATTACCAGAGGAGACAAGCAGACGAATCCAGATTGTGGGACCTCCCACAAGTCAGTGCCTTAAATAAAAACTTTGGGGCAGGAAGCAGAAGGTAGGGAATGTTCTAGAATAAAATAAACTAAAGGGACATGACCAATACAGGAAAGCTCTCATAGATGCATTGGATTCTGATTTGGAAAGAAAAAGGCTAAAAAGTTATTTAGGAAAAATTGGAGAAATTCTGATATGAAGTGTCTATTAGATAACATTATAGAATTACTGCCAGTTTGTTTGTTGTGATTATGAGATGGTGTCTAAGATGATGTCTTTTTTTAAAAGATGGATGCTGACACATTTAAGAGCAGAGAATCAAAAGGTTTACAATTTATATTTAAAGGCTTCAATGACAAAATACTCACATGCACAGAGATGAAGCACATGCAGCCAGAACTTACAGACTAGAACTCAACATTTGATCTGGGTAAGAATGAAAGTTAAAATATACAAAATTTAAGAGTTGAAAAATCAGTGAGATGTTATCTATTTAAATATTATATTTAAGTATGGTCAGGTTTTTCCTTAGTAAAAGAAAAAAGGAGGAGAAAAACATCTAGTAAATAAAGCCTTTCCTCAGTTATCTGTCAGGAATAGAAAGAACATTATGTGAGTATTTAACTTATAGCGGGAGACGAATGCTACATGTAAGATTCATTCTCTAGACTAGTGGATGATTGATTAATTGAAAGAGAGAATGCCAACAGAGGTTCGATAGCAATCACTCACTCATGCATATTCTACATGTATCAACTCAGGGAGTCTTTGTCATAACTATGAGATGGGCATGATTGGTTTCATTTTGCAGATGGAGAAACCGAGGCTTGGAGGAGGCTAACAGGTGTGTTTGGGACTAAAGCCCACATCTGGATTCAGATGTATCTGTAGGTAATCTCTCACCCTCTACGTTCTCCAAAAAATGTTTTGGCATCTGCTGAACCCTGATGATGTTCTAGTCTCTTTTCTCAGTAAAAAAGGTTTGAAGCAAATTTCAGTTCTCGTATTAATCAAGAAACCTAATATGTCAAAGCACCTCACAGGTGGGGAAAACATGGAAGTCAGAGGTGGAATCACTGACCTAAGGTCTGTGGTGTGAGGCCAAGGTTGGGTTCAGCGCCGCCAGAGCTCTTGGCCACAGTGGCCCCTGGCCTGACCTTTTCTAGAGTGAGAAACTAGAAGTTCATATGTCATTCTAGAACATGGGACCTTCTTTGCAACGTGAGAACTGCAAAAGTCAAGGACAGTTGTTGTGGATGCTGTAAGTGATCCATTCAAGGACCAAAAGCTTGAGTTCTCTCCAATTTCAAATGTTTAAAAAAAGTTAGGTAGACATTTTCACCCTGGGTGGGTCCTGCCAATCAGCCTTGAAAATCAGTGGATGTGCCTTTCTTAGAGTCCCACACAAGAGATAATAAGTAGTAAGGGCACAGGGACAGGGCCAGACTCAGTGAGACGTGGGAACCTCCTTCTCACTGCCAAGAGTGGGGGTCACTGAACTGGAATGACGTGGCCCTGTTGGCCTTTGTTTTAAGTCGGCTGTTGCTATGTGACAAATTACCACCCCTTAGCAGCTTAAAGCAATGCCCCTTCACTGGCTCATGATTCTGTAGGCCAGGTGTCTGGAAAGCATAGCTGGGTATTCTGTTGAGGTTAAATCAAAGTGTTGGCTACTGTCTCTGGCACCCTGCCCTCTTCTAAGGTAACTGCTGTTACTGACAGGACTCATTCCTGATGGTTAGAGGACTGGAGTTCCTGCTTCCTTGATGGCTGTCAGCCTGGGGCCACTCTCAGCTGCTAGAGGTTGCTGTCATTGTTCTTGTGTGAAGGATGATGAATTCATTTGGGGCATGTTGAGTTAGAGAAGAGGACATCCAAATGGCTGACAAAAATGACAGACTCTTTAGGGAATTCAGGAGTTCTCTACTGGAAGTGGTTTGGCCTGTCAGGGAACCGTTGGCAATGCTTAGGAGGCATTTAGTTGTCACACCAGAGGGGTACGGCCAGCACCTGGGAGCCAGACATCAGGGACACCGCTAATCATCCTACAAGACACAGGGTGACGAAGACTTACCAGCCCAGCGTCAATCACCCTGAGTCTAAGAAACCATGAGTTACTGGCTGGTACTTAAACCCACAGGGCATGGAGAAAGGGGTCCTAAAACAGAGCCCTGGGGGGGGGGGGGCAGGCCAACCTAGAGCTTGAGAAGAACCCAGGAAAGGGGAGATAAATCAGAAAACAGAGCTGAAAACTAGGGAAAGGAAGGGGTGTGGATCTGGAAGGCATCAAGGGCTGTTGAGGGTCAGGCGAGGAGGAGAGAGAGTCATCACCATCCAGTGATGTCCTTGGAGACAGCAGACACCAGAGACATCCCAGAGCAGGGCTTGGGCTTTGGGCTGACTGTGTTTTCCAAGGGGAAGACAGAGCAAGCGCCAGCAGAGGCAGGAGGGAAGGAAACAGAGGGAGCAGCGTCTGGAGAGGGACCTCGGGGTGGGGGGGAGACTTCAAGACCTGTAATCAGCAGGGCGGCGGGGGAGGGGGAGGGTCACAGAGGGAGGCCCTTGGGAGAAGTGTGGGCACAAGAACTGGGAGCACTGCACCTCTCACTCGGGGCCCTGCCAGGGGGTGCCTCTTTAAATGGTGCACATCGGGTGGCCCTTGTGCCCCACCTGGTCCCAGTCCTACCTCCCTCACCCAGAGACCAGTGTGACAAAGAGGGACTCCTCTCCCATGATGACCAGAAGGAAGGAAAACAAGGTGCGGGTGCAGCTGTGGGGAAGCTCAGACGTTTGGTGGAAAAGGTTGGGGAGACCCATCCTCACAGCAGGCAATGGGGTCATTTTTGAGAATAAAGGGGAAGGGGCAAGGGTTTGAGGAAGGGGTGCGGCTCTGTGGGGAAACCTGGGAAGGGCTGAGGGCACAAGGGGAGCCGGGTACTCTGAAGATGGAGTCTTTTTCCATGTTATTTCATCCCCATGAGTTTTTTGGGTTTTTTTTCCCCCCTTTTTGAAAAATTCTCATCAGAGTTCCATCCAACTCTGACTCAAATGTTAAAGCATTTCTTCCCGCAAATGACTGTACTCCATCTACTAGATACTCATTTTATGGGTCCAATCTGTTGAAAGATGGGAAACTATTACAGTAGAGATGGAAGATGGACACTGGGCTCAGAAAGCCAGGAACAATGATTAAAATATGGGCCTTGCTGCGCAAACCGTAATGCTTTTTATAAAAGCAAAATTGAGAGAAATTACATGAAGCTTCATCTTATTTTCTTAGAAGTCCTGAAACTCACAAGTGTTAAAGAATTACAATATCAACAGAAAGAAAGGCTATTAAAATTAAAGGGGATTTGGAAAGAATGATCATCTTTTTCTTATTCCTTTTCATTGTAAGAGATGAGCCAAGATGTTCTTTAAAATTCACTGTCTCTGATTTTATTATCACAGTCACGCAGTTCACGGGGATAACCTTAATGCTTCCTCCTTCATCACAGTGTTACTCCACCAAGACAAGTGTCTCCTACACTCAGTGCCTTGGGAAATCTACCCCCCTCCCCGCACCCCTCCTTAGGGAGGAGCAGAAGCTTCTGGACTCTGCAGAAACTACACATCTACGCCCACTGCTAGAACAAAGGGAAGAAGGGCTATAGGTCCTCTGGATGCAGGCTGCGCTGGAAACCACCCCCCTGCCCCACCCACATGGCTGTGCTGCTGAGTCTGATGCTTTTTCTCCATGACTCCTATGGTTCAGGTCAAGACCAAGCTGGGTGGCTTCTGCACTGTCCTAGCCTCGCAAAGCCTGGTTTCTGGAAAGCTACCTCCTAACCAGCAGTCTTTTCAAAATGTCCATGTGGAAACCTACTTAGACTCTCACCAAACTAAGTATTGTTGCGGAGGGGAAGAGGCGCGGACATGAGCCAAGACAGTTTGCTTCATCAGGAGCACATCTGAGTCGTGCTTGCAACCGTATTCGCGGATGGGAAGACGTTTTCTCTTTAAAGATGCTGTTACCGGGGGCTCCTGGGTGGCTCAGTGGGTTAAAGCCTCTGTCTTCAGCTCAGGTCACGATCCCAGGGTCCTGGGATCGAGCCCCGCATCAGGCTTTCTGCTCAGCGGGGAGCCTGCTTTCTCCTCTCTCTCTCTCTCTCTCTCTCTCTGCCTGCCTAGCTGCCTACTTGTGATCTCTGTCTGTCAAATAAATAAATAAAATCTTAAAAAAAAAAAAAAGATGCGGGGCGCCTGGGTGGCTCAGTGGGTTAAGCCGCTGCCTTCGGCTCAGGTCATGATCTCAGGGTCCTGGGATCGAGTCCCACATCGGGCTCTCTGCTCAGCAGGGAGCCTGCTTCCTTCCTCTCTCTCTGCCTGCCTCTCTGCCTACTTGTGATCTCTCTCTGTCAAAAAAAAAAAAAAAAAAAAAAAAAAAAAAAAAAAAAGATGCTGTTACTGGGGCGCCTGGGTGGCTCAGTGGGTTAAGCCTCTGCCTTCGGCTCAGGTCATGATCTCAGGGTACTGAGATCAAGCCCCGCATCGGGCTCTCTACTCAGCGGGGAGTCTGCTTCCCCCTCTCTCTCTGCCTGCCTCTCCCCCTACTCGTGATCTCTCTCTCTGTGTCAAATAAATAAATAAAATCTTAAAAAAAATAAATAAAGATGCTGTTTACCAAAAAGCTTTTCACACCCACCCAGAATGCACATGTTTAAAATTGTGAGGAAGCACTGAGAATTGCCAGTGGGCAGATGGGTCTGTCTGCTGTTTGTGATGCGAGCAAGAGGAAGCAGGTAGTGTTTTCCACACTGAGAACACCCATCCCTCCGCCCCCAACTGTCCCTGCAGCAATGAGCCTGGGGAGCTTCTGGAAGGTACCTGAGATCCTCACTACCTGTACTCCTCTGACAACAATCAGAAATCTCTGGGGGAGGGGGAGAGGACAGGTGGGTACAGAACAGCTGAGGGGCTGGCTTCTACCCTCTAGAAGTCTGGAACACCCTGAGTCACCTTGAGATCACCCCCTACTTCTTAAAGGCAGTTACTTTTTTTTTAGGTGTAAAATATAATAATTTTATATTTGTATATTTTGCAGAATGATTACCATAAAAAAATTTAGTTAACATCCATCACCATACATAGTTACAAATTTGTTTCCTTGTGTGAGAACTATTTTTTTTTTTTGCTAATGTCCAGATTTCACATTGCTATTTATTATAAACATATATTTTTTATCCCCAGGGGTAAGGGCAGTTACTTCTAAGGAGAACCCTGTGTTGCAATGGAGGGACTCTGTCTTCTGCTCTTTGTTAAATTGTTCCACAAATCAGTTGTACAGAAAATTTGAAATTAGTATTTGAGAGGCCTTAAGCCCATCCCGACAGTAAACGGCTGACACAAGCTGGGACCCTTAATTCCAAAGTCCAAACCTTTCCCTCCGCCCCATCCTTAGACCGGATCCACTGCCCTCCTCCTTAAGTGGAGAAGGAGGCTGCCAGTGGGATTGACACTTTGGTTTGTTAAATGCATTTAAATGTATTTGCTTTGAGGATCCACAGACCCAGGGCGAAACCAATTTCAGTGAGACTGGCTCTATTTCAGCAGGCGCTGCATTTCAGAGTGATGGGCCCCTTCTACTATCTCGGAAACTTGATCACCAGAGAATTTTCACTTCTCCGTGTGCGCGCTGGCAGGTGGCAAGAACCCTGAGTCCTGGGGGCTGGCGTTCTTCCCAGGCACCCAGCTTGGGGAGCCAGGCACATGGGGTCGGGGCGCTGGATGGGGGGGAGCCCCCGCAGAGCTGGTGGGGATTAGGGAGGCAGGAAGCCTGGAGACAGGGGGACCTGGAGGTAGGGGGAGATGCAGCCCAGGAGATCAGCGAGCTTGGGGGAGCCAGGAGAATGGCTCCAGAGCAGGGAATCAGGAGCACAAAGAAGCCCAGTGTTTTGGGAGTTCCAGTAAAGGCAGTGGAGGGTTTTGCTAATCCTGCACTCCGTGTAGGAGGCCACTGCGCGAACATGCCAGACAGGGTTTGGGGAAAAAAGAGGCTTCCCTGGACAGCTGAGGTGTCCCGAGCTTCCAGCATCTCGGCTTTCTCAGGGGTGTGGCCCACCTTAGCGCATTAATTGCGCGGGGACTCCGTATGACTCCAGTGCCACTGTCTTGGCCCAGTCAGGCCTGGCGGGCACTCGCATCCTTCACCGAGCTGCCTCTCCTCGTGGCTCCAGCCCATCGACATCCGTGAGCTTCATGGAGACTCCTTGCCCAGCGCAGCGGGCCTCTGCTCCCCTCCCAGTGGCCCCAACCACACAGCGGCCCCGGGGTGATGAGAGATTCCGCAAGGGCAGGGTCCCCCATGGGAGAACTTGGGTGCTGTGCCTTCAGTGGGGCCTGCGGGAGACCTGGTACCTGCGCGAGGGTCCATGACAGCCAGGACTTCGGGGCCCTAGAGGCCAGATGAGGCCGGGATAGGTGAGATTCCCGGGGATTCTGGTCTCTGGCACAGGCGGCACAGAGTAGGGGAGTCACCGGGGCTGCGTGTCTGGATCTAGTCCGGACCGGGGCGGGGCGGAAAGTTGACCTCGGGGCGGGGACCCAGACAACACTCTAACGACGCTGTCGGGGGAGGGGGCTGGTAACCCACACTCACCCGGGCGAGGGCCCCGACGGCATTTAAAGGGCGGAGGGCGGGGCCCGGCGGGCGGCACCCGGGAGCTGCTGGCGGCCACGCTTGATGGGGCTCCCATGAGCTTCGGCGCCCAGCCTCCCGGCCAGTCCCGGGAACCACTGAACATGGCCTCGTACTGCGAAGGCTCCGGTGTCTGCCGGGCCCCGCACAGCCAGGCCCGGGCAGCCGCGCACCCGGTGGGCTACGGGCGCGGGGATCTGGGCGCCGCGGGCGCCGGCCAGCGCCTGTGGCTGAACGCGCCGGCTCTCAGCCCCGCGCCCTATGCGCCCTGCCCTGGGTCCGCGCAGCCCTACGCGGCCTCTGGCTACGCGGCCCCCGGCCCCCTCCTCGGCGCCCCGGGCAGCCTGGCGGGCGCCGACCTGGCGTGGCTGAGCCTCTCGGGCCAGCAGGAGCTGCTGCGGCTGGTGCGGCCGCCTTACTCGTACTCGGCGCTCATCGCCATGGCCATCCAGAGCGCGCCGCTGCGGAAGCTGACGCTCAGCCAGATCTACCAGTACGTGGCCGGCAACTTCCCCTTCTACAAGCGCAGCAAAGCGGGCTGGCAGAACTCCATCCGCCACAACCTGTCGCTCAATGACTGCTTCAAGAAGGTGCCCCGCGAGGAGGATGACCCAGGTGAAAAGGGCGCGCGCGGATGCCCCGTCCAGGACTCCGCTTCTCCCCTCAGCCCCGCTGCTGGCACTCTAGGACTGGGGCGGCCTGGGACAACCCAGTCCCTCAGACACTGCACAGCTCGGGGTACTGAGGCGGGAGGAGGGGGAGGAGAGTCGTGCTTGGCAGCAGCCAGGACCAGAGAAGACCCCGGGACCCGCAGACCCTGACTTCAAGTCTGTGACTCTGTGAGTCTCGAGACCTCTGTGCGCTCCTGCGGAGGAAGAACCAGGAGAGTTGGTCAACTGGGCGACTTTGGGGCTCCTTGTCTGGGCTTCAGTGTCTTGCTGTAAAACAGGCAGGACAGTGCCTCGCCAAGGAATTGGTAAAGCCAGTGAGATGCGGCTTCGTGAAGCGCGGAGACAACACAGAGCCCGAGGCTGGTCCGCGCCGCTCCATCGGCAGAGGGACTGCCACAGTCCAGGGGCCCGTGCACCCCATACGCTTTCTCCCTGGCCTTGGACTTAGAGGGGCTCGGTATTCTTGGTTGTTGCCCTTCCCTGGCCTTTCTGGGATGTCCACATTCTTCCCAGTCGGCCTGTGGAGGCCCTTCCCTGCACAAAACTCAAGGTTCAGGGTGGGGGTGAGGACTCGTGGGGCTGGTGGGGAAATCCTGAAGTTGACCTGGGTTCGTCACGTTCCCACCATGGTCGGTCAGACTTTCTGAACTGAGTCCTCTCTTCCTGCTCAGGTAAAGGCAATTACTGGACCCTGGACCCAAACTGCGAGAAGATGTTCGACAACGGGAACTTCCGACGGAAGAGGAGGCGGAGAGGAGAGCCGAGCGCCGCTGCTCCCTCGGGAGCCGGGAGCCCGGGAGGAGCCGCGGCACCGGAGCTGGAGCCCCTCGGCGCGGCCTCCCCGGACCTGCAGGCCCCGCCGTCCCCGCCCGGGCCCGACGCTGCCTCCTGCTTCTCCAGTTTCGCCTCGGCCATGGGGGCCCTGGCTGGCGGCCTCGGTACCTTCCCCGCGGGCCTGGCGGGAGACTTTCCTTTCGGGAGACCGACGCCCGTCGCCGCCCACGGGTCGCAAGCCCCAGGCCCCGCGCCCGGCTTCAGCACCGGCCATCAGACAGCGGCCACCGGCTTCCGCGTGGGCCACTTCGTCTACAGTCGGGAGGGGACCGAAGTCTAAGGGGGAGGCGGGGATTGTCCCAAGTGCTGCGCCGCGGTGCTGAGCTCAAGCCCGGATTCCCGCCGCTGCAGAGTGGGTGTCGCAGAAGGAGCGCACGCAGACAGCTGAGCGCATCTTAGCCTCCCAGTGGCCGGCGCGTCATGCCTCATCCCAGCGACCATTCAGATGGAGACTGTGGCTGCTCCCTGTGCCAAGGCTTCTACTTCCTCTGAGCCTCCACCCGTGCTCTGGCCGGATCCACCTTCAAGGGGCAACAGGCTGGCACCCAGCTCCTGCTTTTTGGAGAGGAGCCTGGGCCACTGTAAAGAGACTTCTAGGTGTTGTGGGAGCGCCGCCTGGGTGCTATCAGGGGTCCATTTCCTCTTCCAGCCCAGCCTGGTTCACCTGGAGGCTTGGGGTCTTCCCTTAGTGCTCTAGGGAAGCCCGAGCGGGTGTGTGTGTGTGTGTGGGGGCAGGTAGCTTCTCTTCACCCTCATGGGCAGTGTAGCTTTGAGGGGGATCTGGGACTCCTGGGACTCGGATGGTGAAGGAGGGGCTCCCTTGTGGCTGCACCTGCTGCGTAGGGCTGTCAGAGGCCAGGGGATAGCAGCTCCTTTCCCTACTGGTGCCTGGCTCTTTCTGACTTTGCCCTAGGAGCGGGTGCCTGGACCTGGGACCACAGGAGCACTGCCTGGCACCCCAGAGTCACAGGATGGGCTCCGGTTTGCTTCCCACCCCACTCACACTCATACCCAGTGTGCTCTCGCTTCTTATCCCTCAGTTTGGGCCCGGGCTGCCCCTGTACACAGAGGGGAACCGCAGCCTCCTGCCTCAGTGAAGCGCACTCTCCTAGTTTGTATTTACCCAGAAGGTTCTCTTTGGCACCCACAGCCACTAGGAGGAGGAAGTTTGGCCCTGGCACAAAACTTAGGCCCTCTCCAAGTCTCTGGTGGCTTAGGGGTACCAGTCATTTTGGGGTGCTTGGTGGGCTCACCCTCTTTCCCTGCACCCAAGGACTCCGGAGAGGTGCCTTCCCTGGAGCAGCGCAGGGCCAAAGGGGTTAACTTCTGGAGTGGAGCAGTGATGATGAGCAAGCACCCCTGCCTCCACTCACTGCAGTTTTCCATGCCTAATTCAGAATACCAGCATTGCTGCTGTGCTGGGAAGGAGGCTGCCCTTGCATCTGGCCCTCAGAGCTACCCCCAGTGATCCTGATGAACAGTGGTGTGTGTGTGTGTGTGTGTGTGTGTGTGGTGGGTGGGGGGAGAAGAGGTCAGAGACTGGGGACATGAATAGGACAACCAAGAGTTGTCCAAGAATAGGACAAGCCAGTTTGGATCCTGGGGCTTATGTCACTGAGCCTTCCTGGCAGCAGCCACAATCCTGCTCACTTCTCAGCATCTCAGGACATCTGGCTGCCGCTGGCCCGCTGGAAGAAGGTAAGCAGCGGCTGGTTCTGTCGGCGCTTACCATGCTGCCCAGGCCCAGGCTGACTGACAGCCAAGGGCAAATCTTTTTTGGAGAAACACTCCCCAAATGTAATATGATTAAAGAAGGCCAGAAAAGAGAAAGAGAATCCTTACCCTATAAGTAAAAGAATTTTATCTTGAGCCTATTTTAATAAACTATAATGATGAAAAGAAACAGCAGTATATGGAACTGGAATGTGTGTGTTATTTTATACACGAGAAGAGTCCCGGCCATAGTCTCCGCCTCCCCACCAGAGACTCTGAGTCTGCCGGAAACTTAGAGGGAATTGAAAAGAAAAAAACTTTGACAGCTTTGGGAAAATACAATGTGTAATTTGACAATCAATGGAACTTCCAGAAAGTCGGCTGACAAATCCGTAGGCAAGCACTGTGTATCTTACCTAATGGCGTGACTGCTAGACATTGGTGCAGAGCTGGCCTTTTCCTTCCAACAATAGTTTTCTGTTAAAAATGAGAAAAAAAAACTTTTCAAAAACATTTTCCAGTTTTTGGTGTTTTTGACTCTAAATCAGTTTTTTGTGTTTGAAATTGTTCATCTGTATTCAAGCTTTATACGATTAATAGGTCAGAACCAAATCGATGGAAGCTTCATGAAAAATGCATCATTACAAATAGTTCTAGTCCTGTGGGGCATTCGGAAATCAGAATCCATCTCTCCTCTCCTTGGTGACAGTCCAGGCATCTGGATGTCTTTTCACAGCAGGAGTGGGGGGTGAGGAGGGGCAGCCCAAATGCCCTTTCTGGGCCCTGGCCTGTCAGCTTGGGAGCCACTTATTTAATCCCCAAAGAGATGCTTTCTCAGAAAAAGGAAAGTGTGTACTGAAATCACAATAAATAAACCAAACAAAAATGCTTGTAGTCAGTTTATAATTAAATCCTTTCTTTGGTCAGGAGTCAATGAACTTGACCATGGTTCTAAAGCAAGCTGTCCATGAGCCACTGAAGGGCCAACACCTCTTCCTCAGATGGGGAACTGCTGCCAGGAGGCCAGGAGAACCCCCTTTCCTGGGGACTTGGAGTCCTATCACAGCTCTCAGGCCCCATCTTCTCCACCTCTTCGCCCCTTCAGTCTTTAAGGAAGCCTATGGAAAATTCCAAAACTGTAAGCCTTGATGAAGCAAGTGTTTCTGTGTGATGTGATAGGAAAGGATGGTATGCCATTGGAATATTCTGCTCTTCCTCTGAGTAAACATTTTGGTGCTAAGTAGTTGCAAATATAGAAACAATGTGTCTTCAATTTCAGAAGGGAAAGACAACTGAAATTGCCAGGATAGCAGGTTATTAGAATTCTTTCCATTGCTGAACAGTAGTGGAAATTTTCAGGTCATTGAAAACCCAAGAACATGATAATAAAATAAATTGTAATCTCCTCCAGAAACATGTTAGTCATGGGTGAAGAGGAATCCCCAGGCAAAGAATAATCCATGATGAAAACCCTAAAATATGTTAAAAGTATTTTTTCAAAGTGGAGTAACTAGTATTCTAAAAGGTGAGCACCGGATTTCAAGATACGGGTTTAAGGTTCACATATTGATTAAACATTGAGTACGTTTATTTATGATGGACAGAAGTTTTATATTTTAGTCATGTTGCCCTGAGATATAAATGTTCAACTTTCAGTCTTTAATTTCCTAAGTGTATCCACTGCAATCCAAGCAGCGTTTTTCATTGGAGGAAATAACATTACAGTAATTATTATAACTCTTCAGTGAAGCGGGAAACTGAAGTTCATTGCCATTGTGCTGATAGAAAAGCTGAGCCAGTGGGCTGTGTTCTCCAGAAGCTGATGTAATGAGAGCTAGAAAGGATTCTGGATGGACATGCAGTCTTCCTATGGCCCGCACTCAGAAGTGCATTTTCATACCCAAAGAACTGCACGCGCCCATGTGCACGCGCGCGCGCGCGCACACACACACACACACACACACACACACATCATAGTGCCACGCCATGGCTAGGATCCTCAAGAGAAAAGCCATACCTGACAGCACCTGTGCAAAGGCATAGTATTTCCAACTAATACTGTGCGAGCATCACATTCGCATTCAGGATTTGACTTCAGATGGAGAGAAGCACGTGTGAATATCACAGGCTGCAGTTGGGGTCCAGTCGCACACATCTAATGAAATGCAGGGTTTTGAATAAACTGTTTCAGGTGTCAGATATGCACTGGGCTTTGTGTTCCAGCCCTGCAGCGAATTGCCTGGGCCCAAAGCTGCTTTCCCAGGACCCCCTTCCCGTGGGCGAGACGGAGAAGAGAGAATGTTCCAGCCTGCATCTTGGTTATTTGGCTCCAGAATGATGACTTTGTGGTCAAGTCAGTAAGCTGTTCCATCTGCGAACACACGATGAGGGCATTTTGTCTTTAAATACACCTCACTGTGTTTTCCACACTCTGCTAACTCAGGATATGTTTGATTGATTTCTCCGTTTTATAACTTCATTGTGATTAAGGCCAGGAGTTGAGCCCTGCCCCAGACTGGACCCAGTCCAGTCTGCTCCCTTCTCCAAAGCATCAATCATTCAGGAACCTTAATGTGAACCCTGTCCTCTTACTAGAAGATCTAGAGTCTGATAGTAACAGGAGGCAGCAATAGTTCTGACCAGAGCTGGTCCTTCCTCGGGGCTCCTGGGTATGGATTCCTTTTGTGTGTCTTGGCATCCATTAGTTGAAATTTCGGGAACTCTTCCTCTTTTAATCTAATATAAAATTTGATAAACAACATTATTCAAGACAAATTGCCTGACACCTGCAATAAATTGACTTATTTCTTTGATCGTCGGTGGCTGAACACAAAGAACTTGAAATAGTTTTAGTTTCACTCAGCCCAGAGAGGGTGAATGCAAAGTATATCACATTTGATTTTCATTTAAAAATTCAGAATTGTATCCCTGCTTTAACATAGAGCAAATTGAACTGGTGGGTAGATTCCTACCCCCAAGAATCAAACATCCATCCATCAGACACTGGCTGATCATTAAGGTGATGAGGACTCTGTTAACTGTTTGCGGACATATCTCATGAAGCCCCACAACTACCCAGTGAGGCAAGTACTTTATCCCCATTTTACTGATATGGAAATTAACCTGGTAAGTGATTCATTTCCCAGAGGCTACAGATAATACCAAGCACTGTCATCAGGAAACTGCCTGCTGCCCCTGACTTCTCCGCTTCCCACCCCATCCTTCAGGTTCCAGAATGATCTCACTTTTCAAGAGTCTTTCCCTGGCATCCAAAGTCAAAGTTAGGTGTCCCTCTGTTCTGTTTTTGCAGCTGCTGGATGGTCTGCATCTCCACCAGTCCTTGCTCCTGGCTGTAGTCCTTTGTGTGTGTGGGGGCATCCTTCCTGCTTTAATCTACAGTAATATCCCTAGAGTAGACACCCAGGTGGTAGCAGTTAAATGAATAAATGAATGAAGGAATGAGCAAATGAGTATGTGAGTGGGTGTAGTTGTACCTTAAGCTTTCCATGCACTCCATCTCAACAGAAGAACCCCCATCCCCACCATCACTGTCCCCTATGACAGGCCAGATTCTGCCATACGTAAGGTCAGGTCTTTTTCTGAACCCTCCAGATACACAAATGACTGGCACAGAACCCTGGGGATAACTGTCCTTATGCAGAATGACTTACACTGGAGGCGTGGAGCAGGGGGACAGTGGGTAGGGGAATTCAGACACCAGTAAGGTCTGGTGAGCCCACGTGAGCTCCACACTTGGATCACAAAAGCCATCAGAACACCCAAATGTTGTTCCAGACAATGAAGCCGACACTCAGTGGCCACACCTTGATGAGAGGTTCACCACCTAGTCCTTTACCAGAAGGTTGATTCCATAAATGCCAGTGATGCCCGGGCATTTTCCAGGCCACTCTTCCCTTCCACCTCTGCTCTCCCTAGCTCAAAGTCCCCTTGTCCAGAATTAGGCTTAGCCCTCAAGGTGGCAGGAAGAATCTGGGTACAGGAATTGTGTCATATTTCTGGGTTCTTTCACCAGGGTCTGGGTTTAACAAGACTGAAAGACAGGGCGAGGTAAAGCCTGTGTGTGCAATAGATAATTTTCACTGTCTACTTCTGCAAGTGTTCAGGAGTCTGCCTGCCCCCCCCCCCCAAATCCATTGCAACAATCCATCACTGTGACTGGCCCCCACACGTGCACGCACCAGCGGTTTGGCTCTGCCTAAGGCATACATTAACTTCTGCACCTGAACCAAACCACCTGCTCCTTTGACTGGACTTTGCTTTGCTGGGTCCACTTTACTCCAGGAAGCCTGAGGGCAGGTCAGTGTAGGGGGAGATGGACTTCAGGAGTGAGTAGAATTAATACTTTCATGAAAGGTTTCTGTTTCAGGATTCTTGAAAAGTATGGTGCTGGATTCTCTATGCTGTTTTTGGAATCCTGAGTGGGACACGACTGCTTCATTGCTCCATTTACAGCCCTTCCTCTGATTTTTTTTTAAATTTTTAAATTCCTGCTAAAAATAATAAATCCCATCATATATTTTAATTGGGGATTATTCCAAACATTTGGTCACATTCAACAGAACAGCATAAGAAAGAAATTGTACAAAGAGGAAGGAAAGAAAAACTTTAAATGATCATTTGTTATTCAATTCTTTTCTTGAGATATAACTGACATACAATCATATTAGTTTCAGGTGTGCAATGTGATAATTCAATATTTGTGTATCTTGAGAAATGATCAACACAGTAAGTCTGGTTCCATCCATCAACTCACGTGATTAACATTTTTCTCTTGTGATGAGACCTTTAAGGATCTATTCTCTCAGCAAGTTTCTAATACACAGGACAGTATTATCAACTACAGTCACGATGGTGTATGCTACATCCCCACAGCATATTTTATGAGCAAGAAGTTTGGACTTTTTAACACCTTTATGCAATTCTTCAGAGATTTATTGCCCCCCAACATTTGGGGGAGTCAATTACTACTCCTTTCATTTTTCTGCTGCACCCTGGTTGGTATCTATAATGAATGAAAGATGTATAAGAGACCTACAAAATATAAGAATCCACATCAATAACACTTTTTTATTAACAAGGTTTCTTATTCATCATTGTCAGGAATATTTATTTCCAGGGTGTGAGTGTAGGAGTCTGTTGGTACACATAACCATATTGATGCATTTATTTCAGGCACAAAATTAAAATGAGATTTATAACAGGAAAAGGCCATCCATTTTCAAGCAACTACAAGATGGATGTTACCACATTCTTCTGACCTCTCAGGAGGGACCCCACTCTTTGGCTCAGATTTCGCATGGGCTCATTCATACAGCAACCTCAAAGCTCCCTTGATGGCTTAATGGGGCATCCTTAGTCGAAAGGACTGTCAGCATAAGCAAGTGTAGAAAGATGAGCCTCTGCTGAGACAGATTGTCTAGCTCCCCACCTGCTGGACCAGGCTTTCACCAAAGCAGACACGGTGCGGTGGCCATTGTGAAATAGACACATTAAGTCTAGAGCTGACCATTATAAATGATACCACACTTAGAGACTAAGTGAACTCTCCATAAGAGTGCACAGAGATGGGCTTTTGAATGTAGAAGTGCAGAGTCCTGCAGTTGAAATGAACCCAGCTGAGGTGCACCGGCTGGGGCACCAGTGAAGGTCATGGTGGTGACGTGCGAATGGGCCTTCGTGAGCAGGGGCTTCACGGACACCATGTCTACTAAAAGCTCATTCGCAGGGGAGTTATTGTTAACTACGCTTTACAAGTGAGAGAACTTAGGGTTGGAGAGGTACAGTGATTTGTCTAAAGTGGGCCAGAGACCAAAGTTGAAAGCCACACATGTGTGACCCCCCTAGTCCACCTTCCCATAACCTACATAGCCTTTCCTATAACAGACAGATGGGGCAGAGAAACTCAGTGTCTTTGGTTCTCAAGCTCAGCTCTTGAGAACTGAATCCATTGTGTCCCATTCCTGTGAGAGATCAGGCACAGGACAGAAACATGACCAACTATGGACTTTATTATAAATAAATTAATTAATAAATATGTGTATATATATAAAATTCAGTAAAAATGATTTTAAAAAACAGAAACATGACCAACTTTTGACTTTCTTGTAAGAAACACAACTCAGTAGACATGCGCTTTTAAATAACTAAGTAGGACTTACTCCTCTGTATTATAAAATATAATTTATTAGATGTGATTTTTAAAATTAAGGGAAATCGCTAAATGAATAGAGATATGATCTATAGCTGCCAGATAGGATGGAAAGGACAAATGAATTACAGTAAGAAATTCCAAATTATTTATCATATATGACCCACCACCTGTTTCTGTGTGGCCCAGAGGCTAAGAGCATTTTTCCTCCATTGGTTAAAGAAAAACACAAAGGAAGGCTATTTCATGACATGTGAAAATTACATGAAATTACAATTTCAGTGCCCATAAATTCAGATGTACTGAACACAACATGCCCCTTTGTTTATGTGCTGCCCACGCAGTGTTGGCGCTGCGCTGACACTCATCGCAGACCCCAGCTGCATTGGACGTGATCACCACCAACACAGCCTCACACTGTCAATCTTGGTGACAGCCCCCGTGCTGCCTCTTGAGAAGCACATACGTTGACATTCCTAGACTTTTTTTTCCCCATCACCAGTGGCATACCCATTATATCAAAAGAAGAAAAGAGTGTTGTAATTTGTGTTGTAATACAAAAAAGTGTTGTAGTTTGAAGACACGGTAGTGTGGATTATTTGGTATTGAGTTTTATGGCGAGGCATTGTGTGTCTTACACAGTAACAACATACCCGTGCTAAGGACACACAACGCTGCATCAGAATTATCAGACTAAGCACTTCCTTATTCAGGACAGCGATGCTCAGAAGAATCAAACAATTGCCAACAGGCATATTGGCACAGCAAAATTTCTTCACAAAAATAAGATGAACACAAGGCTGCTGTCATGGTAAGTTTCTGAGTATCTCATTTGTCAGATAGGTAAGGAAAGCCATTAATTCATGATAAAATAATTAAACTGTATCTGGTGCAGCTGCTGAAAAATGTGCCCAGGAAATGTCCAGACAAAAAATAAACTCACTTAAGACTATTAGCATACATCTTTAATTTTGTTCTATTATAATTATGTTTTATAATTTGAATGTCATAAAAATTTTGTAGAAATTGGTTTTCTCTCCTATTATAGAAGTATCAAAAATATATCCTTTCCAGAAGAGAGTTGTTGACACCTAATTTATTAGATAATAGGAAAGGAGACTAGTAAGAATCAAGTGTGAGCACAAAATAAAATGTAGAAATAAGCCCAAATACGTGATCAATTATAAGAAATGCAAATGGCTAAACTACTCTGATAAGGACAGAGGACTGAGTTTATTTTTACTGATGCTGATTAGAAATATATCTAGAATAAACCTCAAGGAAAATTAAAAGTGAAGAAAGAGAGACACAGCTGTCCCATTCTAACCAAGAAAAACTGGAATAGTAATATTAATACAAAATAGAATTTAGGTAAAAACATATTGATATGGGTAAAGAACAAGTCTACATAGTAATAAATTCACATCAAGAATATACAAGGAATATAAACAACATACAATATTTTCTCACAATTTAGTAAAGAAAAACTGACAGAAAAAGACACATTTGACAAATTCAGAGTAAGTGATCTGAATCCACTTCTACCTAGCTCAAGCAGACACATACACACAGGTTAGCAACATTGTGGACTAGAACATTGAAATTACTCAACCTGATATAACAGAGATAATTAGAACCATATGCTAAAAATGATGGTATGCATTTTACGCAAGTGTTATTTTGTAAATTAACCACAAGCTAGATCTCAGGAGGAATTTGAACAATGATGGAAGAAGTTCGTGACATAGACCATGTTCTCTGGCCATGAGGCAATTAAATTAGAAACCAACAATAAAAGATCATTAAGGAAATGTCTGGATATTAAAATAAATTCTTAAAATTCTTAAAAATGTTCATGGGTTAAAAAGGAAATTGAAATGAACAATTATAAAAATGCTTGAGAGATGGTTGCTAAGGTAAATATTTAGCATTATATATTTTTGATGAATTTATTTAGAAAAACAAGGGCTATAAAAATAATTAAGTTATGGGTTGCTCAGTCAGTTAAGTATTTGCCTTCAGCTCAGCTCCTGATCCTGGGGTCCTGGGATCCAGTGGGGAGCCAGCTTCTCCCCTCCCTCTGCCACTCCCTCTGCTTGTACACTCTCACTCTTTCCCTGTCGAATAAATAAATAAAATCTTTAGAAAAAATGATTGGGTTACATGTCCAATAAAAGAAAGTAACTGGCAAAGAGGAAGTATGTTAAAGAAACAAGCAAGAAGGAAGAAACTCAAAAGGTAAGCACGGATTAATGAAAAGGATAACAAAACAATAGAGACAATCAGCAAACCCAAGTGTGGGTTCTTTATTATTAGGTTATTTTATGTATTTATTTAATAAAGATTTTATTTATTTATTTATTTGACCCAAAGAGAGAGCATAAGCAGGGAGAGTGGCAGGCAGAGGGAGAAGCAGGCTCCCCACTGAGCAGGGCGGCTAACGCTGGGCTTGATCCCAGGACCCCAGGATCATGACCTGAGCTGAAGGCAAATGCTTAACTGACTGAGCCACCCAGGTGCCCCACAGGTGGGTTCTTCACAAAAGTAAATAAATTGGCCAAATTTTAGCAAGGCAGATCAAGAAGAAAAGGAAAAGGAAGTGCTCACTAAGCGGTCCTGGGAAATTTGGGTGCTCCAGTCCCTTCTACCGCATTACCCAGAAGTTCTGATTGCACTGGGAGGACTGGTCCTACAGGCCTTCGTGCCAGCTGCTCCCTGAGACCTCCCTGGCCGATGATTATGGCATCACTGACTCCTGACAGGTCACATGGTGCCTGAGTCGGCTTCTTCACACTAGACATCATTCCTGAACTCCAAGCATGTATATCCATCTGCCTCATGGACATCTGCATGTAGATGACCTCCACGCACCTCAAGTCCAGGGTGTTCCAAGCAGAAATCATTTTAGAGACAAGCGTTTCAGCCCTGAGACAGGTACCAGAACTTTGGGAGGACTGGAAGGGGAGGCAGCAGTGAGAGGTCAGAGGGTGTGGACAGCTACTTCAAATACTGACCCCAAAGAGGAGAGGGGAGCAGGAGGTCAAATTGTTTTTAATTTTGCTTGGTGTTTAGAGGGAGCCTGTTCAGATGTAGAAGATAAAGGGTCACTAGGCAGAGCAAAGGGAAAATTAGAGGCCAGAGAGGGGAGAGCAGAGAGAGGAAGCAGGAGGCTGCTTAGAAGTGGGGAAGGGTTGAACCAGAGGGGACAAAGGCCATGTTCTCCTTTGAGGCCCCAGGGAAGGGGCTGGGGGTGGGGGAGAGGGCGCAGTTCCCATGGGAGTCTCTATTTTCTCTGAGAAGCAAAAGGGGAAGTCAACCTGTTGAGAGGTAAGAAATAAAGAGGGAGTGAAGAAGTTAAGGAGGAAATGGTCTTAAAAGGGAAGGTGCTGGAGACTATAGGGGCAATAACAAAAGGAGATGAGTAAGTGTTCCTAAAAGTTTTGAGGACTATCAACAGGATTCCAGATGAAGGCAGAAACAGGTTCCTTACTCAGATCTGAATCCTGGCATCAAGTAGTGGGGGCAAAAACATTGAGGCCCCACCTAAAACCTAAAACCCTATGTCAAGGATCTTCAACAAATTTTTTCCAATGAAAACCTTAAAGTGACATTGGTTTAAAGTAGTGTTACAAATGCAAGCATTTTAGAGCCTGAAAGACCCTTGAGGTCATTCTCCCGGGGATGGCTAATACATTGTACCTGTTGCTCCTTTCCTTCCTTCTACAGCAGACATCGGTAATCGTGGGGCTCTTATCTTCTCCGTCTTGACTCATCTTCAGAATCTTTCTCACCGTTGTCCTTCCAGAAGCCATTTTCTGCCTTCCATCATTCACCCACGGAGTTCAGTGTGCTTCCAGCCATGGTTTGTTCAAAGTGGGAGTTGTGGTTCATGCAGTGCTATGCCTAGATGCCCAGTTTCTCAACTCAGTCCGCCATTTTGTTACGCAAAGGTACCGTGGAAAAGGTAGCCTACCCACCCTAAGGAGTAGTTACTCATATTTTCAAATATTTTTCTCTCTTCCCCTGGAAAGGATGTGGCTTTTTTTTTTTTTTTTTAAGAGCATTTATCCCTCATCTACCTCTTACTGTCTTACAAGCTTGCAATGCACAATAAGGAGTGAATAGTAGTTTCAGCACCAAGCACCTCTATGAAAATTGGAATGTTTGATTTAAGATTTTTATTGCACAGATGCTGCTACTATAGAATGGAAGAATCTGCCCTTCTCACGGACTTTTTCTTCATGCAGGCCTGGAGGTGTCCTGGCAGATTTCCAGGTCTGTCCCTGCTCACTTGTCATTCTCATCATAGCCTCACTGGACACACGCTAGGTAAACAGTCAAATGTTGTGTTAACCCATCATGTAGTTTAGGAGAAGTAAACAGAATCCCATGCATCTTTCAATGTTTGCTTGGCTCATTTTGCTTGTTTTCATTTCTTGAGTAAATTATTTGACTTAAATGTTTAAGATTCAACTTGAAGGAGCCCTGAGTATTCGTTGAGGAAGAAAATAGTGGGATAAACAAACTCTCCATTAATGTGTTTTCAGATTGAGTCAGACACGCCTCATAAAACAATAGACAGCAGCTTCTGGTTAATTAAGCTGGAGTCACGTTATTTTTTAAGTAGTTGTGTGTGGGGGGGGACCAGGCAGATTAATGACTTTCTGACTGAATTGATGTTATTGTACTGGAGGAGCTTGAATAAAAACTTATCAAAATTGTGAACAGGTCTGTGTACTTCTTCTCTCAGCAAACAATGACGGGGTGCTCAGCATAAATGCTATGAAGGCAGCTTGTAGGTGAGTTGGGAAAGGGAGTCAGTAAATCAAGGAGGGTCCTGAATTGGGAGATGGGGTGATATCCAACTCCATGGCTATGCATGGCCCAAGAAAGCTTCATTATGAGGAAGCTTCATTACAAGGGCGCCGGATGGTTGAATAGAGTCTCCACGTGAGCTGAGTGGGAAGCACCTCTGGTAGCAGAAACTAGGTGAGCAAGGTCCTGGGAGTATGGAAACAGCAAACAGATGTAGAGAGTGCGGGGATGAAGGTATGACCTCTATCACTGACGTTCCATTAGGTGAACAGAGGAGTGTAGCAGGGGACTGAAATAGGACGTGGCATTAGTCATAGTTTTCTTTTCTTTTCTTTTTAAGATTTTATTATTTATTTGACAGAGAGAAATCACAAGTAGTCGGAGAGGCAGGCAGAGAGAGAGAGACGGAAGCAGGCTCCCTGCCAAGCAGAGAGCCCGATGCGGGACTCGATCCCAGGACCCTGAGATCATGACCTGAGCCGAAGGCAGCGGCTTAACCCACTGAGCCACCCAGGCTCCCCAGTCATAGTTTTGATTAAAAAACCACCACCACCACCACCACCACCACCAGAAATCAAGTTTCAGATGGCACTGATACTAGACCCAGTGGGAAAAGAAGCCAGGTTAACCACTCTGGAGAACTTCTCAAGGAAAGGGCTTAATGGAGCTAGAATTTTATTATTACTTTTTTCTTTTCAGCATAACAGTATTCATTGTTTTTGCACCATACCCAGTGCTCCATGCCATCCGTGCCGTCTCTAACACCCACCACCTGGTTCCCCCAACCTCCCACCCCCCGCCCCTTCAAAACCCTCAGATTTTTTTTTTAAAGATTTTATTTATTAGACAGAGATCACAAGTAGGCAGAGAGGGAAGCAGGCTCCTTGTTGAGCAGAGAGCCCGATGCGGGGTTTGATCCCAGGACCCTGAGATCATGACCTGAGCTGAAGGCAGAGGCTTAACCCACTGAGCCACCCAGGTGCCCCTAGAATTTTATTCTATGTGAATCTTGGGTCTCATGTCTTTGCTGTGACTCCAAGGAGATCACACTCTGGGGTCTAAGCTCTGGTTGCGGTCTCTGGAAATATGCTGTGCCTGGTCTTTTTAACCGAGATGACAAGAATCCTACTTATTCTAGATCCCTGGTGAAGGAGTCACTCAGTTCAGATTTCAATCAGTGGTTCTGTTTTTCTACATTTTCACAGACACTTTCTGTGGCTTCCAAAAAACAAAACAAAACAAAACAAAACACCTCTTCCATGAAAATATTTATCTAATGGAAAGCTCTCTAATGTCTACACTGTGGTCTCTGGGAAGACAGCCAGAAGCTTGAAGCATGTGAGTCTAGCTGAAGAGCATCTCTGTGATATGTGACATGCACAAAAGGTAATGAATATCCCCCAAAGTCTTATGGTGGCAGTATGTTCACAGCACAGGTCACCTTGTCTGGGCCCCCTTCTGCCATCAGTGGGACGCACTCACTTCCTAATGACTCATCACAGGTCGCCTTGTCTGGGACCCCTTCTGCCATCAGTGGGACGCACTCACTTCCTAGTGACTCATCACAGGTCGCCTTGTCTGGGCCCCCTTCTGCCATCAGTGGGACGCACTCACTTCCTAGTGACTCATCACAGGTCGCCTTGTCTGGGCCCCCTTCTGCCATCAGTGGGACGCACTCACTTCCTAGTGACTCATCACAGGTCGCCTTGTCTGGGCCCCCTTCTGCCATCAGTGGGACGCACTCACTTCCTAGGGACTCCCTTTGTCTCTCATGTACCTGTCTCACTCTACTGAGACTTCATTGTGAACAGATTTGTTTCCCCACTTGGTCTTCTCCTTCTTGGAAAAAAAAAAAAAAAATCCTAGAACTTGTGTTTCTCTGCCAGCCAGCATGCGGCTTTGTCCCTGGCGTCCAGAAGATGCTAGAAGGGTTTATTTTGTATTTACTTTACCTGCCATCCCCTGCCCACTTTTTATTCTTAGGCTGCGATGTTTCTGACTCATCACTGTATGTTCTCTGTCCCTGTCAAACGGCTTGGATCTTTTCATTCCGGGCCCAGAGCTAGAATTCTTTCTTCACCAAAGAAGCCTGTTACTGGCAACATGACAACCTCTCTGGAGAATTAATATTTTCATTCCAATGTCACTCATTTTTTTAAAAATTTTACTTCAATTTCAACCAGGTCTAGACAATATTCACAGGTGTGTTTATTCGGCCCATGGTTTTGCATAAATAATGGGTCAACAGGCAAATGCTGGGTAAATACAGTTCCATTGTGGTTTTTTGTTTGTTTTTTTGTTACATCTCCCCACTTGGGCCTTGGGAGGCTTCACCATGACCCAGATTGAAGCCCCCTTAAAGCACTGAATATTAGAAGAAGTAATTCAGAGCTGACAGGCAACACAGCTTCTGAAGGGATATTTTCTAGGCAAAATCTCTTTCCTAAATGCATCCTACTGGTTCCAGATATTTTCTGAAAATCATCATAATGTTGAACTTCAAGCTTGTACAGGTTTAAAGTGAAAGACCTGATTGGATTACCTATATGACCAAGCTTTATTGTTCTCTTGAAATTGGAAGGGATAAAAAGTAGTAAAAATGAAAATACTTTCAGAAACTCCCTCTCCCAATGTCATCTCTCTGAAGAATGGCCTCGGCTCTTACTTATAGATAGTCTGATAAACAGTGGAAATAAAGAGCCCGTAACTACAAAAACCTCTTTTAAGCTGAATTTATATGAAATACTTAGGATAGCGTTCTTCTGCTGCACTGGCTGAAAATCAGCCTTCCGCATCTCCTTGCCTGTCTAAACAGTGATGACACGTACCCAGAGGAGCGGTCCGATGGGGCTGCCGTGTGCTGGGGACAGGGTATGACGGGGTCCAGCTCGGGTGGGAGGGGGCTCCTCTCTTCTCCCCAGCCCAATTTCCCTCCACCAGACGAGGCCCCAGAAAGTTGGAGTCAGAAGGTTTGATTTCTTTTCCCTTCCCAGCTGAAGGCTCTATGGGTCAAGGCCGCACTGTTTTCAACCTCACTGGGGTTTACAAATAGGGCTATTTCATTCTAACAATGGGACTGAAAACAGTGTTTCCTATAAGAGCCCGGGCCCACCACCTGTAGGGACTATTGGGTGAAGGGACAGAGAGGCCCTAGTTGATCCAGCCATATAGTCTTCCATAAAATTTACCTCTCTCCGGGGTCTTTGTTCTCCCAGAAAGGGTGCCGATGGCCCTCTAGGGAGTACAGACTGTGAAGCAATGGACTCTGTCCTTCTCCTGTATCCCGTTCGTTCGGCATCCTACTGACAACCCTATAGTTTTGGAGAGGACACATTTCCGAAAAGCATCATCAGAGGAAGGTTCAGCTGAATCAAGCCCATTCCCGCACATTTCATGTAAGATCCAGAAGCTGTGCATTTTATTCATTATAAATCTAACGGATCCTTTAAAAGTTCTATCCTGAGAACACAAAACTGGGAGAAGATTTTTAATGACCTCAGGCTTTCTTTCAAGCACCATCAAACACCACTTTGGCACAAAGTTCCTTGTTCAAGGGAAAGCGAAATTTGTCATTATTTTCCCTTGAATCATTACTATCTCTCAGTAATGAATGTGAGTCATTATCACTGAACTACCCTCGTCTCTGAAGCCCGGGCCTGGCTAATGACCGCAGCACTCAGGACAGAGGCTGTGTGGCATGGAGTAGAGCAAGAAAGGGAAGACTTGGTCACTCAGCCACCTCGCGTTTCAGGTGCAAGCAGATGGCCAGGTAACGGAATGAATCAAGGCGACTAAGATACCAACTCACGTTTGGTGGATTCGCTGCCCCAGCAGCCACTTTTCTTACCAACTCATGATGCACGCTGCAGCCAAGTTTGGGTTCCCAAAACAGGTCACCTCATTCACCTCTGGAAATACCCTGGGGGCTCCAGAAAACAGAAACTGCCCAGAATTCAAGTTCCACTAGAATAAGCAATAAAGCCTTTCTGGCTTCAAGCACCAAGGCCTTTGGGAAGTTGCTTTCCCATCAACCCATCTTTCTCTTCTTCCCAAGGGCTTTCTGCCTCATCCCAGCTCTTAACCTTATTTTATTTTTCCTTGTGGGTTGACAACATTGCCTACGGGTCTCCCGAACGGGATTGTCAACCCCTTGGAGACAAAGTTGGCCGATTCATCTTCTCATTCTCAAGACCCAGGTATGGTGCAGGACAAAGGAGCATTGGTAGAGAGAGTGTCTCACTGTGTAGTGTTCCTGCTAAGAGCACCTGGACCCCAGAGGAGGCCCTGGACACTCCCTTTGTATTAACAGAAACTTGCTTTCCATCTGTAAGTTGATAGGGAAGAGAGGGTGCCTGATTCCTCTTTGGAAGGTCCCCCCTCCCCAAACAGTCCTCTTATAAGGAGAGGGCTTGGGATGGCACCACCTCCCAGACATCCTGACTGGTCTCTAATTTTCCTAAGAGGGGCTGGTAAACTTCAAGGTCAGTAGAAAGTGCAAGGCTCACCCTCTGTCCCCTGTGGCCTTCCCCTGCCTCCCTCCAGCCACCCACGTGTGCAGTCCCAGGCTCATGACTCCTGGCACCTGGCTGGACCCTTTCAGCAGCTTCTTCTTCCTTTTAAACCCAGTTTGCTGACATCTCCTACAGGTCTCTATCTTTCCTCAGGCCACACACACACACACGCCTCAGCGTATAGGGTCCAGCCATGCAGCTGTGCTGGGCCTGCTCTGTCCATTTCTCTCCTGCCTCACCCCCTTTGCACACACAGCTTTTTCTGCCTGAACTCTCTTGCTAGTGTACCTGCTGTGGTCATCCTCACAACACCACTCGCTCCATAAGCATTCACATCCTCCAGGAAGCCCTCCTGGGTTTAACCTGGTCTTTATCTTCACAGCCCTGACTTCCTCTTGCAGATGACTCAACACAGTCCTCATTGCTCTTTGAAGGTGGGGACATGCTTGCATTTTCCATCAGAGTGTAACCCGGGGATACCACAGGAGCCCAACCGGGGCTGTGGCCTTCTTCTGTATAGCCCTGAGCTAAGAGTGACATTCAAGTTTCTAGATGGTTGGACACAAATCCTAGCAAACAAACAAGCAAGTGAACAAAAATGAAGAATGTGGGGCAGAGACTCTGGCTGGAAAAGCCTCAAATATTGACGACCCGGCTCTTTTTAGGAAAAGTGTGCTAATCTTGGCCAAGGACACTGTCTGCTCATCCAGAATCTCCTGTTTTCTAGTTCAGAGTTTTCAACTTTAGAGTTAACATAAGCCTTTGCTTGGAAGGTTCTATTCCTGAGAAATTAAAACAGAGTCTGCAGTAAAATAATTTGACATTTCAGGGACCCATTTCTGCCATGCGCTGAATGTCAAGAAACACAGAACAGGATCTCTAATTAATGATAATGAATACGGAACAGCCACGGTTACCCTCATGTCTATTGCTCCAACCTGATTAGTCAGATAAACACTTTCCGAGTTCAGCCCGCTGAGTGATGGCAATTCTGTCTCCTTTTCTAGTTTTCTCTTGCAGAAGGAGGGATACTTTTTAGCACAGCCCCCTAACACAGAGAATCAATTTGGGTCCTTGAGGTGGTTTTCCAGGCCTTTTGACTGTGTTTCATTGTGACTCATCATTTTGTTTAAATAAAAAGCGGGGGGGGGGGGGGGGACCTGGGTGGCTCAGTCCGCTACACGTCCGACTCGTGATCCCAGCTCAGGTCTTGATCTTGAGGTCGTGAGTTCCAGCCCTGTGTTGGGATCCACACTGGGTGTGGGGCCTACTTCAAACAAACAAACAAACAAACAAACAAACAAACAGCTGAAAGTGGAGCAAGAATATGAGTAGTTCAGGCAGCAGGGGCAAACACAGGCTTGGAGGCAAGAAAGAAGTTGGCCTGTTTCAGGGAAGTCAAAGGCCTGTTTGACACAGCACCAAGCTTGGGGCAGCATGAAGAGGCTAGAAGAGTAGGCAGGGGCCACAACCTCAGCAGAGCTGGGACTCGACCGGAAGGCTAACTAGCAAAGGAGTGGTTGCTTATGGTGATGAGAGGGACTGATGTGGTGAGGAGGGGACTGTGTGGAAGCAGGTGCTTCCTTGCTTTTGGAGACAATCATGGTAGAGTGGACACTTCTAATATTGGCTCTATGTTTGCCATCAGGATGACTTTGGGCAATTGTTCAGTTCATGAACTTCCTGGCTTCTCACTCCCCCATGGTAAAGGACCTGCTACCTGGCAGGCTTTCTGTGGGGACTGAATGGGAAAGTATCCACAAAGGGCCTGGAAAGTGCATGGCACCTGGCAGAGACACAGTGTAGGGACATCATCCTGTGATTCCCAACCATGTCTGAAAATTCCTCCATTTGTAATTGTTGTAACTAACATACTAGGTGCCGTACCTTGTTCTCTGTATCTATCTACCTGTCTGTCTGTCTATCTATCCGTCTTTGCTTTTTTTACTAATTCGTGGAATCCTCACACCTTATGCAGCAAGGGTTATTGATTCTTTACAGATGACGATACTGAGGCACAAAGAGGGTTAAATAACTTGCCCAAAATAACACAAGCCCTAAGTGTAGAGCTGGGCTCGGACCCCAAATAGTCTGGCTTGAGTCTTCCCACGAGCACTAACCCGGTTGCCTCTGGCTCATCAATGACCCATCGGAGCCCCACCAACCTCTAGGGGAGACAGATTATTTTTATCACAACTTTTCATATGGGGAAGTCGAGGCTGACAGTCTCCCTGGCTGGTCCCTACCCGACCCTTTAGCAGTGATGAGACCACACAAGGTCTTTGATCTAAGCCAGAGGACAACTCCTGGGCCCTTCTCACCACTTGGGAGGTCCACTTCCCGAAGACGAACCACTGTCAGCTTCCAGTTTAATCACTAGAGTAGACGTCTGTGTGCTGGTCTGCTAAAGCCCTGTAGTAACAGGAGGATACGCTTTCTCTTAGCCCCACACCAGCCATACCTCAAGCTCCTCCCATGCCCCAGCGCTTGCAAAGCCCAGGAGCTGTGGCTCATATGTACGATTACACATGTATTAGTATTTGCATGTGCATTACAAACAGGCTTATATGTACTACCTATACATAGTGCTCGACAATAACAGCAAATATCGAATTCATCCTAGTTATCAAAAGACACAACACAGCCGTCAATCTTGACTTGCGAGCCGAGAAAGGCCAAAGACAGATCAAAGAGGTATGTGTCACATATATGCCAGTATTCTAATCCTGGAAAAAGTGTTCTCCGAAAAGACAAAAATACGAACTCGAGAAAATGAGAAACTTAACCAGGATCTGGCTAATGCCATCAATAAATTAGAGCAGCGCAAAGGCAGGCATGGGAAGCCCGTACAGCTTCCTCACCCCCTACTGGTGTGTCTGCCCAGCTCATTACCAGCCTATAGCCTGACCCGTCTTCATGCTTTCGGGCTGCGCTTAGCATAGAGCCACTCATCACCTGGCGAGAGAGTTACCAGAGACCCTCTAAGAGCTCCTAATAACAAGGAGGGATACGATGACTGTGGTCATGCTGGGAACCAGAGTCACAGCTCTGTCTCTTCCAGAAGTGATCCATGTCCAAACCATGCCCCTGCGGCTTCCCGCGGACTTGAAAGTAACCCAAGCAGAAAGCTGTGAGGGGCCCGGGGTATTTCATGCTTGTGAAATTTCCCACCCTTTTGATGGTTAAAAGAGAACGTATTTGCAGAATTTTCCTTTTATGCCCTCAAAATTTCATGCTGATTATTGATTAATTAAATGCACAAGAGAATCAACTGAATATATAGTCATTCTTAACTGTCAAGTATCAGTTTGATTCAGTTACACAGATCTAAGACCTTTGGTACATTCTGAGGCAAAAATATCTCACGAGTACTGGATGTGTTTAAATGTTTGTGAAAATGAATAAGAGATGTACATGTAAAAAATGAAACTTTATATGTACAAGACAAAATAAATGAGTGATTTTTGTCTACACAGTTAGGTACAGGTTAAGTGGGAAAAACTCAAAATCCAGAATCAGTATGGAAAAAGTTTAATGTCACAAAGGAAGTTTTTGCAAGATCCAAAATAATAAGCTCTGCTCGGCAGGGGGCCTGAGATCCCCCCCCCCCCACCGCTGCCTGCTTCTCTGCCTACTTGTGATGTCTCTTTCCCTCTGTCAAATAAATAAATAAATAAATCTTAAAAAAAATATTTAAATTCAGTGAGCCAACATGTAGGACATCACTAGTTTCAGATGCAGTGTTCAATAATTGATCAGTTGCTTTTAACACTCAGTGCTCATCACAGCACATGCCCTTCTTAATGTCCATCACGCAATTACCCTATCCGCTCGCTGCTGCCAGCCCTCCAGCAGCCCTCCGTTTGTTTCCTAGGGTTAAGAGTCTCTCATGGTTTTTCTCACAGTATATATCTTGTAATACATATGTTATACAGTTGGTTCTTGAATTGTTAACCTGCATTTTGAGGAGTGTTTAATCCATTTGAACTTAATTACTGATAATATTTTAAGATCCCCATTTTCTGATTTATTTTTTTGTCTCCTCTGTTTATTTTCCATCTCTTCTTTGTTCCCCCTCCCCGGCGGGTGTGGATGTGTGTGAGTATGTGTGTGGATGTGTGTTAATCTGATATTTTAATAGTCTGTTTTTATTCCTCTTGTGGCTTTATAACTATCTCTTTGCATTATGTTTTATTGGTTGCTCTAAGGATTACCACATACATCTTAAACTTATATCAAGCTATTTACAATTACTATTGACTTAGTTCAGGTAAAATATAGGAAACTGAAAACTGTATATTTTTGTTCATCTCCACATACATTCTCAGTGAGACTGTTACAGAGTCCATCTAAACATGTGAAAAACCCCTCAATGCAGTATTATCACGCTTACTTTAAGAAGTCACATATCTGTTAAGAAAGTTAAGAAAAAAAAGCACATGAATAATATTTATATATGCCCGTATATTTAACATTTCTGGTACTTTCTATTCCTCTAGTAAATCCAAGTTGTCTGTGCTCTTTTCCTTCACCCTGAAAAACATTCTTTGGCATTTGTTGTTGTTTTTGTTGTTAACATGTCTATTTTTGATGGATTTGCTGTTCTTGTTTAACTGAAAATTTTTAAATCTTGCCTTCTTTTTTGAAGGATAACTTCAATGGATATCAAATTCTTAATTGACAGTGTTTTATTATTATTATTATTATTAATTCTTTGAATAGGCTATTCTGATCTTTAGTTTCCATGACTTTGAATGAGAAGTCAGCCATTGTCTTTCTGCACATGATGTGTTTCTTAATTTCTGGATGCTTTCAAGATTGTCCCTCTATCTTTGTCTTTTGGCAATTTGTCCATGCCATGGTTAAGAGCAATTTCTTTGGGTTTATCCTTCCTGGGGTCTATTAGACCCTTGAATTTGTAAAATATTATTTTACTCCAAAATCAGAACCATTCTTTCTCCAAAAAGATTTTCTTTTTCCTGCCCCCTTTCTCTCTCTCCTTTCCTGTGATTCCAATTATACATATGTTAGGCCCCTACATATTTCCCACAGGTCTCTACAGTTCTGTCAATATCTCTACTTATTATTTTCTCTTCTGGTCAGATTACGTCATTTTTATTGATCTATTGTCCAGTTTACTAACTCTTCTGCTATCTCCAAAGGGATAATGCAGTCAGGTGGAAAGTTTTATTTCATTATCAAACTTTTTAGATCAAATATTTTCTCTTTTTTAAAAGATTTTATTTATTTATTTGAGAGAGAGACACACAGAGAGAGAGAGAGAGAGCAAGGGAGAGAGAGAAAGAGCATGAACAGGGAAGAAAGGAAGGAGGAGAGAGAGAAGCAGGCTCCCTGCTCTGAAGACCATCTTGGAGTGCAGTGCCAGGACATGGGATCAAGACCTGGGCTGAAGACTGGACACTTAACCAGCTGAAGACTGGACACTTAACCGATTGAACTACACAGGTGCCCCTTCTATATTTTCTGTTATTTTCATTTTTGTATCGAGATTCTAGATCCATTCATTGGTAACATATTTTCCCCCCGGATTTGAACATTTTTCTTTTAATTCTTTGAGCATACTTATAATAGCTGCTTTGAAGTCTTTTCTGCTAAATCTAACAAATGATTCTGCTTACCGTTTATTTGTATTGACTGTTTTTCTTCCAGAGTATGGGTCACACTTTCCTGTTTCTTTGCACATCTAGTAACTTTTGCTTAAAAACTGGACCATGTAAATGATGTGTGGTAATGGTTCTGAATTCTGTCATATTCTTCTGAGGATTATTGGCCTTTTGTCTGGATTCAAGCTGCAAATCTTATCTCCTACTATCGGGAGACTTCTGGTATCTGTTCTTATGGTGCTCTCTGCTCCTTTCATGGGTTGGTTCCCTATAGTTCTCCCCCGTGCCTCTGAAATGTGGTCAGCCAAGCACCTGGGAGGGCCAACCTCTCTGTGTTTTCTTTGCTTTTAGAAATTCTCTAATTTTCAGCGACTCTCCTGGATTTGAGTTCTATAGTCTGACACCTTAAGCTCTTTGAGCTCCAGTTTTCTGCCATTCAATATTCTCATGGTTGGAGAAGGCACGCTGTTTAAAAAAAAAAAAAAAAAAAAAAAGCACCAAACTCACTGAACTGCTTTGAATAGCAAATCTCTCAAAAATCTATTTTCCTTTGTCCCCTTATTTTCCTTCAAGGACCTTTGCCCCACATCTGTGTGTTCAACTGTGAGCCAGGGTTTGGGTCTACACTATTGGAGTTCTCATATTGCCATAATTTCCACTTTCAATTTTCAGCTGCTTTCCCAGCCAGCTCTGAACTCTGATCCCTGGAAGTAAGATCATATTTTGTCTAACCACCATTTCTTGCAGCCATAGCCTTGGGGTGGAGGAGCACCCTTGTTCCAGTGAGCTACAATTTTTATCTCTTCTATTTGCAGTCTTTTGAAATTAAACTTCTCTAGCTTCAGTTTGCTTTTGGATGCTTTCCAGCATCTTTAAATAGTTGGTTATTTTATTTCACCCATTTTTTATGTTGTTATCTGCAGATATTCACATGACCACTTTATTTCTCTGCCAGTAATGGAAACTGAGAAATTTTCCTGAAGTTTTAGTTATTTTATTATTATTTATTATTGCTTCCTAAAGTTTTAAAGCTTCCTGTTAAAAGATTACAGGTATATTTCATTATCTCAGAGAGTCTAAATCCATTTTACATTTTGGAAGGAGTTTATTGAGATGTTATTTGTAGCTTAAGATATAGTCAATACTTGTTTATGGGGCACCATAAGCACTGGACAAAATCGATGTATTCATGGGTAGAATGGAGTAAAGTTTGATATATGTATTAGGTAATGGTATCCATTATGTTTTTAATGTTGTCCATATCACCTATTGTTTTTTGTCTTCTAGGTGTGTGTTAGGCTGTTAGAAATTAGAGTAAACTCCCACTGCTATTATGTTTCTGTCCACTTTTTTCTTTTATTTCTTGGAGTTTACATTTTATGCATAGTGGTGCTCTTATTCTTATATATTTTATGCACAGTGATGCTAATAATATTATGTGGTATATAAAGAATTATGGCAGTTATAGCCTTATTATACAATGTACCTTTATTGTTGTAAAAGACTTCTAAGTAATTCTTTTCAATCATAAATTTTTTATTGTGTTACATATTCTTCCCATTTGACATGATTTTAGTTGTTTAAAACTAATCTGTGCATTCCTTTCCTGATTCAAAAATAACACTAAATAGAATTTTGTTGCAATATATTATAGGAACACGGACAAGGTGGAAAATATTCTACGTCCTTTTCAGCTATTCATCCCTTCCAAATTCTTTCATATCCAGGACAAAAATGTACATCAGGCTCAGCACATATCCCAACCAGTGAGTCACTTGGCATCACTGGACATCACAGGAGCTCATATGGCCCATCTTCTCCTCTCCCATGAGCATCCCTGTTGAAGGCAGGTTATGCTTTACTTGGCCCTTTCTACAAGCCAGAAGCCGTGATACACACTGTAATGCTATGACATTACTGAGTCCTTGCAACAACTCTCTGAGGAAAGCATCACCCTCACCCGTGGTACAGATGAAGATACTGAGAGTTAGAGATTGACTTGCTCAAGGGTATAAGCATTTTCAAGGTTATTTGCCAGTTAGGCCATGCATACATTCATAAGGGTCACAGCCAGATGAATAAGACTGCTAACTTCAGACCACCTTACTCCTCTACCTACCTCTATGTTAACCACCATCTACCCTCCTCCCTCTCATGCGACTTCTCAAAGGGAAGCTTTGAGCACTGTAGGAACCTCCATGGATGGTTTCCTCTTGCTCATGCACCAATTTCTGGTGTGATTAGCTTTGGCCAAAGAGCCAGGAAAGAACCCACACATGATGATTAAGCATAGCAAGGCAGGCTATGAAGGATCACTGGGGACAATCTTCCTGGGAAGAAGGCGGAGTTACTAGCATCTTTCTGGATGCTCCTGGAATCCTATGGAGACTTTCTGCGCAATGCCACACTACCCACTATCAGATCCTTCCTGTCCATTGCATTACTGCCTACATCATAACCGGCTCTTCCAAAGCAGGATATTCCTTTGGTCACCTTCATATTCCCAGAACCCAGCATGCGCCCATCCCAGAATAGGCCTACAGTGCATGCTAGTTGAGTTTTAAACACAGTGTGTCATCAGAATGAGTTTACTGCACAAGAAAACCAATTACTCAGGATAGCTGAAAGAAAAGCAAATATGAGTTGTTTAAAACATCGTATTATAGTCTTTTATGCTATTTTGTAATTTCCAAGTCTAAATAATAGCTGATGGCTAAATGGAGAATTTATGTCAGGGCTTTTATATGATACATACAAATCCCAGTAAGCACAAATTTTAAAATAAAAATGATGCAGCCAAGATACAAACAGGAAGAGAACTTCTCTTCCAATAGTTACATATACTCATTGCCACAACACTGCACCTTGGGGCTGAAGTTTTGGATTTAAAGCTTTAGGGACTATTTTAACCGACAGTATTCTGCTACAGATTTCTTTTCTTTAATAATTTTCTAACAAGAGGTCACATGGAATGTAATAAATCTTAGACATAAAGCACGTGCATCGTGCATTTGAAGAACTTCTAAAATTCTAACTTGTTTATAAAGTCAAGATCTCCTTTTAAAAATGCCAGCAATACTACTCAACTGGTTGGAAACCTTGTTTGCATGTATATTTGAATTAAAACGAAAATCCCCAAAGTTCTATTTCAGTGGGTTATATACTTTGAGTATAGTGGTGATAGAGCTTCGTTCTCCAATGTTCATCAATTAAATGTTTTATTTTGAAAAGGAGATAGTTAATTGCCTTCATAATAAATAGTCTCTCTTCTTTCTTTATCTACAAGGTCTCGATATTATTCTGTGAGAGGGTACTGGCAATATACCTGGTTAAAAAGAGAAAAAAGAAACCTAAATTTCCCATCATCCCATGGAAACGTGGTAGCCCTATAACTAAGTTCCCAGCAATGAAATATGATCAGAAGTAGTTTGGTAAAGATCTAGAAAATCTTAAAATTGAAGTAAAAGGCATCCATTCAGATTGTGTGCTATCTTTTTGCTTTTGTTCCTTGTCTTCCTCCTCTTTTTTCTGCCTGGGAAGCAGAGAGGGGAGACAAGTGATGAAGACATTGTCCGTTTACACCCCAACTCTGCCTTACTTCCTCTGTGATGCAGGGTCACAACAAAAGTGCCTATTCTACCCTCCATTGTATCTTCAAGCAAATGACGGGCTCAACAATTCACGTCCTTCCTCAAATGTTTGGTGAGTATCTAACCCATGAAGCACTCTGCTTGGTGTCTAGAGCGTTGGTGACAAGCAGTGACATGCAAATCCTGCTGTTATACCACTCAGGGTTGGATCCCACTTGTACTGGCAAAGAGAAGATGGTGCAGTTCTCATTTTATGCCTGGCCCGGAGAGATGCTGCGTAGTGCTTGATGAAGGGATGTGGGGAGGAAGAAAGGAGAGGCGCAGAAGGGGCAGGGGAGGAAGGCCCTCCTCATCTTCCAGGGAAACAATAACTTGAACTCTACTTCCCCTTCCCAACTAAACACACACACACACACACACACACACACACACACACACACAGCGTGAGCGCCCCCTCTGGGCTAGCTCTGCCTAGGGATGTTAGCCCTGTTTGACCACGCAGAGCCCTGGGCTTGCTCTTCCATTAGCAATTTGCATAGAGCCAGAGCAAGCCAGCTGTTGTTGCCAACCTTCTGAGCCAGTATTTACCTACAAAGAAAATGCTATTTACTGATACTTTTCAACTGAAACTTGATGCCCATAGGCACTTATGCCAAGAATGAGGAGTACTTTTGTCTTTGAAGGACTTCGAGCTTTCACTTTTTGATGGCATTTATTGGCTTTCTCCCCTGGCTGAGCCTGTTTTAGGGCACCTGCAGGACAAAGAGGTAAAGTCTCTTGCTGTCACAGCCAATGTTCTCTATAAGTCAAATATATTGGACATCCTTCCTCCCAAGAACATTTCCATACTTTGCTGTGGATATTTGCTCTTTCTTAAACTTTCATACCGAATCCACAGTGCGAAAAGGTGACATAAGGTGAGGGACGCTCCTCATCTACATCCTTGCTCTAGAAAATGTCAGAGCGGGAGGAGAATTAGACACAAACTATGACTCGTGTGCCCCTAAAAAAGGCCAAAGCAGTAGCAATGCCTCAGACCTTAAAGCCACACACTCATTTTATGATTTAAGATTCACAAATCCTACCCAGGAAGGGTCTTTGATCATTTTAGTGATTGTGTGACTCAAGGTCATGAGGAAGGGGGAAACACACCTAGGTCAGCTAAGCCATGCATCTCTTCAATGTAAGCTAAGTCTTCCTTGCTTATATTTTCCTTTAATCATAACTGAAGCTGTAGATGCTCTACCTCTAGGTCTGGGAGTGAAGAAGTTTCTAGAAGACTCATTATTAAAGCACCTTCTCTGTTCTGGCCCTGAATTTTCAACCTCTTTGATAGCACTCCACTCTGTCCAAACCATGTGTCTTTCCACTCTCCAAACACACTTCCACCAGTCACTAAAATCTAACATGGAGACAGTCTGTCTTGGTTTAGCAGGCCCTGCGTGGGGCTCAGGAGATAGCTGCCACCCACTAGCTGTATAGCCAGACCCAAAGTCGACTTCTCTGGGTCTTACACTAAAACTGAGAGAACCAGACCGTATTATTTATGAGTTTCCTTCATCTCTGAAAGATGTCAACTGTTTGATAAAGTAATCAATGATTAAGAAGTGTCTTGAATCATGGCACCAGATATGTCTGCTTTAAACATAGCGCTATGAAGAAATGGAAGGAGTGCGATGATAGTGGGCCCCCATCAGGGACTGGGGGAACCTCGTCATCCAGGGGGCAGTGCAGAGCCTTCCCACTGGAAAGGGCCCAAGGATGACACACTCCTGCTGTTCCCTTTGCCCGGTGGAAGGAGGGCTTGGGTTAGGACATCCTGGCCTGCAAGTGGGCAGGAGGCTGTGCCTTCCACCCACCCCATGTTGGACCTCTAGGCCCAAGGCTGTTTCAGCACCTCAGGAAACCACCCAGTGCCCTTCCGTAAATGCCCTGGATGTGGCTTCTGGAAAGCTGGGGACTTGGGACAGGCATTCATTGGTCTTTCAGGCTTCTGTGGTTATTTTTGTTTTGTTTTGCTTCGTTTTGTTTTGTTTTACCTGAAGTGGATTGTGCAGAGAAACTGCTGCTGTTTCTCAGAAGGAAAAGGCAGCCCTGGGAACTTTTTCTTCTTGGGGATTCTGTCCAAAGGCTAAAATCACACTCAAAATCGCTGAGGCAGGTTGTTCCGCTAGAGAAGTTGGCAGCTTCCCCAGAAGCACAGGGAAGTTTATGAACTCAACAAGAAACGAAACGTGAAAAGCAAAACTCTGCTGTTGGCTCACGCCTCAGTGAAGCCGGGAGATGGTGCAGGAGGCTCAGGGAACTTGGTGCATCCCTCCATGGAGGGTTCACCTGGGAAGGTTGCCCCAGCCCAGCCCAACAGACCTCCACCCTCTAGTGCAGGAACGCCAGCCCCTGGTGGTGTTATCTGTCTGGAGTCTACACTCTTTCTCCCCCTCTGGCTTGGCAGGGGAGGACAGGCAGGCACCCTGGACAGTGACAGAGCAGCAAGGCTGGAACTCAAGGCCATGGAGGGATTGCCTGTGTCGCCCTGACAAAGAGCCTTTTGAGGAGGCTGTGGGGCCTTCAATATTTCCTTATCACTCAGAACAGAAAGTGCCCCAAGATGGAGAGGGAATCAATCACTTCATATGAATGTTCTTACTGTTCAAGCTGTGCAAGTATTTCACACTTTCCAACCCCGCTGACAGAGCGGCATCAGCAGCAAAATGAATGGTGATTGCGTCATCTCAAAAAGAGACTATCTCTCATAATCAATCAAACTCACGGTCCTCCAGCACTCGATTCCTGCCAATATGCAATTTCAATCAGTGCTTCAAAATAATGTATTTTTTTTTTTTTTTTTTATTCTGGGGACTACTGCAATGGCTTCTCAGAATAAATTCCTTGTGGAGAGATTGCCAAGTTGCTGTCAGAGACAGAGGGGTGCAGGAGAGTCCCCCTTGTCTGCCTCCCAGCCAGGTCTTCTGCAAAATGGGGTACCAGAAGACTTGGACACTTTGGGGGTATTTCCACCCCTGATGTCGTGCAATTCGCATCTGAACCTCCCTGCATCCTCCCTACCACCTCGGCTGGCTGCCCCCCTAGACTGCCTGTTTCTGGGATTTAAATTTATAAGTGAATCTCATATCATTAATCAAATAGCATCCCGTCAAGTCTCAGCTTGCAAAGACCAAGAAGAAAACTCCATAACCTCCCATTTTCAGGCTCTGTGTTTGATTGTTTTGTTCTCAGTTTTTAACCAAACCACTTGATCCTCTGTGTTGTTGGTATAGTAATTTATATTATAATGAAATTGTCCTTAAGACATTTTTTGCTGTATGATGATGCATCACACTGATGGCAGGAAAAGCACAGATATTGGAGCCAATCCCTTTGGATTCAAATTTATTCCAGTTCCACAATTTGCTGTGTGACCTTGAGCAGGTTGCTTAATGTCTCTGAGCCTCATGATTCTCATCTATCTTTTAAGTACCTGGGAGAGTGCCTAACACATAACCCACACTCAAACTGGAAGGTCCTTTCTCTTTACTTATTTGTTTCTAGATAGAAAAACCACAGTCCTGAAAGTTGAGTAATTTGTTTAATACTGTATAGTAATTATAATTGTCATTAATGAATATTGTTGGCTCCATTATTATATTATTATCATGTCCATTACTTTTAAAATATTTTATTTATTTATTTGACAGACAGAGATCACAAGTAGGCAGAGCAGCAGGCAGAGAGAGAGGAGGAAGCAGGCTCCCCACCAAGCAGAGAGCCCAATGTGGGGCTCAATCCCAGGACCCTGAGATCATGACCTGGGCCAAAGGCAGAGGCTTATTTACCCACTGAGCCACCCAGGCGGCCCTATCATGTCCATTACTATAGCTAACATTCTCTGAGCACTTTTTTCTCTCCCAGACAATATGGTCAGTTACCCATGTACATCAGAAGTATGCAGAGGGCTAAATTATCTGAAATTTCAAAGCCATTTATAATTAGATTTCAAAAACACAAGCAAGCAACAAAAGAACAAATAGATAAATTAGACGTCATCAAAAAAAAAGACTTTTTTGCTTCAAAGGACACCATTAAAGGATGAAAGGAACCCGCAGAACAGGAGAAGAGTTTTGCAAACCATATATCTGATAAGGAACTTGTGTCTGGATTATATAAAGAACACTTGAGGCTCAACGCTAAAAAGACAGCCCAGTGAAAAATGGGCAAAGGATCTGAATAGACATGTCTTTGTGGAAGATGTACAAATGTCCAGTAAACACATGAAAAGATGCTTGGAGTCGTTAGCTATCAGGGAAAAGTATATCAGAACCACAAGGAGATGCCATTTAGCCCCCCATCCCCCCGGCGAGCTAAAATATAAAAAGAATCCTCGTAAGGATGGGGAAGGATGGGGTAAAAACAGAACCTGCATGCTGGGAGTGGGGATGTACCATGGAACATCCAGTTTGGGAAACAGCATGACAGATCCTGAAATGGTGAAACAGAGTTACTCTACGACCCAGAAACTATCCTAGTTCCACAACCAGGAGACACGAAAACATGTGTTCACATAAAAACGTGTACATGAATACCTTCAACAGTGTTATTCAGAATAACCAAAAGGTCCAAATAACCCAGTATTCACCAGCTGACTAACGGATGCATGAATGTGGTATGTCCATACGATAGAATCTAACCCAGCCATACACAGGAATAACATAGTGATACGCGCTCCAGCAGTTACATGGTGGGAGTGACAAAAGCCCAGCACAAAAGACCACCTATTGCATGATTCCATGGACGTGAACTATCTAGACGAGGCAGATTCACGAAGAAGGAAAGTAGGTTAGCGGCCGCCTACAGCTGGGGGTTGGAAGGTCACGGGAAGTCACTGCCAATGAGAACAGGAGTTTCCTTTTGAGGAGACTAGATGTCCTAAACTTGACAATGGTGATGCTTGGACAACTCTGTGAGGCTTCGACAAGCCATTGAACTGCATGCTTTAAATGAGTGTATTGTATGGTATGTGGATTCTATCTTACCCAAACTATTATTTTAAAAAGAAGCAAGTGGTTGGTGTATGTTGATTTTTTTTTGGACAAACCGCACTCATAGTCTCAGGACAGTCTGTGGTCCCCGACCACCCTCCACCCCTCCCTACCCGCAACCCACACAGTGACCAGGGAGCTGTCCAGGAGGCTTTGGGTGACTGCCCGGGGTGGGAACCTGTCCAGCCACCTGCAGCACCCCTCGTGCACCGGGAAGCCCCGCCCTCTGCTCCGGCGCCGTTCTGGCCAGGGATGTCCTTCCAGTCGTGCCTCCTTCTGGTAAACCCCTGTACGCTTTGCAGGACATCGTGTGGGGGCCACCTTCTCTGGAGCCTCACCCAGCTCTTCCGGCAGGCGTGTCCAGCGTGTCTATTCTCTGTCTCTTGTCTCTTCTTGTCTATGCTCTGCTTTCACACTGGTCACACCACATCCCCGCTAGATGAATACCTCTTCACCGGCCTTCCCCACTGGGTTCCCACCTCCTTGAGGTACGACCTGAAGCACATGCAGCAGAGTGTCCACATCACTCAGCAATGCCCAGTAAGCGGTGCATGAGAAAGCCGGGGAGGTCACTGAGCACTTGGCCTGTGTCAGGGCCAGGAACACAGTGATCACACATGCCACGGCACTCAATCCTCCCAGATGTCTGCAGGGGTTAAAATTATAAACCACAGTTTTCCAATAAAATACCTGAGGCTCAGAGAGGTCATGTAACTTCTACCAAGTCACAGAATTAATACTTCACACACGCTGTATGTAGCCTAGGCTATGTCTTCCTTTTTTTTTTTTTAAATGTTAATCACTGTACAGCAAGTACATCATTAGATTTTGATGCAGTGTTCCATGATTCATTGTCTGCGTATAATACCCAGTGCTCCTTGCAATCCATGGCCCCCTTAATACCCATCACCGGGTCAATCCACCCCCCGTCCCCTCCCCTCTGAAACCCTCAGTTTGTTTCCCAGAGTCCATAGTCTCTCATGGTTCACTCCCCCTCTGATCTCCGCCTCCCATTTTTCCTTTCCTTTTCCTAATGTCCTCCGTGCTGTTCCTTATGTTCCACAAAAAAGTGAAACCGTATGATAATTGTCTTTCTCTTGACTTATTTCACTCAGCGTCATCTCCACTTCCATCCATGTTGATGCACAAGTTGGGTGTTCATCCTTTCTGATGGCGGAGTCATATTCCATTGTGTATATGGACCACATCTTCTTTACCCATTCATCTCTTGACGGACATCTGGGCCTTTTCCATGGTTTGGCAATTGTGGCCATTGCTGATATGAACATTGGGGTACATGTGGCCCTTCTTTTCACGACATCTGTATCTTTGTGGTAGATACCCACTAGTACAATTGCAGGGACATAGGGTAGCTCTATTTTTAACTTTTGGAGGAACCTCCAAAAGTGATTGTATCACCTTGCATTCCCACCGACAGTTTGAGAGGGTTCCTCTTGCTCCACAACCTCTCCAACATTTGTTGTTTCTTTACGCCATGTCTTCTTAAAGACGAGCACTTCCATGAAGAATTAACCCATCATCTGTGCACTATTTGCCTAGAAACTCTTTCTTTTGTCTTCTAGCTACTCCTGTTTTTCCTCAGGGGTTTTGGCATGCTGTGGCAGAGGCTTCAGGACTTGTGCTTGGTCTTGGACTTTTCTTAAGATTGACTTCATCTAGGGGCACCTGGTTGGCTCATTCGGTTAAACGTCTGTCTTTGGCTCAGGTCATGATCTCGGGGTCTTGGGAAGCAAGCCCCGGGTCAGGCTCTCTGCTCAGCTTCTTCCTCTCCCTCTGCCCCTATCATGCCTTGTGCATGCTCTCTCTCTCTCTCTCTCTCATTCTCTCTCTCTCAAATAAATAAAATCTTTTAAAAAATTTACTTCATCGTAGGATGTATGACAAATGACTCCTTGTTTTCCTGGGCCGAACTCATGGCTTCTCCGTGGAGAACTCCCTGACCTTTATTTTTTTTTCTTGCCAGCTGCTAAGTCAGACTTCCAGTCAACTTTCAGTTGACTGACCATTATTGTGTGTGTGTGTGCACATGTGTGGGTGTTTGTGTGTGTGTGTGGGGGGGGGGTTGGGGAGGTTCATTTGGGCAAAATTCCCCAGTCTGAGCATTCTTGAATCTCGCGCATACTCTGCATGAGTTCTCCAGCAGGTGCTCTGTAGGTTCAGTGTCAGGTTGAAATGTCCGCTGGGAAAGGACCCCCCAGACACTTTGGGAAATGGTTCCGGCAAAGCCAAGGTGGTGTTGCAGAAAGATGCCTGCGCCTCTGGTTGCCATGGTAACACCACGTGAGTTTCTGACACAGCCTGCAGTCTGGTAAACACCAATGCATTGTCTCGTTGCCCGGGCAGAAACAAAACAGCTCTTCTGAAATCCGTCCCGCTCCCTCCCTCGGTGGGAACTCTAATATGATGAAGAGGCAGGTCCACATGCTTTCCCTTCTTCGTTGGAGTGTTTGTCTGGAAACTAGAGTGTGGGGCTACGCAGCCCCTGGGGTTCCCTGTAATGACATTGGAGTCGGGATCTCTATAGACTTACTTTTCTTCCAACTGTATGCCAGGAGCTCTTGGGACAAAGAAGAGCTGGGCCCACACAGTCGCTTTTCTGGGACATAATTCTTGCAATCCAGCAGAGATCCCGATTTCCTTTTCAAATGGGTTTAGAAGATATGAAGCAACCCGAATGATTTACAGTAAATATTGTTTTTAACTGGCCAAAATAACACCGAGACACCTGCCTTCACTGACATTCTAAACAGCTGGGACAACTCTCCTCACTGTTGACTGTCAATACTGTAGGACAAAAACAAGAGAAACAAGAGGGTGCTTCCCAAGGTCACCGCAGGTGGGTGTAGGTAGGACCTCATTTTCCAGAGATTGAGCTCGAAACACTGGGTTAGTCAAAGAGTCAGAAAGAGATTTCCATTGTAGAAACTCCGATGGCTTCCTTCCCAGATACCTAGGGGACCAAATGCAGTAGTAGACTGAGGCTGGGGGCAGCAAGGGGACCACAGTTAATGAGATGAGGTCCTCACTGTTGCTGTCTTATGGTTGTTTGAGAGAGACAGAGCTGGGAATCCATTATTCTAAATTCCAGCCGATAGGAAGAACATGCAGGAATGGACAGCCTTGTCAGAGCCCGGGTTCGATGTGAGGCTGTGGACTTCTTGCTGTCCCTCTGGGATGAGCTCTTCTCATCACTGGCCATGTGGCCCCTGCTTGGCCAGACTCCGCTTGCCCTCAGCAACCTCCTTAGCAGGACCCTGGAACCTTCCCCCGCAGACTCTGAGCCTTTCTTACCTGCAGGGTCTACTTGTCTCGCAGTAACCAGAGAATCCTGGGTCTCCGGCGGCCAGTCCCGGTCAGAACTCCCTTCTAGACACTGCCCACGGCATGACCCACGCTGCTCTCTGTTATTCGCTTAGTATTAATTGTTTGGACTTGAACATGCTGCTGTAGAAAGGCTTATTCTCCTACTGGTACTGAGTAGGGATACTTCCTTTCTTTTTATTTTAATCCTAAGCCATGATGCCACGTTCTGCCCTCAGCAAATGGTCTAGAGATGGTTGGCTGATTTGGGACATCAGTACCACTACCCGCGTTGGCAATTCTCCACGCACAGGTTAAAAATGCCACCTGCCCCTTTCACACATGCTCCCTGCTAAGCAGCTCTGCCTTTTTGAGCCAGTGTTTGTGGACTTGTTAATCCTCCGTGTGCTTTTTAATAAACTCTCGGGGTTTTTTTTTTTAAGATCGATTTATTTATTTATTTGTTTGTTTGTTCATTTTAGAAGAGGAGGATGGCGCAGAGGGTGAGGTAGGGAGAGAATCTTAAGCATACCTTGCAGAGAGCAAGTGCCCCACTTGGTCCTCGATCTCACAACCCTGAGATCATGACCTGAGCTGAAACCAAGAGTCAGACACCTAATGGACTGTGCCACCCAGACGCCCCAACTCTCTAAGCTTTTACAAAGATTCATTTTTTTAAAAGTATAACCATGAAACCTGTGCTCTCCAAATAGTGTAAACAAGCCTCCCCGCATCCCCCCGCCCCAACTAGCTTAGTTACTTGTAGTTAGGCTTGTGCTAAGGGACTGTAAAGGTACCTTTGGTGTCTCTAGAAAGAGATGAGCCCAGGGGTGCTGGGGTGCTTCCCTGCTGTGTTTAACTGAGCGCCTCGCCTCGGGGGATGGTGCAATCACAAAGGGAGGCAGGAGTAGAGGGAAGGAGAGAATGTGTTTCTATACCTAACCGTCCCTGTCCAGGCAGCAGCCAGGAGCACAGGAAGGACTCCACAGGGAGGTCTGTCTGTCACATTTATGGCAGCTTCTTTGCACACCCTCTGCTCTTGCCCAAGACAAATTCAAAGAGCTCTGTTGTTTTGCAGAGAAGATGAAAACCACCCCACACTGCCCTTTTGCGCTCATGTGAAATTACTGCAGGGACCCGGTGGTTTCTCGGGGCCAGCAAAGCTGACCCGGCTGCCAGCTCCCAATTAGCTCCGTCTGCCAGTGACACAGCGGACAATGATGTGCCGACCTGGGCACGAGCTGAGCACACTTCCCCAGCTGCAGAGCCCAGTCTGATCCTCAGATGGAGCCCATCCCTCTATTGTGATGATAAATACCACAGCAATTAGCCAGGAGCCCAGCAGGCTGCTTGATGCCCTGAAGAGCTGGTGTGTAGCGCTCTTCTTTGGACAAACGGACCTGATTCCAGAGCAGCTTCGAGTCTGGTTCTCTGATGTGGGGAACCAAGACCAGGATCCTAGGAAAGACGGGGTATGTCCGGCCATCTGTACGCATGCAGCACAGACTTCCAGGTCCCTGCACTGAGCCACAGGCAGCCTGAGCGAGACAACCTTCACTCTGGAGGAGGGGGATGGGTGTGGGTGTCAACCCCAGCTCCCCAAGGCTCCTCAGGGCATGCAAGTCATTCCCATGGGCGGGCGCTGTCAGCTTGTGGCTTTGTCCAAAGCACCTTCCCATCCGGACTTGACACTGTGACCTTGTGCGATGACTTGTAGTTCTGATGCCAGCCCTGCTCTTGCACAACCCTATGCCTTCCTGTTTGATGTTCCCACTGCCTGGACGGCCTTCTCCGCTGATGAGTGCCCACCCATCCCTCACCACCAGCTTCAGTTTCATCACCTCTGAAAGCCTTCCCTGACCCCGAGCCTAGCAGGGCTGGTCCCCTCTCCTCTGTATCCCTAGAGGAGTCTGTGTCTTGTCACAGTTATAATAGTTCCCAGGCTGCCCTATAGTTATTGATTCTGAGACCCGAGCCCCCTGCCCACCGCACTGACTGCCAGCCCCACAGAGGATGAGGGTCTTGTTTTATCTTGGACTTCCTTGTGCCGTCTGTGCTAGTATCTAAGACGGGTATGGCATTAAGATGACTGGACCAGTATCCTAGGTTATGGCCACTGTTCCAGTTACTACCGTCAGTGTACAAGCTCACTGCATGAGGGAAGGTGCTTCTCTTTCCCTCTCCCTCTCTCTCTCTCTCTCTTGCTCTCTCTTTAGAGAGAGAGCAAGAGCTGTGCGAGAGCCAGAGGGAGAAGGAGAAGCAGATTTTCTGTGAAGTGAAGAAATGCCCCTCTGCTCTGAAAAGACTGTATTATCTCAGGAGCAAATGATGAGGAAAAAAAATAGTTTTTTACCTCAATGGCATCAGTTACTGAGCAAAACCTTCAAGGGTTAAATTGTGGAGCAAACAGTGTGGTGTGGCCGTTACTCCCCATGCAATCTGGAGAAGTCTGAAATAGTCCATACAAAGGAGGAAGAAGGTATAGAGTAAGTTAGTGTGTGACTGGACTCTTACAAATGACTGGGAAAGGAGCCCTTTTCTGCCCTGGTCTTTTTCTGGAAGCGTCGGTGGATAAAGCTAATTCAGAACGAGCACACCCAGATCTTTGTCCTGTGTCTTTGCTCTTCCTGGGGCTAGTTCTACCTGCCTACGCCGCCATCCCAGGTTTTCACTGACGGAAGAAGGATGAGAAAGAAGACAAAAGGCAATTTCTTGGTTCTCCCAAGATCCGTGTAATGACTCTGTAAGCACACAGCAGAAATCCTTTAACACTTTCTGCATCATATGCACCCAGCTGTGGGGACCGAAAAGCTCAGGAAGGTGTAGCCGTGACCTCCCGACAGCAGCGTGACATAAAATCTAAGTTTAAACCCCAGCCTTCTCCTGTCTCGCTTCCCATGCCCCAGGCCCTCAGCTCTCAAATGTCTTAGCAGGACGCAGGGGCCATGAGATCTGAGCCCTGAGAGCAAGGGTGATCTAGCAGGAGCAGGGTTTCTGTGCAAAAGAACTGAGTCTCAACGCTCCCTAAACTTTACTCTGAAAAACTATGAACGGAAGCTCAGGAAGTCAACAAACTCTCATTTAACAAAAAGGTCGTGGATGTGTTCATCACAATAAAATGAAACAATCCCGGGAGAGATGACCGGCTGGGAACACAGTGTGGTTCCCAGGATTTAGGGAGAGAGGTTGGGGGACGCCGTGAGGTTTTAGGGAGTGTTCACACATTTGGTCAGGGACTCCAGCACAGATGACATCCCTGGAAAGAGACCTGGCATCCCACGGAGATTAACACGGAAGACTTAGCCTCCTCAAGCCGCTCCTGGTGAAGAGGGGTTCTCGATTGTTCCACAAGAACTGCCAAGCCCACTTCACAGCGATTTAAATGAAGGATTCCAAAGGATCTGGGCACTTTGAGTCTGAGGTTTGGTTCACTGGACACGCTCCGCACAAAGGGGCTGCATGGGAGCTCCGTGTTCAGGGTACCAACCCGTCTCTCCTTCTATTCCGTATTTCAGACTTTGCTCAGGATTGCCGTATTTACTAGCCAACCCGTATGTATAGGGTCTGTTTACATAGGGTCTATAATGGAGGGTAGGTATTAGCTACTGGATCCTTAAATGTAGGATTAAAGTCTAATTTTTGTTCATTCATTTATTCATTCATTCACTTATTCATTTATTCAGCAAACGTTAGCTAAATGTCCGTCACAGGCGGGAACTTTGTAGAGTTGACATCTTTGCTTGAGTTCTACTCTTCCCGCTGATCATGACTGGCCAAGATAATAATTTTCCAAACACGTCTACTCACACTCTCCTTCCTTTTTTTTTCACATATGCAAAAAATCCTTTATCTTACTTTATGAATCACTGAATACTTTTTTAAAATTCTTTTTTCCATTTTTTTTTTTTTTTTACTATGTTTGGTTAACCAGCATATAGCACATCATTAGTTTCTGATGTAGTGTCCAACGTTTGGTTAGTTGTGTGTAACAACCAGTGCTCATCACGGTACGTGCTCTTCTTAATCCCCGACGCCCGGCTCCCTCACCCTCCCATCCCTTCCCTTCTGTAACTCTCAGTTTGTTTTCCAGAATCCAGAGTCTCTTGTGGTTTGTCTCCCATTCAGTTTTCCCTCCCCTCCCCTCTGGTCCTCTGTGTTATTCCTTATGTTCCACATATGAGTGAAACCACTTGAGAATTGTCTTCCTCTGCTTGACTTATTTCACTCAGCATCATCCCCTCCAGTTCCATCCATGTTGATGCAAATGGTGGTTATTTCTCCTTTCTGATGGCTGAGTAATATTCCATTGTATGTGTGGACCACATCTTTTTTATCCATCTCTCTGTTGAAGGACATCTCGGCTCCTTCCACAGTTTGGCTATTGTAGACAATGTTGCTATGAACGTTGGGGTGCACGTGCCCCTTCTTTTCACTACATCTATATCTTTAGGGTAAATACCTAGAAGTGCAAATGCTGGGTCATAGGGTAGCTCTGTTTTTAATGTCTTGAGGAAACAGGATACTGTTTTCCAGAATGGCTGTACCAGTTTGCATTCCCACCAACATCAGTGGAACAGCATAGAGATCCCAGAAATTGATTCTCAACTCTATGGTCAACTAATCTTCAACAAAGCAAGAAAGAATGTCCAATGAAAAAAAGACATTCTCTTCAACAGATGGTGCTGGGAAAATTGGACAGCCACATGCAGAAGAATGAAACTGGACCATTCTTTTACACCATACACAAAGATCAACTCAGAAGGGATAAAAAACCTCAATGTACCTCAATGTGAGACAGGAATCATCAAAATCCTAGAGGAGAACATAAGCAGTAGCCTCTTTGACATCAGTCACAGCAAATTCTTTCAAGACCCATCTCTAAAGTCAAGGGAAACAAAAGCAAAAATGAAGTTTTGGGACCCCATCAAGGTAAAAACTTCTGCACAGCAAAGGAAACAGTCAGCAAAACTAAGAAGCAACCCACGGAATGGGAGAAGATATTTGGAAATGACACTACAGACAAAGGGTTAGTATCCAAGATCTATAAAGAACTCCTCAAACTCAACACCCAAAAAACAAATAATCCAGTCAAAAAGTGGGCAGAAGACATGAACAGACACCTCTCCAAAGAAGACATCCAAATGGCCAACAGACACATGAAAAAATGTTCACATCCTCTTTTCAACCACCTTCCTCATCTTTGCTCTTTCCCGAGACCAGACAGCGATTTGTTCCATAAAATGTGCACAAGGCATAAAACCCACAGATTAGACATATCCATTCAATCATGTCCGCAGGGTCTGTCTGGTTTCTCAGACACACATGGGCCCCATTAGGACAGACTCACAGCAGAAGAATTTTGTTTTATTTTTATTTATTTATTTTTTCCTCTTTGCCCATTATGGGCACCAGAATCTTGATTTTTATAGTTAAATGGAGATTCCCTAGGTAAAAATAGAAATACTTCCGAAGTTCTTACTTAAGGATTCAGGGGTGAGAACAGAAGGATCTGTATTTACTAATAAGGCTCCAGGCAGCTCTCACTGAGAACCTTGTGTGTTCACTCAGAGTCCCTTTATGTGGGGTGGTGTGAAGGTGACAGCAGGTTCTGAGGGAAAATCTGTTTTTTTCTCGGAGGACCAGGGCTAAGCCTCACCCCAGCGGCAGAGGGCTCGGTGCTGTGTACTCTGTCTGGGCCTCTTGACTTGTAGGCACATTGCAAGGGCCTCTCAAGGCACCACGTCTGTATCTTCACTTCCGGTGAGGTGCATGCTTCTGTCACAGCAGCTCTCTGGGATGAGCCCTCTCTCAGATCTGCTGTGAGCCTGATTCCATGTGCTGTGGTAACAGGGGAGACACTGTGAGTTGCCTCAGAAATCTCTGTGGGGTCCGAGTGGAAACTGGGCCCTGGGCTTCACAACTTAGGCAGCTCGTAGAGTTTTCTGTGTCGCCACTACACTCTCCTCCCATCCTGCCAACTGATAGCTAAGGGCCTTTCCTTCCTTTTTTTTTTTTTTTTAGAATTTTTTCTTTCTTTTCAGCGTAACACTATTCATTGTTTTTGCACCACAAACAGTGCTCCATGCAATCCGTGCCCTCTGTAATACCCACCACCTGGTTCCCCCAACCTCCCACCCCCCGCCCCTTCAAAACCCTCAGATTGTTTTTCAGAGTCCATAGTCTCTCATGGTTCACCTCCCCTTCCATTTTCCCCCAACTCCCTTCTCCTTTCCATCTCCTCTTGTCCTCCATGTTATTTGTTATGCTCCACAAATAAGTGAAACCATATACTTGACTCTCTCTGCTTGACTTATTTCACTCAGCATAATCTCTTCCAGTCCCATCCATGTTGCTACAAAAGTTGGGGATTCGTCCTTTCTGATGGAGGCATAATACTCCATAGTGTATATGGACCACATCTTCCTTATCCATTCGTCTGTTGAAGGGCATCTTGGTTCTTTCCACAGTTTGGTGACCGTAGCCATTGCTGCTATAAACATTGGGGTACATATGGTCCTTCTTTTCACTACATCTGTATCTTTGGGGTAAATACCCTGTTCTCCAAAGTGGCTGCACCAACTTGCATTCCCACCAACAGTGTAAGAGGGTTCCCCTTTCTTCACATCCTCTCCAACACATGTTGTTTCCTGTCTTGCTAATTTTGGCCATTCTCACAGGTGTAAGGTGGTATCTCAATGTGGTTTTAATTTGAATCTCCCTGATGGCTAGTGATGATGAACATTTTTTCATGTGTCTGATAGCCATTTGTATGTCTTCATTGGAGACGTGTCTGTTCATATCTTCTGCCCATTTTTTGATATGATTGTTTTGTGTGTGTTGAGTTTGAGGAGTTCTTTATAGATCCTGGATATCAACCTTTTGTCTGTACTGTCATTCGCAAATATCTTCTCCCATTCTGTGGGTTGCCTCTTAGTTTTGCTGTTTCCTTTGCTGTGCAGAAGCTTTTGATCTTGATGAAGTCCTAAAAGTTCATTTTCACTTTTGTTTCCTTTGCCTTTGGAGACATATCCTGAAAGAAGTTGCTGTGGCTGATATCGAAGAGATTACTGCTTATGTTCTCCTCTAGGATTCTGATGGATTCCTGTCTCACATTGAGGTCTTTTATCCACTCTCACCACTCTTGTTCAATATAGTATTAGAAGTCTTAGCAACAGCGATCAGACAACAAAGAGAAATAAAAGGTATCCAAGTTGGCAATGAAGAAGTCAAACTTTCTCTCTTTGCAGATGACATGATTCTTTATATGGAAAACCCAAAAGACTCCTCCCCCAAACTACTAGAACTCATACAGCAATTCAGTAACGTGGCAGGATACAAAGTCAATGTATAGATATCAGTGGCTTTCTTATACACTAACAATGAAAATACAGAAAGGGAAATTAGAGAATCGATTCCATTTACTATAGCACCAAGAACCATAAGATACCTGGTGATTGATTTATGATTTATACCATAATGGTTTATACCATAATGATTTATACCATAATGATTTATGATTTATACCATAATAAACCTAACCAAAGAGGTAGGTTCTGTACTACCTGTTTTGTACAAGGATCTGTACTCGAGGAACTACAGAACACTCATGATTTATACCATTTATACCATTATACCATTATATTTATACCATTATACCATAATGATTTATGATTTATACCAAAATAAACCTAACCAAAGAGATAAAGGATCTGTACTCGAGGAACTACAGAACACTCATGAAAGAGATTGAAGAAGACACAAAAAGATGGAAGACCATTCCATGCTCTTGGATTGGAAGAATAAACATTGTTAAAATGTCTCTACTGCCTAGAATAATCTATACTTTTAATGCCATTCCGATCAAAATTCCACCGGTATTTTTCAAAGAGCTGGAGCAAATAATCCTATAATTTGTATGGAATCATGGAATCAGAAGAGGCCCTGAATCACTAAGGAAATGTTGAAAAACAAAAACAAAACTGGGGGCATCACGTTACCTGATTTCAAGCTTTACTACAAAGCTGTGATCACCAAGACAGCGTGATACTGGCATAAAAACAGACACATAGACCAGTGGAACAGAGTAGAGAGCCCAGATATAGACCTTCAACTCTATGGTCAAATAATCTTCAACAAAACAGGAAAAAAATATACAGTGGAAAAAAGACAGTCTCTTCAATAAATAGTGCTGGAAAAACTGGACAGCTATATGTAGAAGAATGAAACTCGACCGTACACAACGTACACAACGATAAACTCAAAATGGGCCATTCCTTCTTTATCATCCCATGTCTCCTTGGTGCTGGACCTTTTGCGGAACGAAGAAATGGGGAAGGAGCACAGAGCAGAGCGGTTATTGGTGCCCCAGGCCCCGGGACCTTCAGTTTGTAGACATGTGACGTCACATCTTTGCCAGCCAAGTGCACAAGGACCTAACTCTAGAAAGCTCATCTCTAGCTCATTTTAAATGGTTAATGTTGGTAGTTGTGTGTGTGCATTGCGTGAGACATGAAAGGAACTAGGTGTTAATGGAGCTGACCATGAACTAACGCTGCCCTGTCTTATGCACATAAGACACGGGCCATGCCTACCAGCTACAGTGAAGTTAGAGACTGGGTTGTGAGCCTGGTTGTGTCATGAGGGAGATTCCATAGGGCAACAGCTACAAGTTCAGTCTGGTCAGTCGGACATCTGGGTCTGAGGGTAGGCTCTACTTCTTAGAAGCCACACAGTCTTGGGCCGACTATTTTAACCTTGTTTTCCCTAACTATAGAACCAACATGAGACATGTGGGGGAATGCACTTAGCTCAGAGAGGTGGATTTAGGAGGCACTCAGTGAATCTTAGCTCTCTAGGCTGTTTTTAGTGTTGGAAGCCAGTGGACTATTTCCCAGAGAAGACATCCTACTTGATTTCTCCAACAAACTGCTTAGATTCTTCCTGAATAATATCTTTCCTCTCCCCCTCCGCCAGTCCGATTCCTACCCACCTCCCCAAGCCCTGCCGGGGCCTTGTCCTTCCTCCCTGAAGGCCCTCTTACCATACGCACGCACGGTGCTTGCACGACCCCACCCACTGGAAGCGCCTGGGTCGCTGCTGCTGAGTCTAGACCCTTCTGCAGAATTCTGCCACAACCAGGCAGCAATTATCCTGGGGGGCTCACAAACCCCCTGCGGTCTGTGGACAGGTGAGGTTTTGATAAGGAAACCCCCATGATCCTCATGGTCCATGATAAGGGAAGGGCTAATATTCAGGGGCCACCATCACGAGTCACAGATACAAATGGCAGCGTGAGGGACCCGTGCCAGGCACGAGGACAGTGGCAGTTTGGCTTCCATTTTCTCTGTCATGATATGTGATGCTCAGCTGACGGGCAGCTTGGTGGCTCAGAGGGTGTCTCCCGCACCTCTCCATGGCTGCTTGCCATTGTGGCATCTCTGCAAACACTGCTGAAATGTAAAGCCCAGAACAATCAGATCTGTTCGCTAAGATTTAAAAAAACAAAAAACCTTCCATCATCACAAAGGCAAGTGTGACCTCTGCTGGAAGATTCTTGAGCCTGACCATTATTAGGCAGGAAGGAAGGAGGGAAAGAGGGAAAAGAAGAGAAGCGGAGAGGAAGAAGAGAAGGCAGGGACAGGGGAAGGAGGAAGGGGGGGGGAGGAAGGGGGGCCCTGGACTCCAGCCCAGAGTCCTTTCCATGTGAAACGCCAGGCTGACAAGCTTGTCTACTTGACCTCTGGCCCCTGGCCTGTGTGTCTGCTTTCCCGGCGCCCCGGCATGCCTCCCAGAGGCGAAACCAGCTTTCAGTCACCTCCAGGAAGCAGAGTTTCTGTAAGCGAATCCTAACCGTTCCCTACTGACCATTTAAAAGACTTTTTTTTTTTTTTTTTTTTCAAATAAGGTTTTGGGGCAAACCATTTTAATACTGAATTTGGTGGGGGGGAGGGCGGCTGGCATACGGTCAGGAAACACAGCCTTTATGTGCTGAAAATAACTCTAACTTTTTGAAGTTTCTTGTCACCAAACCTCCTGGGACAGGGGGTGCGAAGCAGCTGCTTTCCTTTGAGAAATTCAATCTTCATAAAGAGCCCTTCCCACATGTTCCCGCATGATAAGTGGTCAGTTCACATAAACGCTAGGAGCATTCCAGACCCTAGGCTCTCAGACACACCTCACTTCCTTGATCACTGAGACGGCAGGACTTCTCAGGTGTCCATCAGCCAGGGGCCCGCCGAGTCTTGGGTTCAGTTCCACCTTCTGGTGCAAAGACAATAGCCCCAGGAAGGTGCCCACAAGTATCTTCGGAAAAGAAAATCCTTTGGGTTCCCTTGCAACCCTTTGTTCCCACACAGACCTTGCAAGTCTTCTGGGTCCTCTGCGTCTAGAGAGCTGTGCCCTCTGTTTGCAGTTCCATGCATATCACGGTGGGCTTGCATTAGAGCCCCAGTCCGACAGGCAAAGTGGACACAGGAAATAGGAGAGCTGTTGCTGTGGGCCGTTTGAGTGTGGACGGGCGTAGGATTGTGGAAGCTTTTGCAAACAGAATACCTCCGATCTGGAAGCTGGATGCCACTGGGACATATTGGACTGCTAAGACGAGGGGAGGAAAGAGGCACTAGCCAGAAGGTTAAATGCCCCCCAAACTTTAGGTGAGCATAAGCTGGGAAGGTTAAAGCCTTATTGCTGAAACAATTTCTCAGATCCCCGTGTGGCTCGGGTGTATCTTTCCTCTGACAGACTCCGGTCCCTGAGGTGAGCAGAACAGACACAGGCAACCAGAAGGGGAGGGGCCCATACCATAACGGGAGCCCATGGGTCAGGACGGTCACACCCTGGCCACACTGGTGTTCTCCCCTCCTGTGAATGGTTTGCACCCACACATGCTTTCGCTTTGTGTCAGGTTTAGAAGGCCATGTGGACTCAGGGCCTAGGAAACAGACTGAACAGGGAGAGAGGAACAGGGAGCAAGTGGCCTACTGCCCAGACCCAGTTTCCCCTTTTCTCAAGTGGTGACAATCACAGTATCTACTTTGTAGAGTTCTGTGGGTACTAAGGAGATCTCATCATTACTTTGATTTTGTATTTGTTATTTGCTGATCTAGTGCCTGCCACTAAATCAATGTAAACCATTTTTGTTTTGTTGCCATTAACCTTTGTGTCTCTTGCTGAGTCTAAGCCACCTTCCTCACTCCCCCGGAAGCTCCAAGAGGTTGGCCGCTGAGCCTCCATCCTGCTCTGTCTTTGCAGCCCCTGCGTGGCTGTGGATGATGGGCTATAGTAGCTGCTCCTTAAAGGTTTATCAACTCAGATATGCATCTTGGCAGCCACTTTTCAAACTTCAGAAACAAAAATAAAATGGTCCTTAAAACAGTACAAAGGGAGGGGGCGACTGGCCGTGGGAGATGGAGGGAGAGGCAGCAGCAAGCCCCCACCCGCGGAGAGCCACCAGCTCGGGAGGGAGCCCGTTCCGCCCGCACTCTGGGCTGGCACGATAAAGACTGTAGATCAGACCCCGTAATTACATTCCGCTTCCTGAGAGTGCAAAATTGATCACCAAAATAACTTCCTCTCTTCCTGGCATGCATCAAAAATGTTTGTTTACAGACAGCGGAGGGGCTACTAATTACCTCCTGACACCTTTTGACAACACTCATTCATTCTCCATGCCGGCCCTGACAGCTGTGAAGTGTGTCTCTGTCACCCGACTTGGCCAAGTAGCGATTTCCCCCGTTGGGGCTGCCAACCTCACTCTCCTTTGAATGACAGAGATCAGGGGGTTCCTCACGCACCCAGCCCGACCCTCACACAACCTAATCCGTTCTTTTGCAGAATCCCTTCAGCTAATGAACACTGTGGTTACGGGGCTGCGGCTTCCCAATAATTGCTGTGTGATTGTATATCACAGCCCTTGGCAGCTCATTATGAGAAGGAGGGAAAAAAAAAAAAAAGAAAAGGAAACAAGCCTCAGGATCTGGGTGAGTCCAACATCAGGCAATTCTCATTTTAATTGTCACATTGAGCACTCGTGGTCCACAAAGTATTTCTCACCATTTAAGGTTATAATCTTCCTCTTAGCCTATTTATAACCTTGCCAATTTTGACGTTCTGCCTCTCATCTTAAAGTAGTGGATCTAACAGAGACTAATTCGGGTGGGAAGGAGTCTTCAGAAGTCCCACCTGTTTCTTAACTAAGGGATGCCCAGGGAGCTCACGGAGATTGAATGCCCGCCATGAGCCGGGCATTGAGTGGCACCTTGGACGCCATCTTGGATGTCAATGCCTTGTCAATGGCGTCTGGTGGGAGTCTAGGTCCTTTGGAAATATGTCCTCGTCTCTCACCCCTCACTGACTACTGTACAGAAGCATGCCCTGGGCCAGTGTTTGGAGTCTTGTAGAGTCACCCTGTTCTTGTAGATGTTACTTCCACTGAAGGTCATTCAATCTTAACAAATATTCCCTGAGCACCTACTGTGTGCCTAGCACTGTGTTTAGCCCTGGGGCTCTAGCAGAGAACAAATCGAAGCCTGTAACCTTAGAGACCTCCCAGTCCAGGGCAAGAAACAAGCGTAACAGTGTGGATCCTTTGCTGTCAAGAGGGAGTCCGTGTTACGAAGAAAATGAAGCGTGTTGGAAAGACCAAAAGAGCAGACTCTGCCCTCAAGGTTCTGGAAAGAAGCAGGTAGAGCCTGCAAACAGATTTAAGGAAGGAAGGAAGGGGTTCGGAGGTGTCGGTGGGCTGAAGGGACCACCAAGGAGGCTGAGGATCCAGCAACGAGCAGGAGTGGGGAGCCAGAACTTTCCAGAGCCTATAGGGGTGGAGAGGGTAATGGAATCAGCAGGGCCAGAGAGGCTCGTAGTGGAAGTGAGAGCCCTGGGGCCCAGAGCAAGCACACAGGTGAAGGCCTGCTCGCCTTTAAAGGGATATGTCAAGCTAACAAGTTGTTAAATAAAACGTGTTCTATCCTCCTGTTATGATAAATTTATCTTCATGATGATGAAATTAGAGAAATACATGGAGAGTTATGGTTGTTTATGTCTGAAAACCAACAAACTACAGGTCATAACTGAATTTAGTTATCCATCTCTGGGTACTCTGTTGAGGGGTTAGCAATATTTCGATGAGCGGCAAAATGACTTTAATATATATGTAATCCACAAGTGTATTACACTTGTATGGAAATATCTTCTTTTTGGGAAAAGCACAGATTGTATTTTACTTCAAGACTTTTCCATCATTTGTGTTCTATTGACAGTGATGCCAAAACGGACAACACTCCTGGAGCTGCTGTCATTCCCGGTTGTGGCTTAAGTTCAAATTCAAGGACGCTTGCCCTGCTGAGGCAGAAGCAATTGGAATTGGCAGTAAAAATGTAAGCATTACTTAAATTCACAAGTGAATCGTGAATTTTACACACACATACTCAACAATTTATGATGGGGTCTTCTACGATAAATGATTATTACAGAAAAAAATAACTCAAAATATGTTAGATTTACCACGTACATCATTGAGGAATGAAGCAATCACATGAAGCAATTTTGCTGTCTCATGAGCAATACCAAGATGTGTGTTTTATCGAAATGTTCCATCGTGGACAGATGCGTGACATGCGATTCATGACCTTTGAATGGCACCCCGTAGCCAGCGTGGTTTTGGCAAAGCTGTGGCCGTGTGTCCAGGCAGCAGATGTGGGGGTGCCTGCTGTGTGAGGCCCGGCAGAGCTGGGGATGGGGCAGGAGGAGAGGCGAGCAGAGAGGTGGGGGCAACGCTGATCCCTCCGGCTGTCTCAGGCTGGAATGTCCACACTGTCCCACTCGACAGGAAGAGTTTGATAGGAATTAACCTGTTTCTTTTCAGTCTGAGAGCTTCTCTCACCCAAGACCCCCAGTTCTCCAAAGCAACATCCATCTCTGCTTTGATGGTGGCCCAGCCGGCACATCCAGATGGCGGAGGCCAGGGCTGTCTTCCACTGGGGGGAGGGATGTGGAGGTGTGTCCCCAGGGCTCATTGTCTGCTGTGCAGAAATGCAACATCTAAGCCTGGCTCAGTGCATCATTCATTCATTCATTTGTTTGTTCATCCATTACCTTAATACTGTCCGTCACCTCCCAGAGCCACGTGGCTGGGGCAGCAGTGCGGCTCAGAACCACAAGGCCCGTCTCATAGCACGGAGGTCACACGGCCCCGTCTAGGTATTTCCCTCTGCCTGGGCATAGGAGAGCCTGTCACACGGCAGGAGACAGGAACTTTTTTTAAGTTTATTTATTTATTTGAGAGAGAGAGAGAGCGAGAGAGAGAGCACCAGTGGGAGGAAAGGGAGACGGAGAGAGACTCTGAAGCAGACTCTGCCCTGAGTGTGCAGCCCGATGCAGAGCTTGATCTCACAACCCTGAGATCATGGCCTGAACCCAAACCAAGAGTTGGACACTTGACCGACTGAGCTGCCCAGACGCGCCCTGACTGGGACGCCACTCCTAATCGAAGGTGGTCAGATTAAGAAATTGATCTTTGAGTTGAGTTACATGGCTTTTGGTGCCTTTGTTTCCTTGTCTGTAAAACGGTGATATAATAATCCCCGCAGTGGCACCTGGAAGGGGCCCCCAGAACTTCCGCTGGGGGGGGGGGGAGGTGCTTTGCAGACCAACTTAGGCCCGGTGGACACAGAATTGCTGAGGCTTGGGAAAGAATGCAGGATCAGGGGCCACCTGGGTGGCTCCATCATTGGACGTCTGCCTTCAGCTCCGGTCATGATCCCGGGGTCCCGGGATCGAGCCCTGCATCGAGCTCCCTGCCCAGTGGGAAGCCTGCTTCTCCCTCTCCCACTCCCGCTTGTGTTCACTCTCTCATTTATCAAATAAACTAATACAATCTTAAAAAAATAAAAAGAATGCAGGATCAGAACTTCATACCATCTTCTTCAGGCCCTTTGAGACACCTTCTCCCACCTTCCCTCTTCCACACACCCTGAGCACATCCGCTTCAGACTGGGCTCTCCTCAGGAGTGTCTGAGGGCCCTGAAGCCCAGCTTCATCTCCACCATCCTCCCTTGGCCGCTCTGTGACTTCATCCACAGGCCTGGGCTCGGTAATTTCCTGTTCCCTTTCTCTCTCTCTCAAGCACTAGCTGCCCTCAAAATTTCGTTTCCCACATACATCAAGGAATCTGGGGACCCCTTCCCCTGTCACGTGCTCTTCAGAGCCTGAAGGGAGGAGATCCCAGGTGTTTACAGCCTGGTCCTTCCCGTCAGTACCACTGCCTTGAGCCCTGTGGCTGCTGTTGAGTGTCCTCAGCGGGGGGTCAGCTTACATCCCAGGCACCCAAGCCAAGATGTGGAGGACTCCAGGGTTTCCAGAGACACCCCTCCAGGACCCCCAAAGCACCTTGTCTCCCAAAGAGGCTGGGAAGCCCACCTGAAAGCCATTGCATCCTCCCTCTGGGTGAAGACCAAAACCCCATTAGTTTGAGCTTTATTTCTTTAGCTTAAGAATCTTTTTACCCCTGTGATGGTTTTAAACTATGCCCACAGGGTTGGTAACATTTCCCTCCTCAAGGATTGGAGACTAACACTTTTCTTGAGTGTGGGCTGGACCCAGTGACTGGCTTCTAATGAATGGACCAGTGGATGTGACTAGGTTATGAAAGTCATGACGAACTTTCTTTTTTTGTTGTTTTTGTTTCAGATTTGTATTTAAATTCTAGTTAGCTAATATACAGTGCCATATTGGTTTCAGAAGTAGAATTCAGTGATTCATCACTTACATACAACACCCAGTGCTCATCATAGATGCCTCCTGAGGACCCAGCCCCCTCCAGTCCACTCCCCACCCATCTTCCTCCATCAAACCCTCCGTTTGTTCTCTATTGTTAAGAGTCTTTTATGGTTTTCTTCCCTCTCTCTCTTCCCTTTTTCCCTTCCACATGTTCATCCATTTTGTTTTTTACATTCTACATATGAGTGAAATCATAATGATGTTTGTCTTTCTCTGATTTATTTCATTTAACGTAATACTCTCTAGCTCCATCTACCTCACTGCAAATGGCAAGATTTCATTCCTTTTGATGGCTGAGTAATATTCCATTGTATGCATATCTATCTATCTATCTATCTATCTATTCCACATCTTCTTTATCCATTCATCAGTACATGGACATTTAGGCTCCTTCCATATTTGGCTAGAGTTGATAATGCTGCTGTAAATATCAGGGTGCACAAACCCTTCTGAATCTCTATTTTTGTATCCTCGGGATAAATACCTAGTAGTACAATGGCTAGACCACAGGGTAGCTCTATTTTTAACTTTCTGAGGAACCTCCGTACAGTTTCCCAGAGTGGCTACACTAGTTTGCATTCCCACCAATAGTTCCCCTTTCTCTACATCTTCACCAACATCAGCTGTTTCTTGTGTTGTTATTTTTAACCATTCTGACAGATGTGAGGTGGTATCTCATCTTGGTTTTGATTTGAATTTCCTTGATGATGAATGATATTGACCATATTTTCATGTGTCTGTTAGCCATCTGTTTGCCTTCTTTGGAAAAATGTCTATTCGTGTCTTCTGCCCATTGCTTAAATGGGTTATTTGGTTTTTGGGTGTTGACTTTGTTAAGTTCTTTATAGATTTTGGATACTAACCCTTTATCATGTATGTTATTTGCAAATATCTTCTCTTATTCCACAGGCTGCCTTTTAGTTTTGTTGATCATTTCCTTTGCTGTGCAGATGTTTTTTTTATCTTGATGAAGCTCCTGTTGTTCATTTTTGCTTTTGTTTCCCTTGCCTCTGAAGATGTGTCTAGTAAGATGTTGCTGTGGCCAGGGTTACAGAGGTTGCTGCCTGTGTTTTCCACAGGATTTTGGATGGTTTCCTGTCTCAAATTGAGGTCTTCATCCATTTCAAATTTATTTTTGTGAATGGTGTAAGAAAGTGGTCCAGGTTCATTCTTCTGCATGTTGCTGTCCAGTTTTCCCAGTATCATTTTTTGAAGCGACTGTCTTTTTTCCACTGGTATTCTTTTTTTTTTTTTTTTTTTAAGATTTTTATTTATTTATTTATTTATTTTTTTAATATAATTTTTTATTTTTTATAAACATGTATTTTTATCCCCAGTGGTACAGGTCTGTGAATCACCAGGTTTACACACTTCACAGCACTCACCAAAGCACATACCCTCCCCAATGTCCATAATACCACCCCCTTCTCCCAAACCCCCTCCCCCCAGCAACCCTCAGTTTGTTTTGTGAGATTAAGAGTCACTTATGGTTTGTCTCCCTCCCAATCCCATCTTCCTTCATTTATTCTTCTCGTACCCACTTAAGCCCCCATGTTGCAACATCACTTCCTCATATCAGGGAGATTATATAATAGTTGTCTTTCTCCGCCTGACTTATTTCGCTAAGCATGATACGCTCTAGTTCCATCCATGTTGTCGCAAATGGCAAGATTTCATTTCTTTTGATGGCTGCATAGTATTCCATTGTGTATATATACCACATCTTCTTGATCCATTCATCTGTTGATGGACATCTAGGTTCTTTCCATAGTTTGGCTATTGTGGACATTGCTGCTATAAACATTCGAGTACACGTGCCCCTTTGGATCACTACGTTTGTATCTTTAGGGTAAATACCCAATAGTGCAATTGCTGGGTCATAGGGCAGTTCTATTTTCAACATTTTGAGGAACCTCCATGCTGTTTTCCAGAGAGGTTGCACCAGCTTGCATTCCCACCAACAGTGGAGGAGGGTTCCCCTTTCTCCGCATCCTCGCCAGCATCTGTCATTTCCTGACTTGTTGATTTTAGCCATTCTGACTGGTGTGAGGTGATATCGCATTGTGGTTTTGATTTGTATTTCCCTGATGCCGAGTGATATGGAGCACTTTTTCATGTGTCTGTTGGCCATCTGGATGTCTTCTTTGCAGAAATGTCTGTTCATGTCCTCTGCCCATTTCTTGATTGGATTATTTGTTCTTTGGGTGTTGAGTTTGCTAAGCTCTTTATAGATTCTGGACACTAGTCCTTTATATGATATGTCGTTTGCAAATATCTTCTCCCATTCTGTCAGTTGTCTTTTGATTTTGTTAACTGTTTTCTTTGCTGTGCAAAAGCTTTTGATCTTGATGAAATCCCAATAGTTCATTTTTGCCCTTGCTTCCCTTGCGTTTTGCGTTGTTCCTAGGAAGATGTTGCTGCGGCTGAGGTCGAAGAGGTTGCTGCCTGTGTTCTCCTCAAGGATTTTGATGGATTCCTTTCGCACATTGAGGTCCTTCATCCATTTTGAGTCTATTTTCGTGTGTGGTGTAAGGAAATGGTCCAATTTCATTTTTCTGCATGTGGCTGTCCAATTTTCCCAGCACCATTTATTGAAGAGGCTGTCTTTTTTCCATTGGACATTCTTTCCTGCTTTGTCGAAGATTAGTTGACCATAGAGTTGAGAGTCTATTTCTGGGCTCTCTATTCTGTTCCATTGATCTATGGGTCTGTTTTTGTGCCAGTACCATGCTGTCTTGATGATGACAGCTTTGTAATAGAGCTTGAAGTCTGGGATTGTGATGCCACCAACGTTGGCTTTCTTTTTCAATATCCCTTTAGCTATTCGAGGTCTTTTCTGGTTCCATATAAATTTTAGAATTATTTGTTCCATTTCTTTGAAAAAGATGGATGGTACTTTGATAGGAATTGCATTAAATGTGTAGATTGCTTTAGGTAGCATAGACATTTTCACAATATTTATTCTTCCAATCCAGGAGCATGGAACATTTTTCCATTTCTTTGTGTTTTCCTCAATTTCTTTCATGAGTACTTTATAGTTTTCTGAGTATAGATTCTGTGTCTCTTTGGTTAGGTTTATTCCTAGGTATCTTATGGTTTTGGGTGAAATTGTAAATGGGATTGACTCCTCAATTTCCCTTTCTTTCTTCTGTCTTGCTGTTGGTGTAGAGAAATGCAACTGATTTCTGTGCATTCATTTTATATCCTGACACTTTACTGAATTCCTGTATAAGTTCTAGCAGTTTTGGAGTGGAGTCTTTTGGGTTTTCCACATATAGTATCATATCATCAGCGAAGAGTGATAATTTGACTTCTTCTTTGCCGATTTGGATGCCTTTAATTTCCTTTTGTTTTCTGATTGCTGAGGCTAGGACCTCTAGTACTATGTTGAATAGCAGTGGTGATAATGGACATCCCTGCCGTGTTCCTGACCTTAGCGGAAAAGCTTTCAGTTTTTCTCCATTGAGAATGATATTTGCGGTGGGTTTTTCATAGATGGCTTTGATGATATTGAGGTATGTGCCCTCTATCCCTACACTTTGAAGAGTTTTGATCAGGAAGGGAAGTTGTACTTGGTCAAATGCTTTTTCAGCATCTATTGAGAGTATCATATGGTTCTTGTTCTTACTTTTATTGATGTGTTGTATCACATTGACTGATTTGCGGATGTTGAACCAACCTTGCAGCCCTGGAATAAATCCCACTTGGTCGTGGTGAATAATCTTTTTAATGTACTGTTGAATCCTATTGGCTAGTATTTTGTTGAGTATTTTCGCATCTGTGTTCATCAAGGATATTGGTCTATAGCTCTCTTTTTTGGTGGGATCCTTGTCTGGTTTTGGGATCAAGGTGATGCTGGCCTCATAAAATGAGTTTGGAAGTTTTCCTTCCATTTCTATTTTTTGGAACAGTTTTAGGAAAATAGGAATTAGTTCTTCTTTAAATGTTTGGTAGAATTCCCCCGGGGAAGCCGTCTGGCCCTGGGCTTTTGTTTGTTTGGAGATTTTTAATGACTGTTTCAATCTCCTTACTGGTTATGGGTCTGTTCAGGCTTTCTATTTCTTCCTGGTTCAGTTGTGGTAGTTTATATGTTTCTAGGAATGCATCCATTTCTTCCAGATTGTCAAATTTATTGCCGTAGAGTTGCTCATAGTATGTTCTTATAATACTTTGTATTTCTTTGGTGTTAGTTGTGATCTCTCCTCTTTCATTCATGATTTTATTTATTTGGGCCCTTTCTCTTTTCTTTTTGATAAGTCGGGCCAGGGGTTTATCAATTTTATTAATTCTTTCAAAGAACCAGCTCCTACTTTCGTTGATTTGTTCGATTGTTTTTTTGGTTTCTATTTCATTGATTTCTGCTATGATCTTTATGATTTCTCTTCTCCTGCTAGGCTTAGGGTTTCTTTCTTGTTCTTTCTCCAGCTCCTTTAGGTGTAGGGTTAGATTGTGTACCTGAGACCTTTCTTGTTTCTTGAGAAAGGCTTGTACCGCTATATATTTTCCTCTCAGGACTGCCTTTGTTGTGTTCCACAGATTTTGAACCGTTGTATTTTCATTATCATTTGTTTCCATGATTTTTTTCAATTCTTCTTTAATTTCCCGGTTGACCTATTCATTCCTTAGAAGGATGCTGTTTAGTTTCCATGTATTTTGGTTCTTTTCAAACTTCTTTTTGTGGTTGAGTTCTAGCTTTAGAGCATTGTGGTCTGAAAATATGCAGGGAATGATCCCAATCTTTTGATACCGGTTGAGTCCTGATTTAGGACCGAGGATGTGATCTATTCTGGAGAATATTCCATGTGCACTAGAGAAGAATGTGTATTCTGTTGCTTTGGGATGAAATGTTCTGAATATATCTGTGATGTCCATCTGGTCCAGTGTGTCATTTAAGGCCTTTATTTCCTTGCTGATCTTTTGCTTGGATGATCTGTCCATTTCAGTGAGGGGAGTGTTAAAGTCCCCTACAATTATTGTATGATTGTTGATGTGTTTCTTTGATTTTGTTATTAATTGGTTTATATAGTTGGCTGCTCCCACGTTGGGGGCATAGATATTTAAAATTGTTAAATCTTCTTGTTGGACAGACCCTTTGAGTATGATATAGTGTCCTTCCTCATCTCTTATTATAGTCTTTGGCTTAAAATCTAATTGATCTGATATAAGGATTGCCACTCCTGCTTTCTTCTGATGTCCATTAGCATGGTAAATTCTTTTCCACCCCCTCACTTTAAATCTGGAGGTGTCTCCGGGCTTAAAATGAGTTTCTTGGAGGCAACATATAGATGGATTTTGTTTTTTTATCCATTCTGATACCATGTGTCTTTTGACAGCGGCATTTAGCCCATTAGCATTCAAGGTAACTATTGAGAGATATGAATTTAGTGCCATTGTTTTGCCTGTAAGGTGACTGTTACTGTATATGGTCTCTGTTCCTTTCTGATCTACCACTTGTAGGCTCTCTCTTTGCTTAGAGGACCCCTTTCAAGATTTCCTGTAGAGCTGGTTTGGTGTTTGCAAATTCTTTCAGTTGTTGTTTGTCCTGGAAGCTTTTAATCTCTCCTTCTATTTTCAATGATAGCCTAGCTGGCTATAGTATTCTGGGCTGCATGTTTTTCTCATTTAGTGCTCTGAAAATACCATGCCAGCTCTTTCTGGCCTGCCAGGTCTCTGTGGATAAGTCAGCTGCCAATCTAATATTTTTACCATTGTATGTTACAGACTTCTTTTCCCGGGCTGCTTTCAGGATTTTCTCTTTGTCACTGAGACTTGTAAATTTTACTATTAGGTGACGGGGTGTGGGCCTATTCTTATTGATTTTGAGGGGCGTTCTCTGAACCTCCTGAATTTTGATGCTTGTTCCCTTTGCCATATTGGGGAAATTCTCCCCAATAATTCTCTCTAGTATACCTTCTGCTCCCCTCTCTCTTTCTTCTTCTTCTGGAATCCCAATTATTCTAATGTTGTTTTGTCTTATGGTGTCACTTATCTCTCGAATTCTCCCCTCGTGGTCCAGTAGCTGTTTGTCCCTCTTTTGCTCAGCTTCTTTATTCTCTGTCATTTGGTCTTCTATATCACTAATTCTTTCTTCTGCCTCATTTATCCTAGCAGTGAGAGCCTCCATTTTTTATTGCACCTCATTAATAGCTTTTTTGATTTCAACTTGGTTAGATTTTAGTTCTTTTATTTCTCCAGAAAGGGCTTTTATATCTCTCAAGAGCGTTTCTCTAATATCTTCCATGCCTTTTTTGAGCCCGGCTAGAACCTTGAGAATTGTCATTCTGAACTCTAGATCTGACATATCACCAATGTCTGTATTGATTAGGTCCCTAGCCTTCGGTACTGCCTCTTGTTCTTTTTTTTGAGTTGAATTTTTCCGTCTTGTCATTTTGTCCTTTCAGAAAGTGGTTGTTTTTCTGTTTCCAGAATTGCTGTTCTTCTTCTCTTCGATCTCCGATGGATTTTCAGGTGTTTGCAATCTTTAGATAAGCTATCTAGCTGATCTCCGGCTAGCTGAAGTAGTCTCAGCCAGCTACTTCTCCGCCATCTTCCATATGTCAAAGATTTTTATTTATTTATTTGACAGACAGAGATCACAAGTAGGCAGAGAAGCAGGCAGAGAGAGGAGGAAGCTGGCTCCCTGCTGAGCAGAAAGCCTGATGTGGGGCTCGATCCCAGGACCCTGGGATCATGACCTGAGCTGAAGGCAGAGGCTTTAACCCACTGAGCCACCAAGGTGCCCCTTTCCATTGGATATTCTTGTTGGGGGTTAGTTGACCATATAGTTGTGGGTCCAACGGACTTTCTTTGTACTCTCTGTTGTATCACTCACACCGGGAAAGACAACTGCCATATTGTGAGGACACTCAAGCAGCCCTATGGAGAATTTCAGGAGGTGAGGACCTGAGGTTTTGTGCCAACAGCCATGTGAGGGCGCCATCTTGGAAGCAGCTCCTCCAAACCTAGAAAGGTGACTACAGGCCCCTGTCAATCCATGAGATCTCTGTCAGTCTCTACAAATCTTGACTGCAGCCTCAGGAGAGACCCCAGGCTGGAGCCATCCAGCAAACAATGGGCAAATTCCTGCCCCATAGACACAGTGTGAAGTAATAAGTATTTATTGAGATTTAAGTTGCTAAATATGAGGTCAATAATTGATATGTACCAAGTTAAAAGAAAATTCTGGACAAGGTTAGCCTAAAACATTCCTCTCAACATCCCTTGAGGAGTTGCCACACTGGATACTAATATACCATATATCTGAAGTAATTTGGCATTTTTTAATTCCCCTAGAAGGGGGACAGAGGGCTGGATGGATGCCTGAGCAGTGCCTTATGTTCATTGTGCCACATCAAACAACAATGCATCCGCAGGTTCAGAGACCAGAATCCTACAGCTCTGTCCCAGTGAGAGCCCTGCAGGTCCCTAGGCTGTCTCACTGCCCACACTCTGGAGAACACATATGGGAAGAGCCTTGGCAAGAGGCATTACTCACACTATCCTTCTCTCCTAAAATGTTTTTTGACTGAACCCATGTAGTTACGGTCCATATAACTTGCATAAATTAAGTGCCTGCTAGATACTATGCAACTGTAGTCAAATATCTTGAAAGTACATTTTGACACTTTAAATACTGTGATGTTTACAAAGTGCATACTCCTTTATCAACACCAAATTTTAACCCGTTGGTGTTTACCAAAATATCAATTTTTTTCTAATTATTTGACTTCGTAATAAATAAATGTCAAGGGGCCTGGTTGGCTCAGTTGGCTGAGTGTCCGACTCTTGATCTCAGGTCGTGATTGCAGGGTTATGGGATGGAGCCCCGCGTTGGGCTAACTTTCGGCGTGGGGTTGCTGAGAACTCTCTCCCTCCTGCCTCTCACCCTCCCTCTTGACCCCTCTACACTCATGCTTTCTCTTCCTCTCTAAGAAACAAAAATAAAATCTTTAAGAATAAATAAATAAATAAATGCATTCTCATTAAAGACCATATTCATTTCCTAAGGCCTATGAAAAAGGACAACAAACTGGATGGCTTAAAATAACAGATATGGGTGGCCTCACAGCTCTGGCTGCTAAAAGTCTGAAATCAAGGTGCAGGCAGGGCTGTGCTCCCTCTGGAGTCTGTAGGGGAACCCTTCCTTGCCTCTTCCTAGCTTCTGGCGCTGGCAAAGGCCGGCATTCTGGGGCTTGCCAGGCTGAATGCCAGATTCTGCCTGCACGATCACACAGCATCCTCCCTCTGTGTGTCCTGTCTTGACGTAGCCATCCTAGAAGGACACTGGTCATATTGGGGTAGGGGGTCTACCCTACTCCAGCAGGATGTCATCTCCACTAATCACACCTGTAATAACCATTTCCAAATACGGTAACATTTTGAGGTCCGGAGCGGGGACTTCAACATCTTTTCCTCAGGGGATACAGTTCAACCCATGACAAATACTCTTTCTTTTTTTTTTCTTTTTGTTTTTTGTTTGTTTTCTTTTCTTTTCTTTTTTCTTTTTTTAAGTGAGAAAGCTTTGTTGTTTCGGCTTCCTTCAAGTTTGACAGTCACTGATCTATCGGGAAAATCCTTGGGAGCAAAATGGGCCCCCACTAAACCATGGTTGAATAAATGTGTGGAGGAACATCCCAGCTCTGTCAGAGCCCACATGCACTGAACGAGTCTTGATCTGCTCCAGGTCTTGGGTCATGACAAACAAATGGGCACACTAATTTTCTTTTGTAGGATAAAGCCAGGGAGCAGCCTGTGTCCCGGGAGAAGATCAGGAGTCAGGTCCGGTCTGCCCTTCCTGCTGGGAAGAAATTCAGGAAATCATTCAACAGTTTATTAGATGCCTACTGTGTGCAGGCAACTGTCACCAAAAGATTGATCAAACAGGGAAACTCATGTGATGTCTTCCCATGAGGGGATACAGTCTAAGGGGAGAGCCCCCGGTCACATAATCCCACTCCACAAATATCGCACCTGCGAAGTGCCTTGAAGGACAGAAGCTTGGTGCTCTGGGTGCCTCCAAGTGGGCATCTGCCCTCCTCGGGGTGCACTGAGGTCTGAAGCTCAGTGCAGTTTACATGACGCTATGACATATGATGGACTGGATTTTTCCCCTCCCCATCAAATCCAAATCCATATCTTCAAGTCCTAACCCTCACTTCCTGAGAAATGTGACTGTATTTCGATCTCACATCGAATGAGGTAATTAAGTTAAAATTAGGTCATGAGGATGGACTTGAGCCCATCATGGACGGTGTCTTTAAAGAAGAGGAGTTCAGAACACGGACACATACAGAGGGGTGACCGTAGGAAGACACAGGGAGAAGGCAGCCATCTACAAACTGAGAGAGGCTTCGGAAAAAGCCAATCCTACTGACAACTTACTCTCGGACTTCTAACCTTCCGAACGATGGAGAGATAGATTTCTGTTGTTTAAGCTGCTCGGTCACTGATACTGTGTTACGCTGTCCAAGGAAACTGATACACATAAGGAAGGAGGAAGAGAAGAGCTTCTTGGTCATTACACAGCATCTGCTAAGGTCCTGGGGTAGAGGACCGAGGGAGGATACAAGGATTCAAAGAGCGCCGTAACGGGGGCGCAAAGAGCAAGGAAGGCTACAGCACAAGCTGGCAGGGAGAAGTGATGGGCCCGACTCTGTGATGGGGCCCAAGGGCATTAGTAAAGAAACTTCTCCTAAGAAGTGTGAGAGTGTCCGGTGTCGTGAGGAAAGCGGACAGGCAGGATCCGCTTGCACGTGAGAGGTCTGTCTCCCTGCGGCTGTGCACGGAGAAGAGGCAAGAGAAGGCAAATGTGGGAGAGGGGTGAGGCCCAGGCTGGGGGGCGGGGACGCCGGGGAGGGGTGAGAAGTCAGGTTTGGTTTGCACCTGTGGAATGAGGGACGCGGCATGCCTCGTGCTTTCTCCAAGGCAACTCCCTGTATAAAAGGCCCATTTGTGATTCATTTGCTTGTTTGAACCCATTAGAGAGGGAATAGGGTCTTTTTGGTTTTGTAATGTATAGTTCAGCTATAAATGAATATAAATGTTGATATTAGCATAATTGAGATAATCTTAGAAACATACACAAATGTCTTAGGTTTTTGTTGCTGTTGTCCTCACAAATCCTTTTTTTTAATTTTTTTTATTTTAAGATTTTATCTATTCATTTGACAGATCGCAAGCAGGCAGAGAGGCAGGCAGCGAGGGGCAGGGGTGGGGCAGGGGGAGCAGGCTCCTTGCTGAGCAGATTCCAAGACCCTGAGACCATGACCTGAGACCATGACCGGAGCTGAGGCTTAACCCACTGAGTCACCCAGGGGTCCCAACAAATGCCTTGGGTTTTAAGCTTGACAATTACTGAGCTCAACAAACAGGCCAAGAAAGTGTTGGTTTGGATGAATCTGGCTCCTGGGAAATCCCGTTCTGTGTTCATAGGTTCTTTTTTCTTATTTGGGGCTGCAAGAAGCCTGGATGCTCCCTTCCCTAAATGACAATGACCAAGGTTTCCACATTTTACAGACCGAAATCTCATCTATTAAACATAGTAAACATATTGACCAGCTCCACCTTGGTCAAAACACTGGCTGATTCAGGTAAGAAAGAAAAAAATGACCTTTCTTAGAGGCAGTATGGCAGGCCAGGGTCACCAAACTGTATTCCAGAGAACAGTGATATCTTACAAATAATACCATTAATAACAGCAATTCACTACATGTCTACTCTGGGTGGAATATGCATGTGAGGTTTGCAAGCATACTTATTGTCGACAAGCAGTTTTCCTTGGAAAAAGTGTTATAGAACAGTTTCAGTTTCCTCTTGGCAAATTCTTAATGCAGTTTTTGGGAAGAAAATATATTTCATTTTGTTTAACTTGCTGTTGTCCTAAAGAACACAGTTTGGGGGAAAAATGATGTTGGATCCAAACACTTGGCAGCTTCATTGAAGGTCTTGCTTTATATCGAGCTGTATAGGCTTTAATAAAATGGATGATTCATCAAAAAGCAAAGGGAAATTAAATTGTGGGCAGATAATTTTGAAGATGGCTCAAGCAAGTTTTCCTTGTCCAAAAGCAGAAACCAAGAGGTGAAGTCGCCCATTATAGCTCCTGGCAGCAGGTTACAATGAGGCTGAGCTGGACCCCCGTCTCCCAGGTTGTAGCCCGGGGCCCTCAACTATCCCCCTCAGGGTGAAATTAGGGGCTTCCCTCTGAGCTGAGGCCAGGCTCCCGGTGAGGGTGCACATGAAACGCAGGCTGCCTGGTTAAATTTGAATGTTTTATAAAAACAAAGGATTTTTAGTCTAAATATGTCTTACCTATTATTTATCTGAAATGCAAATTTAATTTGGTCTGCTGTACCTTTTTTTGCTCAGTTGGGCAACACCGCTGCCCAAGCTTTGGGCTGGCCAAGGCCTTCAGACGCAAAAGACTTTCCATGTGAGCTGCTTAAGATGTCCCATTCCCACTGTCCTCTGTACCCTGACCAAGGCACTGCCTTAGATGAGACCCAGACATCAGCCGCCGGAGAGCAGGGATAAGAAGAAAATCTTCATGATTTATAGATTTACAGCACCTGTACCCATGCATACTCCCGCTGGTACTTAGACTAGTAATTCTTTCTTTAAACAGCCACTTGCATTCCTCAGCAAGGCCAGAGCTGCCCTGCGGGGCCCTCCCCCGGGGAGCACAGAGAGACCTGGGTCTCTACCCACCAGGCCCAGAGCCCCCCCCGAGCTCGTCCAGGCAGGGCCAGGGGGCTGACGTCGCCAGGGTTATGGCTCTGAGTTACCTTCCAGGCTGTGTGTGAGAGGCCTGGTCTCCCTGTGGGAGGGCTCCTGAGAGAGGGGCCGGTGCTCTCTGTCTTCCCACCTCCACAAGGGGCCCAGCGTCGGGCAGCCGCGGAGCACCCCAAGCTCTTGATCCCTGCGGCCCCGCATCCTGGTGCCTGGCACAATGCCTGGTAGACAAGAAGTCTATGACTCGCCGCTCAGCGCTGCATGGACCGACGGACGAGAAAAGCCTGTGGAGATGCCTCTGGGCCCTCTCACGCCTTCCCTCACACCCGCCCCCCCCGCCCCGTCTGCACGATGTGAAGTTCCATCTTCAAGGCCCGGACAGACGGCTCACTCCGCTCTGTTCTGGGGTCTGATCCTCAAAGAAGACGCGGCAGGGAGGGAAGGCCCAGGGGAACCCTCCGTGTGCCTTTTTTCACCTGTAGACAGCGCCGGTCTCGGGCTTTGTGGAGGTCACAGGGAGACGGAACAGGCCACCTACCACAGCGAGGCTGCCTGCGTTCCCGGCGCGGTCCAGTCCTGACTGAATCCTGGGCTCAGTTTCCCTGTCCAGGGCTGACCTTTCACAGCTTTATAACTCGTGGTAACAGCCCTCAGGAGTCAGAGTGCACGTGGCTCTTGGGGCCAGGAGCCTGAAAAATGGTGGCCTGGAGCCTTCCTCGTTGGGTCTGCAGAGAAGGCCACTGGCCTCGTCGGCGAGGAATGCAGGATGTGAAGGCGGGAGCTGTGCCCTGAGGCAAACTCTCCCTCATCAATCAGGAAAGCGGTGTCAGGGGCTACGGGAAACTGGCCAGGTGGGTTAGGGCCGAGGCGGGGGGCCCAGGTGCGGAGTCCTGGGAATGGCCCACGGAGCCCCTTCAGCTCATGTATCTTCCGAAGTCAGCGCTCCTGTCGCCATTGTCCCAGAGGTTCCTGGTTCCTGGACCAGGTGGGGGTCCAGGAGAGGAACTGAAAGGGCAGAAGGCAGAACCCTGAAGGCAAAGTGAACGGAGCTTCCTCAAGATGGATCTGATTAATCTTTCTCAAGACACCAGCTGTCCACCTGTTTTGTCAGGTAAACAGGAAAGGAGAAACTGTCCTGAGAACCACTGTCCCTTGGACAAGTACCAGGTGGCTTGGAACCGACCCCACGGAGGAGTGTCTGGGGTATGCGTGCGGCTGTGTAACTCCCGTTACGGGTAGCCCATGCACACATGTGCACACGCACACGCACACACACAGGTCTCCACACGGTGGACTGCACTCGGGGTGAGTTTGTCCTTCAGGGACATGTGGCAATAACTAGACAAGTCTTTGGTCACCATGACTTAGGTGGCAAGGGAACGCTCCTGGCATCAAGTGAGAGTATCCGCTCAGGGATGCACGGAAACAACCTGTGACACAGGACAGTCGCGCCTGCAAAGAATCCTCAGACCCAAAACGTCAGCTGTGCATAGGCTTAGAAATTCTGCTCTACAGGGCGCCTGGGTGGCTCCATGGGTTAAAGCCTCTGCCTTTGGCTCAGGTCATGATCTCAAGGTCCTGGGATCGAGCCCCACATTGGGATCTCTGCTCAGTGGGGAGCCTGCTTCCCCCCTCTCTCTGCCTGCTGCTTTGCCTACTTGTGATCTCTGTCTGTCAAATAAATAAATAAAATCTTAAAAAAAAAAAAAGAAATCCTGCTCTAAAACAATGAGCGCACCCACAAACTTCTGCTAGAAACGACCTCAGGATTTCCTGTCGGTTTTGCTGGCTGGACGGCTCCAAGGCTCTGTCCACCGTCCGCCTGCCGTTGGGATCAGGCGATGTAGATGCTCACGAAAGCTGCTGCTTTTGATGAAGCCGCCCTCCAGGTCTCAGCTCCTCCACCAGTAAAGATTCTGCAGACACACACACACACATGCACACGCATGCATGCACGTCCCGCGGGCTGTGCAGAGAGTGACAGCAGAGGCACCTTCAGAATGCTCAAAGCTGCCACTACCCTAGGAGACCAGAAACAGGCAGGAGGGACACGTGTATGAAGACGTCGTGGCGTCGGCCCTCACGCAGACTGGAGACAGGATCCTGGAGCCCTTTTTCTCTCCGGTGTTCAACACCTCGTCTCCGTTTTAAAGCACCGAACTTTAAGAGACAGATAATAAAGTAAATCCATTTGAAGTGTCACCTGACAGATGACAAAAATGTGTCTTTTCAGTAATTTAGGCTAATTTTTCACCGCCATTGCACTCCACGCTCCTGGGGACTCTCGCCGGGCTCCCCTAGCTGTTAGTGCCAGAGAAGGACACCAAGCAGTTCTGTGCAAAGGGAAATATTCTGCCTCCTTAGCTGGCGGACCTCCCCTCCGCGCCTCGTCTGGGAGCCTAGGGAAAGGCCGAGATGCAGCGGCGACGATTTCCTTCCCGGAAGTGCGACACAGTTTACAAATCATGAACGTGCATTTAATTGGGAGAAACCTGGAAGAGACGGTCCATTCCTCCTCATTTCTGCAGGCTGGCGGGGCGGGTTACGGCCGGGGACAGAGGCACGGTGGACCTGACGCAGGCTGCTGGTGACGGGTTTCTGATGAAGGAGATGCACCACGAAGGAGCCGGAAACGGTCTGATTTGTCTACTTTTCCATTGCTAAAAAGCTTGTCAACTCCTCAAGATAGCAGTCGAGAAAGGCTGAGGAAGTTGTCCTGCTGGAATTATGCAGCCCGTAGGTCCTCGGACGCCTGCCTGTGGTCTCCCTTTTAAGGAAAGAAATGTCTCTTTCGCTGGACCTTTTTTCCTGGAGCACAGGCCCCACACGGGGGCGGGGGGCGTCTGAGGAGGGCGTTTTCGTGCCGTCTGTGCTGGCGAGCGACACAGCAGCCATCGGGGCGGGAAGAGCAGGACGGACCCAGACGGTGGACAGGACGGCTTCGTGCGATGGGAAAAGTGCACTCCAGTCCCCAGAGCTGAGCGTCCCGTGAGGCAGTTGTCTGGGTGTGTGTTGAGGAAAACAGAGGACTCAAGGGACCACTGGGGTTGTCAAAAGTTGACACCGTGTAAAACCCGTCCGCCCTGTTACACAGCGGGAGTGTGGGCCCACGCGGGGGCCAACCCCCCCAGCTCACCTCACAGCACCGCAGTCTGGGCAGCAGCAGCTACTCTGGGTAGCGTCTGCTCTTGTTTTATAACATTTTAAAAACCCATTCTGCAGGTTCTCAGCCCCAAAGTGTTCGTATCAATTTCACAGCGCTAACGACCGGGCCTTGGTCTGGGGGGAAAAAAAAAAAAAAGCTGTCACTGGGTTCTGCTCAATGGTCTTATTAACATCCCGTCTCAGCAAAGCGGTCTTTACTCAGGAGAGCATGGAGTTGTAAATGTTCGCTTCGTAGACCTTGCTCTTAGGATAGCTTAACTATGATATTCTTAAATAGAGATTAAAGTGTTTTAAAAACGCCCCTCGCCTCTCAGTTTGTAATCGGAACGGTGGTGTATTTCCTGAAGATTCAAACAAGGAGTGGCATGAAATTAGTCGAACAAGAGGGACTATTTTCATTTCACTGTGTCCGCAGGAGAGTGCACGCCGGGAAATTCTGTGAGCAGTCACCATCACAAGTTTTGTTTTGTTTTGTTTGGGGAGGAGGGGGCTTCTAAAAACCACTTACGGGAGGGGAGGGGCAGGCTGAGTGGTTCTCCCCACTGTGAAAGACAAATGAAGACTGACTGACGAGGGAGGGTGGGCGGGTTCTCCTGTCGGGCTGATGGAAGGTGCCACGAGGTGGCCTTTCACCGAGCGGCCAGGTAAATCAAGCAGCACAGGTCGATAAGGACATCGGAGGGACTCCCTGGCTCTTTGTCCCGAAGCCATTGGTCTGCTAACTGCTGACGTCTGTCAGGGTTTGGGGAGGTGTTCACAGAGCTGAAGCTGGATTTGCTTTCTAAGACTTATTATAGAAATAAAACTTCATTCCCTGGAGGGCTCAGCTGGAGCCTAGTTCCATAAGCCTTCGACGAGTCGAGAATGGCACCCGTGGGCGAATGGGTCACCGATGGTTTTCCTAGGCGGAGACCTCACCTGTTGCCACGTCAGCATCTCAACACTCAGGAAGCCGGCGCCCAGGTCTACAGCACGAGGCTTCCTCAACTCTGCAGAGTGAACAAGGGGAAGGCAGGCGAGTTGCTCCAGAACATAAAGCCTGGAAAGATTGCTGGAACCCTGGTAACCTCCTTCGGTCAGTACGGCCCCAGCAGCAGAGGGGGAAGCGGTCCCCCAGGAGCACCTGAGAACCGTTGAAAAGGATGTGTGTTCAGATCATACACCCAGGATTGGGACTCACGCCTTTGAGAGCAGATCAGCCCCCAACAAGGACTCTCCACAGGGAGGGTGGTCTGACTCTGGGCCAGCAGCTGGAATGCTCCTGAGCCCAGAGCCCAGAAGCCCATCTGGGGAGGAGTGATGCTCTCTCAAGGGCAGCTCCTGGACATTTGGGGAATACGCTCGGCTCAGGGCATTGACCACAAGCGAAAATTTTTCTTGGAAGGTATCATGCGAGTTGCGTTCCCTGTGAACAGCCACAGACCGCACACCTGGCTACACCTGGCTCTAAAGTTCTACCGACCCCACGGCCAGCTTCAGAAAGGCAAGAAAAAGGAATGAGCTTATTTCATTGTGTTTTGCCAAAGGCCCAGTTTGGACAAAGACCCCGGGGTGATGAAGCCAGTTTAGATCAATAGCTTTCGAGGCAAATGGGAGGTCACTGGGGAGGGACCAAGGGCTGCAGGAGCCTGGGCGGTGGCTGCACGTGGACTGTGGGCACCCGAGTGAGCCGTGAGCAGGGGTGGAGACGGACACGCAAGACATACATCCAAAGCTGGCTCGGGTCCCCTTCGGATTCACCCCATTGCCATCCTGCCCGTGCCTGTCATTGTGGCTCCTACAGAGAGATCCCTGTAGAAAGCCTGGGGGCTTCTCCACTCCGCTGCTCTGTAGGGAGCCACGGGAGCTTGCACGTGCCACTCAACCTCTGTGGGCCTCAGTGTGCCCATGTGGGGAATGGAGATCGCTAGAGCACATGCGTCACATTCATTGTAGGTGACGTCACGCGTAAAACACTGAGGGTGGGGCTGGGACCTAGGAAGTGCTGTCTGATTGTCAATCATCATTATTTTAATTTGTTGGTGTCAACCAGATGAGAAACGGCATTGCTGGAACTGGCCCTTAATTATATCCACGGAAAACATATGGGAGCCACAGAATTGACATGCCCAAGGTTCCAGGCCTGGCAGTCGGCAGATCCAACACCAGACTCAAGGACCAGTCACAGTCCTGGACCTTCCCAGCATGGCTCCTTCTTCCCGCCGCAAACCCTGTTCTACTTGTTCTGTCCATAGGAAGGCTCCCTGGGGAGCCGGCAGCATCTCTGGGCAAATAGCACAGTGATTTTAGAACTATGCCTTCTCCATGGGTCAAGTCTCAGTCCGTCAACTACTCTTTTCCAGGTAGAGGACCCATAGTTCCCTGGCATTCTGTAGACACCTGTTTCCATCTGCTGATTTCACTGCAGCTAACATCAGTGCTTTGGGGGTTGGGGCCTGATTGTAAATATCATCTCATCATCAAAGTGGTTCGTCCCATGAGAATGAAAAAAGAGTCTGCATTTGGGTGCAGAATCACCCTTGAGGGTCATGAAATACCCTCTCGCAGGAGCCAGGGTGGTAGCTCCATTGCATGGACCAGATATCCAGGGCTCAGCTGGGAGATGTCCTCAGGAAGGCAGGGTTGGTGGTGCTGATGGGCTGGCTGGTCTGTCAGCAGGTGGGTGGGGGGTACGACCTGCCCTCTTTGGGTCTCTGCGGTAGAGTCAGGGGTGAGAATCCTCCGTCTGAAACTCTGGAGAGGTGATGGGCATCTCCTTTGAACGCGTGAAATGTCTTCCCAGGTCCAGGATGCCAATGATGGCTGGAAGTCTATAAGCAGATGGGCCATCGTCCCTGGGTGACCTTCAGAAATCCAGTGCCCCAGAAGAGCAAGTGTGCTAAATCTCCCATACTGCGCAACCTCGGGGTAAAGCCAGTCATAAGCAGAGTTTCCACCTCCAAGCCCAGATGGCATGGGTGATCACACCCACGGATCCACAGACACACATACAAAATGGCAGGGGGTGCCCTGTGTCCAGCAACTACTGTCCCCAACAAGGGCTTCCCAAAGTCCCCAGGGGCCCTGGCAAGGAGCTATCCAACCAGGCGCTAGCAGGGTTTGTAACCAGTCACGGGGGACCTGGCTCATCCACGGGAAGCCTTGGCTGAGTGCACTTGGCCTTGTGTCTGGTAGTCTCACTTGTGGAAAGACATCCCAAAGCAGGACAAACTTCCCTGTGTGCAGTGGTCCCCAGTCAGCTCAGTGGGGTGACTCCCTTCAGGGGATGGACGTGAATGGGGTGTGGCCATGTCGTGGGGAGCCCAGCAGAGACGTCCCTGAGGCACAGCAAAGTCTCCCCGTGTCTTCTCTGTTCCCTGATGAAGAAAGAGAGGGTGTCCCACCTGGTGGAGGTGAGAGAGGGCTACCTGGGCAGGCCACCCGGAGCCTGGAGACCCACGAGAGAGAGCTCCCACCCGAGCACATGCTACAAGGCATTCTGCCAACGTAAGAGGCTGTTGGCTTTCTCCTTCTGCACCTTCTCCAGCGGTTCACCTCCAGTCCCGTTGGTGTATAGACCAGGAGACGGGATCTCAGGCACACACAGTCTTACGATTGCTTGGGACTAAACCAGGTCTTTGTCCTCCTCTGGGAAAGAGGACAGCCTGTGCTTGTGTTCGTTTGTCCACGACCAAGGCTCAGCACTAACCCTGGCTGGGGCTCTGAGGCACAGGTCAGAGCCTGGAATCAAGTCCCCGCTGGGGGTTGGTTTCTAGGCACCCAAGCCTCCTCCAGGAAAGGACAAAGCCCCGTGTGCCTTTCACCTCTCTTGGGGCCTTCTGATCCCTGTTATCTTTTGCTTAAATGAAGGTGCAGCAGAGGAAGAGATTAGTGGGTACTCAGTCCCTGTGGGTTTCTGTTGACAGGTAAACAAGGAAAGATCTCTATCACGGCCTGTCATTCAACCACTGGGCACTCCGTTAGCCAGGTATTGAAACTGATCCGGAGAGATTTTCAGGCTTTATCTTTCCCGGGGCAGTCAGGTGGGGGGGGGGCAGCACCGGGAAGTTCCCGGGGTGGGGGCTGCAGGGCGCCTCCCACTCTCTCTGCCCCACTCAGGGCTGCAGTGCCCTGGGGCTGCTTCCTGGTAGCTTCACCCCAGAATCAGGCATAGGGAAGGAAGTCTGGGGATTTCTGGGCTCAGCCCTCAGCTTGACCCCCTTTCATGCTCCGTGCTTTTCCGGGCCTATCTGGTCCCTCCCTTCTCTTCCTCTGTTGCCTGTCCCCAGATGCATGACTCCCCAAGCCTCAGCCAGACCCTCCTCCGGGCTCCTGGCCGCCGTAGCCAGTTGGCTCCTGGATAGAGTCCCTCCATGTCCCAAATGCCCCAAAATGCTGCTGTCCTAAAGTGAGCTCTTCCCCACTGGCCTATACCTGCTTCTCCTTAGGAAACCCCTTCTAAGTGAAGGGCCCCCCGCACCCCCTTTCCCTCGCCCCCAGAAACCACGATGTCCTGCCTCTGCCCTCCAACCCACTCCAGAGCCCGTCAGTTCCATCTTCCTATCTTGCTGACTTACAGTCTCCCCTCCCCCTCTACATCAATCTGTGGCTCAGCCGTCCCCCGCTGTCCAGAGACCACGGCTGCCACGGCCTCATGGTCTCCTGGCGGCTTGCTGTGTTCACTCTGCCCCACCATCCCCACTGATTGATGGCCCCAGTGTCTGCGCAGACACCCAGATGGCCCATCGGAATGAGCCACCCTCACAGCCACCCCTCCCAGGCCGGATCCGCCCCCTCCTCACTGCCTCTGTCCTCTGAGTCCAGCCACCACCAGTCCCCACCACATGCACCCCCAGAATCTCCCGTTTCCTCAGAGCTCTGCCTCCGCGGCTCCTTCTACCTGAGTGTCCTTCCCTCCCTTAACTGCCTGACTGGCTCGACCAGCCTTCACATCACCTCCTCCAGGAAGCCTTCTCTGATATGCCCCTCCATCCCATGCCACCCTCCTCGTCCCCCAGTGAGCTGCACGTTTGCCTTCTGTGCCCTGAAGTGTAGTAGACACTTTCCAACACTAAGTTAATCTAAGTGGGGGCTTACACACTAGGCCACAGTTCTGCTGGTCCTTGGTTTGGGGGTGAGGGAGCCCATCACCAAGGTTAATATCACTGCAGCTTAAAGGATAACCATGCTTTTAAATTAAAACATTTTAAACAAATCATGCATTTAAGAGCGTAGCTGTGACTGTGGTATAGGGTTTGTATATATGTGTGTGCTATTTTATTTTCTCATATGTTTACATACGAAGAATGGTTTATTATAGCACATCTTTATTATATATATTACCCAAATGCTTATATATAATGTAAACTATATATACATATAAATATAAATGCAAAACAAAACATGTATGTAATAAAGATGGGCTGCCAGGAGCTCTGGTTTTGAAAAACACAGTTCTGTAGTTTTGTTCCTTTATCCTAAAATCTGAGTTCCTTTGTAGAGCACCTCCTCACAGTGGAACTTGGGGGGTGGTCTGTGCCCCCATATCTTCTTGAAATCTCACATACTCTTCTCAGACCCCAGTGTCAGGGGCATGGACAATTTTCATGCAGCAGTTACTGAATGCTATTTTGCTCAGCAAGTGATGCTTCTCCTGTTTCCCTCCCTAATGATTTTTACTCAGGTCCCACCTGTATGGCAAAGTGGGAGGCATGTCCCTGCGGCGGGGTGGCCAGGGGCTGTGTGCCCCCTGGGAGCCGCCAGAGGGCTGGAGCGACAGCGGTCCGGCGGGCAGATCCCCAGGCTCCCCTGGAGGGGAGAAGACACAGCTGTGCGGGGAGTCCCTGGCGTGTTCAGAAAGGAGGAGACCCAGCCCCTCTCCCCGCTGCTCCCCCACGGCGCACAGACACGGCGGCCGCAGGAACCCCCAAACATGTGCTGATTCAACAGCAGCTGACGGGGCCTCCTGCCTGCCCCCCACTCTACTGGGCACCAGGGGCACAGAGATGAAGGAGACCCCAGTCCTGTGCTCACAGAGGGCAGGGGGCCAACACTGATGACATTGCTGTGTGACATGGGTGCCCCGCGGTGAGCCGGGTGTCCTGGGAATCCATGGAGAGCTGTCCCCTGGAGATGAGACTCACCCCTGTCGGGGCATCCGTCACCCCCCAGCAGACGGCAGAGACCCCAGTAGTCTCTGGAGCATCTCACTAGCCCACCTGTCCCAGCCGGCAGGGCAGGGCTGAGATGCCGGACGGTTCACCAGAGCATCAGGGGCTTCAGGGCCAACCTGAACCGAACCCCAAACCCGCTCCCCCCAGCCCCCAACACGGGGCATCAGCTGTGAAGCCGGGCCACAGCCAGGTCTGCCCTCACGGAACTTTAGGACGGAAGGTGGAGACAGGGAGTCGGACAAATCCAAAAATGAAGGGCCAGGGACTCGGAATACAGGGTTGGGGACACAGGGCAAGTGGGGCAGGTTCTCTGAGTGAGGAGGAGAGAAGCAGGTCTGGGGAAGGAGGCGCGTGCCCAGAGACCCGACCTGGGGGAGGCCGTGGCCCGTGGGAGCAGGAGCCACAGCCTCTGTGGGGGACGGTCCTTAGGTCTCTCCCAGGGCCAGCTCGGAGACTGTGGACAGTCACAGCACATGGATTCCAGTAGGACACTGTCCTCCGGATACCGGGAGACACGGGTGAAGCCCACGCCATGTCCACACCCAGCGTCCAGGAAGGGTCTGCGATGTGATGGCAGGGCTCGCTCTTTAGTGGACATGGTTTATAGAATTAACGCACCGAGTTACTTCAAGTAAATCAGAGGCCGACATGGAACACCCGACAGGAAGAGCAACCACAAACATCTACCTTCGTCCTAGAATTCTCTCTGAGAGAAAGATAATCTTACTTAGCGACTGATACGGACACTGTCCAAGAGCAGCAAATTTATGGGAAATCCCTATTGAGAAAGAATGTAAGTGGACTGTGAGAAATCATTTTTCAAGAAGAAGAAAAAGAAAGAAATGCTTCTCCCCCAGGCGGTGGGATGTTTCCGGACTGGCCCCGCCAAAGGCCATCGGTCAGAGCCCATTAGGTGAACCGGAGCCCCAGCAGCCCCAGTAATCCCATCAAAGGGGAAGAGGGTCGAAGGGGCCGTGCGACGGCCCTCCCAGGGCAGGAGGAAGTTTGCTCAAAACGCAAACAGGTCTCCACTGTCGGAAGGGTTCAGCCCGCCTCCCGCTAGCCCGAAGGTCCCATTCGGCAGCCACTGCAGCCCTCACCTCCTCCGAGGCGGGCAGGGCCCTCGGCAGTGTTTCTCCCAGCTTCATGAGACTCTTCCTGATTACTTGCTTTTAAAAACAGGGCATTAGTTATCAAACAAGGAGCTGTGTGGCCTTCCCAGGTCAGCCCGCAAGCGGGGCCGGGACACAGATCCCAGCTGGCGACAATCACTACCGCGTGAAAACTCATTCTGAAAATAAATCAGAAAAGTCAGCCAGTGGTTGTTCTTCTTCTTTTAAGTCTAATAAAATAATTAACATTTACATCTCAATTTCCACTGCCAGAGAGCTTGTTTCTCGAAGCAACGCTCGGGGTGGTGGGGAGCTCTGCAGGGGGGTGGGGAGGGTGAGAACCACGAGGGGAGGCAGAGGCAGCCCCCGGCAGGGGTGTCAGTGTGCAGGGGCTCTGGGGCTTTGTTGCTGGGGAACATGCTGCTCGGGAGGCCAGGGTCCAGCCACGGCCGCCGCTCTTCAAGGCAGTAAGAAAGGGGGTTTTGTTTTTTTGTTTTTTTAAAGATTTTATTTATTTATTTGACAGATAGAGATCACAAGTAGGCAGAGAGGCAGGCAGAGAGAGAGAGGGAAGCAAGCTTGCTGCTGAGCAGAGAGCCGAATGTGGGGCTCAATCCCAGGACCCTGAGACCATAACCTGAGCCAAAGGCAGAGGCTTACCCCGCTGAGCCACCCAGGCGTTATAACTGTCCTTCTCCAAGACGGACACAGCGAGCGCTCAAAGCTGAGTGCGAGCACTGACACACCCCGTAAGTGCGGTCTGTGAGCCCTGCCTGCTGATTTGGGGCCCCGCCTGTCCCTTTCTGTCCACAGGGCATTGTGGGGCGTGGCCAGGCAGGGGGACACGGCTGACCTGGGCTGGGCTGGCTGGTGGGGGTGAGGGCGGTAGGTCCCCAAAGTCCAGAGCACTGGGTGGCTGCGCGTGGGCAGGCCTGCCGTGAGGAAGCGGCCCCCAGAGAGCCCCCAGGGGCGCCCCAGCGGCTGCATCTAGTCCCGAGCTCAGGGAGATGGAGGAGGGGCAGGCAAGCCAGGAAAATGCTCCTGGACAGTGTGAAGTGTTGGGGACTTCCGGGTGGCTGGAGCCCAGACAACCAGAAAAAGAAGGGGTGGAGGCTGCGGGAGGCAGGGGGAGGAGGCTGTGGGGGGAGGAGGGCAGTGGGCAGGGCGCGGGGAAGGCAGGAGGGCAGCAGGTGCCCCACGAGGGGGTGGGTGGGAGAGGGGAGGGCCCGAGACACTTGCCTTGGAAACGGAGGCCGCAGGACATGGAAAGCTGGCTTGGGGACACGGAGCTGATGGTTTCAGATGAGAGGAAGCAGGTCCGACAGGCTGGGGTCGGCGGGGAGTGTGAAGGGCAGCCCCCTTCCCCGGACTTCTCCAACTGGACCTTCCGAAGAAGAGCTTTCATGACTCCCACTTCGAGCGGGAGATTTCCCACTTGAAGGAGAGGGGGCCAGCGTCTGCTTTGGCGGGGATGTCCGAGAAGCGCAGGAAGGGGGGACGGGGCGGTGGCCAGCAGGAGAGGCCACAGAGGAAGCCACAGGGACGGGCCGGCTGGAGCTGGCTGCGTGGGTCCCTAAATAGGAAAGTGCAGGAGACGCGCCAGGCCGAGGGGGAAGAGCTGCCCGAGGTTGCGGGGCCGAGAGCCAAGAGGAGCTGTGCCCCTGCCTAACGTGGGACCCACCCAAGGGGAGGTCGGCCAGGTGGGAAGGGGTGGGGGCCTGGAAAGGAGAGCCCAGTGCCGTGATGCTCACTCTTCACCCGACATGAGATCCGCTTGCTAGAAGTGGGTCTGAATACCGCCTCTTGCTACTTACCGAGGCTCCGGGTGCCTTCAGGCGGCTGCGAGGAGTATGTCCCTGCTTAGTCATCACCCAGTTCCAGGGGAAACAAATAATGTCACTGACGCATCCTTGATTGAACCCACTTAGTCTGTGCAAGAGGGATCCGGTGCCGGGACCCCCAGCCTGTCCTGGGGTAGGATTGGTGGGAGGCCAGCGCCCAAGAAATGCAAAGAAAATGCTGGGGGTGAGCAGCAGAGGGCACTCTGGAGGGCGGCATGAAGGAGGTGGCCTGATCTCAGGGCCTAGAGCAGCACAAAGTGGGAGAAGTATGTAGCTTAGGTTGTCACGGGTCCGTGGGTAAGGTTGCGTGGACGGGCGTTTCCCACACTCGGAATCTACAAGGATGTAACGGGCATGGAGCTGAAAAGGATTTCAGCCAGAATCAGTGTGGTGACACTCGCTGGCGATGATGGGGACCCTCACTGCCTGAGTGAGCTTCCGCATCATGGAGGAGCAAGGTTAATGTTGCTGCTCAGGGCTTGCGTTTCCTCCCGGCTACGTCCACCCCGGGATCTCGTTCTATAGCAGGGGACTGTGTTCTCAGGCTGGGAGGGATGGAGAGGAGGACCCCACCACGGGGCCCCCCAGCCTCCAGTCCAGAAGCCAGTGGTCCAGCAGCGAGATTCACCTACTCAGATGGAGAGGAAGAGCCAAGATCTGGGGTTTCTGCATTTCTTAAATAACTCTCCTTAAATAACTCCCAGTAACCCACAGTCTGCCCGGACACGGGGTCCAAGGGAGACCCAGGGATCAGGAGAAGCAAACTCGCCCACAGGTGTGACAGGTACAGTCCCAGTGCACTTAGAATCCCAGAGCCCCCCACCCTGGGCACACACCCCTTCACCCCGAGTCTGCTCAGTCCTGTGGGGGAGAGGCAGGACTCGGCATGGGGAAACCAATCTCCTTACTGGCAAAGATGGCTTGAAAATGAACAAAATCCCACTTAAAAAGAAAAAAGAAAAAAGGACTAAGCCAGCATTTACCGAGGCCTGCTTCGTGGCCTAAATAATTGTTACACACACAGGCTCCCACAAAGAACCCGAATGTCACATAAGTTGGAGAAAGCGTCAGTTTAGCTGAATGCGCAGATTTGTTTGATGCCTGGAACCAGGAGTGCGCAGACGTGCGCCCGCGCGGCCGGAGCGAACGGGGCGGCGAGGGAGCGGCTGCAGGACAGGGGCGTCTCCCTGGGGTGGGGGCGCGGGTGCAGGGCATCCGAGCGCGGGCGCGGGCCTGCGCCTCCCCTGTATTTATCGCAGACTGGAACATCTCTGCACGGTTCGGACCCCGGCTCCGAGGCCCCTGACTCCCGCCGAGCGCTCAGGACCAGGCCCCGGGTTCTCGCCGCGCGCCCCGGGCGCCGCGTGGTGCGCGGGGCGCGGCGGGGGCTCCAGCCGCAGGCGCGGGCTCGTGCTGCCCTCTCGTGGCGGCGCCGGGAAACGGCCGCGCGGACCCTGATGGGGCGCCCGTCCCCGCGGTCTGAGGCGTCCTGCCCCGGAGAAGCCCTCTTCACTGCCTCCGGGGACGTCCACCGAGACTGCCACCTGCTTGGGCCCCAGATCTCAAGGATGAATATGAAGACTTCACTCTCCATGAAGTGGAACCGCAAGAACTAAAAAAGTCATTTTTTGAGTTTCTATTACTATTTCTGTTACCCGTGGGGCCAGTTCACAGGGGGGGTAAGTTCGTCGCAGGGGCGCGAGCTGGTGATTCAACGATTCCATATATGCTCCGTGCTCGCGCGACAGGGCGCCCCACCGCGTGCCCGGGTTCCCCCATCCCCCCCCCCCCCCCCCCAGCGTGTCCCGTAGAGCTGAGCCTGTCCCTGTCGCCCGCTCCTTCCCGCTTGCTCGTTTTTGTTCCTCCAGCTCCACGCGTGAGCGAAATCACGCGGTGTTTGTCCTGGCCGGGCTTCCCTGAGCCTATACCCTCCAGTGCCGTCCATAGTGTTGCAAATGGCAAGATTGCATGTTGCTTTTTATTTTGTTGGCAAGGTTTCGGTTTCAATAGTTTTTTTTTTTTTTTTTTTTTTTTTTTTTTTTTTTTTTTTTTTTAGAAATCAAAAATGTTTTATTTTTTCCACAAAGAACTATGACTACTAAATGGCTTTTTGGGAGTTTTAAAAACTGGACCAAAAAAAAAATAAAATAAAATAAATAAGGCTTATCCTGAAGCAATTATAAAGTTTCAGTCTGTATTAAGGAGCAGATTAACAGATCCATTTAACAGCCAGGTCATGCTTTTTCATTCCTTTTCTGCACTAGAAGAAAATCGTTCAAAGGTATAATTGGAAATAAATGTGGAAGATCAGAATTCTGCCTGTCCCCTAGGAGCACACATGGCACACGAGTTTTTAGGGTTAGGGCCATGAAAATCTGTAGTTGAACATTTAGGTGAAGTAGTGGCAATTTAGACATGATAGTCACTAAGTAAAGGACACGTTCCTTTTATACAGTCTCCTTTTCTGCTTTCTATGTCTGATTTAAGCATAGTGAAAATGATTCCTGAAACACTACTATCAATGCATCTGTTTTTCAAGTGGATAGTTCACAGATGCCATTAGGCTAAATGAAATAAGTCAGAGAAAGACAAATGCCAAATTATCTCACTTATATGCAAAATCTAAAAAAGAAAACAAACTCACAGATTCAGGGAACAGACTAATGGTTGCCAGAAGGAGGCAGATAGCAGGTGATCTGAACATACCAAGTCTCAGTTACAAAATAAATAATTCCTGGGGATGTGATTATAGCATGGTGACTATAGATAATACTATATTGTATATTTGGAAGTTAAAGAGAGCAGAACTTAGTCCTCATCACAAGAAAAACATTTTAACTATACATGGTGATGGATATTAACTAGACTTACTGCAGTCATCATTTTGCAATATAGACAAATGTTGTGCACCTAATACTAGTATGTTATATGTCAATTATATGTCAATTTAAGAGATGGAAATCTGCTACTTAAGTACTGTTTTTCCATAATCTTGTACCTTCCAGTCTTGGCATCTGTGAACTATCCACTCGGTTTCAATAGTTTTATTACTGGCGAACGGCTGGTGCGCCGCGCTCCGTGAGTTGCAGGTGCACGACGTAAGGCTCCGGCAGTCGTGTTCACGGACCAGGCTGCGAGGACTGTTTCACGGACGCACCAGGCTGCGGTTTCCAAGCCGCCCACCAGGAGGCGGTGTTGCTCCCGTAGAGACGCGCTCCGCCGAGCAGGGACCCGGGAAAGGATTAACGGGCTTCGGGCCGCGGGCTCCGGGACAAGCTATTCCACCTGCGGGGTGCCCCACAGCAGCTAGTGACCCTGCGTAAAGCACGGGCATGGCTGGGTTCCAGGGAGGCTTTGCTTACAAAAGCAGATAGTCCGGCTGGATTTGGGCACAAAACCCGCTGTTTACTGAGCCCTGGCCTAGGGCAGCCCCTTCAGGTCACAGGTAAGCAAGCTGGGGTTGGGGAGGGCAGGGGGTGGCAGAGAGCGGCCCAGGCTAGGACGGGAGACCCTGACCCAGTGAGCGCAAAGCCAAGTGCCCTGACCCACCCACCCTGCGTGGCTCCTTGCTGAGTCCCCTTGCTGCCGCTCCTCAGCTGTGTGTAGGGTAGGGGAGTGTAGGGGGGTGGGGAGAGGGGGAGGGAGGGGTGGCGGGCAGCAGGGAGAAGACCTGTGGTCAGCTCTGACACCTGCGGTTCCCTCCAGCCGCCCAAACACTCACTCACTCATTCATCCTCCATGGATTCGTTGGAGTCACGGCTGAACGCCCGCCCGCCGCCCCCCACAGCCGTCCCATCAGCCGCCGCGGCCACGGGGAGCCTCCCCAGGGCAGGGCTAGTTATCTCAGACACGCAGCACGAAAAGCCATCTCGGCTTTCCTAGCGAGCCCCGCTGCGCGGCTCTGGGTCTCCTACTTGTCTTTCTGGCTCGCCAGGGGATCTACTTCCTCCTGTATGTCCGCAGGATGGGTCCTGTGAGGGGCACTGGGCACCAGGGCCAGAGGACAGAGCCCGATGGGGCCAGGTACCTTCAGTCATACCCCCAGGGTATGTCCTCCTGTATGTCCACAGGATGGGTCCTGTGAGGGGCACTGGGCACCAGGGCCAGAGGACAGAGCCCGATGGGGCCAGGTACCTTCAGTCATACCCCCAGGGTCCCCTGGATCTCTGGCAGCTGCTTGTCCCTGGGCCTGGACAAGAGAGTTGCGCCTGGAGCTCTCGGGGAGCTCTCGGCACCTGCTGCACCGGCCCAGCCAAGGAGAGCGAGGCCCCGGGTTCAGGACAGGGAAGCTTCCTGCCAGATGGAGGCTCGTCAAGGGCAGGGCCTTCATCATCAAGGGGCCGGAGGCCTGAGGCTCCCCCAGCTGCCTGACTCCTCGCCCTGTCCTTGTCTCAGAGGTCTGGGCAAGCGCCGGCACCAGATTTCTGGAGAGAGAAGGCGGCCGGGGACTAGCAAACATCGGGATGGTCCTGCAGGGACTGGGGCTGGCTGAGGCCGGGGGCTCCTTGGGGCCAGGGCACAGGCACCTTCCATGAGCTTCTTGGGTCCTAGACATAGCTGACCAGTGTCACAGGCCTGGGGGACTCGCCTGGACCTTCGACTCAGACCCTATGATTAGTCAGGAGGTTGATGGGACTCGATTCTGTGTCCTGTCTGTGACAGAGCATCTCGGAGAGAGACCGCAGAGGACAGTGGGGGCAGAAACCCAGGAGCCCATCTTGGGGGCTCTCCAAGGGGCCCTGGGGTGAATCCAGGCCAGGTTCGTGCAGACAGGGAGTGGTCCCAGGCTCAGGAGCAGAGGGAAGCCTAGAACAGCAAGGGCGGGCAAGACTCAGGTCAAGGACCCCCTGCTCCACAAAGAGAGGGATACCCTCAGCTTTCTGTGGCCCCAGATGTCCCTCGGCTGTCGTCTTGTCACTCCAGGTCCTGCCTTGGTTCCACGTTCTCTCTTGTCCCAGCATCTGTGCCTTCATGGAGTTGTGGTCCAGATTTCTCTCTTCTAAGGACACCAGTCGTATTGGACTAAGGGCCCACCCTCCTCCAGTCCGACCTCCTATTAACTGGTCACATCTGTAATGATCCTATTTCCAAAGAAGACCACACTCACAGGTGCCGGGGCTAGGGCTTCATATCGTACTGGGGGACACAGTTCAACCCGTAACAACGAGGTTCTCACCTAGATTGCCCAGAGCAAAGCTGGGTTCTCTGGCCAGTAGCTCATCCACCATACCTCATGGCCTGAGATGCACCCATGAATTTGTGCGTCTCTATTCCCGGGGGTAAAGGGTGTCTAAAAAGCCCTGTTTTTTTTTGTTTTTTTTTTTTTTTAAGACACCGTTCACTATTACAGGCCGGCTTTCAATAGGAAACAACTCGACATCAGTTAATTTGTAACATCACACGGGAGGCAAGAGCCAGACCTTGTTCATCTCTGTGTCTCCCATGACACTTCGCAGATACGGGGGACCCAGATACGCTGGTGGGCTCCACTGCTCGTCCCAGGGGCTCAGGGCTGGTTTCTTAAAGCAAGTGGTGGAAGTGGGGCATCTGGGGTGTCGGCCTTCCAGAAAGTTTCCGTGTCGACTTCTCCCTTTTTTGGTATTTGATGGCTCCAAGAAGGTCCGTTTCCACCATGACAGGGTGTCTGGGATACAAGGCATCTCTGCTCCGCGCTGTTTTTCATCCTTTGCCGACAAAAGCAGTGACATTTTCAAGACTCATAGGGAGATTTGTGACATTTGCAGGTCTGGGACGTGAGAATTAGTTGAGTTCTGCTTAAGAAGTCTAGACCGTCTGCTCGAGCTGTTCGGAATAGCGATTTTTCACCTTTTAGACAAGGACTTATAAAATCACTTGGGACTATAAAAATGTTTCCTGGAAAATACCAGAGATGCTTTGGGATTTTTGCACACAACGTATTCACAGCTAATGTTATTTGCAACATTTTTTTCGGGGGCACAGATTGATGGGGATTATTTGTGAGATTTGGCCAAAGAAGCTTGCTGGGAAACTAGGGAATGGAAGTTGGGTTTGTAACACGGAGATGGACCAATAACATCGGCCCTGGCCACCCTGGCTCTTTGACCTTGGGTAGCTCAGGTGCGACCTCTTTCACATCAGTTTGCTCATCCGTCCAGTGGAGGTAGAGGTGGCCCAGTCTCACAGAGCTCTCGTGGTGGTTAAGAAAGGGAAGCAAGGGGCATGGGGCACCTGACCAGTGAGCCCAAGAAGAGCAGAAGGGAATCCATGCTCACGGTTGCCTCAGGATGAGGGCAGTGCAGGCAGGGAGGGACAGAAAGCGGATTTCTACGTGTTTAGCAATATTTTGTTTCTTTTATGTGAAAACGTTGGAGGAGAATATTGTAGACTTTTAAGTAGCTTTGTTGGAGGTAAAATTTACATACCGTTCAACCCATGAATGTGCTCAATTCAGTGATTTTAATTAATTACTTTATTCATCCGATTTTATTTATTTATTTGAGAGTGAGAGAGAGAGAGCACAGGTGGGGTGGAGAGAGAAGCAGACTCCCCAGTGAGCAGGGATCCCGATGCGGGGCTCGATCCAAGGACCCTGGGATCATGACCAGAGCTGAAGGCAGACGTTGAACTGACTGAGCCCCCCTGGGCACCTCAGTTCAGTGGTTTTTAGCCTGTTCCCAGAGAGGCGCAACCATCACCATGGTCAATTTTAGGACACTCCCATGTCCTCAGCAAGAGCCCTGCCCCCTTCAGCAGTCGCTGCCCGTTTCTCCCGCTCCCCTTCTCGGCTCTAAGCAAGCCCTTTCTGCTGTTCCCGATTTCCCGATTCTGGACATCTCACAGGAGTGGAATTACAGCATCTACGGGCTTTGGTGTCTGGCTTGTTTGTCCAGGCAGCGTGTTTTTACCACCCATCCATGTCGTACGCGGCTTCAGAACTTCCTTCCGTTCTGTGGCCCTGGGCACATTCCATTGTGTGGCTGGTGACATTGTTTATATGTTCGTCACCCGACGGACAGTTAGACGTTTCCTCTGTCTGGCTTCGACAAAGGATGCTGCACGGACATGCACATACAAGTCTCCACGTGGACGTGGGCTTTCAGTTCTCTGGGGTGGCCGTCCAGCCGGGTTTGCTGGCTTGTGTGTGACTCTCTTTCATTGTCTGAGCAGCTGCCGGACTGTTTCTCGAAGTGGCTGCCCCGTTTGGCGTTCCCACTGGCAGCGCCTACAGATTCTGACCCTTCCGCATCCTCTCCAGCTCCTCCTGCTCTCTGGCCCTTGGATTCCAGCCCGACGAGGGGGTATGAAGTGGTATTTCACTGTGGTTTTGGTTTGCGTCTTCCTGGGGATGAGTGATGTCAGGTAAAGTCTTGCTAACATCTTGAATTCGAAGTGGTGGGAGCAGGGGCATTGGGCACATTTATTGTCTGTATTGTCTGTGTGTCTGTGTGTCTGTGTGTCTGAAACTGGGTTGCTGACGCTCTGCTTTACAGAGTGCTTCTGCATTGCCTCGCCCAGAAAAGCGGAATGATGCACTGCCCGTGGAGAAGCTGGGGTGTGAGCCGGTTCCCCACACTTGCCCTGGTTCCTCCTCACGCAGGGAGGAAGCTCAGTGAGGGCCCTGCAGGGCCCAGGAGCACCTGCGGCTGCGTCTCTGCCCTGCTTCCCGCCCCCCACCCCCGCCGGCCCCAAGGCCTGCCCCAAACCACAGGCGTGGAGGGAGGGAGGACCCTCTGGAGGTTGGTCTTCGGCAATCAGGAGTCAGCGCTATGGTTTTCCACCTTCCTCCATCGGCCCCTCTTTGGGCTCCCAACGGCCCTCAGAGCCCCGGCCCCCCCTGGCCCTGCGTCCAGCGCTCTCCTCCCTCCTTCCTCCCGACGGAGACCCTTCTGGAAGTGAGTCAGCGGCGGGGAGGGCTGGGGCTGATTCACATGGGAGCCGCAGTGGTTTCTCAGGACTGCGTACGCTGCTAACAATAGGCCTGCCGCGTCAGGGGCTGGCCATGGGCCAGGCCTCCCCAGGGACCGCCCCATGGAGCCTTGTACAACGTACAACGGTCTGAGGAGGGCCTGCTCGTAGCCCCTCTTCCCAGATGAAGAGATAGGGCCAGCATGAGGGGATTCCGGGGCATCCCTTGGGGACCTCCCAGGGATGTGGCTGGGACACAGGCTCTCGAGGACAGAACCAGGCTCACCCGCAGGGCTGCAGAGCCCCAAATTCCAGATGGTCCGCACCCAACTCTCCTGCTCCCTGTGTGTGAGTGCCAAAGCTGGCAAAAACACTTAGAAAAAAACCTCTTGTTTCTCTTCATTATGTGTATTTATTTGTTCCAAAGAACACTCTTGGCCCCACTGTCTGCCTTCAGCTGGACAACGGCCATCGCCTCCTACCTGAGGTGCCTCAGCGGGGACAGAGGACACGAGCTGCAGACCCCCTGAGAGCCTGCCCAGCGCAGGGCCTGCTGTTCCAGCTGCCTGGGAGTGGGACTTCCGTGGGCCCGGGGGTTCCATCTGTGCACATGCAGGAGGCAGAGTGAAGGCCGTCCCTGGGCACTTTCCCAATCATCTGGAGCTGATATGTTATCTCGGGGAGGTGCGGTGAGTGCTCGCTAGGCAGGTCCTATGAGGAGAGCGTTGGCCCACACTGCTACCTTCCCCCGAGTCCCCACATAGGAGGGACACATGGGCACTGTGGGTCCCTTCCGTGGGGAGCCAGATGCCAGTGTCACCACCAGGGACAGCCATGCTACAGCTGCTCCTCCAGCCTGGTCTCCTACTGACTCCGGTGGAAGGGCATCAGAGCATAAGGCATCTGGGTGAAGTTAGGCCAATTGTGGTCGTCCCAAAGTACAGGTGACAGTACTTTGACAGTAAGTCTTAGGCAAGGAAGCAGGACTGTTCCTCGGAGCAGAAGTTCCCAGGGATAAGCAGCACATGGACTGATGGGCTTTCTGCGCACCTCTGGTCAGCACGTTGCTAAGGTGACTTGCAGTAGTCACGATGAACGGAAAATGCTTCCCCTGCCACCACCCTTGGTATCTTGGTCCTACAAAAATTGTGGCTCTCTCTCCTCATGTCTAGCTGGTCATGATCAAGATTCCAGTCTCCTTTGGAAGCTCTTGCTGGATTTTCTTTCTTCCCACGTTGGGCTCAGGCAGGCACAAGCTCTGTGCTCTGCCCTCCTCACATGCTCACAGCTCGAACAATGGTCTTTGAAAGGCTTTATCTCTCTTCTCCTGACCTGGACACCAGCCGCCCTCCCTGAACCTGGGCTGAGTCATGGGGACAGATAATAGCAGCCAGGTGTCTTCTAAGTGACACAAGGGAGTACACGCCAGGCTCCAGAGCTAGCATATGCTGTTGACCGTCTACCTGCACGGACTGTTCTTTTTCCTTCTTCGCTACAATCTGTCCTCACTTGGAGGATATGCGCCTGGGGTTAACTTCTTGCCTCTCCCCTCCACCTCAGTCAAGAGTCACAGGCAAGTTCAGTGCTTTCCTGCACCTGCTGCTACTTACCTTTCGGTGTTGATGGAATATAGTTACCTCTGAGCCTGCCTTCTGCTCAAGCTCCCCGTGGCTCCTTCGGTGAGTGGTGACCACAGTCCCCGTGGTCAACTAGGGTTGCTGCCACCAAGTGCGGCAGACTCAGGGGCTGGAAGAGTGGAAACTGGCTTTGCACAGCTGGAGGCTGAGATGTCCAAGTTCAAGGGGACAAAAGACTCCGAACCCAACCCAGATTCATTAAAAATATTTTCTGCCTTTTGAGGAGTCCCTAAAATGATCCTTTCTTTGTTTTCTTCATTTCCTGCATTTAAAGATAGAAATAAAGGAGATTATGGATTACCTTGACCTAAAACGAAGCTTACAGAAGCCAGAGGCTTCAGACAACATTCTGGAAGAAGATTTCTCTCAAGTTCCAATGAAAATCTCAGGCTAGAAGGTCTTTGGATGAACCTCCCAGAGGAATCATCCGCTCCAACAGAAACTGGCTTGTGATTTTAAAGCCTAAAATCAGGTTCCACATGTGAGGCACGGCTGATTTCTACATCACTCCATCACTCCGTACGCTTCCCATTAATTCCAGGCAGGTTCTTTAAGACAAAGGAGTGTTGACTGTAAATACTTTGCAACAATATGAATTTTTGTAAAAACATCCAAAAGCCCTCAAAAAGAAAGTTAATTCTACTTTACAGAGCACAGCCTTGGGCTGGTAAACACACAGGGACTGACAATGTCATGGAGCGAACCCACCCGATGGCGGCCAGGCCCCACAGACTGGACGCACTCAGACCAATTGGAGATGTTGAATTCACGTTTCTGTGTTGAAGTAATGAGCTGGTTTTCTCTAAATCAATGGGCAACTCTTCAACGCTTTTGGAGATCTAATCTCCAGGTCATCAGACTAACTTAGACTCTTGACTGGTCTCCATGGACCACCTTTTAGGGAAGGGGCATTTGCCCAAAGGCTCAAAGACACTTACTTACCCACTGGGATGTGAAGAGCAACAAACTAGATAGAAGATTGTCTTAAAGATTCAGAACACTTTCAACTCTCAGATCAGTCTCACACTGAAACCTAATCAATGGAAGACCAAAATCAGGTGTGTGACATGTATCTAATAATTTTAGTCAACTCACTTGTTATCGAATGGCAGAGCTTTGATGGGGAATATCTACAGAGGCAGTTCTCGAAGAGTGGTCCCAGACTCCTGGTGGTTCCTGAGATTCCTGCGTGGGGTCTATGAGGTCAGAACCCTTTTCGTGATAATATTAAGATGTTATTTGCCATTTTTTTTTAAATTGGGTTGATACTCGAGCTGATGATAGAAAAGCAGTGGTGGGTCAAATTGCTTACACCTCAGTCCAAATCAAGGTGTGTGCATCCAACTGCACTAGAATCCCTGTGTGCGTTGTGTGATTTGTTGAATTGCAAGCTCTGCTGCCTTTTCCATGGGACTCCATTTTTGTTTGGATGAACGACTAACAAACTGTGGTTATTCAGCATTGCGTACTTGGCAACATTTTCTCCAAAATGAATAAAGGGAGTCTGTCACTTCAAGGAAAACAACTGACAGTATTTGTTGCCAATGATAAAATTTGAGCTTTCAAGTAAGGATGGGAATTTTGGAAAACTCATAATATCTGCCAAGCTGAACTCACTAACTCCCCAATACTTACAGATTTTTCTGATGAAATTGGCGGCAGCATTTATAAAAGTGATTTTTCCATGTTTATAATGAATTTATCAACTTTTGGAAGATCCATGTAATTCAGTGAATGGTATTTTTTTAAACGATCACTATTTGGTGTTAAAAAGTCATGCATGGCTGAGTAGTTCTTTCATAGCACAAGAGACCAATGTTTGCATATAACAGAGAAGGAAAAATTGGCTCATGTGGTTTCAGATTTTACATCACAACTGACTTTGAAGCAATGACCTTTTATCGAGTTTTGGTGTAGTATCAAAAAAGGATATCTGTGGTTTTCTAAAAAGACCATTAAAATACTCCTCCCTTCTCCGACTATATCTCTATGTGTGCTCGGGTTCAAAATAACTCGTCATGACAGATGGAGAAAGAGCAGATATTAGAATCTAGCTGTCTTCTTATTAAGCCAAATACTGATGAAATTCATGCTTTTTTAAAAAAATTTTTCACATTTTTCATTAAAATACATTAGCATATAATGTGTTTATTGATTCTATTTTTCTCCTTCTACAGATTTTATTTATTTGAGAGAAAGAGTGCGAGGGAGAGAGTATAAGTGCAGGGAGGGACAGGGAGAAGCCGCCTTCCTGCTGAGCAGGGAACCCGGCACTGAACGTGATCCCAGGACGCCAGGATCATGACCCGATCTGAAGGCAGATGCTTAACCAGCTGAACCACCCAGGCATCCCTGTTTATTGATTTTTAAATAAATAAATATTTTTGTGAATACTTATAATAATTTTAATTTCTAATGTAAATATTGGCAGAATCAACCCAAGCAAACAAAAGCTTTTCAGGGTCTTCAATGCCACCAACCTATACAACCCTCTCCAGAGATGATGCTTCACCTAACTTGCTGCCAAAACTCTGTGCAAGTTTCTATTTGATTGGACATGTCCATGATGGACACATTTTCGTGGAGGCATTAAGCTGGATACTTGACATTGGGTGACACTGGACTTGGCTGTTTCTAAGTTGGTGTGGCATTAATTGACTTGGTCAGAGAGGAGCTATGAAGGGCTTGCCAAGAAGCTGCATTTTGAGCTGGCCGTGAGATGTCCGTGGGTTGGGTGCTCAGTAAAAAGCCAGGGAGCTCCCAGAGGGATGACCCTGGAGTTTCTCAACAGCACATGTACCACTAGCTCTTGGTGTCTAAGCAAACGTGAAAAATGAAGGAAGAGTCTGGAAAACAAACTCTCTTTTTGTTGTTGTTGTTGTTGTTCAAAGATCACCTCCTCTGGAGCATAAAATGAGCTTTTCACATCCTGTCAATTGTTGTTCATTCATTTATTCATCGTTTTTGTTAGGCAAAAGCTGAAGAGGACAAGCACACTGGGAAGGACAGTGAGATTGAGATCCCACCGCGTAGGCTCATTATGTCCCTTGCGGAATGAGAGCATTCGTGAAACTAAAATTTTACAGGAACATTCTCTGGAGCACACCTGTTCCAGGAGTCCTCCATATTTGAAAACTCGACCCGACCACATTTGGTGTTTTTATAAGTGTGTCTTTAAAAAATCAACTCCATGAAATAAAAAGGAAAAAAAAAAATTAGAGGTTCCTAAATCTTCTTCTACTCGTGTTATTTTTATTTTTCCAGTGAGGAAGCAGAGACGAAGTGGTGCCTTAGCTCACCATGTTCCAGCTCCCCCGACTCCTCCATGGGACTGGCAGCTTGGGTTAGATCCCTTCCAAAGTCTGTTGCTGTCCTTGCTTAAGGTCACAGAGTGTGGGGAAGCCTTCTGGTATCCATCGGGATGCTCCCGCAATACTCAGAGCTTCTGCTTCGAAAGCCACCTTGTGATGGCACACTTGTCCGTCTGTCCAGCGGCACTGAAGCTCCAAACCCATCGTGCCTTGCAGGGTCCTGAGCTCCTGCTCCGTGTCTTACGTCAACAAAACCTTCAGTAAATATCTGTGCGCTGCGTCTTCACTAAAACCTCTGTCTGTTAACACAGAAGCATGTTCTGTACTATCCTGCCCGCCTTCAACAGAATCCTTAATCCTTGCTCACAACGGGGATGGGGCCATCAGCAAGAGGTGAGTCTTACCGTAAGTAAATCAAGATTACACGCAGAGTGTAGTGAAAATGGTTAAATTTTTTATCAAAAGGTGAATGATTACCCAATTAAACACTTGGAGAATCCAGCAGACTCGGTCACCCTAAATGCCACATGTCTGGGGGACGCCCAGTGGAGGCCAAGCTCTAATGGTGGGAGGTGCACTTGAGACTTCTTGCAGCCTTTCCCTGTGCAGGCGCGGCGCCCCGTAAGATGACTGGTCCCAGCCACGTGCACCTCTCAGGAGACCTGGGCTGAGGCTTCAGGATGCAATTTCTGCCCAGCCTCTCCCAGTTGCCTAAAAAATGGGATTAATTATAAACCAACCCATGCGTCTGTTGTGAGGATCCAGTGGAGCCTTGTGGAGAGCCTTTGGGGGAGGGCACACTGGGAGAGAGTCACGCTGACGGTCATGTTTGCTGCGGCTGCTGCTCCTGCAGACCCCAGAGCCCCTGGCCCAGTCTTCCCTGAGCCCCACCTTGCTGTGTGGAGCTAGAGAGTCTGCACCCCCCGCCCCCTTCTGCAAGAGTGACTTGCCGGTTGAACACTTTGTTGAAGTAGCGTGCTGCCGCATAACCCGACCAGCAGAGCATTTCACAGAGGGTCAAGGTTAAACTTTAAAGTTGAACCCTCTTGGTGAGGAGCGAGGTGGGCGGTAGGAGGAGCCTTCCTTTTCAAGCAGCGTCTTTAAAACTCTGAGTCATAAAAGGAAATGCACTTCTACCTGAATTTTTCTTTCTGACGAAACAATGAAAGCTTTTGGAAAGCGGACCCGAAGGCCGGCACAAACACGGGTGCCTTGTGGCCCTAGTAGGAGGCTGTCGGACATTCTGCCGGCATGATTCATTTTCAGTCACTGGGCTGGGTGAGAACACGCCGCGGGAAGAGCATGGGGAACAGGAACTGAATGTGGGCGTTCTTGGGGCTTCCCGCTCCGGTCATGCCATGTGTCAGGCTTCCTACCTCTCAGTTCCTCCTGGAGCACAGCTGTAGGAGTCCGTGACCCTGGTCATCATGAGTAAACTGAACCTCTTTCTATTTTTAGGAGCACAAAGTCCCTTGGCCACAGGATGTGCTGGCTTCTCCGGGCGTGTCCTGTCCCCCCACAGCCCACCCCCCCCAGCTGGGGTTAGCGCCCAGCCCTGCGGAAGGTTCGCGCCCTGTGCTGGAGCCAGCCAGCCACTCCTTTGGGTTCTGAGCCAATCAGACCCACCGTGGAACTCCCACATGCAAAGAAACGTGCTGGGCACACCCAGGAGGCTCGTTTCTGTGGGAACCACACTGCTTTCCCACTGTTGTCCCTGTGGGCACCCCCCCAACACCTGCCACCCTGCACGCCTGGGCCACCAGCCTGATGTGAACAAAGCTCATGGAACTGAGTTAAATACAGGCAAAAAAGAAGAGGTGTCCGGGGCCTGCTTTGACCTCTGCTTGGCCATCTGCCGGCCTTGGATGCTTGGTCAAGTTTCTTAACTTCCCTGGGTCTGCGTTGTTTGTTGCTTCCTCATCGACAGAGTAAGAGAGTCGTGGGGCCTGCAGTAGCTCAGGGAGGCAGCGTGAGCTCCCCTTCAGACGTGATGGTGGCACTTACGTACTGAAGGGTCCGCGACGGAGGAGGACGGCCGCGAGGTCTCGGGCCCCGGGAGCCCTTTGCATACCTTGTCAGATCCCTTGCTTCAACCTGAGAGCCAGTCCTGCTTTTGTCAGCCCCTCTCACGGATGATTAGAATGACGCTCTCGGAGGTTAAGTACCTTCCCCACCGCCGGCAGCCGGCCTCCAGCATTGCCTCTCCGTCCTACTCCGAAGGTCATTTCTATTACTTATGTTTTATTTTTTAGTCATGAGAAAACAAACAGAAGTTCAGAAGGGGCCGCGACGGGGCTGGCCCTAGAGGACGGGGAACAGGGCTGTGATGGAGGGATCCGCCTTCCACACGCCCGGCCGAAGGGTTTATCTGCCCGCCGCTCCCCCGGCAGGGTGGGGGGTGCTGGGTGCCAGGGTCAGGAAGGCAAAGTGTGCGGTTCAGGGACCAAGGTCTCTCCGTGCTGCAATTTCAGAAATCAGAAAGGCTCCTGCCTCTGAACCGTCCGTCCCCACACGCGACGTGCCCACGTCCTTATTCAGGCTGTTTTCAGAAAGACGTTGGACCAGGCAGCTAAGAACCCGGCTCCCAGTCTGCACTCGGTGGCAGGTTTCACTGAAGGAGCACCATGGTCCCCGGCGGACAAGGCACAGGCAGGAGGACCTGCTCCGGAGTGTTGCTTGGTGCCTGCCTGCCCTTTGCAGCATCTGCGGGCTTGCAGGACTTCCAAGAGCACGAGCAGCCCCCGGGGGCAGAAGGCCGCTGATAGGTCTACCTCGATGGCCCTGGGTCACTCACAGGAGTACCACGACTATACAGCCGTGTGGGGCCGGCTGCTGGATCGCCATGGAGACCCCGAAAAATGTCACATCCGAGGAGACAACGCTTCCTGCCCTGCTTCCTCCACAGGGTATTTTTGAGGTGACCAAATAAAATGACCATAGTGGCAGCAGAGCTTACCTGGAGGGTATCCCTGTTTCCCGTCGGGCTTTGCCAACATCAGCTCATGGGGGTGGGGCATTAACCACATGGACATGAGTGTAGAGAATGACTTTCTCCAGAATTATCATCATAGACCCTGTGTTCTTGCAAAATCTTAGAGCACAATATTCTATAAGGTTTATTTATTTTGCTAATGTGGATGAACCTTGTAATCCAGCTCATCGTAATAGGGCCACACGGGTTGATTAGTGGGTCATATCATGACTGCTAGAACACTCTAATTCCACAGAATAGTTGGGACTTTGAAAATAGTGTTTTACGTGGTTCCACTACAGCAAATGTAATGTACTTCTGTGAAGTCACGTCTGTGTCTCTGAGTAGTCTGCAAACTTTGTTCTTCTTTAACAGAATTTCTAAGTTACGCACACACACAGGTTCATGACCTTCTACCTTCAGACACAGTAAGAGAGAGTTGGGCTCCACATCCCCAGAACTGTGACCCGTACTTCCCTGAAGCTGTTCTGAGTGGTTCCTTAAAGGTCACCTGTGGAGTAAGGATTGAGGCAGTTTGTGCCCTAAAGAAACCGAGGCCGCTCAGACTGAGACGAGTAAACGTGTTTTCTGTATCTTGTAGTGTCCTTTGCACTAACCCGGGGTGTGAGCCCCGGCCTACTCAGCGATCATTTGCACGGATTGTCACCCATACCCGTTTCCTTTTCTATTACTTTCCCACACTATCAAAATCTGATCCAAAATGCAAACTTCAAAGAACATAAATGTTTTTAGCCTCAAAGGATTTAGAACTATTTTCACTGTTGAGAATCATAATTTTAATAGGTTCCAAGTTTCACAACAAGTTAATTTGTTAGAGTGACCTTGACTTTGGGGTGGGCGGTTAGAGAGGACTGACCTTTCAGAGGATGAGCACAGTCTGGTGACTAAGTCCCTGTTTGATGTGGAATTTAACAGCTGCTCTTGGAATGCTTGTCTCGACTTCTCCACAGTAAGCCCGGCCGCATTAGCACACGGCTAATCACATCAGATGTGTTCGGTGGGCATTTCTTGAATGAAGAATATTAATTCTAAGACAGATTGTTAAAAAATAGTAGATAAGAAGTTGTGAATCCCAAATAGCTTCATAAAGATCTTTCCGTCCAAAGAGCAGCTGCTTTGTAAGTTACACTAAGAGTGTAAATTACACTAAATTTCTGCTCCGTTTGACTTTGGTTCAATCAAGACATGACGGGTCATGATTTCAGAATCCTGTCAATGTTCAACTGGGCTGACTTGTGGGAGAGTCAATCACAAAAGATCCTCAAGGGGACTATGTGGAAGTGTATCTTACTGGCCAAGTAGGTCTAATTCATTCCAGAGGTCTTCAAAATTTTCCTGGTGGCCCACTGAGTTCTTTTGAGTCTGCAAACCAGTCTGACCCACCCGTTCTTAGCAGGCAGCCCAGCATCTGTGATGCTGTGTTCTCCATCTGCCCAGCCTTCATTGCAAACCCGGTGCTCTAGACCTCTGGCCAGATTGACATTCGCTGATGGCTGATCGACTCCGGCCAACTCTACCATGTCCACAGCAAAGGCTTATTCCTAGAACTCATTGCAATGTTACATTTCCCTTTTGACTATCTTACCATAAAGCTTTTAAACTAAAAATACATTTAGCCTCCCTAGTGTGAAGGCTATAGGCTTATAATTTTTGTCTTAAATCTTCTCACTTCCTCCTCTCTTCCATACCAAAATCTGCTCCTTGGAACCTCAAAAATAGGTTTGAAGGTCATATGTCAGCACTTCTACCCACCACTGGGTTTGGATTATGTCAGGAACCAGGGGTCCAAAAGACCAGGGTGTTTATTCCAGACTTTCGCCCACCTTTTGCCTCCAACACCTTGTCCTGGGTAGATGAGTTCTGAGTCTCTCTGTACCTGGAGTCTTCATTCATACAGCGGAATAAAAGTACCTGGTCCCTCCTGAGGAGAAAGAGGTGCTAGGGGCTCACGTGCTCTGAGCTACTTAAAGGAAAGGTATAAGCCACAAACCTTTATTGTCTTAGAGAGTGGGACCAGGTCGGGGGGTTCCATAGCCTTGGGGTCATTCTACCACGCTGAATGCTGCGTGGACTGGAGAGATTCCCCCTTCATCTTTCCCACCCCAGTGGGAAGAACCCTTTGCAGGGTGACATCATTTATGGGGCGTCATGAGATACAAAACGATCACAAAGTGGTAGTCAACCAGGGCCGCACTTAACCTTGCTGATTGTCCAGACAAGCGAGCCAGTCACCGCGCCAGAGCTGACGTACAATAGAATAGACCTAACAACTAAACAACAAAACGTCAAATTCAGAATAAAATTCCATCTCTCGGAGCACATTCCATGGGCTTTCTCTGCTCCTGCTTTCGCTGGTATCTGGCTTTCTGGTAGAAAACAACGATGACCACGGAGTCAATACTTAGAAGAATGACAGGCAGCGTGAGCCAGAACGAGTACCCGTAGCTGTGGGTCGTAACTCCGTAGGCGGCCGCCGGATACAATGGGTACAGCGTCCGGGCCAGGTCTTCCGAGAGATGGTTGGATTGTGTGTTCCCCACGAACAGTATCATGGCCACGAAAATGAAGAAAGCTGGAAAGAAGATTCAGTCTCGTAAATTATACGGTGATATCTTTTTTAATGTCACTTTCTTTCTTAAAGAAACCTGTGGGCACATTCTAAAGGAACCTGTGCTCTGTGGGCACGCATGGAATCTCTACACGGGGGTTACTGTTGTCTAGGTATTGGAATACAAAGCAAGTGTAAGACCAGAGCTAGATTCTAGGCACGAACCGCTAAAGACTGAGGGCAGCGTCCGGCCAAGAACAGACATATGGCTCAAGTCCTTATGGCAGGGGATGTGTGAAATGAACTTGGGAATGAGAAGACAGGAGAATCAAGCTTTCTAGAGAGGACTGGGTGGGTGACAAGGACTCGAAGGACAGAGCACTGCAAACAGAAGAGGCAGTCCATGCAAGACACCCGGGGTGGGGTGGGCTGTGAACTCAGAGCCCCTGGGACCCTGAGACAGGACCTGGCCCCTGGGGAGCCTCTCTGAGGGTCCTGAGCACCGACTACAGAGGAGGAGACCACCCTGGAGAGCCTCAGACACTGACTCAGAGCCTGGACATTCATTCTGCTCACAGTGGAGTGTGGCGTCTAACCAGGAAGGGTCTCTTTGCTAAACTTGTGTGAGAAGAGAACTTGTTAATTGTCTAATTGTCTTCTCTTCCTTTTGTTTATTCTTCATAATGTCCTCCCCCGGAGAGTGTGTCTTGGTAGTAACTTTGGACAGTCACCTTGGCCCAGCTGGAGAACACAGTTCTGGAGTCAGAGAGAGCCCGGTTCCGCGGATCCAACCCCATGGCCCCCGGGGCTTCTCTGGACCGTATCCCTCCCCTTCCAAAGGGGATCAGCCTAACCAAGGCAAAGGGCAGGTTCGAGGTTGGTTGGAATGGGGCTGGGCTAGCAGCGGAGAGGCGGCGGTGGTCAGAGGGCACGGAGTGTTCTCTGAGCTGATAGAATGTTCCAAGACTGATGGAGGGGATGGTTGCCCATCTCGGAGAATATTTACCCACAACTGGAGAGGTATGCTGGGGTCAACGTGCGGCCATCGCCCGCACCCGGAGACTTTTCCCAATCCTCCAAAGGCCCTGACGTGAGGGCTTTTGGGTGAGGAGAACCCTCCTACTGTCCTTGATGACAGATTTTCGTGTTCAGGGTGATGGTTTTACCTCTCGATAATTTGGACGTACAAGAGCCCCTTCCTCTGATGCTTTATGCATCTCTTCCTCCTTAATTATCTTTCATTATGCTCTTGTGAAATTTCTCATAAAAAGGTTAGTCACAAAGGGGCAGGGTGAACACAGGGTTACACACTTTTCTCTGCAGTGGGACAGGCTTGACTTTGATCTGAGTCGGAGGGGCCGCCGCTGACACTTGACCTCAGCCCCTGTGGCTGCCTCTCCCTGTGGCTTCCCTGGCTCTCTGGGACGGGGGATTTACAGAGGGATAAAGGGGGCTCTTTGGCAGCAGGGGGAGCTCCTGAAGCCTCAGGACACTGTCACCTCTGCTTAACCCCAGAAAGACCACTGGGAAAATCAAGAGACAAGCACCAAAGGGAATTAGAGTGCTGATTGCGTGGGCCAAGATCCAGCCGTACCTGAAGCTGCTGCTTTCTTTAGCTGCTTAATTATATGAGCAAAAGTTAAAGTAATCCATTTTTAACCCTGGCAGAGTGCCGAGGAGTCTTGCCTTTGGTTTGACTGAGGTGAGCTATGATCCTAGAAATAGTTTGGGGAGAGGACCTGGCCTTCGGGGGAGGATGTCTGAGTTCGTAACCAAGCCCGTCATCCTGACCCCGGTGCGTCTGGGCGGTCAGCGCGCCCCACAGCACTGCTGTGACTGGCCCACTGCGGGTCCCCAGTGCACTGGGGGCAGGGGCAGGTTGTTTGTTTTTACCACCAGTCATAAAACCACAGGAAGAAAGGAAATCGCAAGTCATGTATGGATGCAGCTTCTCCAGCCCGACACCACCTCCTCAGGCCTAGGAGCCCCGTGCCATGTGGCCAGACCTGCGGTCCCAGGTCCCACCGCTCGCCTGCATGAATAGTGATGAATTGCACCCCTAAAAGTATCCCCCTTTGAGGAGTGAGTGGCACAGACTTCCCTTGATCCCTGCCACCTGGGGCTGGCTCTCGAATCTTCTCCAGAAGGCCAAGTGCTACCGGCAGGGCGCCCCTCCCCTGGGAGCCAGATGTTTCTGCAGGGCCGCACTGCGGACGGCCGCAGCACAGAGACTGGGGATCTCTTCCGACCACCTGCCCTGGGCTTGTGCAAGGGCGACCTCTCACAGAAGGACAAGCTGCCCAGAGTTCTGGAGGCTTCCGGACACCTCAATGTCCAGACCACCTTTCCTGTGCTTGAAAGTTCCTGGCCTCTGTTAAAATGCTCTCCCTGGCCCAGACAGGAAGCCGCCTCCAGAGGCATTCCATAGGTGGGACAGGCTTCTTCACGTCCTTTCTCAAGCTCAGGTTTTCATGGTGGAGAGCAGGAGAGAGCAGAAGACCTCTGGCCGCCTGGCAAGGGCAGAGGCTCCCCCACTTGGCCACACCTCTGGGCACTCACGGTCGCCGCTGAGCCTTGTGATGCCCCAGGGAGAGCCACACATACTGTGACCGAAGCTGGGGTCTGCTTCCCACCCGCGCTGCACCCCCACCCCAACCGTGACCAGTGCATGAATAGAGTAAGCTAGCCACACCCTACAGAGTCACTCGGAGCTCACAGGTCACCCACAAGAAGGGTGTTGCCCCAGTTTCTCTAAATGACCTTCTTTGTGGCTCTCTGAGGGACATTCACAGAGATGTGTCATGTTTGGATTTTAACCCACACTGACTGTTATTTGGAGGTGAGGAGAGTAATTATGTGTGCGTGTATGCGTGTGTGTGCATGTGTGTGTGGGTGCATGTGCGCCTGTGTATATGTGTGCGTGTGTGTGCGCATGTGTACGCGTGTGTGCGTGTACTTCCACATGCTATTTGCACCCTGATCTGGCGTTAAGAACACAGCAGGAGTTGCCAACAGTGAATGTCTCGTGGAGTTAGGGACATTGCGTTTAACTCCTTACAGTTCCACACGCAACAACAAGAGCGGTTATAATTATGTATTTTAACACCTAACACCCAGCCCGCATGTCACTGTCCGCCTCTCCACCAAGGCAGTTAAAACAATTCTATCTCCAAGATGCTTCATAAATGCTATTGGTTTGCAGACATAAATCCCGGGCCCTGGCACACAACTTGGCAAGTATGAGGTCTGCGTAATCTGCATAATCTCCATGGCTCCCCCGGGATCATGTGCGTTCCCATGTGGGACCAAGCAGCAGAGGGACAGAGACCCAGAGGCCGTGCCTGTCAGCAGTGGTGTCCCCGGGGGATACTCACCACCAAGTCCACTCCCGGTGTACACACCCACAGGCCCCAAGAACGTCTGATAGGGGTTGCTGATGCTGTTGTAGAAGGTGAGCCCGGAGCTGAGCAGCAGCGTGCACAGACTGAGGACCAGGACCAGGATAACCACCAAATGCAGTGTTCTTTGGGAAGAACTGTTCAGTTTCTCTAGAACTAAAGCAGTGTGTGGTAAGCATGCAGCACAAAGAGCAGACAGCAGTGCTAGACCCGAGGGCAATACCATGCCACCCTGGAGTCCCCTGCACTCTCTCTGCCTGGACACTGGGGGTAGGAATTGCAGGAGGCACCTCGCAGGTGTGCGGGGGAACAGGAACGGGTGGGAACTCGAGGTACTCATTCCTCCTTGAATGTGTGTAACCACAGGACTTCGGGTAACTGACTCTCCACCCCAATTTTAATTTCCCCAAGAAAAGAGGGTACCCTTCCTGATAAGCTGCGGCAGAGCTGGGCACCCCTCCTCTGCGCATTCCGGCCTCAGAGGTCTGCCAGCGGACATCACTACTCTTCCCCATGGGTGGTGTTCCTTTGCTCGGAGCACTGCTGTGCTTCCACTCCGGGACACTTACTGAAAACCTGCGATCGAGAGGATCTGGTGCACCTGGAGATTTCGGAGGTGAACCTATTACACAGAAGGCCAGGAGGGAAGGGAGACAAAGACAGCCTTGGGGACAGACAGATGACCGCTGTGTGTGCCCCTGGGGTGTCAGCCACACTTCCTTCGTCACTTCCTGGAATCAGAGGACCTAGTGCCCATGTGGCTCAAATGCAGAAGGTGACCCGTGGGTAAACGATCAGAATTCTTCCCAAGCTCAATTCTTCTGAGCTCAAACAGCATTTTATAAAATGTGCCTATTTCTTAAGTGCAAAGGAGCCCCAGGCATGGATACACACTTGTTCCAGACAGAACACAGATGCCCTGGGCTGGTAGCCGTGAGTTCCAGCGCCTGTCGCCGTCCTGTTTCTAACCACAACCCGCCGCCGTCCCTACGCATCAGCTTCCTCTGCTCGCTCCTGTGTTTACGACACAAGAGGACCACACGGCAGAGGCACGCTGTCCCCACACTTACCTGTAACCCCAGCCACGCACTTACAAAACATCCCCAAAGGCCACCGTGTTTTAGGGCAGTAGGCGATTGCCACCACATTAAGTAAACCGTTTACCGCAACGATATACAGTAAAAGTAATCAGGGGGAAAGACTTCAGACTTCACAGTAAGGCCAACAAAGTCACGGGGAACTGTGAGACCTAAGAACTGCGACGGGCGGCGGGGGAGGACGGTAGGAGAAAGTAAAAGCCGCCTTCTTTCCATTCCTGTTTCCCAGGCCTCTGGGAGAGAGTGAGGAGCCCCTCCAGCGCCCCCGCAGAGCCGCTTGAAAGAACAGAAACCAGAAAGGCCAGGGAAGATGGCTTGTTCCAGGGCTTGGGGCTCCTTATCTCTCTCTCACTCTGAACCCGAGTGCTCCAAAAAACGGGGTCCCTGGGAACTGGAGGGGACCCCGGGACGTGGTGTGCACCAGGGGAGGACCTGCCAAGCTTGTGCCTGACGCGTGTCCTGGCAGCCAGGGGCCCTCTCTTCGTGAGGGTGCTCCTTTTCATGCCGTGTTGCCTTTGTCATTTAAAAGCTCTTCGCTGGTGTCCTATGGAAGTCATGAGTCACTGAGCTCGACTCCAGAAACCAGCATTTCCCTGTATGCTAGATAACTAAAACTTAAACAGAAAATATAATAAATAAATAAATAAAGTAAAAAACAGCCCTGCCCACACAAATAAATAAATGAATAAATAAATAAATGCAAGCTCTTCACTGTGCCGGACCCAAACGTACATGTCTCCCATCCGCCCGGCGTCCTGCTGCTCCGTCGGGAGGAGTTCAGTGGCCCCTCGCGCTGCTCTGCCGCAGCCTCTCTTGTCACTGAAGGGAGGCCTGAACCCCAGCGCGATGAGCAGCCCGCATCTCCAGAATGCGCTTTGCGAGGCACGATTCCGAAGCTCCTGCCCACCTGTCCCTGGCTCTGTGCACACTTGACTCTGACTCCCAGCCCCCAAACACGCGGGCCAGAGCGGCACAGCTCCCCCGCTCTGAGCAGACACAACCTGTACCGGCTCCCTCCCCTCTCCAGGCCTGAGCATCTAGATCCTTCATTCTGATTTTTATTTTTAATCGGCAGTACTCTAGAAGGGGGGCAGATTTCCTGCCGTCGGAGAGGGGACAGCGGGAGTCCACAGGAAGGGAACTGGTGGGAAGAGTTGAGAGCAGGAGACCCGCAGCCGCCCCCTGCAGGCGTGGCCACGCCTCCCTGGGAACCGCCTGGGAGAACACCGAGGCCAGAAGAGGGGAGCAACCAGCCCAGCAACGTGGGCCCAATGACGTCACCGCCCTTGGCCCGAGAACACTTTGCTCCTCCGTGAGAGGCACTCCTGGGAGCAAAGTTCAGCTCACAGGGACCCAGCGGTGACTGGACTGTTCACAACGTCTGCTAATGACCCACAGGCTGGCTGGGCCAAGTCCTCAGCACAGCCCTGTGGGATGCATCCCAAAGAAGAACTCTGAGCACACAGAGTTCAACTAAAACTGTGCCCATGCCTGTCACTACCTATGGCCTGGGCGAGGAAGGCTGGGGTCCGGTGGGCCACCTGCCCTCTGGGAGCCGCGTGGGCTGGGCGGTTTGGAAGGCCCTGAGCTCAGGCTAAGACTCTTGCTCTTCGGCTGACCGTGCGGATGCCAGGGCGAGGCAGTTCTCTAACGGAGCACACGTCCGTCTTGACACGAGCAGATCATGACCCCAGAGAAGCAAGGAAAAGCCGGAAGCAGGACGCACCTGTCTGACGGTTTCCAGCCCTCACTGTGAGGAAGGACCGCTTCCCATGCCACCCATCCTGTTCCTTCCAGGCCACCCAGGGGGAAAGCTGAAGCTCTACCCAGAAATGTGCTGGGGACCAAATAAACTCTGGGTTTAGCCAATAAGAAATAATTTGGATACTTAACTAGAAAATAGACATTTTGGTGTGGGGAGAATGTCATCTCTGGCGTGCCCTGGAGAATATTTCTGCTCTGTACACTTATTAAAAGCTGTAAATGGATGTGTGTTTGCAAAAGGTGAACATTCCACTTTTTCAGAGTAGACCAGAAAGTGACGATTAGGTTAGGCTTTGTTTTTGACTGTTGGTAAGACCTAACCCACGATTTTTCAAAAGGGCGCCCATTTGGAGCCTACTGACTCATACTTTTCTTTGTATTAATGCAACAGTTTATCTTAATTTTAACAGCCGTCTTTTAACATTCTTTTTCAGCATCTGAATCTCCTGCCACACAGTATGACAGCCCCCTCCCAGCTCAGAACTCAGACAATGAAAGCTGGAAATTCAGGGCAAGTTAGCAAGAATGAAACAGAATAAAGCCGCCCTAGCATCTGACAGCTGCTCTCTGCCTACAAAATTAGCAAATACATTCCGTTCTTTCCCCCTTCCTTTTCAGGGCCAAGCGTTGGAATCAGGAAAACCACCTCACAATTGGAACTAATTGCCTGGCTTCTAGCAACTTCAGGAAAGAGGCCATGTCTCCCACAGCTGGGAGGCAGAAGATGTGCTGGGTGCGGTGCTTAGCGTACGGAAATGGGTCATCTGGACATTGGGCTTTCTGTGCCTGGAGAGTTAACCCTTCAGGAGCCGCTTGCCACAGGGTCTTCCTAGCTCTGGTTTTCCATCAGTCCTCAAACCTAGAGGGAGAGCCGGTGGCTTTGCTGGTGGGTGGGAACCGCCTTCCCCTTCTCAAGCATCTGGTCATCAGGGAGCCTGACCTGGTGGAACCCTCCACCCGTGGACCCCAGTACGCCCCTGAGAAGCTGAGCGTTTGAGGTCTTCCAAGAAGTGCCAGGTGGCATGCCTGGCCTCTGGGAAATTTATCTGGGTTCTGTCACAGAGAAGGAGGGGGAGCGCATTTTCCGCCCATTAAACACCATCACCCAGCGTGGTCATGTCTCTGGGGACAGATAATAAGGTGCTCATCCTCGGAAAAGTATAACACATATGGAGGGGAGGTGGTGAGTAGGAATACTAAGGAAGAAATAAGCCTCTTTGTCTCCTTGCAATTAGTTGATTTTTGCAACAGATTTACTATTCTAATTATTGTTATTATTATTTTTTACCTTGGGCCAACAGTGCAATTTTGAGTCCCCTGAGAGCAAGCAGGGTAGGCGGAGAAGAGACTGGTGGGGGGGGTGGGCAGGCAGACTGGGCGAAGCCCCTCCCTGCTGTCATAGCGACCTCCACTGTCTGATTTAACTGAGGAGCGCCTTTCTCTAGATTATGGTGATTTACATAATGTAATAAAAATTATTATTATTTTTTTTAAAGGAAGCTATGGTGAATTCACCAAGCCCAGGAGCCACGGGCAGTTCCTCCTCGCAGTGTCCCAGCCCCTCCCTCATGGAGCAGCTGCTCCGGGAAAATGTTTTGGACCGAAATTCAATATCCAGAACTTTGGGAGTAGCAAAAGCAAAGTGTTTCCTGGTGGACAAAGGGGCTGTAACTTTTTATCTGGATATTAGACAAACCGAGAGGCCACCAGATGAAGCTAGTAGATCTCCTGGTCAGGCTGAGCTGGCCACATAACTTGGTCACATATGGGAGAGTTTCTTTGCCAGGTCTGATGGATTATCTTCCCTACCGGTGGACCTACTGGCGGCTGGATTCTCTTGGCATGTTGAAATCAGCCTCGGTCACTTGGTACTGTGCTGTCATCTCAAAATCTATAGCCAAAATCGGCGCAAAGTCCTAAGTCTTATTCAGAAATAGAGGAGAACTTTGCGATATTCACGCCTCTTGGTAGAGATTTTCATTGTGACCTCATCCTGGGCAAGAAGCTGGTATGTTAATGTCTTAAATGGAAACCTGAATGCATCATTGTTGGGGAAGGAACTGGCATTTATACAGATTTTATTTTGCTGCCAACAATCGGTGTCTGATTGGAGGTGAGCCCCATGCGGTCCCGAGAAACCGGCAGGGCAGCAGCTGGCCCTCAGCCTCTGGTTCTGCTCTCCAGGGAGAACATCCACGGGTCTGCAGCTGCTGAACCCAGGGTACACCCGGCTCTAGTTCTGACTTTCCCCTGTCCTAGAGAACAGTTAACAAATGTCCCTCATCCAGTAACTGCTAAAACCCTCAGCAGTGAACGTCCCCTCAGCTCTGCGGAGCCCTGAGCAGACATCAGCCAAAGCAAGTTGGGGTGCACTCTGTCTGATTGGGGGCACAGCTTATCTTCTGGACGCTGGGCAGTGACTTCAGAGAGCTGACTGTGGCTCTGCGGTGATGAAGAATAAAAGTAGGGAGCCAGGCAAAGCAAATGCAAATAGTGTGCCTCATTCCTGCTGCCGTATGGCACAGTGGGGCCCACTTGGCCCTGCGCCCCCAGGGTTGATCTAGGCTACGCCTTTCCCTGCGATCTCCACGCCACCCCCACTCCCCACCCCCAGGGCTTGAGAGCCAGGCTCAGACCTTCCCTGGCCTCCCTGAGCTTTGCTGATGATACAGGTCACCAGGGCTGTCCCTGAAGCCACGTAGCTCAGATGGGAACCAACTGGTTCCAACCAGACAGCATGAAAATCAGAAACTTCACCGGCTGTTATCCCATAGTTAAATTTTTTTTCAGTGTGTCTGGAGGCTCAGGAACTAGTACACATTCTGGTTTTGCAAATGCTCTTCACATACTGAATGTGTGACTCCGTGTTTGAAAGTCTCCGTTTCGGGTTGCTGCAGGGGGAGTCCGCCTCGAATTCCCCGGGAGCCGCGGCACGGCCTGGAGGAGGCGTGTACCGTGACTGCGCGTTACTGCGCGGCTGGAGGAGCTGCTGCTTTTGCTGATGTCTAGGAGACAATTTTCATAAGTTGGACGTACACCTATATTGCTCAGGGTTTAAGGCTCAAACTCAAACTGAATACGACATCTTATATGCGGTAGGAAATGATGCACAATTACAAGACAGCAGGAAATGGCTGAGTCACGGCTGATAATTCCTGTCTCTCCGTAGGCAATGCTGCTCCGTGCAGAGTCTATCCCAGGGGCTAAATAATAGACAAATGTTGCTTTTAGGGGCACCTGGTGGGCTCGGTCAGTTAAGCGTCTGTCTTCGGCTCAGGTCACGGTCCCAGAGTACTGGGATCAAGCCCTGCGTCAGGCTTCCTGTTTGGCGGGGACATCTGGTTCTCCCTCTGCCCCTCACCTGGCTTGTGCTGTCTCTCAATCTCTCTCTTTCACATAAATAAATAAAATCTTAAAAAAACAAATAAAAAACTGCAGTCAGTACACCTAAAAATACTGTTCCTACTATCCTCCTATGTTGGATACCATATTCCTGCTAATTATTTTCTTGTCAGTAAACTTGGGAATGCTGCTTCAACAGAGCGTCTGCCAGAATCATCTAGACTGCGGTGCTAACAGACACAACCAGAACCGAGGAAGCTAAAAGAATAATGTGGGTGAATTTTCAAAAATTAAAATATATGTTCATATTAATTAAATCAATTAAAATACATGTTCATATCTGTACCCCATCTCAGAGCTTAGGCGGACGTCATTGATTGGAGGAGCTGCTATCTGGCCCAGACAGAGGTTGACATGAGTCTTACCCCGTTCACGCACTCTCGCTGTACCCCCCCCGCACATTTACCTCCAAAGTCCTTCTTTGACTCCTCAAGTCCATGACTGAATTCCTGATGACTGTTCCCACGGAAGAGTCCATAGGCAATAACGAGACTACCGTTCGAAGACGAGTCGCTGACGGCGATTCTGCTGCTGACCCATTCTTGGGTCCCAAGCATGGCGCAGACTACGATGAACGCCCCAAAGCATGTGAGAAAGCTTGATAAGAACGTCAGGGTCTTCTTCGCTGTAGGCATCTTCTCAGGAAAGGAGGGGTCCTCTGGTAAACAAAGAAAGCAACAATCTTTTTGTATTATGTTTGGACCTTATCATTTGGAGTCCAGTATTTAGAAAGTGAGTCGAACGGAGTGAACGCTTCTTGTAAAATATAAAAGCTTGCTCTTCAGGGGACAAAATGCCCCAAGGAACATTGGACTATGAATACGGTCATAAAGATTTACAGTGGCTGAACTTTGGTCTGGAGCTAGGGGTTGCTGTGGTGACAGCCAACCAGCAGAAACAAGGGGCAGGCATGGTATTCCTAGGGACTTCCTCGATCACACAATTAATTTATAACTCTATGTCACGTGCCTGCGAAGCACACTCAGCCTTCCATGTCAGGACTAGAATCCCTAAAACATGAAGGAGGTCCTGTCCTCTGACCATCGCAGATGTTGTGGATTCTAGCAGATTCTAGTGGATTCTAGCAGCCAACCACCTAGACTAGCTTTACCTGTTAAAGACGCGACTCTAACAACAGTTCAGAAAGGAATGCTCAGAAGATCAAGACTTTGCTGAAAACGCTGTGAAATGAAATGAGTAAACTTGACCTTACTTTTAGACCTTATGGAGAGGTGCACCTTTCCAATTCCCTCCTCCAAACCAGATTATATTCGCACATTTGATTTGATTTTATTTTTTTAAAGATTTTATTTATTCATTTGACAGGGAGAGACCACAAGTAGGCCGAGAGGCAGGCAGGGAGAGAGGAGGAAGCAGGCTCCCAGCCGAGCAGAGAGCCCAACGTGGGGCTCAATCCCAGGACCCCGAGACCATGACCGGAGCCAATATTTGCACATTTTAAATGATAACTTGGGAGGTACATCTTTATTTGTCCTTAGGGCTCTGATGGACATGGTTCTGAGCATTCTTGCTTTAGGTCTTCATGCTGCCTCTCCTTCCTCCCTGTTGAGTGGCTAATGGTTTATAAGTGGTTCTTTCTGTCTCTCAGAGACACTCTTCCATTCGGCAAGCACGTCACTTCTCAAGATAGTAAATAGATGTTCACAACTCTTTTGCACTCTTTTTTGAAATTTCATTCTTTGATTATAAAGTAATAGCGTGTATGCACATTTGTGTCCCATGGTTTCCTTGAATAACATCTACCTTATGTGGGGTGCAATGAGCCCACCGTCGGATGTCCCCCTCAGAGGAACTGGACTATGGGCTTCAGGAGGTATGCCATGTTTGTTTTGCTGAATGGTAGACTCCAGGGTCTGTCCAAGAGCAGACACCCAGCGAGTACTTATTAAATGAATTATTGGAGACATACAGACCAATGTTCCAATGTCATGGACATGTGTGCTGTTTCGATTTTTTAATTCACAATTAAAAAAAACACATACAAATATCCTTCTACATAATCCTTGTCCATATCTCTGGGTATTTCTTGCCTCAGATTTCTGGAAGTGGGTCAACGCATGTGAACCTTCACTGATGCGATTGCTACGTCTTGCTCATCCGCTCTTTAGAAAAATTCGTACCAATTTGACCGCCCACCTTCATGCAGTTGAATGGGCACGCTTTACTCTTTTTTCACAACATTGCATATTATTGGGAAAACTGATTTTTTTTTCCCAAGCAAGTCTTTATTCTGACTACATTTTTAAGTAGTTATTTCAGTAGTTTCAGGAGGTCTTTCCTTGGAGTCCATTTTTTTTTCTTTATCTTTTTTTTTTTTTTTTTAAGATTTTATTTAGTTATTTGTCAGAGAGAGAGAGAGAGAGAGCAAGCACAAGCAGGGGCAGCGGCAGGCAGAGGGAGAAGCGGGCTCGCCGCTGAGCAGGGAGCCCACTGTGGTCTCTGTGTTTGTGCAAATCTAGAGATGCTTGTTCCTGTATGATTATACAGTCAGGAGAGTGACCTGTGTCATCTCCATGTCAGCCTCATTTCGTGGTTTGTATTTCACATATTGGTGGGGGTTTTGTGTGTTTTTTGTTTTTTGGGTGTTTTTACATCTCTATAGATGCTTTGCTGCCTACTGTTAAAAAGGTCTATGTAGTCAGTCAAATACTTTAGTCTTACACTTGTGATTCCTGCATTCGGTATCTCAACTCCAAAGCCAGAAGTCTGTCTACACATTCAAACCAGCTCAAGCTTGCTTACGAACATAAAAGCGATGTACTTTAAGGGTACATGGTTACTTCACAGGTCCCGAGGGGAGGGTGACATGAGGACTCTGGGAATCCCCCAGACTAGCGATTTTCCATTTTCTCTGCTCCTTTCTACACATATCCCATTCTTCTGGGTTTATTTTTTTTAAACATTAAAAGTCATTCTTGTCAGTATTGAATTTCTGTCCTTACATTTAATTTGCTTTCTATTTCTAAATTTTCTGAGGTAAATGTTTTATTTCCTTAATTTTTTTTTGCTGTTGGATTAATAATGAAAGTATTTAAACTGAATTTTCCTCTCAAAATAGGATGTTGGCCAAGTCCCACAGGTTTTATGCAGAATCTTTTGTAAACTGATTTGTAGTATTTTTTTTCTTCCTTATTGAAGCATAAGTTTGTAAAATAATTGATTGATAGGATTGTTTCTATTTTTCGTTATTTATTTTTACTTTTCTATAATTTTATATTTTACTTTTCTGTAATTTTGATAAGAGGTTGTAGTTCTCATGATGTTTACTCTTCGATTTTATTGATATTGTCTGTGCAGGCCCATTTAGAAGCCACTTTTATAAAGGCTTGTAACATTTCATGTCACTTGATGCTAGCCCATTTTATGGATTTACCCTCGTTCATTTAACAATGTCCTGTTTTGGACATTTGGAGTATTACTATTTTTTTTCTTTTGCCCATATAAACTTGTTAGATTACAGATTGTTAAGTATAGCCTCAGGATAAGTTTCTGGAGAAGAACTGCTGGTTCAGATAGCCATTTCTGGATTTTTTCATACCAAATGCAAATAGGCTTTTTGAGTGGTCTCCAGTTCATAATCCTACCAGCAACGTTTGAGAAAGCTCTCTTGTCTGTGGTGCTAGAAAAGGCTAGCTATTAAGGTTTTAAATTTTGGTCTTTCTTTTAGGAAATCTTGCATTACCTATACATTTTACCCATGCCGCAATACTATGATCCACTTTCCTGGGTCACTAGAGTTTTGTCTTTTCTAGAATTTCATAGAAATGATACACTACAGTATGCAATCTTTGGTGTCTGCCTTGCTTTGAGCGTCATCTGAATATTCACAAATTTGTTAATCCATTCAGCCATTGGTGGACATTTAGATGGAGTCAAGTTATCAACGAATAATGCTATTATGAAAACGTGTTACAAGTCTTTGGGTGGTCATTTTCTTTCCTTTCTCTTGGATAAATAAAAGGAACGGAATTGCTGGGGCCTATGACAAATACATTTAGTTTTAGAAGAAGCTGATGGAACGTTTCCCAAAGGGGTGGTGCTAACGTGCATTCCCACGGGCCTTGAGCAGGGGGTCCTAGTTGCTCCATATCTCCTCCAACAACTGCTGTTATTGGTCCCTTATAACCGGGCGTTCTAATGAGTGCTTAGTAGTGTCTCACTATGGTTTTGATTTGGATTTTGTTAATATGAGTAACTGAGCATCTTTCTATGTGCTTATTTGCCACCTGCACGCTTCCTTGGGTGAGAGACCCGTCTACATCTAGTGCCCATTCTCTTGACTTGGTTTGACTTCTTATCGAGTTCTAGGAGTTCTTCGCTTTGTGTTTTCTGCATGTCAGTCCGTGATTAGATCCATGCTTTGTAAGTGCTTCCACCCCAGTCTCCGGCTTATCTTCCCATTTCTTTAACACTATTTTTGGAAGAGAAAAAATTTTTAATTTTGGTGAAGTTATATTTACCAATTTTTCTATTTTACGAATTGTGATTCAAATGGGATACTTAGAAAATATTTTTCTAACCCGGGATTGCAAAGATTCTTTTTTGCTATGTCTTCTTCTAGAAGTTTCATCATTTTAGCTCTTACATTTATGATTACTGCATATTTTAAGTTATTTTATTATATACTATAGAACAAGATCAAAAGCTCCTCCTTAGACATGTGGATATGCAACTCTTCAAGGCTGATGTCATGAGAAGCTTGTTTCCTAGTGAATTGCCTTGACATTTTTGTTGAAAATCAGATGACTGCACTCGCGTGGGTCTCTTTCTGGATTCTCTGTAATGAGGCCTTTCTTCCCAGCTCTGCATAAGCTTCAGGAAGGCTTGTCACCTGTTTTTCAGTGGGTCTTTTGCAGGTCCCGGTAGCTTCCTCTCACAGGTGCGGATCAGCACTCCACCAAAGATTCAAGGGACCCCTCTCTCCACGAGGACTGTGCTACCAGTTCTAGCCACTTTCGCCTGCCCATTTTCTCACTTCCCTCTCTTTGGTCTATTTATGGTTTCCCCTCTTTCCTTGGAAAACACCTGGGGCAGTGGTCAGTCTCCTCTCATTTGTTTTTCTCTCAAGAATCACAGCCTATTCTGCCTGACGTCTCATGTCTAGAGACCTTTCCTTTGTGTATCATTTTCTGTTCTATTGATTTCTTTTTATTTCACTCTATCTTATTTTATTTAAAGATTTTATATATTTATTTGAGGAAGAGAGAGACCAGGGGGGAGGGGTAGAGGGAGAGGGAGCTGCAGACCCCCCACTGAACAGGGAGCCTTACACGAGATTCGATCCCAAGACCCTGGGATTACAACCTCAGCTGAAGGAGATGCTTAACCCAAGGAGCCACCCAGGCCCCCTGTTCTAGTGATAAGAATTCTTAAGTCCGGAGGGCCGTTCTGATCCGCGTTACTCCATCATGGTCAAAGAAGGCTTTATTTTTGAATGACGACATGGCCGCCACATTGTCTTCACCTAAGACTTCTGTACATGTTTGTTGTCTTTTGACGTTGAACAGCAGTTGTGGGAGAGCCGGAGGTCAGCCTTCTTTCTTGCTTCTGCCTGGGACTTCCTTGTCCCAACAGCATAGCTCTGGAAGTCTTCATTTGTGAGATCTAGGCAGCTGGAAACCTGGGTAAGTTTTGTATAGATCCTTCTGTATAATTCTTTTTCTTTTTCCTTTTCTTTTTCTTTTTCTTTGTGTTCGTGGGTTCTCTTTTCACTCTAGTCCCGCAGTTCATTGTAAAGATACTTTTCTGTGCTATTTCTCTGAGTCTTGAGCTGCCGCTGCTGAAATCTTACCATAGGCTCCCTGGTTATTCTTGAGTTAGGTGGTCTTTGACTCCCCGCTCTCTCTGATTGCTCAGTTGCCCGTCTTTTTCTCTGAATGCCCTGAACTTCCCTCCATAATGAGAACTTGTCTTTTAGCCAAGCCTTTTTCTAGTTTATGTGAAAATAGGAAATACGTAAATCTGAAATTGGGTGGTTTGGAGTTCTAATTTGTTTTCTTTGCTCTGAAATTTCCTTGTCATCTCATCTCAGTTGCTTTATTATCTATTAGTCCCTTATTTTATTAAATTCTTCTTATTATAAGTTCTTACATAGCACAGTGTATGCACTGGGAACTGCTACTGTTCATGGGATTGGGTGTTTTCTGGTCTGAAGAGGGTTTACTCTGCCTTTTCTCTTGCTATATAGTCGCATCGTTCCCTTGGTGTTTCTCCCCCATTGCTTATACAGAAAGTGGGCAGTCCTGTCTAATCATTGGTTCGTTCTCTTGGATTTTGAGTGCTTCTTCCTGGCTCCTGCTCGCCTTATCTGGCCTACTTGGTCGTATCCTCTCCAAGCTTCAGTTTTGGGCTGGATGTTTTTCTATCTTGTTTTTCTCCAAACACATCCAGGAAGGAAAGAAGGTCTAGAGCTCGGACCCAAGGCAGGTGGCTTCAGCTCATGTTAATCTGGGGCAATGGCAGCTCCAGGCGGCACCTGCCACAAGGCCCCAGTCATGGTCACCTCATCGGGCTCCGTTCCACTGGCGGCTTATGTTTCTTGAGCCTCTGCTCCTGAGTTCCCTGCTCTCATCCTTGTCCAGCACTTCTGTCAGCTTCAAGTTATTGCAAAACAAAACAAAGCAAAGCAAGCAAACAAACAAAAAACCCCAGAACAAGGAGGAGCATCCCCCTCATATCTCTACCCTGGAAATCTGTTGGCATTTTATTAGCTTGAATGTTGTCAGACACCTGCAGGTCTGGAGTTCTGGGGAGGAGGTCTTGTTAGTGGAATTGCATTTGACTCATTTTGAGTTTGAGGAGGCAGAAACTGGGACCTTGCTTCAAATCCAGGACCTTTACCAAAGACTTTTGGGAACCCCACCGCCACCCCCGGGGTGTGATGTGTACATGGTCTCACCTTTTTTTAGGGAACAACGAGGCCTGGCACTCCTTCCGGAAAGGGGTAGGGAGGTCACTTAAAGGCAGGCCAAGCCTAGGCGAGGGGACAGGCAGAGGAGGCCAGTGCACATGGAACACAGTCTGCAGCATGAAGCCCTCACGGGTCGGGCAGCGCCAGACCCAAACCCAAGATGGCGGTCGGAGCACCGGCCGGCAGGTGGCTCTGGCCTGGTCATTTCCGCCGCAACTTGTGATCTTTCACACTAGCATCTCTATATCCTTAACGTTTCTATCTACATGAATTGTGTCTAAATTAATCAGCGGTGACACCTGACTGTGACACATCGACTGTGATACACGAGCTTAGTCCTAGCAAAATCTCAAGTGGTATTGCCAGTAACCGTTTTCTAGTAGCTGAAAACAAATACGCAGCTTGCATATGAAATAAAATTTCTCACATCCTCCCCATACGGGATTTTACTTTGGGAAATGCTAGTCCGGATGATTCGAAGAAGGAAATGCCCTCTGGGTGGCCGCAAGGCACCAGGACAAGCTGTTACCTTTTTTCCTTTTCACTCCAATTTGAAGCTGCGGATTCCTTTCTCTGTTCGTCATGGGGTCATGGAATGCGAGTGTTGTTGTTGTTGTTTTAATCACAAATATGCACCTCGTGGCACACAAAGTTCTCGAACATGTGATAGGATTCATTTTACTTTTTAATTAATTCATGTCCATGTTTGCTTCTCTTCCAGAATGTGTGCAGTTCACACGTATTTTCGGGATATTTCCGTAGAAAGACTGTCTTGATATGATCTGAATGTTCTGCTGAAGAGTCAATCATTTTTTATACATAAAAGCCTTTCTTACCATTGCAGTGCTTCAAGGAATCAAATATTTAAGATTTTTTATCTTGCTTCAACCACTGATAAGAAATTGCTACCATATCCTATTTGCCAAGAGTGTCTCCCTAGGACCTCAGTGCCGCAGTATGTCTGATCCCCAACTTTTCCCTCAATTCCCAGAGCAAAGTGAAAATACACACAAGGCAAAAGCTAGAGGGATAATAAACCATTTCCTAAGTGGTAAGGTTCTGCGGATTTCACGGTGAAAATGAAGCCATGAAATCATTTCCTTTTGTTAAAAATCTTGTTGCAGGTCTCTCGGATTTTCAGAGGTTGAGGGAAGAAATACACTTTTGCCAGAATATAAACATTTCTGTGAGGAATGGAAGGGTATGCCATGCAGTATGAAAGTATGAAATTATTTGAAGCGTATCACAGAACTTCTGTGTTGGATTGTGTTATTTTTTGGCCTTCCAATGGTATCAAGCACGATTTTTAGACATCAGTTTACTTAAGGGACTGAATCAAAGGTTCCAAATGACGTAGGAAGTAAAACACTTAATGGTATTTGTTACTGGGAATGGAACCCTAACCTGCCTTCATACTTACATATGTGAAAACTTGTTTCCAGAAGAATCACACATGTGCGCACACACACACACACACACACACACACACATAAACGCACATGCACACATACGATGTATTAATCATCTCTTTAAAAAACCACAACCTGTATTCTCTGTTCACACATACTCTCCTATGCGGGGGAATGACACAGGGACGAGAAGATTCCTCACAGAATCTTCACGTTAGAAAACAGTTGTGAATCCCCTACGTGACTTATAACAGAAACGTATTCGAATAAATAAATGTTGGTGCATCTGCATATTGACATCGTTGATTAAAATGGGCAGGAGTATGAAAAATATTGATGGAGCACAATTTAGGTGGCAGAAAATTCATATGTATATAGGTTTGTAAGTGCCTAGGATTTTTCTGGAAGGATAGAGAAGAAAGTGGCTACTGACCTTGTCTCAGAGAGGCGAACTGGTTGTCTGGGGAGCAAGGAAGTAGGCAAGACTTGCGTTTATTCATTTTCACTTTTAAAAAATTCTGTATTTTGAGCTGTGTCTACGTATTCCCTATTTTTTAAGCATAACATTAACTGCCATTTACATGACATAACACAGAACTTCACTGTATATACTGACTGCAAATCTGAACAGGACATAACACAGAACTAGAATAGTTACATATGTGTTTAATGTAAATAATAGTACATTTAAATTATTTAAAATTTACATGATTTAAAATCTTTCGTTTGGTGCCATTTAAGGTGCTTGCCAAGTGTTAAAGATGCAAAACTGAGGGGGACTCAGCCTCTGGGGAAGTGATCCATGTCAACAACCACAGACCAATGTCATAAGTGCTTGAAATAAAGGTGGCATGGGGCGTGTGGGTGGCTCAGTGGGTTAAACGTCTGCCTTCGGCTCAGGTCTGATCCCGGAGTCCTGGGATCGAGCCCCGCGTCGGGCTCCCTGCTCTATCCCTTCCCCTGCTCGTGCTCTCTCTCTCTCCCTCTCTCAAATAAATAAATAAATAAAATCTTAAAAAAAAAAATAAAGGTAGCAAATACAGTTACAACCATGATAACGTGATAGGTACCAAATGTATCCTCATGCCATTAAAAAGTATAAAACAGGAGAAAAAGTATCCGGTAAAGGGTTTTTGGGTCGACGGACTGCTGTGATCCTTGAGAGGAACAGAACAGGCAGATGAGCACATTAACTCCTTCGCGCTGCCAGGGACGGTCTCTGAACAGGGCACAGAGAGGTAAACTCATCCAGGGAGCAGCTGTGTTTCTGGGCCGAAGACAGAAATCCAAGTTTGCAGCCAGGAAGACTGGCCTGTGGGAGGCAGGTACAGAAGCAGAATGAAGCTGTGCAGAAACAGAAGGTCCATCATTCTGCACAAGCCTGAAAAGTCTTCCATCTCGTAAGAAGCAGCATGTTTCTAGGATGAAGGAGCGTGTCATCAAGGGTTTACGGTGGGCTGAGGGGTTGGGGGATTGTAGGAGTTCCAATCAGAGAGTGGAAAGACCTTGCCAATGCCTCATACATTCAGCTCAGACCTCAAAAAGGCCATGCCCTAGGACTGGGGCCACCCTAGCTCTGGAGAGGGGGTTTCTATTGGCATATCCCTGTAGAAGCCAAAACCAATGTAGACTCTCAAGAATGTTGCATCCAGCAGACAATTAAAAAATTGGACGTGTACAGGAACAGGAAAATAGTCAAGATGCACAGATGACACAGATGAGAAAATTAGCAAAGAGCTTGGAAGTGCTATTAGAAGTACATTCTTGGGGCACTTGCCTGGCTCAGTTGGTTAAGCTTCTGCCTTAAGGCTCAGATCATGATCCCAGGGTCCTTCTTCTCTGTGTCAACTAAATAAATAAAATCTTAAAAAGAAGAAGTTTATTCAAGGATTTAAAGGAAAAGATGAATGAACGTGGAAAATCTTGAGAGAGAAATAAAAATTACTTTAACACTAACCAAATACAAATTCTCTGACCTAAAAAAATGCAATATCTGAAATGAAAAGTTCACTGAATGGACCAAACATAGGGTAGAAGAGTGTGAAAGGAAAGATCAGGACAACTAAAGATGCAGCAGTAGAAACTATCCCGACTGAAACCCAGAGAGGAGGAAGGCCTTAAATGTTTTAAAACCTTGATGACCTGCGGACCGTATCTGGAGGTATCATGTACCTCTTATTGGAGCCTCAGAAATGGGAGGAGGTGGAAAACATTTTTAAAAAATAATAGCTGGGGCGCCTGGGTGCTCAGTGGGTTAAGCCACTGCCTTCGGCTCAGGTCATGATCCCAGGGTCCTGGGATCGAGTCCCACATCGGGCTCTCTGCTCAGCGGGGAGTCTGCTTCCTCCTCTCTCTCTCTCTGCCTGCCTCTCTGCCTACTTGTGATCTCTCTCTGTCAAATAAATAAATAAATTCTTTAAATAAATAAATAAATAAAATAAAAAATAATGGCTGAAAAATGTCCAAATCTGACGAAAAACATACACTTAAGAACAAAGCAGCACAGTCCCAAGTATGATAGATACAAAGAAAACCACAGGAGGACACATTTTAATCACATTTCTTTTTAAATAAATATTTATTTATTTATCTTAGAGGGGGAGGGGCAGAGGGAGAGAGAGAGAGAGAGAATCTTCAAGCAGACACTCCGCTGAGCATGGAGCCCAATGTGGGGCGTGCTCTCAAGACCCCAAGAGCACGACCTAAGTGGAAACCAAGAGTTGGACGCTTAACCGACTGTACGCCCAGGTGCCCCTTAAATTGCATTTCTAAAAAACAATAAGGAGAACGTCTTAAAAGGAACTAGAGAAACCAGATACAATACCTGAACTACTGGTATAGTTAATAAAGCATGAATGCCCCTCCCCAATTTTGCTACATGAAAGAAATTGAAAGTAAAAGATTTCTGTAAAAAAAAATAAAGGATAAAAATCATAAAAATTTATGATTCCATTTATATGAAGATCTAGATCAGCTGAAGTTACCTAAGGTAATAAACGTCAGAGCAGGGGCTGGTTTGGTGTGGGTGGGGGATTTTCCGGGGAGGGATGGGGGGCTACATTCTGGAGTACTAGAAATGCTCACTGTCTGTGTGGGATACGCGTATTTCACTTTTTAATGTATTTGTCTTTATTCATTAAGCTGTACACATAGGATCTGTATAATACATGTATATTATTCATCATGAAAAGTAATCCAAGGGAAAAATAGTAAAAATTCTCTGAGCATCTGAAGGAGGGGACAACTATCCCCGTTTTGGGGGATAGCAGAGAAATCCCCTCACACAAGTCCCGGTCTCTTGATTTCACTGCTCAATAACTCTTATTACTTGGGCATACCTTGGAAAGGATATTTGGGTAATGTGACAATAGGAGGATTTGTACCCATTGGAGTTGTTCATTCTGGAACATTCTAGAGATCAGAATAGCCATCCTGCATTTTCTCATTTTGTGCATAGGTCCTAAAGTCAGTTTTCCTCTCTTGCCCTGCGCTGTAGCCCATCAATCATAAAAACCTTCTGATTTTATCACCTAAAGTCATGTGAGTTTATGCTAATGTCTCTGTATGATATTTACAGGCAAGCTCTGATGTGATTTCAACATACCAATTCTGCCTTTCTTGTTTGTCTTCCAGGAGAGCATTTCTGGCCTGAGTGTTTTTAATTTTCACTGACATCTACCTGGCCCTTAATGTGCCAAGAGCACAGTCTGGGTTACCCGACCTTGAGCCCAAAGCCTCAGTCCTGAAATAGAAGACATGGTATAGACATGAAACAGAAGACAAGTTGCATTGCACTCTGGTTCAGAGCAGCAGTCTCAAGAACGCCCCAGCCTCCTGCCTGTTCAAGGAAGGGAGCTGCGGGGTGTGGTGGAGGGGAGGGGCAGGGAGGGCCAGCGGGAGCTTGTTCCAGCGGGGAGCTAACAGGCATGCAGAAGGGGGGTGGTTTAGCAAGGGTCGTGTCCCGCGGTCCTAGCAGAGGAGGATGGCTCCGGGGTGAGAGGTCCTTGAAGCCTAGGATGAGAGTAGGGGATCTGACTCAGGGGTCAATCGGGGCCTTGAGCTGGAGAGAAGCGGAAGGAAGGGAAGCAGAAAGGAGAGGGTTAAGATGGATCAAGGGGCTTCCGTGTAGGGATCAGCCCTTCCCTGGCATCCATGCCTCTGACAACATGCTTTTGTGTGACAGTGATGAATGTAGACTTCAGAAGAAGTTAAGGGATTTTGCTTAATTTCTGGAAGAATCCAACAGAGAGGATGTTACCAGGAGAGAGGAGCAGTCTGGCCCTCCTCATGTTACCAGGGCTGTTGACTTTCCAGTAGCAGATGTCTCACAAAGGCAACTTGTTTCTCTCTCCTTGCATTACAGATTGTCCCCGCAGTCCCGCAGCGTTAACAAGCACAACTGTGCTCGCCCGAGCTCTGGAAGCCTGGCCTTCGTGGGCATAAGCCTGGCTCCCTAGGTCCCTGAAGCAGGCTAGTTGAGAGCTGGGTGAGGTCCCCGGCTTACCTGGCTCCTCACAACCTGGGCTGCTCCCTGCAGGCACCTGGTGAGGTAGGAGCTGGGGAGCTCCCTGCCCTGCTGGGTTCTCAAGACAAGGCTGCCTGGTGCTGGGTGTGGGCCCACCCACTCCCCTGACCTGATCTGTCAGCCCACATGCTTTTATGGACACCTCCTAGCTAGCCGGGTTGTGCTAGGAGCAGGAGATGGAGAAGCGATGTAGTCCAGCATGGTTGGACCATCTTGGAGCTCAAAACCCTTGTGGGGCTGGCGGGCCAGAATGACTGCCGGGAACAAATGAATACCCGTCAGCGAGAGTAGCAGAGGACGGGACTGGGGGTGATCTTGCAGGGTCTGTCAGTCAGAAGGTGCAAGCCAGGTGAAAAGGGGGCAGAGTCCAGGTGGGGAAACGCTGGGCTCCTGCACAGAAGTCACGCTGAGGGGCTGAGGGATGGGGCACAGCACACAGGGGTGAGGGCTCAGAGCAGCTGAGTTGTCACAAGACAGAGCTTCCAGAGAGTCTGGTTTTATTCTGAATGGAGGCTCTTAGGCAGGGGACTGGCATGACTTGGTCCCCCTGGATGGCAGGTAAAGAACGGAGTGTCTGGGGATGAGTCTGAGTTGGGGACCATTGTGGTCACTGGAGAGATGAAGACAGTGGAGAGAAAAGAAGAGTCAAGAGGTATTTCAGAGCTGAGCAGGGGGTGGGCTTGGGGTGAATCAGAGGTGGGGGCAGAGGGAGAGACAGGGATGCTCGGGGAGAGGCTGGGTAAGAGCAAGGCTGGTCTGGGATGGCAGGAGAAGGGACAGAACTTGCGAGGGAGCCGTGCTTTACTTGAGTTCCCTGCATATGGCTGGTGTATGAAGCCCGGAAGTGAGATGGGGTCCCCCAGAGACAGTGTGGGCAGCGCAGGGAAGGAAAGATGAGTTCAAGATCGCCACTGGTTTCACGGGTCTTTACCGCCTGTGGAAAGGGAAGTTGCACTCTGGACAGGCTGACTGTGGACAGTCTCAGCGAGTAGATGCCCGTCACTCTCCAGTCTTTTGGGGTCTATAGCTCTGCCTGGAGCAGACCCTAGGCCCTAGGAGCTGCTTGCTGCCTCCTGATGTCAGGCGGGCTACCTTGACTTTACCTTCTCATCTGCATTCACAAACTCAGATGAATGAGGTCCCCACAGCTGGGAAACCGGATCCCTGGGGGAGGCCAGGTCTGGGACCAGCCCAGAGGGCAGGCGCAGCACACAGGGTCAGAACCAAAAGGGTGAACATGCATCGTATCTGCTCTTCTGACAGAACCTTCTGTACCCTGACACCTGCCCACACAGCTTCCAGGAGGTCACCTGGAAAGCGGTCCTGGGAGAGCAGCAGGTTCAGACCCTTCCTAGGACTCGCTCTCCCTCCCATGTGTAGATGCGGTTAGCCTTTGCAGCCTTCAGGGCAACTGAGCCCTTCAACACCCGCGGGGTCACCCCATCCCCTCTTTACAGAGGAGGACACCGGCTCAGGAAGGTTCAGGGCTCTCTATACATCTTGGAGCCAGAAGGGGTGCAGGGCGCCCCGCGCTCCCCTGTACCGACTGCAGGAGCCGAGGCTCGTCCCCAGCCAGGCCACTTCCTGGTGCCCGGGGCCAAGGCGGGAGTAGGAAGGGCCTCTCCCGCCTGTAGGAGTGCGCGTCGCACCTGCCACCCTCGGCTCGCGCCCGCGTCCGGGCAGTGGGGGCCCGGCCAGGGCCTCCCCGGCAGGGGCACCGGCCTGGGCGAACGGACGTGCAGGCCGGCGGGGGGCTTCCCGGTGGGGCGGGCGCCGGGCTGCGCTCCCCGCGCCGGACACCAGGCGTCGCCCCCGCTCCTCGCTGCGCCGGCCCCCGCCCCCGCCGCGGAGCCCGAGCCGGAGCCCGAGCCGGAGCCCGAGCCGGAGCGGAGGCGGCGGCGGGACCCGGCCGGACAAATTTCCTGCTCGGCTGCGGGCGGCAGGAGGCGGCGCCAGCGGCGCCCGGACCCCGCGGCCTCCGCGCGTCCCCACCACCGTCCTTCGCGCCGGCGGGGACCGAGGGGCGCCCCGGAGGGCGGCGGGCGGGCGCCCGGGAGATGCGGAGCCGCCGCGGCGGCGCGATCGGCGCGACCGGACCGGCCCCCCCGAGGTGAGCGCGCGCGGGGTGCGGGCGGGGGCCGTGCGCCCCTCGGGTGGCCGTGCGCCCCGGGCGGCCGGAACAGGCCGGGGACGCCGCCTCGGCCGCCGCGGCGGGAGGGAGGGAGGGGCCGCGCCGGGTGCGGGCTCCCGGAGCCGGGTCCCTGGCGGCCCCGCGGCGCGCCGGGTGCCGGAGGCTGGGGACCGCGCGACCCTGGCCTCGGCGCCCGGGACCCGCCGCCGGACTTGGCCGCCGCCTCGGCAGCTCCCGAGCTCCCCCTCGGGAAACGGCACACAGAGAGCGTGTCTGCGGGTGGCGACGGGCCAGGGGTTGGTGACAGGGACGTAGGTGGAAGCGGGCGAGAGCGCGAGGGGGTCCCGCAGGGTGTGCTGGAGGGCGACACGGTGCAGAGGTGGAGACGGGAGCCTTCTGAGAAAGTGACTCGGAGTTGCGCCAGTCTGGGAGGGGCGGGGGCCGCAGTTCCGATGCTGCCCCGAGGGTCCCGCGCCCTTGCCTCGCAGGGAGGGGAGCGTGGAGTCCGGGAGGGGTCTCCGACATGCTGCCGGGAGGAGCCCCCTGTGGCGAGCGCGCCGCCTGGCCCAGACAGGAGCGCCAGGATCTGCAGTGTCAGTGGTGTGGTTGACCTGTCAGAGCTCCTGGACCAGAGGTCAGCCCGGTGCCACGCCTGCCGGCTCCTGGGGACCAAATGGGAAAGGCTGGAAGACCCATCCGGTAGAGAGGCAGAGCCAAACCCTGCCAGACGCTCCTGGACCTAACCTAAATTCCTTCCTGGTGGGCAAACCTTTCTAGAAAGGTTCACGTTCGGATTGCAGAATTGTACCGATCTGTCTGGAGTCAGGACCACTCTCCATCTGAGTTTCAATGCGGGAAACTCAAGCAAAGAACGAGGCTCTGTGCTTGTGTTTAGAGCGAGTTGAATGGTGGCCCGCCAAGGCTGGTGGCGTGTTTTAGAAATCAGCGGGTCTGTGTTCGGTCAGCTCTTGATCCCAGGTGCCCCTTGACCCGGAGTGCCTGGAGGTCTTTGTGTCCCCACAATGGGTGGAATTCTGTGTCTGTGAAGTAAAGACTCCTTCCCGTTTCAACGGTGAACAGAGGGAGATGTGTGCGGGGTGTCTCCCAAACCCATGCACTAAGCCAAAGGAGGGGATGCCACGGGCATGACGTGATGGGGGGCACAGGATGGCTAAGGCTGGTTCCTGACGGCCATGGTCATCAGCCTGATATGGGACAGAGATTTGTGTGCAAATAGCGCTGGGGTGTGTGCTTTCTGAGCCCAGGCTCTGGGCCTTCAGGGAGGAAAAGGCTACTGCTGACATAGGAACAGGCACGAGAGATGGGACCACGCTGTCAGAGGACACCTGGTCCTTCCCAGACATGGCTCTTTCCCTCTTTTCGAGGGAAAAAACAAAACCAAAAAGACCTAGACTCCCAGTATGCGGACATGAGCTGGGGGCTGCAGTGGTGCCTGGAGAAGGCCAGGTCACTGCGTGAATCCATGATTTTGATTTGAAAACATACCAAAGCCCATCACATCAACCTCCTGCACCAAATCAGTTGGGAGATGGGGATGAGGGAATGGCTGTCACCGTGACCCTTCTGGGACCCCTGGGAGGTCCAGAGTGAGCATGGGGCACTGTAGCCTCGTTCCCATGCTGTGCACAGAGGCCACTTCTCATACGTGTGTGCAAATCAATAACCCCTGATCAGGGCTGCAGCAGCGGTGGGAGGGGATGTGGGGGCCGGAGGTGCGTGAGGGGCACAGGGAAGGCGGATGCCCTGGAAACCCACAGCAGTTGCTGGGTGGTTAGTAATGAAGCTGGAGTGAGTTTCCATTAGTCAAAACCTATGGTTCCTTCACACTACGCCCTACTGATCCTCTTGGCTCTGTCTCTACGACTGTCATCCTTGTCCAAGGTACCTCCTTTTATCAAAATTCCCTCCTTGCAGGTCAGAGGTGAGTTTCCAGTCTAGACCACTCCTCGGTAATTCCCAGACCCAGCTGCCCCCTTGACCCTTCTTCTGGAATATCCCCTGCCCCAACTCAACAGCTCCCAAAGTCAAACCCCAACCCCCACCAGCCCAACACGTTCCCACTGTTTCCTCATGTTATCCATCTGGCCACACCAGCCTCCCCAGTGCTTTGGAAAGACGGGCTGGATTGGAGTTTCCCCGAGCACCCACCATTAGGCTCTTCATAAGGGTCATTGGGCAGATGAACAAACGGCCAAGTGGAACATTCTAGGAGTTCATCTCTGAAGTGGATGAATTTTACTGGATGTCCGCGTGGTCGGTAGGCAGACGCACACTTCTGGTGGTGCGGATCGGACTGGGTCATGGAGAGATGAGAGAGGTCCATCTAGGACTTTGTGGCCAGCTCTTCTGGTGATACTGAGCACGTGCCAAAATGACTGAGCTGGACCAGGCAGACTCCAAATGACCTCTTGGAGGCAGGTTTGGAAGCAGGGAGGGAACTCCATGGAAGCCTCCCCCCAATCCTTTACTAGAGCTACACTTGCAGAGCTTCTGCGATCAAAATAGGAACAAATGTATCCATTAGGATAAAGACGGGCCTTCTTAATATTTGATTACCGGTAAGAAAAAAAACTGTCCGTTTCAAGAGCATCTCCAGTTCTCTTGGTGGGCTCTGTCCTAGTGAACCAATAGCTTGCTGCTCCCGAAGGCACTCCCCCTCCACCCCCTGCTTTCCAGATCCTCAGACGTAGGCTGCTCTGAATCTCCTTCCCCTTTTCTTCCATCTTAGAAACTCCTATTTACACCTCACAGCCCACTTCAAATGCCTCAGGCTCCTCAAAGCCTTCCAGACCCCTCCACCTAAGAAAATCTCTCTTCCCTTGAGTTCCATAGAAACTTAACTCTACCCATCCTAGAGCACGTATCAGACTCAATTTTGTGTCCGCCTGACTTCTTCAAATAGTTTCTCTCTTCCACCAGCTGGTCAATGCTCTTAGGGTAGAAGGTGTGTCTTTGAGAGTTTGGATTTGAAGTTGAGGTATGTGTTGACATGAATCCTGGCTCCGGTGTGACCTTCCCTAAGCTCTCCAAATTTGCTGCCGCAGTGTTCTCTGTAGAATGGGAGTGAGAATCTGTACTGCACGAGGCTATTCTGAGAGTGACAGGTGATCCGTATAAAGTATAAGGCAGATGACTGGCCCTCGGGAAATCGTGTCAGGCTAAAACCCTAAAGTTGTGCATTGCATGCATTAGGAACCGATTTGAACAAATAAATTAACCAAGTCAGAACTCATATTAATAGATAGGTTTTGCATGTCATCCAAAGCTTTAGGTCAAATCAATAAGGTGTGACGTGCTAGCTAACTTTATTTTTTACATGATAATTTGAATAATTATGTAAATTTCATGCAATGAAGGGTTTTAATCTCATAATGCCACCACTTACCTGCACTTCAAGACCAAGTCTGTCCTTTAACACACACCATCGACTCTTCCGTGTTAGAATGGTTTATGGGGCCAGAATGCACTTTTTTATGCACATTATGACCCTGTGCTCGTAGACTAAATGAAACCAGTCTGTGGAAAAGACAGCACAAAAGGGAGCTAAACCAGAGGCCAGCAGCAGGGTGGGCTAGCGCCCGGGTGTAGACCCAGGCTCCGAAGAACAACTTCAAGAAGGGAGCGTTCAGCCGCAGGAGCTGAGGACCACCCCCGACACATTCCCCGGCTGTGGAACACCTGGTGGTGGGAAGTGCGGCCCTCGGCCACCTCCGAGCCCCTCGAGGCTCCCACGGCTCCCGCGCACTGACCAACCTCACCCTCGTCGTGGCTGCTGCACGCGTCTGTGCTGACGCGGAGGGGCTCAGTCCGTGGCTGGGGTCTCCTCCCGAGCCTAGCTCATCCCTTCACCACAGTGCTCTCCGCTCTGGGTCCCGGAGCTACCGAAAGGAACGTGTGGCTCGTGGGAACATTGCGCATGCTTTCTTTTCGAATATTGACTGACCCTACAGCAACCCAAACTTTATTCTGGAGGGGGAGCTTCGCATTCGTTTGTCGCCTGTATTTTTCCCCAGAGCAGAGTGCTGGATGATATTCTAGCAGGTGAGGGTTTTGGACCAGCTTCCTCTGAGCTAATAGGGGTTTCGCTGAATGTTACTAATCCTTGAGCAGACACAGGTGCAGGGTGATGGGGGTTTCTGCCAGATGGAGGCCGGGAGATCCCTAGTTTGGGGATTACCAAGCCAACTTCCTTTTCTCCTCTTGGTCTGGCTGCTGTTCCCCAAATGTCATTTGTCAAGGTCCGCCCCATCCAGGTGTTTTACTAGGGGAGTTTTGATGTGGTTCACAGCCTCTTTGAACTTGAACAGCACCCGGCTCAAAGCCAGAAATGTGGGCATTATGCCTTTCTTTCAACTTTCAACTCCACAAATACTTCAAAAGGGCTGATGACGCTTATGAAATAGAAAAAAGTTAACACTGTGTTTCAGGCAAACAACTTTTCTATTTTTCCCCATGAAATGGGAAGCAAATAAATATTTTTAAAAGAATGCCTATTTTAAAAGATCTTTCCAATACAAATCAAGACTTTCTGGGGCGCCTGGGTGGCTCAGTGGGTTAAAGCCTCTGCCTCTGGCTCGGGTCATGATCCCAGGGTCCTGGGATCGAGCCCCACATTGGGCTCTCTGCTCCGTGGGGAGCCTGCTTCCTCCTCTCTCTCTCTGCCTGCCTCTCTGCCTACTTGTGATCTCTGTCAAATAAATAAATAAAATCTTTAAAAAAAAATTAAAAAATAAAAAAACAAATCAAGACTTTCTGATTCATATGGCCCATGAGTGTATATTGTATGAGATAATCAAAAGGATGAAGAAAAGTCTTCTTTTGCCCGGAAACAAATATGAACTCCATCAGGAGGTGAGGAAAAGTTTGCGGGGGGCGGGGCAGGGGGAGATCCTTGATTATGTGCTAAAAGCCTGATGTGTTTCTTTGGACAGGCATTTTGATGGCAATGGTTCTTGGGTGGAGAATGAAGACTTGATAGGAAAACTTGTCGGCTAGACCCCAGACTGGGCTTCTGACCAGTAGGTCAGAGTTCGATCCAGCAGGTGGCTCATGCTGGAGTGGGAGCTCAGTGTTCAGACGTGCTCCCAAGGCTGTGTGGTCCTTTCTGGCGCAGGGGGCAGGGGGGGGGGGTTCTGTGTGATGCCTGGGACACCCCGGCATCCAGCCCTTGGATGTGACGTGTGGACAGTGGCGGATGGAAGAGACAGACTGGGAGCCGTGCCGAGTGCACTGGAGGATGCTTGCAGAGGGCTGTCCCCCTGAGGATTTTACTTTGTCTGAGCACCGGCAACACATGTAGCTAATGGGATTTTGCTTGTCAGTACCAGGTTCTCGATCCCAGGCTCGGAGCGCAGAGCATCAGGATGGGGGCTGGGGTCCAACTGAGACTTGTGGCACGGAGGCTTTGGACAAGTGGCTGACCCTTTCTCAGCGAGATTTCTAATCTCTCTAACGGGGGCAGTGACACTTCCCAGACAGGGTTTTCGTGTCGCCGGATCGAGGTCATGTGTAGGGTGCCCAGCCTACAGCTCGCCGGTGAGCCCATGGCCAGTGGCCGTATCCCGAGGACGGCCGGGCTGCGGTCAGGGCCGGGCTGCGGTCAGGGCCGGGCAGCATCGGGGCTCCTAGTCTTCCTTTGCTGCGCTTGCTTTGTCCTCGGGGCGAGTCACTTAATCCCCGTTCTATAAACGCAGACATAATTTTTGGTTATTAATGTCCGTAGATCTATTTGGACATTTCCAGCTGAACATTAGTCACAGATTTTTGTACCAGGGAGCAAATTAGTTCCATTTTTCTCCTCACTCAAGATTTTAGAATGTCCGATCACGTGGCCGCTTGATTACAATGTATTATTCAAAGTGACCTTTGTATGAAGCCTTTTTATTTTGTTTCTCACTCCAAAAAGACTTTGGATTTTTCAGGCTGTTTCTCCGTAGTAGGACTTCCGTGGGCCTGTTCCCTGGCTTTCGGCAGTCTTGGCCCGGACTCCTTTGCCAACACACTCGAGTGCCCGTGGAAGGTGGGGGCGTAGCCCCTGGCGCAGAGCCCGGGGAAGTGGGAGCTCCTGTTCTGGCAGGTTCCTCGTTAAACTGCGGGCACTCTGGTCTTCCTTTCTTCTCCAGTTCAAAAGGCCAGCCTCAAAGGTAGACACCCACTTGCCTGATTTGATGTCATGGCCCTGAGGCCAACCCCCACCTCATCACCCCCCTCCCTGTCTGCTTGTCTGGATTCTTGTCATGGGATAAAGCTTTTATTCTGTTGTGTAAAATATGGCATAGGTGGAAGTCCCGCCATGGGAAAGGCTGTGACTCCGGAGTGGGCTCATGTTGGAGGTCTGGTGCTCACTCACTTCCCGTTCCGGGGCTCAGGGAGAAGGGCTGAAGGAGACAGACGAGGAGAAGGCAGTGAAAGGCAGGGCTCTTTTGGAGGTGGAATCGGAGGGGTCTTGGGCGGTCCCATGTTTTCTCCTGGAGATGAAGTAGAACCTTGTAGATGCTTCCTACAGAATTCTCTGCTCATTTTCTAGATTCCAGAAACAGGTGCTAGTGAATTAAGCTGAGAGCTCCGTATTCAGCAGAACCGTTCCCACAGATGTCCGTATTTCTTCCCAGAGCTTTCCCGTCTAGAGTGTGCTTCTCCACTGTAGTACATACAGAAGAGAAAGTAAGAGAGGAGAGAGAGACAGCAACAGAGACAAAGAGAGACACACAGAGAGACACAGAGGAAGAGAGAAAGACAGATTCAGCAGGAGAGACACAGGCTCTCAGATACCGAGGTTTCTTCTTTTGCTATTTGTCATCTGCAGCTACCTCCAAATTCAACCCAGAGTGGGAGCTGGCGAGCCTAGACTTGTGTGGTCAAGAGTTAACAGGCCAGGGCAGTTTCAGAGGGCGAAGGGGTGCCATGCTTGGTGCATCAGCTCACAGAGCTAATAATCGGAGCCAAACACGGAGTCTCTGAAGCCAAAGCTTGCCCATAGTAACAGGACAAAATTAGTATAAATGGACAAAAGCCAGAAAATTTGGGTCTCTTTATTACATTCAGGGATTTACAGGAACTCTATCTGGGCTAACAAAATGTTGCCTTAGGGCACCTGCTTTAATGACTAGAAACCATGCAAATGCTCTTCCGAAGAGATCAGTTTTCCTGCTTCTTAAACAGGTAAAGATTCCACCCCCCCCCGCCCCCGCCCCATGCAATCTTGTCTGCCCCACGACATTTGCTAATCAAACAGCAACTGGCCTTTGCTGCCACATTAATTCAAGTCATCCTCAACCCTGCCTTGTTACTAGTAAAAGTATTCCTTATAATTAGTGCTATTTTTTTTTTTTTTTCCCAGGATGTGGTTTTTCTGGCTCTGGGAATAGCTTTGGTTTCATAAACAGCTGAATGTTTAAGTACTCAACGTAAAAATCCTTTGAAACAGGAACCCAACCCTGTCCTTAATTTCGGAGTGAGGCTGACTCAGCGGTCCATCTCCCTAAGCTGGTGGCAGCAGTTACAAAGCCCATAAGTAATTCAATAAATTACTTTTTGCTAATGTTGCGAACATCAGCTAAAGTTCAGCCTTCCATTGGAGATGTTATCTGTCTGCCCATTTAGATTCCGTTGAGCAAAGGCCTGATGTTGGCCCAATGTCACATAAGAATGCAAGAGCCAGACATTTAATGATTTTGTACTGCTTCGTGCCAAGCAAGGCCCGCTCTGGGCGAGCCAACAATATTCTTTCAAAGGAGATTTCTTGGTTTTCACCGAATGTGTGTAGTATTTACAAGAGCCTGTAAGGTCACTTAGAAGGGACAGTTAGAGAGGTTAAACGTGTGATGAGTACCTACAGTGTACGTGCTCTGTGTTTAGTAGTGAAGTTGTAAAACCAAATCACAATGCCTACCCTATAGTTGTTCCCACGGACACGGGAGGCTTGCAAGAACTCATCACCTCCATGGTGTGTTAAATGCAATGCTGCTTGCAGAGGTGGGCATGCAGAGGGGATCCAGAGGGGGTTCACCAGGTAGAACAGGCTTGGTTTCCAAGGATATTTTCTTGGCTGCCAACAGGGCTAGAACATTCAAGACAGAAGGGCTCCTAGGCACTTGTCCAGAAGTGAGGAGTGACATGTACTGTCTGGGGAGCAGCAGGTGTCTGGGGGCACATCTGGAGCCTAGGGACGGAGGGGATGAGAGAAGAGGACTGGGAAAGTCTGTGACTTTCCAAACCCTCTTCAGCCATTGAGGAAGGTGGGTCTGCTTGATGCAGTAGTAGTTCTAACCTGTTGGACATCATGGCCGCCATGGAGACTCTGAGGAAGACTGCAGATTCATTCTGTAGGAGAAGGCATGTGTGTACACAGGCTTTCTGGTTTGCTTTGGTTTGGTTTGGTTTTTATAGTGTTGAGAAAGTCTTGCCTGACCAAAGCCCACCAGGTTTCAGCTAAGGAAGACTGCATACATCTGGACCAGACCCAGATTTAAGAGATGGTGGCCTCAGATTTGGGGCTGAGTTTGAGGTGCCTTAGGGGAGGCAGATACACTTCTCGAATACAGGCAGTTGACTCTACTAGGGACTCTTCACATTGGCAGGGATGATGTCCGGGCTTCACTGTGTTAACCGTTGTAGTTTTTCTTACTAAAACTTTGGTTACCGTGTACATTTGTGGGTACTGGACGGCGTTCCCAACACGGTAACATGGAAGAAGTCATTTAATTATGGCGGTTGTCATCAGAAGGGCCAGGAAGTGCGGTGAGAGTCAGCTCCATGGGTGGGCCACATTGGCCTCTGCAGGTCCAAACTCATTTCTAGTCATTGCCGAATATCCTTGCTCGTAAGTAACCGAAAATATCTCTTCTGTACCAGCCTTTCAGTTCCTCCAAACCCAAAGCCGGTTCTCCCTTTTCACCTTACATGGCATCTCTGAGGTTTGGTGGACAATTGGACATCCCTGTATAGAGTCTATGTGTGTCACCAGCTGTGACGAGGAGCCTGAGACCTGTCCAGGGTCACATTCTCTGGTGCAGGTGCCACGGTCCCGACGCCGACGCGCCTCCTTTCCCATTCTCACTGCCTTGGTGGACCGACCCTTCATCCTCCCTCCTGTGTCCGACACACTGTGTGTGGTGGGTGCGGGGGGGTGGGGTGGGGGTTGGTTCTCAGGACGTGGAGGCCCTGCTTCTGCTTCCAGGAGATGAAAGCCCATCTTAGCTGTCTGTCTGGGTGGAAGGGCCTCTAACCTGGAGCAGGACCCAAAGGCTCACTGGTTCACTGCTGTGCATCCATCTCTGTGGTTTCTGCCTGGCAAAGTGCTTCCAAGGGGTATCTTAGGAGGCCGTTGCGTGTGTGTGTCTGGCATGCTTTGGTTCAGCCAGTGATTTATTATTTGTGGCATGGAAAGGCACGTCCTGAGTGGATGGCCAGTGGCCATGGGAATCGATGACGTCGATTCTGGTGATTCTCCTTTGTAATGGAATCCATTGTTGCATGTGCAGCAGGGATCTATAAACATTTTGAAGAGGTGATGCTTTCCTTCGTGGCTTGGCATCTGGCAGGTGGCGTAGCCTGAGACCCAGCTGGGGCCGAAGCTGGGGTGCAGGTCTCAGGAGCAGACGGTGTGAATGCCACATGGCCGGCAGCCGGGCTCCCCCACCCCCACCCTGCTTCTGTCTGTGCAGTTACGGCACTGGGCAGACAGCATGAGCATTCCTGACCCCTTTGCTGGGACCTAACATCGTTTTAAAAATTCAGACCTGAGAACCACCAAGTCTGGAGACACAAAGCCCAGAGTGGGGCCGGCAGCACCCCCCTTTTCCATGTCTGATATTCAGTGAGAAGGGTGGGGAGTGGTCATGGCCGTACATAAAGCAGCAGATGTGACAATACTAGTAGCTGCTATTTTAGCACTTGCTCTGGACGGTCCTATTCTGAGTCTTTTCGTACGTGAACTTGCTGCGCACACTGCACCATGCAAGGCCAGAGGAGCACTAGGTTTGCTTTGGAAAAGAGGAAATGCAGTCCCAGAGGGGGTGGGGCAGGGTGGGGACTAAATCCACGGAGGCATCCAGTGGTCCCCAAGGTAGAGGAAGGGTGTGGGGGTTACTGGGGCCTGCAGGGAGGTGGACCCCAGCTTTGCTCAGGGAGCACAGTGATGGGGGGACACCCAGCCTGCCTGGGAAAGGTCTTCACCTGAGGAGGGCCCAGGCCCCATCCTGGGGCTGGGGGAAGCCATGGAGAGCTCTGAGGAGGGAGGGGCTGTCACGTAGAATGGATGGGGATGGGCTGGGAGGGAAGAGCGGGGCCACGACAGGCTCTCTGGGGCTCTCCTCCGCTGGGAGGTCCCAGTGTGTGTGTGCAGTGACGTTGGGGAGTTGCGTGTCTTCCAAAGCATCCCTTGGGAATCCCAACACCAGGGAGAACAGTGGGGCTTTCACAGGGGCCCAGGAATGAGGTCAGGACTTTCTGCCACGGCGGTGGGCAGGAGGGAGGCATGGATGCCTCGCAGGACTGACCGACACGCTGGATGGTGCCAACCGTTCTCGGGACCCAAGTGGGGCCATCAGGAAGGGACCAGCTGAGGGTCTCAATCGAAAGAGGCTTCCGTCCCGGCAAGTCTCCTGATGCTCTTTGCTCTCCCATAACCTTCCTCTGGCCCCTTCTGTCCCGGCAGAAAGCTGCGACGGATTACATGCCATGTGATGTTAGTGACTTCACCAGGGCCTGTTCAAAGGGTTGCTTTCATTTTAATATAAAGATTTTATTGATTGATTGATTTGAGAGAGAGAGAGCGCGCGTGCATGTGCAAGTTGTGGGGGTGGGGCAAGGGGGAGAAGCAGACCCCCTTCCCCAGTGAGCAGGGCGTCAGAGCTCCATCCTAGGACCCTAGGATCATGACCTGAGCCAAAGGCAGATGCGAAACTGACTGAGTCCCCCCCCCAGGCGACCCCGAAAGGTGGCTTTTAGATGGAGGACAGCTTGCGGCAGACGAGGCCTGAACCAAAGAAGCAGAGAGCTGAGGCGGGGGTTCTGCGCCGGTTGCTCCCGGCGGGCTCCGAGCCTCAGGGGCGGCCAGCGTCGTCACCGTCGTGACACCATCCATGCGTTCCGTCGCTCAGCAGATCCAGTGGGAGACCTGCCGGGTGTGGGAAACAAAATCCCCAAGACCCGCTCGGCCTCCTTCCCCTGGGGCCTGTCCTTCGTGTCTGTCCAAGCATCTGCCCCTGGGATTCCCCCGGAAGGCTGGTCGTGGAGATGGTGTGTGGCGAGTGGGCCCAGGGCACTCATCGTGGGCGGCCCTGAGGCCCTTGGGTCATGGGGGGGAGCCAAGAATGGCTTTGGTGCTGGGACCCCGTCCCTGTCCCCTGCTGTGCAGACCCTGACCAGTGTGTGCTCCCTGGGGGCCCTCTTGCCACTGAGGTGTTCACGACCAAGTGGCCGCCCTTGGAGCCAGCCCCACAGATGAAACCTGAGTGCGGGGCCCTCTGACCAGCCTTTCTCTTAAAGCCCGCCATCGTCGGTCTCGCGGTCAGCGCGCTCCTGTGACTCTGCTCCTGACCTTAGCGTACAAGGAAGACCGAGGCCAACGTGGAAGGGGGCGGCAGCATCACAGAGACGGGGTGGCCTGGGGCCGTGGTCGGGGCCTGGCCTCTCCCTAGCTCCCCTTCCTTCTTCCCGTTCCCCCCTACCCCCGTCTGGTTTTCCCCATTCACAGCCTCACGTCTAGGGCGTCTTCTTCCAGAACCCCAGAGCCTGCCGGGCTCCCGCTCCTGCAGACGGGACACTAGAATTGATGGGGTGATTGCAGTGGCTCTGGCCGTGGCCGTGGCTCCCGTGGCTCCGGCCGTGGCTCTGCCAGTGGCTCGGCCACCTTGGGCCTCTGGCAGCTTTCGAGAGCGGGTCGCTCACCCATCAGAGCCGCCGGCGTGCCATTCTTTGGAAATGAGTAATAGGAAAGCTAGTCCGAGAATTAGCCAGTGTTTTCTCCCTTCTGTTGCCCAGTCTCAAGGAGATAACCCAGTTGCCTCATGGCGTGACGAGTCCAGGGGACAGGGAGTCCACGTCCCCCACCCCTCATGCCCGGGGCCAGTGCTGCAGGTCTGTGAGGAATAGCACAATGGGATGATTTGCCCTTTTGTTTCTGATTGAAAATCATTTTGAATCCTTTTGAAGGGCTCTGTAGAGAGTTTCTGTTTGAGAAAAGTTCTCCCAGGACCCCACCGACTCTAGGGGAGTGACAGTCTTTCTTCCAGGTCATGTCCAATCACATGCATTTTATTCCTGGGTATCTCCTTTTTAAAATTTTTTTTTATTGATCCATTTTCCTTATTTTATCGATTATTGATGGTTTGCGTATAATACCCAGTGCTCCAAGCGATCTGTGCCGTTCTTAATACCCATCACCAGGCTCACGCATCCCCCCACGCCCCTCCCCTCTGAAACCCTCAGTGTGTTTCCCCGGAGTCCATGGTCTCACGTGGTTCGTCTCCCCTGATCTCTGGCAGGAGCTGGATGGGTCTGGGGGGGAGGGGACTGACCCTCCAGCAGTTCTGCCTACTTCCAGGCACTCCTTCCCCCCGCCTGATTTCTGGTGGGTGGACGCCGAGGGCCTTGAGGTTGCAGAGCAGGTCCCCGGAACTCTGTGTGAACACTGCCTTGTCTGGCCGCAGGGAGTGAGTTCCCTGCGGGAGGGCTTCAGCGCATTTTGGGGGGAAGTTTAAACACTTCATCGAGATGCCTGAAAATCACATTAAGCACCGTGCACCAGGCAGAAAAGTCTCTGGGAACCTGGGTGTCGGAACAAATGTGAGAACGAACTGTGAAGGGTTTTTATTGAGAAAGAGTTGGTGCCTTAAATGGGGATGAATTCTGGGGGCACGGACAGGGCTTCTCTTGTCAGAAAGGCCAAGGGAAGGTGGGCCACATAGTTTTAAGATACAAGGTCACATAGCCGGGGGACAGGTCAGCCGGACTTCGCCATCGGCCCGCAGTCCTTATGTTTCCCTGTGCCCACCTCCCCTGGCCGTACTCACGGCGCTTAATAAACCCGAGCCACGAGAACTGCGAGCTTAACCAGGGCAGCCTGGGCGAGTGTTCATAGGGTCCCACTGGGTAACAGACCATGGAAGACAAGGCACAATCCTCTTAACTTGGTGCTTTCATTGTTCCTAAAAAACTCTTGGTTAATAGATACCTTTTAAATCGAGAAGTTAGGGGTCATTCTTGCAACCGTAGCCGAGCTTGCTACAGAGGAGCTGTTGTGAAGAATCAACAGCCAGAAAACCCCACCTGACAGCACCGTCTCCGTGTTCCACAGAGGCTTCAGAGGGGTCCCTGGGATTTGGGGAAATGCACATTCCCAGGCGTGGAGGAGGCTGTTCCTCTGAACGTGGCTAATGAGGTTTTCCAGCCTCTAGAATGGAACTGGTCGTCTTGTCCCAACCCACCCGTCAAAGCCTTCACACCTGAGGGCCCACTTCCGTGACCGGCAAGCTGAGGTTGGCTGTGGGCAGAGGACTCCGTTTCTGCCCCTGCCTCCCGCGGATCCACCCATAGAACTGTCTGAGCCTTCTCGTGACCCGGCCACCGGCTTCCCCCAGAGAGAGACATCCCAGGGGAAGCCAGGCAGAAGCCAGGACATCTTTTAGGACCTCATGTCAGGAGTCCTGGTGTCTTTCCTGCAGTGTTCTACTGGTCACGCAGGTAGGTCGTGTTCACGCAGGGAAGAATGAGTGGCCCTTCCCAGAGAGCACGTGGTGGTAAGGAGCCCTCTGTAAGAGTCTGTGAGTTGTGGCTTTTAGCTGGACAGCACCAAATCTGACTCCTGTTAACTTGATGAGAGTAGGAACTGGACAGAAGGTGACTGGGCAGTTCAGCATCAACCGGAAGTCTGGAGAACACGGCTCAGGAAAGGGACAGGAACCGGGGAGGCTCTGGACCAGAATTAAGGCGCGGCCACCGGAAGCTTTCGGTAAGGATGTGGCCTGTGGTCTGTGGCACTGATGCTGCTGGGCATGGCCGGCGGCAGACTCTCGGGGCTGTGGCTTCCGTGAACGCTTCTGAAACATCCTTGGATCTGTGACTCACCCTGAAGAGCCAAAGCCTTGGGTAGGACTGATGGTCGGACCCCCTCGCACGTCCCTGCCACAGTCTGGCTCCAGGTACGTGGAGGGTGGGGCCGGCAGGTGGGATCCTGCCCCCGCAGGTGTAAGGGACGCCAGGAAGTCAGAAGAGAGTGTAGACAGTGAGGGCAGCCCCCAAACGGCGGACATTCACTCTGCCTGCTTTGTACTGAGCTCAAGGGTTATTTTTCATCTCAAAACCGTTTGCAGTATTACGACATTAATATATTCTTGAAAAGTTACATTGATTTGATTTGTGGCTTACAGACACTGGCTAAGCTTAATACCTTTTAGAAGTCTGCAGATAATCCTTTTGTAAAGCAGTTAATCCTTTTAGAGAGCAAATAATCACTTCTTAACCCTTTTATTTTTGAAGATCAAGACTCTATATATTGGGTTTTCTCAAGGCAGAGTAGCCAACACTTAAGCTTCCTCTTCTGCTCGCATTGAGGAAGTGTTTCAAGTTTCTAGATAACTGCTTGCGATCTCGCATGCTGTGTGAAACACACACACACACACACACACACACACACACACACACGGAGGGTTTTTTGTTTTTGTTTTTTCCCTTCTCCACTGTAATTGATTCTTATCTGGAAGGAAGTACAGGCTATTACAATTTTCGAAGAGCTTCTATTTATTTTATCTTACCTGCAAGGCTGTTTAAAGAGCCAATTTAAGAAGTAAGACCTCGGAGCATTTGCATGGGTAAAGATGAAGGCATTGTTATACCTGGGAAGTCACATTTGGAAACACCACCTTGCCCATTTTTTTTCCTTCTGTAAGAGGCTTTCACATTACAACAGAAATATTTTTTCCATTTTCCATTTTTCCATTTCCTCGAGCTGCTTCCTGGAAAACAGAGAGGGACCCCCAGGTGACAGCGGGGCAGGAGCCTGGATGGGGTGGGCGTGGCAAACCAGGCTGGAACTAGACGCTCCGATCCAAGCAGGTGACAGGTTCTGCAAGTCCGGAACGGTCCTGATGGCCCTGGGAGCACAGAGAACCAGCAGATGAGGAACTAGAAGCAGGCAGGGAGACCAGTGGGGCAGCTGCTCTCAAAATGTAATAAAGACATGAGAGAGAGTGTCTGATAATGGCCGCCATTCAGGTGCCTCCGTGGGTCAGGTGCATTCAGAGTTCTTGTCGCTTTTTGCCCAGTAACAAGCAGGTAGAGTGGACTGGCCTCCCCTCTGGTAGGTTCTCACACATGAGACTAATTCGACTCCTTTTTTCTCCAGCCTTAGAACCTACAGGGGTTAGTGGATGACAGAAATGAAGTGCTGGCTTCTATTTTCAGGGGCTGTGTTACTAAAGTACACGGACCTTTAGCTGCTAGAATCATACTCATTGTGGTGAGATGTCCCCCTATGAGAGGGTGCAGGAGGAGATTGTGGGTTCACTCAGTGGGACTGAGTTGTCTTCAGTCTAAGGGTTGCATGAGTGTGAGGTATCAGCCCATTTTAAAGTTCGTAAACTGAGACTTGGATGAGGGAAATGAGTTGTTTGAGGCCAAGGAACTCGAAGGCAGCAGGGCTGGGACTCCAGCCTGGGGTCGTCTGCTTGCCAAGCGGGGCATGTGGCCAGACCTGGATGCTGGGTCTCCCCGAGGAGAAACAACTTGGAGGGGATGCTGCCTGGGAGTCGGGCAACATGTGTGCGCCTCCTTCTGTCCTTCCAGACCACGCTTCTGAAATGGTCATGTCTCGGCTTAACGTATATAGTTAAAGAAAATACAAGTAACGTTTTTGAGTGAGGTGTTTTAGTCATTTGTATCAGAACACAGATGATTCTGATTCCGTGGTGGGGCATAAAGTGAATCACTTTCCTGACTTAATTTTATTATTAAAGGAGAAGGTAATTCCTATGTACCTGGTGCATTCTAATGTACTCTGTATTATTACACTGGATCTTGGCCAAAAGGCCGAGAAGCAACATACTATGTATTATTATTGTATTACCATTATTATTCAAAGCATTATGGCTTTTTTCCCTTTAGGTGGCTTTCCCCATATTTTAGATGGTATTTAGCCATAAAACACAGAAAGCACCATCATTTTTTAGCTAAGAAAATTGATGCACTCCATGGAAACTATTAGAGAGAATATTGATTTCCTACATACGGTAATCCAGAATTGCTTTTTTTCCTCAAGATTCATATTATTGCATTAGTGGTAACCTTCAGATTTATGAGTAAAACAGAACTTCAGTGAAGATTTATTTGGGAGATTTGCTGGCTTTCACTTATTTTCAACCTGTTACAAAAGCACCTATACAAAGTTTAAACTTCCCTTAACCGAATGAAGAAACCGCGTGTTGGCTCTTGTTTTGTGGGTCTGGGTGTCTTGCCAGCGCCGTCTTCCCGGCCTGCTCCTCTTTCGGCAAATTGCGTCTGTTACTATCGGCAGGACGCTGGGTACTTCCTTAGAGCTTGGACTTTGTGAGCAGGAAGGAAATAGTCAAAAACTTGGTGCAGATAGGGCAGCTCTTGAGCTGTTTGGAAATGCACACATTATCATTGCTTCCAATCGATTCCATCCGTCCTTCTGGCGGAGGTTTTCCCTGTGCCGATCCGTTTCCTTTTTTCATGTTTTTAATGGTCTTTCGCAGTGCACTGAGAACCATTTCTTCTGGGCGTGTGACAGATTTGCTGCGCTGGGTTAGATTAGCATGCTTGTCTGATCCCGAGTCCATCTGCACTGACTGCCTGATGAAAAGGGAAAAATAGTAAACATCCTGTCCTGGATACAGACTTGGAGGTGTGTGCTGGGAATGCGCGTCTCCCTTCGAAATAACATTTTGGAAAGCACAGTGTTTGGTAGATAAGGGCCGCACTCATTATGTCCCATCAGAGAACAATTGTAGCATTTAGTTCCATATCATCCTGCTTTCAGCCCGACTTTCAAGCTGAACAAAACACTGAGCGCTGTGGGAGAGGTCAAGGTCAGCACAAATCAGCTTTCACCCTGGGAAACGAAAATGAGCTGAATAGCCTTGCAAAGTGGCATGTTTATTAAATACAGCGATTGTTGTGAGTAGATTTATGCGTTCAATTTGTTTGCAGTTGTCAAAACCTCATTAATTGTAAGCCTGATGACATTGTTTGCTGTTTCAAATCAGTTTTAAATTACACATGTACTGCTTAATCTTGAAAGCAAAATTAAACCTTGGATTGGTATACATTTCAGGTTACAACACTAAGCCATTCTATTTGGGGGATGGAGTTTAATACTCTTTGTAGAATGAAATCAGGAGGTCCTTTGCATCCACGGTGGCTGGTGTAATTAGGTTCTGTCAACTATAAATTTTCAGGTTAATTTCTTCCACAATGTATGCTGTATAATAATAAAGCCATAAATCCCTTTATACATTTAAATTATTATATAAATCCTTAGTATTCATGCAATAAAGTTTTTAAAGCAAATTTCTTGGAAGTATGGGTTGTATGGAAAATAAGTAAAATTATGTGTTTTTAGAAGTCAGTGAAGATTGGTATTTTATTTCTCTAACAAATACGGGGATTTATCAAGTCTCTAGGCCAGTGCTAGGGACACAAAGGTCATATGGCCACTGCCCCCAAGAACCTGCTAATGTAGCGTGACCTTTTCTAACTGTTTCCTGGGACAAGCCTGCCCTAAGGCTTTCTGCCGGGCATGGTCAGATGGGGTGAGAGCTGTGGCCTGAAGTGGGGAACCCCTGAAGGTACAGGCAACACCAGCCGTTTTGGCCTCAGGTCTCGAGTCCCCATTTGTTGGTCTGGGCTCTGGAATTCTAAACCTGGGGTCTCTTGAGAGTTTGTGAATCAAATTCAGCAGGACTGTAAATTTAGATGGTGAAAAAATTTACCCCTTCCTTTCCATATAATTAGATTCTTTGCCATCTTATATCCCTTGGACCCAAGCCCAGCCCTAACCCGTGGTGACCACTGGTCTGTTCTCTATCCCTCTAATTTTGCCTTGTCAAGAATGTCATGTTCTTGCACTCACACAGTACAAAGCCTATTGAGTCTGGCTTCCTTCCCACGGTGTATGGATCTCAGAACGTTCGTGCCATGATGAGTATAGATAGTTCATCCCATTTATTTTACTGAGTAGTGTTCTGTTGTACGGAAGGACCGCCGCGTCTTTCATCTCCCCCACCCCAGCTCGAGGTCATGTGGGTAGGTTCCCGTTTGGGGCACGTAGGAGTAAAAATGTCTAGAAGTGTGCATGAAAGTTTCTGTGTGAACTTAGGTTTTCAGTTCATTTGGGTAAGTCAGTAGGATGGGTTTGCTGGATTGAGTGTCATGCGTGTTTAGTTTAGTAGGAAACTTCCAAACTGTTTTCTGTAGCTGGTGTACTCTGCTTTCCCACCAGCAGAGGCGGGAATGTTCCCATTGCTTTGCACCCTTGCCAGCATTTGATATTGTCAGTTTTTCCTTTTTTTTTTTTTTTTTTTTTCCCCTAACGACTGCCCGTGTTGAACACCCTTTCCCGTGCTTGTTCCTTCAGTGCCTGTCTTTGGTCGTGTCTGTTCAAATCTTTTGCCCATTTTGAAAATTGTGTTGTTACTCCTCTGTATTTTATTTTAGGTCATTACAAGGAGTATTCTGAGAAGGAGCTTCACTAGCCGGCCCAAGGGATCCATGTCACCAAAAAGGTTAAGAGCCCTTGAAAGACACACTACCCTTAAAATATCTTCATTCTTTACATTTTTGACTTGGCCCATGTTCTTGTTCCGAGTCTGTCGCGCGCCATCTCCAGGGTAGCAGCCTGCCTGGAATAGACTATCTTCCTTCCCCATCGTCTTTCTGCTCTGTGTACATGAAGTGGGATTTCAAAACATCATCCTCACGTGGGGGCGGGTTTCCTTACGCCCCCTCCTCTTCAGTGAGCCGGGACGCATTTCTTCTGTTTTTATTTATGAAGTTCTTTGGCCCTCTTGGATTCTTTTCTCCAATGGAAAGAATCTTAATTTGCAGGAAAAATGTGAACCAATATATTCCAGGAAAATGGTTTTATTCCAGTGTTTGGATTAGGAGCTCTTCATGGAGGACCCAAGCGTGAGTCTGTGCTTGTCTCTGCAACCCCGGTCACGGACAATTTGCTGCCTCATCCCTGTGTTTCTGTGACAGCTCCTCAGCAGACCTCAGGTCCCAGCAAAATGCTTTGTATCTGCTTGAGATATTTTTTAAAAGTCTCTTGTGGACTCTTAAGTGGACAGTGAAAGTGTGACTTCGTCATTACTGAATCTGTGACTCAATTTCAATATCGTCCTCCATGGCTAATACGTGTAGGAACAATAAGCTTATTTAACAACAACACATTTGTTTTGTTTGTGCTTCTTCTGTGAAGGAGCATAAGGTACAGAAATGTTGTGTTCTATTATTTTATTTTAATTTAACGAAAGGCCTGACGGAGGAGTCTCTTCTTCCCCCATCAGAAAGAAAAAAAGAAATTGAATGAGAAAATTAAATGTAGTGTGTATGTTGAGAATTCATGTTTGGCATAGATGTAAAAATATGCCGCGGTGGGGAACTCTGCCATGTGTTAATTATTGCTTTAGAAGGAGCACTCGTGATCAATTGACACTCTGAATTTTATATCTGGCACACACTCAGCCTATGCAAACGCATGTTAAGTGCTTACGATTTGGGGAGTAAGAGATAGCAAAACGCTTCTCACCTTCCGCCTGTGTGCGGTCCCTCGTGCCAGTGAAGCTCTCCGTGGGCACAAAGCCCGGGACAGTTCTAAGGAAAGAGGCGCCCCGGGAGTCCATTGCAAGTCCTCTGAACTCAGTAGGCGCTTTCCGTTTTGGTGTCACTTCTATGGTTTTTCTGTAGCCTGCAGAGACAGGAGGCTGGAGAAGGCATCTGGCTTCTTTGCACAGGCGTGGGCTCCTGGCCACTCTCCCACTCAGCCATCTCAGGTTCCTGTTGCTGCTGTGACGACTTTGCACACGGGCAGTAGCTCGCAGTGATACCAGTGGCTGGTTCTGGAGGTCAGAGTCCAGCCCAGCGTCTGTCTGCATCTTGCTGGTTCACTGCTCAGAGGCTCACAGGATGAATTTGGGGCTGCTGGCAGGGCCCTGCTTCTTACGGGAGGCTCGGGGATGAATCATTTCCAAGGTCAGTTGGTGGGGTCCGCGTTCTCACGCTGGGTGACCCTCCGGTCTAGGAACCCCCTCTCTGTGGCTCCTGGTCCCCGTCCTCCAGCGTCGGGCCAGCACGTCGGGGAGTCCCCTTCCTGCTTGGGTATCCGTGCGCTCCCCGCTGCCACGTCTCTCTCACTGGTGCCCTTGAGGGCTCGTGGGACCACACAGGGTCCACTCCATAATCCAGGATGCTCTCCTGGGTTAAGGTCAGCTGATCGGGAACCCTAATTCCACCTGCACGGTCCTTTCCCAGCTGCACCGACGTTAGTGTTGGATGAAGAAAGCCGAGGGCTGGGGATCTTCAGGGATGCTCTCAGAATTCTGCATCCCAGCGCCCCACCCCTGCACATTAATAGCAAAATCACAAAACTCAAGGTTCTCCTGAGTGACTGTTTGCAGCCGAGGGATTTGTTTCCATTTCTGAGACAATATGTGCTGAGATAATTCTGTGATATTTACACATTTGGTGTTTACGCCTCATGGACTCCATTATACATATCTTTAGGAATTCTCTTTACATAAATTAAGATGATTTTTCTCCTTCCTGAAAACATGGCAACATGCTTCACATTCTGGATGAAAATGAGGAATTGTTTACACCATGAGCCAAATTAAACTCAGAGAGGAATCTGATGCACAAGAGAAGAAACTGCTCAAATGTACGGCATAATTTAGGTTTCCTAGGGATTTCTTTGCAAGCATCAGCACAAATTAATATTAAGAGGTGATTTGATTATAACATCAAGACTATGTCTGAGGTTCCCTGGCATTTATCAGAGAAAGTAATTTTAAACACACATCATTGTTTTTCTCCACAGGGCTGCCCAGGACACCCTCTGACACCTGGGAAAAATGGGTCTGCCCCATGTGTGGAGTACAGGAGCTCAGGCTTAGAGCTCAGGCTCTGTCTTCTCTCCCTGCTCCCCACTCCTCCAAGCTGAGCCATTTGGGGCAAGTTCTGTGGTTTCAGGTGTCACTGTTCCTGCTATGGGGATGGTAATCTTGCCTAGGATTTAATGAAGTGATGTCTACGAACGTAATCTGTAGAGCGCCTGGGTGGCTCAGGTGTTAGGCACCTGCCTTCAGCTTGGTCATGATTCCGGGGTCCTGGGATAGAGCCCCGTGTCAGGCTCCCTGCTCGGCGAGAAGCCTGCTTCTCCCTCTCCCACTCCCCCTGCTTGTGTTCCCCCTCTCACCATCTCTCTGTCAGATAAATAAATAAATTAAAAAAAAAAAAAAGAACATAATCTGTAGCTTGGGGGCAGCTCGGTACTTGCTGTTTGGACAACCCAGTGTGCACGCGCACCTGCGCCTGGAGGGGTGAGGGGGAGACTAGTGATTGCCACTTAGTTTTCTCACACTTGTTCTGAGAAATTTGGGAACCACTCTAGAGAAATGAGGTTTTTGCAATAAAGGTTCTTTGCAGGGGATAATCTTGTAATTGAAAGCAAAAAAAAAAAAAAAAAAAAAAACAAGGCTTGCCTTCCCCTTTTTCTTAGCGCTATTAGCAGCTTCCTGGAGCCGCCAGGCGCCCGCCCAGTCTGCAGACAGGGACGTAGCTCACAGGACCCGTCGTATCGTTTCCCCGTCACCAGCCCAAGTGTGAACACTGCTGTGTTAACATGATGGTCCTGTCCTTCAAGGTGCTGGAATATTAATTTGCTTTGGAGACAAGGTCACACACATTGGCCCTTTGGGACGTGTCTGTCAAATCTACCCACAAGGGGTAAGATGCTCTCTGTCCGCGTAACTTGGCCATGTCGTCCAACGGGAAAACCTAATCATGGCTGACTCGGTGGTGGTTCGAGTTTCCTGGGATGCTGCATTCCTCCCCAAGCAGAAGCATGTTTTTAGGATGTGACAGATGCTGGACTTAGTCACTTCCCCAGCTTACCCTGACTCTGCCCAGCTTACATGGGACATGGGCGGTGTGCCCTGTCCTTTTGCATGGGGAAGGAGGAGAAGCTGGTCACCACCCCACGGTCCAGCGAGATTTGGCAGCATGGTGACACAGTGGCTGCCAGGGCTGGGGTGGTGGCACATCCGTAAGACACAGCTGCAGGAGGCAGCCAGGTGTGTCCAAGGCATGGGGGCAGCACCCCCTGGGAGGCCTCCTTCTTTAGGTCTAGAACCACTGTGTCACTGGCCGTGCTGAGCATGGGGCTGGTGTTTGTGCCCCGCCCCGGGATTTCCTGCTGACCCCGCGTCCCACTGGTTCTGCCCCCCTCACCATCACTGCCTCCACGGGCCGTGGCAGTGCTTGCGAACCCTCCCGTTAGCGGGGGCGCCATCTGTGTCTGTCCTGCTCTCCTCCAGTTTCCATGGAGAGGCTGGCAGCGGGGACATAGGACTGGCAGTGTCGTCTCCTGGCCCACCAGCTGCCCTTCCGGCTGCTGCCGGCGGTAGGGCTCCCCTCCTCCTTCTCTGCCCAGGAGGCTGAGCTTTCCTGCCCGCGTGGTTCAAAGGTGGCCCTGGCCGCAGAGGCGTTGCTGTTTGGCCATGAGTGAGGCAGAGATTTTGTGATGAAGATTCACCCCGGGCCTTCTCAGGCTTTGGGTGTGAGATCACCTCAGGCCTGCTCACTTCTGAGGCTCACACCCCCGGGCCGGGGCAGCCCTGCCCTCCTCGTCCTCCTGATGACAGATGCTCACCATGTCCAGACGCAACCGGCAGGTCTGCGCGCCCTTCAGCATGGAGCCGCGTCTGGGCCCTTCTCCTTCATCCGTGTGGCCTAGTTTGGCCTAAGGTGGGGGTTCCCTTCTTTGGTCAAGGCCATCTCCACCCAAGGGCACCTTCTCTGACCAATTTTGCAAAACACTCTGGGCTTGGAGCTGCTCCCCGCACCCCACAGGGTCATGCTGGAGACGCTGAGGGCTACAGTCTCCCACCAGTGCCCAAGAGAGGGTCTGCTAAGAACCCAGGCAGTCGTAGCCCCTTTCCTAGGGTCCTCACCAAGGTAGGAACCTCTGGAAAAATCTCCCGGTGTCAGTCATTTAGACTAAGCCTCAAAACTGTGTGATTCCTTTCTGAGACCGTGAGGCAAATACATAGAGATTTTGCTGCTTAATGTTGTGGCCTTCTTCCCTCTGCCCTTCCTCATCTTCCTCCGTGACATGCACATGGCCTCCGAGTTCCAGCATTGTCGCTTCTAGGACCCATTCCCCTCACATGACCAGAAGTTTGCTCGCGGGGCGAACAACCCTTTCTCTGCAGCCCCCGCCCCCACAGCCTAGCCCCACGCACTCTGCTGAACACAATACGCCTTCCAGTTTTTACTTAAATTTGAAAATTACTCTCTATTTATAAAACCTCCCAGGGGGCTGATGTCTACCTTATACTTAAAAGCAAAAATGGGAGCTACAGGCTTTCAGTTACGGAATGAAGGAGCCATGGGGTTAAAAAGCACAGCAAAGCAAGAGAGTCCGTGGTATTGTCCAAGTGTCAGCTACGCTTGTGAGCATAGCAACACGTAGAGAGAAGTTGAATCACTGTCTTATACCCCTGGACCTGATGTCCCATTGGGTGCCAACTACAATTACAATTTAAAAAAAATAAACATAAGTGTACCAACCTCACTGATCGTGACCCAGCAGAGGCAATCCCATGGTCAAGTTTGTTTCAAGACTGTTTTGTAACTTGACATTACTTGAAACTTGACATTATTTGAACTGATTATTCAGTGCTATGGTATTTAATTAAAGGTGGCTAGTTTATATATATGTATCTATGTCTGGGCTTTCCTGGAGCCGTCACCTTATGGAAGCACTGATTCTGAAACCCAGCCCAATGGGTGTTGCAGTTCCCCAGCTCACGGAATGTTTGCACTGTTCCCCCTGCTGGTATTCTCACGGCTAATTAGCTAAGTGTTTTTAATTCCAATTCTGTTTAAAGATTTATTTATTTATTTGAGAGAGAGAGAACGTGAGCATGGTGGGGGAGGGGTAGAGGGAAAGAGAGAACTCTAAGCAGACACCATGCTGAGCGCTGAGCCTGATGCAGGGGTTGGTCTCATCGACCCTGAGATCAGGACCTGTGCTGAAGTCAAGAGATGGATTCTTAACTGACCGAGCCACCCAGGAGCCCCCAGTTCAGTTTAAAGATGACCATGTGTTTGCTGTTGCTGTCCTTTTAAAAGATGTAATAATGATTCTTGGTGCAGTGCAGGCAGGCTTAGTTCTCTATCTAAGAACCGATAGACGTAGGAGGAGATCTGGACTCCAAACGCCTGCATGCCCGTGCCCTTCCCTCCAGAGACAATTGCATTCTCCAGCAAGCAGAATGCTGATGTTTTTATTCCTGAAAATACTTGAAAAACAAACAAAATGCAGAATTACGTGAAGGTATTGATTCCAGTGACCGGGCTCCAAAATTTTTATTAATGGGAATCAAGGTTTGAAATACTTGACTTAAGCTGTATTTCACATGACGATGCCTTTTTAAAAATCTGCATTTTCCCCCACCTCAGGAAGAAATAAAAGACACCTCCTCGTGAATCATTTGATTAAAATTCCTCTGCAGCACCTGTACTGCTCACTCATCGTGGAATCGTTGAAAATCGGGTGATTTGCAACTCTATACTTGCCCAGTGAAACCAGGAGTGTGATTGATCATTAGAATCCTGGACTCTGTGAACTGAAAGCAATTGCCCAAACCAGGAATGGCATTTTGCAGACAGGGAAGCAGAGGTCCTGGGGCTGTTTTTCATCCGGGTAGAATCAATCTCTCAGGAGGGAGAAAGGGAAGAATTCCTGACTTGTGCTTTATGTTATGTTTGTTTTTGTTTATGTTTTTGTTTTTGTTTTGAATAAACTACTTAGAAGTGTGCGTGTGCTTGTGAGTTAACCCTATGATTCTTCCCTGGATGTATTAATAAAGGTGTATGAATCATATTCAAGTATGTAATATGACCATATATATATATATATATATATATATATATATATATATATATAAGCTTTCATTCCCCTGGGTGTCCGAAAAGCATCCTTGTTGGATGCTGGCTTCAAGTCAGGAGACCAGCCCTCTCCCCATGTCCGCCATCACTCGTGTGCAAAATCACTCTCCTGTTGGGAACTCAGTTTCTTTACTGTTAAGGAAATTGACCGTATGAGATCATTGCTGTGCACGAGCCAGGACAGCAGCCCCTTCATTAGAGGCCTGTGCCGGTGAGCTGCACAGCTTCGGCTCCTGAGGGAGTCCCGCTGTGTCATTTGTTGCTTAAATAGACATTTTGTAAAGAGTAATTTTATATTTTCTTCAGCCCATGATATTTCTAGAATGAATGTTACTTTTTATTGTATCTGTTTGAGGAGTACAACTTGAGGGTTTGATACACATATAATGAAATGATCACAGTCAAGCTGATAAGCACGGCCATCGCCTCCCATCCTTACCTGGATGGGCGTGTGGTGAGAATACTTACATCTGCTCCCTTAGTAGCTTTCGAGAACATGGTTCAGTAGTACCGACTGTAGTGGCCGTGCTGTGCAGTCGTCCCCAGAACCCGTTTGTCTTGTGGCTGGAGGTCTGTCCCCTCTGAACAGCACCTTCCGCTCCCTCCACTCGAGCCCCAAGCAGCCACCACTCTACCCTTTGCTTCTGTGAGGTTGACTTTTTAGAAACTCCACATGTAAGTCAGATCATACAGTATTTGTCTTTCTGCGTCAGGCTTATTTCACTCAGCATAATGTCCTCCCGGCCCATTCAGAAGTGGTAGGGTTTCCTTCCTTTGAAAGACTAAATAATATTCCGTTATATATAATGTATATACGTGTACTGCATTATGCACATATAATGCATATGGATATATTAGATATGTGTAATATATTACATGCATGTAGTGTATTATATATAATGTACATATAACAGAGACATGTATGTGTATAATATATAATGTCATTTGTCTGTCTGTCTGTCTCACATTGTGTCTATCTATTCATCCATCAACAGACACTTGGGTTTTTCCCGCATCTTAGCTATCATGAATAAAGCTGCGGTGAACGGCATTGACGTTGGGGGTACAGCTGTCTCTTCTAGATAGCAATTTCATTTCCTTTGGCCATATACCCCAAAGTGGGATTTTTGGATCAATAGTACTTCTTTTTAACTTTGTTATTTTTTTAAGTTTTAAGATAGAGTCACATGGTGTTACCTCTTTATATTCTTTTTTGCTACTGGAAGAAAGTGTGTGAGTTAGTACAGTTACTACTGTAACTATTTGGAATCGGAAGAACAGGAACAGAGCCAGAAGGCAGTGATCTCCATTCTCAGGCCCCCAGATCTCTCCTCCCCGGCCTTGTCCGAACCTGAAGATCCCAGGGTGCTCCCCACTGGGGTGAATTAAGACACTGTGTTTCAGATCTTCTGCAGAGCTGGAGGAGCCCGGTGCTCACTAGCTGCCTAATGCTGAGAATTGCCTCCCTCTCTGCGGACCCAAGTTCATGAATGCCTTTCTGAACAAAGGCTATGAACTAATCCCCATCATTCATGATCTTTAAATAGCCTAACATTCCAGTGAAATGCTTTTCCAGATGTTTCAGCAAGTGAAATCATTTGTTTGTGGTTCACATTATAGCTTTTTCAGTGAAGTATGACTTGAGAACTTTTCCCTCGCGCTCGCAATCCCTCCGTCAGTTACAGAGTTCCTGGGACGACCCTTTCTGGATTCCTTCACTGTTCTTTATTTCTCAACTTCATACTTTCCTAGAGCAAACATCCAACGCATGTTAAGCTTTATCTTTGGAAAATGAATGCGTTTTGCAGTCTCTAAACAGGATTCTCACATTTTAGGTCTAGTGATTCCAGAAAGAAAAGCAAGCCAGAGGCCCAAACACAGGATTCTTTGTTATCAGGAGCAGTTGTAGCACACATTTTGGAAAGGTCAGCTGGGTGCGGACCACTGTAGGTCCATGTGGGGTGGTGGCAGGGGGATACGGGGAGAGAGGAAATATGGCCCGGTCCTCCCTGGGATCCCAGGACAGATGGAGGGGTCCTTCAGATACTCGGGAAGGGGAAGAGCAACCCAAGGAGACGTATTGCATATGCCAGGGCTGGGGCCAGGGCCCACATGAGTGGAGGGAAGAGATGGGCCCCAAAGGAGAAGCTGTTGGAGGTGGGCCATGTGGAGTGGCTGACAGTCCAGTGCACCTGGGGTTCCGGTCTATTCTATACCCTCATCCCCAGGACATCTTTCTATCGACCCTGCCCTGACTTGGATGCCTCCTTGATTCAGTGCCCTAGAAGCTCCTTGGTGTCTTCATCCATTCGCTCAGCCTAGAGAACAGGCCGTTCCAGATCTTACCAGGCCGTACAGGCCTCACACCTCCCGTCCCGCTGTCCCCCAGCTGTGCTCTGGTTCACACCCCTCCTAATGAACTGAACTGGCTCACTGTGCTGTCCATGCAGCCTGAGAAGGCCCCATGCCGTGCAGCCCTTATCCAAGCCTTGGCTCACATAGCGCCTTGTTCCTTCCTCCAAGAAGCCCTCAGGGACTTCTTCCCTCACCCATGGAACAGAGCTTCTCCTGCTGCCCGTGCCCCCAGGACAGTCCCTCCTTCACCGAGTCTGGCTGTAGCTCCTGCTGTGAGCCAGGCATGGTACCAGGACCTGGTGCCCCAGAAGGACTCATCTAGTGCTGGAAGACAATAAAGAAGTGTACGGATCTGCTCTCTGTCATCGTTCCTGTTCTGCATCGTATGACCCCCCCCCCCCCCAGTGTGCTTCTCTGTGCCCCCCGGAGACTGTGCCCTCTGCCCTGTACTCCTGGGCCTGGCAGCCCCTGGCACTCAGAAGGGCCGCAGTGTATGCTTGGATGTGAACTCATGAAGGGCTTCCCACCTGATCCAGTGCAGAACAGAAAGTGGAGCCAGGAGGAGGCCCTGAGGTGGCAAAGCCAGGGTAGAATAAAAAAGAGCAGGGTTGATGGAAAGAGGAGACCCCACACTGTTTGAGAGGTCAGGGTCAGTGCCACTGAAAAGGCAAGGCTTGCACTAGTCTGTGGACGGTGCTCTGGATTTGAGTGGTTCCGAAGGTTAAACATAACTTCAGATTCAACTTTCCTTCCAACCAGAACTCAACCTCCTCTGTCTCCATCCCAGGATTCTTAGGCAGCCGCCATTCAGCGATTGTGGGAACAACACATATTTATGGAGTGACCATCCAGTTCCCGGCACTGGCACAGTAGCTCCGGTGGGGTCACAAGTAATTGCCTGGCAAGCAGGTGTGGTCTGTGGCCCAGGAGAGCCAGGCAGGCCTGAGCTGGGAGGAGCAGCACTTGCCGTGGCCACAGGGGGCGCTGCTGCTCAGGTTCTCCCCGCCCCCGGCCAGGTGCACAGACCGCAGCCCCAGGGATTCCATCTGGTTGTTCACGTGATGTTGTGCACCTAGATGTGTTTGGGAAATGCTACAATTTAAAAACGTGGGCAACTAAATAAAATTTTTCTGACACCAGATGAGCTAAAGAGGGTATGTTTCCTGCTGCACTGGTCTCTGGGCAGTTAAATCTCCACTCCAGCTGATGCATTCTTGGTTCACTTCTTTACTTCCAGAAGATACCTATTTCCATTTCGTCCACCTCCCCAGAACTACATGAGCCAAGTCCCCTTCGGCACACCTGAGGGCTCTGTCTTTATGTCCAGGCTCCTTGGTTCGCGGACACCAGCCCTGGAGCCCTCACCTATGGCCAGGTGATTTGCAGAGCAGGGAAGAGATAAGGCAGTGGGACAGCTCATCTTCCCTCTGGGCCATGAGCAGAGCCATGGCAAAAGTGTGGGTACATGCGGATCTCATCAGTGCACCCCAGATTGTGTCACCAGTGGGGAAGAATGCAAAGAAAACGGGCAAAATGTCAGTGCTTCTTTCCAAAGCTGAGTGTCTTTTTATAATATCTCACAGGGAAAAAAATAGGTCAGCATCGCCCCAAACGCAGGCCAATTTTCCTGCGGCCCAATCAAGAGCGTGGAGATATGCTGCTTGACGTGCCAGAAAGCTTGAGATCACCATGTCAGAAGTAATGAGGATGGGTGGGAATGGAAAGAGAGGCTTGAATCCCAGGGAGATATTTTAAGCCAAAAGGACCAAGGAACCCTGCTCCATCTGCTAGCAGGCCGAATCCTGAGGAAACGAAGAAGTCAGGGGTTAGGGTACTGTGTGCCTGCCTATCTAAAATGAGATTTTAGGAAATGAAAATTTTTCTTTACATTGTACAATATCCTTGATTTAGAAAAGTGCATCAGCTAACAAGCCTACGCGTTTGACAGGCCAGCTTGATCAAACTCAGTTCAGATCTGAAAACTACGTCATAGGAAGGGCCCATGAGCAGACGAAGGGATAAGCAAAATGTGGTCCATCCAAACAATGGAACATTATTCAGTCTTAAAAGGGAAGGAGAAGCTGCCAGATACTCAGTGTGGACGAACCTTGAGGTCGTTACGCTGAGTCAAGTAAGCCTGTCTCGGAGACACAAATATTGTGGGATTCTGCTTACACGCGGTACCTAGAAGCAGGCCGATTCACAGAGACAGGCAGCAGGTAGAGGTTGCCCGGGAGCCGGTGTGGTGGTTGCTGTTTGATTTCAACTTGCCGCAGGATCTCACTTTGGGGGGTTGGAAACGTGCAGATGGTGGTGGCGGTAGTCACCCTGTGAGTGTACTTGAGGTCACTGAATGGTACCCTCGGAAAAGCACGAAAATGGTAAATTTCGTGTTATACAGATTTTACCACAATTAAAAAAAAAAAAATCCTACAAGAGCAGGGACCCGAGGACTGCCTCTGTGCTTACAGGCCAAGACTGCTTGAAACTAGTAAGTAATTTTTATCACACGGGCCAGGATACCTGAGTGACTTACCACTTTATCTCTTGGGTCTAACAGAAACCCTAACAAATTTTTCATAATTTTGTCTGTCATTAACCCTGCCAGGCATCGGCATAGTCTGTCCTAATGAAAATAATGGGGTGCTTTAAACTTGAGGGGTTATTTAAGGAAACCGTCCCTGGGCGTGTAGTTCACATATATTCATGGTGTCTATATCAAGTAATGTCAGTGTGTATTTTTCTGAGTACTCCGGCGGTCCACATTCATCTCTCGAACTCTGCATCAGGATCTACATCTCGACTACATCAGGATGATTTAACATTTTTTCCCAGGCCTGTCTCTGCCCCTCTGTGGCCTCTGAGTCTAAGGAAAAAGACGTTGCTAGTCCTTTCCTAGCATGTAAGGCCTTGGGGATTCTTCTGAAGCTCCTTGATTCCTGAATTTTCTTGGCCCATGGAAGGATGGTTGGGAGCAGCCTGTGGCTTCCCGCCTGCAGCAGAAGGCTTCACACTCGCCAGCCCCAGCTTCAACACGTGGGCTGGGCATGGCCATGCCCAGAGCTGAGCCTCCCCGCTGGGGCGTGCGGTGTTGGTTGAGGTGTACGGAGAGGGCGTCTGGTCTGACCTGGCTGTAGACTTTGAGGAAGGAGGAGGAAGTGGCTTCCATTGGTACTGGGCAGGGGAATCTAATAAGAAGTCATGGGCTTGTTCCAACAGATTGGGAGTCTCCACACTATGGAACCCCCGAGCGGAGAAGGTGTTCCCTTCAGGGAAACAGGTCAGCCCTGGGGGTAGGTTGGAGGGCAGCAGCCGACAGGAGCCCGGCTGCTGCAAGGGCCGAGTTCCAGGGTGGGTGCCTGTGTAGGGGCAGGATGAAGATCCAGGAACAGACTGAGGGATAAAGTAGGGCTGGGAATGAAGAGTAAGACCACAGCTGTGATGACATAGTGACAGTGTGGTGGTGGTGACATAGTGACAGTGTGGTGGTCAGGCTGGAGGAGCGGGGCTGGGAGGTGTGCCGTAAGGACTGTGGATGGGGGCTGAGTGGGTGGATGGGGAGAGGGGCCGGTGGGTAAGGGGGTGGGTGGGCTGGTGGGTGGATGGGTTGGTGGATGGGTGGGCTGATGGGCGTGGACGCCTAGGGCGATGAAGTTACTAAAGCAGACAAAGATGAGACCGTGAAGGCCTTATGAGGAGCTGGTATGATGTGGAAAGCCACTTAAAGAGTTTAAGCCGGAGAGTGACACGCGGAGCCATGGGGATGACAGCTCCCTCTGATTTCATGTGGGTAACAGGGTGGTGCAGGCTGCGGGGCTACAAGTGAGAGCCGCGTTGGACCTTCGCGGCCACGGAAAGATAAGAGCGCCTTGACAACAGGATAAAGAAAAGTGAGCGAATTCCACAAATTTTAAAAAGACACCATTCTCAGGAAGCAGTGAGTTAGGTATTCAGGGTACGAGGGGGGGGCCCAGGATGACCCCGGGATGAGGCAGCTGGAGGACGGCAGCACCTTCCGTCAGGGGCGGGGGACAGGGAGGGTCAGATTTGGGAAGAGGGAGGGATTGTCCTGGCAGTCACAGTGGGGAGGGATTGTCCTGGCAGTCACAGTGCCTGTGGCGCCCGGTGGCACTGGTGTGTCTGCAAGCCGTTTCCTCCGCTGGCGCTGCGGGCAGGCCCCCCGGCACCCCCACCCCTCCCCTGCACCCCCGGAGCTCAGCACAGGGCTGCGCGTGGCTGGTGTTCGGGTGGTTGGACTGATTGGTGAATGTGGAACCGGGATTGAGCAGTCTCGAAAAGCCTTCCCCTCTTACTGTGTCCCTCCCGCGACACGTACACAGGGCTTGACGGGGGGCGAGGGGCTTGAGGAACTGGCAGGTCAACGTGGAGAAGATTCCAGAGCAAGCTGGCAGTGGGGAAATGGTCCGTGTCTGGGCTGTGTCTCAAGCCTGAGGCCAAGTGCCAGCCAGACTTCCTGCTCGTCGCCCGCGGGCACCGGTGTTTCTCTCTATCTTGTTGAGGAAGCCTCGCTGTGCTGACAAACGTCACAGACACTGAATGTCACCCTTGTTGCGAAGGAAGCTGATGTGGATGGACTCTGTGTCGCCTTCCCCCGACAGGAACAGGGTTTGGCAATAAACCAAAGACTCACTATTACAACATGTCCTCGGGGAATTAGGTCATGTGTCCCCAGGAGAGTCAGAGGCCACCGAGAGGGAGAGGCTTGGGCTGAGCGGGGCTTTCTTTCTCTCAAAGCTCCATGGCGGGGGGGGGGGGGGGGCGGAGAGGAGCCATTTTGTTTTCCTGTCAGTGGTGTGTTTTCGTCCCCGAGATTGGTCAACCCTGTCCGCACCTGCTTGCTGTGAGATAAATGAACACAGAAAATCTCTCTCTGTCTCACCCGTAGCCCTAGCTGGCCCTGCCGTGGTGGGTGCTCCCCTGGTCCCACCTAGTCGATCACCTCTGCGGGACATTTGCTGTTATGTAGTGTGACTCCGTGGAGTGTCCACTGGGGAACGTCCACATGTTTCTGAGAGAGGTCTCGTGGGGGGCAGGGTGAGTCATCCCCTTGCGGTGGGGGTGGCCTGAGATGGACCCAGGAGGAACGCAGCGGACCCAGGGAGGTGGTCAGAGGACCAACTTCAGTTGCTGTGGGTCAGTTCGAGAAATGTCTGTGGAGCTGAGGTCGGACAGAGGCTGGGCGAGGGGCACAAGAAGATGGCTTCCTCCTGCTGGCTTGGCCCTTTAGGGTCAGGGAGGTGGGTGGTTGTTCAACAACTGGCGTGTGAAGGGGACTCAAGCTGATAGTTCAGTGTGGTGATGGGAGAAACGGGGACCCTTCTCTTGGTCTTTGCCATAGTTCTACAAGTATGTTTGCTTCCTTTGCACTTCTAAGACACAGACAACTTCTGGGGTCACCGACTCAGCCTCAGAATGAAGGAGGTGTGTGTGCTCGTGGTGGGCTTCTGCTGTCGGACTTCAGTCAGGAAGATTCCAGAGCCCGGACCATTTGGAACAAACCCACAACAATAAACTTTGGTTCTTGCACTTTCCATATGTTGCCTCAAAGAAATTTCCACTTTCTTGATATACTGTTTCCAAGACGTCACGTTGTGGGTGCTCTCTGTTGGGAAAAGCATCCTTGGGACAAACTATAGTGGTATAAAGGAAATGATAATTTTCCCTCTAAACCATTCCAAATTTATGTTAAAGGATAAATACAAAAAATGCATTGAAGTCCTCAAGTGACTGGAAATAAATATGTGTATTCACTTAATTCAGTTTTTTTCTTAAGATTTTATTTATTTATTTGATGGACAGAGACCACAAGCAGGCAGAGAGGCAGGCAGAGAGAGAGGAAGAAGCAGGCTCCCTGCTGAGCAGAGAGCCCGATGCGGGGCTCAATCCCAGGACCCTGGGATCATGACCTGAGCCGAAGGCAGAGGCTTAACCCACTGAGCCACCCAGGCGCCCCACTTAATTTAGTTTTTAAATAAAATAATTTAATTGGAGACTGCACCAGGGCCAAAGCAAAAAGACAAAACATGCATTAAAACACACAGGACAAGGTCCGTTTGTGTGTATACCGCTCTGCCGACATGGGTTACTTCCTCAGTGTCTGATGCTGCTTAACCGCTGGGAAGAAAGAGATGACAAGTCAGACTCTGCCCTTATTTCAGGGACAATAAGTAAAGACATATGCACAGGGATGTTTATTGTGGCAGAAGAAAAAAAAAAATCAAGTGAGAAATGCGAAGGCCCATCCACGGGGAGAGTTAGGAAAACGTTGGGTTCCATTGACAAGTCAAGGAGCAGCGGCAGCTCGTGGAGGCCAACTTCAGACCCAGAAGGGGACAGGTCGGATTCCCGCGAGGCATCAAGAAGGAGACGAACAGGAGGCGCGAGCCCGTGGTGGTCCCCGCAGCCTACGTCTGGGAGCACTTAGCCGTCGATCCCGTGCACGGGGAAAGGTGTGCGACGAAGCGTCGTGAGTTGTCACGCAGATTATTCAGAACACGCAGCTACGTGCTGGAGAGCGCGGGGTGCGTCGATGCGCGGCGGGTTGGCACGTTTGCAGCGGCCCGCACGTGCGCACGGGGTGCTCCGGCGCTGAGCACCGAGTGTGCAAATCAAAGCGGCGCTGCCCCAGACCTGGGCTTGGCAGAAACATGGTTGACAGCGGCTCGCTCAAATTCAGTGTCCCTGGAGTTCAGGGGAATGGGCTGTGGGTGTGCAAGGGGCTGTGCTGGGGGCGAGCGCGCAAGGACGGCCCGATCCGGCCCCGCGCACGGCTCCGGGCTTCGTCCCGCGGAGGCGTGGGGCGCGCGCGCCTTTCGAGTGTGGCGGAGAGAGGTGGCATCAGGAGGCCGGCAGGGAGCGTGAGGACCTGCACCCCGTCTTCTTTAATAGATGTTCTTTCTAAGGGAGGTTTCACTTCCACAGCAAAATGGAGTGGAAAGTAAAGAGATTTCTCCTATAGGCCCTGCCCCTGCGCCCACGCAGCCCGTCAGTCGGCGCCCGGAATCAGAGCGGTGCACGGGTCAGCATCCGTGACCTTAACCCGGACTTGGACTCTCAAAGTCCGTGCTGTGCTTTAGGGTTGCTGCTCGATGGTGGGTTTCTATGGGTTTCTGGCAAAGGCCCAGGGCACGTAGCTCTCGTTTTTCTGAATCCTGAGATGACTCACCCCGCCCTCTCTGCTGACCTCCGGCAACTGCTCTTCTTTTTGACTCTTTTCATAGTACTGCCTTTTCCAGAAGCTCAGACGGCTGGATCCATACTACGTGTGGCCTCTTCAGACTGGCCCCTTCACTGAGCAGTGAGCATTTCAGGGTCCCCCGTGTCTGTTCTTGCCTTGGCACCTCACCTATTTTTAGTGCTGAGCAATATTTCCGTTGCCTGGATGTCCCGCAGTTTACTTATCTGTTCACCCATCAAGCAGCCTGTCAGTTTCTCCTAGGTTTTGGCAATTATGACTAAACATTCATAGGTAGGTTTTTGTGTCCATGTAAGTTTTCAGGTCCTTGTGCTCAATACCAAGGAGCATGATTGCTGGATTGTACAATGAAGGTTTTTTTTTTTTTTTGGTTTTGTTTTGTTTTGTTGTTTTCAAAGAACATTGAAGTGTCTTGCAAAGTGGTTGTAGCATTTTGCATTCCCAGCAATGCCGGGGAGTGTCTGTTGATCCGTATCCTTGTCAGCACTCGGTGTTGTCCGTGTTCTGGATTCGGGCTGTTGTAGCACGTGCACAGTGGTGTCTCCTGTTTGGGTTTCCGTTTCCTGGTGGCGTTTGTGTGGACCTTGCTCTCCTGGGCCCATCCGGCGTCCATCTGTACTCCCTCAGTGAGATAGCTGCCTGGCTCCTTCCCGATTTTTCAATCAGGTTGTTTATTCTCCTGTCATTGAGTTTTGGGGGTTCTTTGTGTATTACCGATAGCAGATATCTTTTATCAGATACACCTTTTGCAAATGTTTTTCTCCCAGTCTGTGACTTGTCTTCTCATTCTCTTGATGTTGCATTGGGCAGTAGAAATACTTTACTTTTAACAAAGTTCAGCTTATCCATTCTTTGTTTTGTGGATTGTGCCTTTGATGGTGTCTAAAAAAGGCATCACCACACCCAAGGGCATCTCCGTTTTTTCCTGTGTGATCTTTCAGGGGGTTTCTGGTTTTCAGTGTTAACATTTAGTTCTGTGATCAGTTTTGAGTTAATTACTAGGATGTGCATGAGATCTGAGTCTGCAATCAGTTTGGTTTTTTTTTTGTTGTTGTTGTTTTGTTTTGTTTTTCTGTTTGCAAATGGATGTCCGGTTGCTCAAGCACCATCTGTTGAAAAGAGTTTCTTTTCTTCATGGCACTGGCCTTGTTCTTTGTCAAAGATCGGTTGACTGTATTTACGTGGGTCTATTTTTGGACTCTGTTCTGTTCCTTTGCCCTGATTGTTAGCTTTTGTGCTCACCCCACACCATCTTGATGACCGTAGCTTCATAGGACGACTTGAAGCTGGGTGGTGGCAATCTCAACCTTGTTCTTCTCCAGCATCGCATTGGCTACTCTGGGTCTTTGCCTGTTTATGTAAATGTAGCATGAATTTGCCAATAGCCACAAAATAACTTGCTGGGATTTTTATTATGATTGTGTTGGATTTATAGACCAAGTTGGGAAGAATTGTTGTCTTAATGATATTGGGTCCTCTGATGGTATGTGCTGGCACCTGGGGATTTGGGTGCCTGGCCCTCCAGGGTCGGAGGGTGGCATCTGAAGTGGACATTGAAGGTGGACGGGGATGCCCATGGGAGTGCAGGCCTTCCCCTCTGCGGTCCCCAGTGTCTACACTATCACGCCCTTGGAGCAAACACCTCCTAAGCCATGCTGGGTTGAATTCCAGGGCGAGGAACAGTTCAAGAAAATGGACTATGAGGAAAGCCTCCACTATTTGCTAAGAGTCATGATTTCTTATCTGCTCATTTGAAAGATCCTTTATCAGCTTCTGCTGCCCTTGGGCCCTTGTGTAACTTCTTTGCCTTCCCTACTCGGGCCTCATGGGATTCTTTCTGCTCTGTTTCATCCAGGCCCAGCAGTCCTGTCTCCTTGGGGTCTGGTCTCAGCTCTGACTTTACTCGGTGGTCTCTGACCCTGAGCTTCTAGGGATACACACACACGCATGCACACCTTTTCACAACTTTAGCTTTTGTATCCCTGGACCTCTACCTTGTGAGTGTGTGACTTTGCTGTCCCCTATATCTTACTTGAGTGTGTGAGCATTGGGCTCCAGTAGCCCCCAGCTGTGAGACTTTTTCTTTCCCCTCCTGTCACCCCTGCTCCTCGCCGTGCATGTGCATTCAGATTGTGCCAACAGATTGACTTCTCCAGGCAGAGCTTTGGGTCGGGAGGGGGTCTCTGCTCAGCGTGCTCATGTCCGGTGTGTGTGTGGCCTTCTCCGGGGTGTATAAGTGCTTTTTTCAGCTCACACAAAGGAGAACGATGCGACATTCAGCAGAGCACCGCAGCTGTAGCGTAGCTCTCCCATGGCATTATCGGTGACAGCCTCCCCTTTTTGGAGCCGGACAGGCGGGAGGTTTGAGGAGGACAGTGCTGGGCTTGTGGAGGGGCTGTGTGCGCCGCCCCCGGCCTGGGGGCTTGGGAACACTTCCTTAAAGGCCTTTCTGTGTGGAGGGGGCTGTACTGAAGGGAGGGACCACCTGGTAAAGGCCAACGTGCAGGGGGGCGGCGGGGCAGCATGGCAGGGAGGGAGTGTGGGGCTCTGCCAGGAGGTCACAGAATGGCCTGGGACCTGACAATGACCAGAGGCTAGCGCACACCGTGTGGACACGTCCTAACCGAGGCAGGGTGCTCGTTGGTCTGCTCTGTGGTCCCCTTGCCTTCGAGCTCCCCAGGCGCGGGGGAGGGAGCTCAGCCCCTGGACTGGCATCCTTCCAGCAGGCCCTGTGACTCTCCCTCCTCACAACTGTGTGTCCCCTCCGGGCTTCACTGCCCTTGGTCGTCATGAATCTCTCTGTGTTTTCCTGTAGCTCTGAGCCCTGCTCCCCACATGGTGGTAAGCGACGCCAAGCAGGACCCAGACGGCCTCGCCCGCACTGTGCTCCACACCGCAGGTTGCTGCGGGATGAATGAATGCGTGGGAGTGAATGAATGAATGAGTAGAGAAAGAAGGCGTGGCGCGCACCTTGAGGGCTATCTAGTGCACAACCACTCGGGAGACGCTCATTCTTGGGGGTGGGAGATTCTCCATTTTTCCGCAGGAAATACTGGGTTGTTTTAATTTCATTGACCCAAGCATTTACTATCTTTGTATTTTCTATGTTCTGGGAACCTCAGGAAAACACAGTAAGCATTCAGCCCCTCCTCTTGGCTGGGCTGTAGGGGTTCTGGCCAGTCTGGCCATCCAGGCCCGTGGGGCCAGCCCCTCTCGGGGGAGGCAGCCCCTGCTACAGCTCCCGGCAGGTGCCCAGAGGCCGGCACCCCTGGACTGCGGCCCCCATGCCGGGCTCCCATGGCCTTTCCTGGAAAGGAAAGATCAGGGTCAGGGCAGCCCGCACTGCCCACAGCCATCCTGCTGTGCCGGGCACACAGGCACAGACTCACCCTCTGGGAGACAGAGACCACCTTCCTCTGGAGGGATGGACTGCAGGAGCATTCCCTGGGGCACAGGGTCTGCTGGGGACTGAGGAGCCTGTGGGCCTCCCGCCGCACTCTGCACAGGCCCTTCCCGTTTGCCCCGCCCGGCCGCGTGCCGCCCCCCCCCCCCCCCCCCCCGTCACCTGGCTGTCGGAACGGGAGCTGTGCGCGCATAACGGGCTGCGGGCCTGGGCTGCGGTCCTGACATCTTTCAGTATTAGTAGGACACGAGCCATATGCAAGGCACAGCTTCCCTGGGGAAGACCAAGCAGGCTCCATCTCTAGGACCCCCACCTTCTCCAATGCCCCACAAGGTACGGAGCTGCGCCCAGGCTCAGAACTCTGCATGTTTTGTAAGAGAAGGACAAACAAAGCCCTGACCACAGGAAGTCCTCCGACTGCTCACATCTCTATCCCCTGCAGATTAATGATGCTGCTTATCAAAGGACTGAATTTTTTCCTGCACTCTGACTCTGGGGTCAAGCCTACCGGAGAGTCTCTAGGGAACCCCTTCATAGGTCCAGGCAGAAAAAGTGCTCTTGGCCAGTGTTTCCTTTTTCTGGTTAGTTAGGATGGCTGGGGCTCTCATCTTCATGGCCAACACAGCTTTCCTCTAGAGAGTCCTGAAGCTCCCTCTCCTCCCCCCATCCGTCCCCTCCATAAATATGGGCCAGGCCACTGCCGGGCCTCTCTCTGGGATCACAGGCACTAATCACGAAGGCAAGACGAGGTGCACTTGTGAAAAAGCAGCAGTTCGTTTCGGTTGAAGGTCGGTGCAGGGTAGATGAGTCTACCTCATCTAGGCCTAGTCTCCATACTGCACACACACACACTGGCCAGCCAAAATGTCTGGAACATTCCGCCATCGTCCTTGCCTCTAATCAACTCCCAGTCTTCAGCTCCCTGCCAAGGCTGCTTCCTACAGAAAGCCCTCCCTGACTGCAAGTCCAGCTCAGGTTGCTTTCTCTCAAAGAACCATGTTTGTTCATGTGAACGTGCCATGAACCTCTGCCTCCCCCACTCCGCTAGAAACTGCCCAAGAGACAGAGGAGCTTCTGAGCTGGCCCATCAGGGCATCTTCAGAGCCCCACACAGAACCAGTGGTTGGAAACTGTTTTGTACGTTAGTACACTTCGTCCATGATGCCAAAGCAGGAGTCTTTGCACTGCTTATATGGCAAAACCAACTTGACAGATGCAGAGTGGGCTAGGGAAGGATTTCCGTCCCGGAACGGTGTAGAGTGGGTGCGGGTGAGTCTCCTCCTGCCTCGCACGGGAGCAGCAGGTGTGTGCCTGCACGTGTGCACGTGGGCAGGTGTGAAGTCCCGGGGACAGAGATGGTCTCCAGCTGTGTGCGGCCACCAGCCCTCGTGCCGAGCACAGCACACGCTCGCTTCCTGGGAGAGCCAGGAAGGAAGCAGGGTGTGCTCCGGGCTGAGGCAGCCGTCTCCAGCCCTGGGACCCATCTCCAGAGCTGCCTTGCCCTTCTGGGCCTCAGACAGAAGGACGACTTCTGCCTCTAAAAGAAGCCAGGCCTCCTGCTTGAATCTCTCTTACTTGACATCCCTTGGTGAAAGCGTTCTGTGTTCCTTCGTTAAAGCAAGGTCCTGGTCCCTAGGTCTTAAAATCTTCCTCCTGGTGTCATTGGTCTCTTTCTTGCCGAGACCCCTCCTTGTGAAATTAATTCTTTGAAGTTGAACCTGTGTAACGGAGCCTATTACCCGCTCTGGCTGCAGGCGATCCTTTTCTTTTATTACATTTAAACTTCTAGAAATATATTTTGGTAGATGATGCTTCCAGCTGTCTCTAAGAATTAATGAAGTTCTTAATTCCATTTTTTCAGCCTTTGGCTAACTGTGGACAATTCTCAATTTTCAGGGAAAGATTTACTTCCTTATTAATAAGTGTGAGTGCTTTGGCAATTCTTTCAGATTCTGGGGCGGGGGGGGGGGGGCGGGTTGCATTAGGCGGCAACTAATCCTTCTGGTGAAGGTGCAGGTTGCTAGCCCCGGGGAGTATCGCTGTGGGGAATGCAAACTCTGTGCGAGTCGTGATTTTTAGAAATGATCTCTGTGCCAGGAAATGCCGTGAAGAGTTTCATTTTCACTAAGCACTCACGGTCGGTTGTTCAGTCTTGGGGTCACCGGCTTGCGCGCCGTCTCCAGCGCGTCGGTGTGTTGCTGGAAGCTTGGAGGGTTCTCCGGCTCACGCTCTGAAACTGTGCTCTCGATGAACGACACGCCCAGCCTGTCCCATCTTCTCACACTGAAGTGCCGTGAACACATCTGGGCTCTCACGGCCTCTTTTCCCAATTTCTCAGAACCCTCTGAAGCTCCGAACTTCCACTTGTAAAATTCAGCCTCCGATGGATTTCCTTAATAAATATGTCACTACTACAGTGGGTGGGTTTCACTTCTTCAGAACTTTCTTTAATTGGAACTTCCACGTGATATTTTTATGCTCATCCAGTGGCAGGAAATGGTTGCCGGCCCCCTGAATGTTATCATTCCAAACGTCACAGGAGCGGCAAGGATCTTTAGAAGACAAAAGACGGGCTCCAATTAATAATTCCCATGGTAACTAATAGAGCTCCAGTTTTTTCCCCTTTTCTCTGGCTATTTTAAGTACTGAAATTGATTTACATCCCTGTGGAAATGTGAAAAAAGCGTGAATTGAGTACATCCAGTCTGCCAGGATTTGGGTTTTTTTCTGTTACACGCTGTGTTCTTCCCTCCAGTCCTCGTCGGGTGTTTGCAGAAGGCAAAGGCCAGGTCCCAATCGGAAGTGCTTGCCTCCCCTTCAAGCAGGAAGAACTCGTGATTCCCTTTTGTATACCTTTTGTAATTTATATTAGAACATAAATATAGAAATGATGTTATTTTGCATTCCTCTTACAGCTTACGTTAAAGCATAAATCTGAATGTAATGGTGCCCCGACATGAGAAATAGAACTGGCTTAATTTGAGCTACGTTTGGGGATCCCTCCTCAGGTGCAGTGAGGGGCTGAGCCAGAAACCCACTCTTCAGGCCCTGGCTGGCTTAGGGGGGAGGGGGGAGGTGGTCTCTTGCTTTTTCCTCCCATCCAGGACCCCAGACACCGAACTTGATGACAGTGGGCCGGCCATACACCCACACTGTTGTCCCACACCGGCCCCTTTGCCTGCTCTGCTCTCCTCCTGACCTTCATGCCGAGGACCCTGGGATTCCAGATGCTTCTCTGTGGTCATCCCTCCCCGGGGGGGTCTGCAGGCCTCCCTGGCTGGGCGCAGTGCCAACTTCCACACTCTCTGAGCAGGGGACTAGAGTAAGTGCTGGTGCTTCACTCCCCCTCCAGCAAGGCCGGGAAGTGGCGGGGCATTTCATCCTTGTTTGTCGCGGGCAGTGGACCCTCAGGAGCCCAGATACACCACGTCTTGGGCTGGTAGGGTTTGCGGCCTCTGACCGCTCTATGCTCCCCTCAGCAGGTGTGCGGAGTCCTGGGACACTCATGTCCTGGAAAGACTTGCTCGAAGGTTACTAATCACTTCTGTTTTGAAGTGGGTCAGGAAACTGAAGGGAACTTGGGACAGCGGGAGCTTGCATGGGCGTAATGACAGATGTCACAGGCAAGGACACCCACACGCAAACGTTCTAGAGAAGGCTGTGGTCATGGTAATGCTGAGAAGCCGGTATGTACCAAACACGTGACCTGCGGCAGAGACCACAACAGGTGCGTGATGGACATTGCCTTGCACATCCTGCGTCGTCTTGGGGGTACCGGGCACTTGCTTTGCCAGGAATCGAGAGGTTTACTGGCATGCGGGGTTTCCAGGGTGAAACCAGAACGTCCCAGGCAAAGCATGTCCAATTGGTCACCCCGCCCAGCCCCCCGGGGTCAAGGTGGACTTCTCTCCTTCTGTAAACAGAAAGCCTATGGCTCAGAAAGGGGAGGTAACCAGCCGAGGCTCCCCGTCTAGCCTCGGGAGGACCCACACAGGCCAGACCCCGAATCCTCACACTCTGACCACAGCGCCCAGATCGCGGCCACGGGAGGCAATCCTTCCACAGCGGAAGGCTCAGGGTCCTTCTTATGCCCAACACTTTAAAAAGATTAAACTGCAAATGGAAATGATAAAAATCAGAAAATTATTTTTAAACCAAGGTTATTCTGTTAGAAATCAGGTTTTTGGTGGTAAAGACACAAACATTCCAAGGCCAAAGTGGGGCCAGTGGTTCTGTTCCCTTCCATCCCTTAAACCTGTCGATGCTGAAGGTCACACGTTGCTCCTATTGTGTGAGGAACACACATTTCTCAGTTGACTGTATTTGTAAACTGACTTTTTAAAAATAAATTCGTTCATTTGTTTGTCTCTTTATACGGGATAAAAAATAATTCCAGTGACGATCCAAAATAGTAGAGCAAGTTAACACATACTTCCAGAAAGTACGTATATGTTCTAAATGCATGGAACATGGATTTTCCCAAAGTGGGGCAGCTGTGTCACCAGCGCCCGGATGAAGGCAGCCTGACCAGCCAGGCCCCCATGCCAGCTGGTGCTGGTGCTGGTGCTGGTCCTAGTGTCTCTCTCAGTCCTTCCCGGGGTGACTGCTCTCCCCACTTCTAACACCATACGTTTAATTTCTCTGCTTTTGAACTTTAAGTAAATGGACTCACAGTGTGTAAAGTCTGTTTTTTTTTAAGGTTTCTTGAATACCGACGATATCCAAGGAGCTATGATTTTTCAATTAATCTTTGTGCTTTGACTTTGAGTGCATCCCAGTCTGCTCTTATGTGAGCCTGGGTGTCCCTATATGGGTCACAGACTTGTCTTAGTAGCCAGTCTTCAAAGGCTATTCTCCCCTGACGATGACCAGCTCGAGTGCTGTGGGCGCTTGGGATGGTGTCGCCACTACGTAAATCAACCATGTAACTGAGTTCAACAGAGTGTTTGGCTTCTGTGCTGGGAAGTTTTCCGGCTGCTGAAGCCCTCTGCACTCTGGGCTCCAGCAAACAAGTCAGGACAATGAGGGGAAGCTGCGGTCAGGTTGGAGGGGAGCTAGCGTTCCAGAGTCATCTTACCTGGCAGTCCCCAGAGAGGTTGTGGTGGGAAGGCGCAGCTGTCTCAACAGACAGTCCCCTTCCAGCCCCGGGGTCTGCTCACATGCTTGCCCATCCACGAGTCCTGCCTCTAACGTCCTGGGATCCCTCAGCCAGTGCCCGAGGCTGCAAGCTTCCTTCCACCATTTCCAGCCATTGTTCTGTCTTGGTAATCTGTGCTTTTTATCCCCAAGAAGGGCTTGGGGAAATGTGGGGAGGGGAGGCTGCTATGTCAGGACGGTCCCTGTAAGGCAGGGGGTTTGGGTCTGATGCCAGCGTTACCACGTGCCCGCTGAGTGGCTAGGCTCTGACCTTCTTGCTCGTCAATGCCAGTGTTCTACTCTGTGCACTTGCCATAGTAAGGACTGGGCAGTTGCAAGCATTCAATTAAAACTGTTTCGTGCCAGCACCTTGCACAAGTAAGCATTCGGCCCCTGCCAGCGCCTTTCCCTGGAGATAAGATGTGATTGCAGTTGGGCTTTAAATTCGGCTCTAAGCTTCCTGGCTGACGAGGCAAAAATGAAAACACAGTGGCTTGTATTGTTCTAGTCTGATGAAAAGAATGTTCCCAGTTTTTCAGGAAATATAAACACTTTCCTGGTGCTAGATTCGAAGACAACTTTATTTTGAAAGCCTGAGTAATTCAGTTAATAGGGTTTGCCACCATTTTTTTCTAACAGAAGATGGAGAAATCAGCTTTTTATCTCCATAGCATGTATTAATCCTTCAATGAAAAAAAATACTGGTCTGAGGCTGCAAATAAAGTATGGAGAGCTCATGTGTTGCTGTTAGGATTCAGTGAGTTCTGTTTCTGCCTTTCTCTTACTGTCTCTTTCACTGGACTTCTTCTAGTAATAACGTGATGCTAAACGGTGACAGAGGGACTTCTCGCACTCGCCGCCTCTGGCACGTTTGCATGTCTCTGCCAGGACGGAAGAGAGACGTACTTTGCAGCGTTGTGTGCCCTCTTGGCATCAGTGTCTCTTAAAGACAGAAACAGACCGGGGGGCTTTTCTGCTCTAGAATTACATGTCTGGAGGATCAGAGTGCAAACTCGCTAGTCGAAAACTGAGGAATCTGCTGACATGTGTCGCGAGTGCTTTGTGAAGACGGGCTGCTTCGTTCGTGTGTGTGTGTGTGTGTGTGTGTGTGTGTGTATGTGTGTGTTCCGAGGGCCCATGGGATCCAGAGCCAGGAGCCTGGTGGGGCTGCCAGGGTTAGGGAGGCGCGGATACCTCTTCTCTTCACCTGCCCAGAGACTCCAGAATGTGGATTACTTTGCAACAAACAACTTCAGCCTGAATGTTCAAAACATTTCAGTTGAGTTATTGGCTTTTTTCACAGAGGAACTTAAAACACACACACACTCACTCAGAGACAGAGAAGAGCGTGAAACCAAGGTGTTTCCCCAGCCCTCCGTGGCCGGGAATCCACCACACACAGACTCTGGACTGGGAGAGGCTGAGCCCAGGGAGCCGTGGGAGGCAGGAGTCCACTTCACACCCGGGATCTTGGGCCCCTGTCCTCCAAGGGCCTTCAGGAACTGAGCTGCGACGTGGCACCAGGAACATCCTAGATCTCAGAGCCGGCCTTTACAATGGAAGGGCCATGAGGGGCCCTGTCAGCTAACCAGAGCTCTGCATAGATGAAGTCCGCATTTGCAGAATTCCTTGGAATCAGAGCAAGCCCTGCCCTTGGTCGCTAACCACCCAGGGCCAGATTTCATCCTTTAAGGGAGCTGATCTCTTGGGTCTCATTCTTGCGGTGGGCAGGAGCTGGGCAACTTCCCCTCAGACACCATTGATAAGTCACCCGTTTTACTTTGTTGTGTTCCCCAAAGCACCTAATTAAATGCATCAAAGTAGTAGATATTCCATAAATAGATCAAAATCTGCTGGTCACCCGATGAGCTATCACAGCCATGTGGAATGATACCTACCAGCCTTCCACCAACTCTTTATTTATTCTCAGCTCAGAAGTGTGGTTACGCTCACTATTCTTTCATTAATCCTCCAGTCGGCTGTTTTTGCCAGTGGATGCTGAAGTTCTCCTGATAGCTGCCTTCATGAACGAGATAACTTGATAGTCTCCCTTCCTTGTTGAAGATTTTAGATGGGTGACATTCCTATTCATGTCACAGGACTCATTTCTTGGAGAAAGGCTGTTTCATTTTAATTGTGAATATTTCAAAGACTTAGTCATTTTAAAAATAAACCATCCCTCCAGGTGACATTTATCTGGGGCTGGTGGTGGGATAGTTAGGCTTCTGTGGCATTAAAATTAATTGCTGTAGCAAAAGCAACCAGAATCATTATCCTGTCCTGTATCTGTGACAGAACCACGGAGAGCTGGCTGTCTAACACACAGCAGCAAGGATCTCTGTGTCCTTTGGTACGTGCCGAGGGCCGGCCACCACGACATGCAGAACTGGACTGTCATATGAGTACCAGTCCGACGTGAGTTGTTAGTTTCATTCCCCACGTATGTGTACCATGCTCATGTGGCCCTCGCCACATTGCTGGCATGTGTGCAGATGTTCACACCCCACCCAAGTGTGTGGCACGGAGGGCGCTGTTGGGAACAGACAGTCCAGCCACGATGAGGGATCAGGGAACAGTTGGAGTACGGGTCTGTCGATAACAGGCTTGGGTTGCAGATAAAGTCCGACATGAAATTCATAGATGTCATCTATGTTCTTGGAGCTTCTGTTTCCACCCCTGTAAGGTGGGGACGGTGATTCCCAGCTCTCTGCTCTGCAGCGTAGGTTTGGAGACGTGGTGCCTGCCTGGAGTATGACGCATGTCGTGGCCGTGGGTCAGGAGAGCCCGCACGCGGGAGCCCTGGCCTTGCTGTTGTCATGGTTATGGTGCGTTTCAGTCCTCTGGTAGAATGAGCACCGAGGTAAGGGGTTTCCCATTGAGTCCTGGGATGAGTGCAAGGTGGTTCTTGGGGGAGCTCTCGAGAGCCTGTCCTTTCCAGTTTAGTTTAAGCAGAGGGACGCTTGTTAGCAGTGTGGTGGCTCTGCCCTGTGTGGGACTTCCCGCTCTCCATGGGCCAGAGATGTGGCCAGAGATGTGGCTGACTCAAGAAGGCCGGGACCCCCGCGGAGACGGCCAGACCACAGGGGCTTCCATCCGTGCTCACTGAGGCTCCTGCCAAGTTCAGACATTGAGCTCTAACCAGTTTTCCCACATTCAACTCCCAGAGCTTTGACCTTGGCAGAAACCAAGTCCTGCTTTCAATGAGACAAACTTTTCTCTTTCTTTTCTTTTTTTAAACTTTCTTTGCATTTGTTCATGAACGCTAGATCTGAGTTTAGGGCTGGGTGGAAGATAATAGCTCTGTGTCCTCAGCCAGGACGCAACAGGAAATCTGTTGGCTTTTTAACGACATGGTGCTTCTTGACCAGGAGGGAAACTTTGCTACAAGTGTCCTTCCTTTGGTCACTGGGTCACGATGACTTCCTCCACGGTGGCTCCAGGGGCTGCTGCTCTTCGTGCAGCTTGTCTCCTGGGAAGTGGCTTCAGGACCAGGTGGCAAGATCCTGGGGCTTCCCTAACGTGGGGGCATTAGTGCCCAGGGGTGGACGGCATGCCTCCGGAGGGATTGTGTTGCAGACTCTGCCTCTTAACTGACTGCGTGACCTCCTACAACTTGCTTTGAGGTCCTTATGAGGATTAGTTGGGGGATTCCTGCATGTCAAGTGTCCCATGTTTTGCCTGAGAGATCATCAGTGCCATTCTGACCCTTGCGCCTGTGGCCTCACCTCTCTGTCCCAGGGGGCAGGCACTGGACTTGCTGTCCCAACACAACTGCCCTTCTCTGCACCTCACTCTCTCACTTCCATGGTCTACAGGCTCCGTCATACAGTGCTGTGTCCTTGAATCATCATCTGAAACTGACTGTGACCTCATGTATGGAGGCCACTGGTGTGGAGAAGATGTGGGTTCTGCCCAAGGTCACCCAGCTCGAAGGTCACCCACCCTTCCATTGTGGCAGGGTGCAGGGCTCTGGCCTAGGGAGCACACAGTCTGGGTCTTCCTCTCTCAGATGTAGGCTACAGGAGAGACCACTAGCCATGCACGTGGTAGGTGGGGGCGCGTGGGGTCCCTGCCGCGGGTGTAGACTCCCTAATCTGGCTCTACCCCCAGGCTCTCTCATCTCCACATTTACCCAGATGCCCTACACTACACAGATTGTTGAAGCAACTCAAACCCGTATATTTTAAGACGATGCTTGAGCTGTAGGGAAAGTATATATATACTTCTTCCTGAGAAGGATGGGTGCAGTGCCTTGCAGTGGAAGAGGAGGGCTGACCTTTCTAGGTAGACAAAGCAGAATGCTGATCCAACATTACACTTCTGTGGCAGTTTATTGTTCCAGAATGGGGAGGCCGCATATTTGTGTCATAATGCTGTTTTTGTTTTCAAGTGAATGCCGCAGTGTTCCTTCATGTGGAGGAGGGATTCATTACAAGTTCACAGAACTTTTTCAGTGTGACGGGGGGAAAAATAGGTGCCTGTCCTCAGCAGAGTATACCAGGCCTGGAGACAGCTTTGTTCATAGCTCAGTGATGGATGAATTCTCCGAAAGCTCACCTTTCCTTACGAACCTGATGTTAAATAGAGATACTTAGTTTCTCCCTTTAAGATGCTACAAGGTATCCTCTGCCACCCAGCATTGTTTGAAAGCTAGCCTCTTCTCTGGGCACAGGCACCTTCCATGGATTCTTAGTGATGACCTAGTTTTAATGGGTCAGACAGTTGGGTTGGGGGAAGTTATTAAATTAAAATATTTGAGTGTTTTCTTTCTTTCTTTCTTTCTTTTTTTTTTTTGGCAGAATAACTGGCAGGTCTTTCACTTACTTGGTTTAGTAGTTTTCAAAGTCTCTCTTAGGAAGAGCTAACAGACTTCTGGCCTGGACAACAGGTTCCTGGAAAAGATCTGTGCTATTTTCAGAGTGGTTTTCTCCCTTGTCTTATGATGCTGATGTATTTTTTTGAGTCTCTCAGAGAAATCCTCTGGTGTCGGTGAGAGGTGCCCATGCCAGTGACTTCCAGGGATCTCTGAGACTGGGACCCCATCTCGAGGAATGGCCCACATTTTACCTGGGCCCTCAAGTTGGGCCCAAGGTGTCCCTTGATTTCTTCCTCCCCCTCCATTCCATGCGGCTGGAGGGCTTGACCCCCTGGATCTTTCAATAGCCACCTACCCCCAGATCCCTCCCTCCTGCCACAGCCTTCAGGAACACCTCCCCATCCCCCATCTGGACCACAGAATGGCCTCCATAGTGCTCATGGGTCCATGGTGCATGCTGTGTCACTCCTGGGCCTTCTCCCCTCTGCAGTCACTACAGTGGCCTTCCTTGTGCGGAGCGTTGTAGGCTTGTAGCCTTCTGCTTTTCCCTCGCAGCTTCAACCCAGATCCAAATGCCTTTGCAGCATCCCAGGCCTAGCCCACCTCCCATTCCAAATCCATACCTGTGATTTACTGGGAATCCTGTGATTACGGAGCTCAGCGCCGGGTCGCTTGCGTGGATGACCGAATTCGTTAACCCAGCACAGTCAGGATTATTATTATTCTTGTTTCCCAGGGGAGAAGGCTAAGGCTCAAAAAGGTAAAGTGACTTGTTCCAAGTTCAAAGCCAGGACTCAAGTGATTTGCCATTTCTGTGAAGTCCTATGTACTCGCTGGCTGCCCTGCCTTTGTTTCCGTTGTTTGCTTAGGAATCTTACTCTTGAGAAAGATGCCCTGACTTTGGCCAAACGTGGGTTAGATGCCACTGTTTCCGCCGTTCAAAGCCCCCAGGATGACTGTAGGAGAGCCCCTCTGCATTTCAACAATCTGATCGCAAGCCTATCTTTTGGAATTCCTTTAGGTTGAAGATCTCAAGTTCTCATCCGTGTATTATTTTTTGTTTTTTTGATCTCTCGATCCGCATTCGGCACAACGTGAATCCATAGTAGCTACTCAGGAACTGGCCACCACTGGCCTCATCTATTTCTTCACTCACTCGACTAGTATTTTCTGAGTTGTTAATAGGTGCATGACAGGACGATTTATGTAAGAAGTTCCAGTTAGCGACGACAGGATTTCTCATCAGAAAGCACCAGATTTACGTGTGGAGCATAAGGACTAACACGGAGGACACTGGGGGATGGAGCAGAGAAGGGAGTTGGGGGAAATCGGGTGTTGGGGGGGGGGGAGACGAACCATGAGAGACTGTGGACTCTGAGAAACAAACAGGGTTTTGGAGGGGAGGGAAGTTGGGGGTTGGGTGAGCCCGGTGGTGGGCATTCAGGAGGGCACATATTGCATGGAGCACTGGGTGTGGTGCATAAACAATGAATCTTAGAACACTGAAAAAATAAAATAAAATTTAACTTAAAAAAAAGAAAAGAGAAAAAAAGAAAGCACCAAACTAGTTACAGATTATATATATCTTTGGGGTGAGCATCTGACCTTGCTTTGTCATCGGTAAAATATGGTGGATTGTGCCTGGCCACAGCACAGGGCAGTGAAAGCGGCCCACTTCGTCTTAATCCACTGTCCTCCTGTATTATATTGGTGTGAAGCTGTGGTTGGGGAAGCTTCACAGACAGCTGGAGGGAGCAGCAGAGAACAGCTTTGTGCTTCAGGACCACCAAAAGGGACAAACTCAGGGTAGTCGGGAGGACTCGGACCAGGGATCCATGATGGGGCTGGACATGAGAGGCTCCTGAAGGTTTTGGGTGAGAAAGAAAGCTTTCTGGGTCAGGGAGCAGTGTCAGGAAGACAACCAATAGGAAGACCATGGTGTGTCGGAGGACGGTCGAAACTGTTCCTTGTGGGGGAAGCGCCTCTAGAAATGTCCTACCCTGGTCACCATTGAGAGGAGGCACGCTGTGGCTTTTGGCGGCGCTGCTGAAAGCAGAGCTTGATCTTAGAAGTGGGGAGGGGACTCCTGAGACGGAGGGTGTCCGTGAACCCTGCGTGACTGGCTTGCTGCCTCTTCACCACCCCAGGGTCAGCCCTGGGAACTTCGGAGCTCTGTGAAGCCTCCAGAGGGTTGTTTACCAACACATTCCTCTCCTCTTATTCATGCCTATCTGATCAGAAGAAGTGCCGTTTCCTTCGCTGGTCAACAATAGTTATTCTCACAGGATAATGACACAGCATTTGTTAGTCCTGGGGAAGCAGCACATTTTACTCAGTCCTATGTCATTTGTGTAGGGTTGGTAGTAGCTGGCCTTTTAATTAACAGCAACAATAGATAATTTTTAAATTAAGGAACACGTTATAAGTTGTCTTTCATTCTGGGCCCAGGGAATAATGATCCTCTAAATCATTATTTAATGGCAAGACTCATCCATTACGCGGTCTTGGGGCACGGAGCTTGGCCCTGGGCTTCCGCAGTGTGCCGCTGTCCACGGCCGAGTGTCAGGACCATGAACCAGACCTTCCCACACAGGTTCGTGGGCTGGTCACAGGCCCAGGGCCACTTGGTGAAAGGTAGCAGCCTTCCAAATTGACACACAAACATCAGTTGACTATTCGGGTATTAGAGATGGATCATTTTCTTTGAAGTTCACTTAACCTTAGACCAAGAAAACCATCTTTTGAATCAGATTCAGTGTTTGGCTACCTTTGGCATCCCATACCCAGCGAGCCCATCCTGAGTACGTTTCATAGTCTGAGTGCAGTGGGAGGAGGGAGACAGGCGTTGCTCTCAAGGAATGCTCCCTTGTTGACCCCTGAGGTAGGAGAAACAGTGTCAGGTAAAATGTGATCAAGGCTCTGACAAAGGAGAGGGAAGAAGCACAAGGCGTGCAGATGAGTTCTTGCTCCGTCTCTGAGCTGGTTCTCAGTGTCATCTTCCTCCCTGCCTCACTCGACTGGTGGAGACATTTCAGTGTGTTCAGCAGTGGCCCCTAGGACACCTTCATACTCTCCTGGCAGCGTGTTTCACCTGGCCCTTGGCGTTCACCTTAGGGGAGCTCGACTTAGGGCATCCTCTGGACGACGAGACTGGTCTTCAAGCAAACGGATGTGGATGCCTCCCCTGAGCCAGTTACTCTTCTAAACACGTGAGTCTCTCCACTGTTGTCAGGAAAGGCATGGCCTTGCATGTGTATTAGTAAGTCGTATTTCTAAGTGCGTGAGTCCGCAAAAACAGGCTGAGAAACAACCGGGACAGCTGGTCCCCATTTGCCCATTAAGGGTGAATTGCTTTTCACTCCTTTCGTTCCACTACTTGCCAGCAAGCAAGCAGTAGTGGATAAACAGGAACGTGATTGAATTAATCCGCCAGTTTCATTTTTCTGCAAACTGGAGAAAGAGACTGATGCTTGATGTTTCTGGGCAGCAAGTCTTGACCCATCACGAGGTTCCTGGTCTCCCTGGGTGCAGAGGCCAGGACTCTGGGGTCCAAAAGGGTGGGAAGGGGATTGGTCAGGTTTGTCTGGAACGTGGCTGAGCACGACTTGGCTTACTACAGTCGGATGGGATGGCGTGGGGGGACAGGAGCCACCATCCAGGAAGCAGGGGGTCTCTGGGGCCAAGGTTCAGGGTGGGACCCTGTTTCGTGAGAAGAGCGTGGCGAAGTCGAGTCAGGCTTGGTCACGGGTGTGTGACTACAATCAGAGGCGAGGGAGGGCCGGGCTCGCAGATGACCCGTTATGAAGTGGCAGACCTCCAAGTAGGGGGCACGACTGAAGAACCAGCACCTGCCGGCAAGCTGAGGGTTTCTGGGTTTTCCGGACCTACGAGAAATTTTCGTTTGTACATGACTGCAGAATAGAGAGAACCATCATTTATACAGAAAGGATTCTGTGGGTTTGATAGCTCAGTACATTTCCAACAATAGCTGCTTTATACAAGTTTTTGAGGGAAGACGTGAAATCCTCACCTCCCACATCTGGGCAGTCGGGAGCTCTGGGCGGTGTCCCAGGAGGGAAGCTGATTCCTGACATCGGGACTGGATTCTACACGCCGGTGGGATCGAGCATCCAGAGGGAATGGAGGGCGCAGAGGCTGTGTCTCGGGGGGCCCAGGCCCGCTTTTGTTCTTCAGATTCCTCTCGCTGGCCGAGGAAGGGGAGGGCATGTGGGAACAGGTGCCTCTGGGGAGTGGTAGCTCCCCACTTCTGCTCCAGGGCTCAGAATGCAGCCCTCCCGCTGAGCCCCCGGGCTCTGAGCTCAGCTCTGCACAGTTAGAGAGAAAGAGGCTCATGGACAGACACATGCATGCTCAAGGACAGCCAACCTACCGCCCAGGTCTAGCCGGCGAGGTGGACGGAGCGTTCAAGGGTGAGCCTCTTCCTCCTGCTTTCAGAGCCAGGTTTCGCTAAGTGTGCTGTGGGCGTTGGGCCCTGCTCAGAGCCCCGGCAGGGCCACACAGCTGTGGGTTGACCTGGGACACTCGCAAACCCCAGATCAAATCCACAATCCAGACAGAGGGCCCTTTTGCCTGTAAGTACTTAGTGGAAGCAGTTGCACTCTCTGGGAGCAAAGAAGCCGGTGCCCCTGCTCTGGAGTCCCAGTGCAATGCCCGGTGGAGGGACGCCCAGTGGCGAAGTTACTTAACCTCTCTGGGCATCAGTCTTCCTATCTGCAAAGCAGGTCGAAACCAGACTCTTTGGGAGTATTGAGAGGATTCAGCAGTCCCCGTGTGCACGGAATGGGATATCTGGCAGGGAATTCCTGTCCTCACGGCATTGATTCTCCAAGGATGTTTTCGTACTGCCCTTGCCCTTGAGCACAAGAACCCCCCCCCCCCAAAGTAGCTACTCATGAGGCAAAAACATGACTGGCTGACAGTCACTATCTGAGAACTGTTTATGCTGAGCGCCAAGAGGCGTGCAGGTGAGGAGGCGTGCAGGTGAGGAGCAGGCAGGTGAGGAGGGGGCAGGTGAGGAGGGGGCAGGTGAGGACGGGGCAGAAGGACAAGGTCTCCCCTTACCTTTCACAGCCAGGTCTACACTGGCTCTGGGCAGTGGGAGGGGCATGGGTCTGTTCTAAAGCTGAGCATCTGGGCCTCGGGAGGCCCGCACAGGAGAGGCCACCCTCCGGTCTGGGGTTGGGAGAGTACCCTGTGCCTCCGAAGGGAACACAGAGAATCAGAGTCGTCTGTTCCCAGATTCCATGTCGATGATCATGGCAGAGATGGACGTGGATGTATGGAAGCCAGCAGCCGTTTGAACGTGCAAAGTAGTAATAGAGTTCTTGGCTTGCTAAGGGAGAATTTCCTAATCCAAAGCGGCTGCCCCCGACTGTGGGGTAGTTAGGGAGGTGCCATCATATGCCATTGTGTTCGGAGGCTGGGGTCAGTGCTTCAGAAATACTCTCAAGAAGCAGGAAGGGGTGTGCGTGGGTCTTGCTGAGCAGCTGTCCATGGATAATGCTTTAAAATTTCGCCAGATATTTAGAAGCCCAGCTTGATGGTCGTAGGTTGACAAAATGGGTCAAGAAGGCGGATCTGTCCTCCAGCCTTAGCAACGTGTGGTCTTCCAGGACCCCCGCCCCTGCCTTTTCCAGGTGGCTTGCTGTGGGGTGGCCCGAAGATGGTTCTCCCAGACTCGTCCTTTGGGGAGGTTTCCTGCCCCCAGTGAGATCAGCAGCCCCTTTCAGCCTCTCCTACGTTAGGAAATGCAGAAATTAACAGCTTTGCGGATGCCTAGAAGGTAAACAAGGAAACTGTGAGACTTGGCAGCGTGTGATACCCATGAGAATCTGAAGCCGAGAGAATTCAGAAGCATTGTGCAGGGTCCCCCGCCCACCGAGTGAGTTACCGCGTGGAGGCAGAGTGAACTTGCTCCTTGACTGATGCCAGGGCGGCCGGCGCTCCGTGGCTGGGGCCTCTTGCTTTCCCACCGCGGGCGGCGTGCATGATGCTGTCTTGTATTCTCTCCTTTTTGTGGTTTTCTGCCCTTTGGGCAGCCCATCTAAATTAATTGCACCCCTCAACGCACTCCAGAGTCCCTGTGCCTGAGGGGGAACGGCTCTGACAGTAGATGGGGCCCACCTCAGTGTCCCCAGAAACACCGGGATCAGAGGGAAGGCAGCCCAGACGGAGGAGCTCCTCTCTGGGGCCTGCCCATCCAGCCAGATAAGACCGCAGCAAGCCCCGATTCCTGGAGTCTGACTGTATGATTTTGATTTTCCTCTGTGCGCCCTCGCTTTATAAAATTTTAACCTATCAACAAAGTTCGCGTTTTAGATACACTATACATGTGGAAATATACATGGGGTCGTTTTTAAATTAAACGAAAAATGTGCATCTCTCAGTTTCTTAAATGTTGCTGCCTGTTTAAAAGAATGGCTTGCAGATTCCCCCTTGGCAGTGCACCTTCTGCCCATCTGAATGTTTGGCGCACTCCTGGCCAAGGGTGTGTGTAGAAAACAGTTTACTTTTGTCTGAGTTTGGAAAGATTGCCTGGTTCGGTCCGTCTCAGAGCTTGACACGTCAGAATAATTTTAATTTCTCCCCTACAAGAAGCAGTTCTGATCAATTGATTCTAAATGCTGCAGTTTTATTTTCTTCTTTGGGAGGTCTGGATGCACAGTACCGTGGTGTGGTCTTTCCATATCTTGTGAGGCATCAGGACCAAGCCCTGCCGCCCGGAGCCACTTCCTGCTGGAGTGCCCGCCCTCCTGACCTCGCCTGCCCGGCTCCCTGCCTCCTCAGTGGAGTTCCCCTGTTCCATGTCCTCACACCACCTCATTCCCAGGGTCTAGCTTGGCAGGCGTCCTCCCCCCACGCCACCTCTGCCCCTTGGAAACAGCAGCTGCATCTGGATGCCCCAGGGACAGAGCTCCATGCTTCTGTGGTCAGGCTGGCTGGGGCTTCCGGGAGCCAGGCCACTCCCACAGACCCCCTTCTCCCTCCAGCCCTCCCAGGAGGTGTGTGGTCAGCCTGAGCCTTTCCAGGTCTTGCTGGCACACGGACCACAGAGGAGCTTTCTCTGGGGTGAGAAGAGATTTTAGGGACTTGCTTTGTCAGTGTCGTCCTCAACGCACGCCTTTCATGGGTCCTCCTGGGGCAGCCACTGGTAGACACTGGGAATGTAAAGAAAAGGCTGACTTCCCCTGCCTTGAAGGAATTACAGCTTCACTTCGGGGATGGAGACCCAGGAAGAAAAACAAGCAAACAAAAGTAAGCCACAAGGCCAACCGGATTTGCCTGTGCAGCCCAGCCCACAGTGGTCTCCGCAGCCTTGGGTTAGCATCCCTGCTGCCCTGCTTCCTTGTTCTGTGTGCCACTGGCCAAAGTCAAGGGGCTGCCCAGGCCTCGGTGTTCACTTCTTTAAAATGGGACACATCTTGCCTATTTCACAGGACTGGCTGTAGTCTGCGGGAGAGACATCGTAAGCGGCGCTGGATAGGATCCCGAACCCAATAGCTTCTCTCCCCTTCCCTCTTTTGGAAGATGATGCCGTTCCTGGCAAGACCAGGAAGCTTTCCGGTTGTGGAATGCCGCTGTGCTGGGGGACGGCCCCTCCGGACACGAGCAGATCTGTCCACGGGAACGGACCTCCCCCACCCCCAATTTTAAATGTGCTTATTTCATCTTTTCAGACGTGCTCAGTATTGAAGCAGCAGTCTGCCTCGGGGCCTGAGGCTACAGGAAGGGCTCCTGAGATGAAGGCTGACTTCTGAGTGTATTCTGGTTGCTCGGTTTTTGTTCTAATTCTGTATGAGAAACTGATAGTTGTGGTTTCATGCTAACACGTGGGCGCCCTGACCCATACAGTCCGTGATCTCTCTGCACGGCCACGGCTCCTGGCGTTCTTGCTTAGTTTAAAAAAAGAAAACAACAGCAGTTCAAAGTTGAATTCACAATTACTGCTTGCGTTTGGTTACCGAGTGAATTCTGCGCATTCGTTTGTTGACCCCACCGCTGACGGAGTGCCCACCTGCTTCTGCGGCCCACTGGTTTTTCCCTGTTTGGTTTTTAGTTCGGTTTGACTCAGCCCTGCAGTTTTGCTTCTGCCTGTGATAGCCTTCTGCACCTCACTGGTCTCCATTGTGCACTAAAATGACTCAACTTTACTTTGGAAGATAGTTTTGAGCATTTCTCCCAATCCTGAGGTAATTATTATGGGTATCTTCTGCTGCTGTCGTCTCCCCGTGTGCAGCCCCAGCAAACACACTTCTAAGGAACTCTTCCCCGCACTTTCCCAGGTTCTTTGAGGGAATTAGAAGGAATGGGCTCGTGTGTAAATTATCCATATGAGAAGCAGTTCCCCTTACTGCCGATGACCTCACCTCTTACCGCCGACGACCTCACCTCTTACCCTGCCGTCAGTGCCTCCCCCACCTTCTTCGCTACTCGAGGCTCTGCCGTACTCTGGGAACTCTGTGACTTCATTCGTTACCCAATCGACTGATCCCTAGTTGATTTTTGTGCATTCTCTGGAATTTTCTGAGAACGAAGAAGTCTTTCTTTCGAATCTCTGGGTCTTTGCTTTCTCTTTCTTGCCTTATTACATTGACCAGGCGTCCAGTACGACGTTAAATGTGAGGGGTGAGAGTGGGCATCCTTGCTCGTTCCCAGAGTTAGCAGGGATGCTGCCACCAGAGATGACAGTAGCTGTAGATTTGCCCAAGTAGATTTAAAATTCCCTGGTATTACAAGAACCATTTCTTCTGCTCTTTTGGCCCCTGACCGACTTCACGGGTCAGCTTTTTAATGAGTGCCACAACCTGCTGTAACTATGTGCTACGGAGGATTGTCTTTGGTTTTCAAATATCCAGCCTGGCCGTCACTAAGATGAGAAGTATTCTATTTCGGTGGAAAACACAGTGGAGTGCGTTAGCTATTTAAGGGTAGGGTGCCCGAAACGTGTAGCAGTACAGGTGCACAGTGACAACGGAGCATGGTCTCCAGCGTGACGCTGCCCTACTGGCCACTTGTACATGAACCAGAGGTTCGTGTCTACCCGCCGAGGCATGGATAGACAGGACATGGTGCGTGGCGTGTGGAAAATGGACTAGTATTCATCCACAGAAGGGAATGAAGAACCAGTCTGTGTGATAATGTGGCTAAACCTCAAAAATCCCAAGTAAAAGCAAGCAGGTTACAAATGGCCACGTATTATAGATCTCACATGAGTGAAATGTCCAGAATAAGCTGATCCGTGGACAGCAAGTAGACTCGTGGCTGCCGGAGGATGGGGTGGGGAGCGGATGGGCTGGGTTGCTAATGAAATCATGGGCATGGCCTTTCTGTTACGATGATGAACATGCTCTAAATTTAGGTGACGGCGATGGTTGTAGAGTCTGTGGTTATGCTACAAAGCCCTGAATCGCACACAGGTGGACGTCAGGGTGTGCAAATTTTATCATAATGAGATGTTAAACACAAAACGGACATAAAAGCTGAAGTGTTGGGGAATGAGCGGGCTGGAAAATGATGCAGCTGGAAACCGGGGGGAGGGGCCAACCTGCGAGGGTTTTAAGAGGTGGTGTCTAGGAAGAGGGACCCAGGGTGCTGGCTTGGGGGAGGGGCATCTAGGCCTGGGGCTAGACACCACGCTGCCCCATCACTGACACCAGAATTCACAGGGGAGTTTGGGGACAGGACGCTTTTGAAAGCTGATGTCCACAGCAAAAAAGTTATCCCATACAAAGACCTCAAGAAGATCCCAACATGGAGCGAAACTGAGAACATTCAACTAGTGCTATAGCGAACGGGGCTGGAGTGAGCGGCCGGCTGGCTCCCGGTACCCAGAAAACTAACCCTTCCTTTTTTCCTCCCCTCCCCCGCCTTTTCTTTTGCAGACGATAGCCTTCGCTTTCCCTTGGTGAGTACAGAACCTTTTCAAATTTATTTTTTAACTGATGTGTTGTTAACTAACAACAACAACAAATAAGTGTGTGGGATTTAATTGTTAGAGAAACATTATTTCTAGAGAGAGAAGACCCGTATGGTCCATGTATTGTGGTAGGATTGTATGCCTGAACTTGCTTGAACCGGACTGTACCACGCCAGATTTGCTGCATCGTTTTGTGCGTGCGTGCCGCGTGTTTAAAATCCGGCTCAGTGGTTCAGGCTCCCGAACGGGGCCGGTGCGAGTGCAGTTCCCGCGCGCTCCCCCTGCACGGACGTGTCCGTCCCTCGAAAGGGTCTTGCTTTCCTCGCTGCACCCATGGGACGCCTGCCGGGAAACACAGAGGCGCATAATCGCGTCGATGGTAATTGCCTCTTAAATTGATCTGCTGTGGGAAAAACCTGCTGAAAAGGAGCTTTTCTGGATTGCACTTTGGGTTAAAACAGAAACAAAAACAACCGTGTCATCGTCACATACTTTTATGCCTTTTGAGATTGGGCACGATTCCACGGTCTTGACGTCCCAGCTCTCAGGAAAACAAACACCACCGCCTCTTTGTGTCTTACTCCATCAGCTCCCTGGTATGAAGTTCCCCAAAGAGGTCGCGGGAGGAAAATCGCAGAGCTTTGGAAGGGGTTCCAGCATGTGGGCGAGCGGCGCCTGGGTGCGTGGTGTGTGTGCCCCCCGTGAGTGCAGCAGCTCGTACGCAGCCAGGAAGTTGGGTTTCCTACATGCATCCCCTTGTTTGGCATGCTTTGACTCTCTCCTGAATTATTTTAAGGTCAGCGGGTTGCTGTCTGGCTTTGGCTGGCCCCCTCAGTTGCTGTCGTGACGCTGTTCCCTGTGGGCATGAATGCTTGTAGTCTCCCTGGTGTGAGCAGATGCATTTGGGGTGTATGGACTGTTGCGCCCTATCTCCAAGGAATGCACACACAGTCAGCGATTTATCAACAGAGAGAGAACGGGAAAGGCTCCGTGGGTCACCTACGGAGCTGATTGGGCTGTCCCCATGCTCTATCACGTCATTGTTGGATGTGGGCGATCTTGGATGGCGTGATCTCCTTGGGCGTATGTCCACAATGGGCTCCAAGAGGAGGAATGTTACTGGGATAATATTACTGGATGAGACTTAAGCACAAGAAGTCTGCGATCCCTTATTGCCTCGGAATCCCAAGCGAGAGGTGTTGCCCCATCCTTACTGGTTTGGAGAGATAACACGCACGCTGCTTTTCAAGAGCGGTGGTTCCCTTTCCTGCTGGGATGAAACACTGGAAGGTCTTGCCCCACAGTCGCCTCTTCTTCCCAGATAGAAGATCTCGATTATGACCTGTTAAAAGCATCTGCCTCTTGCCTTCCTTGGCTCTCCGCTCAGCACTGGCCCCCACACCCAGTCTTGCCCTTAGCCTTTTGGAAGGTTTCCTGTCCTCTTGGTATGTGGGCCCGTAGCCTGGCCTGTCGCTCAACCGAAGGCCATCCTTCGCCTCCGTTTCAATAGGACGGTAAAGATTGCTTTGGGAAGCTGTGAGTTCTTAGGTAGAAAGTGCTTCTATTTCAGGAATTTTCTCTTCCATGTGAGCAAAGGCTGTCCCAAGCATGACCCCCCTTGTGGTGGCTACCTTATTTGATGCTTTTGTTTGGAACCTGCTCCTGGGAGGAAGGGGTGGACCACCACGGTGATCTCAGGGCCCGTGGCAATTTCATTGCTAAACATTTGAGCTTTGTTCCAAGAGCTTCAAGATTTCAACTAATAGGAATTTATTTCTAATTTGTGGGGTTAGAAACCAGCTTTTGAGTCCATTGGAATGAAATAAATAGCTCCCTTTGGGCAGGGCAGGGGAGAACCTGAACCTGGCCACTGTCCCAAGCTGCCGTCCGCAGGTGGTGGGCTTGCCGTGGGGCAGGAGCCCAGGAGATGCCTGCTGGCTGAACACGGGGACATGGGGAAGCCCCGCTGCCCTCAGCCTGCAGTCCCTTCTTAGGTTCACTGTGATGTGTCAGTGAGCTCGTGCCGAGTCAGAGGTTAATAAGATCATTGTAACTAACACTGTCACATAATTAAGGCAGTTGTTTTCGTTTAAAGAAGTCGTTCAACTGTATAGCAATGTATGTGCCGTTACTGTAATGGGGATCCAAAGGTGTTCTCTTCTCTAGCAACAATCTCTGATTCTTCATTTTAAAAAAAGGCACGCCGGGGGCACCTGGGTGGTAGTTGGGTGTCTGACTCTTGGCTCAGGTCATGATCTCATGAGACATGAGACTGAGCCCTATGTTGGGCTTCTCGCTCAGCATGGAGTCCGCTGGGGAATCTCTTTTCCTGTCGCCCCCGCCCCTCCCCCCACTCATGCGCATGTGTGCTCTCTCTCAGATAAATAAATAAGTAAAACAGTAAGAAAAAAGCCATTCTATGTTAATATCTGAACTTAAAGAGAGAGTCAACTTTTTGCTCTTTCACTGGATTAAGTGGGACCTTTTTGGCATGACCAACCACCATTCTCATGGTTTTCTGTTGTTTCTCGTTTCTCCTTTTTTGTAATATGTAAATATGGACTTGGGAGGGGACACCATGATTTCTATCAACCATCAAACATGACCAAAGTTCCCTCAACTAGTGGACGCTTGCAACTCTGCGGGTCTCAGTTGCGTAGTATTTAAATAAAGCGATGGGATGTCAGAATTAAGAATTCATGCAAGACACGCAATTAAGGTTTAAATATCTTTTCCAGGCTCTTTGAGGTCTTATATTGTTATACCAAAGGGTATCCACCAGTAAGTAAAATTAAATGATCCTGTAACTTGACTATTTCACTTTGGCTCATGGAAATACCAAAGGAATAAAAGGCAACGAAATTAAAGTGCTGATGTTAACAGTGAATTTAATTTTAAAATTAGCTTAGAACATTCCGTCACTAGCTGTCTCCTCCTTAATGATCCGTCTTTCCTCCTTTGTCAGTTTCAACATGTGTGATTTTTCTCTTCGAAGTCATTTCTCTTCTTGGCTGTTGATTCCAGTGGCCACCATGGCACGAAAAGAGAAGAATCTAAAGGTTTTTTCAATGTTTGGCAAGGCAAAGAGCAAACTGCTCGGAATGTGCTTTCTGGCCACCTTAGCTAGGGCTGAATTTCTGCAGGTGAAATAGAGCATTCTTGTGCTGGTTTCCAAGTCTGCAGAAAGAAAACGAGAAGCTTCACGAATGATGTGCAAAGCACGGAAGACTTGAAAACACTCTCAAATATTTGATCCTTCTTTCTTGCTTTTGCCCTGTTCTTGGGTTTTAATTAGCATCGGTGGATCCTCTGGGTTTCCCATTCGAGCAAAATGTGTTTCTCCCGACAGCGAAGGAGTTCTTCTCCTGTAACTGACTTTGGAAGGCGATCGTAAGTTGGAAGAACGCCTCTGGACCTGGGTGACAAACGGATTAATCCCTCCTTTATTTCCACTTCCATTTTCCCCCCAGGAAAGTTTCCACATTCTTCCAAGAAGGACCTCCTCCAAGAGTCTACTAGGTAACCGTTTGTCATATAGCAAAGCCATGGATATTAAGCGGTCACAGTTTCCACTTAGAGGAAATAGGAACACAGCTTTTCTATATAAGCTCCCGGCTCGCCCCGGACCTGCAGACCCAGCTCGGAGCTGGAATTCTTCGAGAAATCCTTTTCCAGCTACAGGAAAACATGGGTTCTCTCAGGCCACGATGGCTTCCCGGGGTCGTCCCAGCAGGAGAAGAGGTAAGGGAAGCTCGAAGGGGAAACTTCTCACTTTGTATTTAGGTCGTGGTTGTTTGCGATATAATTTCTAAGGCATTTAAAAATTCAGTTCAAGGAAGCAGTCATTAAATGAGCATTTGGCAAGCGCCTCAGTGAACTCTGTCCAGCCCTGTGCAGGAAATCTGGGATTTAGGCTTCAGGAAACTGTTTAGTGCATGGCAGCCTGGCCAGGCGGTGGCCAGGGACGGTGGACAGAAGCCGCCTCGGGGCTGGAGGGTTGTCTGACTGCCAGGAATCCAAGGTGAGGTCCACCTTTTAGGAAAAACAGTTATTGTTGACTGGATGACACATCACGATCCCACCCATTGAAAGTTGGACATTTCCTATTTTTATAATCAAACCCTCTTCACTTTCCTTATCAGCTGGATTTGTGAAGCGGCATTTCAGTTAAAAGGGATGCGGTGAGAATCTGGCAATACCTGGTCTGCAGGACTGTGAACTGGTCTAGGAGCTGTGGTTCAGGTTCATGGTGGGGACCGACCTTCTGTGTGTGGTTTCTGTTGCAGGAACAGACAGTGTCCGTGCCCCGTGCCTGACCAGTGACATCGTTCAGACAGGGTTGGGGGAGAGGGAGGAAGATGAGAAATGTAGAAATCCCTTTAGGTGTATGACTTACAGAGAGATTTCTCAGATGCCCAGGGCACTGGAGTCAGGAATGAGGGCTGCTACCCACTGGAAGAAACATAGACCCAGCCCCATTTGATGTGGGAACCATCCCCCACACCACCGCCTACAGTCCTGTTGACAGGGGGATGTCCCCATGTGAATCAGGACAGTGAGCCACAGGAGGAGAAATCCTCCTGTTCAAAGATTGCCCATTCATGGGGCACCTGGGTGGCTCAGTGTGTTAAGCCTTTGCCTTTGGCTCAGGTCCTGATCCCAGGGTCCTGGGATCAAACCCCACGTCGGGCTCTCTGCTCAGTGGGGAGACTCCTTCCCTCTCTCTCTCTGCCTGCCTCTCTGTCTGCTTGTGATCTCTGTCTGTCAAATAAATAAAGAAAAATCTTTAAAAAAAAAGATTGCCCATTTGACGTGACCTTTTTTTTAAGATTTTATTTATTTATCGAGAGAGAAAGAGATAGCTAGAGAGAGCACAAGTAGGGAGGGGGGGAAGCAGACTCCCCGCTGAGCAGGGAGCCCGGTGTGGGGCTCAATCCGAGGACCCTGGGATCATGATCTGAGCTGAAGGCAGAAGCTTAACTGACTGAGCCACTCAGGGTCCCCCGAGGTGACTTTTTTGAACAGCTTAGTATGATAGAGTTTGGCATAAAATATTTAAAATGTTGGAAGATAGACGATCTCTATGGAGTTGCTGATCAAAACTATGTCTCTGAGTAGCTTTTCTTCTTGTTTAGAATGGAAATGAGCATAAGCGACAAGCCAAACAAATTGGATTTGAGTTATTTTAGGGAGGGGGCCGACTGGATTCTAACAACTTGGAAAAAATATGTTGATGGTGTTTAACTGATTTCAAATAACCCTAGTAAGATTGGTGTGCTATCTGAAATGACACAGATTTTGTGTTCGAGTGCTGTCTATAAAAATGTGCTTAAAACCTCCATGGCACCACGTTGCTGCTGAGAAAGGGATCTTCTCAAAAACGTCATGTTGGTGGAAATTATTATTCACAAAAACAGGACCTGATCTATTTCCTGTTTTGCCAGATAACTTAAATGCCTTATGCTGAAAACATAAATTGCGTTTATAATCCCGCACACATGCGTGTAGAGCACTTTACAGTTTACAAGTCGTGCTCAAGGTCACTGTTTCGCTCAGACCTCCGAGATTGCCGGGGGCAGCTGGGTGTTCGTCCTCAACTCCACCTTGAAGCTGAGAAGACAGAGACCCCGGCGGGCTGGGAGAAGGGAGGTGGGCAGACGGTGGCGCGGGGCTCATCAGCCTCCAGGGGAGCCTCAGCTGTGCACGGGTCCCCCTCAAAGCTCAAAGCCAGGCCCCTCTCACTAGCACCACCCACAAGGAGGAAGCCGACCCGCCGAAAAGAAAACGTTTTCCATTATGAATACTGTCATTTTGCGGTTATGCAAGTATTAGAGAACAGTTATGAATAAGGACATAGCCCGTGGATTCGGCAAACAGGTTGCTGGCAGATAATTATATTTTGGAACAACTTTATGATCGGTTGAGTTGATCTTGGCCAGAGTTCCAAATGTTTCCGCACGTTATCTGCTGACCAAATCGAGTTTTCTAATCTCTCTTCACACACTTGCCAGGCTTCCTTTCGGCACAGCGCGGGGTTGGTCCATTCCCTCGGCCAGCATTTACCGGGTGTCCCCTGTGGGCTCATAATTGTGCAAAGTCTTGAAAAATGAAGTGGTAAGTCCTAGTTCTGACTCCAGGAAATATCGCCTGTAGGACCTGTGCTTGAGTCCTTTCGGTAGCAAGTGTAATTGTGTATTTTGCACGGGAGGCTAGGAAAAGATTAGATGCACACAGAGTATAGTTCCAGAAAGCTGAATGACTTTGATGCGTCCCTTTGTGCCCTGAGTCATACCTTCTTTGTCTCAAAAATAAAGGGCTGGGTGAGAATTTTTTAAAGGCCCCTTGTAGACATAAAATTGATGTTCTTGGGGGATGTCTGTCTGGATTCTGAGTTAATACGGAAATCGCCCTAACGTCGCCACTGCTGTGAATCAGCCAAGTCTGCGCCAGATACATCCATTGCTTTTCCTGCTGGGAGGAAGTCTGCACCTCAAGGTGTAAATGTTTTATAATCTTCACCAGAAAAGAAAGCAGCAAAGGATCGTTCCACTCCTCCTGCCACCAGAGGAATAAGGAACCTAGAAAGGAGGGTTTTATGAATGGGGAAAACATTTTTGAAAAGCAGTCTTCTTTCTGTGGTGTTGCTGACAGGCAGGAAGTAAAAACTGGGCATTCCTGGGCTTCGATTTTAAAACCTCTGCAGAAGCAGTAGGTGGTAACATAAAGGCACCTTCTCCCCACTGTTCTGAGATGCATTCTGGCAAGTGGTTCTGGGGCTGTTGATGCTCTGCTCCACCTGGAGAAGGGACTCACCGGGAGGGTGGATTGCTGGATCTTGTAGGAAACCATGGAAACCCCCGATGCCAGGTTGCTTCCTTCTCCTGCGAGTCATCTGCAGAAGGCAGGCTGGAAAGTGCCGGTCGCAGAGACGGAGTCAGGGTGCTGCATGTAGCAGTGTGCGCGAGATCCCACTCAGAGCCATCACTGTTTCCAAGTCCTGTTTCTGGCTTCCTTCCAACCTGAAGTCAACACCGACATTCTGTTGTGCTGTTTCCTGTTGTGGGTGGATTTATTTAATTTTTAATGAGTGATTCACAGCCCATGGCTGTGTGTTTTCCTCCTGCTGAGAATGAAGACCTATTTCTTTTAAAAATCACTTTTGCTGTAATCTAGGTAAGGTGGTGCTCAGCATGTCTGAGACAAGGGGACACGGCGCTGTGCTGTAGGGAAGGCGTTTCGCCTCTCCCCGGGGCTCTGATGGAATAAAGTGATGAGGTCATCCCATGCCAGAGGGGGTTCTCGGTTAGAGGACGTCAGACCTCACGAAACATCCCCAAACCCTCCTTTCTATAAAAATGTTTTTAAACGCTGTGCAGCTGTTTTGAACATTTTTTTTTTCATGTTGCTACAAATCCATTCCACTTGGAAAGCCACGTGGTCAGTCTCCCTCCCAGAGAGCCCAGGAACATAATCAGTTTCCACTCAGTCAAGCTTCCTCTCTGTCCGCCTGTTTACTCCAAGTGGCTCTGTCCACCCAGCTGGGCTCACGTACCCTTTTGCTCCATAACCTTAATGGAAAATAGCGCCAGGGGTTGTCTCGGTGGCCAGGGCTGTGGAGCTCCTCCCTCAGGGTCGCTCCTGGCCTCAGCAGCTCAGCCCTGTGCCTGCAGGTGGATGGCGCGTGCGGCCGTCTGGACGAGCGTGTGCCCCACACCCAGCCCCCAGGGCCCCAGCATGGGTTTCCTGTGCGAAGTCAGAAGTCCAAATACCGCTCCAATATTCAAGGGCCTCACCGGAAACCTTAATACTGCATCCGAACTACAAATACCACTTCAAGAATCCAAGTACCAGCCAGTTATCCAAAGACGTCTTCTAGAAATCTGGGCATCATGTCAGAAAGCTACGAATTCAACCAGAATCCCAAATGCCTGTTCGGAAGCCCGAGGAGCTTGTCTGGACATCTGTCATATCCTGGGACACGGAGAGTCTTCATTTGTCACTAGAATGTGTTGACCCCTTTCTGAAATTCATTTGAAAGGTAAAAAGAAAAAAAGTAACTTTTATTTCAACTGGTCTATCGTGCATTTTATGGAAATTTCTCAGTTGTGTAAGTCAGTGTCCCTGGGAAACCTGAACCACTTTGGAACTGGCCCCAGTCACAGCGTGTCGCAGGCCCTGCGGGGGTCTCAGCAGACGCTGGAGGAAACTGTTCCTTGACGTTTCTGATCCCGATTCCGGGAAAGACAGAGAACTGGTGTCAGTGGGGGCTCAGCAATCCCAGTGGGAAGTTTCCTAAACCCACGGGAAAGGGTTCTCTCGGAGGATATGATTAAAAGAGAATTAAATCCTCATCTTGGGAAATGAAAAGTCAAGTTAAGAGAACTGCGTGATGAAGCCCCCAGTTCGCCCGTGGAAAACGCATAGTTCCTCGAACTCCTGTTTTCTACTCTCTGTAATTTGCAGACGCGGTCTGATGTCACTAGTGCCTGGTTGGATCCTTTGCAAAGGGAGAGAGAGCAGTGGATTTGGCTGCGTGCCGGCTGGTGACCTGTGGGTGGGGCCCAGCAGCTCGGGGACTGCGGTGTCCTAACGTGGCTCCCCAGGCGTTGCCCAGCACCCAGCAAACCCCTGACTCCACGGATGCTGGTGAAGGAGAGGATGAGCGAGGTCGGGCAGAGGATGTGGGGCACAGCAGGCAGTCAGCGGAAAAGAAAATGCCAGCTTTGCACCCTGCACAGCGCCTGGGGGGCACTTAGCGTGCACGCGGCCAGCTGCATAAGGTGCTCGATTGCTTGTTCAAAAAGCAGGACAAAAAGCTTTTTCCTTTCTTCCGTGGTCTCTCTCTGGACTTGTCACGCTGTTGTTTCTTTCTTTCTTCTTCTTTTTTTTTTAATCTTCTATTTAATGTCATGCTCAGTGGGGCACAGACATACTTTAGGCCGTATAGACCCTCCCTGAAGCCTGAGACTGTGCCCCTGCCCCTTGGTGACTACTTCGGGGCTAGGAAGCAGACAGTCAGGAGCCTGTCCTGGAGGGGTGGCAGAGGCTGGGCCAGGTGTGACAAAGGCTCCAAGCCCTTGGCTGGGCCACCATTGTCCCATCAGACTGCACTAAGTAGAAGCTCAGAGAGAAAGTTAGTGCAAAGTAGGTGTGAAACCCCATGCTCCGCGCCCTTCTGAGTAGCGGGCTCTTGGGGACGGCTCTGGTGTCACACCCCCGAAGCAGGCCAGCCACAGAAATGATGGTCAGAGCACTGGAACGTTCACCCGTGGATTTCGTAATAAGGGGCTTCTGTTCCCAACTAGCACTTCAATTCTCTGATCCGTCCTTCGATTCTGGGAAGGTGTGTCCTGCCCACCTGCGGCCAACACTCCTCTCTGACTCCCAGTCCCACTTCACAGCTTCCTGCCACCCTCTTGACGTTGTCATCCAGCACCTCCTACTCCTCGGAAGGGGGCACTGATGTACTCGGGCCCCTGCTGGAAAGTAGGCACGGAAGGGAGCGCGTAATAAGCATTAATAATACTTGTGCCACTTTCTGGAGCAGGTGGCCCCCACCCCCAGCATAGAGCACAGAGCAGGGGTTGCCATGGCGTGGCTGTGGCAGCCGGGGGACGGCGTTCAAACACCAGCTTGTCCTTAGTGGACTGCCTGACAGCAAAACAGTCAAGTGCCTTTTCTGGCCTCCATGGGAAGGGCTTCAGTGGGTGCCCAAAGCCCTGAGTTCTCGGGGCCGGTGGATTGGAACAGCGGCACCCAGTGACCCGGCCAGGGCCCCGTGGACGGTCTGGATCCTGCAGGTGGGTTTGGAGCTGGGCAGCCCCAAGGGTTTCTGGGGTTCCATAAATAACGTCGTGCAGTAGATTGTCACAAACACCTACGTGAAAGCCTGGTTCTCCTGGGATGCTGTAGGGTTTGGCCGGTCCTTCTGGATGTTGTAATAGGACGACTAAAGGAGGCATTGCTTGGGGCTATCTCGAGGCTGCTGATTGTTGGAAAGAACTGTCATGTCAGGAGCCTCGTCCTTCCTATGAGCCCCATGGAGCATTTCTCCCCATGTTTGTGTTTGTGCTACACACACACTCACACTGGAAGAAAAAAAAAACCCAGACCACCTTGAACTAAATGGCCTTGACCTCTATTTCTCAAATGTGTGTTAGCATGAAGTTGGGGGCTTTCTTGGAGAGTTCGGCGAGCGGTCTTCTCCCCCTGCACCTACCTTAGCTGACAGCCCTGGCATTAAAAAGGTCTCGTTTCTCTGGGCAGATTCATGTCATGCACTTCTTGTTGCCAGGAATCAGTGCAACCGGCTTCTCATTTCAAGATGATGTAAATTCTTGTGTGTTATTCCCGGTGCAAACGTGGAACCATGAATGATGTCTAATTATTTCGAAGGGAGAGAGCCTGTCCAAGAAGGACATGACATTCCAGAAGCTTCCGTTGCTCAGCAACGTGTCATTTTACCTTCGTGTCCCCAAAGGCAGGTAAACGGACCAAAGCCGATTTGATATTGGTAGTATATAAAGGGAAACTTGCCCTGTTCGAATCAGGGCTTCTGCCGCAGAAAGGCACCGAGGCAGAGCGGATCTGGACAGGCCAGCGGGCTGAGAGCAGCACACGGTGCGCACCACGTGAGGGCAGAGGGCTCGGTGGCGACCCTTCCTCCTGCACCACACTGACTGAGGAGTAAAGCATAGCAGATTGCTCAGGATTCTAACTGTACGAGCTCCAGCTTAACAATCTCCTTCATGGGGTTCCTGGGTGGCTCAGTGGGTTAAACATCTGCTCAGGTTATGATCCTGGGGTCCTGAGATCGAGCCCCACGTTGGGCTTCTGGCTCAGCAGGGAGCCTGCTTCTCCCTCTGCCTGCTGCTCCCTTGCTTGTGCTCTCTATCTCAAAATAAATAAGTATAATCTTAAAAAAAAAAAAAAAAAAAAAAAGGAATTTCCTTTAGAAGCTTTCCTCCTGAGGCCACCCTGTTTTTTTAGGTGTGGCCCCACAGTGTGGAACCCCGGCCCGTGCATTCCCGTCCGTCCAGTCCCCCCGCCCCCTGCCCCCGGGATCCCAGCTTCCACTCCACGCCTCATTGCACGTGAGCGGCTCAGCTCACGAAGTCTCTGCTTTCCTTGGGAAGGAGGATGCGGAGAGCCGCTGGGACAGCTCGGCCCACAGCCCCCCCCAGCTCTGACCTCACACAGACCGTCCGCGGCGTCCTGGCTGGGGAGGGGCAGGGGTTACTGTAAAAGGAACGACCCTCTTTCTTCACGGAGTGGGTGTTGCGAGAAGCGCGTCTATTCATTGTTGTAGCCTAGGCTTAAGGCCCCGTGACATTCTTTCCTATGTGGGGAGAGTTTTCTTTCTGTTCCTAAAACAACAAACCTTCTCAGCTTCAAGCCTGGCCAATCTTAATAGAGTCATGGCAAAAAAAAAAAAAAAAAAAAAAAAGAGAGAGAGAGAGAGAAAGAAAGAAAATAAGAGAAAAGGTAAAGCAAAGCAAAAACCAACCAAACAAATCAAGGGCATTGGTGGGGAGGGGGGATGTCATGGGGAGAAGATACCTAAACGCCCAAATAACCTGACTCAAATTCGGGTTAACCTTGTGATTTGGGGCCAAATTTAGATTTGACATTTTCCTTGAAGTTTGGCTTTAGTTAATTACCGGCTTTTCCAAACAGCAGCCTCTGAAGTCCAATCCAAATTATTTCTCCCTTTTGATTAATATCCAAGCCAACTCTTCAGACCATTTATTGTAAAAGCCGAGGACGGCCAACTGCTGGCCCAGTGTCGCAGAGGGTAAAGCCCTGAAATCCACAGGCTCCAAAGGGAGGTGTCCACCTGCCACCTTCAGGGCCGTGCCTCCCGTCCCTACTCTGCTGTGGGGCTGTCAAGGGATCAATCCCTTCTCCCAGCCTGAGCTCCAGGTGAGAGCCTCAGGGCACCAGCACCCACGAGTTCAGGGGGAGTTCAGCATGTGAATAGAACCTCCCTTGTTTGGTGGAAACCAGACCTCACAGTTAGAAACCTCGGGAATTCACGGCCACACAGCGTTATATGTTTGTGTGCATATACGTGTGTGTGCTAGTTACAAGGAAAACCCATGTGGGAGCTGCACGCATCGCTGAACTCAACCCTCGCTTCAAAAATGAACATGGCAGAGGTCCAGTAAACGTGACCTCCCAACCAGGAAACATTTATTTTTGGTGATTCCGAGTTATATTACTTTTGATTTCTTAGAAGCTCTTCTGGGGTCATTGGAAACAGTAAGGAATTCCTCCAGCAGTTAATCAAAGGGACTGATCATCAAGGTAGCATGAGAGGTTTCTGCTGCTTCTTTTTCATCTCGCCGCCCCGGTCGAGGCTGGGTGGTGTGCAGGACACTGCTGGCTGTCCCCATTCATCCCACCGCGAGATGAAGCGAGCCGCTCCGCTAAGTTTTACGTAGCCAGGTGTTTGTTTTCCAGAAAAACCTGTGCCGTGTGAAACAAATGATTTGATTTAAGTGTGTGGTATGACTGCGGTGGGAAGCAGTTGAGCGCACAGCCGCGATGCTGCAGCATCTCCATGGCAACGGGTGGAAATAATGGCCCCCTTCGGGAATAGGAGAGATCTCAATCGTGTTGCAGGCGCGTTGCACTGACTGTCTGCAGGAGAGATGGTTTGCAATGATTGTCGCAGAAATTCCTTATCAACAGAAAAATGAATGAGAAGCGGCGTTTTCAGAAAATCAATGGATTTACTGACAACTAACGTGATCCTCTAAGTCACCAAGGACAGCGAGGCAGAGATCTGTGAAGCCGATGATTCTGGGCCCAACACTGTCCCGGTAGCTGATCAAGGCCTGGTCACCGTCCCTGCCACACAGAACTCATCTCCAGGACTGTTGCCGATTTTTTCCTTATTGGAGGCAGACACAATTGGGCATTAATTGGAGCAGAGTATATAACTCCCTAGCACAGTCCTTGCCCACAGCAAGTACTCAGTAAACAGTGCTGGAAATCAAATTCCCGGGACCGAGTGAACATCTGTGCCTGGGGATGGGCAGAGGAATTGTCGTCGTATGAATAAAATAAAGTTAGACATTGCAGCAGACCCCTGTCCCACGTCGTGGGCTGCTTCGATGCACCCGTGTGAGCATCCGTCTGCAAGACTAGACTAAGCATTACAGCTGTCTGTGCCCGTGTGATGCTGACACGAGACACACACACACACACACACACACACACACACACACACACCACCGGGAAGGGCACTCTCTTTAGGAAGCCGCCGCTTTCCCAGGGATGTGGCTCAACCTGCAGACTGTGAAATCAAGAAACTTCCACAATGTCACAGGGGAAGGAGAACTCGGTCAGAACAGGCCAGTGGCAGGAGTTTCGGTTTTTCGGCTAACACACGAGAGAGTCGTGTTGTGGGTACGTTTCCCTTTTTATTTTAGGAAGTGCCGTGGAGGAAAGCAGAGATATTTTTGGTATGAGAAGTTGACTCTGCAAAGCTGCACCATTGCCTGAAATAGACTTGCTCTTCGGGCCGAGCGAGAACTCCAGGGTGCAGGAACGTTACCTTCTCACCCTCTTTGGGAGAAAAGCACTCATAGCACATGTGCCCACGGGCGTCTCACTTCCGTGTGTGCACGTCGGTTGAGTTGTGAAGTGCATCTGAAAGAGCTTTGAGTTCTCGTTCTGCCTTGGAGGAGCCCGTTTGAAAGTGTAGCATCAGCAGTAACTTGGGAGAAAGAAACGTGCAGCGTGGGGGCTGGGGACTGGGGCTGCGCGGTCCGCTCCTCCCGGGGGCCTGCGGGCCGTGGATGCTCTCCCGGCCTCCGCCCTGCGAGCTCAGCGCACCCCTGCGGGCTCTGCTTCCCTGGCCCGCACCGCCGCCCGCCACGGCTCCACACTCCTGGAAGCCAGCCCGGGTCGTATGCCGCTTTTCTTACTGATTTACTGTAAGCTGGATAAAACAAACAAAAAAAAAAGTCACTATGCCGCCGCAATTATAAATTTATTTTTAAGTGTTTATTTCAACGAGAGATGAGCGAGCTCTCCTGTCCCTCTCCCCTGCTGGATGTTGGGCTCTGGTTTCTGACAACTTCGCCTGCGTGCCAGCAGCCGCCAGCCTCCGAAGGAGGATTCCAAAGGGACTACGGGGTGAAGAGTGCGTCGCCTCTGGCCTCCGCAGCCCGTGTGGAGATGCTCATCTTGTCAGCCAGGGAGACGCCACAGCGGTGGACGTGGGTTTGAACACGGTGACCCCCTAGGGGCTGCTGAGAGACTGGCTGCTCTGTGAGTATCCATGGATGCGGAATACGGACGGGAAAGGGGATTTCTGGAAGGTTCCTCCATCTCTCGCTGGGGCTGTGCGTTATTCTCCAACAGCTTTTTTCTTTTTTTACGACTTTATTTATTTATTTATTTGTCAGAGAGATAGAGAGAGATCACAAGCAGGCAGCACGGCAGGCAGAGGCAGAGAGAGAAGCAGGCTCCCCGCCGGGCAAGGAGCCTGATGTGGGACTCGTTCCCAGGACCCTGAGATCAAAACCTGATCCGAAGGCAGAGGCTTAACTGACTGAGCCACCCAAGCATCCCCCTCCAACAGCTTTTTTTTTTTTTTTTTTTTTAAGATTTTATTTATTTATTTGACAGACAGAGATCACAAGTAGGCAGAGAGGCAGGCAGAGAGAGAGGAGGAAGCAGGCTCCTTCTGGAGCAGAAAGCCCGATGCGGGGCTTGATCCTGGGACCCTGGGATCATGACCCAAGCTTTAACCTACTGAGCCACCCAGGCGTCCCCTTTAAGCTTTTAAAGTTTAATAGCTCATGTCGTGACTTCCCGGTAGTTCAGGAATGTCGCGGCAGCTGTGTTCGCGGCCCCGGCTGTGTGGGAGTGTAAAGCCGTCTCGCCGGTTCGTAAGATGCAGCTCCGCGGAGACGGTCGCTCTGCAGTTTTGTCCAAGTGATTCATGCCAGCCGTGTGCCTTCCTGCTTCAAACACGGCTGATGAACGTACAAGCGCTTTCTCCTTCCCTTGAAATCGAGAAACCAGAGGTACCGGAAGCAGGGAGAACAGGCTGAAAGTTTTGGATGCGCATCTTCCAACTAACGTGAAAATTAAGGCATTTTAGGAAGTATTTGAGCTGAAAGCAGACTAACCAGTAATTCAGAACATTACCCCAGAAAGCTGGAAGAAGAGTTTTCTCTGCCCACATTCCTTTCCTCTCTGACTTTAAGCAGGCCGCGGTCGAAGGCTGCGCCACAGCGAAGGTACGCGCTCTCACAGAGACCGTGCGTGATAAACACGGTTTATCAATTTCGAGTGATTTATAAAAAATTACTTGTCAGTTGTCTCCTCCCTGGATAAACCCAGATACGACTCACCGAGGAATTATTCTGGAGACCTACGACGGGAAGAGCTTTCCTGCTGGGGCTTGACACGTGGCATTCTGTGTGCTGCTTTGTTTCAGCCGGTTTATTCCGGAACGCCCGTCTTTCCTTGGTGTCCCCACAAGTTCTGTTCTCCTCTCAAAGGACACCAGTCATCCCCATATTAACCAGCACTGACCTGGCTCCCTGCCCCAGAGCGCTCAGCCGTGCGGAACCACAGCACACCCCAGGAGGGGACTATGCCCAGTGACGGACATTTCTCTGTCAGCTGCCCTCGCAGCCCAGGTAGAAGGGGCTCCCTGCCCATCTGGGCCTCCACACACAGCAGGACAAATGGGAACCAAGTTCACTGTAAATATAACATTGGCTTTATCTTGTTTGCATTAGAGAGAAGCTTAGACTATCTTCTGTTGGAAAAGTCTAGAGGGAAGACCGCCTGGGCTTTGTCTATGGTGGGAGCGGGCTTCGGTCACCTTCCCGGCAACTATGAGCCGCCCCAACTGTTCTTTGCTAAAGAGAAATCTGATTGGGTGCCCGTGCCTGCGTGTGTGCTGGGCAGGGATCAGCATGTAGAAAAAAGGGGCCCAGCGTGGCGTGGATGGGGGGAGGGAATTCTTAAGAAGCGTTCGGTTTTGCGTTTGCTTGCTTTCCCCTTGGGTGGCGTGGGTGCGTGTGCTGGAGAAGGGCCCACAGTGGGTGAAGCCCGAGCTTTCTGTGTGGAGTATTTTACTGCAGGTGAGCTGGGGTGTGACGGCGCTCAGGAAGTTTGTATATGGGTGGCCCCTGCAGGAGAGCTCCAAAGGGAAAAGCATAGGGAAGAGAATGCTCTGAGGGAGGAAGTTGAGAGTGGACGTCACTGCCTGACTCCAGGGCCTCCCGCGATAGAAAAGGGTCTGGCGGGGAAGGAGGCAGCAATGGGCCCGGCGGGAAAACGCGGTAGTATCAGAGCCGGGAGTGCCGAGGGACGACGCTTGCTTTTGCTCATGGTTGTCTTCCCAGCACCGGGCACCGGGCATTCTGAAAACATGGGAATGAACTAAAGGACAGGCAACATCAACTCATTTTTGCAAGATCTGGGGGTCCTGTGTCTTATGTATGACGTGTTCTGTCCCTTTACATACGCCACGCACATGTACCCACATAGATATGGGCTTCTCCAGACGCTGGGTTCAAATCCTGGCTTGTCACTTCCTCGCTGAGGCTTCATTTAAAGCAGTGACCAGGGGGCCAAGATGAGGCCGTTCTGATGTGCTTGACCCACCGCCTGCCTGGGAGCAGACCCCAGGCAGCATGGCTCTGACTACCGTGCTTGTCCTATCTGCACTCCTGTCGTCCCGATGACACTGGAGGGCACTGATTTGCATTTCTTTGGGAAACAAATTTTAAAAACCAGCCATGCTCTGGGAAAACAAACTTTCACCAAAAATGTTTTCTAACGCATTAAAGAATACAAGCCCTGTTGATTCCAAAGCATGCTGTAAGATTTGTGTTTTAAAACTCTACCTTGTTATATCCATCCTGATTACGGCGCAAAAAAAGGGGGGGGGGGCTGGGGAGAGAAGAAAGTGGCATAATAAGGTCAGTAAGCAGTTTTTAAGTGTAAAATAATCTTGAATATCTGGAAACTTAAAAGGACATTTTACCCCATCCGTGTGTAGCAGCTTATGAATGGACATAAGGCACCTGGCGTTCTGCCAGTGTTTTAAAATTAGAGCTAAAGAAATGCGACCTAACTTAATTAGTATAAATGTTGCTGTGTAACTTCTACTGATGAGTGTAATTTGCAATGCAGGCTCTCCATGTAATTTTGCACACTGGGACCCACAGAATGTAGGACTAGTATTTAATCAAGAGAAATGATTAATACGGAAGAGGGAAAGTTTGCAGCTTTGAAGCCTGCAGGGGCTCCGTGCGCCCGCCGGGACCCCCCGCATCTTCAGCAGCGGTTCCAAGGCCCCACGCAGCCCACCCCAGAGTGTCCGCCCCCACCCCCCGAGGAACTGCGAGACTGCCCCACGTCACTGGGTGCTTCGGCTGTTTCCTCGCCTGGAAAGGGAGGACACGGATGGTCCCACTCTCTTATTCTTGCAGTCGGGGATTAAAGGGGTGAATGATGGAAAGTACTAAGTACTTAGCACTGAGTACACAGCACTCAACGGATGCTTCTTACTCCCACTTCTGCAGGTGTTCTTGTCCATGAGCATCTTAGAAGCCGAAGTGGAGATGGTGCCTTTTATCCCAAACCATAGGATGCGGGGGTCCTCGGGTGATCTGTCCTTACTGAGTTAAGATTCATGCAACAGAATATTGGCCATCTTAGAGAGAACGATTCAGGATTAGTACACCCATAACACTGTGTAACTACCATCTCTACCTAGTTCCAACACGTTGCTGTGTAACTACCAACTCTACCTAGTTCCAACACGTTGCTGTGTAACTACCAACTCTACCTAGTTCCAACACGTTGCTGTGTAACTGCCAACTCTAGCTAGTTCCAAGACATCGTCCTCACCCCGGAAGGAACCACCTGTGCCTTTTGTAGTTGCTCCTCCTCCCCCAATTCTGCGTTCGGTCTCTATTGATTTACCTCTTGTGGCTATTTTATATTAATGAAACCATATGATCTGTGACCTTTCTATCTGACTTCTCTCCCTTAACAATATATTTTGAGGATTATCCATGCACGTGTATGGCACGTGTCCATACTTTCTTCCTTTTCATGGCTGAATAATATCCCATCGTATGACAGACCACACGCTTGGTTTATCCATTCATCCACTGATGAACGTTGTTTTCTGCCTTTTGTCTATCGTGGATAGTGCTGCTAGGAATTTTTGGCTACAAGTTTTGTTTGAGCACCTGTTGTGAGTTCTTTCAGGGATACACCCAGGGCTGGGGTTAATGGGTGCCACTGAGATTCTGTTTACCTTTCTAAGGGGTTGTCAAAGTTGACCCCGGTGGTTGCGCCATTCTGCATTCCTGTCAGCCACGAATGAGGGTTCAAGTTCGTTCGTATCCTCACCAACCCTTGTTTCTTCTTTCTTTCTTCCTTTTTTAAAAATTATAGTCACCCTAGTGGGTGTGAAGTGGTGGGTGTGATTGCGGGTTTGCTGTACATTTCCGTACTGATCAGTGTGCACTGAGTGTCCTTTCTTGGGCTTGCTGGCCATTCTTTGGTTTTCTCTGGACACGCATCCACTTGAGGTCTCCGTTCGTTGTTTTGACTTAGTTATTGTCTTGCTGCTGTTGAGCTGTGGGTGTCTTTATGCATCCTGGAAGCCAGATCTCTACCTCATATATATCATTTGCAAATATTTTTCCTGTTCTATAGGTTGTCTTTCCCCTTTCTTGATAGTATCCTTTGATACACAAAGTCCTTGATGGTTTTCTTTGGAAACTAAGCGAACCTGTGAAAAACTTTGAATCACAAAGGAAGAAAGTCTTTCCCTCCTTTAGTCTCCTCCTGCCTTCCTCAGACTCAAAGAGAGGCTCGCTTTGGGTTCAGTGTGTCTTGAACATCTCTGAAACCTGCTAATCCACCGCTTTAACAAAAGGACAGCAGCCTTTGACTCAAGAGCCTCTGTTTCACCGCCCACCTTCCTCTCCAGCCCTGAACTGATTAATTAAGGTCCTCTCTGGATATGGCAAGTAACAATGCTTTTCCCACTTACACTAATGAAAAGAGTTCTTTTTTAAATACACATATTTGTTGTTGTTGTTGTTGTTTGGAAAAAAATGAGTAAGGGACGCTTGGCTGGCTCAGTCAGAGGAACATGCAACTCTTGATCTTGGGGTTGTGAGTTCGAGCCCCTCATAGGCTTTATTACTTAAGAAAATAAAACTTAAAACAAAAAAAAAGAAAAAAGGAAAAGGAAGGAAGAGAGAAAAGAGTGAATGCTGTGACTGTGGCAAGCTTGTGAAGGTGGTCAGAGAACTCGGCCGCGGCTGCAGGCCCCAGGGGAGGCCGGAGCAGGCGGCAGGTGAGGGCGCGTAAGGTCCCGCGGTCTGGAGATGGGGCCCAGAGCGGACGGATGGCGCAGGGCAGGCCCGCCGCTTCCGACTCGCCCTTGCCGTGTTCCGGGACTCGTGCCAGGCTCTGTGCTTCCGCGTCCCCCTGACGCCTCACTGCTGTCGGGTCGAGGAAGAGGTCTTGTCCTTCAGAGCACAGGGAGGTGTGAGGTTTGCCTGAGAGAAGAACGTGGTGGGACGCGGGGACTGATGGATATGGGGCAAGAGGAAGGAGGAGAGTCCGGAAGGATCTGGAAGGATCCAGAAGGATCCTACAGCCAGTGAAGGGAGAGACACGGGCAGACAAGAAACCGGATGCATTTTTAGAAACTGTTCTTAGTTTTGTGGGGCTGTTGTAAGACATTAACGCAAACTTCAAGGCTTAAAACAACAAAAATATGTTCCTTCATAGTTCTAGAGGCTGGAGGTGTGACACTGGGTGTCAGCAGGGCCGTGTCGCCTTCGAAGGTTCCGTGAAGGCCTCCTTCCGAGCTTCTTCCAGCTTTGACAGCTCCTGGCCAGCCCTGGGTTCCTCAGCTCATGGCTGAATTGCCCCATCTCTGCCTTGTCTTCACATGACCTTCTCTTGGGGGCATGTCTGTGTGCTCTCCTTTCTTCCAAGGCCACTAAGCATTCATTTTAGGACCTATCCTAACCCGTCATGACCTCATTTTTATTGAACTAATTACATCTGCAGAGACCTTATTTCCAAATAGGTCATATTTTGAGGTTCCAGGTAGACATGAATTTGGGGATCAGGAGGACGCAATTGAACCCATATGATACCCATTGCTGGCTGGTGGTTTCTCCTCTTCCGCTGAAGGTCTTCGGGGTGGTGATGACACCACTGGGTTTCCTGAGACCAAGCCTGGTGCATCCACCTTCTCCCTGGAGTCCTGGCCTCAGCTGGGGCCCACACCACCAACATCCCTGGGTGCAGTTTCACAGACCTAGGGGAAAGTGGATTTTCACCGGCAAGGTTAAATCAGAACACAACAATCAACCCCGAGGTGCTTCTTAGACACTTCGATAACTTCGACATGAAAATCACCGCTTAATCTATGTCTCTTTCCTCCTGTCTGAGTCAGATGGAAATTAAGAGGTTTACAGTCTTTCAAGCTTGTTAAATTATGTTTACATAGTTTCCAGATGCAGATAAGAGAGGAGCAGGGTTTGTGCCGTGCTGGTCCCGGGTAGCATCTTCATTGAAAACTCCCCGGCGGGGCTCGGGGGGCTCCTTGACGCAGGGCTGCGATTCCCCTGCTTCTGACTGCCTGACTTTTCCGGCTCTGGGCTGCACCAAAGGGGAGGTCAAGAAACACTTGGGCGGATAAAAGAATGAAGAAAGCCTACTCCAGGACACTCGAAAGGGGCCTTTCTGAACCCCAGAGATGGTGTCAGGTGCCAAGAAAGAATCTTCCACCAAAAAAAAAGCATTTCCGGGGGGGCTCTGCCCCTCGTCCCTCACTGTTGTCCTTGGATTTCAAATAAAAAGGACGTTCCTTGCTGGAACGGGTCTGATACGGCTGATGTCCAGTCTGACTGTTCTTAAAGAGGTCAACCTTTATTTGACCTGAACTTTTCTAAACACAATCGAATAAACTCCATTTTGCATGGCCTGTTTCCTATTTTCCTATTTCCCTTTTACCTGACTTTCTAGCAGATTCTGACATACATTTTCTTGAGGTCTCTTTCCTTGCCTTTTTTTTTTCTCCTGGTAACAGAACAAGGACTTCTCAAAGGACATAAAATTCTGTGATTCTATATTGATAAATATTTGAGAAGATGCAGCTGGTGTTTATAGAGACATTGGTCGGGAAGAAACAAAGCTCAGCTTGGGCTTTTTTTTTTTTTTTTTGTAAACCTTTTGGCCATTTCATTCACTCACTGAACAAATATTTATTAACTACCCGTTTTAGGAGGCAAGGGTGTTTCCCAGGTATTGCAGAATTAAAATGAAGTTCTGAGTGGAGATATTTGGAATCTCAAACCTGTAAAACGCTAACATCGGTTAGTGCCAAAACAATTCATACATTTTGGGGGGTGGGGCAGAAGTGAAAGTAAATATTTTCAGTGAGTTTCCGGAATTTACAGAATGTGTTCTATTTGTCCTGGGAGGAAATGTTTCTCAGTTTAGACAGAGGCCCATGCTCCCCCTGCTTGTCCTGCTAAAATCTTACAGCCTTTCAGAATAATTCCCGGGTCTGATGAGCTCACTGTGACGGTGGAGACCTGATTTTCTGAAATCTGGTTGTGTTCAGACTGCCTGAGTTTGAGTTCTGGCTTTGTCAGTTGACAGCTGGAAAGCCTAGGGCAGGTTTCTTAACTTCACTGATCCTCAGAGTCCTTCACGGAAAGGTATGAGGAGAGCCTTATATGTTTCTGAGAGCTGCTGTGAGGGTCAGGGGCGCGCGTGTGTAACGTGCTTGGAGCAGCGTCCACACCAGAGCACGCACCCTGGGAATGTCACTGTTGTGGCCAGGACCGTCACTCGTCCTCATCTGTCTCGCTCCTAGAAACGGTCGTCTATGGAATAAGGGTGCATGTTCTGTCCCGGGTACCCAGTTCCTCCGTAGGTGAACTTGCAGAGTCCCAGTGCTGGCTTGCTATCTTCCTGCCGTTCCCAGAGGTGGGCTAGCCCTAGGGGGTGGGAGCAGTCTCCCCCGCTTCCTCAGGAAGAAGGCATCCTTGGGAAATGAGGCGAGCTCTGTGTCAGGGCTGCCTGCGGAGTTCCCTGGCCTGTGCACCTGCCAGGGGAGGAAGCAGGGCTCCCTCTGCCCGAAATAGCCTCCATTCAGGAGGGAGAAATCCTAGAGATTCTTAGCAACTTTCAGGGACCAGGAATAAGGCCTTAAAACCCAGTCCTGTTGTCTCTCAATCCAGCCGATGGGCATCCTTTCTCCCTGTAGGCTGCGGGGCTCTAGAATGGAGGCAGCAGCCGACCTGGGCGAGTGGGAGGTGAGCACACTTCCATGCTCCCGGCGTGGCAAGGCCCAGCTGTCTGGTGGGTCTCAGCTCTTGCAGGCTGAGCTCACATCTTCTCTGGCCTTTCTGTCCTGACCACGGCCGCTGGCCAGGGGTGCGAGAAGGAGATGGAGCAGGGGAGACTCGGGAGCAGAGGCTGGAAGGTTCTGGCCCTTTCCCAACTGAGTTAGGTATGATGCTTCCAAAGGCAAAAGGCAGCCAGGCCACATTCTCATCCTGCCACGTTTCTCTCCTCCTTCTGTGGCCGTGTGGCCAGCCAGCACCCCAGTCACCAGGTCTTGCACGAGCGCCAGGCCCAGTGCTTACAGAGAGACAGGAGGGGAGGGCTTGGTCTGGCTGGCACTGGGACGCTTCATGTGTCCTCTGCAGGTCTTACCAGGATAAGCCTCTCCATCCAGGATGGCTTAGAAAGCCACTGTCGGCACCTCCTCTGGGGTGTCTTCCTGTCCAGGCCATCAGATCAGCCCTTCTCCTCGTGTCCAGGGGGCACAGTATCCCAGCAGGGTCTCGGGAGTCCAGCAGGAGACACGTCCCCGGCCACGGCCCCATTAGTGCAGCTGGAAGTACGACCCAGAGACTTCTCGCTGCTCCGGAACTGCCTGGTTCTGCTGAAGACTTATGTCTCTGGGACTGAAAACTGCCTTAGGTCTCCTTCCCGGACTCGGAACCCCAGAGTCTATTCTAAGAGAAAGAAGAGTGATTCTGTTGCTTCTGGTTTGGCTGCCTTTGAACTGAACATATTGTAAAGTGTTTATTCACATTCCAGAAAGGGTGTGAAGGGCTTTCTCCTTATCTTGCAGACTTTCCCCCGAGGCTCCATGAAGTCACGGTTGTGCTCATTTTATAGACTCAGAGAGGGAAAGCCCTGACCCAAGGTCACACGGCCCGTGGCCCCGAGCCCAGGTCCCCCTGAACGTGGGAAGGCTCCGTGCTGCCGGGAGAGCAGCAGTGACTTTTAAAAGACGCTACGAAGAATTCGGTAATTTGGGGTTTCAGACTTGGGATTCTCCAATTCATAATGCTTAAATAGATTGATTCTATCAAGGGGGATTTGTTCAGCACATTTTTGTCTGGTGAGGTTTCATACTGAGACACAAAATGTCTCTCTCCGTTGGGCATGGTGATCTCACATCCACGCACATACAGTGGAGTATCCAAGCCTGAACACCTTCGGAGAGAAAGGGGACACTGCTGGTAATTATGCCAGCTGCGGGCAGGAAGCCAGACTGTCCGGGACAAGCGGGCACATGGTCACTCCGTTCAAGGACCGTCCAGAGCAGTGGGGGCTTTCTGTGTATCCCTCCGTCCTTTATTCCGCAGGCTCTCGGGGCAGCTCCCACCTGGTCCTGCAGGCTTCTCCCCGGAGGTCAGGGACTGCTCCCACCCCCAGGGCGGCCCTCTGCTGGCCAGAACCAGGCCCACCCCTCCCCGCCTCGATCATGCAGTGGGTCTGTATCCTCTGCACACGTGGTCTTACTCACTCATGACTTCCTTGGATCCTTGAACTGGAGATCCCTCTGCATTCTACTGCCGAAGTGACTTGCCTGAGCGCCTGCACACAGCAGATGGCAAAGCCAGGGGGTAGGGGGCTCCCAGAGCAGGGTCTGGCCACATGCTCTGGAGGCAAGAGAGACCTGGCCTGGGGGACTGACACTTATTCCTATGACCAAGGAACAAGATAACTGCTTCCTTCCCTGGGGCACACGCCCTTAGGGAAGGGCCATGCCGTTCCCCCCAGTCTGGCTCCTGGGCTCCCCTCGTCACACACAGACTCCCTCCTGCATTCCTACTTTTCTCTCTCCAGCCTTTTTGCCCCTGAGGCTCCCCAAATGCCCCTAGTGGATGACATCAGCGGGTTGTTACATAACTGCTAACTGGTCCATTAAGCGGAGGGCAGGCAAGAGACAAGCGTGTCCCGACGTCGTCTGTGTTCATGGCCACTTCTGTCCTGTGCAGCACTTTGTCTGTATATACTTCGAGTCCCGGTTGCCAGTGCAAATAATTTTGTGTGCACGGGAGGGTCGCTGCAGTGAGCGCCCCGTTGGCTCCCCGGACGTGACGTGCCATCTGATTCGTCAGCTTTCCTCTCGCTTGGGGCAAGTCGCTCCCAGTGTTGAGCTTCTCGACTGCGGTAGAGAGAACGGATCCACGGATTATAAAATAAGTTCCAGGCTGGGAAACGGCGTGAGAGCGCCCAGCCAGGAGAATTATAAGATGCTAGTTAATCAGCATCACAAATGGAAAGAGAAATTGCTGAAGAACAAATGTTTGCCCGGGCATCTGGGATGCCGTTACTTGGGGGCGTGCAGGGACCAGAAATCTGGTTCCAGGAGTGATGCAGGAAGGACGCTGGGCGCGTGAGAGCTTGACCTTGCAGGAGGTGGGGTCGGGAGCACCCGGCAGGGGCCCGTGGACCTTTCCCTGGCTTCCCGCCGGCGCCACCTGCTGGTCGTCTCTGCCATCGCACCCGTGTCCGCCGACGGCGCATGCGCGGAGCCTGGGTCTGTCTCGCTCCGCCTGCCCGCCCCGCCTTGCCTGCATCCCTGACGGATGCTTTCAAATTCGGGAGCAAGTTGAGCCCATAAAACAAAATGTGAATTGTGAAACTTTCATCACGTGAAACCCCCTTCTCGGAACTCCTGTCACTAGGCTTCCTCTTTCTCACGCCGTGCTTGTAACTAGGAGTCCATCTGCCTCGGGAAACTGTGTGGCTCTTGGGGGCACAGCAGCCTGTCCCTGGGGGCGTCTCAGCGGGTGCCTGGGGGAAGAGAAGCTCAGCGGCTGTGGGTGCCGCCTACTTTCCGGGCCCTGAGCACAAGGATGTGGCTGCTGTTGCCCCTCCCACCAGCTCTGAGACCCCATATGTGTCCCCACGAACCCTGACAGGGAGGCACAGGGCCCCCAGGCCACAGAGGAGGAGAGTCTCAGAGAAGAGAGCAACTTGGCCCAGGTGACAGACAGAGGAGCCTGGGTATGAACCAAGGGTTCCCCCTACCTGTCTCCTGGGTTGGGGCTCTGCACTGGGCTGACTGCCTTATTGGGTCTCCCAGTGAGTTGCAAGGGCTGTTGTGGGCCAGTGAGATACCTTAAGGATGGCTCTGAGGTCACAGTCACTGAACAGCCCAGCTTCCCTGACCCATAAGCCCAGCTTCTCCTCGCCCTGTCTGTGAGAGCAGACCTAGCCACCCCAGGAGCCCAGACACTCAAAATATCCATGGATAGCTTCTCTGGGCTTTGCTGAAAACCAGTAAAGCTTTTCACGAGGGCAGGAGCAGCAAGAGAGCCTGACCTTCCTCCTGAAGCCATGCCACTGACCGTCTGGATTTCTGCTCAGTTCGGTGGTCACTGTGCGCACTTAGTGCATGGGAGCGATATCATTTCCTGCCGCTGGAAGCTTCCCAAAGGCAAGAATGGGGTTTTAGTCCCCGAGGCATCTCCAGCACCTTGTGCGTCTGTGTAGGACACAAAGGGTGGAGGCAGCCTTCAAGTGGTTTGGGTGCAGCCAGTCTCCACACCCCCAACTTGACCCCACTGATGTCCTTGTGCAGGGATAACTGTTCTCCCTGGTCAGAATCGAAATCCCTTGAAGGCAGCATCTCTGTCTAATCTTGTTGATTAAACAAGGCCTCCTTCCATGCTCTGTGTCCAAAAGATACTCAGTAAATATTTGTTGAATGAATAAACAAACAAATCTCTATTACTGGCTCCTGGTCGTACTAAAATCTGAGTTTCTTTAAAAATGCATGAGTGTCATAATGCTTCCCAGTGTGAGAGCAGAGCATTTTATGAAATAGGCATGAATTTTCTATTAAAGAGAAGAGTATCTATTTATTAATATTCCCCAGGGGTAGCTTTTTTGGCTTACTGCTGTGTTACTGTTATAATTTTCCGTAATTATATGCTGTTGATTGTAGTTTACTGACAGAGCATCAATAAAGAAAAATGTAACCCCTGGAACTAGATCACTTGAAGTGTTTAGCCTTACCAGATGGGAACTGATCAATGAGCCGGCTCAGACGTGGCAAAGAGAACATTCTCCCCCCAGAGCTGTAAGCAGAGGGAATGAGGAGTTGCTCTGCAGGTCTGGGTTTGTGGGGTCAAGATACACAGCAGGTAGGGGCTCCGTTGGGAAAGGGGTTGGAATGATCTAGTGCTATTTCCGAGTGCCCTGGCGGCTGGTGGTAGAAGGATTTGGATGGACGTCAACACTCTGGGAAGCGGCCTGTAGGGAAAGGCCGTCCCGTGAAGAGCCCCGCAGCCTTCCAAGGCGGTGTGTGCAGCGCGGTTGCCGAGAGCTGGGTTACGTTTGTCTCCTTGGCCGTCGTCCAGCAGGTGGGCCAAGTCACTGAATGAACGAATCCAGTTACGGTGGATTCATTCACTGAGCCCCACCCCAGGAACTGTTTCAGCCATCCTCAAGCTGCGTGACTTGGGCCAAATCGATTTTACTCGATGGTTGTGGTCATCTCAGCTCTAGGGAAGGATCTTAATTTCTCGTCTCCAGATTGGCAGAGCATAGGATAAGGGGCTGGGAAATTGCCCACCGCGTCACCTACAGTGCACGTTTGCAACATTATCCCGTGGGCGTTCAGCCTGAGGTTGTCGGGAACCTGTGCCCCTCACATGGAGCCGGGAAACGTGACCCTGATCCTCAGGTCCCCTCCAGACACAAATGGGACTGTGTATCCATTTCGTGGCTGGGGTGTTTAAGGAGATGCTGAAGCAGTTTCGTTGAGGTATAAAACATAGAGAGTTCATTTCTTAGTTGCAATTTGTGGGCAGAATTTTCTCCCGCACATCTCCCAGAGATGTGGTTGTAAAGAATCCATGCTCATTGTTTGGCCCAGTTAACATTCCTCCAAAGATGGGGGCTGGTCTTCGAAGTGGGTTCTTCTTGAGGGATGGCGACACACCCTGCTGGGCTGGGCCAAGCTTCTGCCCTAATTAGATGTGGACACAGAGACTGGAGTGATGACGGTGGATTCACTTTTAATAAAAGAAGATTAAAAACCATGTACACGTGGCCTATTAAGGAAAAGTGAACCAAATTAAAGTCTTCCCACAACTATGGACAGTGGTGACCTGAGAAGGGAGATTTCACTTGGAATTAGGAAAACGTCTTGCTTTGAGACCAGAGGACATTCAAGGGTCCCCCTGGCTTCCCTATACCCTTCCCCTAGCCCCCGTCAGCACCCTCCGTTGGAGTCCTGAGTGAGGGAGGCAGTGACGGGGAACCACTTGGAATCCGAGGACCGGGGCTGGGTGCCCCTGTGTGGGGTGGCAGCCACAGGCTGTGTGATGCAGGAGCGGGGGGCGGGGGTGACCCAGGGGGACTGGGGCCGAGTGGGAACACGCGGCTCTGCACATCCAGGCTCATACCGAGGGCCCTGCGGCCACACACAGGTGCAGACTGGACCTGGGAAACCAGTTCTCCAGCCTTTATGCGGATGTCCCCCTCTTTTTAAATATGTCAAACTAATTTAGAAAGTGTTTAAACGATAAGCGTGCACCCGATCCTTGAACTTGGCAGTTCCACTTACAGACATTAAGCCCCAAGTAAATGAGAACTGTGCGTCCACAAAAAGACTTGTAATCAAGCTCCGAGCAGCTTGGTTCATAACAGCAAAACACGGGGAATGACCCAAACAGGTGTCCAGGGGAGACCGGGTAAGCCCACTGTGGGAGGCACACGTGGACGATTCTTCCCAGTAGAAAGGAACAGACACAGGCACGAGCGTGAACCTCCAACACCTGCTGAATCAAAGAAGCCAGACACAGAAGAGCGCACGCCATACAGATCCATTGATACGACGTTCAAGAGCAGACAGAGCTAATCATCTCTGCCGATGGAGATCAGAACAGTGTCGGCCTCTCAGGGTCGGGGGAGAGTAGGCTGACATTACAGCCTGGGTTATGAGGGGCAGACATTTGTCAGAAGCCCCAACCATCGGCTTCAAGTGTGTGCGCGGACTGTATGGGATCAGACCTTTCAAAAAAGGAAAAGCTTCTGAAACACATCCCGGGCTGAATGCAGGCTGTCTGTGGGTCGCCTTGGGTCTGCAGGCTCTGATGTGCCACCTCTGGGCTGCAGTGAACTTTCACACTTAGAGCCCCTGGGACCCTCTGTTTGCAGGCAGAGAACCACATTCCTCCGGAACGGGTGTCTGTGTGGTGTGGCTCGGAGCAGGTGTGCAGTCAGGCCTCCATCCCACCAAGTCGTGGCGCAGCCAGTGGTCCCTGCAGTGGCACTAGTTTGCATTCACGGCTGTGGCTCAGTCTTCCAGAGGAATGTGCTCCCCTGGTCCAGGGCCAGCTGGAAGCTTCCGCTGGGTAGACCTGTTGCTAGAAGGTGCCTGTGCCAGCTGGGGTCTCAGTGGGACTGGGACGTCCAGGCATTTCGTGAGGTCCTTCCTTTTCCTTCTTTACTCCGGAAGTGGTTAGGAGATGTGGGCAGAGCATGGCGTACACCTGAAGAATGGAAGGTAGACACATTTGTGTGTACGGGTTGAGCGCCTCCTGCTTGCCCACCAAACGCCTGAGCCGAGGGAGCTCAGATGCTGGGGGGACAGACAAGTGAGGAAGTGGCCTGGGTACCAAGCACCCAGATCACCTGGGGACACAGGCTCCTGGAGAGTGTGGCTGGGGCCCCAGAGACGAAGGCTGGAGGGGGCTTTGCCCGACAGGGCCCGCGGGAGGGGCGTTGCAAACACTGAGAGCTGGGCGCAGCGGAATACAGAGGGTGAGAAGCCTGGTATGCGTTTGCTGGGGGCGGGGGGCACCAAGCACAGGGAGGGTGGGGGTGGGGCCGCCACCCCAGCTGGCCAACGAGGAGTCTGGGCTCGACCCTCCAGGCAGCAGAAGCTGCGGAAGAGGAAGACGGGGTGAAATTCAGCCTCGTTGGAAATCACTCTAAAAGCTGCAGGAGCTGTCCGGGGGGGCACTCTGGGGTCCGAGGCACAATGAGGTCTGCTCTTCGCTTCCCCTGAGACGCTTAAAGGTCCCTACAGCAGGCAGGGCCACGGAGTCCCACATGCAGATTCGGCACAAAACTTCGTGGGCTCCTCATGCCCGCCACGCGGCCGTTTGAGACCCCTGGCGTCTGCCTTCCACGCTCCCCCCGGCCAGGTTGAGAGGGTTCCAGAGATTCCTGAGAGCAAATGACAGGAGTGTATTCCAGAGGTAACCGGAGCTTGTGTGAGTAACGTCTGGGATCCATCCTGCCCCATCTGTGAACCCAGATCCGGTGCTGCGGGCCTCCCCAGCTGGAGGGCAGGCTCCGATCCCGCCCACCGGACGCTGCTCCCGGGGGCTCGGGGCTCTTCCGGGGGCTTCCAGGCATCAAATAGGAGGACACAGTGGTGTGCACAGCGGTTCCCAGCTCCAAGCCACACTGGAGTCACCGGGGTCTCCCAGCTCATGCCATTCTTACTCTTGGACTTTCCATTTCGAGGTCCAATCAGAGCAGGTCTCAGGGACCCAGCCAGCATCCGCTGGCTGCTGTTCCCAGAAGTGGAGTAGGACTGGAGGCCAAGTAGGGTGAGCTCCTTGAAGGCAGACGGGAGGAGAGGAGTCTCCCCACAGCCTCCTGTTCCTCTGTGATTGGGACCCTCAACACCCCGGGGTTAAGTCTCCAGCTGCCCCTGCTCAGTGCCCCCTGACCAGCCCTCCTGGCATGTGCTCCCCCCTGGAGATGACTAAAATCAGAAAACAAGACAGCTGGGAAGTGGAAGCCTCTTGGCCTTGGGGGAGTGCTACCCGCAGGCTGTCCCAACCTCCAGTCCCCCTGGATTCCCCACTTATGTCCCTTTCCCTCTGTCTCTGTCTCACACAGACGCACAGACACAAAGCATTTTTAGTGAGTTTCTAGAGAACGATTCTGTGATGTGTGCACTGCACTGGGAAGACACCACCTTAAAAACCAGGGTTCTCACAGGTGCCGAGATAAGGCATTTCAGCTCAGCTCAGCCTCTAGGGATCTCCCCAGTCCCTGGGCTCCACCTCCCAGGCAGGACTGTGCAGTGGTTCAAACAGGGCCTTCGGAATCTGGGAGATCTGGCCAGATCTGGCCAGTAGCAGAGTCCCAGCTCTGCTACTTACTGGAGTTTAGAAGGCCTCTACGCCCGTGCCGTTAAAGAGATGTTGTCCTGGGCTTCCTGGGCCTGAAGCTCTGGGGAGGGAGCGGTCAGGGCCAGACCTGGTCTAGGTTTCTCTTGTTTCTCCAAGATACCATAATGCCCAGGTATGGGATTTGCCTCCAGGAGGCAGATGTGACACCAAGAGTATTAACCTGGGCTTGGGTTTGCCATTCTGTGGCTCTGTGATTGTGTGTCCTGCTGAAGCCCAGGGCACTCATTCATTCATTCATCTAGTAATTTGTTCCCCAGACATTCCTGAGTATCCACCATGTGCTCTGGGGTTGTCCCCAGGTGCCCCCTGGGGTCTCAGACCAAAGCCAGATTGGTGAGTTGAAGTGGGGATTGGAAGGGGTGCCAGGCTGGGGTCCTGTCGGGGGTGCAGAGCACACAGTGTGCCTCCTGGGAGGACCCTAGGCCCTGTGCCTGTGCTGGGAGGATGGAAGGTCGAGAGGGACAGTCCAAGTCTCCAACCCTTTGTGATGCGTCCTGGGGGAACCTTTGTTAAGCGTCCTCCCCGGGGGATCCGGATCCTTCCCTGGGGTTCCCCAAAGGCTTTGCTAAGAGCTGAGGGTGGTGCAGCTGTGTGGCTGAGAGACAGAGAGATTGTGCTCAAAGCAGGAGTAACTGCTGGCTGCTGGCGGACCTTCTCACTGAGAGGTCAGGACTTGAGCCCTGTCAGGACGTAACTTCAGACACCGTGAAGCGTGTGACTGCTGCGCCTGGCAGGAATGTAAATCCATTTCTAACTGATGAATGTAACCCATTTTCTCACGGATTGGGTTTTGCTGATGGATCTCTTGATCCCAGTTTCAGATATGTAAGCAGACCACAAATAGAAGCAGTTTTTTCACTAAATTTCTGCTGTTTGGCTGATCATAACCGGAAATTTACTTAAGGGCCTTTTAGCATTAAAAAAAAAAAACAAAAACAATAACCTGACTAGTGTCACCTCGGCTCAGTATTCGGGTTTTAAGATTTTATTTATTTATTTGTCAGAGAGAGAGAGAGAGAGTGCACAAGCAGGCAGAGAGGCAGGCAAAGGTGGAGAGAGAAGCAGGCTCCCTGCTGAGCAAGGAGCCCGATGCGGGACTTGATTCCAGACCTGGGAGCATGACCTGAGCCGAAGGCAGTGGCTGAACTGAATGAGCCACCCAGGCGTCCCGATATTCAGGTTTTAGAGGATACATCAAAAGATAAATCTGGATATATCCTCTTCTCCATTTATATTAAAAAATGTGTGTGTGTGTGTGTGTGTGTGTGTGTATCCAAATAAAATAGCCCAAAGCAATCTATTTGGCTTTGTAATAACAAAATGGCCAGTAGTCTCGCGGGCCGGCTGCGCTGGGACGCACCAGCTCTCCCCGGGTCTGTCCAGCCAGGGCCTTCCGTTTCCAGCTGCACGTGGTCAGGACGGAGGAAGATCACAGTTGCGGCTGTTCTCCTCCGTCCTGAAGGTTTCAGTATGGGCTCCCCGGGGAGTGATGGAGTTTAGTGGGGACCCTGGGTTTCGCTAGGAGTGCGTTAGCCGACTTTCAGCCCTGCAAGCGTGCCGTCTTTCTTCACGTGGAGTTTTAGTGAACGCAGCGAGAGCCTTGCGCCCGCCGGCAGACCTCGCCTCTCTAGTGGCAGAGGGCGTCCGTCTGTTTGTCCGTCCGTTCCCCACGTCCTGTGCTGGCCACTGAGGAGGCTGTGACCTCATTGGGCAAGGCGTGGGGTTCCGGACATCCCTGAGCCTCTGCGGTGTGTGAGCACACCCTGCGTGATAGAAAGAGGAGCACCGAACTGAGGCAGGCAGGAGTTAACAGAAGTGGAAGCGCTGGGGTTGGCTGGCACCTTGTCCTGTAGCTACGTGCGGTCCCAGGACGTCTCCTGTCCTCAGGCCACCTCCATCCTCCCCCCTGGGGAGTGGGTGCTCAGGCACGTAGGCTGTTTCTAGAATTGTAGCACAGTCAGAGGACTGGTGAAAAGGGTCAGGCTACTGCTGTCAGCCTCCCCGAGGATGTGATGCCCTGCCAAGCAGAGTTCGTGCTTTTATTCCGTGCTCCTTCACCCTCTCCTGTCAGGACCCCAGGCACACGGAGCTCTCTTCTTGCTGCGTCGTGCCCAAGAGCCTCGCCGCAGCCCGAGATAGGTGCCTGACACAAGGAAGAGGACAGGGCTCCACGGGCTCCTTTAAAAATGCTGTTGGGGGAGAAAAAAAAGAGAGAAGAAGAATATTGGAGTTCCCAGTGTCCTCCTGGGTCTTTTAGTGCTCCATTCCCATGAGGTCACTTTTAGGTGAAGGTTCAGCGTCTTTATTCGGCTTTAACGGCGACTGCGCGTTCCTCTCCAGGACTTGACTTCAGTATCATCAGCTGCAGTTTTCAGGAACGATTCTAGAATATACATTTAGGTATTGATCTCTGACAGAACGCTGTGCCCCAGCAATTGACATATTTGCTGAGACAAATTAACCCAGGGTTGCAGCGAGACGATCTCACGACGTTGGTGGAGGACGTTGGTTTATCGTCCTACCTCGGCATCAGCCCTGGAGGCAGGGGTGAAAGTGTCGGTTCATTTATGGATCCTGTGAAGGATGGCAAAAATCGATTTACTGACACAGCCCAGATGAACGTCAAATGGAAATCTGATAATATTTACCTGATTACCACCTTGAAGGTGTCCGGATCGTATTCTGAAGCCCTGGAGGTCTCAACCCACCATGCTTACAGCCTAGCTCCCTCCGGCCGCAGGGCCTGCCCTCCCCGGGGGCACCCAGCACACCTGCTCCCTGCACAAGGCCCGAGTGAGAATGTGGGGTGGCCTTGACTGCTCTAGGCCTCTGTGCCTGGGACCACCTTTCTACTGTGCATTCTTTGGGGTTTCAGTGAAATGCAGGTCCAGAAAAGGAGGTGTCTAACAGTTTGACAGTGGATGGCCTGCCTGAAGAAGGTACGTGGGACCTCTCCTGTTCCTCCCCAGGCTCTCCTGCTACTCTCCTGCCTTCCCAGGCACAGGTGTGGCCTTCCACCAAGTCTTGTTCTGATACGTCTCTGCAGTCTTACCGGGTGCTGCTACAGACTCTGCCCCTCGCCCGCAGGACCCCTCCAAGATGTACAAGGCCATGAGCTGATCTCAGCTCACTGGGAGCCCACATTCAAGTTCAGAAGGAAGAGGAGACAGAAGATTCATGGAGCAGAGGATCTCCAGCTGTGGGTCCCAGCCCAGACCTCCAGGCCCGGGGACTGTCATGGAGAAAGCAGGGCTTCCCTGAGCAGTGGCAGGTGCCGGGCCCTGGACAGTGGGCTAGCGGGGAAGCGGCGTGGGTGAGGCTGGCATCTGCTTGGGACAGCCACGTGAGCAAGGGTCAGGAGATGACAGCTGGATGGAAAGAAGCCACCATCGCCCCAGGGCCCCCCTCCAGGCACAGTGCTTTGGCAGGCTGTTGCCTCTGAGTATCTCTGTTAAAATTAAAATATAACATGAAGAGAATGAGGAATCTGCTGAGCCCTTTCCCTGGAGGAGAAGTCGCTGTTCAGATTTGCTGCAGAAAAATCAGGAGCACCTCCGCCAGGGCCAAGGCCATTTCTGATCGAAAAAGTGACAAGAACGGATAATGTATCAGGGGCAGGGTCCTTGGTTTCTGTTAATTGTTGTTTACTTTACCTGTTCAGGTCAACTTCCTGTCCTCTGGGTCTTCCCCCTCCTCCTCTGAATTATCATCTACTCTCTAATAATTTGGTTTGGGTAAAAGCAGACTCTCCGGAACACAGCTCTCTTGTCACTGCTGAGGTGGTAATTTTTAGTGAATACGGAATTCAGTGATGTTATATCGTATAGGAAACGACAGTCTACAGGCCTGTACAGGTGTAGAGAAATGAATCACTGCTCGTTTGTGATGCTCAGGAACCACAGTAACACGTTGATGTGGTCCACAATGTCTGAGAAGAGACGGCGAAGCCTTCGTCGGCAGCGGTTTTATGGGAATGTTTTCAGGAATGAAGAGTTGCCAGGTACAGGTTTCCAGGGTTCCTTCATTGGTTTGTTTCAAAATAAGAGCGATGGTTTTCTTCAATGGAAAAAAATGTCTCCGTAAAGTTTCTAGCTGTAGAGCATTCTTGTCTTATCTGTTCCCATCAGGGGAAACTTGGGAAGTTTCCTCTTTGTTCATGGCGGATGAGTGGTCAGTGGGCTCCTTGATGATGAACTAAAGGCAAGTGTGGCATTGGAATCTGTGAAAGTGTGCCCTTGAGAAGCTTTCTTGCATCTGTGGTTCTCTTGTCTTTACTGCAGTGGAGGACTTCATTCCCACCGAATAAGCTCTTCTCTTTGTACTCATCTTCGAGAGGGCAAGTCGCATAATTGGAAATATGCAAATTAGCGTGCGGTCCATAGGAGATTGAAATTGAAATGGTCCCTTAACAGACTTACTCACACGCCAGCATTCTTAAGAGTCTTTGCTGGTGGGGCACCTGGGGGCTCAGTGGGTTAAGCCTCTGCCTCCGGCTCAGGTCATGATCTCAGGGTCCTGGGATCCAGCTCTGCACTGGCGGGTTGGGGGGGTTCTCTCTGCTCAGCGGGGAGCCTGCTACCCCCACTCTCTCTGCCTGCCTCTCTGCCTACCTGTGATCTCTGACTGTCAATAAATAAATAAAATCTTAAAAAAAAAAAAAAAAAAAAAAGAGCCCTTGCTGGTAGCCTAGGCAGAGGGCTCTCCTGTCCTCAGGATGGTCCAGGGCCCTGCTCAGGAGGGACCGGCAGGAAGCCCATGGGGGCCAGGAGTACAGAAGAGCTGGTGATATGCTGGGGCCTTACATTTTTCTTGCATATGTATGGGTTTTTTTTTTTTTTTTATAATTCTTTGATGAAATCAGTTTCAGCATGTAATCCAGAAATGTGCCCATGGGCCTTTAGCAGTGTGTAATGTAATAAAGCACAGAAATGAACGATAAAGGACCTTTTACTCCTTAACAAAAAGGATTTTCTAGATTCTTTGAAGACCAGTTGCCATGGTGTTACTCTGTCAGCATCAGAGGGGAGGCTCAGCGGACTCCCAGCGAGGAAGCTTTGCTTGGCCTTCCCTGTCCCTTCCTTTGATGGAGCTCCTCCTTGGCTCAGGGAAACACCTTCTGCAGATTCTGAGCCTCCCATAAAGGAGGGAGGTTCTGCCCCTGGCCAGCTGGAAATGGCATTACAAAAGATACTTACTGGCCTGCTCTGTGGAAAAGTAAACTGAGACCTTATACCTTCAGCCGTCCGCTTCTTCTGTTTTTCTGTTTTCTAATCTAGTAACTTGGGTTTCCAGGAGACTAGTCGAACCGGGGCAAAGGTGGAACTTAAAGTCAGTTCTCCTACATTTTTTTTTAAATACTTTATTTATTTATTTGACACAGAGAGAGAGATCACAAGTAGGCAGAGAGTCAGGCAGACGGGGAGGGGGAAGCAGGCTCACCGCTGAGCAGAAAGTCCAATGCGGGGCTCGATCACAAGATCTGAGATCACGACCTGAGCCGAAAGCAGAAGCCTAACCCACTGAGCCACCCAGGTGCCCCAGATCTCCTACCTTTTATGCTCTCTCTTCTAGAAGTAGCTCTCATTTAACACGCCATTCTTGTTCTGGAATGGAGACTAAATTACAGGGGTCAGCTGAGGAGTCGGGCAGACCTGGGAGTGAATACAGACCTTCCTCCCCGCTGCCCCCCTCCCCTCCCCCATGCCCCTGCTTCCCTGCAGACCCCGTGGGTTCTGCATGCTGCTCCCCGAAGCTCGGAGTCCCCGAAGCTTCCTGGACACAAGACTTGAGTGACACGCCACCACCGGGACAAGAGAGAACGTCGAAACTACAAGTCATGTGCTCTCTGTCCTGTCTTAAAGAACAAGTTGCCCATTTGTTCAGGGAAAAAAAAAAAAAAAAAAAAACAGAAAATTGAGTGGATAAAGATCCATGTCCAATCACGACGTCCAGTGCTACTGAGCTTGCTAAACAAGATCTCTCCGGAGACTTCTAATTCCAGCTCAAGCAGTCCTCAAACCCAGCCTGAGGTGTGTGAGAACTCCCATTCTGCTGTGAAAACATCCACACTCCCCAGGAGCTGCTTCTGCTTGCGAGGCCTTTGATCTTGGTAATCTGAAACCAGATGTAGGGAGCCCTTAAACCCTTTTGCACCTAAAAACAGGCAGTCCTGTTGTCTTCTAGAAATAGCTCTTTGTCATTTACCTGGCAAAGTGCATTTTCAGATGCTATTTCATGAGCTGGTTTTATTTCCCCCAATTCCCAGGAAAAGTAATGAGCTTTGCTGAAGAGGCTTTTTCTTTCTTTCTTTTTTTTTTTCTCCTAATGAGTTGAGAACTAATGGCCTAAAAATATGAGCCCATCCTTTACTGCGGGACCGTCTAACCTGGCCCAGTGTCGGCAGTGAGGTCCCCTTGCTTCCCCCAAGAGGGCCATCCCTCTCCCAGAGTGGCCTACTCACGTGGAACCACCTGTGGCTCCTCCAGGAGCTCTGGTTCTCTGTGGCTTGTCTTGGGGATGTGCCCTGTCTCTGGGATGCGCCTAGAAGCAGGCAAGGCCCCAGGAGGTCCTTCACGAACCGGAGAAGAAGGCCCAGTAGTTCCACTTCCAGACCATCTTTTCATCCTGCCCCCATGGAGGAAAAGCAAAATCAAGAACCCAAAGAGACCTCCTGAATCTCCTCTTCTTGGTCTCCTTGGCCAACAGCTCTCTTGGGCGCGGGCATTCCACCTAGGCTGGAGGTCCGAGCCCGTGGTGACCCGAGGAGAAGGAGCTCTCCTGTGCGGCGCTCATGGTAAGGTTGCGGGCAGGCAAGGGCAGCCAGGGAGGGCGGCCTGTTTGGAAACGACCGAATCCAGCGCTCTGCTTGGAAGGCGCATCGAGACCTCCTCGTGGACTGTCTGTGCTTAGTTTATCTCACGGCTGCGTTGCATCCAGTGATTTCAGTATAAAGCGATCGGCACCAACTTGAGAAAATAATTTCCATCTCTTCATCTCTCTTTTAAGAAGCACTGCCCCTTGGTGCTTGCGTAGTAAGAGAAAATGCAAATCAAGAAATAAAAATGCAGTTTTCTGGGAAGTCGGTTCATTCCCTGTGCCTGGTTTCCTAACTGAGGAGGGAACTCTGGCCGGGCGTTCTCAGAATGGTCCCTGCGTTGGTGTGTTGTGCCCAGTACCCAGTGGTCGCAGGGCCTGCGGCTGACTCGCTGCGGTCCAGTGGGGGACACAGCGTGCGTGAGGAAGTGGAGATATTCTTGGAGCAAAGACACACCACTAAGCCTGGCAGCCGCCCCAGGGGCCTCATGGCACCTCCTGGCCACCTTCCCAGCCACCTTCTCCTACGAACACCTGCCTCCCAGGGCTCCTCGGGCGCTGTGGGCCGAGAGCAGCGCCGTCCCCAGGGACCTGGATGACCGTTCCCCCAGGACCTGCTGCAGGGAATCTGGGGGCTCCATGCCTCCCCAGCTCCCCTGGCCTCCTGGGCAGCCCCCTTGCCCAGGGCATGCTGTGTATTCCCCAGGGACCTCAGCCATCTCTGGACACACCTGGCATGTGTCTCTGGGGGTCTAGGGGACAAGGGTGTTTGGGGAAGGAAGCAAAATATGTCCCTTTCCACTGGTCACCCCTTGCCCAGTACTTCGGGTACAGCCGTACAATTCTATGTGCTCACAGTTCAGGCTCCTGAACCCTGAGGGTTCTGTGTGTCCCAGGGGTCCCCAACCAGACTCTGTGTGTGTGACTAGTGGGGAGCTGTGTGGTCTCACCCCTGCAGAGCCCGGGATGCGCTTCAGTCTACAAAAAGAGCCAGTGCTCCCTGTCCTGGGAGTCTGGGCACGGTGGGCAGGTCCCCCACTGTCCCTGGCTTCCCTGTCCTCATCTGTCAAGGCCAAGGTGGCTCCTGCCTCTCTGAGTAGCTGCCTCTCAGGGGAGGAGCCACACAAGGGCCTCCGGAGGGCACAGGGGTGTAGACCTCTGCCGGGCGACCATCAGCCAGACCAGGGCAGGGACACGAGCCAGCAACTCCTCATCCCCTTGTCATTTCTGTGTGCGGGTTTTTTGGTTTTGTTTTCTTTCGTGTTCTCTCTTAATAGGTGGGCTTCTCTGCCCGTCTCCTCTTAATGATGTTTCAGTGGTTCCACATTTAGAGGTTTGCAATTACCTTTGTTCTAAAGCAATTAAGTTCCAGCCTTCCCCAACTCGGATAAAAAGCACGCCCTTAGTGTCTTTTCCGACAAGCAAGACCTTCTCTGGAAAGGCAGGATCACGACGGATGCATCTGGAACACGCCGGGGCTGCACGTCGGCCGGCTTGAGGGCTTTTACTATTATTATCTGGACCTTCCGTTCATGTAAGTGTGTCCACACCCGAAGCTCGGGCAAATTCTAGATTTGTCCCTCCTTTACTGTGAAAACACATCTTTGTTCTTTGAGGTTCTGTTCTTCCCCAGCGTATAACAAATGAGAGTCTTACCCTGTGAGTGATGGTGTCTTGCTTTTATGGGAAACAGGTACAGTGTCCGTAGGTAAGGCCCCCGAATCTCATGGGGGTCCCTGGTCCCTCGAAGACTTGCCGGGAGCCAACGGGATAGGAGGGGTGTGGGGGGCTTAGCTCGGCGCTTGGGGGCAGGACGTGTTTGATTCGTGGTTTTAGCTGCGATTCGAGAAAACTGGTGCTGTCCTTCCCAGTCTGTTTCTGGAGTCAGCGGGCTGATGGGGCTTGTCCATCCACGAGGGCCTGCCGGGACCATCTCCCAAGCATGGTCTGTTCTTGGCTGCCGGCTGGGTGGAGGGATCCGCGGGGCCCAGAATTCACCCCGTGCACACCTGAACCCGCAAAGATGTTGAGGAGATATCTGACCTGTGGGTGCAAAGAAGGGCTTGTCTGTCTTCTGGGAACATTGGGGTCCCGTTTGTCATCGCCCGTTGACGTCAACTGACTTCCCACTCTTGAGATGTGTCAGTGAGCCAAAGGATTTGGCTCGGTCTTCTGGCTTTTGCTTTGCTGCCGAACCCAGAAGGTATGGGTAGCGCCTGGCTTGACTGTGGTTGCCCCATGAAGTGGGCAGTGGGGACATTGGGGAAGGTAGGGTGCCCTTCCCGTGTCTGCACTCACAGGATTTCTTGGTGCATAGAGCGCCTTGCAGGGTCTATAAAGCAGTGGACCACCTAAGAGGGACCATGGCTGGTCTCTCTCGTTCGGCTCACCTTTCACTGAAAAGGCCAGGAAAGGCTGGAACAGAAGGAGACCCCAGTGGGGACCAGACACCACCCTGCCGGTTAGGCAGACCTGGGTGCTAAGGGGCTGTGTTTGGGCAGAAACACGGAGGCCTCGCGGCCTGGCTTGCAGGGACGTGTCAGCAGCCTTGGAGCAGCTTGGGCTTCAGCAGGGCACCTGGGAGCTTCTGCTTCTGCTCCTTCTGCTCTGGAGACCAGAGGCAGTGACCATGTGAATCCTTGGACTCAAGGAATGCAGAACTTCACCGGGCAGTCATGTCCATTATCCTCAGAACCTTCCAGAAAGGAGCGGTGAACATTCTTGGCCACCGTTTCAGGCTCAGGCATGGAGTGAGGAGCTGTCCCCATCTGCAGGTAGATAATGGATCTTGTGTCCCCGTGCCTGCCTCCTGTTTCCATGACATAAGGTGACCACTCTTGTGGGAGGCACACAGGCAGCCGTGCCTGGGGATTTGAGCACCGCTGCCCAGACTGGGAGCAGTCCGCTGTCTTCTTTCTCCGGCTGCCTCGGAAGGTCACTGTGACCCACATTCCCAGGAAAGATCGGTGGGGGGGGGGGGGGTGTGCAGGGTGCACAGTGGGCTCAGCTCTGCATCTCCTGCCACATGTGGAAGGGGTTCTGTGGGCTGCCGGCCACTGTCCAGCAGGACAAAGCCCACCCCAGTGCCCAGTGGGACGGGGACCCCGTTCTGCTCCTGGGACCCTGTCTCCCACCACGGCGAAGTGGCCTGCTGGAACACCAGGGCCAGAAAGGCAGGGTTCCTGGCTGTCGTCTTCTGGCACCTTCACAGAGCAGCAAACCCAGGCCAGGAGTGGGGATCTGCTCCAGGAAGAAGCCCTCCCCGGGAGGCCCGGACAGCCTGCCCACATGTGGATCACCTGCCTGCGCTCCCTGAATGCCCTCCTGCTCCATTTCTCCTTGGGTCTCGCCAGCGCCCCCGCAGGGTTCCCTCCTGCCCTCATCACAGTGGCTTCTGCTCCTTTTTCCCTTCTGACCTAAAAGCCCCGCCATCCTGTGATTACTTACTCTACAGCCCTGTTGATGGTAAATTCTCGAGGCAGAAAGAAGACCCTGGCCTTTTCCACCCGTGACTCTTGGGCTCACGCTGAGCCAGGCCAGGTGGCTGTGTGACGGCCGATTCAAAGGGTCACAGGACACTGGGGCTGGAGCCGCCTAGAGACTTGGTGTCTGAGCCGGAGGGAGCAGCCCCGAGGACACTTGGGACCCACTTTAGTACTGGCTCTTGGAGACTTACTCTGGGGCAGAGCCGGGTGGTTCCCCAAACACTACGTTTTCCTAGTACACGGTGGGGCCACGGCCCACGGGACATCACTGTCCGCCAGCACAGACTGAGCACCTGCTGTGAGCCAAGCCCAGCGTGGGCACCCATGCCAAAGTCAAGACGCCACCGGGCTCACGGGGCATCTGGAAACGGGCGGCACCTCTGTCCCGCCCAGCATGGGTGCTGAGCGCCCAAGGTCGCCGTCCCTGACCCCTGTCCCTGCAGATGAGATGGACAAGGACGGGGCCCCCCCGGGGAGATGCCCAGAGCCTCCGGGGCCACTTCCCTCTGGGGGTTGTGCTACTTAAGGCCTGTGCGTCTCCTTTCTGGATAATGCCAGATCCCAACAGAAGCTCTAGTCTATTTCTGAATACCGAAAAATGTGTTGAATCACACACATGCTCCAGGGGAATCACGAGCCTTCTCAACAGAGGACAGGGAAGAGACAGCGTGTGTCCGGTTGGGGCTGAGCTGGCATTCTGAGCTTGGGTGCCTCTGAGGTCCCTACCAGGCGGGGGCTGGAGCTTTTGGGGCTGCTGACCTCCACCCCCCTGCATTCCTAGGTGGCCCCGGGGCCTCTGCCCAGCCCCAAGGTCTGTGTCCATTATTTCTGAAACTGTCCTTCCTCGAGAGGAGAGGGCTCTTCTCTGCCCCAACACCCACCGTCTGAAGACCCAACCTCCCCAGAAGGGGACAGAGCAGACGTGGGTGCAGACATTCTCCGCGGGGCCGCAGCGTGGGCTCTGTGGTGGAGACCACGGGCTCACCCACAGCTCTGGCTGCTCCCTTCTGGGAGAGGCCGCCGTCTGCGTGCTGAGTTCAGAGCTCCCCGGAGGCACGGCGACGCCTGTGGGGCCGATTGGTTGTAACAGCTCGGTCTGGTGACTCGGGTTGACTGTCCCTGGGTCCTCCTGTTTTGCTCATCGGAAAGCAAGGTCAGAGAGGGGACGTGTTTGGCAAAGGCTCTCGTTGGCTTAAGGAGGGGAGGGGAGGAGGAGGGAAGCAAGGGTGACAGAGACGGAGACAGAGACACACTGAGCCCAGCCGGAGACGGAGACAGAGAGACACTGAGCCCAGCCGGGCCGCCAGCCTCAGAGGCTCGGGCTCTTGGAAACCTGACATGGGCTGATGAGATGGACAGAAATCTGCAGTGAAAGCCCCTGATGACCTATTTCCTTCAAGAATGTTCATCGGGCGTCTCCGCGGTGCCAGATGGATGGGCCTGAGAGCTGCTCCTGCCCCCAGAAGCCCTAGGGCCTGGAAAATTCTGCCCAGTGTCATTAGCTTCTGCTTCAGAGCAGTCCTGCTGGGAAGCTTCTCTCCCCGCCCCCATCCTTAAACTCTGCCACCATCAGTCCTGCCAGGAGACACTAGGTGTCTCTGGACCCAGGTGCAGGCTCCGGGGCTTCCTGGAGCCGCCGGGTCCCCTCCAGAACCCCCCCAGCTCAAGCTGCCTCTCCCTCTCCCTCTTCCTCTCCCCTGGACCGGTCGGCCGCGGCCTTGAGAAGAGGCCTCTTCACCCTAAGCAGCCTTGCGGTCCCTCTGGATTGGCTTGTCCTGGCTCCAGCTCAAGCAGGTGGTGGGTCGGCTGTACGGTGATCGATTCTCTCATCTCTCCGGGCAGAAAGCAAGCTCTGGGGGAACAAGGGTGGTGCCTGTCTTGTTCACGTGTCTCTTGGCAGTCAGGTCTCCTAAATATCGCCCAATGAATGAATGAGCAAATAAATCCACAGATACTTGAAGTCTACAGTTCCACTTGTTTCTTCAAAATCAAAAATCTACAGTATACCCAGCCACGAAAGTCTAGTCCCCCCGCATCACCCAAGGTGGGTGGCAGAGGCATGGCCCAGGGCTCACCCAGGGAGGGGGGCTGCCCACCTCCGGAGTTGGCCAACGTCTCTGCCATCATCCATACTGCCAAGGGGATGGTCAGCGGAGGCGGTGACCCTCTGTGCTGGGTGCCTGTTCCTGGGGAGAGGTGGGGAAGGAGCTGTGCGGTTCCAACATTTATCATTACCTTTTACCCCACTATTGCTGGGTCCCAAGGGTGCACGGATGGGGCTTTGTCTTGTTTTGGGACAAGGGCCTCTGTCTCTGTATGGACTTGCCTGAGGGGTCCGTCCGGTGGTCCTCTGATAAAATGCATCTGTTCTGAGTGTTGGGTGAACAGGCCTTTGGGGAACATGGAGGACCCGTGGGTGTGAGTCAGATGAGGGAGGGGTGGCAAGCCATTGGTCAGATGTGAGCGTGACTGTGCTCTCTACCTGGCTCAGCTGTGAACCTTTGGAGGAGATTAGCTGGAGTGACCCCCGAGGTGTATTTTGGGGAGAGAAGGAAGACCAGAAGCTCGTGCTGCTGACGTTGGCCTCGAACAGTGGCAGGCCCAGAGAGCTCACGCTCCAGTCCCGACACCCACTGTGCTCTGTCCATGTGTCTTCCCAGCTGCCTCCGGGGGTCATCATTCCCTCTCTGTGACCCGCCCGGGTTTCTTGCTTCTTGTCTCTGCATCCTATCCATTTTCAGGTTTCTTCCATGGTTTTCATCTCACTGTAATTAAAAATGAGAATTTTAGTTGTGAAAAGTTGCAGTGAACGAGTCCAGGAAGGGCCTGGTGGCCCGTCCCCGGGGCTCCCCCAGCTTCCCCATGGTCTCGTACTAGGGCAAGAGAGCCACGAGCAGGGATTGCCTCTGTTTAGGGGCAATCACATCTGAAAGAGGAACCCTGTGCTCTGCACTGTTTCGCCACCCTTCCCGAGCACGGTGGGGCCAACACTTCCATTTCAAAGATGCGCCGTGGTTAGAAAAGAAAGCGAGAACGCATGCGGAGACGCCTGGGTGGCTCAGCCAGCTCTGGATTTCAGCTCAGGTCATGATCTCAGGGTTCTGGGATCGAGCTCTCCAGGAGCTCTGCGAAGTGGGACTGTTCATTCAGATCAAATGACTGTCTGTAGTGGTCCCTGCTCAGCGTCCAGTCGAGCTCTCCTTGCGCATTTACAGAAGGTGAGGTTCACAGCGGCTCGTGCTCCCGAGAGCAGGTGAATTTCACACACGGCCCAATGATGCTGTAGGTCCGCGTCCTTTTCAAGCCGTGATGTTTCCAACGGAAAATGAGATGATTCCAAGACTGGTTCTGCTGTTTTTCATCCATTTCACGGAATCCAGCCGTAACTGGGAGGTTCCTTCTGTGAAAAGTGAGCGCTTGGCATGATTGCTGATGTCCCCGGAAATGCAATGGAAGAATTCTGCCCCGACGCTGTGGCTGTCTGTTTTCTGGGATAACGTAAATGTAGACATGTTCGCGGAGCTCAGTGTTTGTGGTGAACACATCACACCTAGAGCGGATGGGGACACACAGATCATTTTTAATTGTGCCCACACACCAACTAAATATTCCATCAGTTAAAATAGAAGCCATGGATGTCAGATTTTACCAACAGTTCCACATACTGAGTAACGGAACCACACATTTACATAATGAAGCTGATGTTGAGTTTTTAAAAATACTTCAACTTGGGAGCGTATATGTTCTCTTCTCTGCTCGTCAGATTACGGAGTGTTGGGGCCTTCCAAAAACTTGCTCTGTCAACCAACCCACGTGTTCTACAGAGATGGTGAACTTTTCTGTAAACAAGGCCCTACGTGTTGGTTGCATTTTGTTCTTAATTAGTTGAATAAAAGTATTCAACAGAGCAGCAAAAAATACAACCACCAAGGAAAAAAAAAAAAAGGGAAGAAACAAAAAAACTCTCAACGATTTAAACTTCGGTAGAACTACGACTACTGAAAACATAGGTTGTGAAAGGAAAACATTATAATCTTTTCCTGTAAAAGCCAAAAAGGGATAAAGCAAATGAAACGAGTGCTCACAAGATACTCATTTGGAAAACTCTGAGACAATTTTGTGAAAATGTTTAATAGGAAGGATATTGTAAAATAGATTAGAAGTGAAACATATTAAGAATATACAAGGCTAAGATACTGATCGAAGCAGGTAAATATGGACTGGGAATAGGTATTCTGTTCATGTCCTCATTTTATTTTCATATAGCCAATTTAAAAAGGGGCTGTTTTATTAAAAAAATATTGCTTTAATGTGCCCTGGTAGTTTATTTTCTAGGAAGGTTGTTTTTTCTTTTATAATTTTTTAAAAATAGTTTTCGAATAAAGCTACTTAGTGGGTTCCCATTTTAGTAAAACCAACTGCTGACCAATAATGAAGTCTTGTGGGGAAGCACATGACTAGAACTATTTCAGCCTCTTGTTCACACTCAAGAGTCCTGTTTTGGATGAGAAATTGCACGTGGCCCGTCCCGGGGGCTCTGCTCAAAGCTGGAGCAAATCTTTATGTCTGTTCCTCTGTGGAGGAGCTGAGTTTCTTTTGTGAGTGAGATCGGAAGGACCCGGCGTTTCAACCACACCTGCTGGGTTTGAGTTGCAGGGGACAGTCTGGCACAATCTGCTCCAGGAAACCCAGCGCGCCTTTTCATGCCTGGGACAGGAGGGGTCAGCCGGGTGGCCCCTCCCCAAAGACACCGGCTCAGGGTCTGCTCCACACCCTCAAAACCCGGCAGCTTCCAATCAGCTGGGAAGGCCAGCTTGGGTGTGGCGGGAGATGGCCCCTGTCCTCGGGAGGCTCAAGGTCTCAGTGGGAGATGCAGCGCCCAGATGGGTTCAAACAAATCGGTGTATCCCGGGAGGAAAGGGCGCCTCACTGGGCAGAAGCATGTGAGCAAGGGCTAGGGGGAGTGGGCAGGGGTGAGGAGAGTCCCTGCCCTGCCTCGGGGTCTCTGCCTGCCCCAGCCTCCTGTCCTCCTGTCTCCTGGCTGTCATTTTGCAGACTCTCAGCCTGGGTCCTCTTCCCCGGTCCCCAAGTGTACTGGCCTCCTTCTCCTTCGGTGCTGCACCAGCAGCTCACGTCTGCCCCTCCACACACCCCCAGAGTGAACTCACCCACACCCTGAGCCTTCAGCACCAGCTCCAGCCGAGCCCTAGGCCCTGGTGTGATTCCTGTTGGCACTCTCCACTAGAATGCTCCAGAACCCCGAGATGCAACAGGCCATCTCTGAGGACAGCAGGACGTTCGTCATAGGATGGCCATGAGGACTGGGGAGGTAACTTACCGCTGAAGCCTCAGACGGCTTGTCACACTTTATAGGAGCTCAGTAAATGGGAGCTTGTATTATCGTTTTATACCATGCCCAGATCATCTCTGTTCCTAGACCGGGGACCCCATTCCCCTGATGTCAGCTCATGAGTGATCCCCCGGGATTCCCCAAGATGGAAATCCCAGTACCTCGGATGCCCTTACTCATCAGCACGTCCAGGTGATCGCCGTTCCTACAGATTCTGCCTTTGAAGCCCTTTCAGATCCCTCCGTCTTCTCATTCCCATTGTCCTGGCTTAGTCCAGACCTTTCTCTGCTGCGGAGGCCGGCGTGTGTCAGATTGTATGTGCATGGGAAGCACGCAGGGGTCTGGTGAAAATGTAGGGGGGTCCGGTGGTTCCTGAGAGGCTGCCTCCCTAGCAAGGTCCTAGGGGATGCCCGTGCCCCCAGCCGTTCTGGGGCAGCAAAGCCCAATGCCAGGTCTCTGGTGGCTCCTGACCGGCTCCCAGCACCACCTCTGGAAACTCCAGCGGCAGCTCACAGCCGAGGTTGTCAGCCGCGGTCCATATAAAACCCGTTGCTTGCCCTATGTTTGGATGCTTTGCATCTGGAGTTGGGCCCAGGAGTCAGCGTCGTTTTGTCATACACTGAAACGGTTCTCATAAGACAGGTTGTTGATGGAAAGGGAGACCATGCCACCAAATTAAACTCTCGAACATGACACTCAAAGGCCTTCTGGACTCAGTCCTGAGCGAACTGAATCATCGCCTCGTCCCCTTCTAGCACGGCACCGTGGACACTCGTCTCCAGAGCAGTGCAGCCGCTGGGTGGCTGCTTTGCCATGCATCCTTCCAGCTCCGCGAAGCTGCTGTGGGCTTGCCCAAAAACGAGTGTTAGAAAGGCGCCAGACGGAGTATAAAGGCGATTCTAATCAAGCCGATAGCTGGCTGGCTTTCCATAAGAGTCAAAGTAAAGCTGCTTTGTTGCAAACTACTGTGATAATCTCAGTTCTGAGACCCAGCATGTAAATGCCCAGAATACTTCACGTATGGTAGATTCAATACAAATCCTTAAAATTCACTATGGATTTAACTACTGTTTCCAGGATTCCTTTTGCGCGGACTCGTGTCTGTGCTTATTGCTAGCTTGCACAAACCCTTTGTGGGTGAAGAGCCAGGTACAGGAAAGTTGTCATCCGTCTGGAAATATAATGCCGCAATTGGGGGACTCCTGGGGCTTGAATTCAGCAAGGTTTAGTGCCCTCTGCTGGCCATAGTGGCCAAATCACCTGCGGACCCAGGAGATGCGGCCAACGGGGCGGGGCGGAGGGGGGGGCGTCTGATGGGTCTTTGTCTGGCTCACAAATGTCAGCCTTCTCTTAGGTAGTGGGACATTTGGAGAGGAAGGTTTTGAATGAATGCATGTAACAAGAAAATACGCTTCCACTAGGAAGTCTGCGTCTCCGAGTTGGATTAAACCAGCGGGTACTTCCTAGTCCATTACTCTGCCGCTTATTCAGTTACGTAAAAGCGGTGTTCAAGAGCAGACTCTGTTTAATGCAGCCTGTGCACAGCTGCCCGTCAGGGCTTGAGGGCTTTTGTCTCTGGCCGTCCTGGGTTCGAATGATGACTCCTCCATCTCCTCTGACCCAATGTTGGGTCAGTTTCTCAGTCCCGGAGGGTTGCTGTGAGGGCAGTGCCTAGACGAAGGGCCTGGTGGTGGTAGGTGCTCCCCGGTCACAAGCATGTGTGCGTGTGTGCGTGTGTGCGTGTGTGCATGTGTGTGTGTGTGTGTGTGTGTGTGTCTCACTTTAAAAGTCTAAAATGTATTTGGTAAAGGAACAAGAAGAAGGAGGTGAAAAGATTGATTGTGGCTGTCACTGTCCCGGGATGATTGCAGCTCAAAATGGTTCCATTTCAGCTGAAACATGAAGACGATTGTTTGCGCTCATTCAGACGTCTCCTCTGATTCAAGGGACAGTGTTTCTGGGACTCGGTCCATTTGTCTGGGTCAGCGAGGCTTTTTGCAGGAAAGTCCTGGGTGAGCGGACGGGCACCCAGGCTGACCACGGAGTGGAGTGGGGAGTGCGGGAGGGAGGGAGCCCACCCCTCAGCCCACCGCATCACCATCACCACCGCCAGGTCTCCCTCGGCTCCCATGGCCAGGCCCCTTCTCTGGGGGCCAGTCCCTCTCTCCACCACCAAGAGGTCGATGCCACATTTCCTCAGGATCCAAGGCTATTTTGGGAAAATGGGGCACCAAGTGGGGATCTGAGGTGGGCCTTACAGGTCTGGGTAAAAGAACATTTTCCTGTGTTGAACCTCATCGCATTAGCCACCCACCCAATAAAGACTGACCTCCGTCCCCAGTGGGCCCACGTGACTCCATCAGAAAGGAACTGATGGTGGCCCCTCCTGGGGGACGAGGGGTCTTTCCTCTGCCTCACCTGGGGGCTCAGACGGGAGGCAAAGCCGTGTTCCCGGAGGCCGCGTGAAGTTCAGGAGAGCAGTAGGAAGTACAGGGCTGGAAGGAACACTGACCAGGCGGGCCGGCCCATTCCCATTCTCACTGCTCACATCTCAGGCCCAGGAGGACGGGCTGGCCTTTGGAGGCTCCATCAGGCTCCAGAGTGTAGGAAAGGCCTGCACTCAGAATAAGGGCTGGGGGCACACGTTGTGTTTGTGACTAGGGGGACAGCAGAGGTGGACTCTGTGCAGGGGTCCGGCCTCCTCGCTTCCCAGCACCCCCACCCCTATGACCACCTGCCAGTGAACCTGACTCCCGACCCTGCAGTTCTTCCCAAGGGGTGCTCTTCTCTTGGCTGTCGTGATACAAAATAGAAATGCTACACTCATGTCACAGCAGACACCATAGAATGTACCCGAAATATTGAACAGATCATTTCATGTGGCAATCCAGAAGCTGTGGGTAAAGGGCCTCACTGAGGCTCCGTGAAGCGACCTTTCAGAATCACTGATCTGGTATTTTCAGACTTTACCCTCCCTGGACACCTCCGCATCCTGGTTCACCTCTCTTCTCCTTGCAAAACCAGACAAACACACAAGAAAGGGAATTGGGGCACCTGGGTGGCTCAGTTGTTAAGTGTCTGCCTTCAGCTCAGGTGATAATCCCAGGGTCCTAGGATTGAGTCCCGCATCGGGCTCCCTGCTCAGCGGGGAGCCTGCTTCTCCCTCTCCCTCTGCTGCTCCCGCTGCCTCTCTATCTCTCCGTCTGGATATAAACAAACGGATAGATAAAATCTTTAAAAAAAAATAAAAAGAAAGGAAATTAACCTGAACAGCAAGTGCTTTTCTAATGTGGGAACAACTCTTAGAGTTACTAACTTTTCTCATCCCAAGGTGAGATCACTTCCCTAGTGCACCAGTAAACTGCGCCAGGAGTGTCCCCAGACCCGCCTCCCAACCCAGTGCTCCAGAGCACGCCCACCAGCATTCTGTCCCCAGTCGGCCTTGTCCTCCATGAGTGGCCCTTCTCAGCGGGGGGCCCGACCACCCAAGATGGGTGGGGGGCCCCTCTGAGGCTGTCCCTGCTTCTTACAGATTCGCCATGGAGCCCTTCTGTCCGCTCCTGCTGGCCGGTGTTAGCTTGCCGCTCGCCAGGGCTCTCAAGGGCAACGAGACCACCGCGGCGGTCAGCAACTGGACCTCGACGACCTCAGGTGAGGCCCTGGCCGCATGCCCCTCCCTGGCATTCCCCTGCCCCTCCAGGTAGGCTCTCGGACTGGGATGACACGGCCGAGGGAGGAGACGCAGGGTGCAGCTGACTTCCTCAGCGAGCAGAGCATCTCTCGCGTCACTCCTGTCCACACCAGCTGGCCAGACAGGCCAGTTGTGCGGAATTGGAGCAGAACAAATTGCAGTCCGGGGGCAGCGAACACGACCCTGTGCTGATGGTTGGTGTCAGCTTCGGTGGGAGGCGGGAGAGCAGAAGTGAAGTTTCCCGCCCCCCAATCCTGGGGATCTGATTGAAACAAGCCTGAAGGAACAGTGATGAGTCCGCAGAGGATACTGGCCCACTGACATGACCATTGCTGCTGTTGAGAAGTTAACATTAATATTCTTGGGCAAGGTACTGGTATAGTGGTTAGATTACACTTTTGGGAGAAGAGCCCTTACATTTTAGAGAGGCATGTTGATGTCCTTGCGAGGTCCAGGAGTGATTCGAGAAAGAGCAGATGGGGAGCAGGAGCAGGGTGGGGGGCTGGGCCGACAGAGCCATCTCGTCCTGATCAGAAAGGTGGGTGGCGGACACGCGGGAGTTCATTGCTTGTTCTCCTGCCTTTTCCATATTTTGAAAGTTAGGGGTAGGAAAGAGTGAACAGACATGGATGAACCCTAGAAACGCGCTCAGTGGAAGAAGCCAGACACGAGACCCTGTGTTGTGTGGCTGCATGGAAGGGAGATGCCCAGAATAGAGAAGCTGATGCCAGAGAAGGGACAGGAGTGCTGGGCTGGGCTTGGGGGTCAAACGCCAAGTGACCCCAGGTGGCCGAGAAGTGGATGGGAATGTTCTGGAATGCTGAGAAAAATTCTGTGAATTAGCTGAAAATCACTGAATCGTAGGCTTAAAACGGGTGAGTGTGTAGTATGTCAATTTTACATCAAGGAAATGAGATACATGCCGTACAAGGGTTAGAGGAGGCGGCGGCGGGAGGAGGAGTGGCAGCGAGAGCGAAGGCTCTCGAGACACGTGGCCCGAGTTCAGTTCTAGCTCTGCCGGCCGCTCATTGGCCGAGTGATCCGGAGTAAGACCCTGAACCTCTTTGTGCCTCAGCGTCCCCGTCTGTGAGACGGAGGTGGTAATAGTGCCTGCTACTCCGCAGTGCAGATTAAGGAGACAACCAGCCGGGGTTCAGGAGCTCGTCCACGGGGCCGCTGCTGTGCTTGGCAGGACACCCTGTCAGAGGAGGCCTGTCTGTCCCCCGGCCAATCTCTCACGGCCCAGACATTGGCTCTTCAGTGTCCCTTGATCTCTCCTCCTTGGATGTTTGCCCAACACAGAGGTCCAACTGGTGTTTTCAGGGTCCCCACGGACTGGACACAGGGTCCCTGGGCCACACCTCCCTGGTAGATGGAGGCCCATCTGGCTGCCAGCTCCGGCCCGTGGCCAGGGTAGTAGGAATCTGTAACCAGTAAGACCTATTCCCCCGAGGGTGCCTCGGAGCCTCTTGTCAGTCCCCATATGCCTCCTCCGTGCCTCCTTCCCTCTCCATTCCTAAGACTCCCAGACATAAAACTCAAGGACTTCTCTGATACGGTATTACTTGGTGAATTGGTTAGTGTTCTCCAGAGACACAGAATCCACAGATAAATATTTATATTTTCATTTATATCTGCACCTGTGTCTGTATCTGTAGTTATATTTATTATAAGGAATTGGGTCACACAATTGTGGATGTTGTCAAGTCCAAAATACACAGAGCCAGTGTCCTAGTTTGAGTCTGAAGGCTGGCAAGTGGCTACAGAACCAGAGAGAGTGATGTCCCAGTTGGAAGGCAATCAGGCAGAAAGAATTCCCTGTTACTCACAGAACGCCTGGCACTTTTATTCTATGTGGGCCTTCAACTGATTGGATGAGACCCACCTACAATGGGGGGAGGGGCTGCGATCTTTTTTTTTTTTTTTTTTTTTTTTTTTCCTGAGACACCAATTTAAATGCTGACTGTCATCTGAAAAGCAGCACCCCCCTGGAAACACCCAGGACAATGTTTGACCAAGTATCTGGCAGCTCGTGGTCCAGCTAAGTTGACACACACCAAAAAAATGCTTATCCCAAGGCCTTGGGAAAACAAAAATGATCAACATCCCTCTGGAAGAGAAATCCTGGGCGGGGTGACTCGAAGTGCTGCCTTTTGGGCTGTTGTCAAGGGTTCAACACCCATCCAGCTCAGGAGCTTTGCATGATTTTCTAACCCCACACATGTCCTACAAATGCACCGTTAGGCCCCAAGAGGAGGGAGCGGTGGGGCTCAGTCTCTGATGCCTGCCTCCAGCAGGGGGTGGCAAGCATAGCACGGGCCTTGCTTGGAAAGCCAGAGAAATCTAGAGCCACATGAAAGGAAAGACAGAGGCTCCCAGCACATGGAACTGCATTTATCATCCCACATCACAGCCAGCTGGTCTCCGGGAGCCGGGGCGGGGGGTTGCTGGCACTGTCCCCCAGCCTGGACGGTCCAGACCCGCCCCGAGGACAGTGTGTCCCTGCAGCCCACAGAGAGGAGCCGGCTGCTGCTGGCCCGAGGCCGGACACCACCTGCAGCAGCGCTTACCACAACAGCAGCAGATCTACCAGGCAGAACGTCGTTGGCCCAAAGCAGAGAAGCTACGTGGTGGGGCTGTGTGGGCGCTCCAGAGAGGACATCTGTCGGGCGGGGTGACTCAGCCTCACCCCTCCGCCTCCTCAGTTCACTTGAAAGTGAAATGATTGGCTCATGAGATGGCTGTGGGCGTTGGGGGCTCCTTTCAGGGAGGGGGACTGTGGTGAGATCTCATGCCCATCAGAACGGATGTGACACTCGGCTCTGTGCTGCTTCTGCTGGGGGCCTTGTGGGCGGGGCGGTGGCTGCTGGTCACACAACCAGGAGGGAAATCGGCAGTGGCCCCACTTCAAGGTCTGGGTGTTACCACGTGGACAGGCTCCCTTGACCTAGAATCCCAGGGCGGGGGGAGCCTGACTTTGTGAAGGTGTCCTTTGCAACTTTGTTCCCCAAAAGAAGGATTATTTGGGATAATCCCAGCATACAGCCCCAGTGTATCAATTAACCAGAAATCATCTCATTTGTTCCTTGAACAGAATGTTTTAAATAATCATCAGGAGACATTCCTTTACACAGGAGTTGAGGGTAAAGATTTACAGTGTAATGAAATGTTGCTGTCCTTGCTACAGGAAGGGTTCCTAAAAAATTCATAAGAAATAGGTAACACAGGAAAATGGTGGAGGTTGTGACCAAGCCAAATGCAAATATCGAATTGATGATGCTTTATTGATCATGAGATGATGTTTAACTCTATAGAAGGTAGGGAAATGCAGATTATTTTACTTATCAGACTGACAAAAATTAAGAGGATTGCTCATAGCTGGAAGAAATCACTCCATCACCCAGTCGAGGCGAGCACGGAAGCTGGAAATGCTGCAGGGGTCTTTCGAGCAGTTTCTACTACAATGCACTGTGTGCGCACACAGAAGTACAGGGTCCCCTTCCGGAACCTTCTATAGAAGCACTTTCAAGATACACCAAGATGAAGATACGAGATGGAAAGTTCTAACAGCCAAAGAGTTGGAAACAACCTAAATGTCCATTGAAATTTCAGGTTTTTCAGAAAGTGGACGTCCAAGCAAGTGTGTGTTTGCTGGTACAGAAGCTTCCCAGGGCAGACGGCCCAACGAGGAAGGCGAGTCACAGAGCTGGCCGATAGCCAATGTCATCTGTTTTTTTGTTGTTGTTGTTGTTTTGCACATTTCACTTGGCACAGGGGACACGGCCTGTAGAGGCTTTTTTTCTAGACCGTAGTATTTTTCAAAAACTGCATTTAGGTTGCATTACTTATCTATATTTAAAAATCAGATCATTTTTTACATGAAAATATGAACTTCTTCTTTTGGCAAACTGGAGGAACTGGATAGTGGGGGGGGGGCACTCTCAGTTCTCCAGGCCCCCCGTCAGGCCCCCCGTCAGGCCCCCCGTCAGGCCCGCCGGCTCTTGAGTGTTCCTGCCAATCTCTGCCTTCCAGAAAGAGGCAGCTGCTGACATTGATCCTTGGATCTGCAGATTCTGCCTTGCACACAGCACAACGCCGGATCTGTGGGTCGTTCTCCCTGGGTCCTCAAGGGTGTGCTGTGGAGACATCCACCTCTGTAACCTTGGCCTTTACTGGAGGCAGCCTGAGCCTGGAGGCCAGACCCTGGAGCCTCCTGACCCTAGGGATGGTCTGTCTGTGGTCCAGGCGCCCTTCAGACCCCCAAGTCAGGCCAGGTCCCCCTAGTCCTCAGACGGGCGAGCTAGCCAGGCAGTCACTGCCAAGATTGGAGCTGAGCTGGGGCAGCCTGACCTCTGGGCAAATGCAGAAGTTGGGGGAGGAAAAGGCACCCGCCCACACTCTGAGGTTGCATTTGGCAGGGCAGGGATAGAGCCCTGTCTGCGGTGTGGGGCTGGGCCCAGCTCTGCCCCTTGGTGTCAGGCATCTCCCCCATCAGACTGTACTTGAGTAGGCGCCAACGCCCCGGCAGAGCAGGGAGGGGACTCACTGGATGCGGAAGTGTGGCAGCCTCAGGCCCGATCTGCTCCCCGGGCAGCCCTGCAGTGGAGGGGGCGGGGAAGAGGAGAGGACCCAGGGCTCTTAGTGGCTCAGCCTGGGTCACCCTGGCTTTGCCCTCTCGCTTGGCTCGTGAGGTTGCTAGTCAGAGGGGAGAGGCATTGGCTCAGCCTGGAAGGAGGGTGTCTTGTCGGTTGGCCTCCTTCTCCTCACAGACCCGCTGCCCCCAGGGCACCTCTGCATCAGCTGGTCACTCGAGTCATTGCCGTGCTGTCATTTATTAGAAATAACCTGCGTTAGCCGCTTACAGGGACGGGAGTCAGCATGAGGCCCTGCCTGGGGGGAGGCTGCTTAACACGTGGGGCATGAGATGCACAGAGGCCCTTTAGAATACACCAGCACTGGGATGTGGGGGAAGGAGGCTGCAGGCCTGCGATGCTCCCACTGCGCTCAAGGCTGTGCTTGGTGCTTCTGGGAACTCAGAGCCAAGGAAGCTGAGTTGTTGCCTTTGAGGGGCATCCACTGAATCTGAGGGAAGGCAGTCACCCCACACGGCCAGTTCACTCCAGCAGAGTGAGGTCTGTGCTTATAGAGAGTCTCTAGGATCCACAGAAGGAAAATCAAGTAGGCTTCCTGGAGGAGGAGGCATTTGATATGCTCCTTGGGAGCAGGTCCATTTTGATGAAGAGAGGGCAGCACGGCAGTCTGGGGTGGCAGGGGCTCAGGCAGAACTTCAGGGGGAGGGGTGGGAGCAAGGCCACTAGAGCCCCTCGGAATTGGGTTTCACTGGGCTGGTCCCAGGGAGCCACACGGCAGCTGCTCTTGATCCGAGGACATGCGACCTTCTGAATGAGAAAATTCAGCCAGGACCAGTAGGACTGGGAGCTCGAAGCTCTAGAAGACCTGATTGTGGCCTGGCCACAGCCTGACCCAAGGGCCAGGCTACAGACTACACCCCGTGCCCTGAGCTCCTGCCTGAGGTCCTGGGAGTTCCCCACGCTGTCCTCAGAACAGAACAGCGGGCAGCTCATCCCCCAACCTCCTCTACTTTCCCACGATGGGGAGAGGCAGGTGCCCCAGGAACGCGGGGTCACAGGTTACTTGAGGGTCCGGGGCTCCCCACTGTGCCTTCACTGCCCCTCGGGGAGTCTGGGAGTCTGGGATGAAGCCACCAGGCCCTCAGGTCAAGCTCCCTTGCGTGGATCAAAACCACTCATCTCTTCGATGGGGAGCACGGCGGATGGGGCCCATGGCGGGCTTTGCAGACTCTCAAGTGTGGTGCTGGGGTCCAAGAAGAGCTGAAGAAGGTTCTGTTCTCAGGGAAGAAGTTTGAATGGGACGGAGGGCAACAAATTTGCAAACTGTAAGGTGCAGCCTAGTGTTGGGGATCTTTCCTTGCCCAAACCCCACTTTCCCTGTTATCTGAGTCCTTGCCTGGGGTCTCCCATTGCGATGGGGCCCGGCTCTGCCCGCAGGCCCTCCCGCCCCAGGCGCGCCGCAGCCGCTGCTGGCCTGGCTTCTGCTACCTCTGATGCTGCTCGTCCTCCTCCTGCTCCTCGCCGCCTACTTCTTCAGGTAGGAGTGTCCCCGGGGCGCGGGCGGACTTGCCCCAACCAGCTCTGAAGAGGAAATGAGCTGCTCGAGGCTGCAGGGCGGGTGTGGGCCCAGACAGAGGGTGGCGGGGCTGGTGACGGGAGGGGCTGGGGATCCGCGGGGTTGGGGACCGGAGGCCAGGGTGGCTCGGCCCAGCCATGAGCAGCAGGAAGAGCTTCTCCCGGCTCACCTGGTGGGTATCGCCACGCAAAGTCCCTGTGGTCTGGGAAATGCCCCCGGGCCCGGAGCTAACCGGTCTGTGTCTCCAAGGTTCAGGAAGCAGAGGAAAGCCGTGGTCAGCGCCAATGACAAGAAGATGCCCAACGGGATCCTGGAAGAACAAGGTACCAGGGGGCCGGGGGCGGGGGTGCGGTGGGTGTTGCGCTCTTTCTGACCTCACCGGGGGCCGTGGTCTGCCTTTTGTTTTAAATGTTAAACTCCCTCAGCTTCGAGACTCCCATCTCGCTCTCCCTGGTTTGACGCTAGCCTTTAGGGTGGTAGAATTTTACCATTTCAAGACTTTTCTCCATTTCTCTCTGGTGGGAAACAGACACTTGCTTTCAGTTTGTGGCTTTGTTGGAAACGTTCACATCCGGTCGTTTTTTTTACGGAGTTTTGACATGTAACGTTTTTCAGTAAGCCCTCACAGTCCTTCTAGAACGAGATGGCCTGGTTCTTACTCTAAAGCGCTCTGACGGGTTTCCCTGAAATTTGCACTGGTTCGGAGCGCGATGCAAAAAGGGAGCCGATATGTGTGTATGTGCAGCGGGCATGGTTGCTGTCGGTGGAGGGCTTCCAGACCTTTCTCCCTCCGCTCTGAGTCCAGTTCAGAAAGCGTTAATGCAACTGACAAGGCACATTGTTTCTTTGCCCCCCCCCCCCCCCCAGCCAGATGGCCGGGAAAGTTGTGTGAGGCAAAAGCTTTCAAAAGTATTGGTTCACACCAGTGGCTGTTGCTTCCTCTGGTCGCCTGCTGCCGGCTCGTTCCACGCCAGGAGGGAACAAACACGCTATCAGACTTGAGACGCGCTGGCAGGACAGGCCGCAGGGACGGACTCGGGGGGGGGGGGGGCGGCTCCAGGGCAGTTTCTCAGGCTTGGGGCCGGGCGTACCTTGTTAGGTGCTAACGTGGCCTCCGAGGCCCCCTTCCTGCCCCGATTCCCTGCCCAGCACCTTTGAGCAGCTGGAATGGGAGGGAGGAAGGTGTGGCTGGTGAGCCCCGGAGGCCCCCGCCAGACTCCTTCTGACACATCTTCTCTCCGAGGAACGAGCCCGGGGAGGAGCTCTTGGCTGGGCCGCAGAACGGCGCTGCAGGTGGGGACAGGCCCTCTGCCGCCTGACGGCAAAGGTTCCACGTTAACCTGTTGAGAATATCGGCGCATTTTCCGGGGAGGGACGCACATGCCAGGGATTGCTCCGTTTGTCTCGCTCGAAGTTGATGGAAGGAATTTGGCCAGGAACTGCCCCGCAGCCAGCCCTTCCCGGGGCCTCCCTGCGCGCTCGCTGCCGAGCAAGCGCAGTGTTTGCCTCGTTTCTCCTGCAGCTCACGGGCTGGCCGCATCCAGGGCCGTGTGTGTCACGAAGAAGACAAGGCTGAGGGAGACTCACATCCTAACCAATTCCCGGTCTCTTCCCAACTCAAACCAAAATGATTCTTGCTAGTTTATTAACATAATCTTCCTCCTTATTTCAATCCTGGAAAATTGAGCTGACGGGCAAACTGCCCAAATCCTTTGCAGAAGGAGCTGAGTCGAGGGGTCTGAAATAAGGCATCTGTGGTGGGTGGGAGCTGGTCCCCACCCCCACCCCGAGGAACACCTCTATTTGTAAATGGCGTGGGTGTATCACAGGCGACAGATCTCCACACTCACTCAGGTGCTCAGACCCCCTCCCCGGCAGCCCGGGCTACCTGATCTAAGAGCAGTGAGCTGCCCACCCCCCCCCCCCACACACACACACAGCTTTGTCTTTCTTCCAGGAATGCTGTCAGTCCATCTGGTTACGGAGCCAGCTGTCCCGGAATGTGGCTCAGTGGCCCCCATGTTTCTTTTGGTCCCACAGAGCAACAAAGAGTGATGCTTCTCAGCAGGTCCCCCTCCGGGCCCAAGAAGTACTTTCCCATCCCCGTGGCGCACCTGGAGGAGGAGATCCGAGTCCGCTCCGCAGATGACTGCAAACGCTTTCGGGAGGAGTTCAATGTGAGTGGGGTGGGGGGGTCCTCTGTCTTGTCCTGGGGTGGAATACGCGGGCAGGTGGTACCATATTTCAGGATCCGTTGCCTGAAGACGGGAACTCTTGCGTCAGTCATGACCCTGTTCCCGAAGCGGGTTTCTGGAGACCTGATTTTTGCTGCAGGACGCCTTCCCACCCTTGTTGCTCCTTCCTAAGATGGGACTCTTGAGGGAGATGTTCCCAAAGGCTCCTTTCAGCGCTAACACTCTGGCTGCCGTATCCTAAAATCCAGCATGACGGAGACTTGGGAATCTTGTGAACATGGAGAACCAGGGCCTGAGCAGGCGGCGGTGAGACAGTTCCGTGTTGAAAGCGGGGAGCCCCACCCCACCTTTCATGGGCTTCGAAGAGCTTACGCATCTCGCTGGCAAAGGAAATATGCCTCTTCTGATCCCCGCTCAGAGCATGAATTAAGCAGTTGTGGGGCTCCCTGGGGGGGGTGGTGCATGAACTCTGCCTGTGAGAGCCCTTCAGTTTGAGGTCTGCTCCAAATCCTTGCCTTCATTCGGCTACTGTGACCTTCTCTGTGGCCTCAGTGATGCCCGTCGGGACAGTCCCCATGGTAGCAAACCGAGTCTCCTGACTCAACAAGACTACGGACGTGTGTTCACCATGCTCCTTTGTGTTGCTCGTGTTACAGTCAATGTCCTGGGACTCCTGAATGTGTTGGAGAGATGGGGGGGTGGGGGGGTGGGTAAAACAGACACTGGGAAGTCTCCTTGGGTTTGGCTGCTCAGAGTTAATCCCTGACTGTGTTTTGAGTTTCGTTTTTTGCATTTTCCTGGTTTCGTGCACAGCCATGTGCTGAGCGTGGAGGTTGCAGGAGGAAGGGCCAAGCGGACCGGCTGTGGACCATGGGTCCGTTGCACCTGCTCCGCTGGCCTCCACCACGGGGGTGCGCCTTGGCAGCAGAGGGGCCTGTCTTAGGGACCTCACGGCTCCCTGTGAGGCTCCGACAGCAGGCTTTGTAAAGAGCAAAGCATTGTGCAGTCGTTTTACCCAAAGATGACACTGCTTCAGCCCAGGGGACGTTTCATAAGGAAACGTCCGGTGAGGGCATGGGAGGTGACAGAGCATTTCACCTGCACTTGGCTTGTTTTCTAACCCATGCCTTGTCCGCCTTTATCCTGCTTCCTTTTAATTGTTTCTAAATGTATCCCCCCACACACTTTTTTTTGAGAAATTAGGTCATATTGAAAGACAGCTCTAAGCCATATTGTTTTGCAATCTGTCAGCCACATGAGCGAAGTGAACTCCCCACGTCCAAACTCTCCAGGTCTGCAGCAGACTTTGCCCCTCCTGCCTGGTCCCAGTTGCCCTCGCGCTGGGGTTTCTGCACGTGGTGGGGGGGGCGGGTGGCCGGGACAGCAGGAAGCCGTGGTCAGAAGCAGCGGGCTTTGCTGCCGTCTCGGGGAGGAGTGAGGGCCACTCCGATGGAGCAGGGCCAGAAATAGGGTCAGGCAGGTGAGGCTGTTACCCCAGGTACAAAGAAACCTCCATTCTTCAGGAGAAATAATTTTTAAGGCAACAAGCAAATATATCAAAATCAGAGTGAACGATCCATGCTGAGCGAAATAGTGCAATTGCGAATAAAGACGAGGCCCTGCCGACGGGTTTCTCCGACGCGGCCTGTCTCTGCAGTTACCCATCCTGACTGTACATAAAGGTTTCATGAATGGGTCCTCAACAATTTTTCTTTTTTTGGCTTTGATTTTGTCTTTAGAAAGAAATTAAATATTCAAAGGCATTGGAATATTATTTTGCTTGATTTTAGGGGCAGTTCTGGGGAAACCACTTTAAATTGGGTGCTTTATCCTTCTCGCCCTGCCCAACCCCTCCCACTGAGTGGCTTCCCTGTGGCCCCCTGGAGGCCTCTGTGCAGGGCGGGGCGGGCAGATAAGCAGAGGGGAGGAGGGCCTGGGCCTGGCGCTGGGGGACCTGGGGCGAGCTGCCGGTACTCTCTGGACCCGTTTGCTCCTCTCACGAGTGGGAGCCGGCCGGGCCCTCAGCCACGTTTATGTGGCTTGCCCCTTGTCAGGGCCCCAAAGCCTGCCAGGACCAGCGCAGGCCTGGCTCCACACTTGAGCTGGACGACGGCATCTCATCTCCCTCCTTGGCGCCCGCTGTCCTGAGTTCCAGTCCCAGACGCTGTGGAAGGGACAGACGAGGCTCAGAGTCGTCCAACCAGACTAGTCGGGATGTGCTTATTGGCCGACCCAGGGCTTCAGTGGCCTGAAAGCGTTTGGCACGGGGGTCAGCTCGGTGGAGCCGTCGGGGAGGGACAAGGGGACGCGGGCTCTGGCCTGCCCGGATGCCTGGCCCAGCTCGTCTCTTACTAGCCCAGAGGGCTTTGGGCCATTACTTAACCTCTGCCTGCCTCAGTTTACTCACCTATAAAATAAGGATGCTGCCTGCCACAGGACATTCCCTGGAGTATCCTGACACGTGAGAGAAGCAGTTGTGGGCCTTGCTTAGCTGCGTGTCTGCACAAGAGGGGGCTGCGGCTGCCATGCTTCTGAGACCCCTCCTGGGAACCCCCAACCTCAGTCATCACCCCTCCACGCGCAAGTTATCCCACGGAAATCTGTTCCAGGCTCCCCAATTAAGCCCCATCAAGGGAGCGCCATTCAGACCCAGAACAGCCCACTTCCCCGGACAGAATCTTCTCAGTCTCAGACCATCCGGCTAGCCCAAGCCAAGGCCGGATGCAGCCTGTCATTAGCGTTGTGGAAAGGCACAGGGGCGGGGCCGCTAGGAGAAGGCCCGACAGGGCATGCAAGCCAGGCATGTCCCCCAGAGCTTGCTGGAACAGCTCCCACCGCGCACCTCTCTGCCCTTCTCCCCACCTGCCCAAATGCCAAGCATGGAGGAAGGGGAAGGGGCGGGACCTGGGGCTCCTCCCGTGTGTTCATGGACATGAAATCTCACCTCAAGGGAGCAAACAAACAAACCTCCTTCGGCCACTGTATGTAACTGGACGATCAGTCATGGTATTTGGTGACCAATTACCACGCACGTGGCTCACACCCGGCACCGCAGGGATGACCCAGTTACGGCGGAGCCCTCCCCCGGGTGCTGTCCCGCTTCCCCTGTGCCATATGAGCAGCTCAGAGTCGAGGGTCCATGGGCACACGGACAGCAGGAGAAAGGGATGGGCCAGCCCCTCGCGGCTGTTACTCTGTGTGCTGGGCTACGGAGACGTGTTCCCTACGCAGAGCGCTGGGCCTCTCACGCCAGGTGCCCCTCTGCGCCGCCCACGAAGCCAGTGTTCCACCCCAGCTCCGTATTCCGGGTCTCAGGTCCCTGTGGTGGGGAGGGGTGGCAGGGCTGGGTCCACGCTCGCCACCGAGACCCCTCCGGCCTCTCTACCCACCACGTTGTAGCCATTCACCTTCCAAGGAAGAGGGAGGCATCCCGGGGCCTCTTTTTCTTTGTCTTTTTAATGTATTATTTGTATAGACGTTGATTTGTAGAGCGGTTTTAGGCTTGCAGAGGGTCAGGGTTCCCACGTGCCCGCCCTTCCCTGCACACGGGTTCCCCGGCTGTTCCTGCCTCCGTGCGCTCCGCGCGTTCCAAACGGTGACTCCTGCTGACGGGTTGTCATGCTCTCAAGTCCAGAGCTGGGGTTCCTGCGTCATCCATCGGGCGGGTTTTGACGAACACGTGACATCTTAGTAATACACCTTGTTTTTATTTTCAGGGCTGAGGTCAAAAACAGGTTTCAGGTATAGACAATGAGGAGTCGTAGAATGTTATCACCAGTTGCCTGTCCAGGGCGGGTCCAGGAAGTCAGTGTCAAGACAGCTTTGATAAGAATCAGAAACTCCAGCAGAGAAGGTGCTGGTCCCAAGCAACCCCCACCACCTGCCCCCGCCCAGGCTGGCCTCCACACCGGCCCTGGAAGGTTCTCTGACCATGGCCAGCCAGTGTGGTGACCCCAAAACGGGGAAAAGATGACACTGGCTGGCAGGGGCTGAGTCAGGGATGGAAAAGCCCTGTAATCCGGGAGAGGGACGCGCTAGGCACCTGTGCGTGGCAAGTTCTTCCCTCCTGACTCACGGGGTGAGCAGGCCTAGAGTCTGGGCTGCACTCTGAGCCCTGCCCCCACGCCCCTGGGACTTTATACTTGAAGAAGGAAGCACCTGCCTCGTGGCCTCGTGGCTGCGCCAGGCCAGACGGCAGGCCCTGACCCATGTCTGCCCTTGCAAGCCAGGGCATTCCGGCCACATCTGCAGCAGCCGTGGGGGGCGGTTTCCTCATCTGTAACCTCAGGATCCTGTCATCGCAGGATGGCTTGTGACGGCCGGGGCCCCTGATGCAGCTCCTCCTACGGGGCCCAGCACACCGAAGATGCTGCAAAGACTCACTTAGTGCTTGAATTCCTGGGGTTCCCGGTCCGGTCAGTGTTTAGGTTGATGTTGAAAGGCATGATGTGGGGGTTCAAAAGGCTCTTTCCCTCTGTGCACTGCGGCTCATCTGAGTGCAGAGGATGACCCAGCAGCCCCCACATGCAGGAGCATGGCCCGAGCTGGCAGGATGGGAGGGGCCCCAAGTGGTCGAGGAATGGAAGTCAGGGAGCCCGGGTTTGCGTCCACTGAGCAGCACATCGGTTACAGGGTCCGAGTGGCCCCTTCATGTCGTCACCTGAGGCCGGGGGATTAGGAAGCCAAGGGTGCACACAGGACCCCTGGGGATCTTCGTGCTGGTCCCGGGTGGGGCTGGGGTCAGCAGTCGCCACAGAGCCCCCTCTGAGCACTCACTGCTGGACCCTGAGCACACGGCGTTGCAAGCAGGGGCCCCAAGGCTGAGTTCCTGGTGCATCACTGTGCTTGTCCCTCAGCCCAGCCCCAGAGGCAGAGTGTACCTTCCCAGCCCCTCTGCACAGACACCCTTGCTCTCTACCCCAGGCTGTCCTGTCATTGGACGTATTTGTAGTGGGCCTGCTTTGGGCCCAGACACACCGCTCCAGGGGACTGGGTGACAATGCCCAGGCAAGTCCCTGACTTCATGTGTCTTCGGGTCCAACCGTGGGTCATCACTATACCCACGGCTCCCTTGGCCTGCTAGCCAGAGTGCCTTTCATCACGGCTCTGCCCAGCGCCCAGCACAGCCCACAGGCAGAGAGGGCCGCAGACTGGGGTAGGGGCAGGGGGCTGTCCAGATGGAGTCTTCCTCCTGCCCGCGTTCCTTAGAGTGGCTGACGCGCACGTGGTGTCTGGATGCATCCCTTTTCATGCTAACTGTGTTTTCTTTTCTAGTCGTTGCCGTCTGGACACATACAAGGAACTTTTGAACAGGCCAATAAGGAAGAAAACAGAGAAAAAAACAGATACCCCAACATCCTTCCCAGTAAGATTTTACCTTTCTTGCACGATGGGTCCCATCGGGAGTATGTTCGACCTTCCCTCGCGGCTCCTGGGACTGTGCCTGTCGGGGCAGCATGGTGGTCGAGTGCTCGGAGATGGGGGCCCGCACCCGCACCGCTGCAAACCCGTGTTTGCACCGGGAGTATAGATGCCCATCTCCCACGGGCAGCCTGAGCCACCTCTGTCGTGGTGGGTCTGGCCACCAAGCCTGTGCTTGGTGTTGAGACCCGCGCTGCCCAGTGGCCAAAGGGAGTGCCACCTGCATGGGCTGGCAGGACCTCCGACGGGATCCAGTCCTGAGCCCGTCTTGTGCTGGTGGCCCTGGCCCTCTCCTTGTCTCAGACTCTGTGCTCCTGGCACCAGCAGCAGGTCCCCTGGACTAGGGACAGAAACAAAAGAATAAGAAATGCCAGGTGGTGGGGGGCACCTGGGTGGCCCAGTGGGTTAAAGCCTCTGCCTTCGGCTCAGGTCATGATCCCAGGGTCCTGGGATCGAGCCCCGCATTGGGCTCTCTGCTCCACAGGGAGCCTGCTTCCTCCCCTCTCTCTCTGCCTGCCTCTCTGCCTACTTGTGATCTCTGTCTGTCAAATAAATAAATAAAATCTTTAAAAAAAAAAAAAAAAAAAAAGAAAGAAAGAAAAGAAAAGAAATGCCCGGGGGGTTGGCAACCTTGTAGGAAGGCTGAGAAACCCCAACCACTGCGGGAAGCCAGGGGAGGCTTTTGGGGCCAGGGCGGCTGACCAGTCTGTCCAGGGAAGTGGCTGGCTGGGCCACGCCCTGGGGGCAGCTCTCACAGCCTCCCTTGGTGCCAGGACAAACCTGAAAGTTCCCAGTTGCCCTTATACAAGCTGGTCGAGGAGGGTTTCCATACTCTCCGTGCAGCTGGACCCCCACTGTGAGCTTTGCCCATTGGGCTGACAAAACAGTAGCCAGGAAGCCTTTAAATCCTGAACCCAGGCCTCCTAGGCATGCCCAGAGAGCCTCCCTTCTCCGACAGAGCCTCCATGGGAGCAAGGAAGCCAGCCTGTGCAGTGGGCTTCAGGCCGTGGACTCTTGGTTGCATGTTCAGGATCAGAGTGAAGTCCATGTCTTTTCTGGCCAGAGAAGCCATGGTCTGCCCAGTTTGCGTGGCCTCTGGGCTCTCAGTGCTGATAGAAATAATTCTTCCGAACCTCACAGAGGATTTACATGTGTTGTTTGCGAAGGCCCCTGTGAGGCTGTGATCCAGATAAAATGAAAAATAACCAAATAGCCTTTGGGCTAAATTGCATTTGTATAAGCCGCCAAGGGAGCAGCAAGAGATGGGTCAGGAAGCTGTGTGACCGTGCCGCTGGGCGGGGGAGGGGACTTGGGCCCACACTGGACTCTGGACATGCAGGGGGACGGTTTGGGAGGATCGGGCGTGGGGTGTCGGAGAAGGAAGGAGGCCAGCCACTAGGCTTGACCAGCTCCAGTGAGGGGAGAGTTGTGGGGGGAGGCTTGCGTTCTGTGGGATATTTTGTGTCCAATAAAAACTGGGATATTTGGAAAGTAATATTATTATCTATTATTGGCTTAACTAATTAGCTTCCTTAATTCGTTTACTTTATTCGTTGAGCTGCTGAATGTGTAGGTTGAGGACTTCGTCCGAACCATGCGCTTCCCCGGGTTCCTGTCCCCCAGTTGTCTCTTGCTTACTAAACCCCCATAGTTTTTACTTTATATTATCTTTTGCTTTTTTATTTACTTATTTGTCAGAGAAAGGGGGAGATTGAGAGAGAGCACAATCAGGGGGAGCAGCAGGCAGAGGGAGAAGCAGGCTCCCGGCTGAGCAGGGAGCCCTATGGGGGACTCAACCCCAGGACCCTGGGATCATGACCTGAGCCGAAGGCAGATGCTTAACTGACTGAGCCACTGAGGTGTCCCACACCTCTAGTTTTTAAAAGGTGACATTTACGCTGAAAATTAACAGTATTTTTGGTGAGACCTCAGTGGGGGCGGGAGTAATGGCCAGGTGTGGGAATTAGCTGCACCCGCCCCAATGCGCAGAGGTGATGGCCCAGGGTGGGGGACTGCCTCCCCCAGCAGCAGAGCCCACCCCCTGCACGTTGGCTCCAAGCCGTGTTGTCCAGCTCGTGCTGTGGAGGGAAGTCGGCCTTTCCTGCTAGTATAAACATGGGACGGGGCCGATCCTGCGTCCTCCACGCGGGGAGAGGTCCAGCCCCCGCCCCCTCCTGCCCAGGCGCCCCGTGCCAAGGAGGCGGGGTGCTGGCAGTCATCAGGGGCCAGGACGTTCTGCCCGGATGTAAGGTGTTTCGCGTGGATGGGACACTGGGTCTCTGGGATGCTTCCAGGAAGACACTTGGCATGTGCCCTGAAGACCACCAGTGGGGGGGGGGGGGGTCCGGCATCAGCGAGGCACAGGCTGAGGGAGGGGGCGTCTCCTTAAACTGAGGATTTGGCCAGAGATACCCCCGGGGCCGGCTGGGGGCCCGGGACAGGAATGGGCTGGTTCGCTGGAGGTGGTTCAGGGAGTCTCGGGTCCGCGAGGCCGGGCTGTGGAAAGCCTCGGTGGCTCGTCAGGAGACAGCATCGTCTTCTCCGGAAAAACAGCAACAGATGATCATTTCAAGAAATAATGTTTTGAAAGTGAAGTGTGACTTTCAGAATAAAAAGACAGGAAGCTCTTAGAAACTGTGAGATTCTAAATCGAACCAGGAGGCTATTTTTTGCCCTCTGCTTTCTATAGTTGCTCTCAAAGCGTAAACTACACCAGATGATTTTCAGCCAGCTTTACGCCTGTTCAGGAAGAGCTCTTTCTGCGTCAGGGCTGCGGCCCCTGGGAGTGGGCGGGTCTCAGAAATGTCTGCCTGAGCTGGACCTTTGGAGTTTGATACCCCATAAAGGTCATGACTTTCCCTGGGCGCCTCATTGGCCCGTCATGCTAGGACAGGACGGATCTGGCCCAGCAGTGCGATGTCCAGACAGTGGTTGTCTGAAGCCGGCCTGCCTTCCAGGCTCGCGGGAAACCACAGCTGGGATTTGGGGTCCTTGCCCCAGAGCCACACCACAAGCACAGCCTTCTCAGTCAGTGTCCGTCCTGTGGGGACTAGGGAAGATAAAGCAGAATGAGGATACAGAATTTCTCCAGAATCCATGCAGTGAATGCCTGTGAAGCCCACATCCTCTACCAATCTCTGTGCCCGGCACAGCGTGACTAACCCCAGAAGCACCTGTGACCCTTGACCCCGGCCCTGGGCTGAGTCTGGGCAACCCCACTCTCGCTCCTCTCAGGGGAATAGGAATATGCCAGCAAGGAGACCCAGGCCCGGGCCTGCAACCACTTTTAACGTCGCATGAAACTATCTAATTTCCTTTAAAATCAGAAAATAATATATACGTAATCCAATCTGGGTTACATTAAGCTTCATATTAACTCATAACGCAGTCATAAAATAAAATGTTTCATCTTTTTTTTTTTAATGGAGGGCATGGCCTATGAAGGTAGAAGTGACAAGGGTCCACCGAAATCACAAGGGGACCCTGGCTGAAACCTCCCTGAGGGGTGTGTGCACACCCCCCTCCAAAGCACACACTCAGAAAGAAACAGAGAAAACACACTTACACCACACACCCACATATCACACCCTCACACACAGAGAAAACCCACCCCACACAGACCTCTCCGTGGTCCGCCCTCCTACTCTGGGCACTACTTGTACAACAAGCCAGAATCTTCCCGGCAGGCGGCCCCCCTGTGCTCAGCCCAGGTGTGTGTGCCTTCTACCCACTTCCCATCCCTAGAGATCTGAAGGCTGATGGTTGGAGTGTGGCGTCTGCTTGTCCTTTCCCTGGAAAGCCTGGGAGACGGGGTCCTGTTCTTCCATCCAGGGTTATCCTGAGTACACCAACCGGTGCCCGGCTGGGGTTTCAGAGAAGCCTATTGGGATCTCACTGTAGGGTCCTAGCACGTGCTGCTGCTCCGGGGGTAGGGAAGATCCAGGGGCTCCCACTTGAATCTTTACCTCCGCTGTCATCCCGCGGGTTTTACTGAGCAGCTGGCTAGGGTCTGGCACTGTCCTCCATGCGGAGGCCCAGTATTCAGTGAAACAGATGCGTTCCCACCGTCATGCCACGCGGGGTCTCCTGACACCCCCTCGGTCCCTGCGATCACCGTGGGAAACCCGGTTGCGTCCTTGGCAGCGTTTAATGCCATCGATGGAAGATATGTACGTGCTATGTTTTCTGGTTCCTTTTCCTCGTGTCATGTTTTGTTGTTTCTTTTTTAAACAGATGATCATTCCAGGGTGATTTTGAGCCAGGTGGAGGGAACCCCGTGTTCAGATTACATTAATGCTTCCTACATAGATGTAAGTCTGCCATTTTCCTGTCCCCCTGCCCAGCATGACGCGCACATCTGGACCATTCGGGGGCTCAGTGTGAATCATGACTTATCTCTGGGGGCCAGGAATTAAATCATCACAACTTTCGTGGGCCATTTGGCCATAGCACGGGTGGCGTGGTTGCTACCAGGCCTTTTGAATTAGCATCTCTGGGGATTCATTTTTAAAAAGCCTAGAAGCACATGGGACATTGGTTACAGAGTTCTTTATGTTACTGATAAAACAGGTTAGGAGGGACCAGTAAGGCAGGTTTATAGTCAAACGATATCCACTGCATTAAGAACCCCCTTTAACTGAAACTTAAAATATCATTTACTAGTAATTATAAAATTATCATGAAAACACAGTGGAGGAGAATTTGTATCTATTAACCAGTTAAGAATATTTAAGTGTGTGTGTGTGTGTGTGTGTGTGTGTGTGTCTGGGCAAGTATTAATGGAAACTCGACAAAGGGACGATCAAAAGTAGCACAATTTCTGAAGTTGCTAGTGAGTTTTCTTCCTATTTCTGTGTTTTCCAAGATTTTCGTGATTACTATGTTACCTTCCAAACAACAATGAAATCCTTCAGCAGAGGCAATTACGAAAACCTACCGACCCGATTTTATCGTTCTAGGGTTATAAAGAGAAGAATAAATTCATCGCCGCTCAAGGTAAGCTGCTCACTGTGACTTGCAGAAGATGATTCGGGTAAAATGCCGAGGACGGCGCCCGGGTCCTCCTCTGACGGCCGGAATGCGGGGGCTCCGTTTCGTCTTCTTGTCCGTGTGCCGTGCTGCATCTCTGTGGCCTGAAAGCCGTCTGTCCCACCTGTCCCTGCGTGCAAGGCATGCGGGGGCGTCTCTAATCTCGCGGAGCCTCGCGACACAAGGCAGTGCTCTGCTCACCCCGAGTGTCCTGGGAGATGGGCAGAAATGCTGGGCTAGAGTCTGCGTCTTTGAGAGCGTCCTGAGGTCATTCTGTGCATCTGTGTGCGAAGTCCGTAAAGCTCATTCTGTGTACAGAGCTTCGAGAACGCAGACACGTTGGGGCCTCTGGGCGCTTTGTCCCCCTCTGTGGTCAGGGCCGACCGATAAGGAGCGTGACGGGCGAGGTCATTTCTAAGTGTGGGTGTAACAGGCATGTTGGGTGCTCGTCCACACAGTGTGTAGGTGTAGACAGACAGACATACCTCTTTTCCACATCTGCCTGAGTCAAAGCCAGGGCACGCAGGAGCCCAGCAGTGACCGTCTCAGAGGGCTGCTTGTTAATTCAGACAGACTTGGATCTCTTTCAGCTGGCTGAGCTCTGTGTGGCTCCCACGTGGTGGTTGATTTTGGGGGCGGGGGTGGGGGGCATGAGTAGCTTTTCAGATCAAGGCCATACCCACGAGGATGCTTCAGCCCCGGCAGCAGGCCCTCAGCCTTGCACACAGGCCACTTCGTGTGTGTGTGTGTGTGTGTGTGTGCATGTGTGTGTTTCTGATCTGGGCTACCACCCATCGCCCCAGGAGCTGGGGCAGGCCAACAGCAGGTGTCTTCAGAGAGCAGGTCCCAGAAGTCAGCGTCCATCAGCGTCACTTGAGAACTTACCAAAGATGCACATTCCCCAAGAAACAGGGCAGGGCACATGCACGTACACCCAGAGGACAACAATGTTGGAAAACCTGACAGACGTTAGCTGACACAGATAGAGGCTCCTCTCTCTCCCTCTCTCTCTCTCTCTCTGTCCTTGTGAGCAGGGGAGGCAGCCCGGGGCTGAGGCGGCAGCTGCAAGCAGCTGCCTCTGTGTCTTCCTGCTCCGCCCTCCGTGACGTGTCACTGTCTTCCTCCGGGTCACAAAATGGCTGCTGCGTCTCTGGGCTCCGTGTCCATCTTCAGGCAGGAAGGAGGGCAAAGGGCAGAGGACTTCCTTCTGGGGATGCTTTATCTTTGGTTCTGGCCGCGTCTCCCTGGACGGCCCTGAGTACGGCCCGCTGCGGGGGTCTGGGACACGCGGGCAGGGGGTCGGACACGGAGGGCGGGTCGGCCAGTCTGCAGTGTGTGTGTGTGTGTGTGTGTGTGACGCACGGTCACCTGTACCGTTCTGGAGTGGGCTCTGGTCTCCGCAGGCTTGACGAGCCCCAGTGGGCACAGGCTGCTGTGACACGCAGGCTGACCCGAGCCTCATCTGAACACCCTTTACTGCTTGTGATCGGGGTCACGCCCCAGGTGCCGGTGCGCAGCCCCCCAGGACTCCCCAGCCCCACCAGGGTCGCGCGTGTGGTGCTGCGGCGGGACCCGGCGGGGAAGCGGCCGATCTCCCGGTCGCCGAGCAGGGTTTTCGTGCCTCGGAGCAGCAGGGCGGCGGTGGCCTCCCTGGGGCCCCACAGCCAGGGTGACGGGGGCGGGGACCCCCAGGGACCCTCTCCAGGCCTGACTTTGGGATCATCCCCTATCTACAGGCCCCAAACAGGAGACAGTTAACGACTTCTGGAGAATGATCTGGGAGCAGAAGTCCGCCACCATCGTCATGTTGACGAACCTGAAGGAAAGGAAAGAGGTGAGCTTGGCCTTCCGACTCACAGAGGACGCTCTTGTAGCTCCTGGGGCTTCGCTGGGGGGCGAGCTCACCACATCCTTTTCCTATTCCTCTCCCTTATCACCACAGAAGAAGAAGAGAAAAAAACAAAAAGCAAAAAACCCACCAGTGGTTCACAGCAATTTTATCTTGAATTAAATGCGCTGTGTTCCCCGCATCTCCCTGCCCTAGACCATGACGCGGAAATGTCACCCTGCCCATCCTTACCTCAGCCAAGGGCCCTGGTCAGCCGACTGCTCTCACGCCCGGGTGGGAGCCACAGGCCTCAGAAATGAGAGCCTCAGGGTTTTCAGGCTGGCAACACGGTGGGCCTCAGACTAGAATCAAAGATGGATTTCCTGCTTCTTACCCAGACTAGAGAAAGGAATTTGGAAAACGAGGGGCATCAAAGGCACGTCACTCTCACGCCTGTGTGAGCTTTTCTAAAGCAAAACGGGTGTTCGTACTTTATAAGAACCCGAAACCTCTAGAAAGAAGAAGGATAAACGGAGTCACTTCCTACATGTGGCAGATGTTCCTTCGCGTCCACTCTCCTGGACAGACGATGCGGGGGGGGGGGGGGGGGTGCGTGCTGTAAACCAGCTCACAGACCCTGGCCCCCACGATCTCTGTCCCCCTGGGCAGAGCAGACGCCAAACAGAAAGCAGATCAAGGTAAAGTGTCAGGAGGCGACATAGAAATAGCAGGGGGCCCAGGGCCCGCGGTGGGCAGCGAGGGCGGAGCAAGCCCGGCGGACAGAGGGCTCCGAGGGTGAGGGCGGGGGGCGCGCCAGGCCTTCTTTGTGCCGTCCGGCCCTTCCCTTCGTCCCCCCAGGAACAGGGCAGAGCACAGCGTGATTGTGGCTTCGGGGGCAGGAAGGAGGGAGACCCCCCACAGGGAGTAGCACCTCCCTTCCTTGGGTATGGGTCAAGGCAGGGCCCGGAGTGGCACCGTATCTCCGAGGCTGGAGGGACCTTGACCAGACGAAGCCCAGGAGAGGCGGCCCCTGGCAGGGTGATGGGACCCCGAGGCCAGGAGGGATCTGCTGGGCCCGCAGCCATGCCAGGAGGAGAAATGCGTCAGGGAACGGGGCTCGGGCCTCTGAGGGGAGGCCGAGGCGGGGGCCCGTGGCAGGCTTCTCAGCAGAAAGCGGGGCCTGAGTTGTAGAAAGTGAGCTTGCTCTCCAGATGAGAAGAATTGGAGGCTAGAAGGAGACTCGCTAGGCATGGGGAGACTGTTCTAGCATGTTCCAGTGTGCGGGCCGGAGCAAAGTGGTGGCAAGCAGGTGGAGAGGAAAGGCCAGCGTGCTGGGAGACCTCTGTCCTGCTGGTCCCTGCGGGTCTCCACCCCAGCCCTGCCGTCACTCACAGGCCTGGGACCCAGGCAGCTAGGCTCGGGCTGTGTCCTTTGAGACAGAAGTCGTGGGCCGGGCCCGGGGAGCTCAGCTGGAGCTCAAGGTGGACACTGGTCCACAGGCAGGACAGGCAGGGAAGAGCCCCTCCCGGTGCCACCTTCACTAATTTGTTTCGTACGTGCCAAGTGATACAGGAAAAAGCCTCCAGTTACCATTTCCTGCCGGGTAGGATGGGGTTTTTGTTTTGTTTCCAAGGGGGTTGGGACTGGGCTGGAGAGGCCACCCCCTTCCCCCAGAGTGAATCCTGCCCCGTGAATGGAAAGAGGGACAGGAGTCGGGGGGTTGAAGCAAGCGCTGAACGCTTCCCACGCTCCAGGCAGATGCCTGGCCAGGACCCGGCCCCCAAAGAGAAGGAGGACGCTGCCCTGGGAGCCCCGGGGTTCCCTGGAGCCAGCGGCCCTCCGGCTGCCACTTGAGCAGTGCGGGGATGGGGGTGGTGAGGGGGAGGGCTTGTTTACAAACAGGAGACCCAGTGAGACCAGCACAGGAGCGGCGGGTCTCAGAGCACGCCTCCGTTCCCCGCAGCAGGCATCCTGTTGCCATGTCACTGGACATTTTCTCTCTGATCTGTCTCCGAAGCCTCCTACTGGATTTTTCCATTTCTGTGACTCAGAGCTGGCCGGTTTCTGTATCTTGATTTTCACCATTTCAGATGAGATCATTTCTCAATAGAGTTCCCTTTTCTTACTTGGTTACACTTCTTTGTCCTCTCCCTGGCTTCAACATTCTGGCGAAAGGTTGTGAAATGCAGTTGCTCCAGCATCTCATGATCTGACCAGAGGGAGGGGACTGTGGCCGCAGCGGGACCAGGAGGCCGAAGGCAGAGAAGCTTCCACACGCACAGCCCTGTGGGGGGCCCTAGACTCAACCATCAGGCCCAAGTGAGGGCCTTTCAAGGGAAGCATCTCAGGGGGTCCTGGAGGGTCCCCCAGGGGGCCAGGAATGGCCCAAACCAGCACCTTTGAGCTTCCGATTCTCCTTGGGATGCTTCAGAGATGTCCTGGAGGAGGTAGGGGATATTGTCCTGTTAGGACGGCGTCCTCACGCTCTCCTGTGTCCTGTGCTCACAGCGGCCTCTTCCGCCTCAGGCTGCAGGTTCACAGTCTCCCACGTGTAGCCACCGGAAGCCCAGAGGGAGGGCTGGTACCGAAACAGGCCTCTGTGTGCAGGGCACCTGTCCTCTGTGGGCCCCTGCTTCAGCCAGAGCAGACTCGGGACTGCCCCCCAGCAGCTGCACGGCCTCGCATTCTTAGCCCTTTCCCAGCTCCGGGAACCGCCTGAGGGAAGCTGGTGTGTGCCGATGGCGGGGCCGGGGGCGCCCCCAGACCTGGTTATCTCTGTGCAACCATCCCGTGTAGGAGAAGTGCTCGCAGTACTGGCCGGACCAGGGATGCTGGACCTACGGGAACATCCGCGTGTGCGTGGAGGACTGCGTGGTTCTGGTAGATTACACCGTCCGGAAGTTCTGCATACAGTCCGTAAGCACTTTCAGTTACTGGCTTTCTGGAAAGGCCGTCCTGCGGAGAGCAGTGTCAGGAGCAAATATGCGTCTACTTTTTTAATAGGAAGACTTGCCCCCCCCCCCCTCTGCCGGTGCTGTAGGAGCTCTCGCTGAGTCGGGGCTGGGGAGGGCCACGTGCAGGAAGGGGAGAGGGTCGGGCTTAGTGGACTGAGGATGTGGATCTACGCAGGAGGAGACAGGTGCCCAGGGGTCTGCATGCAGCCCCGGGCCCCCCTCTCCATCTTGTCACCTGGGGGAGGGGCCCCAGGACTGGCGGTTCACGCCCAGTAGCATGATGTCATTTCACACGCTGAAGTGGTAAGGTGGGATTTTTTTTTTAACACTCTCAAAAGTATTTCTGTAGCGTCCTCAGTGTTTGTCATACTTATTTCCTGCCCATCCCCGCTCCATCCCTGCCTAAAAGAATGCCAGGCATTCTTCCATACAGATGCCTGTGTCCAAAACCGTGAGCAGAGATCTCAGACAGATATATCTCTAAAAGGGAAGACAGAAGGTCACGGTGTCAGGAGTCAGAGGAAGGGGGTGGCATTGTGAGCTGCACGATGAGGTTTCCAGAAGCCGCAGCAACGAAGGGAAGACGACGCGCTTTATCGTTCTTACTGTCCCCTGCTTGTGTCCCTCACGGTCACACTCCCACGTGCACGTGCACCTGTGTGTACACCAGCTAGCCCTCCGCGATCTGGGGCACAGAGCCGCGCTCACAGGCTGTGGGTGGGCTGGTCGGCCCCATCATCCAGGCCCTCCAAATTAAGACACCGTGAGGAGTGAAAGGGCGCGCTGCTGCGGGAAGGAAGTGGGGCTGCCAGGCCGGCGGGGACGTGGCCGCCCTGCTCGCAGTGGGGGCTGGGAGCCGAGGGCCAGCTTCTGGATGTGTCTGGCTGCCCAGGGCCAGCCTGCCGTGGGCCTGGACAGGCTGCAGGTCCCACTCTGCCGGTCCTGCCCGCAGGTAGCGCGCCACCCATGTCCTCCGTGCTGCCCAGGGTCTAGGCGGTGGGGTGGGGCAGGGGCGGGAGGGAGCATCCTCCGAGAGTGGTGTTGGGGGAGGGGCCCTTGCCCCCACTCACACCTCCCCATCCCCCGCAGCAGCTCCCCGATGGCTGCAAAGCCCCACGGCTCGTCTCCCAGCTGCACTTCACGAGCTGGCCCGACTTCGGAGTGCCTTTCACCCCCATCGGGATGCTGAAGTTCCTGAAGAAAGTGAAGGCCCTCAACCCCGCCCATGCCGGGCCCATCGTGGTCCACTGCAGGTATGTCCGCGTGGGGCCGTCGTGGGTTATGTTCTGTGGGCCGCTGCCGGCGTGGGCAGGAGGGCAGGCCGGGTGGAATGAAGCAGTGTCTACTCACTGGAGACAGAAATGACACCTCAGAGACCCCCTTGGGGTGAGAGCTGGGGAGTCGTGTGGCCCACTCCGTGAGAGCAGAACCCTTTGCTTAGCGGCATCTGAGGGGGAACCCCCAATACCCAGCACAGACAAAAGCCAAGAGGCCAGGTAGAGGGAGCTAGTGGGGCTCTGGGCAGGTTCACTTGGCCTCCCCTCCCCTGCCCCCAGAGACCCTCAAGTCACCTCTAAGGATAGAGCTGGAAACCACACTTCTATGGGGAGACCTCTGTCTTGAGACAAGAGTGCTCAGAGGGGCTGGGGGACACGGTCCAGGCCCAGCGAATAGCAGCCCTGAGCAGCTGTCCAGGGCCGGAAGTCCTGAAGACCTGGCTCTGTGGTCTGGGCTGCCCCTTCTCCTGCCAGCTGCGTTCTCCTCCTCTGCAGTGGGAGGGACCATCCTGGAGGGCCCTGGACTTGCCCCAGGGGTGAACTTTGCACAAAGGTAAGATCGGCATAAGCTGTCAACACTGTGATTATTCCTTGGGTTGTGGAAAAGCAGCTTCTGAAAGTGAGCCCATTTTCCTGAGCAAATTGTCTTCTGTCTTTGCACACCTTGGTGTCCCTGGTGGTTTTCATACTGAGCTTTCATTTCTTCTGGAACTCGTGGAGCCATAGCGGCAGGGCACAAGTTATCCCCTCTGTGTCTTACATCTCCATGCCCAGTTTGGCTTCTGGTGCCGAAGGTCATGTCCAAGAAAAGGCCTTGGACTTGGAGTTGGTAGACTGGCCTGTGCCCATGCTGGCTTTGGCGACAAAAACAGAAAGACGAAGAGTGCTCCCTCGCCAGACGCCCCATCCTCCCAGTGGGTGCTTGGTTAGAGTCTGCAGACAATTTGGAGATCAAAGGGGAAAGCCCGGTCATCCTGGCTGGGGAGGGAGTCCTGGACCTGCCCCTTGGGAGATGAGGGACCCTGGGGCAACCGTGCATTTAGCGAGGTGGTGTCTAGGATCGCGGGGGCCGGCCCTGCTAGCCCTGCCCAGGAGCTGTACTGGGGTGGGGATCTGCGGGCCAGTCCTGCTTGGCCCCAGCCTGGGGTCCTTGTCGGCCACTCCTGTTCTTGCCCAGACTTCACGGAAGCCAGAGTCTCCATGTGGCTTCTTCCAAACACTTGTGTGATGGAGTCAGAGCATCTGAATCACGTGTGCAGGCGCCTTCTGTCCTTTGTCCCCTTTGTCCTTTGGCAGTGCCAAGATCCTCCCCATGGCCTTGTCTGTAATGGCCAACACAGGTGTAATCAGGGTGACAGCCTGGTGAGCAGGGCCCTCCCTCCTCCGGGAGGTGGCAGGCCTGGACCGAAGGGCCTGAGTCCCTGCCCAGGGACTTCCAAGACCCCATCGGAGATCCGGGCCCTGCTGCGGCAGAGACCGTGGGGACATCGGTAGCCTGTCTTCAGGATCCAGAATCCGAGCCGGAGAAGTCCTGGCAGGAGAGGCCCTACAAGACCCTTCCCGCTGCCGCCTCTCCCTGGCTCAGGCTCCTGGTGGTGACTGGCCGCTCAGCTCCGGATGGTGGGCGTGGGGGGAGGATAAAGAAAAGGCCTCTGGGTTTGGGTCAGGGCCGGCTGCAGGGAGCAGGCTCAGTCCTGCTGTGTCCCCGATGTATCCAGGTCTGTCGTGCATGGGAGAACTTAGGGAATGACCAGTCTCCTTCTTCTGCTTACTTCCTCCCCACATCAGGGCCCCAGGACACCTGCACTTGCCATTTATCTTATTTTCATGCCGGGTCCCTGTCCGTGGCCTCGAGTCTCTGCCTTTGCTGTCGAGCATGCGGTTGTCTCCCTGTGGCAATGTTTTACTTCCGCCCAGATCCCGCGCCTCCTGGGTGCTCTGGCCTTCTTTAATGTTCTGTTTGGCCACCGGGGTTTTAGCATCTGGGAAGGGGGAGGAGGGGCGCCCTCCGTCTCTGGTTTCTCCAGGTCCCTCTTCTCCCTGGTGGGTCCTTCCCCTCCCAAGCCCAGGCCCCTGTGAGCCACTCCGGATGGTGTGGGCAGATGGGCGGTTCTGGACGCCTGCCTGACTGCGGTCATGTGATGACAGGCATTCCTGCCAAAGGGTACGGGCCTGCCAGAAGCTGGCAGGTGGGGGAGAGGGCTCGTGCTGGCTGGACCGCCCTCCCCTTCCCAGAGACTCAGGGTGGAGTTGACTTCATGCCCCGCCTCCAACTTCGTCCTCACACCGGATCTCCTCAGTTTTAAGCGGTGTCGGGCCCGGGGCTCTGGCTCTTCCTGGTTTCCATCCCTGCGGACACACTCATCCAGAACGACATTCTCTGCCGGAGTCCTCTTAGGAACCACATCCCCATGGAGGCTGGCCAAAGGACCACCTGGCCTCAGCCTTTTCCTGGGGTGCCAGTGCGGCCCCTGTCCCAGTGGCGAGGTGGCCTCTCCTGCCTGCACCCTGGGTCAGGCGAGGGGTCCCGCAAGTGGCCCGGGGACCCTGACTGCCTTGCACTAGGTGATTTTGTGGCCTCCGTCACATACGTATTGGGTACGGTGTCTCATGGGGCTCTGCACCTGTAAGAGCGAAGACTCCCCAAAGGGCGCCTGTGTTTGACCTGCTTTCCCTCCTGAGATGAGGGCGTCTGGCCCGGAAGAGGGTCTTCGCTGCTGTTCTCGGCCAGATTCGGAGACTAACTAGGAAGAGCAGTATCTCCCCCCGACCCTCCCAAAGGGGAAAGGGGGGGGGCGTCACTCTTGAAGTTGTGAGTCTTTGTTAGAGAGGTGACTTTCCTTTTATGACAGAGGTTAACGCTGCAGGGGCCGGAGGGGGCAGGCCCGCTCTCACGACAGACGCTGCACACACCAGGCCGCCTCACGAGGGTTTACTCGTTCAGTGAGTGTTGGCTGAGCACCACTGAGTGCCTGCTCTGTCCTGGGAGCTGGGGAACAAACATGCCTGGCCCCACCGTCTGGGGAAGACCCACCCAGGACAGGAGGTGGGGGAGGGCCGACCCGAGGTCCTGGAGGCGCTGTGGGGCGTGCGTTGGGAGGGCAGGAAACTCAAACCCAAGAATCTAGTCGGGCCGCTTCCTAGCCAGGAGATGGCTATGCAGAGACCCTCCTTCTCATGCCAGAGAGCACGAGCTGGTGCCTCCCCTTCCGGCTGACCATGGCTCAAGAGCCCGTCGACCTAGCCTGGGAACCCCCTTTTTGTAAAGAACCTGGAAAAGCTATTTCAAGTGTGACATTTCAAAAAATCCACTTACACACGTGACAACAAGATAGCATTTGGCAACGGAAGAAGACGATTCGCACAACGTCGCGGGCAGCAGCTACAACAGATCATTCCGACGCTCCTTTTAGCAGTTTCTGTAGTTCTTAGAGGAGGATTTGGGATAATTTCACTGAGACTATGGTGCCCTCTGGTGGCTGCGCCCAAGATTTGCTCTTCATGGATGGAGAAAAGGGGGTGTGGCGGGCTGCGGTGGGAGTCCCCCAGGGGTGGGCGGGGCGGTCCTCCTGTCCTGGTGCACAGGTAGGTCAGCTCTGCGGTCCCGTCCTTTGCTGCGGGTGGGGTGGGGTGCTCTGTGCCTCACAGTGGGGCATCTCCCCTTTTCCTGAAAGCGCTGGCGTGGGCCGGACAGGCACCTTCATCGTGATCGATGCCATGATGGACATGATGCACAGTGAGCAGAAGGTCGATGTCTTTGAATTCGTGTCCAGAATTCGCAACCAGCGCCCTCAGATGGTGCAAACGGACGTAAGTAGCGCCTTTCCCCGGCCCCGCATCCGTCCTGGTGTGAACGGTACAGAGCGAACCCGGAGCCCTGGGCCACCCCCAAACGACACAACTGTCCCAGATGTGGCACATGTATAATAGAGCCTGGTGAGGACATTACGGTCAACAGTGCCAGCTGACCTACTCCCCTTCCTCGACGCCATAAATGGTCATTATAAATGGCTGTCAGCCTGACTGTCCCCAGACCTCCTTCCCTAGGCAACGCGTGCAGAAGGGGAAGCCCCCAGGGCAGCAGGGCGCACGCGAGGGTCCTGGGTGCTCGGGTGTCCCTGCAGATGCAGTACACGTTCATTTACCAAGCCTTACTGGAGTACTACCTCTACGGGGACACCGAGCTGGACGTGTCCTCCCTGGAAAAGCACCTGCAGACGTTACACAGCACCGCCGCCCACTTCGACAAGATCGGGCTGGAGGAGGAGTTCCGGGTACGTGGGAACGACCCCAGGGGGAAGACGCCTGACGGGTCGGAGGAACCGCTTTCAATCACTGCCCTCCTGTTGGACCCCAGAAAAAGCAGGGTGGCTGCCCCGGCCGTAACGTAGGGCGGAGAACAATCAGGGGCTTTGAGACAGGAGAGCAACCCTCATGGGGGAGGGTGTCGTGCCCACGGAAAAAGCTGAAGGTGGAGAAAGATGAACAGATGACCTCGAGAGAGGTGTTGGTGCGGGGCTGAGGGGTTCGCTCGCGGGTGTCCGTGTTGTGACTGCGGGATTCTTGGCTGCAGAAACTGACCAATGTCCGGATCATGAAGGAGAACATGAGGACGGGCAACCTGCCTGCGAACATGAAAAAGGCCAGGGTCATCCAGATCATCCCATGTAAGGCAGCCCCGGGGGATTCCGGCCCTCAGGGCAGGCGGGATTGGGGTCGGCACCCTGTGGAAGTCTTTGACCACCCACTTCTGCGAGCCAGGGCCCAGGGCAAGACACCGTCTGGGCCTGCGGCTAAGGGCTCCTGGGGGTGATGGCGAGGGCTGGGAAGAGAAGCAAGGACAGGTGACCCAGACAGTCCTCGGCGTCAGATGGGTGGCTCATGAGAGGGGACGCAGATGATGAGAGAGGCAGCAGGTCCTGGAAGTGGAGAGATTTGCTCTGACCATGACTCTGGGGCCACCCGACTCCTATGTCAGCCAGTCACCCCCTAAGCCTGTACATGGGGGAGGGGGTCCTGCTCCAGGCCTAGGGGAGGCGGGAAACGGGCCGGCATGCTGTCAGGACCCTAGCCTACTGAGGTTCCGGGTAAGCGGGAGGAAAGATGCCTACGTTTGTTGAGGGGGGAAGCAGAGAACTTCACAGGGATCAGAGGAACTGCAGGAAAGGAAGAGAGAGGGTCTGCTTTGAGGAGAGGGAGCGCCTCGTGGCAGGTGGACCCCAGGTCCTGGACATGCCCTCGTGGTCACCGAGCATCAAAAGGGCACTGGAGCTGGATGAAGCCTGCCGCAGCCTCAGACCCCGGCTTTTTGGTGGCTGTGGCCGCCACTCCGGGCTGCCTGCCTGTCCATAGTCCTTTCCCTCCTGAAATGCAATTTTTTGAAAGATTTTATTTATTTATTTGACAGACAGGGATCACAGTTAGGCAGAGAGGCAGGCTGAGAGAGGAGGAAGCAGGCTCCCCACTGAGCAGAGAGCCCGATCCCAGAGAGCCTGGGATCACGACCTGAGCTGAAGGCAGTGGCTTTAACCCACTGAGCCACCCAGGCGTCCCTGAAATGCAATATTCTTAATGCTCCTATTGTGGTATGAATTACTTCAATTCATGACAGATGAAAATGTTAACTGCAATATTTTCAGAGCTTTCTTTCCTACCAAAACATAATTTTCTGGGCCAATTTAATTAAGCTATTTTATAAGGTAAACCTTCCAGGGACTTGGCTTGACATAGCAATTTTATTCATAAGTTTTGTATTTCGGAAGCTGGTAGCAGCACACTGAAGTTCGCAAGGCAGGGCTGGCGTGTGTGCTCACTGAAGGCACATCCTGTTTCGTAGATGACTTCAACCGGGTGATCCTCTCCATGAAAAGGGGTCAGGAATACACAGACTACATCAACGCCTCGTTTATAGATGTAAGTATAGGGCGCCCCGGACGTGCTTTGCGAAGATGCATGTTTCCTTCGTCTGTGATCACAGAGACTCCTGATTAACTGCTTTCCACAATCAGGAAGGAATCCTGAAATCCAAAATATTTTGTTAACAGAATGACTTGCATGAAAAAAAAAAAAAAGAAAGAAAGAAAAGAAAAGAAGGGATAATGAGTTTTGGGAATAGAAAGCGTAGGCACCCTGCTAAGTAATTTGCTAGTTTCCGTTGTGTTTTTAAGACACAGCGATTTTTCCATTCTATCCCTAATACTCTCGGGTCACCCACCAGCACTGCGTGGCTCTCTGTCCTGCACTGTCTGCGACCCGCTCCATGGGGACAACGTGCTTGTGTGTTCAAGGCATGGTCACCAGCTGTCTCCATGCACGGTGGCATTAGCCGAGGAGCGGGTGGGGACAGACACAGAGGCCGAGTCTGCGTCGAGCTCCCCTTTGTGGACGAGAAAACTGTGCCGGAGGTCGCTTGGGCTGCGTGGAGGAACTGGGTTTGAATTCATTTCCTCGAAGTCCACACCCAGTCCACCCCCACGAGGCTAACTGAGCCAAAACACAGAAAGATGGGAGAGCAGAGCCCGGGTGGTGTCGCAGGGGACCAGGGTCTGTGTGCGTGTGTGTGTGGCTCGCCATACCTGCTCAGAGGGGACCCCGGGTGCTGCAGGGGAGAGAGCGGGTGCCCTGACCTGTGGCACGGTGTACGTGTGCATGCATGCCTGCGGGGGCTCGGTGCAGCTGGGGAAGCCAGAGGATGCTCTCCATCCTCGGCCCCTGGGCTCTCCTAAGCCAACCCCTGCATCTGCACAGGAACCGGCATGAGAGGAGGGCAGACTCTAATCTCTGTCCCTGTTCCAAGGGCTACCGACAAAAGGACTACTTCATCGCCACCCAGGGGCCGCTGGCGCACACCGTGGAGGACTTCTGGAGGATGGTGTGGGAGTGGAAGTGCCACACGGTCGTGATGCTGACGGAGGTCCAGGAGAGAGAGCAGGTCAGCAGCGCTCGTGGCCGGCCCGGGCCCTTGGGGGGGCAGTGTGCACCTCCGGCATCCCAGCCCGCTGGCGGTCCTCTGTGATGGGCCCACCGGTGATCAGCTGCAGAGGCCAGGCCACGGCCCAGGCGGGAGACAGGCAGGACATGGAATAAAGATCCCGTTTGCTTAGCCATGGCCACCCACACTGGCTTTTGGTCTTACCCAACGTTTTAGCCAGCCTCGCAAGTCTGTCATTGTGTTTCTCCGCAAATACAAATTTGATCAAAACCTGTTGAACAAAACAACATTTACTCATTTTCTTCAAGCCGTAAGGACATAGACATTGACATGGGCACCTTACGGACGGTGTCCTGGTTGAACGGGATGAGTCAGTGATTCCCTGTCCCCAGAGCTCCATCCGGGCCTTGTTTACTGAGTTCAGTTAACAGCACAGTAAGTGCTCATGAACCCACTCTCCAAACGAAAAAACAAACTCTGGTCAGTGATGGTCACCTATCTGGGAGCTCTTTCAAGACAGAACCACTACCCTGAACCCATGTTTTGATTTCTTTGCTTCTTTTAAAAACAGTGCATTGAGTTATAATACTTATATTATTCCATCCATATTTTTAAAGGGTACAAGTCAGCAATTTTTAGCATATTTACAGAGTTGTGAAACATCATCATTATTTAATTCCAGATCATTTCCATGAGCCCTTTTCCTTCTGTTAAATCAAATGGGGCTGGGTCGGTCTCAGAACAAACGCCCTACACGTGCGCAGCCAGGGCCCGTTCCTTCCTCCTCCGCAACCTCTCCTCCACTTTCCGCCTCTGTGATTCACCTGTTCTGGACATTTCCTGTAAATGAGATCATATGACCTGTCTTTTGTGATTGAATTCTTGTATTTAGTATGTTTTCTAGTTTTAACCATGTTAAAATAGGTTCTTTTTCTCTTGACGACTCGCCTTCCGTTGTATGGGCCGCCTTGTTTGGGCATACCACTCTTATTTCCCATTTGTCCGTTGATGGACGTGTGGGTTGTTTCCACTCTGGGGCTATTGTGAATCGTGTTGGAAACATCCATGTTGGAGTTCTTACATGGATTTGTTTTCGTTTCTCTTGGGTAGACACCTCGGGGTGGAATTGCTGGGCCACATTGTAACTCTGTCTCTCGAACTCATCTGGCTGGACGTTTGGAAGAATGTCCACAGCAGCTGCCCCGTTTCATACTCCCACCAGAGTATACAAGTTTCCAGTTTCTCCACCAACACTTATTACTGCTGGTCTTTTTATTATTTTAAAGATTTTTAAAAATTTATTTGAGATAGAGCGAGAACAGGGGGAGTGGCAGAGGGAGAGGGAGAAGCAGGGGAGCTCCCTGAGCTGGAAGCCTGATGCAGGGCTTGATCCTAGGACCCTGAGATCATAACCTGAGCCGAAGGCAACCGTTTAATGAACTGAGCCACCCAGGAGCCCCACTACTGATCTTTTTAAAGCCATCCTTGTGGGTGTGGTCTTGGCTTTTCAGAAATCCTATACGTGTATGTCTTAAGGCTACTGTTCAGTTTTGCTTGCTATCGAACTTTCTATCAGGGGGTCATTACAGTGCGTATTCTTCCGGGACTTGCTTTCCACACTCAGAAGGATGCTTCTGATGTACTCCTGCGTTGATGCCTGTGGCCGTGGCTCATTCCTCAGTATGTCCTTGTGTCTCACCGCACACAGTGCACCCTGCATCCATTTATCTGTCCCTTCTCCTGTCATGGGCATTTGGGTCAATTGTGTTTTGTTGGTTTTTTTTTTTTTTTTTCTTTTACAAATGGTGCTACTAGTACATTTTCCTACAGTTCTCGTGCTGCACAAGGAGTAGCCTGTTCCAGGGACAGAATGCTACATTGGAGAGTGACAGTTTGAATTGACAGGATAGTTCCTACAGTGGACACTGTCAATGGAGGAGAGAGATCTTTCATTGACTTCCCTAGTGTTGTTAGGGCTCCTCGTGTTTGCTGACCGACTAGGCGTGCGTATGTGTCACCCCTCCTAGGCCCTGGCTGGCATCCCTCTGATTGCTCTGAGGTCAAGCGTACTTCAAACATTTACAGACAGCATGTTCCCTCTCTGCAAGATGCCTGGCCAGGCCTTTTCCCCGTTTTGCTAGTGAGTTGTTTGTTCTTGTGTTGACTTGTAAGAATTCTTTACATATTCTTGATTCTAATCCTTTGTCAGTTGTGTGAACTACAAATATCTTGTCACCATTGATGGCGTGTCTTTTCACTCTCTTGGCCATGTTGGTTGATGAAGGGAAGTTTGTTGTGCTCTTTAAAAAAAAAAAATTATTTATTTATTTGACAGACAGAAATCACAAGTAGGCAGAGAAGCAGGCGGGGGTAGGGGAAACAGACTCGCTACTGATCAGATAGCCCAATGCAGGGCTGGATTCCAGGACGCTGGGATCATGACCTGAGCTGAAGGCAGAGGCTTTAACCCACTGACCCACCCAGGTTCCCTCATTGTGTTCTAATCTGATGTCATAATCTTCGAGTTGTGGGTTGTTCACTCTTTTGAAGTCTTGTTTTTTAGTAAGTCCTTCTGTACCCCCAAAAGAAAAGACATTTTCATCTAGGGCTCTCACAGTTTTGTTTTTGACTTTTAAGTTTTAACCTGTCTGGGTTTACTTTCATGAAGGTTCAAAGCTACCAGATATGGTAGGGCATGTTGTGCACTGCCCAACTCCAAGAGGGCTGGACTGTTCCTATCAGTCCTGGTAGAGTGTGAGTCAGGGACACACCCCTTTTCCTACATGGAAAATGGGTTTTCTCAGCTCCGTTGATTGGATAATCTCTTCCTGTATCCAAGTTCCGAATACACACCTGTTTCTGGACTCCCTTGGTCAACAGGTGTTAGCCGGCATCCATACTCGTGTTTGTTATTGATTTACTGTGTCAGATGAGATGTGCTAAACGGTCTGAGAGCCATACTGCAGCATAATATCAAACCGCTAACAGGGCATTATTTCGTGTGAGACTTAAAATTTCATTTTATCCCCCAAGGATAAATGCTACCAGTATTGGCCGACAGAGGGCTCCGTGACTCATGGCGAAATAACAATCGAAATAAAAAGTGATACGCTTTCGGAAGCCATCAGCATACGGGACTTCCTGGTCACCTTCAATCAGGTATTGTCGCCGGTGCTGTGGGATCTCGTGGACAGACGGCCCCGAAGCGGCCATCGGGGGCTCCTTACCCCGGTCCTTACCACGGTCCCAGCACATCCCGCTCCTCCAGGCTTTTCTAACTGGTGCATTCGGATCAGTTTTTAGCGTGTGAATAGGGGCAGATCGCCTCTAACATTTGGACCTCCGTGGTCGTGTGCGTCCTTGCTGGAGCACGAGGGAGGATGGGGGAGCAGAGTGACCAACTCTAAGAGGCGTTCCACAGCCACAAACACCCGCTCAGGAGAAATGGCAGCGGCGGGGACAGGGCGACGAGGTGGTGTGGATGAAGCCACAGAGGCCTCTCCAGGCTTTTCCAGAGCGTCTAGGACAGGAGGGCTCCTGGCTTCTTAGGAAAGAGACGATCCTGTTTTCTCAAGCGAAGCTGCCAGGATCCGTCCCGTGTCCGCCGGGCCCTAGCGGGGGCTCTGGGGACATCCTCTGTGTATCCTGCTCCCCATTCTGTGGCCTTCTGCTCTGGGGTGCACTCGGCGTACAAACAGCCTGGCCGGGACCCCCAGTCCAGCCAGAGGGGGACTGTGCCAGCCGTCGGAGGACCCAGGAGGACCCCAGGCCTGGGCCCTGCTCCCTGGGAGGGTAGGTCTGTTCCTGGATGATCAGGGCTGCATGAGCAGAAACGCCCTCCCCTGCCCACAGCCCCTGGCCCACCAGGAGGAGCAGACCCGCATGGTCCGCCAGTTCCACTTCCACGGCTGGCCCGAGATCGGGATTCCTGCCGAGGGCAAAGGCATGATCGACCTCATCGCGGCTGTGCAGAAGCAGCAGCAGCAGACGGGCAACCACCCCATCACTGTGCACTGCAGGTGAGCCGCCGGGGCCAGGGCGCCCCCTCCTGGTGATTGGTGGGATGTAGACCCCACGCCCAGCCTGCGGCTCCCAGCCACATGGCATTGGTCCCCGAGACTTTCCCTACACAGAGAGCTTTAGGTGTCTAAATGTCATCTTAGCTACACACAGGAGACCTCGTGGGAGGAGGAGCAGGGAAATGACTCAAACACACGTTTCCATGAGCTTTTGAAGTCCTCCCCAGACCAGCCAAACATAGCTCAGACTGACCCGTTCCCAAAATTCAGCTGCTCATGTTCACATTGAAAGATGTGCTGGTTCTGGCTGATGTGCCCACCCCACCCTGTCCTCCCCCCAGAGCTCTGGGAACCAAGGCAGGGCTACAGCACATCCTCATGGAGGGCAGACTTTCCTGGAGCTCCCAAGCCAGGTGCCAGGGAGGCCCGAGGAGGGACATGTGGCGAGCGTGGAAGGTGAATCTGGCGAAATCCAAATCCAAAGACGTGCCGGCTCCAGGTCCTGGTCAGGCCAGCCCCTCCCCCATGCCAGCAGGAGGCCTTGGCCGCCACTCCAGAGTTCTCCCCATCAGGAGTTTGGGGCATTTTCATTCTCGGGGGTGCTGATTTGCTTCTAAAGCTGTTCTAAATCTTCTTCCACTTGCGGCTTCTGCTGGTTGCATGCCTGCCATTGCCCCCTTGATCCTTGGGGCCGCCAGAGCCTGGGCTGAACTTGGAAGGTTTGGAACTCTTCACCTGGGACCAGCCTGGGTGCACTTCTGGCCTGGCCAGCACAGGGAGCACAGAACACGGTTTTTGGTTCTTAGGGCGCTTTGTAGGCATCCTTTGGAATAAACTAGAAATCCGTTCCTTTGCGTTCTGCCTCCAGGGACCCAGACAGTTTAGCACATGGAGGGCACCAGGGAGGCAAAGATGAAAACAAGGTTGCACAGGGCAGAGGCGGGGACAGGTCATGGAAACAGGTCAGAGCCAGCCCACGTGCGGGACTGGGGGCCTGGAGGCCTCTGGAGGAAGTCAGCAGGACCTGCCCACTTTAGGCCTGCTCTCTCGGCTCTCCAGGGGGTGCCCGGGCTCTGCTCCTGTAGGCTCATCCAGCACAGCAAGAAGACGATCATCTTGAACGGAGTAGACCCAGATCTCCACTGCTGGGAAGCGTTCCTTGTCTAACCCTTCCTGGCAGGGGCCGTCCTCTGTCTGGCCTCACCCTTTGTGAAGCAGCACCTCTCTGAAGGCGGCCGCTAGCACAGGGGAGTCTAGCCAGAGAGGACCTCTCCCTAGTCCTGACCCAGGCCGGTCTGCCATTCTGACAAGTGGTGCTGACGCTGCTGGTCCTGGGGACCGCACCCTGACAACCACCGGTCTCCACGAGGGAGGAGGGACATTGTCGCCCTGGCTTGAAAGCTTGTAATCGGTCTCAGTCCAGCTCGAGAGACACCTTTCGGCTGCAACAGGGCAAGTTTTGGGAATTTCATGTTTCCTGCTCTTGCTCCGTGTACGTGAGCCTTAGACACGCAGACTTTGCTCGCTTTCAGTGATGATGGCCTCTGCGTGGATGTGTACGGATGGGCTGTGGGCTGCCCCTTTCCCCTCCCCAAGCGTGAGTGTGCTTGTCTGCATGAAGCACTTTCCCCCCCCCCCCAGTGCTGGAGCCGGGCGAACAGGCACCTTCATAGCGCTCAGCAACATTCTGGAACGAGTAAAAGCCGAGGGCCTTTTAGACGTGTTCCAAGCTGTGAAGAGTTTGCGACTTCAGAGACCGCATATGGTGCAAACCCTGGTAAGAGACGGAGCCGTGGGGATGTTTCTGAAAGGGTCAAGAGTGGTCTTACATTGGATTTGACGTCTGTTCCATTGAAGGAGCTCGAGTGTGTGGGGAGGGAGGCGGGTGAGTTCCCACGGGAGAGAGCTCATGGTCCTCTGCGCGGTGAAGCCTGATGGATCCCCTTCCTTCCTCGTCTGCTGCGGACTGTCCCCGGGGCAGTACGTAGGAGGAGGGGTGAACTCATGGCTTCGACTCTGAGACCCGTTGGACACATGCACCGATGATGACAGCTCGCTGGGTCTCCGCGGCTCTTCCACCGTTTTCTGGCGCCGATGTCTTGCGTCCTGTGACAAATCCACACACTTCCTGGTTTGCAGAAGACGTGCCTCCTCGCCAAGCTTGGTGATGGTTCTACCCCAATAAGCACAATTTCAGAAACTGTTAGAACCCGTCATTTTTCTCGTCTTCCCGTTTTTACACTCCCTGTGCACTTACTCAGCATGGCTAACAGGATCCCGACTCCAGTAGGCGTAGAATGTGGCAGGAGAGGCTTCCAGAACCTTCCCATTGCGGGGGAAGCTGCTAGAATCACCGAGCGAGCGGGGTTGCCCTCCCACCCCCAGGCTGGGCAGAGCATGGTTCTCACCCTGAGGGCATCCCAGGGAGGCCTGGAGAGAGTTCACACTCCCCCACGGCCAGGCTGCCCTCACGCTTTCTGGGGCTCAGACCCAGGCAGGCATCAGGATAGTTAAGGCTCTCCCTGGTGGTCCCAAAGCACAGACAGGCTTGAACCGCTATGACTGAAGGAAACGGGGTGCCTGCCGGGTCCCTACACCCTTGCCTTACGTGCCCCTCTTGAGGCCAGGCCATGACTGAGAGCAGGAAGGAGATGGTGCTGGGGGCCCCTTCGCTCTCCTTAGAGCCCTGACCCCAGTGCAGACAGTCCTCCTTGCTAGAGTAGAGCTCTGGAAGATGCTAGAGGAGTCCTTCTAAAAGCCAGGTCAGCCTCCTGCTAGCTAATACCGCCTGGCAGCATCACAAACATGAAAGATTGACTTTGGGCGTGGAAAAACCGGAGGCAGACCCTTCCATGGAGGGCTTTCAAAATCAAAATAATAATGCATGGGAACATCCTCCAAAAACATTCTGTTGTAAATTCTGAGCCACAGTCTTTCATCTTCTTTCCTGACTGCTATTAAGTCCACTACGGGCTTCCCCAGGCAGAGGGGGTAGCTTTTGTCCTGCATGGCCCCCAGAAAACAGGAAAGCTAAGCCAGGGTCTCCCTTCGATGCTCAGACTTCAGGCTGTCATCTCAAACGCAGGGCTGGCCCCCTCGTGCCTCTGCAGCCTCGAACAAGCTCCTTCCACTTTCTGGACTTTAGTTCTTTATCTGTGGAAAGCGGGGGATGGCACCTGCCTCTAGTTGACGTGCACGTTTGCTTTGTGTGTGTGCGTCGGGGGCCCATTAGTGCCTGACCTGGGCAGGCCCCTGGCGACCGTGGCAAAGAACATCTCTAGTCTGGCTCAGCATGCAAACTCTCCCTCGGTTTCGAAGGGACCTCAACTCCCACAGAATCTTCGGGTCTGGCCCACGTTTCCTCTCTCCAGGCGCCCGTCCTGACTCAGCTCTGCTCTTTCCACTGCCACCTCTCCCCGCACCCCTCCCTGGGAAGCTGCCCGTGGCTGTTGTTGGGCTTGGGTCTGTACCCTCTGGTCTGGTGACACAGTTTAACAGAGTGTTTGTAACCTGACTTGGAAAGTCAGCCAATTGCTGGCCACTCGGCAAGACTCTTGAGACAGGCTTTAGGGCAGCACGCATTCCAAGGCAAAAAGTGTTTTTGTTTTTATTTTTTTCCTGGGAGCTTTGTGCTTTGATGGGAAATGTCTGTGACCTGAGGTGTGGCCTGTGTCATCTCAACAAATTGCCAAAATACACACCATTGATCACTGGGCACCAGTGGCTTGGACTCAGTGTGGATGGGTCACAGGGAGCTCTTGTGTTTGCTGCTAAAACAGAAAGGGGTTAATGGTGCTTCCACTTCCTCCAGGACGGGAGGCAGCTTTGATGTGAGGCTGAAGTAACTTCCAAATTTGGGAGAGAAGATGGGCGGGGCTGGGGAGCCACACTCCCTCTCTCCTGCTTCCCGGGCCCCTCCCTCGAGGGCCCAATTGCCCAGCACCACTCGGCCAGCAAGTACCTGGTCCTGCCAGCAAGTACCTGGTCCATAAGGAACCAGACCCTCTTACCTGAGAGGCAGGTTAGCTGCCTGTTGCTCCTCAAACCTCTGGGGTCCTCTTCGTTCTGCCGGCTGACTGTCATGCACGCGGAGCTCCAGACTCTCCGGCAGCTGCCCTGGGCTCCTGTTCCCGGGCTTCCCATGAAGTGTCCAGTCCTGGCGGACGCCACAGGTCCTGCGTCACCACCCCCATCCTCCCCTCCATCCGTGCACGCCCCGGCTCCCTGCCTCACCCGCTCCAAGAGCCGGGGGAGGACAAGAGGTGCACGGCCGTGTTCTCATGGGTTGAATGCCTTAGACGGAGAGAGGCAACATTCTCCTGAAATCTAGTAAAATTTATATAAAACAGTGTCCCCTCTTTAGAGTAAGCTTAAACTAAAAAGTAGCCTAGATTTTCATCCTTTTTAACTTTCACAGATTGCTTCTTTGTGACGCAGTGAAGTTCAGTATCCCGACTTCTCTCATTGATTTTTCAAAAATACCTGTTTTCCAGTTTAAATATGAAAACTGAAGACCTTTTATTTTACTCAGACTGCCCTAAAATACGACAAGCTGAAGCTAAACATCGACATGTTCCATATAAAACAATAACTTTAGGGCTGCCTGGATGGTTCAGTCGGTTAAGTGTCCAGCTCGTGGTTTCGGCTCAGGTCATGATCTCAGGGTCCTGGCTCTGCGCTCAGCAGGGAGCCTGCTTGGGACTCTCTCTCCTTCTGCCCTTCCCCCACCCCGCTCACTCTCTAAATAAATAAAATCTTAAAAATAACAACAACAACAACAAAAATCCAGCTTCATTTTGAAGTGCCCCAAAAGTAAATTTTGTAACCGGTCACACTCTTTTATGTCTTCTTTTTAAATGTTTCACCCAATTAAATTAATGGACTTAAAAAAAAATGTATCATTTTAATGTATTCTTGTTTTTTTTTTTTTTCAGGAACAGTATGAATTCTGCTACAAAGTGGTACAAGATTTTATTGATATATTTTCTGATTATGCTAATTTCAAATGAAAATTCCTGCCTTAAAATATTTTTTAATTTAATGGTCAGTATATTTTATAAAAATCATGTTAATTTATTTCATAGTTGACATTAATGCCCGTCCTAATTTCTCTGTGTATATTTTGTTATGCTTTGAAGGCCACTTGCTGTAAAAACTGGAACCATGTATTAAGGTCAAGTAATATCCCATAAAATATATTTCTGCTAATACCAGTAAATATGTTAATTTTGCATCAGATGCAGCCCATTGTTGAATTTCACACGTGCAGCACTTCTAAATGTTAAAAATCTGAATATGCAACGTGTGCTTCCGCAGGAGAGAAAACACAAAGCCTGTGCTGTTAAGAAAGCAGTCGAGACTCAAGAACCAGGAAAATTCTCTTTCCTGCCATTGTTTTTACAGTCCTGGGCAGTGGCATTTGGGGGGAAGGTGAAATGTTCATGAGGATAGATACACTGTAAACAGGGAATCCTGTGAAATCCTCTGTTGGAACTCGTGTGCTTGGTTTTCACATTTTAAAGATCAGAGACTACAGCCTGATCTCAGGTATAGAACACGTCAGCGTCGCTGGTGGCTGCAGGATGACCCGTAGACATGCGTTTACTCAAGGCCTGGTCCCTGCCGTCTTGGCCTGAAGAGGAGCGATGTAGGCACGGGTGGAAAGGTTCCCGCACGGCTCTGGGTCCAGCGAAACCAGCTCTCAGGCTGTGCTCCCACATAGCCACCTGCCATCGGTCTGTCTGGGCGTCTGACTCAGACGACTCCCTGAGCATCCCACCGACTGCCTTTCTCAGCCTCGCCTCCCACTCTGCCCCCGCCCCTCAGCTGGTCTGAGCTCTCCCAGACGCCCAGCACCAGCCACTTCCCAGTCCTCACGTTCAGATAAAGCTGGACGGGCGACTTGCACAGCCGCAAGGAGCACACGCTTGGGGAGAAAACCACAAGCAATTACGCTTTCAACTTTCTGAGGAACATTTTGGTATTAAAAAAAAATCTTGTAAAAGCTAAGATTGTTTGTAAGAAAAGAAATCTTATAATCTAGATTTATACAGGTTTTTTTTTTTTTAGAAGTCCCACTCCCCAATATTTAAATAAAAGAAAAAGAGAGAGAAATCCTTAAATCTAAAAGCTAACTTATTTTTGAATGGAAATACTACTGAGCCCTTTGACACTGGGTAGTAATGATCTCACTGCCGGACAAGATCGGCTTGTGGGGCAAAAAAAAGAGGGGGAGGGAAATGAATGTAGAAAAGTTTAACTCAATGACAGTGATCTTTCTATGCCACTCGGGAGCAGATGAGCACAATATATATAATATATATAATGTATATGTATTATATATATATTTATTTATGAATGACAGCTGCTCTAACTTACTAAAAGCATTTAACATGTACATTTGGGGTACTTTTTTTTTCTTTTTCTTTTTCTTTGCTTTTTGGTTTTTTTTTTTTTTTTTTTGCTTTTTAAAAGAAATATAAAGGCCTTATGTGACATTTCCGCTGAGAAGTGAAGTGATTGCCCCCTCCCATTGCCCTGTTCATCCTGTGTCCCTCCCTGGGGTGCACCCCGCAGCTCCAGGGCTGGTTACCTGCTAACAGCAGCCTTGTCGTAATCAAGCCTCCGCTGCTCCTCTGAGCCCTGCCCCTGGGCAAGAGGAGGGACCCGCTGGAAGGCCATGAGCCCAACGTGGCGACCATGGCCACCACCGCCGCCAGCCGCATGCCTGGGCCACGCAGGCACTGCTGAATGCAGCCCCCTCTCTCCTTCCTGGTACAGCTAGGATGCACTGGGGTCAAGAGGGAAATGGAGGGAACTTCACAAGACACACCAGCTGGTCCCATGTGTTTTCATTGTTAAAATCCCGAGTCCAAAGCCTTTCTTTGACTGATGGAGAAGAGAGGGAACCAAGCTTTCATTTGGCACCAAGTCCTAGAAACGGAGTGGGCCAGTTGTGACGAAGGTGACTAATATCGCATGTGAGGGTTTAAAGTCAGCCGAGGGAATGGATTTGGGTCTCATTTAGGAACCCTCATTAGAATCTGACCGGCCTTTCAGAGGCCTGCCTGCCATGTCTTGGATGGAGATTAAGGTCAACCTTACCCAAGGTGCCCTCGGGACAGTGCCCCGTGTGTGTTCTTCTCTTTCCCTCGTCCACTGCAGGCACCTGGCACCCACTGTGGCCCTTCCGGTTCTGGAGACGAAGCAGAAGCTGCGGTCCCTTGGAGGGACTTGCCTTTCTGGGGGCTCGGAAATTGCAGCCTCATGGCCTCTGCCCAGCTCCTGCCCCCAGTCCAAGGCCCCCCAGTCTCTTTGGGCACTTGGGGACTGGCCATGCTCTCTGCGTCAGCCAGGAAACTGACCTCTGCCTCCCCCTCGGTCAAAGTCGGTCCATTGTACATAACAAACGGCCCCACAGCGCCGCCACCGCGTCCTACCCTTCACGTTTTGTATGTTGCATGCGGTTGCATTCATATGCCAAATAGCGATTAGGAGCCTACCGTTCTGATCGACAAGCTGTACGGTCACTGTGTGACCCACTTTACTGCTTCTCTCCATGTGCTAGACGAATGAAGAATGCATACCAGTGTTTTAAAAGGTATTTTTATGTGTTTTTAAAAACTTTTTAAAATGAGCCTGACATGTCTGTTTCAGCATTCCGAGACATGCCCCTGTTATTTTTAAAATGTATGATTACTGATACTTTTGTTTAACTCAGTTGTGTTTAATTTATGTGCAATCTTTATAATGTATGTATGTATTCCCATTTCAACGATCATATTTTCTTTTATTACATCTATAATTTGATCTTGCTCTGATTATAATGCCAGTGAATGTTGCTGAATTCTTTGTATATGCAAATTGCAAGATCTAAAACATTCTGATGCAAGGATAAATCTTTACTTTGACTTCCAGCCTGTGTCTCTTTCTTCTGTGAGATCTCTTCATTGCATTCAAACGGTGCCTTACTTCCTTTCGGACAAGACATTCATTAGGAGGTAGACACTGATTTATGTAGACAATTAATTTAGGACTTTTAAAATCTAGCTCAGCTCTGGCATGAGGACAGCCCGGACACTGGGCATGGTGGCCAGGGGGTTGGCCCAAGTTTCCGGCCGCTCTTCAGAAGACGTGATCTGTGTGTGCAGCACGGAGTGAAAACTCGCCCTTCTGGGAGCCTGTGCTCCTCTTGGAGTCCAAACAGGGATCTATGCTCTGAGCACTGGGTCCTCCGAGTCCCAGGGAAGAGGAAAGAATGCTGGCAGTCCACGGCCAGGGGGAATCTGAACGTCCTTCCTATGCTGCTGCTTTTCCTCCTAAAACCTGAAACCTTGCCCGACCTCCCTTTGCACATCCGTATGTCTCTGGTCATCCCCACATCTGTCTCTGCACCCCTCCGCCTTCACCTTCCTCCCGGACCCACACGCCAACATCCTCTTTCAGATATTCTGGGACTAATGTGGAATTTAAACATATGCTTCTTAGTTTTTTTTAAAGATTTTATTTATTTGACACACACACACACACAGAGAGAGAGAGAGAGAGAGAGCACAAGCAGGGGAAGCAGCAGAGGGAGAGGGAGAGGGAGAAACAAGCTCCCTGCTGAGCAGGGAGCCCAATGCGGGGCTTGATCCCAAGATCCGGGGACCATGACCTGAGCCGAAGGCAGAGGGTTCACTGACTGAGCCACCCAGGTGCCCCCTTATGCTTCTTAATATTTGTTGAATTTATTTCATAAATGTTATAAGGCTTGTTATATTTGTTAAAATAGATGATCTTATAACCTTTTCATTCCCTCTCCCCTTCCTCCTGCCCCCAAAATCACCTGCTGTGAGATACCATTTGCTCCTATGGGCCATTTAATTACTGGGTGTTCCTCATGGGTCTGTCTGCCTGTCTCTTCTCAGCTCTACGTATAGCAGGACCTGGGATAAAGGGACCAGAAAAAAGTGTAGGTGCAGACAGGAGAGGTTTGGGAGAGGGATGGTGGGGGCAGGAATGGTCATCAACCAGACAGCAAGGGACCAGGTGACTCAACCAGCCTGACCGAGCCCACAGCCTCAGAAAAGGAAGAAAAGTTAGGCTGCTGGGGCTCCCCTCCTTCCCATCCCAACAAATGGAAACATTCAAACATGAGTTCACATGCTAATGACCTCGAACAGACTGGCAGGTTAGGGAGCCAGTTAGCCAGGGGCTGAAGGAGCTTAACACCTGGCTGGGCCTGAATGGTGTAGATTAGGGACGTGCCTTCTACCAGGCTACGTGGCATTTCCGAGCACTGAAGGACTCAAGGATGAGATACATCCAAAACTTAGAGAACTCCTATGTGAAAACTTTGCATCTTAGAAGTGACAAAACCTGTCCCCTCTGGGCAGTTGTGTGAATCGCCTTTTTGCTCAGTGTTCTGCCTTAACATCTGGCCACGTCCGCACATATGCAGCTTCCTCAGCCCCCTTTAAAGGGCTACTTGGAATTCTCCAAACCTCACAAACTCTGATGGTCATCCCTCCATGAAGGACATTGGCTTGTATGCTGCAGTGGCGTGATGGAAACACTTGCACAGACGTGCATTTGCTCTAGGGTACAAAGTACGTCTCGTGGAGAACTTCCTAGGGGTGAAATGTCGGGGTTATATGCATTTTAATATATGTCACCTTAAATATAAATAGTAACTGCTAAATTGCCAGAAGATGTCCCAACTCCTTTGCCACGTGTGGCGCGGCTGGTGCCTGTTTCCCTTTGCATCACTACCGCTGGGTATGAGCAAACCTCCTAGTTCTTGCAAAACTGCAAGGCAGAAAAGTCATACTTTGTTTCCACTTGCATTTCCCTAACTTCCAGTGGGTGGAGCATCTTTTCACACTTTCATTACTTGCAGTTTATCTGTGAATCACCAATTCATGTTTTATCCGTTTTCCACATTTTTTAATCCATTTCCAAAAAGTCACTTGACTTTTTCTCATCGATTTATTGTGATTCTTTTTATCACATAGACATCAACGCTTTTTTATTCAAATCAGAAATATTTCCCTTCAATACATAGTAGAAGACTATCGTTGATGGCTGCTTAAACCCCTCGCCCAGGAAGCTCTGGGACTCACCAGCTGACAGACTGGGTCGGTGAGCATGGCCCGATTCTGCCCAACAGCAGGACCCTCTGTGGGGCCCAGTAAGCATACCAGATAGAACTGTCATTCCCATGAAATCATCATGGAGACACGAGGAGGGCTTTGTGCGAACAAGTCACGGGCATTCCATTCCTTTGTAAAGACCAACAGTCAGGAACTCCCGATTTACAGATACTGGATGTTCATGGCCCAAGGCCGGAGGCGCCAAGACAGGGAGGACTGTGACCAGCCCTTGGGAGCCTGGGCCGTCTACACAGCCCTGGACTCGGGGGTGGGGGTTCTGGAACTGTGGCTGGAATATGGTGTCAGGGAAGATGATTCCAGCAGCTCATCTAGGGGAAGCGCCTAGAAGGCCCAGCAAACGGCAGGATCCCAGCCATGTAAAGAGGCAGCCTTTGCTTCATGGAGTTGACATCTGTGATATCCCTCTGTGACAACCCGGAGGCCATGACCCTGTCGGTGAGTGCTGGGCAACGGAGTCCCAGGCTCCCCGTCCTGACTTGTATTGGGATCATGGGAGGCCCTCCCTTCTGTTCTTCCTCAGCCCCTCCTGGTAGGCATCGTTCCAGACCCACGCAGACGCCTGCCCCCTTCCTCGACCTGCGGCAGACCACTCTTCCTCGGGACCCATGCGCTCCCCGCTGCTCCCACCCCTAGGGAGCCCCACATTCTCTCTCAGGCTCTGGATCGGGCTCAGAGGCCAGAGGAAAGACAGTCTGACAGCCACGGCCCAAACCCTAGTCCCTGGACCCACCCCTTCTGCCCAGACTGATCCCATGTCACCAGGGGCCCGCGGTCCCCGTCTCTACCTGCGAGGGCCGCAGGCTAATGGGAGGGCTCACTGGCCAGGAGAAAAAGTCGCGGTCCCACCACGGCAGACTCATGGAGACGTGGACACGCTGGCAAAGCAGACCCTCTGACTGCCCCAGTGTGCTGCTCCCTGCTCTGGGCTCGTGTTTGTGCCTCCATTTCTCCTCACCCTTCCTTTAATAAAAAGCCTAAGTCTGTGGGTTTTAAAATTTCATGTCACACACACCTGGCTGGGCACGTCGTGTGGCCGGGGCCAGTGGAACACAAGGCTGGGGAGTACTGGTGCGCCCTTCACGGAAGGACGGAGCTTTGTCCGGCAGAGGCGGCGGCTCCCGTTCCCAGAGCCGCGCGCCACAGGCGGCCTCCGGGCAAGGCATGGGCAGCCAAGCCAGCCCGGGAACGGGTGACCCAGTTCCTCGAGAAGTCTCACCAGGGCTGAGCTCAGGACTAGAGGGAACCTTCTGTGAAATGGCGGGGGGGGGGGGGGTGGAAGGGTGGGGAGAGTCCTAGGCAGAGACAAATGCAGTGCGCACGCGCATGTGCATGGTTTGTATGTAGGAGTGTTTGTACGAGTATGTGGATGGGAGTGTGTGTCACTAGGAATGTAGCGTGAATAGGAGTAGGCGTGTAGGACTGTGTGGGAGTTATGTGCTCTATGAGTGTGTACGTGTGTTACTAGGTGTGTACGGGTGTGTATGGGGGGGGTCTGGCCTAAAGGAAGTCAGCAGCTGGCACGGTCAGAGCACAACATGGGGGGGCCTGTGGGATAGGAGAAGAGTAAATGAGACAAGATGGGATTGGGAGGGAGACAAACCATAAGTGACTCTTAATCACACAAAACAAACTGAGGGTTGCTGGGGGGAGGGGGGTCGGGAGAGGGTGGTGGGGTGATGGACACTGGGGAGGGTGTGTGCTATGGTGAGTGCTGTGAAGCCTGTAAACCTGGTGACTCACAGACCTGTACCCTGGGGATAAAAATACATTATATGTTTATAAAAAAAAATAAAATTAATTAAAAAAAAGTATACCTACAAAAAAAAAAGTAAGAATAGGGGCACCTGTGGCTCAATGGGTTAAAGCCTCTGCCTTCGGCTCAGGTTGTGATCTCTGGGTCTTGGGATCGGGCCCAGCATCAGGCTCTCTGCTCCGCAGTGAGCCTGCTTCCCCTTCTCTCTCTGCCCGCCTCGCTGCCTGCTTGTGATCTCTGTCTGTCAAATAAATAATTTTTTTTTTAAGTAAGAATAGTTTCTGTTCCCCGAGAACTTTCTATCAGATGGGATGTTGTTCGCTTGGAATCTCGGGCCTGGAGATGTCACCAACCACCCAGCAAGTAGGTCTCCCACCCTGTTCTCAGGCAGGAAGTTGGCCTGGTTGGTTACCAGCTGTCTGATGCTGTCCCCCAAAAGGCCAAGTGAAACGTGTGTCCTCGGACGGGTGTTGTCAAGCACTGGCTCCAAGGAGCTTTCCTAAGCCAGTGTCTACAGGCCTCCCAGACGAGAGCCGCCCTGTGCTCTCGAAACACGGCACCGTCACAGAGGCGAGGAGAGGAGCCGGTTCACCGCGGTGAGGTTTTGGTTAGAACTGAACCCTAGTTTTTTAATTAACCAGTATGTCCCATTCCCCAGGCATGTGGCTAATTGAAATTTTTCTCTATGCAAGGTTCATAATTACTACGGAATTTGGAGTACTGGCAGAACAGCTTAATCATAGAAAAATCCCATTATTTTACGTTTTCTTGTATTTTGCTGCCACAAGGACACACTCAAATAAAGAGCCTCTCCTCAGGGCTGCACTTCCTCAACTCCCCTGCCCCTTCTGCTGCTGCCCAAGATCCCCCACCCTCCAGCCCGGCTCAGCCACCACCTGCCCCTGCCGGAGCGTCCTCCCCCCAGCCCCCCCTGCGTGTGACCCCAAACAACGCTCTTCAGAACGTGATCATGGCAGCCCGGCGGGCAAAGGCAACATCTGCGGACCCAGAGAAGCACCTAGACTGAGGCATTCATTCAGCAGACATTTATTACGAGCACCTGGCTCCACGCAGACACAATGGTGTCAGAGTGGACAGATAGGGACAGAGTGGACAGCTCCCCTGCCTGGTCTTCCAACCCCACTTCGACCTGGTTGGACAGGGCACCGGAGGGACGGCGTGCTGTCTTCTCATCCAGGGAACACGAGAGGCACAGGACAGTGGAACGTGGAGGTGGAGACACCCGGCACGTGGCTGTCTGGGTCTGAGACCGAAGGGGCCGTGGCTCGCGTGGACGGCGCGGGAGTCACGGTCCTTCTTTTGGAAGATGGTTTTGGTTATTTCCTGAACAAGGGGACGTGCTGGGAAGAAGGTGGCCAGCAGGGGCAGTCAGAGAAAGCGCTAGTGGGCGCAGATTCGGGAGAGCTCAGAAAACGTAAGAGGAAAATGCAAGGAACTAGGAGAGCTACAGCCATTCGGAGCTGGGGGCACCCTGGCCCACGGTCCCGGGACTCAGCACCAGGTGCCTTCTCAGATGTGAGCAGTCCCAGGTCAGAGAGATGCTTGAAGCGGAAAAAGTAAGACACCAGTGACCCCTACACCCTGCAGCTGGGGCCACCAGTGTCCTCCAGGCCCCACACATGTTCCCTTCCACGGTGGGAACCCTGAGAATGGGACTGTCCCATACAGGGGACCAACAGCCCTTATGAGTGGACCCAGTGTGTAACCCCCTTCCCCGCCCCGGTAAAAAAACAGCCGAGGAGTTTGTTCATCGGCCCGTTCATTTGCGTTTCCTGAGTGCCTGCCCAGGGCTGGGGACTAGGGACAGAAGCCCCTGTTTTCACATTCTGACGCGGGACATGGGCCACCAGAAAGCATTTACAGAGCAGCGCGGCAAGTGCTGGCGTGTGGGGCCGTCAAGGACGGACGGGGGTGACAAATGTCACGGCTTCATTTCACTGCATATTCTGGATCCCAACCCCTGCCCCCCACCCGTCCCCAAGCCAAGTTTGATATTTTTGTCACTTTATGAGACCAGCAGTCCTCTTTGTGACCTCCATGTGGCCTTTATGAATAGACCACTCGGGGACAGAAAATTCTACGCTTTCTTTCCTTAAACACCTGAATAGCATTATTTACAAAATTCCCTTTCAAATTTACCCAAATAACATACTAGAATAAATCACTAGACTGCACTTATTATTTTTTCCCTTTTCAACTTCTCAGCTAAATATCTCCATTGTCCCGACGACTTCTGGTTCTTAATTTCTTGATACACACATTGTCATCATCCTGTTTGGGAAGAAAATAGAGCTCTTAAGTAATTGAAAAGAACAATTTCTCATAACCAACTCTGCAAAAACCCAAATCCTTAATAGGTGTGATGCAGGCTTTTAGTTTGAGGAAATTAATTTAAAGGTTGGAAATGAGTTTTGAGATGTGTCATGTGAAAGGTACTTTGGTTTTTTAAAATGTTACTATTTGTTTTTTAAAATTTAAATAGGAAGCTTTGTAACTTACTTTTAAGTTAATACATAATAAAAAAAGAAAGAAAACTTCTACGTAAATATATGCTTTTTTTCACTAATTAAAAAATACCACTCAAAAAAGTGAATTCAAATGTATAAACAAGACAGGACGTTTTGGGTCTTCTAAAATAATCTGTGTGTGAAGTGGACAATCTGTCCATACTCAGTGGGTATGGCCACCTGCTGGGCCTGTTCCAGGAGCCCCGAGGAGGCTCATCCCTCTGGACAGTCCGGTAACACAGGAGACCATCTGCTTTCTCAGAACCAGGGGGGCATCTGCTTCTGCTTCTGCCCCTCCCCCAACCCAACAGCCCACCAGAGGCAGACCCCAACAGTGACCGCACCAAGTGATCTTGAACACCTGCCCTGTCCCTGCTCTCTCGTAGCTTAAAAGGGGGCAGGAGGGCCCAAAGACACCCCGGACAGGGCCATCACCCCATTCCGGCAAGCAGGAAACAGATCCTCCTGCTTTCGCAGCCGACACTAAACCAGATGTTGGAACAGAGCCGTGGCCCACAGCACTGGCCTCTAGATCAAAATGCATGCTGAGAAAAGTATAGCACTGGGGAGCTGCCGACCCCCCTTCTTTTAAGCTAAGAAAATGGAGTATTCCCCAAAGAACACCAACTGGACTTAATCTTGCTGTGGATTTATTCCAGAGCAGACTGGATTTAATCCAGCGCACTGGATTTATTCCAGTGGCAGACGGCTTACGTGCTGCTCAAGGTGACAGGACATGAGCAGGCCTGGCGTACCACTTGCTGTGTAGACACTGGGCTTCCCTCCCTTCTAGCTTTTTCCACAGGAACTCCTGGGGAAGCCGGACAGGACCGCCTTTCTGCTTTAGGAAGTTTCGCTGAACTACCGGGGAGACTGAAGACTGATACCTAGAATTTTCTTAGTATGTTGTACGCAGCCAGAAAGTACTGTCTACCTGCATTCCTTGCTCTTCCTGGATGGTGACTTCACAAGGTCAAGTTTCTACCGGAAGTCGAATTCCCGAGACAGAGACAGCTGAATACAGCTCCGATAAAATACACGGTTTAGACTTACGCTTCCTACAGTGGTATAACTAGGAGCCGACAATGTGTTCTATTTCCTTGCTTTTGCACATGGGGCAAAAATTAGATTGTGATACTCGTTGCTCATTAAAAAAAGGAAAACAGGAAATTACTTGCCTTTTTTATATTTTCAGCGCATCTCTTGGCATTCCGAGTTACCCTCTGCTGGGGTTCACTCTCCAAAGCCTTTCCTCCAGGAGGGACTGTGATTTTTCTAGATCTCAAACGCATGGGGTCTGAAGGTTGCCTTACTTCTTCCTCCTGCTTCTTCTCCTGGACACCCACTCTTTTCTCCCTTTGCTTCTCCTCGGCGACGTCCGGCGAGGGCATCCTAGTGGGTCTCGCAGACCTCAGACACATTCTGCTTCCCCGGGCTTTGCCCCCAGATGCCGCTTGCTTGGCTCCGTCTTCCGGGCTTTGTAACGCTGTCTCTTGGGATGTCTTCAAGGGCTTCTTGTCACTTCTTTTTGTTTTCGGCTTTTCTGTCGCTGTTACAACAGGCTTGGGTCTTTGCCCTTCTGCCTCGGTCTTATTTGGACGTCTAGAGCGCAGGGACCTTCCCTAAAAATGTCAAGACATCCGCAACGTGTCACTCATGAGTAACGCAATTCTCACAATTCAGCATGGAGAGAGACACTCAAAGTGAGCTAAGAATCTGCCTGAAACGTTAACGGTTGTCTTAGAAGATGCCAGGAGGCACTTTGTCCCAGCGAGAAATCCTCTCCACTGGTAAGCGAAGGAAGTCGGCCTCAGTTTCTATCACCATATCTGAGTGTCGTATATGTCAAATTGGATTAAAACAAGCACTGACAGCGCATTCTAGAAAAGTGCCCCCTTTTCGAGCTGTAAACGATTTCCCTGTCCTTCACCAACCGTTGCTGGAGCAGGACGGGGGAATCGCAATTTCTGGAACCGAATTTACGAGCTTTGCTCCGTGCAGGAGTGTCCCCCCCACCAGCCTCACCAACCCGACAGGTAGGCTGTTCTCAGGGTGCAAATCCCCACGCAGATCGTCTACCCAAGTAAAGAATGGGGCAGACACCACCCCGACCCAGGGCTCCTGCCTGTGGGGTCTGGAGCAACAACACGGGACTGAGCTGCCACCTTCTCCCGGCACCTTTCCCACCTGTGCAGAGGAGCAGAACTCAGCCAGGTTCCGAGAAATTTGTCAAAATTCGCTGTGACAATTTTGACCAGTTTTTCTCCCCAATTCGTCTATTCTCTCTGTATGTCCCCAAAGGATCCTTTGCCTCGGTCTGCAAATACTCAGTGTGGAATGCAGACCCCTTGGGAAAAGACACTCATCCGCACCTTCAAGCCAGGGACAGATAACACCAGACATTTGCCCCAAGAGCACCCGCCCAGGATGACAGGGGCCCCAGCATCACCTGATGGCTCGGGGGCGAGCCGACCGCTTCTCTTGCCCGCGGTGTAGCCTCCCTGCTGCTCCTGGGCGGGTCTCCAGGGAGACGCATGGGCTCTGCTGCGACCCTCAGACTCTTCTTCACTGTCAGGGGCTCCGGTGCGTCACAGCCCTCCTGGGGAGCTGCCCTCCTCCTCTTCTGGGGCGGCTTCTCCTCCTCCGCGTCCTGGGCAGGGGTCACGGAGCGCAGCCTCTTTGCTCCCGTGGAACCTTCCTTGGTTCCTCCTTCCCTCTTGGAGGGTGGGGAAGCGCCTCTTTCCCTCCCAGACCCGACTGGCTCTCTGCGGAGCCCCCCGTCTTCCTGGGCTGTTGCCCGACGGGCCCTGAGGCTCCTCTGCGGGACGCTCACAGCTTGCCTCCCGCCCGGAGGGTGCACGGGAGCCGCCCTGACGCCACCAGCGTCCTCTCTGGCTTCCTGGCTGGGATCGGGCCCGGGGCACGGCTCCGGCTCCGGCTCCGGGGAACCGGCCAGGTCTTCCAGGGGCGTGGCCTTTTCCTTAGGTGCTCTTCGCCGACTCTTCCGGAGCATTCCGTTCTCTGCAGGGCTCAGGGTCTGCTTTGGGGCGTCATTCACGCACCTGAGGTCTCTGTCGCTACCGGCGGGTTCTTGGCTGGAGACCACACTTGGCCCGCGCCGTCGGGTGGACGTCCGCAGAGCTGATGGCCCTCGCCCCACGTCCGCCTGCTGGGGAAGGGTCTTGACGTGCCTCCTTCTACTTGTTGGCTTGTGGACTGCATCTGCTAGTGGCGATTTGCCGGGGACTGGGGTGGTTTTGTCGTCAGTCACTGGGTCCTGGGTGTGCTCTGGGGTTTGGGAGAGCTCCCGGAGGCCGGCCAGGGCTAAGGACGGGGCATTTCTCTTGGATGTTCTTGACCCCCTCTTGCTGCCAGCTCCATTCTCCGCAGAAGGCCCTTCCTGCTCCGCAGGCTTACCCAACAGTTCGAGGTCTCCCTCAGGGCCTCCCGCCTCTCTGTCCGACTGTGCCTTTGCCCCCCGCGTTCGGGTGGACTTCCTGGGAGCTGACGGCTCTTGCTTTATGTCCACTTTCTGGGGAGAGGTCTTGAGTCGCCTCCTTCTACTCATCGGCTTGTGGACTGGGTCTGCTAGTGGCGATTTGCTGGGGACTGCGGTTTTGTCGTCCGTCACTGGGTGCTGGGGGCGCTCTGGGCTTTGGAAGAGCTCCCTGAGGCCAGCCAGGTCTTCTAAGGACGGGGCATTTCTCTTGGGGGTTCTTGACCGCCTCTTGCTTCCAGTGACATTTTCGGCAGGGTCCATCTTCTGCTTTGGGGTTTCCTTGAAGAAGCGGATGCCTGCTTCAGCACCTCCCGACTCTCTGTGTGTGCGTGTGGCTTCCGCTGGCGTTTGGATGGGCTCCCCGAGAGGTGCGAGCTCTCTCTCGGAGTCCGCCGTCCCCTGAGGCATCTTCCGATGCGTCTTCCTCTGGGGTGCTCTGTTGACTGTCTCTGCCAGCGGAGATCTGCCCGGCATTACTGTGCTTTTGACAAGAGCTGCTGGTTCCCGGGTGTGCTCTGGGCTTTGGAAGAGCTCTTTAAAACCGACCAGGTCTTCTAGGAACTGGGCCTTTTCCTTACCCGTTCTTATCCCCTTCTTGCTTCTGCTCATGTTTTCTACGTGGTCTAGCTTCTTCCTTGGAGTTTCCTTAGACAAGCTGATGTCTTCATCACCACCTCCTGGCTCTCTGTGTGAGGGCGCACTTTCCCCTAGGGTTCGGGTGGACTTCCTGAGAGCTGAGGGCTCTTCCTCTAGATCCACTTTCTGGGGAGGGGTCCTGAGCCGCCTCCTTTTGCTCATTGGTGTGCTGACTGGATCTGCTAGTGGAGATTTGCCGGGGACTGTGGTGGTTTTGTCATCAGCCATTAGTTTTTCTGTGTGGTTTGGAGTTTGGAAGAGCTCTCTGAGGCCAGCCAGGTCTTCTAAGGATGGGGCATTTCTCTTGGGTGTTCTTGACCGCCTCTTGCTTCCAGTGACATTTTCTGCAGAGTGCACTTCCTGCTTTGGGGTTCTGTTTAGCAATTTGATGTCTTCATCACTACCTCCTGGTTCTCCATGTGAAGGAATGCTTTCCCCTGGCGCTCGGGTAGGCTTCCTGAGAGCTGAGGGCTCCTTCTCTAGGTCCGCTTTCTGGGGAGGGGTCTCGAACTGCCTCTTTCTACTTGTTGGCGTGTTGACTGGATCTGCTAGTGGAGATTTGCAGGGGACTGTGGTGGTTTTGCTGTCAGTCCTTGGTCTTTCTGTGTGGTTTGGCGTTTGAAAGAGCTCTCTGAGGCCAACCAGGTCTTCTAAGGACGGGGCATTTCTCTTGGGTGTTCTTGACCGCCTCTTGCTTCCAGTGACATTTTCTGCAGAGCGCACTTCCTGCTTCGGGGTTCCGTTAAACAATATGATGTCTTCATCACCATCTTCTGGTTCTCCAGGCACAGGGATGTTTTCCCCTGGCCTTTGCATGGACTTCCTGAGAGCTGAGGGCTCTTCCTCTAGCTCCACTTTCTGGGGAGAGGTCTTGAGCCGCCTCCTACTTGTTGGCTTGTGGACTGGATCGGCTAATGGAGATTTGCAGGGAACTTCGGTGGTTTTGTTGTCAGTCACTGGGTCCTGGGTATGCTCTGGAGTTTGGAAGAGCTCCCTGAGGCCAGCCAGGTCTTCTAAGGATGGGGCATTTCTCTTGGATGTTCTTGACCGCCTCTTGCTTCCAGTGACATTTTCTGCAGAGTGCACTTTCTGCTTTGGGGTTCTGTTAAGCAATTTGATGTCTTTATCATCACCTCTTGGTTCTCCGTGTGAAGGAATGTTTTCCCCTGGCGCTGGGGTGGGCTTCCTGAGAGCTGAGGGCTCTTCCTCTAGGTCCACTTTCTGGGGAGGGGTCTCGAACTGACGCCTCCTACTTGGTGTGCTGACTGGTTCTGCTAGTGGAGATTTGCTGGGGACTGTGGTGGTTTTGTCATCAGCCATTGGTTTATCTGTGTGGTTTGGTGTTTGGAAGAGCTCCCTGAGGCCAGCCAGGTCTTCTAAGGACAGGGCATTTCTCTTGGATGTTCTTGACCGCCTCTTGCTTCCAGTGACATTTTCTGCAGGGGTCATCTTCTGCTTTGGGGTTTCCTTGAACAATTTGATGTCTTCATCACCACTTCCTGGTTCTCCGTGTGAGTGTGTGCTTTCCCCAGGTGTTTGGGTGGGCTTCCTGAGATCTTTCTCTAGGTCTCCTTTCAGGTGAGGTGTCTTGAGCTGCCTCCCTTTACTTGTTGGTGTGTTGACTGGATCTGCTAGTGGAGATTTGCAGGCGACTTTGGTGGTTTTCTCGTTAGTCATTGGTTTATCTGTGTGGTTTGGTGTTTGGAAGAGCTCTTTGAGGCCATCCAGGTCTTCTAAGGACTGGACCATTTTCTTGGGTGTTCTTGACCGCCTCTTGCTTCCAGTGACATTTTCTGAGGAGTGCACTTTCTGTTTCAGACTTCTACTAAACAATCTGATGTCTTCATCACCATCTCCTGGTTCTTTGTATAAGGGCACACTTTCTCCTGACATTTGGGTGGACTTCCTGAGAGCTGAGGGCTTTTCCTCTATGTCCACTTTCTGGGGAGGGGTCTTGGGCTGCCTTCTACTTGTTGGTGTGTTGACTCGATCTGCTAGTGGCAATTTGCAGGGGAGTGTGGTGGTTCTGTCATCAGTCACTGGGTCCTGGGTGTGCTCTGGGGTTTGGAAGAGCTCTTTGAGGCCCTCCAGTTCTTCTAAGGACTGGACCATTTTTTTGGGCATTCTTGACTGCCTCTTGCTTCCAGTAACATTTTCTGCAGGGGTCATTTTCTGCTTCAGACTTTCCTTGAACAAGCGGATGTCTTCATCACCACTTTCTGGTTCTCTGTGTGAGGGCATGGCTTTCCTTGGTGTTCGGGTGGGTTTCCTGAGAGCTGAGGACTCTTCCTCTAGGTCCACTTTCTGGAGAGGGGTCTCGAGCTGCCTCTTTCTACTTGTTGGCGTGTTGACTGGATCTGCTAGTGGAGATTTGCAAGGGACTTTGGTGGTTTTGCTGTCAGTCCTTGGTTTTCCTGTGTGGTTTGGAGTTTGGAAGAGCTCTCTGAGGCCAGCCAGGTCTTCTAAGGATGGGGCATTTCTCTTGGGTGTTCTTGACCGCCTCTTGCTTCCAGTGACATTTTCTGCAGAGTGCACTTCCTGCTTTGGGGTTCTGTTTAGCAATTTGATGTCTTCATCACTACCTCCTGGTTCTCCATGTGAAGGAATGCTTTCCCCTGGCACTCGGGTAGGCTTCCTGAGAGCTGAGGGCTCCTTCTCTAGGTCCGCTTTCTGGGGAGGGGTCTCGAACTGCCTCTTTCTACTTGTTGGCGTGTTGACTGGATCTGCTAGTGGAGATTTGCAGGGGACTGTGGTGGTTTTGCTGTCAGTCCTTGGTCTTTCTGTGTGGTTTGGCGTTTGGAAGAGCTCTCTGAGGCCAACCAGGTCTTCTAAGGACGGGGCATTTCTCTTGGGTGTTCTTGACCTCCTCTTGCTTCCAGTGACATTTTCTGCAGAGCGCACTTTCTGCTTCGGGGTTCCGTTAAACAATTTGATGTCTTCATCACCATCTTCTGGTTCTCCAGGCACAGCGATGTTTTCCCCTGGCCTTTGCATGGACTTCCTAAGAGCTGAGGGCTCTTCCTCTAGGTCCACTTTCTGGGGAGGGGTCTTCAGCTCTATGTTCATCCTGGCTGGCATGCCAACTAGTTCTGGTTTTGAAGATTTCTGACACTTTTCTGTGGTTTTGTTTCCCACGTCCATTGGTTCCTGGGCGTGAGTAGGGGTTTGGGGGAGATTTTGGATGCCCCCCAGGTCTTCCTTGGGTTCTGTGTCCTGCTGTCTCTTGAGGGTGGTCAGGTTGGCTATCGGATCCCATCTTTGCTCTGAATATCTTCTTGATCTCCTCACAGCCACCATCTTTTCAGAACTACCTTCTGATTTGATAGCTTTCTCACATGTGTCAAAACAGCTCTCTCGTTCCTCAGTCGCTCCCTCTGGTTTCTGTCCTCGCTGTGGAGTTTTCCTCAGACGTCGCCCTGACGTGTTCTCAGCAGTGTCTGTGTTTGCTTCTTCGTCGCTGTGCCTTGGACCTGGCATCTGTGTGTTTCTAAGCTCCGTGGACCTTCCAAACCTGTTTGCGCTTGACGCCGCCTTCAGAGGCTCTGCCTCCGACCCTGGAGTCTTCTCGATGTTTGCATTTACTCGAATAGCCGGTCTTCTGAGGGGAGGGCTGGCAGGACTGTGATCGGATGGCTCTTGAGGTTTACTCTGAGTCATGCGCAATACATTTTCTCCTACAGGAAACAAAAACACGCATGAGAAATCGATTCTCTTCCCCACGTTGTGCCGATCTGGTATTTTATGTTTATCATAACAATGTTATCTGGTGACCAACAGTGGGTTCATACTGAGGTGATAATTCTACAGGGATCAGACATAAGGAAAAAATCCTTAAGAAAGGTCTCCCGTAGGGCACTGCACCACATCTTGGGCACCAGAGCACTGTCATTCTTTTCCTCAAACATGAGAAGCAAACAGCTGTGTCACCTGATTCCATAACATGGCTTCCGTTCGTGGGCTTGGGGTCCACACCGCACAGGAAAACTTGCTTCTGTTCCCTCTCCCACAGGCAGTGGGTGCCCAATATATCCCGTCCTCAGGTGAGAGCGCCAGATGGGCTCATTTCTCCCACCAGGAGCTCACAGCTCCACACGGGCCACCAAGAACAGCAGCAGCGATAACTACACAGTGAGCACATTCTCCTTCCCTTTCGTTATTTACACTTATTTTGAGTTTGAGAAATTGATGTAACTGTGATGAGACATCATTCTACTTCTGTGCTGCTCAACCTCTTTAAATTAAAAGAAGGCAGAAGCTAGGGTGCCTGGGGGGCTCAGTCAAGAGTCTGCCTTCAGCTCAGGTTATGATCCCAGGGTCCTGGGATGCAGCCCCGCATCGGGCTCCCTGCTCGGCAGGGAGCCTGCTTCTTCCTCTCCCATTCCCCTGGCTTGTGTTCCCTCTCTTGCTGTCTCTCCCTCTGTCACATAAATAAATAAGTAAAAATATTAAAAAAAAAAAAAGGCAGAAGTGTACATAGGTCCTTTATAATTGTTATATTACTGTACTAAAAATTATTAATACAATTACAATTACAATTATTAAAAAATTATTATTAAAATTAATCCTTTCTATGCCACTCACTAAATACCAACATTAGTTCAATTGCTAATAGGAATTTCCCCTGAACATAACAGAACTGAGAAGCTACAAATGGTATTTTTTCGGAAGTATCTATTGTAGAAAAGTAATACGGCATCTGTTGAAACCCAAAAAAAAAAAAATCTTTAATTCCTACTGAAACCATCAAAATGCAAGAAAAAAAAAAAAAAAAAAGCAGTAAACCAACCAAAATTTACTGAAGTGCACAGCGGAGGTTTTTCTCCCGAATTGGGTACTTCAAACTCCTTTCCGATGAAGTCCTCTGAATTTGAAAAAGCCTTGGGGCATGGGCTCATTGTTTGTGGCTTCTTTTTGGCTGGAGTCTTGAACATTTCAGTTAACCCTGTGATGTGAGAATATTGGGAAAGCGATTAGCGTATCGTTCCCCGTGCCATCAGCCACGCCGGCCCTCAGACCCACCAGAGGAAGTGGCAGAGTGCGAACAGGGAATCCCTCCCCAGAATTCTCGGGAGACGGGGTCATGCATTAATAATGAACTCATTTTGTTGAGGAAGAGCGAGGAGATGTTGGAATCGTATCTCTTCTTTGTCTTCCTCTTGGTGAGAAAATCTAACGAAGGCAGTCGACAGCTCAGTCTTCGACCGCTGCCCTGATCCCGAGCACCGGCTGGAGACAGAGCCCGGCTCCCCGAGCTGCCTGTCCCGACATCTGGAAACCTAGCGTTCTCATGCTGCCTTAAAAAATCCCAACTTATGTAGACCTGGGTTTTACATACAAATAACACATCCCCAATTTTTAAAAAATGACATCCATTGGGCTGTCCACGAATAGTACTGTCAAGTGATAAAATCACTATGTTTTCATTTTAACACCAAAACGTAGCATTGACATAACAGAAGAAAAGAACCATACAGTTCTTCAGATGGAAGATTTATCTTTCTGAAACACTCACTCGAATTTCCTCTTTTCTCACTCTGCCATCGATGGGTCGAAATGCTCTGTCTGGTATGTTTGCAAATTGTGTTTGGGGAACCTGTTCTGAGGGCCCCCAGATCAGACAGTTCACTTAAAAATCTCAGCCCTCTGCCCCAGTTCTGGCCTTCCGTAAAATACCCCTGTGCACAGATTGGTGTTTTGTCATGGGAGTCATTCACACCAAGGGGTAGAAGTTGTTTGCTTTCTAGGACGGTGGATGGAAGGAAGGTTGGGAAATCCGCCATCCTGGGTACTGAGTATACAAACTTCTATTAATTAGATCTTAAAAATATTTTTAGAATTGGCCTTCAAGGCTCCATGACACAGATGTTAGTTACACTCGTACGTAATTTATAAGGAAACACGTATGTGCATATGTCTGCATATAGGGGCATATACGCGCAACTCTTTCTCATTGAGCATGTTTTCAAAACTGGCAACTGTTCTGCATTATTGTGGTTTGTTTTTTTAAAGCTAAATGCATTGATCCAACTATGACCGCAATCACAGCATCCTTATTTGGGTTCTACAGAGGAGTATTCTGATTCCATCTTAAAATATGCCTGGAAAGAAAAACGAGAACCCTGTAATGGGCGGTGGCGTCAAGCGTCACCTCCCTCCAAAAATGTGCAAGGCAGAAACCAGTGGTCAAACCGTGTGGCATAAAATCCCAACCCCTGGGCTCTTGCCTTAGTTCTAGCCTAGGACAACATAGGGAGGTCCCATCGCATTTCTGCTGCTTAAGGGAAACCTCTTCGCAGGACTTTGTTTCAAGACACAGTTAAGCTTCATGCAAGGGAAGGAAAGTATGAAGCAGAGAAACGTGACCCAAACCAGTGGCTCTAACTTTGGGGCGATCGATTAGTAGAGATGCAGAGAAGGGGCAATTTTAAGGGCAAGCCTGCTCTCCTCAGCACAAAGCAGCTTCCGGTTCTCCACACCCGTGCTGCAAGCCAAGGCGACGGTGTGTGTTTCCCATGCCCACCTGCTCCCCGCAGGACTCATGAGCCTCTTTATTACTGGGGACCCCTTCTTGTTCTCCAAATCCAGCCTTCTCTTGTGCCCATCACCACCCCGGAGGTCGACTAGAATGTTTATCCTCCCCACACCCATTCACAGTAAATGCAGCTGTCGCACCCCATCCGCATCCTCCCACCGAGGGGGCATTTACCTGAAAGATCTTCATTAAAGTCTATTTTCTTGTTGAACACAAGGTTGTTGAGCATTCTGTAGGGCCGAGCGGGCACGTGTACCTTCTCGATGTGAGCTTTCCCTATTATTATGGTACAAGGAGAGTTGGCATGGCCTGTGCTGAACTGACTGTGAACGTTGCTAACAGGCTTCTGGAAAAAAAGATAACAAGAGAAGCAAAATGTCAAAGCCTCAAGGCACACACCGCGGAACGGCGCCGAAGAGCGTGAGGGGAAAGGGCGCCCCCTACCTTTGGAGTGGTCGTTCTCTTGTGCCTTTTGGTAGGCTGCCTCTGGGGGCCATGTTTAACCACTTTAGCTTGTGTTTGTTTGGCTCCGAGTTTTACGACGTCTGCCCACGATTTTGCCACTGTCCAAAGAAGAAAGTGCTGAAACATTTCCAAACTCGTATTCCTGAGGAAACGACCCTGAGGACCTTCTCTGCCAACCCAGCACTCACCGATTAAATTGGCTTCAGAAGCGCCGCTCCTTCTTCTGGAATAGATCCTCTGCAATAGCTCGTGTTGGCTCCGATCGATGGAAGCTCTCTTCGAAGGCAAGGTGCCGCTCTTCCTGCCTCCCCTCTTGGGAGTGTCTGTGGGATGAGGAGATGCGCTGCCCCTGGAGACGGAGGGCAACTTGGACGACCTACGGCGGGTGTCATTTGCCACTGGAGAAGTTCTCGTCAGATTCCGAGCTGGAGATCCCTTACGCTGGTCTTGTGCGCAAACTTCCAAATGGATTTCTGAAGAATCTTCTTTTCTTGATGGTTGAGGGTATTCCTGAGGAGATTTAAATGTTCATAAGAAACCTTACCACAGATGTAACATCTCTGTAGGGAACGTGAGAACCCTACTCAAATAAGAATTATAGTTGTTTAAATCTTGAAACACCAAAGCGTTTCATCTACTGTCTATCAGGGGCCGGTAGAAATGGGAGTCTGTCCCCCGCATTTTAGAAAAAATAAAAGGGTAATAAAACAACAGATAAGTCTTGGTTGGGGTATTACGGGTAGAAAGGAGAAAAGGAACCTCCCAGGGAGTGACAAGTGAGCGTGCCCTGATCTGAACTGGAGAAAAGCACCATCTGGAAGTGTCTAATCCCCTTCGGTCTACACGGAAGGAAGGCTGCTCATTTCTGGGAGCCAGTATTAAATGGAAAAGGAGCCAGGCATACCTTACCATCCTTTTGGTATGAAAGAAATTAAAGACAGACCAGGCCCTCTGACAGGGATGAGCCGTGAGGCCCTACCTTTCTAGAGGGCTAAAATCAGGAGGACAACACAGCCTAGGGTAGCTGACTCAAAGTTCTACACAGCTGATGGTCAAAATCATAGATGGCTGACCTCTGAGATTTCCCTTTTCACCTTATAATTCTAAAAGAAAAGCAAAAATGCCTTATGGTTATGTGTCATGATGTCTCCAGATTCTTTGTAATTTTAGTGGTTTTGGTTTTTTGGTTTTTTTTAAGATGGTATTTATTTATTTTGAGAGAGAGAGAGAGTTGGAGTGTCTCTCTCAGAGGGAGAGACAGAATCTTCAGCAGACTCCCCAGCTGAGCGTGGAGCTGGACGCGGGACTCAATCTCACCACCTTGAGCTAAAAGGCAAGCAGAAGGGGCAAAGACTTGCCCCTGTTCAACCTCCTTAGAATTGTACGTCGAAGCCCCAGGAAGGAGCTCAACTTTAGATTTTTTTATTTTCAGTTTTTGATTCGAAAGAAAAAGGCCTTCATCGTAACTGTACTGGTGGTGGGGAGTCTGGAAAGGATGCACCACGGGCATGAGTGAGAAGACTGTCCGCCCAACGTACCTTGATGATTTTCTTCAGGACAGCTGGAGTGTGGCTGATGAGAGACCTCCTCGGGGTCTCTCCTCTCTTGAGAGGTGTATTAGGAGGTAAGTTCTCATCAAATAGCTCGGGCTTCAGACGACCACCGAAGGAGACCCGCCTTCTTTTCAGGGGCGTTCCCTCAATCTTATCTGAAGGAAACATGAATGTGGAGAGGAATGAATGGTGCACACTTACATAGACTCGCTTCAGGCTCCTGTTAAAGACAAGCCGCTGGTGAAGTTCACTGACACCCAACACCCCCTCACGCTGTCCCTTTGTCATGCTGAGGGCCTGGAGTGCTTCAAGAGCTGAAGAAAGATCTAGGGACAAACCAACAAGATGTCAAGTCCCAACTGGACAAGACAAAGACTTTCTAAAAAGGGTGAGAAATCCTGTGTATTGATAAAGGGATCCAGACCGGTGGCGTCCACGCTGGAGCTGGGCAAAGACAGAGATGGACGTTTCTACAGTGACCTGAGAAGTCTTTTTCGAAAGCCACGTATGGACTCGGGGCTCACCCAGACCGACCTAGTGAGAAGTCATGAACTTGACAACTTCTCCAGGTGATTAGAATCGGCAGATCATGAGTCCCAACCCCACTGCACATCCTGGTGAACCAGCACGCGACAGAAATCCCTTGTCTGGGTGATGCCTCTTCGGAGACCCCTGGGGACATTGTGACGGATGCATACGGGTCTCATTTCTGAGAGCCGCACACCTCGCCCAAGGGACCCTCTGCAGACGGAGCCCAACAGTAAGCTCGCTACTTTAGGACATGCTCAGAGCCCCGGGAAGTGTGGGAGGGTGCCCAGGGGACATGCCAAGCCTCCTCCAGAGGTCACAGCTCTGCCACTCGCTATGTGACATGAGGCTACCAGTGTCCCTATTTGCAAGAAGGAAATCACAGGAACCCCGTCCCGGGGGCACTCCTGCTGCCTGCTCAAAGGAGTAACAGGGTGAATGTCCGAAAACACCTACAACAGCACCTGATGCATACACTCCTGGGCGAAGTCCCCAGTTGTATAAAAAACAAAACCCAAAACCCGAAACAGAAAAACTGCTCGTAAGAGACCCTGAGAAGAGTATGATTACCGGAGAGACGCCCCATATTTAAACATTTCCAAAGGACTGACTTTCCTGGACCTCACTTACGGAAGCAAACTCATAGGATACAACAGCTTACAGTTCAGAATTACAACTTCTGTGAAAAGCCATTACGCCTGGGCGCCTGCATGGCTCCGTGGGTTAAGTGTCTGCTTTCGGCTCAGGTCATGATCCCGGAGTCCCGGGATCGAGTCCCGCATCGGGCTCCCTGCTCGGTGGGGATCCTGCTTCTCCCTCTGACCTCTCCCCTCCCATGCTCTCTCTCTCTCAAATAAATAAAATAAAATAAACCTTAAAAAAAAAAAAAAAGGCAAGCCATTACGTTTATTGGGTTTATCTTCCTTCCTATTTTCTCATAGGTGCACCAGGAGACTCCCAACATGGTATTGGACCCCCTTAAGGCCCCCGGTGGTGTTCCTCCCTGACAACCTGCACTCCGCCCAGAGCCCCTGGTTACGAAGCTCCAAGACGTGAGGACGCGTCTGTCAGGGCAGACGGTGCATATGGCTGTCGCATGAGTAGACAGCCCTGCCTCCGGGACCCTCCCCCTACACCAGAGCCATCGCTACCGAGGGAAGGAAAGTCTCATGACTTCCTATCTAGGTACAAAGAAGGTGTGAGCCTGTGGGAGAAAATGAATGCACAGGTAAGTAAACTTACTAATGGAGTCACCAGAGCTGCTGCTATCAACTGAACTACGGCCCGGGAACCCAGAGCTCGAAGGCCCGGTGGTGGCGTCCCCTCTCTCAGGCTGGTGCACGGAAATGCTCTGAATCTTCCTTTCAACTTGAATGGGCAGTGGAGCTAAAACAGTGGGAGTCTGAGATTCTGGTTCTGAGGCAAGAACGTCCACACTGGAGGGAACACTCGCCCTCTTCTTGGACAAGCGTTTTTCTGGTGTTGCTCCAAAATTATCAGCATTTTCAACGTTAGTGGGTGTTGGATTTCTGGCTAAGAACTTCCAAGGAGTGAGTGTCTTGTTATCTGTCCCGAAGCTGTCCCTTTGAGCTGGATTCACGGGTTCACTTCCCCTGGGAACACGCAGGTCTTCACTCCGACGTTTTTGTGAGGAATGGTGAGGAGAATGATGGACCGGGGTCTCGGTTCTTGTCGTCTCCTTAGGAGGGATGCTGGGACCCGTGGTCTCCTTGGGAGTCTGAAGGGCTTCCACATCCTTTCTCCTGTCCTCTGTCTGGCTAATTCCTTGTTCTCCCAAAGCAGGGTCTGCCTTCACTGGGGTGAATCGACCCGACCTCGGTCTGGATTTACGTGAGACCAGGACTTGTGTCCTGTCTTGTAGCTCACCTGAACATTCGTTCTCTGATGCACAATGACTCTGGGGCCCCGACTTTTTCCCACTCTGTGGAACAATTCCTTTTCCTGATTTCATGTCAAACTCTTCCTTCATTGACTCGTAAAGCTCCCTAAAGGGAGACTCCTGGTTTTCACTATTCTCAGGACACCATGTAGAGGGGAAAGTCTTCAGTTCTCCATGACAGCTCACTAAGACAACACTGGAATCTTCCTTAAAATCCCTGGCTGTAGGATCCATTGCATTTCTGAAGTTTTCTCCAGGAAGTTCTGAGGAACGGACAGCATTAAGGGATTTTCTAGCAGCGTGATCTTTGGGACCATCCGGGGCGGCTGGTTTGCCATTCTTGACGTGTACCAGAGGACTTCCGGAAACATTTTCTTCACAGAGTTTGGAATGGGCATTGGAATCTTGAATTTTCCCATCTTGGCAATGAGTTAAGAAATAAGAAACAGAAAGTTCAAGATTTTCTCAGTGATTAACACTGTGCAGTATTCAAATTTTACCACCTTTTCAAACAGGCTTGCAATCTAGTTTTTCACCTAGCTCACAAACTACTTAATGCCAATGCATCAAAGAAGTATTCTGATCCTCGAATTACGATGCAGACAAATAAATCACATCGGCCTTCTGTAACCAGTACGAGGGGTCAATATGAGGGGTCACCGGCTATTATCTACTCGATGAAACTGACACCCGTGTTCAGTTTACACGTGGACGCTCTAATAAGTATTGTGCCCCATGCATCTCTGGAGGATAAATTAACTCAGGTGCCTGCTTGTTGTGTTACGTAAACCAACCTCCTAACTTGTGTGAACCTAGATGTAGAACGCCGGTGTTCTGATTACCTTTTCCTTGCCCTAACCCTGCACAGAGAGCTGATCGTGCAGGATCCCAGAATAAAATCAAAAACTACTAACCAGGGTCAGAAGAGAAGCTAGACCTTGAGACCCGATGCAGAGAATCCTGTGAATTGGAAAAATAGAAACAGTGAGTTAGGTGCTTGTTCAAATCCCCACAGTCATGTTTATGAAAATGTTCTGGCTCTGGATGCTCTTTCTTACCAAACTCTTCTGGTAGGAATTTTAGAGACTTTGAGAAAGGAGCCAAAGACTCTGAGGGGTGAGTGCTCATAATACACGTATTTCTTAGCGGATTGTAAAAAACATATAATGATAGAACAAGAAACAAACTTGAAGCTCAAAACTGTTCCAATGGAACCTCAGTTGAGTTTTGCTAACTCCCTCAAACTTCTTTCTCATCACCCTATGAAAGAACCAAGGCTAAAATTAAACATCACCTATGTTCAGCGTCTGTGAACCTACCAAGGGCACAGAATTTCTGACTTAATACTTAGATTTTTCAGAAAGAGGCTGTAGGACCTGCAGTGAGCTGGGGCCCTGCTCGGCCTGGGGGCTCGGGTCGGCAGGTGCACCCAGGCCTGGATGTTTAGGAGAAAGTGAACCCGGCACATCACAGGCATCGTGCCCTCTGAGCCCAGCAATCAGATCCAACACTCCTACCTGGCCCCCACGGCTGCCTTCACAATCTGTCAGAAGATTTTTAGGGGGCGAGGAACAACCACAGAATAACAAGGATGTAAGGTACAAAAAGTTCAATGTTGCTTCAGAGGAAGAAAGTATCTCATCTGAATTAGGATGGGGGAAAAAAGTCACAAAGTATATCCAAAGGCAAATAATTTAACTTCTCCCTAATCAATTTCAGATTTCTTGGTGTCTGAAACATTGCTTCTCTAACTTGCCAAGTGGGGGATCAGTTTCTTATTTCCAACTTGAAGTTGGCCACGGATCTTAGGACCAAACAATAAAAATGAATTAAAATTAAAATATATGTACAAAATATAAGCGTATAAGCCTATTTTTGTACCATTATATTCCAGACATAAAAGTCACCATCAAACGGCTGTAACACATTCTCAGTATTCAGTTTCAACACTGACTTTATCACCGTCCAGACAACAAGCAGCTGGTAGGCCTTTGAGACCACTTCTAACTCAAAGTCCAGCTTTTTGCTTGGTTCCCTAACACCTACCAACAAAGTAGTTAGAGAATCTCGAAAGCGAGCTTTCCCCCAAAGCCAATGAGGGTTAAGATCACCACGAGGGTCCTTTCTCTAGGAAGGAAGCAGCATGTCGCCAGGGCGGAGATGTTTGGTTGAAGGTTTCCTGCTAATTTCAGGCATAGGATGATAGGATTTTTTAAGCCAGTGAATTACAGCCTAGTCACAGAAGACCAGCTTGGCCAGCTTCAGCAAGCTTCCTAAATCTTAGCGGATGGGTCCAGGACGGCATCCTGACAGAGCTGCACTCTTTGGATGGACACAGATTCTCTGGCACTGACGCAGCACAGTGACGCTCTTGGGTGGCAGGGTTGTCTCTCCATCAAAGTCAGGAGGCATCTCTGGGACTCACAGCTCTGATGTGATCATTTCAGATGCAGAAGGATGGTAGAACAAGTAACTGGGAGACAACACAAGCCACAGATCTAGGTCTGAGATTTTAACTCTATGTGATGGGCTGTCCTCGCCAAAGGTTTGCAAGCGCACATCATGAGATAGTCCAGGAGCCTTCAGGCCAAAGTGCAGGACTGACTCAGTCCTCTCATTGTAAAGGTAAAAAAAAAATCATAGTTGTAAGTTTTTTCAGTTTGTTTAAGATCTCAGGTATCTGTCTCTCTCATAACTGGCGAGTCACCCTCCCTTGTGAGATGTCACTCATCGGCCTGCTTACAAATGATCTCATAGTACCGTGCAGAAGGACCAGAGCCCCCAGCTGGATCATTTCTACCCCCCATCACCTGTTTGCGTTTTTGTCCCGGGGATTCTGTCGACTCGCTTCCATTCCGATGACTTTCATTTTCATACCTGAAATGCACACAAGGACAGACACACATTCAGACTCCAGCTCTGTGACTGATGGACAACCTCCTCATCTCATTCACGTCCAAGGAGCGAGGAACAAACTTGAGGTTTTATTCAAGAGATTCACTATATTCGAGGAAATAGAGGTGGAGTCAGAAAAGATTTCACACTAAAAAGACTTGGACAGGTCACCTCAAATTTCTTTTGGACCAGTGTTGTCAGAGGTGAGGACCCAGATTAATTTCTCAACGCAGACAAGCTGTGTGATTTCAACAATATCGGAGCACCTCCTCTGTGAAAACCTGCACAGGGGAGCCGATCGGATTCCCACGGGTTTATACCCACAATCATCTGAGGGCTTGGAAGGTCACCAGGGAAGCCGAGGCCTGAGGCACTTGGTGATGTCACCCTTACTGCAAGGTCACCACAGAGCCACCCTGTATAGGAACACTGTGACCTCCTGTTTCTTGACTACCGCGTCTGCATCTGAACAAAGACTGGCATATTTTTGAAGATGGAGACAGATTTAACAATATACACTGTCCTTCGACCAGACCCCGGGCATAATTCACAGAACGGTGGACATTCTGAACTTGGCCTCTGTAAGGTGGCTTGATCGGAAACAGGCGGGTGTCTGGACTTACTTCTCATGGCCTCAGAGTTCATGGTCACATCCCTCTTCCTAAGCCCCCTTCCCCATTCTTGTGTTGGAGGTATCTAATTATCTCAGTTAACCTCAAACTGAACGGTATCTCATTTGGGGGAAGAAGTCCTAGTTTCCACTCCACATCAAATGCTTCCTACCTAGAGTCTGTTTCCTGGAAGTCAAGTTCACAAGAAGCCCCGGGAAGGAGATGACCAACAGAACACATGGGAAATATCCGCTCAAGACGCGTGGAGGCAGTAAGGAGGTCAGCGTGCCATCTGGCGGTGTGACAGCCAACGTGACCCAGTGTGCGCTGCCTCCCAGGGACCTGAGGCCCAATCAAAGGCACCTGCTGGATGAGCGTGGAGGATGAGAGGGGACACCCGGAGCCACCAGCAACTCTGGGCGAGCTGGAGGGGGCATTTGCCAGCGTCAACAAAAGAGACTTCAAGATAAAAATTGCTCCTGGGGATGAAGGACACTTTATAATGATAAAAGGATCCATCTATCCGGAAGATAAACGGATTGTAAAGAAAAGCGCACCTAAGAGCTGGTTGTAAGAGACAACCTGAGCCTTAGGGATTATGACAAGTTGAAAGCCAAGTGCCAGAAAATAGGATAGTACACAATTACTGATAAAAAAGCAGGAGGGAAGGTACAGAGTATCTCAGAAAGATAAGCCACAGAGCTTCACCCACTAGGACAGGATTCTAAGTTTCAACACTCTCAACGGAGAGACCGCAGAAATAGAAGACTAAAAAAACAGAAAGAAAGAAAAATCCTCAATGTGTGATTTCAACTTAAGGGAGCCACAGGACACATATTCTTTTCAAACATGCAGGAGAGATTAGTAAAAAATTAACCACATCTCGTCATAAAGCAAGCCCTCGACTCACTTCAAAACCTGGAAATTTAACAAACTTCTGTCCAGAATGAATGAATTATGTATATACCCGGGATTTATTTCAGCAAATAGGACATCCGCGCTTGGCTCTCCCAAGCACGGAGCAGAAGTCAGCGGCAAGGACATACGTCATTGTTTCAAATTCAGAGTTTAATAAAGACAGACGGAACCAGACGGTTAGAGACACATGCTTTCGTAGCACAACTCCAAAAACTTTGTTATCAGAAAAGCCACTAGGGTGGTTTACTTGGTGAGGGAAAGAAGCGGTGATTAGAAGACCTTTCCAGAAGAAGGTTCTGGAAATATTCTGTCTACAGCTTGAGTGGTGTGTTAGTTTGCTAGGACTGCCGTCCAAAATGCCACACGCAGGTGGCCTCGACACAGAAACGTACTCTCTCACAGTTTTGGAGGCTGGAAGTCCGAGATCAAGGTGTTGACGGGACTGTTCTCTCCCTGAGGCCTCTGTCCCGGGCTGGCCAGGGCTGTCCCTGCGGCCTTCACGCTGCCGTCCCTCTGAGCACCTGCTGCCCTTCTTCTGTGTCCTCAGCTCGTCTTCTTACAAGGACACCAGTCAAATTGATTAGGACCCACGCTAATGGCCTCTTTTTAACTCAACCACCTCTTTCGAGACCCTGTCTCTGATACAGTCATATCCTGGCTGGCCGGGGATGGACACTTCAACATAAGCATACTGATGGAGCACAGTTCAGCCCTTAACAGGTGACAATCACCCAGGCGCTCATGTCATGATAAGCTGAGCCGGACAGCTTGTCTTGTGTCTTTTCCCCAGGACCGTTTTTTAACTTGAAAATGAAACAGAAACTGAAAAATGCATGTGGCTTCACCCCGCCTGCACCAAAAATAAAACCCCAGGAAGGCCTTGGTCACCCGTCTTTGGCCCAGCTGCGTGTGCTCAGACCCTGAAAGGGGGGTCACAGGAGCCCCACGTGTGATCCCCACTATGCCCATGTGACTGCAGACAGAACCAGTGCAGAGCGGCCGCGCCACACGCTCTGACATCATCTGTGGCACAGGAAAGTCACAGACGTCTGCCAAGCATCAGCGCCGAGAGCGACTAGATTCACCTTCACCCACCTGAAAGATCGATCGACAATCGTGATCACATCGCCGTGCTTAAGGTGTACGGGCTCCGCAACGACAGCCCCGTTCACTTGGGTCGGACAGGTGGAACTGAAATTAAACAGTGTCGCCTACAGAGTAGAAGAAAGGGGAAACTCAGATGAGTTTGATGACTGGGTAAAAGTGCCACGAAAAAGGAAAAAACAAAACAAAACAGACTTCAAACACCCACTTACCTCCTGCCCACTGACTTCAATTTTGCAGTGCTGCTTTGACACCACAGGGAGCTGGATTCGAATGTCACATTCAATACCCCTTTGAGGGAAGAAATTGAGAGTTTGAGGCTGACGCAACTTTTTTCTTTTCTTTTCTTTTTTTTTTTTTTAGAAATCCCATGAATGCTTCAAAATAAAACAGCATCTGACCATATGTTTGATCCAAAAATGAAACGGCAAAAGGGGGTAATCAGTCAGGCGATGTGACAGCCTATGCCTTTGGCAAATAATTTTGACAACTATTGTGTAAGCGACTGTTTTAAATCTTTAAGACTTTGGGTACTTGAAAACAATTATAATGGAAAATATTAGAATACAAAAGTGGGTTGCTTTTACTGAAATGGCTATGTTTATAAATAAACATAAGGGAGGACTTCCCATCATTTTGGAGGACTGTAACGATTTCTGATCCTCTGTGCTTTTTTTCCATAAAGAAAGGTTTCTGTGTGTTCCTCTGGAATGTTATGTATGTTCAAAGTCTTCATCATCACTACGGGTGCTGTATTTTATGCTAACACACCTGTCTCTTCACATACAAACAGATAATCACATCAGCACCTACATCACGGGGTTGTTCAAACGATGAATGAATTATACATTTCTGCCCTTTGGCCGGCAAACTGTCAATACCATTGACTCATGAACTTTTCATTGCTTTAGAACAGCGCTGTATGAACGGGCAGATTCACAAGACTATTATTAAAAATACGAATGCAAACAACAAATACGCATTATTAGATTCAGCAGGAAGCACCAGAGGGGGAATTTCCAAACCCACAGGCCAACTAATCCAAAGGGTCCTTAGTGAAGTCTCCTTGGGTCCCCGGGTTCCCTTTATTGCAAGTCTGAACAGTCACACACTCTCCGCTCTGTTCTCCATACACTGCCCTGCAGCTGGGACTATCTCTTTCTAGAATGTGTATAAAAGTTACAAGGGTATAAAATAATTGCAGAGCTGGAAGTCGACTCCCGAGGGCTGACCGACTTGGTCTGTGTGAGTGTGAGTGTGAGTGTGAGTGCTGCGTTTCTTGTCCCTGCCTAGCTGCACGCCGTTCTTAGCCTTCGTGGGAAATCGTGGTTTAGTGGTTTCGGTCGTGTGGCAAATAGGTTGTAGAGGACAGCGTGGTTTGTCAGTAGCCGTGGAGAGAGCAGTGTTAGCTCTGTCTGTCCCTACAGAGAAGTGGGTCAGCCACAGAGGTCTGCCTAAACTGTCCGGTTGTCCCACAGAGTAACACTAACCGGGGCTCGGATACACAGTTGTTTTATGTCTCACGGTCTCCTAACCTTGCCAGTCTGGGCACTTTTGGACAAAACTTTGTTCTTGTTTGAGGTTTTGTTCTCCGGTTTCTGTGTTTATTTTTGTGGGTATTTGCCTCATTTCCAACCGTGAACTTTGCAGGCAGACAGATGTGATGCAGTACTTAAGTTCTAAGGGGTTTCTGGTAGTGGGGCCATTGGTTGGCAGGAACAAGTCATGCTTTTTCTCTAAAGGGGGACAGGGGTGGGAATCCACGAGACGAGCAAAAGTTAAATTGTTTGAAGAATTTCTCGATTGGAAATTTAGGCTTTAGGTTTTGTTGCTCTAGTTCCTAGAATAACTTAGAGATGCTGCTCATTTGTCCAGGGACCACCCTAACTCCTGGGATCCCACACGTTCTTTCACTATAAGAAAAAACAAGTAATTGGTGCAGGGCTCTCTGTGTTCTGCCTCTGTCCTTTTTTAAGACGTACTTTTCACAAACAAAGCAATTAAAAAAAAAAGAAGAAGAATATCACTTTCTACCTAAGTCATATGACCACTTTTGAATGGGTTTTAAATGATAAAATCCCATATAAAAATATATTTAATCACAACTGTAGAATCACCAGAATTACTGACATTTGACACCAAAATGTTTTTCCTTCAAAGCGAAAAGAAGCTATGGAAAGTGAACAGCCACTTTAAACTAAAGAGAATTTGATTTTTAGATAACAGAATACTGTGGGGAGAGAGAGAGAGAGAGAGAGAGAGACCATCTCATTAGAACTGAGAACTTGGGTGGCTGCAAACTGCCAGCTAGAATCCCTATGGGTCAGTGGCTGTTAACCTCAGCACCACTGACATTCTTTCCAGTGGGGCTGGTCCTGTACATTGTAGGGTCCTTAGCATCCCCCCTGACCTCTGTCACTGATGCTGCTGGCTTGAACCTCCCACACCGTGACATAGAAAATTGTCTCCAGACCTTGCCAGATGTCTCCTTGCAGGGCAAATGAACCCTAGGCTGAGAACCACGGGCCATTCATGTTTCCACATTCAGCCCACGCATCTGCTAGGTAGAAAGTGCCGCTGGTCACCTCTCTCTCGCCAGACCCCCACCAGGCACTGCGTGTGTAATTATGAACGACACAGTCCCTGTGCTTGCCCAGCTTAGTAGTGGGAGTCACAGCCGAAGACTGATCACGCTGCGGGGTGTTAGGAAAGACCAGAGCTGTGTTCACTGAAGCGTTCTTTTTGGGGAACATTTAGAAGGATATCTGAAAGCTGGAAAGGAGTCACTTACATAGGGAGACAGAGAGAACATTCCAGTCATAAGAGTTTAAAGTGGCCAAAAGCACCTCGATGAGCACGAGCTCGGAAGGTCTGAGGTGAGGCAGGGGGCCGGGTGGGGGTAGACGATGGTCGGGCCCCACCTCACAGGGCTCCACAGAGGGTGACTTATCATTTTATAAGAAATCCCTCGTCACAAACCCGGAGGAGTGTGCCTGTCATATAGGGACCGTATTATTTACCACCAACACAGGACAGCAAGAAGAAGAAAGTTCTTAAAACACTACCAGGACTTGTTTTCTTTTTTCCAAAAAACCAACAACCAACGCGTCCAATACAGAGCCTCCTCCCTCCTTTGCTCAGTTGTGTCCCCCCCCAGCCAAGGCACACCAGGTTTGGGAGAGTTTCAGCGGAACATGCTGGTCGTCTAAAGGCCTGCAGGGAATCAGGATTTGAGAATAATCTACGTTTTCCTCCATTTAAGGATTTTATCAAGTCAATTTTAAAACACGTTTGATTAAAAACAATACTTAACTATATAAACGTTGTTTTCAAAATTCTATTTCCTAATGAACAGCCCTGTTACATTGACAAGAAGTCGGAAAGTCCCAGCAAATTGGGGGCCGGCATTTCCGGTGTGTTACTCTATGACGGGAACGTTAATGTCTCTGAAACTAAATTGTCCACCCCTGCCCAGGGCTCACCTTCCGAACAAGCAGGTGCTGAGGCTCAGTGGGAAGTGGGGACCGTCCACCCCACTCCTTTTGATGGTCACAAGGCGTCCTGCAGGACCCATTTTCTAAACAAGACTTTATATAATCCGGATAGGAAGGCCAGGCATCAAAAGGTTTGCTGAAGCAAACTCACTGCAGGAACCTGGCCCTGAGTAAAACAAAAACAAAACGCGGGGCATGGGGGGGTTACTCTAAAAACAAAGAGCTACTCACCGGGAGGTGACCAAGTGGGCTAGCCTGTACAATTCGCCAGGCTCCTGCCACCCGGACCGACGCGCTACTGGGCCCCCTGGGGGACCCCAGCCAGGCCGCGCGTTGCACCCCAGGGCGCCCCCCAACACCCAGTGGCCCCCAAAGACCCGCGGCCAGGACGGCGACCATCAAGGTCGAGGCTCCCGGGACCGCCTCGCTAGAGCCCCGGCCGCGTCGCAGGCGCGGTTCCCGCAGAGCAGGGGTCCCCGCGGCCCGCGGCCCGCCCGCCGAGGCGCCCCCGGCCGCCCCCGCCCGCCGAGGCGCCCCCAGGCCCGCGTCCCCAGGACCCGACGCCCGCCCCGCCAGCAGCCGGCCCCCCGCTCCGCCAGACGCAGCCCGAGTCCTCACCAGGAACAGCCGGAGGGTCGCCCGCCCGCGTCCGCCGCCCGCCCCGGGCTGCAAGGACCGGGACAGCCCGCGGCCACGTCCGCCGCAGTCCTCAGGGCCCCGCGCCGTCGCCTCCGGGTGACCGGGGAGCCCGGCCCAGCCGCGTCCGGGAGGCGCCCGGCGTCCGCCACTCCGCGCGGAAAGCGCCCGCCGCGCCCTCCGGATTCAAATGAAAACAACCATTCGAATTTGGCGCTAAGCGCTGCGATTGGACGGGGCGGCGCGACAGCGGACCAATGGGCAGGCGAGAGGGCGGGGCGAGGGCGGGGAGAGGGCGGGGCCAGAGGGGAGGGCGCGGGCCCCGCGGGGCAGGAGCGCGGCCGGCGGGCTCGCTGTGCACCTGCGGAAGACGCGGGGCTCCCGCCAGGGGCGCGGTGAAAAAGGCGGAAACGGACGTTGGTCTGACTGCCGGGCACAGCCTCCTGCCTCCTCTTCTGGACGGACGAACAGCTGTCCACAGTATGCTACTCACTGCCCGGAGGCTTGAAACTCCGAGAACGGGGGCGCCTGGGTGGCTCAGTGGGTTGAGCCTCTGCCTTCGGCTCAGGTCGTGATCCCAGGGTCCTGGGGAGCCTGCTTCCCCCTCTCTCTGCCTGCCTCTCTGCCTACTTGTGATCTCTGTCTGTCAGATACATAAATAAAATCTTTTATAAAATGAGAACTTCCCATATCTCATCAAGGATAACCAATGATAAGCAATATCTAGTGTCTTTTCCCAGTTATACATGTCATCAGTCCCCTTCGAAAACACACTAAAGAGATCATAATATACGCATTGTTCTATACTTGGTGCTCTCTGCTTAAGTACTCCGGTGGGTATCACCCCTGGGGACGCCTCTCCTCTTTACTTTCTTCTGGGTGGCTGCAGAGCATCGGGCTCCAGAAGCCATGATTTCTGTAATCACTGTTACTGTGCATTTAGCTTTGCGGTATTTTCCTATTAGAAAAAAAAAAAAAAAAAAAAAATCTCCAACTAAAAGAGCCCCTGTGATACAAAACGCATGGCTTCTGAAATAACCGCAGGATTCCTTTCTAGAGCCACTTGCCTGGTTGGGGGGGAAGGGGAGGGTCCTGTGGAAAAAGGTGGTGTGAACTGAATGGAGCCAGAACATGCTCCGCTGATGCCCACCCTCCTTGTCACCCCCGCGCCCCCACCAGCTCACCCTACAACCCCCGAGCTTGGCTTTCCTTGGTCAGCAACTGCCCTTCTCATAGCGTGGACTGGGGACCCCTGAGGAAATCTGAGATCCTGGCGGGGGGCGGGGGCGGGGTCCTTGGGATCAAAACCATGTTCATAAGAACACCAGACCTTCTTTATCCTTTTCAGGCTCCTTTTATCAGTAGGGTGGAGTTTCCTGAACGCAGAAGCCGATGTAAAAAACCAGCTGTCTTACTCTGAGGTATTATAGATTTTTGCAAAAACAGAAAATACTCCTGTTCGTATCAGTATCTTAAGAAAAGTAGATGTATCTCATAAAAATATGATTTTATGTTCATACAAGACATTTCATCACTTCTTTGAAATGAATGGACGAATGACGTTTGAACCTTTCTGCTCCTGAGTGGAAACTCAGAGACAGAGCGCCTGCAGGAATATGGAAAAGCTCCTCGGAGTGAAGTGTGCACGCACAGGACCTCCAACTCCTAATTGTCTGTGACAAGGCTGATGTAGGTAATTTAAATGCGTGGATGCTATTAACCTTCTTCAGAGGATTAATTTCCATCCCCCCCCCCCCTTTCCACCACCGCGGAAAGCGCATCTCTGAACAACCCCATAAAATGCTACTTTTGTCACTCTAATTACTGCTTGTTATCAGGGAGGGCTCTGTGACCTTTCTGGGGCAGCCTAATTAGAACTGGGAGGTGCTAGACTTCCTGTCAAATAATCTTACAAACACGCCCCAGTACACGGAGCTGATTCTCTAGACAGAGCAGGAGTTGCGGGAAGACTCAGGGGTTTGTTGGCAAAGTGGTGGGTCTTGGCAGGCCGCACTGCCCTCTTTAGACTGTTGGATGGCAAACATTAGCAGGGGAGCTTTCTGCTGGCTTCGAAGCTTGGCCCACCACCTAAGACTTCATTGAAAACACAGATCTCGGTCCTGCAAGAAGAATCCCATGCCCCATTAGCAGGGTTGGCACCTGGACCCCAGGCTTCACTCCAACACCATCGGAGTCTCGAATAGAATTTAGAATGGGGACCCTGTTAGAGCAACAGTCACCAAGACGGGCGGGAACGGGCTTTGGCCTGAAGAGTTCTCAGGAAATCAATTTCCTAGTCTTTAGAGCCCTCACACTCTTCTGTCCAAACCATTCAGGCCAGGAAAGTGTCTCTAGGAGGTTCCCTGCCCCTGTGCCCCCTCTCCCTGGTCCTGCACATCCCCCTTGTCACTTTCACTTGCCTGAAATTTACTTGGGTAATTGTCCCAGGCACCCAAGAAGGGACCATTCAAAAATCCCCTTCAACTCTGTGCCCGTCCCCTGATTGAAGAGCGTATTTCCAACAAATGGAACATATGTTAAAAAATATTTATCAACTTTGAAACATGTACATTGTTTTGCACATTTGAGTTCCAGTAAATACTACATTCTGTAATCCCTGACATGTCGTCCAGTAGAGAAGGTGGAGGGAGGAAGGCGCGGGGGAGGGACATCCAGGCTCCGCTCCTGGGCAGGCTATGCCCGGACAAGTGTGGTCAGTCTGGGTTGAGTCCCACCCTGGCACTCTAGGAAACACCCTCGGTAGATGCTCCAAGCCCATGTGTGACCCCCAAGGCTGCAGGAAGGGGTCGTGGTGCCAGGCATCCCCAGAGCCCCTTGCTTCCCAACTTCCCTTCCATTCCAGATCTCTTAGTCACCCCTCCTCAGGCCAGTCTTCCAGTCTCCGGGGCAGAGGAGGGCCTCAAAGTGGGGGGTGCGGGACAGAGCAGGTGGCCAGCCCTAGTAGCACTCTTTCCCCTGGGGCCCCTAATCAGGTGGACCATCTTCCTTGAGCAAGATCCCAATTGCCTCTCACCCAGCCCTTTAGCTAGTATTCCGTGGGAGGGCAGCCCGGTGGTCTTGAGGTTGTGGGTCCCAAGGGTTCCCAGCTGTTCCCCACACTGGATGCCCTGGGCCTTTCTTCCTGGCTTGTCTGGGAAGTCAGGTCCACCTAAATTCAAGCATATATGGGACCACAGGTCTTCCCACCTTCAAATTCTGTCTGCATTTACCCACTCTCTACAAATCTGAAAGGGGGGGTGCCATAATCCTGCTGATCCCTGGGACCTCAGCTCTGAACCATCACCAGCTCTGGAGCCATCACCACGGAACAGGGAGTGAGTGGCTGTGCACGTTACCCCCAGATCACATGACTTGCTGGCTAACGCCCTTCAGAGGCTGTTAACTGCTTTTGGGAAAGACTCCCAACTCCTGCCAGGACCTAAGAGGTCACAAGAGACCTTGGACCTCCTGCCTCCTTGATTTCCTTGATCCCAATCACTTCAGTGCCCTAACCACTGAGCTCTTCCTTCCTCAAAGATGCTCAGCTCCCTCTAGCCTGAGGGCTGCTGATTCTTCTCTTCTCTCTCCTGGACACTCACTGGGTCAGGAAGAGGAGGTGAGCTTTGCAGAGTGACGGAGCCCCTCCCAGAACAGGTAGTTAAAGACTCTGCCTGGAGAGGAAGCATCCTGGTTGTACCCAGACCTATGAACACCTGCTCCGGCCAGGGTGTGTTTCCACGTCAACCGTGTGTACTCATCCTGGATTAACCTGGTGAAAAGGGGAATCAGAACTGTGATCTCTACTCTCTGAGTTAGGAAAAAAGAAAACAAAACAAAACTGGGACAGAATATGGCATCGAAAACCATGAAAGAAATTTTTTTTTTTTAAGATTTTATTTATTTATTTGACAGAGAGAGATCACAAGTGGGCAGAGAGGCAGGCAGAGAGAGAGAGAGAGGAGGAAGCAGGCTCCCTGCTGAGCAGAGAGCCCGATGCGGGACTCGATCCCAGGACCCTGAGATCATGACCTGAGCCGAAGGCAGCGGCTTAACCCACTGAGCCACCCAGGCGCCCCCCATGAAAGAAATTTTGAAAAACTTTTTTTCTTTTAATTTGAGAAGCTAATACTATATGCTGTCATTATAGAGTATTTGGAAAATATGCGATTGTGGAAGGAAGAAAAATTTACCCCAAGATGAACAGAAGAAAATCACGTTTTTGTCTGTGTAATGTTTCTTTTGCTTAATAAACATATTTGTGTATACACATTCCATTTTATTTCTTATGCTTTCATTTATCATTAAACATTTTCTCTTTCATTCCTGGTGAATGTCAGTCACCTTAAGGACCCTATTTCAGCTATGTTTCAACATTTAGTTTTTTCCCCCTAACATTTGCTTATTACAAATCATGCTGTGATTAACATCAGAAACCTTGTTTTGATGTAACAGATTATGTTCTTAGTTTCTAGCTCCTGAGGCCTATTTGCCAGATCAAATGAACTTGCTTCACATTATCTAACCGCTTGCTTTTCAAAAAGGTTGCAACAATTTATCTACCCAGATCAATGCTCGAGAACACCTGTCTTACCATGGGCTCTTCGCATTTACATTTTCTGTTAATTTCTCTGCTAACTTGATAAGCTGAAGGCATTCAATTTCAATTTTTAAATTACTAGTTAGGTTGAACACTTTTCCTTACCTATTTAAACTTTTCCTCTTTTGGGCTTTTGGCTAAGAGTCTTCTGTGCCCTTTGCCTAATTTTCTGGTCATGTTCTAAAGTTTTCCTTATTTATTTATTTCACAAATCTATACATCCTTGCTCAGCCAAGTTAGTGAAATTCTTAGAGTCAGTCATTTAGCCCAAAAATATTTAAAGCCATGCATTGTATTCTTTAGATAAATGTGTGTGAAGAATAAAACTCTCCAGCTGTCTGAGAAAGTTCTGTGTGTGGCTGACACACATGGTGGGGCGCGGGGAGTCGGGATTCAATGAAAGAGCCATTGTCAGATGAGACTCCAAAGCTCACCGTGAACCCCAGTACTGTCGGGGAAGCCCTCTCACTGAAGTAGCAGAGAGAGGAATTGTAGAGCAATGTACACGCATCATAACGAAAGAGAGAATGACTCCGCTAGAGAACAGTGGAAACACACGGGGAAGTCAGGTTCCTCGAGTAGGCAGCCCCACAGGGGACAGGTGCAGAGACTTGCCGTGGGCCTGGAAGGACTCATGGCCTTGGTGTCTTCGCTGGACTTGGAGAAACTGCTGGGGATACGCTTCAAACAACAAAAGACTGAGACGCATGTCATAAGTTTCAGTGTTGAGTATTCAATGTAGACTTAAATGCAGAACTAAGACCAGATGATAGTTTGAAGGAAGAGACTATTATGTAGTGGGGATTTGCTGACGGTGGAGGCATAGCACAGGTGGGGAAGAGGAAGAGATACATGGAGAGTAAAGTCAGTGCCCTGATTGCCTTTTCAGTCTAAATGTGGAGTAAGAGAATGCTATTTCAAATTAAATACTGTGACAGAGAAGGCTTTAGCTGAGTGTCAAGACTGCCCATATTAGGGGAGCCTGGGAGGTTCAATAGGTTAAGCATCTGCCTTCCACCAGGGTTGTGATCCTGGGGTCCTGGGATCAAGCCCCACATGGGGCTCCCTGCTCAGTGGGGAGTCTGCTTCTCCCCCTGCCTGCCGCTTACCCCTGCTTGTGCTCTCTTCTCTCTGACAAATAAATAAATAAAATCTTAAAAAAAAATAAATACATAAAAGGAAACAACTGGGAGATGAACCATAAAATGTAAAAATGAAGGAGAGAGGACAGGAAAAGAAGCTAATTTCTTTGAACCCATCTGCTTTGATAAATTTGACTTTTGGATCACACTAGTATTTACATAAATATAAACCCAATTAGGTCAAAGAAACAGAAAACCCTAGAAGTAGACATTAAAATGAAACTAACTGCATTATCAGGCAACAACACAGCCACACAGAAAACAATAATTTAAAGTCATTTAAATAATAATTTAATGGTACAACCCTTGATAGTCATTCCCTAAGAATAAAATGAGCCGATAATAACAGCAAGTGGTTTTCAACACTTGCACTGGTGGTAATACTGAACCATTATTCTGAGCTTACATCTTGTAGGAGGATAAAGCTAAGAAGTAATTTTGTGAAGATCACTCGGAAGAAGGTTTTTCAGTCTAAGAATAAAATGACATGAATGTAAAACCCAAGAGTGGAGTCTTCCGTGGCTACCCCACCAAAGCAGGAGGGCCCTCACCCCAATTTGGTTTGTATGTAGAGACTGAAGATGCTATGTCTGCCCTTCAGAGGGCGTGAAAACTTAGTGATGCACATACTGGAGGTCTCTGTAGGGAGCAGGGCAGATCTGAGGTGGCTCCAGAGAGCACCGAGAGGGGCTGTCTAGGTTTTTACCATCATCAGGAGCGGGCTGCTGGCAGGGCCTGGCTGCTTTGAAGGAGGGGAGAGGGGCTTGGGTTTTCTCACCAGCTGCCCCACGATGGGGTGCCAATCAGGAGCCAGGGGTGAGGCTCCATGGCTGTTAGCACTCAAACATACAAAAATTGAGCCTGATTCCTTATGACATTAAGTAAACTTTTTTGTTTTGTTTTGTTTTGTTTTAGAGAAGGGGGGAGGGATAGAGGGAGAGGGAGAGAATCTTAAGCCGGGTCCATGGCCAGAGTGGAGCTTGGCATGGGGTTCCATCTCGCAACCCTGAGATTATGACCTGGGCCGAAATCAAGAGTCGTATGTTAACTGAGTCACCCGGGTGCCCCTGGTAAGTAAATTTTGAGTGCGATATGTCAGTTTGAATTCATGGTGTATTATTGGGTGTTAAAATGCAAATGATGAATCATGGAACACTACATCAAAAACTAATGAGGTACTGTATGGTGACTAACATAATACAATAAAAAAATTAAAATTTAGAAGAAAAAGGGGTACCCGCCTGGTTCAGTTGATAGAGCATGCGACCCTGGATCTCAGGCTTTTGAGTTTGAGCTCCATGTTGGGTGTTGAGATTACTTAAGAATAAAATCTTTAAAAAAATAAAAACAAATATGAAAGAAAAGTAATATTTCCTGATATAGTCCCTGAGAAGACCTTGAACTTACCTAATAGTTAAGAATGTCCTTACCACCCAGACTGTGGCTGCTTAACCCCATTTCCCACTAAAAGGAACCCAAGTTCTTATACAAATGTTAGCCTCCCCCATGAGCAGCAGGGACTGGGCAGGATGATGTTGGGACATTTCATCACACGGAAGAGGGGGGATACTCCTTGACGACTACTGAGATCATATCTAAAGGTCCCCGGGGTCACTGGGACGGGTCCCACTCTCTCCACAGATGGTAAACTTTGATCTTCAGTAGATAGATAGATAGATAGATAGATAGATAGATAGATAACCACAGTGGATTGAAAGACCTAAAATACATTGAAATTCCTCCAGTTCACAAGGACCACGTAACCAAAAGAAAGAAAAGGACATGGTTGGACTCCTTCAGAGGCTGGAGGGAAATGCCCATTCTGGCAAGGAAAGGGAGGAAATCACACTTTTCTTTGCCTTTCTTGTGTGCACACAGCTGATTATGGAAAGTCTCTCTTTAGAGGTGCAAACAGTAAATGAATAAAAAAAAAAAAGATAACTCTAGTAGAAGATCACAACTGTGCAAATCTGTAATGAAGACATTAAATCTGGGCAATGATCATCGACGGCAGGTCATCCCAAAGAGACACAGAGGCTCCCCTGCCATGTGGACCTCTGCACGGAGGGTTGGGGAAAAATATGCTGGAGTGGGATTCGGTCCCCAGACGGAGCTACCCCGTGTACCAGAGACATGCAGGACAGGGGAGCCCTGAAGCAGCACCAGTAGCGAAACCCAGCTACAGGACACTCTGCGGGACAATGAACGTGGCTTGTTCAGGGTAGGGCAAGGACGCAGACGAAGAGTAGGAGGCGATCTACAGACTCAAAGAAAGGATGGGTCAGAAGGTCCTAGGCTTCAGCCAGGGCGGCATCAACTGGTTTCAGATCTCTCACTGCCAACTTAACTGAAGAAAGGAACAAACTGCGTAAGGCAGCTCTTTGCTCGTTCCAGGCGGCACGGGCTGCTGTCTTTGAGAGAGAAGGAAGCCCGTGATGTGAGCTCCGTGGGTCCAGCCCCGGTTCCTGCACGGGTGCGGGGAGGTGCGCCACAGCTGAAAGTAGTGACCTCACAGTGCCGGGCCAGCAGCAACTGGGGTTTGGGGAGGCCAAGGAAGGTGGATCTGTGGGGCACCGGGCTGCCCTGGGCCCTCAGCCAAGGGCCGCACTGCACAAATGCAGGGCACTCTGCGGGGCGGGGCGGGAAGCAGCCACCGTGGGCATCTGTATCCAAGGAAAACATCCGGTGACAATAAGGGTGCAGGAGACACTGGCAGAGAAAAAGAAACCGAGAGAGCTGGAGCTCATTGCCAGCACACCAGGCAAATGCGGTGTAAAACCGCGCTGAGACACCGTCACACGCCCACCGACAGCTAAAATTAAAAAGACCGAGCATGGCAAATGCTGGGGGCGGGGTGGGGGTGTGTGTGGGGCCAATGGAGCGCTCATCGCTGCTCGTGGGAACTAAGAGGCACAGCCATGCTGAAGGCTCCTGTATGGGTTCTTACAAAGCCAAACTGATGTCCTTCCCACAACCCGGCAATCCCACAACTCGCCATCAGCCAAAGAAAAATGAAAGCAGACTGCCACAAAAGGACGTGTCTAAGCAGCTTTTTCATTATAGCCAGAACCCGGGAGCAATCCTGCACTCATCAACAGGGTATTTCCTGGCAGCATGTATCACAGTACGAGCTGTGCTGTATCCACGTGGTGAAATACTAGAAAGGAATGAAAAAGGAGGAGGTGCGGGCGTGGGGCCGTTCGCACCCAGTCTCAACAACACCGTCACTTTCCATGCTCTGCACAGACACAGAGGACATCCTGTATATCCCTGGATGGGACTTTCTGGGACATCATTATCTCTGCGGTGATAGAAGTCAGATCAGCGGCTTCCTGTGGGCTGGGGTGGTGGGGCGACTGGTCGGGGAAGCAAGGAACTTTCGGGGGTGCCGGAACATATATATATATATATATATATATATATATATATATATATGGCAAATATATACCCTTTTGTATATTGATTCATGTGTCGATCACACAGGTGGTTTTATCTCTCAGAACTTGTAAAGCCATGGCCTTAAGATCTGTACATTTCAGTATGTGGAAGTGCTTATCCCAATTTAAAAAAAGCATTTTTTAAAATCAAATGCAATTTTTGGTTCTCTTTTAGGCCTGATTTAGAAAGATAAACTGTTAACAACACTTCTAGGAGGCCGTGGGAGGAATCAGAGAAGACCGAGTATTGGAAGATACTAAGGAACTATTTTTGCTGTGATAATAGTAGTATCATGGCAGCCACGGAGTTATGCTCTGAGTCCTGATCGATTTGAGAGCCACGCTGGAATATTTATGGAGGAAGAAATACGATATCTGGGATTTGTTCCGAAATAAACCAGTAGGAGTCAGAGGTGCCTGGGGGTGTCCTGGGGGTATAGAGGACACCCGATGGCCATGAAGATCCGTGGTGAAGCTTGCTGATAGGTGCTTGGGGATGCTTTACCTTCCTATTACTGCCTCTGCGTGTGTTTACACTCTCCCACAAGGGAAGGTTTTTAAAATCAAGGATTTCCAACAGGCAGAACATCAGGAAGCCTCTGGGCAGGGTCCGGGGAGCAGAGGAGGTTCTTTGGCAGGAGGGGGTGAAGTCTTGAGAGGCCCGTGGAGACCACCCCCTTCCGGGACAGGGAATTCCTGGGTCCTCCTGCTGAATGTGGGCTCTGGGCTCTGGCAGGAGGTAGGTCCCGGCGCTTCCCTGCACCCTGGCAGCCTCAGTGCGGTCGCGAGCGCCCGCAGTCACACAGGCCTGCGCAGCCAGACCTGTGCCCAGCCACCTCCCTCCCGCCCCAGAGAAGGGATTTCTATTTAAAAAATTAAAGGGCATGAATTGCCAACATTTCAAACAAAAATTCAGCTTTTCCCCGCTTCTTTAAAAGGAGCAAACCATCGGCCACCTCCATCAGGTCGGCCCCACCATCTGCGGGAGCCCAGTGACATCCCCTCCCCAAGTCCAGCCTGTGCCCTGCAGTGTCCCCGGCGCCCCCTCGGTGAGTCCCACGCAGACCCCGAGCGCGATGGCCGGGGCCGCAGCGCCACCTGGCGACCAGGTCGGGCCACCGCTTCCTTCGTGGGGAAATGCCCGCTCTCCGGGCGCGGGAGCAGGAGGTGCGCCCGGGGCAGCCTCGGAGCCGAGCCTGCGCACTGCGGCTGGGGCCAAAGGCCTGCGTGGGACCCGCTAGAGCTGCGGTCACGCGACCTTCGAAACTGGACAGCTCCGGGTTTGCACCTCGCCTTTGTACCAGACGGGTGCCGACCCAGGGGGATGGAACAGGACAGCCTTGGTGAAGGCGCCGGCTGCCGTGGGCTCCCTGGCAGGTGGTAGGGTGCCCGGGGAGGGTCCCAGAGGCCCCGACGGTCCTGTCTGCGCCATTGCTGAAGTCATGGATCCTCCTTAAACCAAGGGCTTTTGGAATAGGAATGATGGGGATACAAACCAATATCCTCTGAAAGTCTCTCAGTGACGTTAAGCCCTAGTCTGTTCCAAACTATCTTGGGAAAAAAGTCTTCTCTTTGATACCTGAAACCTTGGAATCAACATTTCACCGTGGAACTAACTGCCTTAATTCATTTGCTGCTGCTTTAGTACTAGTAGTAGTCGTTGTCGTCGTCGTAATGATTTATTATTTGGAAACTTGAACCTTTTATTGTAAACTCACTAATTTGAAAACTTTAGACCTATCTGCCCGATGAGCCATTCTGTGTTACAGCATTTATTAAGTGTTGAGCAGCATGTGAAAAAGATGAGTAAGACAGACCGTATTGTCAGGAAGCCTGCATCCTGCAGGGGAGAATACCCAAGAGGCTTACTAAGCGCGGTGCCGGCCACGGTCGCTCCTGAGAGCTATGCAGAGTGACAGAGGAGTCTGCATCTAGGGAAGAGCTCAGTAATCAGGCTTCCCCGTAGCCACCAGGAAGACATAACCTTGGGGTACGGACATGAACGGGTCCGACTCTGGCTAAGCTCTACTTCTATGCTGCTGGAAATATTCTCCAGGTAAACTTTGCAGAAAGATTGAACTGAGACAGATTTGTGGGACGTAACAGTGTCCTTTCACGAGCTTACAGAGCTGACATAGTTACAATTTTATTGAGGGCCCTTCCTGTGGCAGGCCCGCTAGCCCTAGAGAGGCCAGGACTAGGGCGAGGGCACCTGGTGTGAACAGTTTAGGAAGTGCCCCCTCTTGGGGGCTGCTGACCCTCCACTTACGGCAGCCTGAGAGTGAGCTCCTTCTTAAAGTTTGCACCCCCCACCCTCCCTCCCCAACCTCCTCATGTCCCTGGCTCGTCTGGCCCTGAAGGCCATTTTACAAAGGAGGAAACCAGAGCACCAGGAGGTTAATTTCACTTCTGTGATGACACAGCCTGGCTCTTTCTGAGTTGAGAATTGTATGGCTTTCTTTGACTTTGGCACCCTTCCTTATTTATTTATTTGACACAGAGAGATCACAAGTAGGCAGAGAGGCAGGCAGAGAGAGAGGAGGAAGCAGGCTTCCCACTGAGCAGAGAGCCGGATGTGGGGCTCAATCCCAGGACCCTGAGATCACGACCTGAGCCAAAGGCAGAGGCTTTAACCCACTGAGCCACCCAGGTGCCCCAACACCCTTACTCTTGACACCTAAGCTCTGTGCTTTCTTCTTGTGCCTCCCCTTGACCCCCAGACTGTGCCCAGAGACTAGCCCAGAGTTTTGAATGGATGTTTTTAATTAGGCCCCTTTTTAATGAAAACAGAGGTAGTGTCTGTGTGCCCAACCCTCTCGCTCCCTTCCCCTAATTTTATGTAATTGATTCTTCCCCATGGCCCACGCTCCTCTCTCTTCCCACTCTCTGTATGTAAAGAATGTATGTAAGCAGGGGCTAGTTGATTAAGACGTGTATGTGTAGTTCAAGTTTTGCATCACAGTTTTGATCCATTTTTCTCTTAACTTCAGGCTGGCCATTTTCTGTTCCAGTTTAAAACTAGTCACTATTATTTTGACCAAAGACAAATGAAGGCAGGATGTTGGGAAGAGCCAGCAAAGAAATTTTCTAAAATCTGCCACCCGAGGGCAATGAAATGCCACTCGCGGTGGGGATGAGGGACACCTACACCGGACAGCACGCGGGAGTCTTGCAAACGTGACCCTGAGCAGAAGGAGACAGATAGGAAAGAACACGTGCTGGGGGCTTCCTTGTTTGTGAAATTCAAAACCACCCGAGGCCAGTCTATCGGTCTGTGGTCACCCTTGGTTGGAGGGGACGCTGGGAAAGGGCAGGAGGGGCCTTGTGGGTTTGACAAGCCCTTCTCTTATTCTGGGTGCTGGGGGCAAGGCGGTATTTCATTTGTCGGAATTTACGGAGCTGAATTCTTGTGATTTGTGCACCTTCCCATAAGTGTTTGATCGTCCAATAAAACACCTCTAACTGAAAAAAAAAACAAAAAACAAAAAACCACACAAATGAAACTGAGTTCTCGATTTATTGGAGGAGATACAGCTTCCTCAATGAGACTTTGATAATAGAACTGTCTCAGATTCAACAGGGACTTGAGACTCCCAGCGAAGGTCTTTAACAGCCATTCTCAAGGCGATAGCTCCCACAGGACGGGAAAGGGCTCACTCTGCTCTCTCCTCAGCTCCTCGTCTACCTCCTCCTCCCCCTCCCCCGCCCTGCCCCCTCCCAGCAGCTCAAGGCCAAGGGCAGAGGAGGGTCACTCTGGGAGTTTCAGTCAGAGGGCCTGGGCCTGCCGTGAAAGCTGATGGCCCCGACTGGTTCAGTCCCGAAGCCTCCTGGTTCACCCAAAACCAGCTCCGCTGTTCGTTAGGAAATCGGTTTCCCAAAGTCATGTTCGGCTTTTATCTTCCTAAGGAAGGTGCTGGGTTTCCGAAGGAGGAATCACTGATCGGGTTTGGTCAGCGTGTGTTTGTCCGCATGCTCCAAGTCTGTCCTTGGGTGGGACCCGGGATGTGGTGGGGAGGAGGCCTGGCCGTGGTCATGGTGAGAGCGGGGTTATTCCCTGTGGGTCTTGGGACCCCTCACTCCCACGGGCAGCCTCTGGGGACCAGAGGGACACTTGGCAGTCACATGTGCACTCGAGACCCAAGAGCTTCCTCTGTTCAAAACAATGATTACGGGCATCTCAGGAACCGCAAAATTCACTGCTGCTGGTGGAACTTGACCATGAACTCCTCCAACAGCTTTTTTTTTTTTTTTAACCCCCGATTTGCTGGTGTTTTCTCAAAACCCACTCTCAACCTTATTGGCAATCTGGGCCATATGGGCATCCCCCGTTTTTCTTTCAAATCTCTTATGGAGGCGAAGTCATGGCTTCGGCCCCAGATTGCATCACATATATGCGCTTCATAAAATATCACGAGATTCACATGCTGCCGTGGTGAAATGTTCTTACAAGAACGTAATCCAGGGAGGCCTGGGTGGCTCAGTCAGTTAAGACTCTGACTCTTGGTTTGGCTCAGGTCACGATCTCAAGGTCGTGAGGTCTGGACCCTCGTAGGGCTCTGCACTCAGATGGGAGTCTGCTTCCCATTCTCTCCCGCCCTGTTCCGGCTGGCACTCGCACTATTGCCTTCCCTTGCAAATAAATAAAATCTTAAAATAAAAAGATATTAAAAAAAAAAAAGGGAAGAATGTAACCCGTTGTTTGTTTCGGTGGGTTTTGTGGGAGATTCCTCTTTTTCAGGGTGGAGAAATCCAACAGGTGGGGTTCAGGACCCTGTTGACTTCAGAACTCCAGGAATGTTTTGTGTCCATTGTTATACGTTATGTGTCATGGTCCAGCGCTGTCTCACTGGGTTTGGAATCCGGCACGGCTTCATTACAATGCCCCTTCTAAACCGGCATAGATCCGTCCAGCTATCACTTCCAGAAAACGATGCTTCCAAATTTATGTTGCTGTATGCCAAGCTTAAAGATTTGGGCTATTTACATTGTGTAAGTTTTAATTAATCTGATTTTTTCTAAGAATAGTATTTTTTCATCATTAAGGCCAGCCAGAGGCCACCTCAACCTCTAGCCTTAAGTTCTTTTTAGAGGCAATTCACGCTGTTGGCGTGGTCTCCCAGTGCAGCTGTGGCCGTGAGACGCCTCTGTGTCTCTGGTTGGTAAACCATCAGGGAACCCATCACTGTGCTCTACTCCAGATAGTTGGGAATTTACCTGCTTGGGACAGCTCACGTTGGGGGTCCCTCCATGTTGGGTCTTTGTGACCCCGGAAGGAAAAGGTTCTTTCTTCGTCATTCCTTCGTGTCCTGTCCGGACCACTGACGACTCGTCAGACCCCTTATCTGTGAGCAGGAGTCATAGTGGTGGGTGTCTCGGGGACTCCTTGTGAGGCTTGAATGGGTTAATACATACAAAGCACTTGGCAGAGAGACCCTCACAAGCAAGAGTAATATTCCATTAAGAGTATTACTAGTGTGATGCTGGTAGTAATAGTATTGTTCTAGTATTGTACTGTATTGGTATACTTGACAATATATTGCTATCACTGTTGATATACATGATATAACTATGCCAGTTACGACTGGTCAGTTGTCTCCGTGCGGACTAGACCCTCCCAGTTACTGACGCGTCTGACCTCTATGCCAGCTGCGGGGGATAGAGCCCATGGTTCTAGGACGTAAGGAATTTAACATTTGGTCTGGGAGGCAAGAATCAGAAGCCAGGGACTGCAGAGGCTTTTTGTAGTTCAGTGGTAAAGTGAGAAGCCCCTTTACTGTGTTCTGGAAAGTTCCATGGGGAGTAGGTAGGCTTTGGGGAGGAGAATGCTGCTGGGGAGCAGGGACAGGTGGGAAGCTGAGTGTAGGGCGCTGGTGGGGAGGGTAGGAAGGCAGCGGCCGGGAGGAGTCGGAATCTGTGGGTTTGCTCCGCTGCCAGAACAATCTATGAAGGCTTTTGATGGCTGAAACCACAGAAATGTGTTTTCTCACAGTCCGGAGGCTGGGCATCCAGGGTCGAGGTGTCAGCGGGGTCGGGTTCTCCTGAGGGCCCTCTCCTCGGCTTGTGGATGGCTGCCTTGCTGCTGTGTGCTCTCATGGTCTTTCCCCCGCGGATGCACCCCTGGCGTCTCTGAAGGTCCACGTTTCCTCTTCTTACAGGAGCGTTCATCCTGCGGCACTGGGGCCCCCCAAGGACTTCGGTCTACCTCAATCACCTTTTCAAAGGCCCCCGAATAAAGTCACACTTGAAGCAGCCGGGGGCTGCTTCATATGCGTCAACATATGTTCAGTCCGTAACGGAGTCTATGTCCTTATGGAGACCCTGGGGGCAGGGGGAGGTGGAGAAGAGCCGCTGGGGCTGCTGAGGGTGGAGACCTTGTGGGGTCCAGGTGGGACCCTGCAGGGCAGAGGCAGACATGCTGGGGATTGCCAATAAGGTTGAGAGTGGGTTTTGAGAAAACACCAGCAAACTGGGGGTTAAAAAAAAAAGCTGTTAGAGGAGTCCATGGTCCTGTCAGCTCTGAGCCGCGAGGGGCGCCCGGCAGGCCCACGAACGGTCGTTAGTAAAGAAACGAGCAAGTGCATTGGGCCCCAGATCTCCAAATGACCCCAGGCCATGCACACTGGGGGGTTCTAGAACGATTCCGAACCAGCTGCGGTGGCGGGGAGGTAGTCGTGTTCTCTCTGGATCCCAGCTTCCATCTTTAAGGCTGGAAGTGGATTTCCATTTTTCCCATGTTTTCATCAACACCTCTACTCTGACGAATAAAAGCAGGGTTTGTTGGGAGTTGGGTGGCATGAATGAGGCACAGGAAGCAGACCCTGCTGTCTTGGCCTTTCCCTGTACCCTGTCCCACCTCTGAGGTCTTGGGGATGGGGGTGGAATGTGTGCAAAAGGGCAGAAATCCCGATGTTTCCTAAGGGCCTTCTGTAGCTTTGCACTCCCTGGGCTTGTGAGTTCACACCCACGACCTAATGCATCGATGTCACCTCAGGTCAGTCGCTTCCTTGGACCAGCTGCGGCTGTTCCGAGGTGCCATGTCTTCCAGGTCAGGCCCTCTGTGACTCTACGGGCCACCTTCATCCGGAAGGGTCCCCACGGGAGGGACATGCAGCTGTTCTGCCTGCTGGCGGCCAGGTCTGGCCATTTGTCCGCCCCCAGCGTCTTCCTCCTCCTGTCCCCTGCCAGCTCCCGGACTCGCGGTCAAAGACCGGGCAAGGCCAGTGCCTCCTTACAGGCTCTTTTCCCCTTCCAGCCCCTTGCCTGCCCTCCGTGTCGTGAGTCATGAATGCAGCCACCAGAGTAGACCTTGGCCAACAGAACTTTTGGGTGTCACGTCCCTCCTCAGAAACCTAAATGCCCCCTGGGACGCGTGAAATTAAGTCCCCCACTGTGGGCACAGCACTCAGGGCTGAGCTCCTTCGAGTTTCTACTTGTCCTTGCAAATTTGTGTATCAGGTGGGCGGTCATCACAGGCTGGCTGCTGGCCGCCTTCCACGCACGGAGGAGAATGTGATGAGTAGAAGGAAAAGCAGAGAAAAGGAAGGAACAGTGGAAAACCAGGAGAACGGCGGCCCCCCGCTTCTCATGCCGGCTCCCTCCTCTTTGGAGGGGCCTCCCAGGATCCGACCTCCCTGCTGGACGGAGGCTGCCGACCTACACCTCCTTCCACTGATGGTGGGGCCCCTGGGGTTCAGAATTTCATGGAAAGAAAGAAAGAAGGAGAAAAAGAAAGGAAGAAAGAAAGAAAGGAAGGAAGGAAGGAAGGAAGAGAGAAAGAGAGAAAGAAAGAGAGAGGAAGGAAGAAGGAAGGAAGAATGAGGGAAGGCAAGCCAGCAGAGAAGAGCGATGGTCGGGACCAAATGAGCTGACTGGGACTTAATCATAATTTATTCAAACTTTCAACGTATTTCTCCATGTTTCTTGGTGTGTTCTATGTAGCCTGGAATGTGCCAGAACAGATGCGAATACATACCCTTGCTCACCCAGCAAGCTGGACACGTGTCCCCCAGCGCCCACTAAGTCAGTGAGGTTGGCAGTCTTGTCACGTCTTCTGGGAACAGGCATCTCAGGCAGGCGTTTCTCGTCCGCCTTTTATTCCCCAGTGCCACGCCGGGACCCGGGGGAGTACGACGTTGAACAGCACAGAGAGGTGCTACCCTCTGGGGCCTCACTACGAGGCTATTGGCCTGTAACCCCAGCTTCACAGGGAGAACAACCCCCACCGGGGCTGGGAGGTGACTGGGGTTTGTAGGTGGAGTGGGCGATGTGAGCCCGAGAGCTTCGCACCTGCCGGCTGGTGATCCGAGCGGGGGCTCGTGCCGGAGCGTGTCCTTGGGTGCAGCAGCTGGTGGAGAACAAGGGGTTCAGGCTGAGTGGATGCCAGCTCCCCTACCTTTGGCAGCTGTTCGACCTCAGTTTTTCTATCCCTAAAATGGGACGGCACAGAGTCTGCAGGGTTGGCAGAGCCTCAGTGGACTGGATGGTTTCCTAGAGGGGCTCCCAGGCCAGCTGTCAGTTCTGCTCAGGTGTTTTCAACTCCTACGCCAACCGGCCCTCGCTTAGTGTGGGTGTCTGTTGTTCTAACTTGGAGGGGCTGGTCCTTACCCACCAGCGGGCCTGCTGATGGCGTCTTGGACAGGTTTGGGATCCGCAGCGTGTCTGGCAGAAGATTTTGATATCCGAGAACTTGGTCTGGAGGCTTGCTGGAAGGACGGGTTTAGGACGGAGCTGTGTTGTCTGTTGAGAGTTTCTTAGCTTCCTGGAGCCTCATTTTCTCCTCTGTGGAAAGAGCAATCAGCTTCTCAGGGCATCTCTGAGATGAAATAAGTTGACCTAGGTGAGGACACAGTGATTTCTACTCCCCACTTCCCTTAAACCAAAGTGTCTTCTGGCTTTCTGCCCACAGCGTCCCCCCTGATGTTCTCTGGGACCCCACAGATGCCCAAACTCTAAGCTGGGGTGCGGACGGCTGGCGTCATGGAGGGAGAGTGGTGGTTCCAGAAAGAGCGGTGGATAAGAACAGGCATTAACGCTCACCAGTGTCTCACCGTGTCTCTTGGCTCGGGGCGACCTCAAGGAGAATGTGCGGTCACCCCCTGCGGCGTGAGGTTCTAGGAGACTTGTCCTTGCCGGCATTTGAGGCAGCGTTATGTGAGGGAAAACTGCCAACCTTAGATCCACTGTTTTCTCATAATTTATAAGAAAGCATTATTCAGACTCAAAAGGAATGACTGCTTCTATTAATCTAAAAGCTGGGATGTGAAACAAGCAAAACAGGGAGTTCCTCAACATTTTTTAAAATCTGGCTTAGAAAGTCTCCCTAAAACTCCAGATTCTTTTGAGAAACTGCTCTCATAAAATGAAGAATTGGAAAGATCGTTCCTAACCGTTCAGTGATCTAACCGGCCATGTATAAGGTCTTTGGTTAAGTGGAGAAAACAGTTTCTAAAGCCAGACTGTGCGGTGTAATTCTACTTTATGAAAACATACAAGAAAGACAAATGTTGTATCTAGAGTAAGACACATGGAAGGATATATTTTTGTGTGTTTCTTCTTTTGGATTATTTTTAGCAGTTTATTGAATATACATTTGGTAAGAGGAAACAAGTAAATTAAAAAAATCCTCCTTCCGTGTAACTCTTGGGGGAGGCACAAGCTCCTGTGAAATCGTCCGGCCAGAACAGTTCAACCCGAGTGTTGGTACGTGTGGAAGATTCAACAACTGATTTCCAAGACAAACCTTAGATGCAGGTTTGCCTAACGGGAGTGGGAGGGTCCCCCCGGGATCAGCAAAATCCAGACGGAGGGAAACTGTTTGGACAAGTGACCTGGCTTCTTCAATAGATGCACAAATGGTAGAATGATGCAGATCGTGACAGGAAGAAAAGAGAGATCGAGAGAGGAGTCAAAATGTAGAAATTAAATACCAGCCAATTAGAACACAGAAACTTGTTTGCATTTTTACTTGAAATATATATATATATATATATATATATATATAATATAAATAATAAATATATAATATATATATACCCCAAAGTTGTCCAGGACATTTGTGGGACAATCGGAAAGTAGAGCTTGACCTGGCTGTGCAATGTTGTTGTTAAGGAATTCTTGTTAGTGTTGTTTAGGTATAATAATGATATTTTACAGGTTAAAATAAAATATTTTACTTTTTCGAGGTATATCCTAGCTGTCTACAGTGGGCATGACGCGCTGCCCAGATGGGTGGGAAGGACGGTGGGGGGGAGGCGGCGGGGCCCAAGGAAGCGGGGTCAGCGGAGACTTGAGCAGGGAGCCTAGCAGGAGAGGCCCAGGGAGCATGGCATTGTCCGCTGTACTTCTGCACGTGTTGCTATTTCCTGTGAAAGAGAAGTTTGAGGAAGCTGCTCTTGGTTCTCTGGAGTGACTCGGGCCAGCACCGCGAGGAGACATCTCTGCCCATCTCCCCCGGGACGCCCTAGCCCCTACCCCTTCCCGTTCTCCATTTACTCCTAATTATCTGGAGAATGCCCGGGGCAAGACCCACAGGAAGCTGGCCTTCTTGGCAAGGTGCTGCGAGGGTTTTCCATTTCCAAAAGATTTATCTCTCGAGCACCCGGGGACCGGAGCTTTCTGTGACGGAAGGTCCCTTGCCTTGGCAGCCACGGCGGCCACGGCCTCTCACGGTGGGCAACAAGGCACCACCTTTGCGGTCCAGGTATGTGATGAGCGAAACCCAAATTATTAGCCTGAATACAATTTTAAAACAATTATTGAGCTAACCGGATGCAAATTAAACAAAATGAACCTATAAATATATGTGTTTTTCAAATTAGTAATTGGATTTTTTGATGATCTTTGGCGTGACATTGATAAGCTGCCTCTCATAACGGTCTAATTAGGCAGTATGTAAACTTTGGCATTCGGTTCTGTCCTGGTGGCTTTTTCAAATGATGTTTGTAAAATTTGCAATTTCATATTACAGATTAAAAATTAAAAACTGCAGGAGGCTAACATTAAAATGAGAATTCATTTCAGGGAAAGCCCTGTAGACAAAATTCACCCTAATAGAATTGTGCATAAGGGGCCGCAAATCACGGTGTATGGTTACACAGGGGAAGGCTTGTCAAAACCAGTATTGTTGGTCTGTAGTTCTATTCACAGTATTAAACCCATCAGCAAAGCCACTTTGGGGAAAATGTGAACATTATCAAAGAACAGTAAATTAGCAAGAAATTAAAGCATATACCCTTGCATTTCCAAAACAAAAGATCCCTTCATTAAAAACCTTTCATCAGTGGTTTAATATTCATAGCAGTAATTTGCATAACTAAATCAGTTTTCACTGATGAGAGACGACCAAAGTTTTTTCACTAATTTCTTTTTTGAATGAGCTCTCTAGTTTTTTGATTAAAATTTCACACCAGTAGTTGAACAGAATTGAATACACGGCTTAGCCGTATTTGCAAGTGTCATCTTTTAAAACACCAGATTAAATGTTACTTCTTAGGAAGGAAGGTATTGTTCAAATAGCTTTGTTTACTTTAAATGCACGTGTTTTTCTCGCCTTGACGTTCAGGCCTTGCACACACAGGCTTCGTGAGGGCCAGCAGCAAGCGGACGGACTCGGGCTTGGCTCTTGTTCTTTGGGAGCCCTGTAGGTAGGCATTGCTGTAAAGCAGATACCGTCCGTCCCCTGCTAACTAGGGCAAAGGCATCAGCGTGCCCACGACAGGAATTCCAAGGTCTCCGACGAACGTGCAGCTATCTTCCGGGACATGCTGCTGGTCTTCAGAAAAGGCGGGTTCTGGGTGCCGAGGGGTGGGGAGGCTCGCTGTCTAGACCCGGGAACGGCTCTAACCTGGACCTGGTGCTGTTAGGCTTGTGATCTCCCCAGGATGAAACACGGTGACCACGATCTGGGGCTCCGGGCTTTCCCTGGGACCCATGGTCCCAGGTGTCTCCCCATGGAATCACAGTTAAAAACACACGGGCAGCCCGTGTTCTGAGTAAGGTGGCCCACGATGACTTGCTTTTCACCTCCAACCAGAGGGCCTCAAAGGTGAGGCTGAGCACATTTTGAGGAGGGAAGGTAGTTATGGGGCTTTAATTAGTCGTGGGTGATTTTCAAACTTTAATAAGATGGCTGATTGAAATTCCGGTGGCTTACCTGAGTGGGCAGCATTGCTGCTTGCTTGCAAAGGTGTGTTTGGAAAGACAGTTGGCCCTTCTGCTGGGAGCAGAGTCTCCTGCCTTTCTCTGTCCCAGACGACCCCGGCTACTCCCAGAAAGTGGCTGAGCAGTCCTAACTGTAGAGAGGTGAACTCTACCTAAAAGCACCTGTGGTTGTCTGTGCACGTGGGGTAGCTGAGTGACTCTGGGGGACAGGAGATTATATAGACCAGGCAATAGGCAAGTTAAATGTTTTCTCCTCAGATTAGGAAGTCAGTACATCAGCCTCTTGGCCTGACTAGGCCACGCCTGACTAGCAGCCCGATCTGAATACTCGAGGAATCAGTGGGCAGCACCCCGTTTCATGAGAACTTAAGGAAAAGCTCTTTTTCTCCCCTTTAACTGGCCTGTGTTTCTCATTTCATTTTCATCCCCCTAAACAGGCGTTGTCATGTGCTGGTCACTCTTGGCTGCCCCTTGTGGCCTCAGGAGCCCTGACAGGTGGGGTTAGAGACAGGGGACATCGCCACTGTTCCGGGGCAGGGGAGGGGGCTGAAAGCAATAGTGGGAGCGTAGGGGAGACAATCAGGAGGGCCATGTCCTGGGCAGAGACTTGGCTGATGGAGGACAGGAGACATGGCAGGGGTGTTGATGGAGGGTCTTCTGCTTGTGGGGTGGGCTATGTCCCTTAGGAGGGAGCGTAGACAGTGTGGGGAGACTCGGGCTTTCCCTCCATCAGACCTGGTCTTGGACAAGCCCATCTGAGCTCAGAGCATTCTCGTCCTCCAACCCTCCCGCACAGAGTGGTGATGACCGGCCAGAGAGCACGGAGAAAGCCTCGGGGGTCCAAGCCAAGGAGGCCTTCAGGTGGAGATGAGCCTGTGGGGCACAGGGTTCGTCCTGAGTCCTCGCAGGTCTGTAGAGCACAGCTGCACATGCAGACGGCTTCGGGGCTCTCCTCTCCATTCGGGTCCTGATTTCCTGGCTTTCTGTGACATTTCCATGGGGGTACGCGTCTACAGAAGTCTATGAATTGGAGAATAGCCCAAGCTTCCTGATTGGTAGGTGTTAAGGTATTAAAGAGAATTGTTAGACAAGATGCGGGATAGAGAGGGCCATGATGAAGCAGAGAGCAGAGCCGAGGGAGGAAAAGTTCTGAAGTGTGATTTCAGAGGCGAGCTGCGGGTTTGGACATGAACGCTGACCCGGCGGTCGGGAACAAGTCTGCCCGCATGGTGTCCCGGCTCTGCACGGAGGCAAGGGTCCGTGATGGGCTGACTGCAGGAGCACCCTTGCAAAAGTCACATTTGCCTTTGGCATCAAACTTCTAGAGCAAGGCTGACCACCCAGCACAAGGTCCTGCACTGAGCTCCTCTGTGCCGATGTCCACCTCCATTTTAGCGACGGGCATCGGTGCTGCCTGGGGTCCTGACCCGTGTCTGAGTTGATTTTCTGGTTGCAGGGAACCTTCAGATCTCAGTACCGTGGATGCCTGATGCTTCTAATCTCTGACACCCTGCTAGCTCAGGAAAGATTTCATAATTAAAAATGTAAAAATGTTAATTACCTGAAGATACTTCCTGATGGGTAGCGCTGATCAGGAGGGAAATTGATGGTATTAAAACAGGGACAATTATTAGATTAAGCAATATTCATGGGAAATGTCTCTCCTAAGAACTCTGTGTGTGGTCATGCGTGTTTGGTGCTGTGTTCGATGTTATGATCTGTCAGTAGGATAGGAGGCGCAGAACTCCAGAGAAAGAGGTGGAGTGAGTGGAGAGAAAGGAGGTGTCAGCAAAACCCTCGGTCAGTGAAGCACTTGGAGACATGGGAGTGGTTTGGGGAGAAGGAGAACGAGTCCGACAGCTTTGATATTCCTATGACCAGTGTGAGGGGTCGACTGGTGGAATCTGGGACTGGGAACTGGGGGAGCTTCTGCTGGGGATCTGGTTGGGGTCTCGTGGGGGATGGTTGAGTTGTGTGAGGACCTGTCCCTGGAAGGCCTCTGGTCTGTGTTAGGGGGATGTTTCTCCGGCCGGTGTGGACCGAGCACCCCAGCGGCCTGGGGCAACTTCTGCAAAGTATCAGAGAGCGACTGACGTCAGCCTTTGCGGGTCATACCTGCTGTCATACCTGCTCTCACAACACCCGGCTCCGACTTGGGGACTCACAAGCAGCCATACACAGCTCATACACAAACAGGCACGGCTCTTCCCGCCCAGCTTGATTTATGGACGCCGACGTTTGAATCTCATACACTTTTACGTGTAATGAAGTATCTGGCGATCTTCTCCCTGTGATCGGAAGATGTAAAATTCGTTCTTAGCCCATGGCCCGGATTTGGCCTAAAGACTGCGGTTTGCCAGTGCCTGATGTGTGGGAATAGTTCAGAATTTTCCCTGGCAAACACACTGCTTGGTCGGTGTCATCTATTTTAAACCCTAGAAATTGCACGCCGTGTATTATCTGGACAAAACGGCAGCATTCACAAGAAGGCAAGCATTGAGAGGTCTTCATGGTCACAGGTGATAATTCAAGTTGCCTAAAAATTCAAGTCTCTCCCTACATCCTGACGTGTTAACTGATTGGGACTATGTGCCACTCAGACAAGAGCTCATGTGAAGACTTTCATTCACTGACTCTTGGATTTATTTGTTCACTGAACAATCATTAGTCCCAGGTCTCATTGTGTAGCTGACACCCCACCAGGCCCTTGGAGGGACAGCTGTAAGGCTGGACAAACCCCTTCCTTTCTTGGGGAGTTTGCTGCCTATTGGGACAGACATTTAACAGAGACGTGCATAGATGCCTGTGTCACTAGGATTTTCTGTTGTGGTTTTGACGCCTCACCTCTGCCCCAACTTCCAGCTATGAGTGGAGTGTCTGCCTCCCTGTCTGCTCCCCTGCCTGTGGGACATTCTTCTGGCAGAACTGGGGGATTCATCCCTGAGCTAAAGTGTTCAGGGACTAATGCACTATCCCACCTGGACCCCAGACTTTAGGATCTGATGTATACAGATCCAGCTCCCTGGCTCCTTGAGTAGGAACACATAGAGGTCTCTGTTCCTGTTTTACACCATTTCCTGGAGTTTCCCCCAAGCAAGTCATCTCTCAGCAACTTCGCTGGTCCCTGACTGGACAACAGACATTGTGATGTGTGACAGCTGTGGCAGCTTATCATTCGTCTGTTGGGTCAGGACGTGATATCAAAGCCACATGTTGGTGGAGGAAGTGGGAGCTGGCCAGGCAAGGAGGGAGCCAAGGTGTGTGTGTGTGTGTGTGCGCGCGCGCGCGCGTGTGAGTGTGGGAGGACCCTAGGAGGTGGAGAGGAGCTGGAGTGTCTGACTGTTCTCCAAGCTCAGGTCCTGTGCCAGATGAGAGGGATGCTTATGTCCCTGGAGTGAGGTCCGTGGTGGTCTGAGTCCTAGAGGAAGAGTGTCTAGAAGGTGTCTAGATCTTTTAATTCTCATATTATCTTCCAGTTTCCTCCACCCCTGAGGGTGGAGAGGGCAAGTATTCTATACATGTAGAAAGGGAGTTGCAGAAAAATTGAATATACAGGAAGCTGCTGGGCCCCTTGGCTCTCAGCTGCCTGGTGCTCCGCCCTCTGTAGAGCAGGAGGCTTGCTGATGCCCAGCAAGGGAACACCTTCTGCAAAACCAGGGATGCCTGGACACTGTGCAGAATCTTTCAGAATGCTCTGAAGTGTACAAGAGTCAAAGTCGTCTGGGATCCTGTCCCATGCTGGTAATAATTGTGGGAAGTCTTCTGGGCTTTCTCTACCCAGGCAGGCCCCTGTGCACATACAGACACATGGGGCAATGCATATATGTGTTTTACAAAAATGGAATTCAATGTGATGTTATTCTTCTGGAATCTACCTTCTGGCTAGCATGATCTGAAACGATGTCTATGTCGATAATGAGACATCTGCAAAATAATTCTGGATGAGCGTGCTGTTCCATAGACATCCTGGGGGGTTTTTATGTCAATATTTTTTGCTATGATCAACAGGGCTGCGGTAAATATCCATGAAGGTTGGGTTGGGCCTGTGTCCAAGAGTGCCCCGGGGGTCTTCGTAGATTCCGAGCCGGCTCAAGAGCTGCGTCCTCACTGACTGGTTTCCTCGCTGCTGCTGCTTCACCACGTGTGTTTGAACGCTCCTTTCCCCATCATGACCAGTCCCAGATATCATACAATTTCTTGATTATTAATAATTCGTGATAATAGCTAATGTTTTTTGAGTGCTTTGAGTATTGTTTGCCAAGCTCTGAGGTTGATTTTTTTTTTTTTTTTTTTTTGCCTTGATTCATTTAGTTCCTGGGTTGAGTAGGCAGAAGAATGCCCTCCAGAGCTGTCCACATTCCAATCCTGGAAAACGGTGAATGCGTTAGCTTAAATAGTAAAAGGGACTTTGTAGATGTGATTAAGTTAATGATTTTGAAAAGGAAAGATTATCCTGGGTCATCTGGTTGGGCTCAGAGTCATCACAATGGTCCTTAAAAGATGGATGAAGGAAGCAGAAAGTCAGAGCCGAAGAGAGACTGGTAGGTGCTATGCTGCCGTTTTTGACAACGGAGGAAGGGCCGGGGAGGTCAGGTGTGTCTGGAAGCTGGAAAGGAGAAGGGAACAGAGTTTCCCCGGGAGCCTCCAGGAGGAACACAGCCCTGTTTATGTCTTGCCTTGTACCCAGTGAGGCTGATTTTGGACTTCTAACCTCTAGAACAGTAAGATAATAAATCTGTGTCATTGTAAGTTGCTCAGTCTGTGGTAACTTGTTACAGCGGCCATAGGAAACTGATACATTCGCATGTGGTGAAAATTCTGTGTCGAACCCTATTTTATAGAGGTAACTGAGGTTTGTTTAGTGCAGTTAAGGAAGGGACCTAGATTAAGATAATGAGATTTTTTGGGATTTGCAGCACACCACAAGGAGACAAAGCTGTGCTGGGACTCAGCTGTGTTTTTCTGAAATCTGTTATCAAATAGTCTACTCTGTGCCCCGCTGTTGGCCTGGGAGGTTAGAAATGTCATCTGGTCACTCAGGTTTGCATTCCTTCTATTCTGTTTCTTTGTATGTTCACTGGCCATTTGGACCATTTTCTACTCGTATCTGTTCTTATTGATTTGTTGGAACTTTTTATATTTTGAGGATAAAACCATGGTCTGTCAGGCATGTTATGAGCATGTGTCTTTCTATTTTTGCTTCTTATCTTTGTTTTAAGTGTGTTTTTCTGTACCAAAGTTTTTGTTTGTTTCTTCATTTTTATAGAATCCATCTGCTCTTCCCTTTGTGGTTTTTGTTGTGATGTGATGCTTTAAAAAGACATTTTCCAGGGCACCTGGGATGCTCAGTGGATTAAGCCTCTGCCTTCGGCCCAGTTCATGGTCCCGGGGTCCTGGGATCGAGCCCCACGTCCGGCTCTCTGCTCAGCGGGAGCCTGCTTCCCTTCCTCTCTCTCTGCCTGCCTCTCTGCCTACTTGTGATCTCTGTCTGTCAAATAAATAAATTTAAAAAATCTTTAAAAAAAAGACATTTTCTACTCCAAGATTATAAAAATATTTATTTACATTTTCTTCTGACTACTTAAAGAATTTTTTTTACATTTAAAATTTTAACTTGTGTGATTTTTTTTTTTCATTTAGAGTCATAACTAGGAATCTAACTTTTCCTTTTCCTTTTCTAACTTCCCATTAGTTCTTGGATCCGTATCTGTATTCTGTGTATGGCAATCTGTTCTGCTCTGTCTTTCCTTGTACCAGGACACATGGCTTTAGTATTGCCATTTAATAAGATCCTTCAGTATACAGTAAGGCCAGGGCCAAGGTTGGGGAGGCTTAAAAGTAGTATTTCTTTGATCTTATTTTTTTATTTGATCTTATTTCCAGTTTATGGGTAGCTTACATTCACCTCTCTCTGTATTATGTTTTGATGTTTCTTTTAATATAGATTTTTGTCTTATTTTTTCTTTTCCTATTTTTATTTCTGTGCTATCATGATTATATTTCCTTTGTTAATTAAAAAGATTATTCATAAAAACTATGTATATTTATTTTCTGGGCAGTTAGTTGCCACTCTTACTACACATATATCTATATCTATATCTATATCTATATCTATATCTATAGATTAGTTTTATAGTCATTTATAATTTATTTATATCTATAGATATAGATACAGATATAGATAGATATAAATGACTACAAAACTATCAGAAAATATCTCAGAACACAAAAGGTGAGATTGTGGTATCAGAGTATTACCTAGGAAGGACTGTCAGCAGCTGGTGTGTAGTTCATAGACTGTCTGGGTGTCTACACAGGTGATTCTTTCTATTCATGCTCTTTGGGAGCGTTTCTTTGTTTGTTTGATAAATATCCCAGATATCTTTCCATGCGAATAAATTAAGCCATTTCGCCACCCTTGAAAATGATATATTCTATTCTATTTATTGATCTATACTTTTACTGTTGAATATTGAGTCTGTTTCTACCTTTTGCTATTAGGAATGGTACTGCAGCAAACATTCTGGTGGAGTATGTTTACCATGTGTTTGCAGCTGTTTGGGAGGAGCTGTGACTATTTTAATGGCTTGTATGGTCAGTTGCCAAATTACTGTCTCAAGAGACTGTACCATTTTGTATTTTCACCAGAAATATAGAAGCATCTCATTTTTCCTATACCCTAGTCAGTACTGGGCTTTATTAGTCACTTTGATCTCTGTCAGGTTGGTAGTTAAAAATGGTATCTCATTATTTTAATCTGTCTTTAACTGATTTTTAGGAAGGTTAGGGAGATAAGCTGGTGAATCCATTCCTTGACTCCTTAGATCACCAGTTTAACTGGGCTTTGTGTCTGGTCGCTGAGTCTTCTTCTAAATGGTGACTTGACTCTGGATTGTTTTCTTGGCTCTGATTTGGAGCTTCCTGGAGATGCTATTTTTAGTAACATTAGCTTAGTTAGCTGTATCTGGCCATCAGGGAGTGGCTCCCCATGACTTGTTTGGACAAAATCCAGAATGCCATGTTCTAGCCAAGACTGTCCAAAGCACAGGTTTTCATTCTTTTCCTCCTATGTCGTGGTGTCTTACCTTGGAATGACCCATTTTCACTGCCTCTCATTATCTCAACGTCTGTGTTCTTAGCTTCACCTCTCCACATTTCATTCATTCGCTTAATCACTCAACAAATATTTACTGCACACCTACCATGTGCCGGGCAGTGTTGGGTGGAAGACACATCAAGTGTTTCCTGATGAAAGCCGTGGTCTCCAAGACCCTCCAGCCCGAACATTTTCTAATCCTATAAAACCTGATCTCTGGTCTAAGTCGGTCCAATATTCAAGTTGTGGTTTACAATTCTGGCGAATCCCTCTTGGATAAGTATGCGCTACAGCTTGCTTTCTTTGGCATTAAACATGGAAATTCTAGAGGAGCCAAGCAGCTGAGTTTGACTTTTAAATAAGTTCTACTACTTCTCTTTCTCCTGCTCTCCCCAGGCTCAGGGCCCACCCCCCCGCCTTTGTCCCGGGCGCCCACACACCTGAAAATCAAAAGATGAGCTCCCTGTAATTCTGGCAGATCTGCCTTGATTGAAGACTTGTAGAAAAGCAGGGGTATCTGGGGTTTTGGAATAAAATTTCTTCTTCTTCTGCCTACAACAGATCTGCATCTAATCAAAACCCTTAATTAAAAAAAAAGCTCAGGTACTTAATTTGATTTGCTTATTTGCATAATATTAGAGGACAAAAGAAACCTGCTCCCCAGCCCCCTTTTCTGCTGCAGGCCAAGGACTGGCCCCCTGTGATCTGCCCCATAATCGGGGCTGGCCTTGGGGGAGACAGGGCTCACTCCTACACTGCTGTTCGCCTGCCCTGGGCAGGAGGCGGGGTCGCTGCTCTGTGAGTGGGAAGATTCTGGAAATGCTTTTGTTGGAAAAAAGGATTTTGTCCCACATCTCAACTGCTGGTTTAAATGCCAGATTCTCTGAAAGTGGACTCCTTTTCCCTCTACTGTGCCTGCAGGAAAAATGGAAAGTGAGGTCAGAAGCTTTAGGGGAAAACCTGGTAGGAGAAGGTGGTGGAGATGGAGGGCGTCGCTGGGAGCAGGCTGCCTTCTGCACATCCTCACCGGTCTTTGGGGACATTTGCTTCTCACATTGGTCCCTCAACTGCCCTCTCGGGAATGCCTGTAAGCATCCAAGGACAAACGTCCCACAGCACATCTGTCCCAAGGATCAACTATCAAAAGCGAATGGGATGAGAAGTTCCACTTATACAGTGTTGATTTCAAGCAGGGAAGTGAAATCCCACAGGGGATCTACCTGCTCTGGGTCGACTCTAGTCTTTGGTCAGAGAGCCGGGCTGTATGCTGACTGTCCAGCCCGGCCCTCGGGCAGCTTTCCACAGAGAACAGAGAAAGGGGGCTGAGAAAACCACGTCTCAGGAAAGAGGCAGCTCTAGGAATCTGCACGGCTATTTATCATACAAGTTCAATGCTGTTCAGGGCACGAGGTTACGCTGGGCTCTCTGAACTTGGAACAAATGTTTGTGTCCATGGTAGTGCAATGAAATTGCATTTGATAAGAGCATTTTCCCCCTCAAATGGTCTAAGGGATGACTTTAGAAGAGCTCCATTTCAGGTCTTTTAATTTTGAATTATTCTCTTATCTGTAATAAAGTACCAGTCGAGCACAGAATTAGTATTCTGGAAGAAAGGGCTTAATGAGCTCAAACATTTCTATCTGGGGTAGGGAGAGCATCTTATCTTGCTTAAGTGTTTGGGAAAGAATTTGTGAGGAAAGATGCGGAATATTGCTACGACTAGAAGGAGGGAAGACAGGTTGGCCTCTTCTCTTCTCCCGTGTGCGTCATAAGCCAGTCCGCGTGGCAGCGCCTCCCTACAAGGGAGTTCAGCACGAAGCACTAAGTACAAAAGTTCAGCTCTTCATTGCAGATATGCTGGCTTCTTTTATTAACCGGAGCTAAAGAAAAAATAGCCTTCTTTCCTCACTTACATTTCTGGCATCATATGTTCCATAATATATCATCATCTGCCCGCCGACGACTTTGGAAATAGCTGACTATTAGCAACTTAATTGCCCTTGAATATACAAGGCGCACTTGTGCAGCGCGTTCGTGGAGAGGACTGCCAGCAGACAGTGAAATTAGAAAAAATGTCCCCTTGGGTTACATCTGTATTGAAGTTTTAAAGGAGGAAGGAAAGGAGATGTGGCCGTTAATGGAAGTTTCAGCAGGAGTTTTAACAACTGTTTGACACTGTTTTAGGCTCCCAGATTCTTGCTCTGGGTTAAAAGCTAATTAACATCTAGCCTCTGGGTAAACAGGCAGGCCAAGTATCATGGTCCACGTGTCTGGCTTTATGAGTAACAGAGGTAAGGAAGACCTTTACAGTATGCATCCAAGAGCAGCGGTTTCAAAAAGAAAGCAGATCTCCTAGATGGGACTTTTGAAGTCCTGAGAAGGAGGTCTGGGATTTAACGTCAGCCCACGCAGCAAGACCTTGATGACGCAGCAGGCTGGGTTTTGAAATCATCCAGCATCCAGAGCAACACAAGTCAGAAAGGCGAACAGTCAGCTACGGGAACTGTATCTGTACCTGTAGTTGCCCCAGACAGACTTCTTGGGCGTAGTGGCAAGTCTCTCCAGCAACGAGCCAATGGCAGCCATTTGTCTGGATAATCTACAAAGAATTCATTTAGAAAGCTGATGGATATGCAGATTTTGACGTAAGATATCAAACGAATTAATGAGATTAATGCGGTACTTAGTCTAATAAACGGTGTCGTATTGGGTAGTTATGGGTGCAAATATGAAAGAACAGTTTGGATTCTGATAAATATCAGAGGGGACGGAACCCGATGCTGCAGAGGTTGAAGGTGTCGGACAAGGAGGCGGCGAGCTAGCAACAGTTTCAATAGTTGAGTCTCTCATTCATTTTGTAGAAGGAATCCTTGTTATATTTGCATTTCTTAAAAGAATATGTTTTTCAAATGAAAGTAAATGAAATTGACGTTTGCCAGCATAATCTGATGAATGTTAGACATGGTAGAGGATCGGGGAACCACCGCCACAGTCAGGATTCGCCACGGTTCCTCTACCCCCAAAACCTGCTGCCTGCCACTCCTTTGCCATCATGCCGTGTTCTCGTCCGGTGCCCTGGTAGCCGCTGGTCTGTTCTCCTCTTATGCAGAAGGAATGGAGAAGTGCGGAACGTCTGACACTGGCTTCCGTCACTCTGCATAGCGCCTGGAGGGCTTTTGAGATTTATCCGAGATGCTACAAACACCAGCAACTTGTTCCTTTCTTTTTATGGCCAACAATGTGGTTGTGAATGTACCACGGCTTGTTATCCGTTCATTAGTAGGACTTTGGGGCTGTATCCAGTATTTAGCAATTATGAATCGAGCTGCTGTGGACATTTGTACACAGATTTCTGTGTGCATGTAAACCTTGTTTTCTCTCCCTCCCTCTCTCCCTCCCTTTCTCTCTCCCTTCCCTTCCCTTCCCTTCCTTTGCCTTTTGAAAGAATCAGATGTGAATTGAGGGTATGCTTAAGTCCATAAGAAATTTCTAGACTGTTTTCCTGTGGATTATTTTGCATTCCCAGCAGCAAAGCAGGAGAGCTCTAGTTGCTCCGTACCTTTCCCAGAACTCGGCATTATGAGGGGTTTTCATTTTAGCCATCTTGAGAGGTGGGTAGTGATAGTAGACTGGGTTTTAATTTACATTTGCTTAATAGCTCATGGTATTGAATGTCTTATTTGTTATTCACATATGCTCTTAGTAAAGTGTCTATTTAAGTCTTCCATCCACCGTCAGATTGGGTTGTGTTCCCTTACTCTTGAGTCTTCCTCAAGACTTTTTTTTTTTAAGATTTTTTAAAATTTATTTATCAGAGAGAGAGAGGGGGAGAGAGCGAGCACAGGCAGACAGAATGGCAGGCAGAGGCAGAGGGAGAAGCAGGCTCCCTGCTGAGCAAGGAACCCGATGTGGGACTCGATCCCAGGACGCTGGGATCATGACCTGAGCCAAAGGCAGCTGCTTAACCAACTGAGCCACCCAGGCGTCCCACCTCAAGACTTTTTTTACACATTCTGGATCCAGACCTTTGTTGCATATTATCTGCTTTGTAAATACTCCTCCCAACTCTCTGGTGTCTCTTTTTACAAAGACATGAATCCTATCGGATTAGGATTCTACCTTTATGACTTCATTTAGCCTAATTACTTCCTTGGAGACTCCACCATTTTACCTTAACTGCCTCAACCAAGACTTCTAGTAAGATGCTGAAGAGCAGGGTGGATAGTGGACGGCTTCCTCGTCCACGACCTTAGGGGAAATACGACGTCTCTCACCATTAAGCACTATCTACAGAAGGTATTTCTGTATGTGCCATCCATTGGGTTCGGGAAATCCTTTTTATTTCTAGTTCTCTGAGAGGTTCTTTTTAAAATTTTTATAATTTTTTAAAAGATTTTAATTTACTTATTTGACAGGGAGAGAGAGATCACAAGTAGGCAGAAAGGCAGGTGTGTGTGTGTGGCAGGGAGCCACTCCCCACTAAGCAGAAAGCCTGATGCGGGGCTCAAACCCAGGACCCTGAGATCATGACCTGAGCTAAAGGCAGAGGCTTAACACACTGAGCCACCCAGGCGCCTGAGGCTCTTTTTTTTTTTTTTTTTTTAAATCATGAATGGACATTGAATTTTGTCATTTTTTGCAACAGTAGATATGATCATGTGGCTTTTCTTCTTTATATTCTCTTTTTAAAAGTCAGTCTTTCTTTCTTTCTAGAACAGGAGTGGGCAGAAGGGCAGAAGAAGAGGGACAGAAAAAATCTCAAGCCGGCTCCCCTCTGCCTGTTGTGGGGCTGGATCCCACAGCCCTGAGATCATGACCTAAACCGAGAGTTGGACACTAACCTGACTGAGCCACCCAGGTGCCCTTCTTCTTTCGACTCTTAACATACTCTGAACTCATCAACTTCAAATACCGGAGCGGACTTGTATCCCACAGGGCACAGTCGCCTTGCAGAGGACCAACTGCATTTGGTTACAGTCTCGTATCTTTACATCTGCTGATTGGATTTGATAACCCTTTGTGGAGGATTTTTGCATCCATGTTCATGAGGGACATTAGTTTGTGTTTGTATTTTCTCATCATATTTGTCTGGTTTAGTTACAAGGATCTCATAAAAACGATGTGGAGAAGCAGTCTCTTGCCTTCCATTCCTGAAAAGAGTTGCGTAGAGAAGGTGTTATTTCCTTTTAAATGGTTGGCAGAGATCACCTGTGAAACCATTGGGATCAGAGGGGTTCCTCTGTGAGAGTTTTAAACTGCAAATTCAAATTATGTAATGTAGGATTATTAAGTTTTTCTATTTCTTCTTGAATGAGTGTTGGTAGTTTGTGGTTTTTGAGAATTGATTCATTTTATCTAAAGTGATGACTTTATGTGAGTAGAATGGTTCTTAGTATCCTTTTATTTTCTTTGGATATCTATCTGCAAAGCTTATCTATAGCAATACCCCCCTATTTCATTCCTGGTATGAACAATTCGAGTCTTTTTTTTTTGTCAGTTGGATTTGAAATATATCATTTTTATTGATCTTTTTGAAGAACTTTTTTATTTTTCATTATTTTTTTCCTGTTATTTTCCTTCTTATAATTTCACTTATTTTTATTCTTATTTTATTATAATTTCCTCCCTTTTGCTTACTTTGGGTTTATTTTGCTCTTCTTTTTTCTAGTTTCTTAAAGTAGAAGATTTGATCTGACGCTTTTATATGATCTAATATAAGTATTTAATGCTATACATTTCCTTCTGAGCCACTCTCTCAATTTCAAGAGAAGCAGGTAAGAGCTATGAAGTCAATTTATTTTCAAGAAAGAAAATTCTAGGCTATCCCTACACCTCCCAGCCAGTTAAATATTAAAAAAATCCGTATTGTGAGCCTGCAGGTCGAGGGGCTGGATCAGAGTCTATCAGATTTCCTTTACTATGTATTTCTATTTCCATGACATTACTGTGACATTGAGTCTTGAAGAAAAAGTTAAATAATATTCTATAGTGTGTGTTTGCTATGTCATGAGATACATGCACACTATTATTCAGAAAGATCTCCGTAAAGTGCCACCTGTATAACTTGCTGACCGCGTTATCCAAGTTCCTCATTGTCAGGTGGTTTGTGTGTGATCCTTGTTCGGTAAGAAAAGACTTCAGATCCATTGGAACTGCCAAGGGAATTCAATGTTTAGAAGATTTTTTTCTAAGAGAAATCCAAATTATATATAAAATAAAATTTCAGTAATGATTTTAAGAAGAACAGGCACAGTCATTAGTCCCTGGGGCTCTTACCTTCCGCTCCCCCGAATGGTTTGTTTTGGGGCCTCCTTGGATGAACGAAGGCTCCCCCTGAGCCCCACCCCTGCTGCGAGCCACATCCACACTTGCTAACTTGAGACATGACAGGGCACCTCCAGGGGGTGTGGCCTTAGACCACCTTGGCTTCTTCAGACACTGAATTCCTTTGTCTTCCGGTGATTCCCCAGTAGTCAACAACAGTTCTGGAGTTTTGGTTCATTTATTGTAGGGGCTGAATTTTTTATTATGGTAAAGGGCATGTAACATAAATATTACCATTGTAACCATTTTTAAGTGGCCTAGGCAACACGAAGCATAGTCACACTGCTGTGCAACCCTCGCCACCATTCACCTCCAGAACTTCCCCATCTTCCTCGACGGAAGCTCTCTATTCATTAAATAGTAACCCTCTCCCTGCCATCACTGGTACCCACAGTTCTACCTTCTGTCTCTGTGAATCTGATGACTCTAAGTACTTCATCTGAGTAAAATCATAGTCTGTTCATTCGTGTTGGCTTATTTCACTTAGCATCATGTTTTCCAGGTTCATCCCATGTGTTGCCATGTGTCAGAATTCCCTTCCTTTTTGATGACCAAGTAGTACACCATCGCTTGCCATGCTGTGTTTTGTTTATTCATTCATCTGTTGAGGGATGCTTGGGTTGTATCCCTTCTAGTTCACTTGGCAGCAAAACATTCTGAGTTTCCTTTCAGCATATGGGTATATAGCAGGAAAGTGCTTCTGTAGCCTTGAAGTTGTTAGAAAATCTTGAATCTGACTCACAGGAGCGCTAATCATGCCTCTGCAGCGCCTTATATCTATGGTACAGAGTTGGGATTCCCTAGAGGGGATGGTAGGGGCCATGTCGGAATTTCCTGCAGACTTGTCCAAAGGCTACTTCTTCCTTTTCCTTCCAGGTTGCCTTACTGTTGGGAGTGGGTCATCACTCTTACGTGTGTTGGGTGGAAGTTTTTTTGAGAGCCATGACTGTAGACTCAGAAACATTCTGCAATTAGTTCCTTGCATTAATACTTGGAATTATGATGCGTGAGCATTTATCTTGGCTGGAAATATCCAAGCTTGTCATTCTTCAAATGTCTGTGTTTACTCCCTGAGGCTTCATTAGTCTTCTCAATACTTTATTTTTAGTGCACTCTGCAAACGTTTCCTCATGTGGTTCTGGCTGGATTCATCTGTCTCTTCAGAGTGGAAGTGGTGTGAGTTATTCGAAATGGTGATCGGGCGTCTGGGGAAAAAGGCCAGAGTTATCGCTTGTCATTGCAGGGGCAGGAAAAGCAGGATTCTGACAGCTACTGATCGGGCGGTGAGCGTTTCAGTTTGTGGGACAGAAGCAACAAAGCTGCCGGGATATGGGGTATAGAGCTGTTTAGGGTTCCAAAGAGGAAGAAGCTGAAGATGAGAAAAAATACTCCATCTTCTAGAATTTTTCTTTCTTTCTTTCTTTCTTTCTTTCTTTCTTTCTTTCTTTCTTTCTTTCTTTCTTCCTTTCTTCCTTTCTTCCTTTCTTCTTTTGGCTTGATTGTCTATCCCTCCAACCCCCAGGACCCCGGGCTTGGCTGTAAGCCCAAGTCCTCCCCGATGGCTCCAACCCTTTACCACCCCTCTAGATGCCCCCCCCCCCCCCCACTTTACATAGCAAGTCATCTTTTCCTCTCTTTCCACTGAGCAAGAACGGGGGTATTCCCATCCTTCCTGAAAAGCCTGTGAGTCCTCATGCCTCTTCCAGTGGGAGGATCTGGCCCCACCAGAGCCTGAGAAGACACAATTCCTGACCAAAGAATGAGAATCCTGGAGAAGAATTTGAGACACACAACCACTGAAGGCAAACTTGCAGAGGAATATTTGGTGCAAGCTAACCAACAGTGTGCCACAGAAAAATAGACTGTGTCACAGGATGCAGACCACCCATTCACCTTCTGTATTAATGTACAGAAAATATTGGAAAGACTCTTTAGCAAGATGTTAATATTTGCAGCCACTGAGGCAAGTTTTGGATGACTGTATTTTCTTTTTTCAGGTTTTTCTAAATCACCCTTGGCTCCCTGCCCCTTCCACGGGAGACTGCTTCTCCAGAGCAGAAACTGTGTCTTTTGTTTTATCTTCTGGTGGGAGCAGAGGCAGTCCTTCGTGGGCATTTGTTGAATGAATTAATGAGTGACTCATATAGTAAAGGTGAAAAAAAATGAGTCTCCTTAAAATCTGGTTTGAAAATCTCTGAGGTGTGGGGAGGCGCCTGGGTGGCTCAGTGGGTTAAGCCTCTGCCTTCAGCTCAGGTTATAGCTTCAGGGTCCTGGGATCGAGCCCCGCATCGGGCTCTCTGCTCAGCAGGGAGTCTACTTCCCCCTCTCTCTCTGCCTGCCTCTCTGCCTACCTGTGATCTCTCTTTCTCTCGGTGAAATAAATAAATAAAATCTTTAAAAAAAAAATCTCTTAGGGGGTTTACAATCAGAGGACAAGGTGTGGGTCTCTACAGGTTTAAAATGGTAATGCAGCAGCGGATGAGTGATGACAATTACTGTAACTGCCGCGTGGAAAGATCTCCCGACGCACTCTGCTGCTGTCCTTGGGCACTGTTTCTGCTCCCCGGAGGAGCCCCTTTCTGGAAGGCTGGGTAACCCGAGCTCGTGGTTAGCCCAGATTTATTCTCCTTCACGCTATCTTCTGTTAGAGCCACTTTAGTGACACACATGGCCTTTCTCAAGATGTTTATCAGGTGGTAGTGAACTTTTAACGAAGGTAATAGAAAACGTGTCTCCCTCCGAGAAAAACAGAGGGAATTTGAAACGCATTTTGACCTTCTCACCTTCTTTCATCTGGGCTCTGTAATCGCTTTTATAAAAAGCACATGTCCGCCCTGCCGTGTCTTGATAAAGAGCAGTTTTTGTGTCCCATGTAAAAAAAAAGTCAGAGAACTGTTTCCAAACTTGAGAGATAATGGGGGTCCCCAGGGGGGCTATGAGGATGGCTATTCTGCGCCCACATTTCGGGGTCTGTGAGCTGGATGAAATCTACTCCTAGGGGCTGTTCCTTCATCTCGGCGACGGCGCAGGGGTGCTGTCTGGGGGTCGGGGCCCACGCCACCCCCATGAGGGCTACAGAGGTCTGCCTCTGAGCTGTAGGTTTGCCCTCACTCCAGTGCCATCCACCCACTGCCTCAGCTGAGCGGAGACAGAGCTCAGGGAGCCTGTCCCCCCCCCCCCCCCCGGCTGAGTTTGTGTTTGGTGAACCGCTCTGTTCTCCAGCTAATGGCAAAGTCAGAAACCTGGGAATCCTCTGGGTTGTTCTTTTCCTTGACCAATAAGCATCAGTGTGCAAGGTACGGGCAAGCTAGTCATGGCAGCAAACATCTGTGGAGTGTTTACCTGGTGCCGGGCTCAGTCTAACAGGTGGACACCAGGCTGTACGGGTGGAGAGATGGAGGCACGAGACGCTGAGTAAGCAGCCGGGCTGGGAGGCGAAAAGGCTGAGACTGACGCGTGCACCTTTCACCAGCACCGTGAGACGAGGTGCCAGACATGCACTGGGCTCAGATCACGGAGGACCCTTCAGGCCACGCCACGCCACAGAAATTGCATCGTATTCCTTAGCAGAGGGAAACCATGAAAGGACTTTAAATGGAGTAAGAAAGACAGGGAAGCATTGATGGTTTTTATTCTAGCTGCAGGTGGGGGATGGATTGGGACAGGAGGGTGGCAAGACGGCAAGCAAGCACAAAGCCAATAACATATGGCAGTAGCACTGGCAAGGGACACGGGAGCCGGTGAGCACAGTGGCGAGGGGGACGCAGGGCGTAGGAAGGAAGGCGGGCTTTCCCACCGTCTCCTGCGTTCAGTTGCTTGCGAGCTCTCTTTGATTATACATTGTTCAACCTCTTAGAAAAACAGTTCCTGATTGTAAAATTCCTATGTGTTTTTAAAAAATATTTGTTGATTTATTCTAGAGAAAGAGAGAGAGGAGGACATGTGCGCTGGGTGGTGGGATTGCAGATGGAGAAGGAGAGAGAGAATCTCAAGCAGACTCACAGGGAGCCTGACACAGGAGCTCCGTTCCACGACCCAGAGATCATGACCTGCGCCGAAATCAAGAGTCAGATTCTCAACCAACTGAGCACCCCTGTGCCCTCTACGTGTTCATTAGCGACTACTGAATGTAGAAAAAGAGTGTATGTTGAATTCCACCATTTAGTGACAATCACTTGATATTTTGATATATGCCAAGCACAAATTAATATTAACATATATTAGTGTTTGGTATGTGTTTTATATATATATGCAAACACCATATACACTATGTACACATCCATATACTCTTTTTTGTGAAGATAGACCCGCCTCCAGAGGTGTTCATGTATGTACATGATATGTGCAGCGTGCGTGTGACATGTTTAGAAATATGTCAAGTACATATGTATAGCTGAGTTTTATTATATAAGAATAGGGTCACAATTTACATATATACATATACAAATATGTGTATGTACATAGTTTATGTAGATACATCTACATATATATCTTTAGCCTAAAAAGTAACATCAATGTCTAGTTTCTTTAGTTTTTCTCCTTGTTATTTTAATGACTGCATAGTGGCGTTCTCTCCTTCTAGCTAACCATCCCATAATTAATTTTACCAATTCTTTATTGCCGAGCATTTCCATTGTGTCTGAATGTTAGCTCCCATCAGCGTTCCTGCAGTGAACATCCTTATTCAATATTAAAATCTTTGTATTCTCTGGGCTCAGGTTTGGCTCATAAATGCAATCAATTTGGAAGTGATTGTTATTTCCTTAGGATAAATTCTCAGAAGTGGATTTGGTGAGTCAAAAGGCAGGAGGACATGTAGGGTGCTCATTCTTAGTTGTTGCCAAATTGCTCTTTAGCAAGGGTCGCTGAATTGCATTTCTACCACAAATGAATGACATTTTCCCAGTTATTACAAATTTCCGATTCTTTGCCAAATTTCCTCTCACAGACTATAAGTGAGGATGAATGTTTGTTCATATGTTAATTGGCTGGTTGTATTCTTTTGTGAATTCCTTGTTCATGTCTTTTGTCCGTTTTTTTGTACTGAGGTGTTTTCCTTTTTTGACAGTTTTTTAAAGGATTTGTTTTAATTAAGACTTTGGGATGGAAGAGATGGAAACAGGCTTGAGCCCGGACAGGGAAGGACAGGAGTCTGCCAGCAGAAGGGCGACAAGGAATGGACACTTGGGTTCATCTCAGTGGAAGCTGGGCATCTAAGCTTCCAGAACCCAGTGACCTGCCCTTGCCTTCACTCCTGAAGGTCACATGGCCTCACCCCAAGTCCTCCCCCATAACCTTTCAGCGTCTGTGTTTCTCAAGGCAGACTGAGGAGGGCAGCCCCTCCTCCCCCACCGAGCCGGGCCACAAGAGGGGCCAGCCAATGGCTGGACTGTCCTGATGTCACACATCTGCCCTTGGTTCCATCAGCCCCTTCTAGGTCTGCAGGCAGGACTGGTTTTCTAGATGGGACCAAGGGTAGGGCCGTGAAGCACATATGACGCAAACATCAGTCTTTCTGTTTGTCAGACAGGATACATGTAGGTTCTACTCAGGATATGTGTGTTTTTCTAGCAGTTAAATTCTCAGCATGATTTCTTGGATGTGTTCATTTTTTCCCTCCCCTGACCGAGTAGCCTTCCTTCGGTTCTTTGTCTCTCCTTCCCTGGATTATTGTGTCCCGGCCTCCACGCCTCTGGTTACAACCCTACCCTCATCTTTGCTTTTCTTGGACTGCATCAACTTTTCTTTTTGATGCGTTTGCTCTCTCTATGCTGCGCGGGAACATGCTGAGTGAGAGTTTTCCCATCTCCTCCTCCTGCAGGTGGGCTAGGCTCACGGATCCATGCCCAATTTTCTGCTTCTGAACCACCAGAAATGGGGTTGAATTAATGTTGCCCCATGAATGAATGAAGAGTTGATACATGGTTATTTGTGGCTGTGTGTGTTGCGTCTCTGAGCCTCATCCGCTGTGAGCTGTGACCCCCTCACCCCAGGAAGGCGGGGGCTGGCCATGAGATGAGCTCTGGGCAAGCCAGGTCAGCGCTTGCACGGGAAAGTGCTCGCCAGCTTCTGTGGGCAAAAACGTACCGAGAGCCGTGCTCAGAGAGCAGCCGTAGTGACGAAGGCACTCGGAGATGGGGAGTGTGGCTTCTTCACAGCGGCCTCAGCCCAGGGCAAGTCCTTTGCGTGGACGGGAGCTCCGGGGCCATGGTAAGGGGACAGGACTGCCAGTGGTTTCTGCTTTGTGCCCTCCGGATGCGTGAAGGGCTTTGTTTCGGAGCCTGCGTTGTGATGGGAATCACTGGATTCACTTCTGTCCTTCTGGGCGTCAACCTCTGCTGCTTCCTCCTTGACCAGAGCCCAGGTCCGACACCGTCCCAGATCTGTCAGGATTGCGACCCCTTCCTTTAAGCCAGGGCTCAGCCACCCCTGGCCCCTGGGCCAAATCCAGCCTGACTCTTGTGTCTATGGGAACGATGAGCAAGGGGTAGTTTTTTAAATTGTTGGGGGAAAAGTCTAGGGATTTCTCTTTTTTGAGCCGTGATACCCACTGGAGGGACATCCGTCCCCACCTCATGCACGACTTCAGTCATGCTGTGGCGGCCACGGGCAGAGGTTGACACGGAAACACGGTGTCTGGCGGAGCGGAGCCCAGCTGCTGCATAGCCACGGGCGGGGGGCGGGCTGCTGATGGCAGTCGCTACCCGGCTTTCTGCTTTTGTCTCTGAAAGGACTTCAAAACGGGCGTGTGACCATGTGGGAACCTGGCTGATGAGATCTGCCTCATCCTCTGTCCCTGGCGTCTACACCGGGAGCAGGGTTAATGCGCCCCTGGTTGTTTCACATGCATGTACACGGCATGTGCGCGGCCTCGGCGTGCTGGTTGTCTTCTTGGTGGATCTGGGGGTGTTCTCAGAAGCCGTGCAGTAGGCTTCACCCCTGTGGCCCCGGCGTGATCTGTGTGTGTCAGGGTCCGCCGCGCCCCTAGGTGTATCGCACAGACCGGCTTGCACGCAGGTAGTGGTCAGTCGCTGTGTGGTTTCTGGCAAGCTTGCGTGTGTTTGTGGTTTGGGGAGACCGAAAGCTGCCGGGAGGGTTGGGAAGTGGTCGGGCCGTCCCCTGTGAAGCTGGCCCGAGTGGGTAGATGGCCTCACAGAAGCCAGAGGGCTGCCTGCAGGATATGGAAACTCCAACGACCCAGCCTGTTCATCTCTAGGGTGGACGCGTCGACAAGGGCAGGGCGCTGGGGGCTGCCGCTGCAGGAAGGACGCGGACTGGCTCAGCTCCACGGGGGACCAGCCCAGGGCTGCTCCTGCTTGTGTCCAGAGGCAAAAGGGAAGCTAGCCCGGGTTCCCTCTGCACCAACCCCCAGCAGCAGGCACCTCGCTCCGAGCCCGGCCACGCGTGCTGCCCCTCAGCCGTGCCCCGGGGACTGGCATGCAGCGCCCTGCCCCAGAGGCCGCCGCATCATCCTCTCCCGTCTGAAGACCCGCCGTTCCAGAACCGTGAGTTGTAACAGCCCCTCACCCTCTGGATGACAGGGACCGGAAAAGAGATTCACTCTGTGAGGCTGACTCTGTCCTTAATGGCCCGGACCTTTAAACACATGACAGCAACAGGGGCATGTTTGCTTGTCGCTGCAGGAACACCCACGGTCTCTGTGTCCGACTCCGGCTCTCATCCCCGGCCGCCTTGTTGGGGGTTGTGTCACTCGCTGGGTCCCACGTACGTGGAGGGACTAGTCCTTTGGTTTGCCCCAGACAAGGGGCTTTCGGGACTCAAGCTGGGAAAATCCCATACAAAGTGAGGCAAGCTAGTCACCCCATGGGCACGTGATCTTGAGAGGTTGTTGCAGGATGTTCTGAACCCTTCCAGGTTGGCTTTACCCTGTGCCAACTGGCTAAACGTGACCCTCTTCAGTTATTTGCGGGCAGAGGGCACGGCTGGGTCTCAGCGGTTGAGGAGAGCCCAGTTTTCAACGGCAGGCGGAGGGCCACCTCGCAGCCTCGGCTCTCCGTCTCCCTGAGCCACGGTGCGGTCTTCCAGAAAGGGCCGAGCCTGGTCTGAGGGTGGAAGGGTGCTCGCGGGCAGCGGCCCTGGCTGCCACTCATAGTGAGAAGTCAGAGTGGAGTTTGTGTGCTTAGGAGATATTTTCAAAGGGGAAATTAACGTGGACTTTATTATCAAATTGCTGAGTTGATGTCTCTATAGTAGTAGTTCTGGGCGCGCAGATCTGCCCGCCGTCCAGGGCTGTTCGGCAATCCTCGGAGGCATGTGGGTTGTCCTCACTGGGGAGGGGGTACCACCGACACCTGGTGGGTGGGGGACGGGGGTGTCACTCAATATCCTGCAGTGCACAGAATGACCTTCACAACACAGAACCATCTGACCCCAAATGTCAACAGTGCCAAGGGTAAGAAACTGCTCTGGGGGTTGAAGGGCAGGAAAATAGGGGATCATATTGTCTCTTAAATATTTAGATGGCTCGACTTACATTGTACTTGCTTTCTCTTTAGATGCTACTCTGGGAAGCTCACTCACTTTGTAAGATTAATACCCAATCAGCATCATCGAGAGTGGTGTCTGTGGATACTACAGAATAGGAGAAAGCTGGGCATGCTTTGGATGTTCTAGAAGATTCTACTGAGGAGATTAGGCAAGAGCCTCTTTGGTGAGCTGAAGCTCTTCTGACCCCCCTAGGCCCCTTGATTTTCAGGGGTTTAGTCTGGTGCCTCTATGAGGAGAGTTCCAAGGGACTTACTACTGCCGTCTGGAGAGATACTTGCATTTTAAAAAGCTTGCTTTTGGAAAAAGATGTTGTGGTTCATATATCTAATGGAATATTGCTCAGCCATCAGAAAGGATGAATATCCACCATTTGCTTCGATATGGATGGAAATGGAGGGGATGATGCTGAGTGAAATAAGTCAAGCAGAGAAAGACAATTGTCCTATGCTTTCACTCATCTGTGGAGCATAAGGAATAACATGGAGGACATTGGGGGAAGGAAGGGGAAACCAAAGGGGGGAGTTCGGAGGGGGAGATAAACCATGAGAGACTGTGGACTCAGGGAAACCGACTGAGGGTTTCCGAGGGGAGGGACGTAGGGGATGGGAGAGCCTGGTGACGCGGATTAAGAACGCGCGCTGGGGGTTAACGCAAACAATGAATCATGCAACACGACATCAGAAACTAATGATGTACAGTACAGTGACTAACATAACAATAAAAAAAAGCTTTCTTTTGGGAATAATCTTGGATGCATAGGAAAGTTGCAAAAATAATAGAAAAAAGTTCTCTTTACCCCAAATCACCAGAGTTCACATTTTACCACATTTGCCTGATTAATCGGTCCCTCTGTGTATGGACATATCGCTGTTTTTACCATGTGAAAATACACTGCAGCCACAATGTACCTTTATCCCTGAACACTTGAGCATGTGTTTTGTAAAAGCAAGAACATTCTCTTAGGTAACCACGGGACAATGGTCAAAATAAGGAAATTAATGCTGATACAACACTATTATCTCATCTACAGCAGGCGTTCTTTTCTTACCGATTTTCATATTAATGTCCTTTATAGCAAATTCTGTTTCTCCCTTTGTCCTAACCAGCTTGTCTTCTTAGACTCAGTTACCGACAACAGTTCCTTGGTTTTCCTTGTGCTCTATGACCTTGACAATTCCGAGGCGGAGGGGACAGTTATTTGATAGAATGTCCCTCGGTCTGGGTTAGTCCGATGTTTCCCTGTGGCTAAATGCAGGTTATGCATGTTTAACAGGCATTCCAGAGCTGTGGGGCGGGGCAGCCTCTCTGCTGATTTCAAGAGGGACACGGAGTCTGTCTGTCCCGTTGCTGGCAATGTGAACTTCCCCCAGGTTAGGGCGGTGTCTGCCAGGTTTCCCTGAAGTTGCTATCTTCACCTCTGTCATCATTAAATACCCTGAGGGAGATTCTTTGAAACTTCCTAGTTCTCTTTTTCATATGAAATTGTCACTAGTATCACATCCGCTGATGCTTCTTGCCTGAAACAGTTGTTATCGTGATGGTTTTTCTTAGAAATCCATCCCTCCTTCTCTTGTCAGAATTCCACTGTAGGGAAGAGCTTTTCCTTCTCTCTCTTTTTTATACAATTTGTATCTGCACGGACTCATGGATTCTTATTTTATTCTATGGGCTGTAACCCCAGCACTGTCATTATTTAGTTTGATGCTCAGATTGTTCTAGATCTGGCCACTGGGGGCTGCTCCTGTGTTCTTTCGACACACAACACTCTGTTCTTCAAACACACCCTTGACTTCTACACAACACACTGTTCCAGGTTCACCCTTTCCCTGCTCCAGCCTGAAAGCCAGTGATTTTTTCAAGAAACCCTGGTTCCTTTTACTGAGGAATCATATTTAGAAGCTAAGATGGCAGGGCGCCTGGGTGGCTCAGTGGGTTAAAGCCTCTGCCTTTGGCTCAGGTCATGATCCCAGGGTCCTGGGATCGAGTCCCGCATGGGGCTCTGCTCAGCAGGGAGCCTGCTTCCCACTGCCGCACCCCCCCCACCCGCCTGCCTCTCTGCCTACTTGTGATCTCTCTCAAATCAATAAATAAAATCTTAAAAAAAAAAAAGAAAGAAACTAAGATGGGAGCTCTGTGCGTGCCCATTGCAATGGACTCGTTATAGACCCTCCCATGAGCAGACAGAGGTAGGAAATGTGTGTGCGTGTGTGTACACACACATGCCATCTGTCTGTCTTCCTGTCTGTCCTATGATCTATAGTCTGTCTCTCTCCGCTCCTCTCTCATCATCCGTCCGTCCATTCACACGGACACTTACACTGTTAATCCAACACCAAGGGATTCTTTCTGCATTTCCCCACATCCACGTTTGTGATTCCCTCTTCTAACAGTGAAAAGCCTCGCTCGTATTTTCACAGTGTATTTACTATTTGCTCAACCCTGCGATACACATAAAATTGTTTGAGAATTGCTAACCTATGCTACCATGAAAAAACAAATTGACTAACTGAAGTTACATCTTTTAAAAAAGACTTAAGTACTAAGGGGTGAACATAGTAGAGTGTTCAAAAGTTACTTGAATTAGTTCTCTTTTCCCCCCTCTTCTTTGGTATGCTTATGTAATTTGTCCTAAAAACATGTGAGGTTATCTGTTTTTGTTTATTTTTCAGTTGGGGGTTTTGTTAAAAACTTTTTTGAGTATTTGAACTAACAAGGCTCTAAAAGCAGACAGTCTCAGTACGGCCTGACAGAACGTGCGTTTCGCCGCCCGCCCTCCCCGCCCCGTCCGTGTTCCTTCTGTCCTTTCCTTCTAGCCACTGTGGGCACCGATCTCATCAGTTTCCGATTTGTCCCTCCTGTGTTTCTGTCTGCACAAATGAGGAAAAACAGTGATACATTATTTCCCTCCTTTCCCTACCACGAGTATATGTACTTTTTTTTGCACTTTTCTCTTCCCACTTGACATTTCCTGAGCAGCTTACAGCTCCCTTTCACACTTACCTGGCACTCTTTTGCGTGACTTGCTGTCTTGTGTGTGGCCCTTAAGTTGTTTCCAATATCTTGCAGTGCAGGGCTGCCACCAACAGCTTTGTGCATCGCTCTTTTCATATAGCTGGAGGTGAATCTTCAGGGGACATTTCAGAAGCTGGATTGCTAGAGAGGAAGGACGGCCCACATGGAGGCTTTGCTACTGCTGTACCCCCTCCCCAGGGCTCCACCAGCCTGCATCCCCCTCACCCATGGACAAGGACAAGGGGGCCTGTTTTCCTACCATTGCACCAACAAGACGAACCATCATACTTTTAAATCCTTACCTCTTGGACAGATGAGTATTTTTCCAGCTGCGCGGTCCAGCAGGCAATAGGGAATGACCTAAGTTTGTTCCTGGACGTCTTTAGGATCATGTGCTTCCCAGAGAAGCTAAGAAAGTCCTCTTCACCTTGTGTCATCAGCCCCTAACTTCAGGGCACAGAAACCCCTCCCCAGGAGTGCCCAGAGAGCTTCTGATTTGGAAGCTTCTTTGTCGCTGTTGGGTCCTTCCTTACAGTCGTCAGTTCCTCTGGGCACACGCCGGTGGGGAAGGGAGGCTCCTTGGTCCAGGAAAACCTTTGTCCGCAGCAACAGAGCTGGGCAGAGAGCCGGGAGTGCCCATGCACGGGGAGACTCGTGCCAGGTTCTCCGTGGTGTGAGGAGGAAGGCAAAGTGCATGTATCTCAGCCTGCTTGGAAGTCTCACAGACAGTCCACAGGCTTCCCCTGGGGGTTCAACAGAGTGGTCCAAGCCTGCCAGTCAGTGGGGCCTTGGGAACTGAGCTGGTTTATGGTCAGCCACCTGCCCTTGCTCTTAGACATGGGCCCACAGCACTGCAGCCAGAGAGACAGATGGCTGCAGGATGGGGCGAGGTGGGGTGGGCTTGTGCACCAGGGATGGGCAGTCCCCTAGCTAGCCACCTGTCTCCCCATCCCTGGAAAATTCTGAGACCATTTGGACTATGCTGCAGCATGTGGTTCCAGAATCTTACAGGAAAAGCCTTCCTCCTGTGAGTATTTCTCTTAAGAAGCAAACAGAAAAACAAAACAAAACAAAACAAAACCCATAAATGGAAAAGAAGAAATCCAATGTTTAGCATCCACAGAAAATTGTGAATGATTATGATATCTGGGAAGCAGGCTTGGGGCATTCTAAGTGGGAATAGTAGCAAGTGACAAGTGAACAGAGGACAATATTTGTGAGGGAATTGAACATTACTTTGCTGATCTCTAATAGAATGAGTAGGCAAGAAATGAAGTGAGGTGAATCAAGAAATGAATTAAAAGGTACAAATTTCAGTTATTAGGAAGATTTGGGAACCTAATAAATGTACAGCTTGGTGATTACAGTTAATGATACTGTATTATAGACTTGAAAGTTCCTAAGACAGTAGATCCTAGTGTTCTAGCTCCAAAAAAGAAATGGTAATTCTGTGACTTGATGGGGATGTCAAGTAACACTAACATTTTATAATATGCAGGTGTATCAAATCAGTATCTTAAACTTATACAATATTTATGTCAAATATGTTTCAGTTAAGATAGAAAAAAAATCTTGGTTTCTATCAAAGTAGAAAGCAGAGGAAAATTCACACCCTCACAACTTTTATTAACTAACAAGAAAGAATAAGGTACAAATAGGAGGTAATTTTGAAAAGGTCTAACATGAGCATATATATTATTCTACAACTTACTTTTCCCTTGTAACTTGCAACTCATTGTGAATACCTTTCCTTTTAAGGACATATGATATCCTTTATTTCATCTGTTAGTGGAGAATTGTCTGTATATCATAGTATTATAGATAATTTATATAGTAGTAGTAGTTTTATACAGTATATAGATTACCAGATAGCATTGTAGACTATTTGTACCTCTGTCTCTAATAATGCATACTTAGGTTCTTTCTATGTTTTTTAATTACAAGTAGTGTTGCATTAGTTGATTTGTTAAATATTTTTGCTCAATATGCAAGTTTTTTAATAAGGTAAATTTCTAGCTGTGTAATTGCTGGGTCAAAGGATATGTGCACTGAAAATATTAATGACACCAATAGTGAAGCAGCAGAAAAAGAAATCAAGGATTCAGCCCCATTTGCAATTGTACTAAGAACAGCAAGATACCTAGGTATAAAGTTGACCAAAGACGTAAAGGATCTGTACTCAGAAAACTATTGAACACCCATGAACGATATTGAAGACACAAAGAAATGAAAAAAACATTCTATGCTCATGGATTGGAAGAACAAACGTTGTTAAAATGTTTATACTACCCAACACAATCTACACATTCAAACAATTCTTTTCAAAATATCACCAACAATTTTTACAGAGCTAGAACAAGCAATCCTAAAATATGTCTGGAACCAGAAAAAGCTTGAATAGCCAAAGCAATCGTGAAAATGTAAAAAGCAGAGCTGGGGGCATCATAATTCCAAAGTTCAAGTTAGACTGCAAAGTGGTGGTCATCAAAACAGTATGGTACGGCACAAAAAAAGACACATAGATTAATGGAATGTGTAGAAAACCCAGAAATGGACCCACAACTATATGGCCAACTAATCTTTGACAAAGCAGGAAAGAATATCCAATGGGAAAAAGACAGTCTCTTCAACACATGATGTTGGGAGAACTGGACTGTAACATGCAGAGGAAAGAAAATGGACCACTTTCTTATACTGGACAAGAAATAAACTCAAAATGGAAGAAAGATATAAATATGAGACACAAATCCATCAAAATCCTAGAGGAGAACACAGGCAGCAACCTCCTCAATCTTGGCCATAGCAGTTTCTTACTAGACACATCTCCAGAGGCAAGGGAAACAAAAGCAAAAATGAAATATTGGGACTTCATCAAGATAAAAAAGGTTCTGCCCAGTGAAGGGAACAATCAACAAAACTAAAAGGCAGATACAGAATAGGAGAAGATATTTGCAAATGACATAACTGTGAAGGATTAGTATCCAAAATATATAAAGAATTTATCAAAGTCAACACCCAAAAAACAAGTAACCCATTTAAGAGATGGGCAGAAAACAGGAATAGGCATTTTTCCAAAGAAGACAAACAGATGGCTAACAGACACATGAAAAGATGCTCAACATCACTCATTTTCAGGGAAATACCAATCAAAACCATGATGAGATACCATCTCACACCTGTCAGAATGGCTAAAATTAACAACACAGGAAACAAGAGATGTCAGTGAGGATGTGGAGAAAGGGGAACCTTTTCATGCTGTTGGTGGGGATGCAAACTGGTGCAGCCACTCTAGGAAACAGTATGGAGGTTCCTCAAAAAGTTAAAAATAGAACTACCCTACAAACCAGAAATTGTGCTACTGGGTATTTACTCAAAGGATATAAAGACACAGATTAGAAGGGGCACTTGCTCCCCAATGTTTATAGCAGCATTAGCAACAATAGCCAAACTATGGGGAGGGCCCAAATGTCCGTTGACTGATGAAAGGATAAAGAAGACGTGACGTATGTATGCAGTGGAGTACTATGCAGCCATCAAAAAGAATGACATTTTGCCATTTGCAACCAACATGGATGGAGACAGAGGGTATTATGCTAAAAGAAATAAGTCATTTAGAGAAAGACAAATGCCATATGATCTCACTCGTGTGTGGAATTTAAGAAACAAACGCAGATGAACGTATAGGAAGGGGGAAAAGGAAGAAACGGAGAGAGGGAATCTTAAAGAGAAAGAGACTCTTAAAGATAGAGAACAGATTGGGGGTTGCTGGAGGAAGATGGGTGGGGGGTGGGCCAGATGGGGGATGGGCGCTGAGGAGGACGCTTGACGTGATGTATGTAAGTGATGAATCCCTGAACTGTACGCTAGAAACCAGTATTGCACTGTAGGTTAGCCAACTAGAATTTAAGTAAAATCTGAAAAAAATATTTCAAATTCCTCTGAAAGATGATATTTATCTGAGTGCCCAGCAATGTTCCATGAGTATACCGGGTCCTTCACACTGTCTCCCAGGGCAGGCCAGCAGGAGGTCTGTGCGGATGGGGAGCTCACACGCCTTCTTTCCCTGGGTGTGGGGTTGGGCTGGGCTCAACACCCAGAGCAAGGCAAGGCTGTGAAAGGGGAGGGAGCAGGCACAGGCCACAGCCCCTTGGTGTCACAGGACATTGGCTCTGAGTTTAAAGGAAACCTGAGAATTCCTAGAACTCCAGAATGGAACTGGTAGGAGGGTTCTGGGAAGCAGCAGGAGCCCGAGAAGTCCATTCTGCTGAGGGTAAATGAAAGATGCTTGTACCTCTGGGGCACAAAGCAGAATGTATGCCTCCAATCATGACATTGTAAGTGCCGGTGCAGTCATGGTTCTCGAATCCTCTATAGGGTATTGTGCACCTCCCCTGTGCCCTGCAGAGAGCAGTGAACAGAACAGCAGTGTCCTTCCAGGAGTGCTGTGCCAGGACCCCCATGCTGTGTCCGTCACCCCCAAGACCGCTGGCCCCACCCCTCCCCTGGGCAGCAGGGGTTCACAGCAGCCTGGTTGGAGAAGCAGTGAGAGCTGCCCGACCGCGGCCCCGCCTGCCCTCTGCCATTTCCGAAGGACCCCAGGGGACCCCCACCCATCCTTACACGAATCAGCTCATTTTTTTCTCTTAGTTCCCAAATATTCTTTTAAAAGCGTTATGCCTAGCGGAGAATTTATTTTAGGAGTGGTACCTAAGCACAGTTAAGAATATAAATAACGTGTAGTGCCAGCACCCAGTGATCTCAACAGGGACTGGCATGGCACGTGTCATTGTCGCAATACAAGTTAATTTCACAAAATACACTACGTATAAGCTGTCTGCTGTAATGTGTACACACACACGTGCACACACTCACATAGCAAAAGTGGGGTCATACAATCCCCGCTGCTGTTTGGCTTGGCTTTTACACTTAACAATACAGCAGACACAGTGACATTACATGGTCTCCGTGGTGTTCTTTTTAGTGCTACTTTATTGTGCTCCTTGACACCTGGGGTACCTGTCAGAGCTCTTCTCAGAGTGCAACATAATTTTTCACAAATGCATCTTCGCCACAAGCTGTGAGTCCATCCTGTTTACCCCTGACTCTTAGCACAATGTCTGCTATGTAATAATGATATTAACAGCCAATAATTATTGAGCACTTACTGTATGCCAGGCTTTTTTAAAGATTTTGTTTTTTTTAAATTTCATCTTATTTTTATTTATTTGAGACAGTGAGAGAGAAAGAGAGAGCACACAAGCAGTGGGAGAGAGGCAGAGGGAGAACCAGGCTCCCCACTGAGTATGGAGCCCAATGTGGGACTTGATCCCCGGACCCTGAAATAACGACCTGAATCAAAGCCAGACACTTCACCAACTGAGCTCCTCAGGCACCCCACTCTATGCTGGGTTTTTAGCAGAGCCTCTGGAAGCATGACACCCCAATAACAATGAGCATACCCTGTGCCCAGATTTTTATTTCTTTTTAAAAAAATTATTTCATTTACAAATTTTATTTTTTTTTCTAGCCTTATTGAGATACTACTGACATATAATGTGTATGTTTAAGGTGTACAACCTACTGATCCGCAACATACATGTGCGTGTTGCAAAAGGGTTGTCACAGCAAGGTTAGTTGACACCTTTGTCCCCTCATGCAATTGCTGACATTTTGTGTGGTTGTGTAGCAAGAACATATAAGATCCACTCTCTTAAAAACTTCACGTGCACACTGTGGCATTGGTTAGTTATGGTGCCTACGCCGTGCATTAGCCAGACTTGGTTTCTAATGTCATTGTCCAGCAAGAGGAACCAGGGCTTGGAGCAAGGGTGGATTCCAGGGTGGGTGGGAACCAGGCAGGGTGAGCCCTGAGCATCTGGGAGTGAAGGAAGGAGGGAGTGTCCAAAATCCGCGTGATTAAGACATGTTACAGAGACATGGAAATCAACTGAAAGAGCTCCCGGTGACCGAAGCTATAATAATTAGAGTAAAAAATAATATATTGGATTATAACTCAAATATAAAATATCATAAGTCTAGGCTGATATAAATAAGTGACGAAATAAATAATCAAGTGTAGGAGAAGAGATAAATCTCATGCAGAAAAAATCCTAGGAAGTTTATGTAGATATTCTGCTGTTAAAGAGGTGGAGGAGAACCAACCCCTCCCCCCCCCCCCGCCCCGCCCCGCCCCGCTATTTGCAGCAAATCCAACTCCTTCCCTGAGTGCAGGCTGGAAGCGGATGGAAAGTGCAGGGCGGAAAGTCACCTTTCAGGGGAGAAACCATCAAACATGACCTCGGCCAGGTGGTCAAGGTCAACATTAACATTTGTAAGTCAGGCACCCTTGCTGCGATGTGATGAGAATATTTGGCCTTTGCGATTTCCCCCCAAATACATAGCTGCAATATAATCAGTAGAAAAACATCAGAGAGAGCCAAATTGAGAGACTTTCCACATACTTCCTGACTGATCCTTCTCAAAACTGTCACCAAAACAAGGACAGTCCGTCTGAGATACTGTCACAGTCTAGCGGATCCCAAGGAGATAGGATGACACGATGTAACGGGGTGTCATGGATGGGATCCCGGGATAGGAAAGGACATTAGGGAAAAGCCACGGGGGTCCAGGGTGGATTGAGTATGGTATGCATTTCAGTTCATAACGTCGTGTCCATATTGGGTCCTCATTTGGGCCAAAGGCGCAGCGAGGACGCAGACCTCACCCAGTAGGCGAAACCGGGTGGGAGGGATGCTCTGCTCTCCTGCGTGACTTCGCCGCAAAACTGAAGTTCTTCTGAACTGAAATTCTAAAGTAAGAATTCATTTTCAAAGGTGTCTTTTCTGCATTCCCTCTTGTGACTCTCCCAAGAATCCTGTGCGGTGTCACCCGCCGACAGAAGGAGGGACGCAGCGGAGAGAGCTGACGCGTTTTGCCTGAGGTCGCACGGCGAGCCGATGACCGGCCGGGAAGGAGCAGGGCAGTGGGCTCTGGGCTCTCGGAAACTTCGCTCAAGAACAACCGATCCACCAGTGTTCGGGGGAACGAGCCGTGAGGAGGCAGGTTTGTTTCTTCACGACAGTTTGTCACATCCAAAGCTGCCCTGGAAACGGGCAGCTCCGGTGCCCGCGCTGCCCCAGAAACCGGCTGGGGCTCCCCGCGGAGGGCACCAAAGGCCCTTGGAAACCCTGCCACGAGGCGTACCGGGAAGCGCCGTGTGAAAGAGGGAAACGGAGTTGTTTTTCTTCCCGAATTAATATGGAGCCACGTGCAGCTCTATTGTACTTAGAGTTTAACGATGTTGTTTCGTGGCCGTGGTAACCTATAAGAGGCATTTAAAAATACATTCCATCTGACCGGGCTCCTCCCGATGGATGGATGCGGCCTGGCCCCGGCGGCGGAGCCCTGCGGCTCCAGAGCTGGCCGCCAGAGGGCGCGCCGCGGCCGGGCCGGGCCGGGCAGGTGCGCGCCAGGCTGGGGTCCGCGCGGCCTGGACCGGGTGTGCGCGCCGCTGGGCACGGAGCGGGGGGGCAAGGCAGGCTCAGTCGCTGCTCTTCCTCTTCAGGATCAGATCACTTCCTCCGAGGTCACTTCCCACGCAGGCCGTGCAGGGCCCCGCACGTGGCCTTTCCAGAGACCGCACAGCGCTGGGGGCGACTGTGGGGCGGCGGGGCGGGAGCTCTAGGTGTGAGCCTGGGTCCTGCCACCTCCGGGGGGAGGGGAACAAGCGAACCTGGGACCCGCCTGTGCCTCCATTTCGTCGTTTGTGCAGGGGCCGCTGTGCCACTTTGGGGTTGGCAAAATGGCCCGGGAAGAGACCGTGCTTGCCTGGTCCCTTTCCTGTCCGGACCTCCCGTTCCCTATCCGCTGCCGGCCAGTTTCCCGTGGGGCTGGGTGACCCGGGACTGCCGTCTTCGTCTTCGAATGAGAGCTCCCTCCCTGCTCATCAGACCAGAAGGGCGCCCCGCAGGCCACAGGTAAACACGGGCTGGGGCTGGTCAGTGGGAGAGAATTCAGCCAGAGCAGGGAACAGGGGGCGGCTTCCCTACTTCCTTAAAACTCTTTCATGGCTGGTTTCTGCACCAAAGGAGTCACACTTACTGTCCTTGAGATTCCCTAAAATCAAACATGTGTCCCCCTGTGCCTGGGTCCCTGCTTCGGTTTTAAGGAAGTAGGGAAGCCGCCCCCTGTTCCCTGCTCTGGCTGAATTCTCTCCCACTGACCAGCCCCAGCCCGTGTTACCTGTGGCCTGCGGGGCGCCCTTCTGGTCTGATGGGGCGCCCTTCACTGACCCCACCACCCAGCAGGCCGCTGCCTCGTGAGACAGACACCCCTGGGGTGTCCCACCTGCTCCGCTGGATCACACACAGCCTCGCCTTCCCCTCCGGAATGACTCTGGAAGCAGAGCACTGGGCGTGGGAGCCATGTGCCGGACGTGAGGAACCAGCCGCCAGCTCGCCGTGGCAAGTGACCTTAGGGAACCTAGATTAGTCTCGCCTTCTTTCCCCTCATTCTGCTCACCCTGATGGCCACTGGCTGGCTTGATGTGGCCAAGGTGGCCTTGGGAAGGGAGCCTATGGGTGGCCCGGGCTTAGCTGCTGTCCCTACCTGGGAATCCCTCTACCCCCACTGCCTCTGCCTCCCCATCTCCCAGGCCAACGATGATCATGGGCCCCTCTGGGTGCACATTGCTCCCCGCTCCTGCTCTGGAGAGTTCTCCAGACCCATTCCCTCATGGCCAGGGAGGCAGGTAACTCGTGGCCTGGGGAGGAGGAAGGCATCTTCAAGAATGGCCCTGAGAATGTTCCTTTTCAAGGATCCGAAGCCAGCATGATTAGACCTCACTAGAAGCTTTATATTACTGTGTTTGATATTATTATTTATACATCAATATCGACACTCGGCGTCAATAGACATGTGGCTTGTGTAGGTGATAAAAAGCATCAGATAGATACCATATTTTATTTATGTGTGGTAAATATTTAAAAACTCCCGTGTGTTTTGATTGGAAAATGTGTATTACTGGACAATTTAGTTTCAAAGGTTTCTCTCTAATGTAAGATTTATTAAGATTTATGAGGTAGCTGCTGCGGCGTGATTGAGTGTAGGTGAAAGTCCCCAAGAATCACATTCAGGCACTGCCCAGTGATTTCGCCTTTTAGAATCGCATCTGCGAGCCAGGAGTCTTCTCTGTTTGTTATTAAGATGCAGTGATTTGCTCTGCATGAATTAACAGCAGCGTAATATTGCCTGGGAGGAGCAGGGCGGCTCGTTGGAAAAGTCAGCTCGCGGGTTCCGTTTTCCCATTTTTCTGGCGGTGGCCGCGTCTTTCCCTGGCCCCCTTGAACCCGGGTTAACTCCGCTGAGGCGGGAATGATGAGCTGCGGTTCTAGAAAGGGCCACTAGATGGCGCACCGCAGGCTGCCGGGAGCCGGGAGGTGCCGGGCCGGGGGTCGCGGCCCCGCAGTGAGGCTGGGACTTCAGCCACCGCATGGGGCAGGTGTGGTGGCCTGGTTTGGTCTGGAAGTAATTTCACAGAGGGAGTTGGGGCTGCCCCTCAGAAGATGACTCTTGGAGACATCGTCTTCACCCCCCCTCCCCAACCCCATCCAGCCGGTGCACCCCAGCACGGCCAGGGCTGTCTCTCTGGGTGGAGTTCTGGCTGGACCCCCGAAGGGCTTTATTGGGGGCTGTCCTCTGCAGATAAAGACACAGCCCATCACCTACAGGGTGTGGGACTCTGGTAAGCCAGTAAGGAATGAAAGCCTCTGTGTGCAGGCCGCAGCTTGGCTACGGGTTAAACTGTGTCTCTGGTCCCTTAAACCCTATGTTGAAATCCTAACCCTCAGTGACCTCAGAATGTGACTTATTTGGAAATAGGGCCACTGCAGATTTAATTAGTTATGAGGAGGTCATCCTGGAGGATGGGGGGTCCCTCCCTCACCCAGTGCCTGGTGTCTTCATAACTCTGTAGCCGGGTAGACACAGAGACACAGGGCTTGGCGGGGACTGGGGGACGTGGTCTGGAGCCCCCAGAAGAGGGGAGGAAGGGTCCTCCTCTAGAGCCTTCGGAGAGACTGTGGCCCTGCCCACACCTTGATCTCAGGTTGGTAGCCTCCAGAACTGTGGGAGACCACGTGGTGGCTGTTAGCGGCCACCCAGGGTGTGGTCTCTGTTCCAGGGGGCCCAGGACACTCATCCAGGTGCCAAGAACACAATGAGTGCCAAGGAGAGCCTGCCGCTGAGAAAAATTCATGTTTTGCTTCTGACACTCAAGATTTCTCAGTAACCGGGCAGGCCTCGCCTCCTTCCCCAGCCCGGTGTGGATGTGGAAGCGATGGGGCCGTGACTGGCCTGTTGGACGGACTGGCAGAGGGCGGCGGGCGGAGGGTGGCTGGGGCTGCTTCCCAAGGCTGACGCCGGAGCCCGCTGGAGTGGTGGCCTCCTTGCTGGGCCTGCTCTCTCTTCCGGTTTGCCAGAGTTGTGTCCCCAGGCAGGGAGCGCAGACAGGCATATTTCTGTCCCTCAAAGTTCTGCCTGGAGTGTGGGAGCAGGAGACTTGTGAATGAGCGCCCCATGTGGGGGGAGCTGCCAGGACGCACAGGTGCGCAGCTGCTTTCCGAAACTTGGTTTGGCAGAGGGTGCCTCCAGCCTGCCCTGGGGTCCTGCCATCAGATCCTGCTGGGAAGAGAAAGACGGGGCACCCCGAGTGTGGTGCTCCCACCTGACCCCCTCAAGACCGCAGGCAGGTGGCACCCATGAAGGAAGATCACGGGAGCCTCGCCCTTCCCAGACATGGGAATCTTCGAGAGGGTGCTCCTGCGGAGAACGCGGGAGGGGCATGGGAGCCCCTGGCTTCTCCCTGGGCCGTGTTCTCTTGGGCAAGAGGGGAGACGAGGCTGGTGGTCATTCTGGCAAGGTCAGCCCCGAGCACGGGGAGCCGCTGGCTGTTGAAGACAAAGGAAAGGGGACCACCTCCCTTCCATTCTTTTTCTTGATCAGAAACCCTATTCTGGTGGGATTTGAACCTGCTTACAGACACACCACGCCTCTCCTGGGAGCCTGGCCTGGGTCCCTGCTGCTTATTTCTGATGGAATGAAGATGACTCACAGCTCCCCATCCCCCAGGCAGGGCAGTGGGAGGACGTGCACTCGGAAGACAAAGCCAGGTAGTCAGGTGCTCTGACTCCAGACCTCGGCGAGGAGGGGTTGGGGTGTGTGTGTCAGGCATTGTGTCACGTGCAGCAAGGAGGCACACAGAAGTCACCGTGGCCAAGGAGAGTGGCCATCTGCTGCCCCGGGCCCCTCCCAAAATGGCAGTGTAATTACGGACTTGCTAGGGCTTCTCGTTCTCAGTTTCCGGTAAATATTAATGGGTTGCTTTTTATTCATTTAGCTTATGTTTTTGAAAGATGGCCTCAAACAAAAAGATCATATCTGTATGTTGTGCTTTAATTTATTTTCACCTTTTTTTCTCCTTTGGAGACCCCTGGTGTATCATCACTTTGTTTACCACAAATTAAACCGGGGCTGATTGTTTACCCGACTGGGGGCCCCTGTGCATTGCTCCCCACTCTCCTTTTTTAAATAATCACAACCTGGGATTCATTTGCAAGAGGCCCTAATCTGCATGAGAATTATACAATTAACTTTTGATTAACCACCTAGTTCTTTCGGAAACCACAATGTGTAGGGTACTCTGCATTTAAATAATTTTCCTTAAATTGGGAGCAGGCCTTTCATTAAGCTAGTGGGTTAGACTAAAACAACAACATTTGGTGATAATCAGGGTCAAAACAATAGGCAAGCCGGCAAGGCTAGAATGTCATCTTTAAATATAACAGTCAAGATAAAGGCCCCCAGATTGGGCCTTATCAAAACACAAAAAAATCAAAGGACTCTCTTGTCTGTGGCAAAACGCGGAGGCCCCAGCGATGTGGGCGGCCATTGTCTGGAGGGGGAACGCGGCCAAATTTGCATGCAGGGGCCCGCCGCGTAAAGTACACATTACATCACGTAGCGGGCTTATCTCCACGTCTGACAATAATTATCAGGAAGAATATACTCAGAATGACTTTTTTTGTGATTTTTTATGCCTCCCCAACACAAGGAAGGGGAGATAACAGCATTAGGAGAAAGGAGGGAGTCTCGGAAGGCTCTCCCCGGAGCTGGTTCTTCGATTAAATTCGCTGTGCCACTCCGGTGCTGGCGAGCAACTGGGAAGAAAGCCTGCGAGCCTTTTCTATGGGATGATAATAGACCTGAACACAGCCCTCACCGCGAGATAAGATCCATTGTCGAGACAAACAAAGGGAGTTGTATTAAACAGCCCTGCAAGAATATCTATGAGCAAAGTTTGAAACCCTCGTCCGGCCCCTCTCCTTGCTTGTACCTTGCACCTGGTTCTGCAAGACGGACATTGGCGGGCGCGGGAGTCTCGGGCTTCAGGAGCCCGGGAAAGCCAGGTCACTGTCTTGAGGTCACCGAGGTTGAGCGAGGACGGTCTGAGGTCAAGGTCATGCCTTTCCTCCCCGGGGGCTCCACTCTGCTCCCTTTTGCTTCTTTCTTCAAGTCCAGCAGAAAACTGGGAGTCCAGTCTCAGATACTGAGAGCCCCAGGAGACCTAGGGGAGGGTCGAATTCCCAAGGTGTGGTTCAGTCCTTCTGCGTTTGGTCCCACGTGGTCTTGCCAGCCTCCCCAGCCGGCAGCGTCCTCGGGAATTTATTCACTCTTAGAAGAATCGTTCTGCTTCCTTCTCCTTCAGGGGCATGGTAAGCACCCAGCGTGGAGCATCTAAACCCGGGTGCAAATGTCCCCGACAAAAACAAAGGTCACAGCTTCAAATTAGCTGCTTTCCCAAAGCCATCTGCACGCACAGCTGATGAGAGCACAACATTGATTTTATGTCTGATTCTCTGTATTTCTGGGCAGTATCTGAGGGGGTCCGCCGGTACTTGGTATAGTGTTGGTCACGCCAGCCTCCGAGCAAGGACAATGCTGGGATACTGAGAGGGAATTTTCTGTTTGATTTAGACCCGAATACCAGTTGCAAGCAAGGGGCTTACCAGGAGTCTGGATTGGGTCTGTGTGACTGTATCCAGCCGGCCCGGCCTTTCCGTCTGCCGACTTACGCACTTCTTCCCTTTTCTTTCTGCGCGGGGCTGGGTCGGGCTCTTCTGGCACGCTTTGCCTGGGGGCGCTTAGCTGCTATGGTGGGGCAGGGTGAGTGTCCCAGGCCAGGCGTGGCTGATGGTGGGACCCAAACGGGCAGGACAGGAGGCCGCAGGTGAGTGGGCAGGACCTGTCCCCAGGGCAGCCGAGAAGAAATAGTCTGTGATTCTAAGTGCGCTCAGTAGAGGTGCGGGGGGTGAGGGGTCAGAAGGAGAAGGAGATGGCGGGGGACTCGGGCTCAGGAGGGAAGAAGCGAGGGCCTTGTCTTTCCACAAACCTGCCCTGTGGACTCATGGAAACCCTCTTTCCAAGCCTCAGTTTCTCCTTTGCAAGTCACAGGGCTTCTCAAAGCCCTGGTTGGCCTCAAATTCGCCGAGACGATCATTGCGGGGGCTTGGGGGCTTCTGTGGCAACGGGCTTGCCCTCCTGGTGCTTTTCTGGGATAGGAGTTGGCAAAGGCAATGAAAAGCTATGGTACAGCTTCCTTTGGAAGCCCAAAGCCTGTTTGCAGATGTGAGCAGCAAGCCGGCAAAGATGGCAGGGAGAGGGCGCTCACCAGCCTGACCCGGGGCGCCCAATGCCTGTGGTATCCATGCCCTGGCCAGGGCCCAGGTGTGAGCCTCAGAACTGCCTACCTCTGCAGGTCTCAGGAGCAGGGAGGAACTTCCTTCCACTGCCAGCGATGGGGGACTCCCTGCAGCAGCCTCCAGCTGGCCGGCCTAGGGGAGAAATGCACCCCGTGCTTGATTGCATTTTCCATCAGAGCTGGAGGTGCGTGAGCAGAGGACGTGTTGGGGGACCAGCGGGCTCAGTGTGGGCTTCTGTGCAGCGTGCAGTGGGATTTTCAAAGACCTGCAGACAGGCATTCATTAGGAGGGACTCTCCGTAGCCGTCTGCATCTGTGTTTCCTCCTCCCACATGGAGTCCTCCTACAGCAGGAACCTGTCCTCCCCAAGGGGGCCCTGGCCCTGGCCTGACTTCATGGCCAGTTGGGTGATTCAGAAGCCGCGTCTAACTGCTCAGGGCTCTATCTCTCTTATGTGCAAAGATGGGGTACAGCTGGAGAAATATTTAGCCGTACTCTAAGGAAAAAAAAAAAATCAGGAAAGCAATGAAATTTGATTTGCAAAACATTTTTCCTCCGTGTGGCTGGAATTGTTTTATAATTCAGACATGCTCAAAACAAACTGCACATGTAATTTTGGATTCTTGGTGACTTGGACACTGGGGCTGACCTTCCCAGGAATTTTTCCTCCGTGACGAAGGTCAATCATTATTTTCAAGCCCTATCCCATCACGTGGTCTGGTTTTTATGAACGTGGGGCCGAGCATATGTTATTGGGCGTGGGTTTTCTTTCACATTGTGATTGTTTTGAGCAGGAAAATACCAGGGCAGCTGGGGAAATGGATGCTACCCGGTGGGTTTGCTAATAAGCAGGATTGACCAAATGCAGCTGGTAAAGGCAAGATAGAACTGGCACTGATCTTCACAATTAGGGGACATGTTCCCGGGCACGGAGTGAGTGGGTGGAAACACTCACGGCAGAGGACGAGATGGAGGGGTACCACACCTATAATTAAAATGGACTTTGCAGAAGGATCCTTTACTGGTATCCATCGTATAGAAAGTGAAAAACTACAGGAAGGGCAAATTGGGAACGAGGAAGATTGCAGTAATAGAGCTTCCCGGCTAATTGATTAGCAATTATGGCTGGTAATATTGTTCATTTTAATTGTGTTTAATCTCTACTTTGGTAATAAAGATTATTGTTTTGGATTATGACTTTATCTTACTATACTAATTACTAACTTGTGAAATTAAAGTGTATATTTTCACACTCTGAAAAAATTTGCACCATGCCCTCACATAAGAGCTTTCTTTTCTGAGCAGGCTAGTTGTCTGGGGCTGTTGCCTCCTTAACGTCTGAGAAGGACTCCATTTTGGCAAACAAAATAAATGATATTTGTTTAATTTACTAAGATAAACAGGGGTTTTGTTTTTGTTTTTGTTTTTTAAATAGTGTTTTTAAGGGGATGGAAGGAACCGAAGATCTTGCCAGAAGTAAATCTGGGATATGAGAGAACACAAGCAGAATTACGTGGAAAACCGCTTTTTAATTTGGAAAGGGATCTCACCCCTTTCGGTGGTTCCCGTAGGTTCCGTCCAGCGGTTCCTGTAGGTTCCGTCCGGCGGGTGTGTGTAGCACGAACCCCCCAGGGCTTTCCACCTGCACCTTTTTGCTGTTCTGCCTTCAAACGCTGCCTGGATTCCTGTCTCTCAACACAAACATCCACCTGCCACATCTATTTTCTTGTGATTCAAGTTTTTATTTTCCACAAGCTTTCTGTACCCAGAGGCCCGTAGTCACGGCTCCCGTTTCTCCTCACCTTCCCGGGCCAGCGTTGATCACATCAACTGCCTCCACGGCAGTCTCCAAGGACCAGTTCCCAGCGGTGACCTTATCACAGGCATCCTGCAGGGGGTCTGCCTCCCTCTTGATACCTTCCGTCTGCCTGTCCCTGCCCCGGGTGGCAAGAGTTTCAAGTTCCTGAGACCCCGTTTGGTCCCCTCCGTGCCCCACACCACTCCCACACCACTCCAAGGACGCCACATGCTCAAACCATCACCAGCACTCAAGGGGTAGTTTCCAGGCTTGTTTCCTTTATTTGTGTAGAGCAGGGGTCTGAAGACTTATTTTTCTGGTGGGCAGGGAGTGCGTTCTTTAGGTTTTGCAGGTGTCTGTGATCACGGCCCAGTGGGGCTGCTGCAAGCAGACACTACTGAAGGAAATGTACCTGGTTGTGTTCCAATAAAGCTTTACAAAGACACACACCAGAATGGATTTGGCCCGCAGCCTGCAGTTTGCACACCCTTGATGGAGATGCTTCCGTATGTAAGATAGTACACGTGTTTGATTAATCCAACATTATATTGGGAAAATTTCCCTTTGTCAATCATATTTATTGTTGAATGTGATGTTAATAGCTGTAGCATATTCCAGTCCAAACGTTTATTGTTGTTTTATTTTCAGAAAAATCATAGCCATTTATAATTTCATTAGTACTTTATGAGAAGTCTAGCCAATCACAGGCCTGCACTGAATCGTTTAAAAAAAAAAATAAAGGTTCTACTAATTAGCCAGGAATATGAGATCTTACCGAATTCTAGCTGGTGTTTGTGCTAGTCTGGGTCTGTCGCATTAATGGTATCGATTATATCACCTGAGCGTGAATCGATATTCTCCCTCAGAGACACGATCCTTCCTAAATGTCCCCAGCGCTGACCTCTCGTGTCCTGTTTCCTCTGCATCCAGCCTCGGGACCCTGTGCCCTGTCGCTCGTTTTCCTTGTGTTTCTTAGAAATGCCTGCAAAATGGTTATCACGCAGCCCCCGGAACAGTGAAGATGTAGCTAGACCAGCACCGTTTAAAACCGGCTAAGTAGGTTTCAGTGGCTCGTATTTGTTTGTTTTTTGTTTTTTAAACAAAAGCAATGGCATCTTTGCAGTCACCTCTGCCCTGGAGGGTCTCAGATCGCTTCCTCTTTGTGACAAACTACTTGAATGAAAGGCTTTAAAATGGTGCCCAGAGGTTAAGCTGGCATGGATGTCGGAGCTACAGGCAGGAAAGCAGCCTGCGCTGCCCCAAGCCTCTGTCTGACCGCGGAATTAAAAATGAATCACATTCCTAATAAATGTAATCCCGCGAATTCTCTGAATGAATAGCACTGAGAGCAGGAGCTGGCATGAACCTGCGCTGTGGGGAGAGCTCTGCCCACTGCGCCTGCAGCCAAGCCTCCCTGCCTCCCCTGGAACAGGCGTGAGTGGGAAGTACTTGTGCAGATGATGCCCTTGGAAAGCCCTGCGCCTCCTTTTTGTTGGGGGCAATTTGCATTTTTTAGATAGTGTCTAAGTGCACCACATCCAAAGCCCACACCCGCTTGGGAGACATCATCCGAGGGCATGGCGTGACCAAGGGGCCCCGCGCTAACGGCCCTAGGCGAAGGGCAGTGGTTCCTCGTGGCCTCTCCAAATACCGTGGTCAGGGACTCACTCCTGTTTGAGACAATCCTTTGATTTATTTTTCTCAGCACTCGTGCCAGAACCAACTGTATTACAGGCTGTCTAATTGAGACTTGGCAGCAGACAGCCGGGATCAAAGGCAGCCCAAGCGCCGATCTCGGATCCCAGGCCAGTGGGCACTTAGCGCGTCTCGGAAGCAAAGCGCGCCGACCGCTTTCCAGCAGCGCGTGCCAGCGCCGCGGCCTCAGCATCCCACTGGCTGATCCATGGGCTGCTCTGCCATCGGTTCCAGAAGGAGCCACTTGTGAGCTATTAAAGACAGCAATGAAGTGCCGTGGTGACAGTGGTGATTCAGGGAAAGATGGAGGAACCATCCGGGAAGGCGCTCTCCTCCTTTCTGCCGAGCGGAGTCTGTGCGCGGGAGCGCAGAGGGGGCCGGGCCGTCCCCGCGGGGCAGCCGGCGTGGCGGGGCTGGAACGCTCCTTCGGGGAAAAGCACACGAAAGAACATTTGATAAGTTCACAAATAGACTCGCAGCATGTTCTCAGATGTTTCCTAATCCAATAACCCTATTTTCAAGGAATGATGAAAAGGAGGACCCGTTCCCTGTCGAAGGATAAGAACACGGGTTTTGGATATATGCGCATGCTCTGAAAGCTGATGGATGGATTTTACCCAAAATGGGCACAGATCAGCGGCTTTCTTAAAAAAGGAAAAGAAAAAGAAAAGGAGAGAGCCTTCCTCAGATTCCTGTGCTTAGGGGAAGAGTTGAGAAAACCAAAGCAATCTGGACAAAGACGAACTTGAGGACCCACACTTGGGGATTTCACCACTTCCTGCAAGTTTTGGTAACTGAGACCCGACAATATTGTCGCCCAGCCTATGAACATGGCATCGCTCCCCATGTATTTAGATCTTTAAAAAATGACTTTCAGGGGTGCCTGGGTGGCTCAGTGGTTTGGGCTGCTGCCTTCGGCTCAGGTCGTGATCTCAGGGTCCTGGGATCGAGCCCCACATCGGGCTCTCTGCTCCGCAGGAAGCCTGCTTCCCTCTCTCTCTCTGCCTGCCTCTCTGCCTACTTGTGATCTCTGTCTGTCAAATAAATAAATAAAATCTTTAAAAAAAATGACTTTCAGAAATATTTGCTATAGTTTTAAATTAACAGGCCTGCCCAGGGTTAGGTTTATAGGACAATGGTGTCGGAAGCTCAGAGTGGCCATCAGGCAGCCCTACCCGCTCTGCAGGGCTTCTCCCAGCTTTAATCCCTTGCATTCCTGTGATAGATGTGTTAGAGTCGTTGAGCCAGGATCAAGACATTTTTATTAATTGAAGTCTAGAACCTGCATTAGGAGTTAACCTTTGTGTTGTATGTTCTGTGGGTTTTGACAAACGTGTAACATCATGTGTCCACCGGTACAATATGTACAGAATGATTTCACACCCTGGAAACCCCCCGGGGCTATCCCTGTTCATTCATCTCTCCCTTCCCCCAGCCCCTGGCAGCCACTCATCTTTTTACTGTCTCTGTAATTTTGCCTTTTCCGAAATATCAAGTAGTTGGAATCATACGATCATATGGTATGTAGGCTTCTCAGATGGGCTTCTTCCGCTTACCGTCATGTTTTTAAGACTTCATCACGTCTTTTCATGGCTTCACAGCTCCTTCCGTCTCATCACAATAAAATTCACTGTCTGGATGGGCCACCGTTTGTCCTTTTACCTACGGAAGGGCATCATGGTTGCTTCTAATTTTTGGCAACTATGGATAAAGCGGCATAAACATTCATGTACAGATTTTTGTGTGGACTTAGATTTTCACTTGGGTAAATACCAACGAGCACGATGGTTGGATTGTATGGTAAACCTGTGTTTAGCTTCGTAGTAACTTGCCAAAACTTCTTTCAAATTGGCTGTACCATTTTGTGTTCTCACCAACCATGAACGAGAGTTCCTGTTGCTCCATTATCTTCGCCAGCATTTGGTGATGTCAGCATTTTGGGTTTTATCTCATAGGTTTATAGTGATACCTCATTGTTGGCTTAACTTACAATTCTCAGTGGTATATGATGTCGGGCATATTTTAATATACTTATTTGCCATCTGTATGTCATCTTTGGTGAGGTCTATGGTCAGATCTCTTGCTCCTTTTTTAATTGGGTTGTCTGTTTTCTTAATTGTTGACTTTTGAGATTCTTTGTATTTTATAGATATAAATCCTTATAATATATATGTGTTCTGCCAATATTTTCTCCAGGTTGATGGCTCAGCTTTTCATTCTCTTAATAGTGTCTTTTGCAGAAATGTTGATTATAATGAAGACTAACTTATCCATTTTTTTTCTTACAAAGGCTGCACCTTTGCTGTTGTCTTGAAAGGTCATTATGGATCCAAGGTCACCTAGATTTTCTCTGAGATTATTTCTAGAAGTCTTACAGATTCGTGTTTTCCCTTTAGGTGTATGCTCCCTTTTGAATTAATTTTTGTAAAAGATATGAGGCCTATGTCAAGATTAGTATTTTTATTATATGTGGATGCCCAGCAGTTCCAGCACTGTTTCTTGAAAAGACAGTCTTTCCTCTGTTGAATTTCCTTTGCTTCTGCGTGGAAGGAAGACCAGTCGCATATATTTGTAGGGTGGGTCTCTTTCTGGGCTCTGTATTCTGTTCCACTGGTCTATTTATCTGTTCTTTCACCACTACCACACTGGTTTTGTAGTTTTATTTTGATTTTTAGAAGTTTTTATTTTAATTCATGTTAGTTAACATACAGTGTTGTCTTGGTTTCAGTGTACAGAATATTAATTCAACATTTCCATATATCACCCAGTGCTCATCTCAAGTGCACTCCTTAATCCCCATCAATGCTATCACCCATCTACCCCCTTCCCTGTGGTCACCATCAGTGTGCTCTCTGTAGATGAGAGTCTGCTTCTTGCTTTGATTCTCTCTCTCTCTCTGTCTGTCTCTCTCATTTTTCCCTTTGCCTGTTTGTTTCTCAGATTCCCTATATGAGTGAAATCATACAGTATTTATCTTTCTCTGACTTATTTCACTTGAAAAATACCCTCTAGCTCCACTGATGTCATCGCAAATGGCAGGATTTCATTCTTTTTATGGCTGAGTAATATTGCGTTGTGTGTAAATCATACTTTCTGTACATACACTTCACATCTTTATCCATTCATCAACTGATGGGGACTTGCGTGGCTTCCATTGTACATGATTGTAAGTGATGCTATTATAAACACAGGGGTGCATGTATCTCTCTGAATTCGTGTTTTTATATTCTTTAGGTAAATACCTAGTGATGGAATTATTGGATCATAGGGTAATTCTATTTTTAACTTTTTGAGGAGCCTCCACCCTGTCTTCCACAGAGGCTGCCCCAGTCTGCATTCCCACCAACAGTGCACCAGGGTCCTTTCTCTCCTCATCCTCGCCGACACCTTTTGTTTCTTGTGTTTTTGATTTTAGCCCTTCTGACCAGTGTAAGGTGACATCTCACTGTAGTTTCAATTTACATTTCCCTGATGGTAAGTGAAGATGAACATCTTTTCATGTGTCTGTTGGCCATCTGCATGTCTTTGGAGAAATGTCTGTTCATGTCTTCTGTGCATTTTAACTGGGTTATTTGTTGTTTGGGGGTTCTGTATTGTAAGTTATTTTTATATATTTTGGATACTAGCCTTTTATCAGATACATCATTTGAAAATATCTTCTTCTATTCTGTAGGTTGCTTTTCAGTTTTATTGGCTGGTCTCTCTGCTTTGCAGAAGCTTTTCATTTTAATGTAGTCTCAGTAGCTTATTTTTGTTTTTGTTTCCTTTACCTCAGAGACATATCCAGAAAAAAGTTGCTGTGGCTAATGCCAAAGAAGTTACTGTCTGTGTTCTCTTCCAGGATTTTCATGGGTTCCAGTTTCACATTTAGGTCTTTAATCCATTTTGAATTTATTTTTGTGTATGATGTATGTAAGTGGTCCAGTTTCATTCTTTTGCATGTTTCTGTCTAGATGTCCCAGCACCATTGGTGAAAGAGACTGCCTTTATCCCATTGGATATTCTTTGTCGAAGATTTATTGACCATATAATTGAATACCACACTGTTTTGATTACTGTAGCTTTATACTAAGTCTTGAATTGGGTAGTATCAGTCCTCTGACTGTTCTTTAATTCTGGGTCTTCTGTTTTCTCATGTAAACTCCGGAAGTACTTTGTTCATATCAACAGAATAACTTGCGGGTGTTTTGAAGGGATTTTCACTGAAACTATAGGTCGAATTGGGTAGACTGACATCCTCACAATATTGATGCTTCTTATCCAGCACAGAGAATATCTCTCCATGTATTTAGATCTTCTTTGATTTCTCTCATTATAATATTGTGGTTTTCATCATATGGATCTTGTACATTTTTGTTATATCTAAGTATTTAATTCTGTTTTGCTGCTTACGTAAATGGTGTTGTATTTTTAATTTTTGATTTTTATTTGTAAATAATTTGAAGACAGAAAGAGATCAGAGGAGGGTGGGACAGAGGGAGAGAGAGAATCCTGAGGCAGACTGCCCCTGAGCTTGGAGCCCAAGTCGGGGTTCGATCCCAGGACCCCAAGATCATGAGATCATGACCTGGGTCAAAATCAAGAGTTGGCCATTTCACCAACTGAGCCACCCAAGTATCCCTATAATTTCAAATTCTAATTGTTCATTGCTGGTATATAGGAACATAACTGACTTTCATATATTAATCATATATCATATAACCTTACATGTATGTAAACATCTTAGTTCTAGAAGGGTTTTTTTTTGTCAATCCTTTAGGATTTTCTACACAGACAATTGTGTCATCTTTGAACAAAGACAGTTGTGTCTCTTCCTTCCCAATCGAAATAACTTCATTAGTTAAAACTTCCCACACAATGTTGAAAGGGAATGCTGAGAGGGGACCTCCTTGCTTCATTCCCTGATCTTGGGGGAAAGCATTTAGTTTGTCATCATTGAATGGTTTGCACTAAATCTATAGATCTATTTGGGGAATATGGCAATCATAACCACGCCGAGACTTTCAGTCAAAGGGCAGTGACATTTCTCCCCATTTATTTAGGTAGTCTTTCTTTCTCTCCATTTATTTAGACAGTCTTTCTTTCAGCAGTGTTTTATAGTTCTTAGCATGTAGGTCTTCCATTACTTTGGTTAAATTTATGGTTCGGTTTTGTATTCTTTTTGATGCCTTTGTGAATAGAGTCACTTTATTAATTTACCTTTTGGAATTTTTTTGTTGGTATGAAGAAGTCCCATTGATTTCTGTATTTGTTCCTTGGTTTTATAGTTTTCCCCATGGATTCTTTAGGATTTTCTATCTACAGATTAGGCTATCTGTGAAGGAAGACAGTTTTACTTCTTCCTTTTCAGTCTGGACAATTTCTACGTCTTTTTCTTGCTTGACTGTACTGGCTAGAAGTCTAGGACAACACTGAGTAGAAGTGGTGAGAGGTACAGCCTTGATTTTTTCACAGATTTAAGGAGGAAAGCAGCCCATCTCGCATCATTAAGGGTGATGTTTGCTGTAGGTTTTTAAAAAAAAATGTTCTTTATCAGTTTGAGGAAGTTCCTGTCTATTCTTATTTAAGAGTTTCCAACATGAATTGACATGCTTTCTTTGGCTTTTGGGGGTAAGTCACTTTGCCATCAGAAGATAAGGAAGGCAGAAACTAGAACTTGAGAGAGGATGTCGGAGGCCCGGGAGCAAGTCAACCCAAGGTCCTACTTTACCTCTCAGCATCTAGCTGTGCTCGGCCTCCAGCAGGTATCTCTATCATCGAAGGCTTGTTGACCTGCTTTTCTGTTACATTTAACAAGAAACCTTCTCACTGACACACTGCCTCCTCCAAGCTGTCTTCCTGATCCACCAGCCAAAGGCGCTAGGTTCTCTCTGACTTTCCATAGCTCTTTGCAGCTCTTTTTTGTGCATTTTTTGGATGCTGTGTCTGACCCTTTGTGTCTCCCCTGCCAGTTTCTTTGGGCAGATGTTTTGCTACCTCCAAGTCTACCTCTCTCATAGTTCTTGGTGCTGTGTTTGCAAAGAGTAGCTGCTCAGCTCTTTAAGGAGTTAAAGAAAGATGCTTGCGTGCTTTCTACTGGAATGGACTGTATACTTTAATTCTTTTCCAAGAAGGCTTGTACTTAGGTATATAATCCTTTCGAGTTAATTTTTGTGTTAGGTATGAAGTCTGTGTCTAGGTTAGTAAGAGGAAAGATAGCGAGACACGGCCAGGTTTTTGTTTTTGTTTTTGTTTTTTCTCCCAAGTCTTGGAGCAGTTTGTACAATGAAGCCATAGAGACCTTGCTGGTTGGAGTGAGATGGGTGCCCGGAAGCTTCCTTCCTTGGGAAAGACCTTTCCTTCTCTTCCTTCCCATTCTCCAGCTCTGTGCTCTGTGGAACCGCTTTGAGAACTGTGGATCCTGTTTTACTGACAAGGCTACTGATATCACCAGGCTTGTCGGATTTCATGCACCTAGCCAGAGCAAGACCAGGACTAGAACCCATGTATCCTGAATCCCAGGCCACTGCTCATTTGTGCCTAGAAATCAACCCCTGATTGTTGTAACACCATCATAAGGCCATGCCACTGCTGGTGTCAGTCTTCCTCACTGATGGCACCCAAAGGTAAGAAATGTGGGACCCTCAGGGTTGATCACGTATGACCCTTTGATTTAGTAGTTAAGCGTGTGGATGCCCTCAAGGGTGACGTGATTTCGGAGGCTGTGCTCACGGGGTGGGAGAGTCTTCTTCTCAGTCAGGTTAGTGACATTTGGTGGCTTTGGGAAATCAGATCCTCCCTGGACGTAGAGAACAGCCTGGGAAAGATCCTATCCATTTTGCAGACATAAGGGAGCCAGTTAGCTGTGTCGTGCAGACACTGAAAGGATTTCTGGAAGGCGTGAGCTCATACTTCATGCCCCACCCTGCCGGCGGCCTGCTTTTGTCGCTGCTTGGCCTCTTGGGTGGGATCATCTTTCTGGACTCCACATCTCAAAAGCTTCCATGTGTTCCTGAACATCCAGCAGAAATGCCTTCCTCTTCTGACCCAGAAGCTTACAGGAGACGAGTCACCACCACCGGCAGCCGCTCTCCCGTCAATGGGATCGTTTCCCCCGAGACAGTGATGTTCCCTAAGCTCCCACCGTCTTCCCCGAGAGTTTCCAGCTCGGAGCCTTCTGGGAGAGCTTGGACGCCTTCGTGCTGAGAGGAGCAGCTGACTCCAGCCCTGGAGGTGAAGCGTGAATAGAAGCGACTTTGGAAGGTCTCATACATAGTAGGTGTTTAAAAATACTATTTGTGTAGGGGTGCCTGGGTGGCTCAGTGGGTTAAGCCTCTGCCTTTGGCTCAGGGCATGGTCTCAGGGTCCTGGGATCGAGCCCCGCATCGGGCTCTCTGCTCGGCGGGGAGACTGCTTCCTCCTCTCTCTACCTGCCTCTCTGCCTACTTGTGATCTCTGTCAAATAAATAAATAAAATCTTAAAAAAAAAATACTGTTTGTGGGGAGGACGTGTGAGCCACACTGTCCATCTAGGCTGCAGCAGTCACATCCAAGAAATGGTCTGTGCTCTCTTTTGTCTAATTTTTTTTTTTTTTTAAATCATACCAGGAAGCACAGAATTCACATGCCAGGCTTTCGATGTTCCTTGCATTCTGAGGGGACTTGAGTGTCGTATTTTAGCTGTCTGTTCTTACACAGCACACCCTTCATAACTTAGCGACTTACAGCAACTGGTTCATTTTCTCTCATGTTCTCTTGCCTTGGATGGTTCTCCTGCTGGTCTCACTCTGGATCTCTCCTGCAGGTCCCAAGTGGGACATGGGCTTGGCTGGACCTTCCTTGCTCTTCCTGGAGGTTTGAACGTCCTCTGTCCATGTGGCCCTTTGTGCGCTCTCTCTCTGTGGTCTCAACCACAGAATAGCTAGCTGGGTGCCTTCAGGCAGCTCAGGGCTCCAAGAGGGCTGCAGGAGGACCCCGTTGTCCAAGTGTTTATCAAGCCCCTGCTCACGTGGCTCTTGCTGATGTCCTATTGGCCAAAGCCACTCACATGGCCAAGCCCAGAGTCCATGGGAAAGGAAGCTATTAAATGGCAGAAATACTGTAGGCATCGTTCCCTGGGAACCACCAATGTAACCGTCCACCAGGGGCAGGGGAGGCCGGCCTTTGCAGGCAGTGAGGGGGATAGCATCACACGGTGCAGCTCTAGCTGAGGGTGAACAGGCAGGGAGACAGGCTATAGATGAGGCGGGAAGGGGCTTGTAACCAGACCGAGAACGCCTTTTGGTATCGCGCTGAAGAGCTTTGTTGTTATCCCACACGGTTAGGTCTGGGAAGCAGCGGAGGTCTCCAGGCAGAGACGTGTAACCCAGGCACGTGGTACAGGTTAGCTCAGGGGGCCGTGGGTGGGGGGTGTTTTCTGGGGGCCAGTGAGATGATCTGACAAAAAAATGATCCTGGAGAGAAACGACAAATGCCCAGGGTAGGGAATTTATGTCAGTGGGAGGGGGTGGATGGTGGATGGTGCGGGGGAGAGAGGACATACGGGGCACATACAGGGCACAGAGCTGATGGGCTGCAGGGGGGCGGGGAGGAGAGTGACCCCTTGTCCGCAGTGCGTGTGGCCGCAGTGCGTGTGGCTGCAGTGCGTGTGGCCGCAGTGGGTGCGGCCGTGGTCCCGGGCTTGGGACACGACAGTCTGCTCGACGGGTGGCCCTACGCCCTGGTAAGTTTGGGTTGCTTTCCTTTCCTTTTTAAGATTTTATTTATTTATTTTAGAGAGAGGACAGGAGCCCGGCAGGAGCCAGGGAGCAACACAGGGAGAGGGAGAAGCAGACAGTGTACTAAGTGCAGCGCCCAACATGGGGCTCAATCCTACACCCCTGAGACCATGACCTGAGCTGAAATCAAGAGTCCAGTGCTTCACCGACCGAGCCACTGGGGCACCTTGTTTTTTTAATTTTTTTGTTTATTTTGTTTTTCTTTTTTTCTTTCTTATTAGACAACAGTATTTTGATCAGAAGTCTTGGGTATGATGTAATGTAGATGTGAAAGTGAGAAAATAATTTGTAGATAATAAAAATATGAGGGCTTGGTGAGAAGATTTACTAAGAATTTTGAAACTGGTCTGGAAGTTGGAAGAGATCGAACTGAAAATTGTTACCAGCAGCCCACCCAACGTCCTACACGTCCAGTCCCTGGGGACCATCAGGCGTCATCTGGGGTGATGGAGACCAGCCTCCCCCCCCCCCCCCCGACTTCTCCTGGTAGGGGAGCCTCATGAGCAGCCTTGGGGTTGTTCAAGTTGATTTGCATGGGGCTGCCTGGGAGGGCTCCTGGGGCCAGGGGGCGTGGCTGGGGCTGTGGGGCTCCGCCTCCAGAGCTGCCCGGAGGGCCTGGCTGGAGAAGAGGGCTGACAGATTTGGTGTCTTCCTTTTGGCTGATCACCATGCTCATTGATGAGGCTGAGGGGAGCCTCTGGTTTCAGACCTGGGCCCTAGGGAGACTCTGGTTTCACCCTTTGTTCTGCCTGCCACGAAGGCAGGACTGCCTGGCTCAGCAGAGGTCGGGGGGCCAGGGCTCAGATTACTTTCATTCCTCCAGCGACTCGGAGAGGTCTTGGGAAAGGGACAGAAAACCTGCCTGTCGCCCCTGACGGCCAGCTGAGCTCACACACTGGCTGTGAAGTTGTGTCATTGTTCATGGAGCTATTGGTTCTTTGCCACGCTCGCGCAGAGGCCGGGAGGAGGTTTCCCGGCGCAGTGCGACCGGGGCCTTCCTGCGTGCGGTGGTGAAGGTCGGTTTAGAGGCTTGGAAGATGGACTTCGGGTAAAGACATTTCTGACCACGTTCAAATAGAGCTGAGGTTGAATTGGACGAAAGGGAGGCCGTCAGGAGGGCTCCGGAGGAGGGTAGTCTCCCAGGGGGGAGCAATGCGACGGGCCTGCCCCCCCTGGCCCCGCCGGGCCTTTCTGGAATGAGCCGCCCCTTCTCGCCCAGTAAACCGAGGCCTCAGCCCGTCCTAATCAATCTGCTGGAAACACCAACTTGTCGTTTGATCTTGTTGTTCCAGAGCCAAGTTGCTATGATCCGAGGGACATTGTCTATGCTTTGGAAAATCTCGTTTATCATTCTAAAACTTACGGTTAAGCCCGTTAATGCCGCAATGTGGCAACATGAAGTGATGGAAAACTTGGACGGCTGATGCTTCCTGAGTGCTTCCCGGCGGGGACTTTGCCGAGAACCTCAGCCCCAGAGCTCGCTGACCCGTCGCGTACCCGGACCAGGCAGGTGACAGGTGGAGAAAGGAAGCACAGAGAGTTCAGGTCGATTTCCCGCATGGAAGCGAGGAGGAGGCTCACATCGAACCGGGGAATCAGAATAAAGCCCAAGGTTTTCTTCAAAAAGATTCTCTTCCCAGTCGCCCTGCCGGTCTCCCAGCCCGGCTGAAAGTGCTGTTGGTTTGCTTTGGTTCGTGGAGTCCAGCGGCCGAAGGACAGGCCCACACACCCTGGACACACACTTAGTTCTGCTCGAGGATACAAATTGACTGCAAAACAGGCTCCCACGGTTTAAGACGTTCTGGAATTACAGCCTCGGAGCATCACTTGCAGCATTTCCGGACAGTAACTTGACCCCTTTCCATGCTGACTCGGGTTCACCTGGATGTCCAGCCTCAGGAATGGGCTCTGTGGTCTCTAGCTGCACCTTGGTCTGCTGTCTCTCTCTGCTGTGTGCAGAGCCCTCTGGTGCTCCCTGTTCCCTTCCTCAGCCAGTACCTTCCCCAAAGCTCTCCCTGACCCCACACTGGGCCCTGGGCTAACCCCAGACCCAGCTCCTGGAACTGAGGGAAACATTTCCTGGTTCCAGAGAGGCCGGGCAGGATCAGGACCCTCTGGGATGCTTCTTCTTGGGTGGAGGGGAGGGTCCTGAGCTTGTTCTTCCATCTGCTCTCAGTTCCAGGGTCTCTCTGGCCGGAAGGGCAGGTGGCGTGAACAGAGCACGGTGCACCTTTCCAGCTGGTGTCCGCTGGGCACACACAGGCGTGTGCAGAAGGAAGGCGGGGCTGACCGCGAGGTCTGTTCCTGCAGACCCTCCGTTTCCCACCTGAGGATTCAAACCCGTGGCTCAGGCCCTTCCATTGAGAATGTCCTTGGGTTCTAGGAAACACACCGGACTATATCAATTCTCCACACTTTTCTTTTAAATGCTATAAGAAATCCATGTTCATTGTAGAAATTGGAAAATACAGATCATGTAAAAAATGATAACAAATTAAAACCAACTCTAATCCTACTGTGACCCTTACAACTGTTTTGGCATACGTTGTTCTAGACTGTGTGCGTGTGTGAGTGTGTGTGTGTGTACACAGAATAAAATGGGATTATGCTACCATATATAGTATCCTGTAACCTGTTTTTGTTTAACAGTAAACCTCAAACATCTTTCAGTGTTGATTTGTTTTGTTTTGCCCCCCTTTTTTTTTTCTTTTTTAAACGAACACACGTCATTGGGGAAGACTAGAGATTAAGGGGGAAATTGTCAGGTACATACAGACAGATTGAACTAAGTCAGCTGAACACAATTTAACTTAGATCCTATGGTATGAGGAATACTCAGATGTATTTCCCATCCTCTCAGAGAGTTAGGGGAGATAAGAGAGACACACAAAATTACATGGCCCAGCACCTCATGATCGGATACAAACCTATTGTTGGGAAATATCTGGAGGCCTTCCCAGCAGAGGTGTCCTTTTTGCCTCACTAGGTAAAATTTGCATTTTCTCTTGTGTGAGCCAGCAGGCAGGGAGCAAAGAGCCCTGACCTTGAAGTAGATGTGTGGCTCGATGCCAGGTTACCCTTTGTCATGTTCTGGCTGTGTGACGTTGGGAAGATTAACAAGCTCTCTGAGAACCGAGTTCTTCTCTTCCAGAAGTGGATAACTACAGACTTCATGAGGTAGTTGTGAGATTCAGATAAAATTACTGACACCTAAATACGTTGTATTGTATGGATATCCCCGCAGCACCTGGCGTGTCCTAAATGCTCAATAAATGGCATTATTATCTGCATTTGATAAGATAAATATTCATATCTGAATCTGAGGTAAAATGGGCAGAAAATACAGGTGCTTTTAAGAAATTAGGAATTTAAAAAAAAAGTAAGTGCTTTCACTGGCTTCCAGAATATGTTTGCAATAAGTCCAAGTAACGCTTGGAACTATTTTCTGGGATACAGAGAAAACATACATCTGGTGTCCACTTCTCAGTTTGGTTGTAAATTTTGGAAAATATTGAGTCCGTGGCTGACCTTATAGGTAATGGGCTAGTCCCCTAATATCAGGAATATTCTCATTTTACTCTGAAATGCTGCTGTACTGCTTTTACTCGGAAATGACTGTGCGTTCTGCTCTTTGTCTGGAATAAGACTGTACTTACTGAAGAGAATGTCCCCATTGAAAATCTGGTGCAATTTCCATGAGCACCACGCTACATCCCAGACTCAACAGATCAAGTTTCTCTTGGTACTTTCCTGGAAGGAACATTTGACCTATTTTGGAGAAGGATACACTTTATCAGGAACTTGTTGGACTTTGAAATCAGGCCAATTTCCAATGAGTACTAAAAAAATTACAATATAGCATGTGTGTAAACATGGACTAGATAAAACCTTTGGGCTTTTAGTTGCTAATGCGATGACTTTTCTTGACATCTGTCCAAGTGAGATGCTCTTTTTTAAAACACCTACACACCGCGTGCGCACGCACACACACACACTCCTGGATGACATGATTCTAATTTCTCTTGCCACCCGAAAGTTATGGCCAAATTAAATTAATACATAAGAGACTTGTTTTGTTCAGCTCCTGCAGTAACTACTTCTGTTTCTTGAAAGGCCTTTCTTTTTACTGACTTCTTTACCTGAAAAGGTTTACCATGTCTCCGTGCAAGTGGTTGTCATGCTTTAGAAAAATCACAAGCAGCAAAAAGTCAGAATTGTCAGTTCAGAAGACACTGCCTGTTCCACTGGGTACAGCCGAGCAAGCAATGCTGGCAAACGATCTTTAGAAAAAAAACAGAGGATGGGAGCGGCAGCGGAATGAAGATAAAAAGGATCGCCGGCTTTATTCTCACTGAGGCTGGCAGCAGGAACTTGCGGGGGGGGGGGGGGACGCCTATCAGATAGGTCATCTGTTGGGTAATGAAGAATGGAAGACAGGAGGGGGCGGGAGGGGCCGCTGATGTGTGGCCTCGGAGGGGCCTCGGAGCCTGGGGAGGCCGGGGGAAGCACAGCCTTCGGGAGCCGACCACCTTTCGTTAAGGAGTGAAGCGGCTCGTGAGGCAGAGCCTTCGAGGCGAGGGCCGCCCGTTTGTAAGGGGCCGGGCGAACTCGGGAATCCGCCTCTGGTTTCTCCACAGTCTCATTTATCATGGATTCATTCCGATCGGTGCAGGGCGCTTTATTAAAAATTACTAACATGTCAAAAATTCCCTAATCCCGTGGTATTTATACGACTTTTCTCCCGTCTTATTCTGTGTGTGTCGAGGGTGGTCTGCAGTTTTATGAAGAAGCAGCAAAATTGTGGTGATAGACAGTAACCCTTTTAAATGCATCTTTGTCAAGGAATTTCTGCCTCATGTTCTGCTCATAAAATGCACTGTTCTACTTAAAAAAAAAAAAACAAAAAAAAAAACAAAAACAAAAAAAACAAAAAAAAGCAAACCCTCAGAAGATACATCCTCCATGAAGCTGATCTAGGAGGATCTGGTTGGAAATCCTGAGAGCATCCCTGGACTATGGCAGCTTCGGGCTTCTAAAAGAAGCTCCAGTTTAGCATCTTTATTTTGTGAGAAGCCTTCAGCTGACTTGAGGACCGTTGGCCGGGCTGGTGGCTGGCACAGTCGTGGGCACGGTGGGGCCTGGGGTGACCCAGGGGAATCAGAGATCTGAAAACCGGGTTGTCTCTGCCTTCCAGAGGACAAAGCACCTGGCTCTTCTGTCCACTCTGGAGAATTCAGGAGTCACCAAAGTAGCTTTGCAGCCAAATGCACGTTGGCAAAACCCCCTTCCCTGCCTCCCAACGAGGAACTGTTAAATCAGATTTTTCAAGAAACCCACTACGATTGACTAGGCTAGGCTGTGACTCCCAGGGGACCCCTGCCTCCCCTGGATGGCCTGCTGGAATCAATAATGACCATTTACGCTTAGAGAGAGAATGTTGGAGTCATCTTTCCTGTGCTGACCGACGGGGGGGGGGGGGGGAGGCGCGCCTCTCGGCCACACGTGGCCAGTGGCCCGTGCCCCCACACCAGTCGTCCGGAGAACCGCGGAGACAGGCGGCTGGACCCGGGTCTGCCATTCATCACTGGCCTCGGTCTGGGCTATGGCCGGTGCCTCGCGCACACGTATGCATCATTCATCACGCCCGCCCTCCTTCACAAACTATCTACAGGAGGATGATTCTTTGCTCTCTGCTTCTGACATGCGGGCCTAGCCACAGGACCCAGCAGTAAATATCTATCTTAAACAAATTGCTGTCAGTGCCTAGTCACCAGGGGCGTTTAAGAGGGAATTAGGAATTAAGAATTTGTGGGACGGATAATAAAAGATGGATGGGCTTATTTGCGTGGCTCTGCAAATGTGTGCATTAAAACGGGTAAGAGAGTCTGGAATAAGATGACAATTATGCCTCCGAACAGGTCATACCCGAGCACCTGGCAATTAACTCACCACTGGGCTAAAACAGTGTGAGTGTCTCTGTGTGTATCTGCACCTATGTCACACCCCTAGTGTGTGTTACGTGTGTACTTTTGTCGTACAATCCTGGGTGTAGAGTATTTTTGGATCTGCAGACATGCTGGTGCTTAGTATCACGTACACACTCGTGTCGCACCCACGTTGGGATGAGAGGCTGAAACTGTAAATTTCAGTGGCGATGCTCGGGTTGTCTAATTGCTATGCAAACGTGGCCCGTGAAAAATCTGCTTTTTATGGGCAGGGTTCCTGGTAGCTTTTGCATGAATAATTGAAATTCAAATAGAAAAACTCTGTATGCCCACATTTTAGGATTTAATCTTTTTGGCAATCTGAAAGAAAAGAAAAAAAAAAAGTTAACCCGGGCTAAATAGCTTGGTTATCTGGCTCTATATATTTTATATGCCGTCGATACCCTGCAGTAAGAAGATTATGATGTTTAAAATCAGGCTTACGGATGTATTTTCCACTTTTTAAGCCAGAAAACCCTCCAAATTGTTAGGCCTAAATTATTTAATCTCCCTGCTTAGGCCAAAAGGTTAGCTCAGGATTTAGAAAGAAAAAAAGAAAAGAAAGAGAAAGCGAGTCACCGTTTCCACATAAAGAGGTGCTGAGGAAGTTTTCAGAAAGTGATTGCCTGGTTTGTGCTGCTCACAGGGGAGAAAGGAAGAAACAGCACCGGGGCGGGGGGCGATGGAGGCTGTGGGGGGTGGGCCAGGAGCGCCCGGCCTGAGCGCCCTGTGCCCCCAGCGGGCCTGTCTGGGTCCAGTCAGAGGAGGTGCCCTGCACCCCTTCCTCTTCTTGCTGGGCAAGAGCCGCCCCGGGTCCTTCCCAGCGAGGGGCACCAGCCCCCCCCCCCCACCCCCGCACCGTGGGCTCCAGCCCCTCCTGGGCCTCTTCTTGGTCCTGGCCCTGCCCCTCCATCTCTGCTTGGTACCCAGTGCTGGGAGACTTACTCCAAACTCTCCGTGACAGCAGCTTCCCCTGTTATTCTACTTGCAGTTTAACAGAAAGTCTTTGATGTTTGGACCAGAAGGGTTAGAGAAGTGCGGGGAGGTCAGTCCCGGAGAGGGCGGCTTGGAAAATCAGGATCCGGGCAGCAGAGCCCCCCTGCCTGGGAACTCTGGGCTCGAGCCTGCTCTGGGGAAGGGCACGGGTGCCCCTGTGTCTAGACCCAGACAGATCCCCATGGGCGGGGCCAGAGAGGTGCCTCAGGGAAGTCTGAGGGCAGCTGATGCCTGCAAGTCCTCCAGGAGGGTTCAGGGAGCACAAGCGTCTGCCGGCGCCTGGTCCTGGGGCTTCTTGGTATTTCGGAGCAGGAATTTCAGAGTTGCCATCTTCCGGGGAGAGGGGGGCGCAGACAGTGTCGTCTCAGATCGTCTCTACCTAAGTGGCTGGCACACCTGCAGAGAGAGGTACAGCCGCCCCCCCCCCCCCCCCCGCCGCTGTTGGTCACTGTCACCTGGAGGTGTCACACAGATCCTGATACAGGGAGAGGTCATCCTTCTGGAACAATGAGGTTGGACTTAGGGGATTTCAACCCTCCTAGTACGGTCTGTTTCTCTTTCGTGGGCTTTCAGCAGCCTCAGCTCCCAGGGATGGGCTGTGTCTGCTTTTCCGAGAAAACGGCGCAGGAGCCCCGCGGGGGACGGCAGGGTCAGCCTTCGTCTCAGCTGGCCCAGTGCTGGGGACCCTAAGTGCCTCTGCCAGAAACACAAGCACGTCCTGCCTCACTTTCAGGCTCCCCCATGTCTTACGGGCTGCTTTGAAGGTCTCCTGGAGAATCCTTCCCTTCTGTGCACCGGAAGAGCTTGTTTCCTGCTAGGCCCCGTGTGCGAGGGGACGGTGGCTTCTGTTACTGCCCCAGGCCGCCCCCCACCTTGGCCCCAGTAGCTCAGACCCTCTGGGACCCGCTGTTCCCCACCGTTGCTTCCGCACACGCCTGCGGTTCCCTTCCTGGACGTGCTCCTACACCCAGACGCACACGCGTGCGGACACTTGCACACACTCCCTCCTGCCGGCTGTCCTCCCGCCGCCCCGCTCTTCCTTTCCGCTCAGCGGTCTCGGGTGTCCGCCGCACCCCACCGCCCACGCTGCGTCCGCCCACTCTGGTTTGGCTTCCGCTCCTGCTGTCCAGGCTGTCCCAGATCTCTGGCCGATGGGCTCCCCTGGCTGACGGGCTCCCCTGGCTGCTGGCTCCTCACTCTTCCTTAACCTCCCCCCCCTGCCCTCTTGCCATCCCTCTCCCTCTGCTGCTCCTACTCAGGTCCTGGCCCACCTGCCTCCCTCCTGTCTCTCTGAGTTGGACTCCTGGGGTCAGTCCTGGGTCCCTCTCCTGTCACTGGACACGCTCTCCCTGGCAAAGTCCTTCCCTCGTGGGTCTCATGACCTCCTTCCCAGCCACAGAGGGCAGCGCCGAGTGCCCATGGACCACCCAGCCATGGGAGAGCTGCTGGACACGGCCTCTCTGCATGTCCAAGGCTCATCCCCTCTCCCTGTGTCAGCTTGGGTGACATCGACCTTCCACAGCGATGGAGGCTTCAAGTTCAAGGTCAACCCTCTGGCAGATCTGGTGTTTGATGAGGCCTGCCTCCTGGGTCACAGACTGTCTTCTTGCTGCGCTCACGTGGCGGAAGGGCCAGCAGACAGCCTGGGTCTCTCTCCTAAAGGAAGGATCCTAGTCAGAAGGGCTCCACTTTATGATCTAATCACCTCCCAAATGACCCACCTCTTAATACCGTGACATGGGGGCTTAGGACTGTGAGGGCCCATTTAGCTAGAGTGATTCCATCTTGGATTAAACAGTCATTTTGCTGTTTATGCAGTAAATCTTAAACTGACCCAGGCGACTTACTTAAAAGCAAGTCCGGGGAACCAGTCCCAGGTAGCAAAGTCCAAATACAATGGCGGGGCAGGCCAGGTGGAGACATCCAATCAGTGGGGCGCATACTGTCTCCCTAGCTACCAAGGAGTGTGGGTCCCGCCTTTTGGGTGCCAATTCTGACCAAGTTGATAAGCTAGTTCAAATATCTATTAGGGTAAATTGTAATTCAATTGGTCATGTATGTGTGACCTAGCATGACTGTGCAGCTTTCTCTGTGTGTTACAATCCCATTGGCCACCTGTGTGTGGCCAGGCCCAACCACAGGGCCTTTGCCCTTAAAAGCTAGTCAGTAAGGCAGAGAAGGTCGCCTCTTTGCAAGGGGTGACGCCGGCCGGTCGGTTTGATTCTCGTTGCTTGGTACGAAGTAAAGCTTTGCTTGACCTTCGCTTTGTATCAGTCTCGCTCCTTTAATCACGGAACCATTATTGGGGGACCTTTCAGGACTTCAACATATGACTTCTGGGGTGACATAAACATTCTGTTGGTCACACTCAGACCCAGAGAAGCCTGGAATGATGCCCGTGATGTCGGCAAGGGCAACATCGAAACACCCGCTTGGCCGGCTCTTGGCTCTCCCAGGAAATGCCGCCATGAGCCCGGCTGTCCAGGATTCTTCACTGGCTTCTCATCGGTTCCCTCTACTTTCTCCTCCTCCGCCCCCAGCCCAGGCTGTGCCACTGTGGCCTCTTCAGATTCTGGAAGCCCCAACGCCAACAAGTGGCAGAGTGCCTGGCCAGCCGTCCCCTCATTGGTTCTCCAGCCCCATGTCTCCCCACCTGCAGACACCACTCACACTCTTCTCTGGGGACTTCGGGCCTCCTCCTCAGCTCCGCCCGGCGAGGGCACCCTAAAGGTCTCAGATCAGCTTCGTGTCCCCAGATCAGCTTTCTGGGGTCCTCCTAGAGTGGACTGGCTATGCTTCCCACCAGTGCCCCAGGACCCCTGACTCCACCAGCCACCACGGCAACCGTTGGAGCCCAGGCACGGTCAGAGCCTGGCTCAGGGCAGGTTTGAACCAATAAGCCTGATTCCTGTCGGAATTCGTTCCCATCCAAATGCCTCTGAAGTTACCTGCCACATGTCATCCCTGCTGCCTTTTTCTTGGAAATCGTAGTTTTCACATGATAAAAAATGTCCGTGATAAAGTCAAAGCTTTGTGAAAGCAACTTTAAAAATGGACATTCTTCCTTAGAGGAAAAAAAATGTGAAATAAGGCGATTTAGTATCATCCTTGTGCATTTGGGTTCATTTTCTTTCATTCTTGATCAGAGATCCAGACCTTGGTTCCTGATCCCACAAAGGACGGTCTTTCCCAAGCCCCGGGCAGCACCCTATCGACTGGCAGGCCCCTACTGTAAAAGAAGACACCTGCGTCTGAAGAGAAGTGTTTGGCCATCATTAGCCTTCCTCCCCCTCCTCGTCTAAGCACCGCGGCCCGTGGCCGAGCACAGCAGATGCCGAGATGTGCTCAGTGAAACCTCACAACCACCCCGAGAAGTAGCTTTTGGTCCCGTATCTCTGTGAGGAAACTCTGCACGGGGGCATATAGCGGGGCTGATGGTCTCGTCCCGGTGGGACCACTCTCATACTGCGGCCTTGACCAGACATGTCTCTCCCCCGGATCTCTCGGGGTTCATGCTCAAGGCTGGTTTCTGAGAGGACGAGTCCCTTCTGTCGAGTCCAGCTGCTTGCGGGGCGAGCCCTGCACCACGGGCAGGACGAGGAGGCTGCTCTGGGTTTCAAGGCGCCCACTGGGCCGGGGAAGGCAGATGGGGAGCTCAGGACGGGAGGTGGCTGGTCGGGTAGGACTCTGTGGAGGGAGGGGCTCGGGGGCTGTGGGCAGGTGGGTGTGGGCGTGTTGACTGACCATCCCCGGCAAGGCCCGGGTGTTAACGGTGAGATCCAGCCCCCCTGACCCATCTGTGGTTCCCTGGCGGTGAGTACCCCCGAGGCCCCCGGCCTGTACGTGGGGGCAGTCCTGGGTAAGGGTCTAGGGCGAGGGGTTTGTGGACCCGAGTACTTAGGCTTGCCCGGGGGCTTGTTTAAATTGCAGAGTCCTGTCCCCAGCCCCTAAATGCACCCCTGGAGTTTCTGGTCTAGGAGGCCTGTGGTGCAGCCAGAAACCCGCACTTGAATCAGCTTCCCGGGAGGCGGTGACGCAGGCGGTCCCCGGCCTCACGCTCAGGGTGGTCGTCTAGTGGCCGATCTGAGTTCCCGGGGAGCTGCTGAGCCATCCGCCCGCGGCCTTCTGGGGCTGGTGGGCTGCATGCCCTCCGTCAGGAATGAATCCCATTTTAGCAGCCTGAATGCCTGTTTGTGTTTTTTAAGAGCCCCTTTCCCCTTTCTACGGCCTGGGAGCGATGACACTATTTATTTTAATCTGTGTTACAGAATGATCATATTAAAGAATACTAATAAATGTGTATGTATAAATACTTTAATGAATCTTGTAAAGGATATAAATAATGTTGTAGATGATAATAAGATTTTATGTCTGGGTAAAGTGGGAGCCTGGGGAGCTGGAAAAAGCTGACTTTGCAGTCACTTGCCTTGGGGATGGCGGGTCCTGCCAAGGATGGGGGAAGGAAGGATAGGAACTGGGGAGAAAAGTGTGTGTTTTGGCTCTGGGGTACAGAGAGTTCCCTCAGGAGGAGAGGAGTCTGGGATACTGGAAGCTCCTTCTTGCTGGGCTGTCCCTGCTGCCTACTTGGAGTTGGGAGCCAAGCCTGGCTCTTTCTCCAGGGCTCAGAGTCCAGAAGTGCGGCCCCCATCACCTCCCCCTTGACCTGGGAAGGCTCCTCCGTCCCCCAGCAGCTCCTGGGTGGGGGCTCACACCTTCCATTCGGCTCCTCGCGTCCCGTTAAGCCCTGTGACAGGCACATCTGCACTCAGCATGCCTTTCTGCAGACCACTGAGTCATTAGCAGAGATGAGATGAGTCCCAGATGTTAAGGAACATGGCAGCGCTCCGTGGACTGCCTTTGGGACAAATAAACACGGGGACGTGTGTGCATCGATCGGGTACCAGAAGTTTGGCAAGTTGGCTCCCTTATGAAGGGGGAGGCTGGTGACATTTAGGGGGCTGGCGCATGGCAGTGAGGAGAAGGGAATGCGTGATTATCTGGAGCATCTCAACGGTGATTGCTGACTTCTTGGAGGAAGGGAGTTGTAGTGACTTCCTTGTTGCTGACAGCGGAGGGCTACCTCTGGCCCTCACTTTCCTGTGAGGGAAGTGTCTGCACTCTGAAATGTGGGGCTTTGCCGTGCTCCTGGACTTCCCGTGTGCAGGCGGGGTACAGGTGGGCTCCGAGTCAGAGGTGACCCTGGGCTGGCTACATGAAGCCCTTAGGCTTTGGTTCTCCTGTCTCTTGGACAGAGAAAGAGATCCACCAATCTCAGAGGCCCGTGAGCACCGGGTTGGGACCGTGGGAGGTGCTGTAGGGGCTCGCGTTCAGGAAGTGGGTGCTGCTGCAGTGTCCCTTCGATCCGCCTGGCTCACACGCCCTTGGTGTTCAGGGCACGGCTCTCTGAGCTGGATCTGAGAGCAGGATGTGGGCTCCTACAACGGGCATTTCCAAGAAAACATGGAAATACAAATGGTGTTTTATTCCTTAAGGCCGTTTATTTAAATAAACCCTCCTAGAAAAGGCCCTGGGGCGCCTTGGTGCTCTGGGGTGAAGCGTCTGCCTTCAGTTCAGGTCAAGATCTCAGGGTCCTGGGATGGAGCCCCGAGTCGGGTTCCCTGCCCCGAGTCGGGTTCCCTGCTCAGCAGGGGGCCTGCTTCTCCCTCTCCCTCTGCCACTCATCCCTGACTCATGCTCTCTCTCTCACTCTCAAATAAATCAAATAAATAGATCTTAAAAAAAAAAAAGAAAGAAAATATAACTGCCCTTTGTGTCCTACCAGATAATAAATGGCTTTGAGGAAAGTGATGGAAAAATAGGGATAAATTTTATACACCTTGAATTCTGAGAAAAGAAGAAATGTTTCTGCAAAGTTTAGTTAAATGCACTAGAAATTTATTCAAGACAGCCCCCTTGTAACCACACTATCAAGGACGTGATTCATTGCACGTTAAGATGTTTCACAATTTGGTCTGGTGACCTGCTCAAGCTATTTCCAAAGCAAAGATGAATGTTAAGAAGAGGCCATGGTTTTTGTCTCATGGATACATTAAGGATTTAATTACGGTAAAGTGGACCAGGCCAGTGACTGTGACATTGAGTAAACCAAGACGGTCAGGAAGGCTGCTATCCGCACTCTGGCCACATTTTGCATTTTTTGAATGAAGACGAACCCTGCACTGTGGTTTCTCCCCGCCCCCGTCCAGGCATGGGGGTCCAGTGACGGGTGTGCCTGAGGACACGGTCTGTGTTTCCACACCTATGTTTACACGAACTCTCTCAAGATGGGAATCTGCAGAAATAATAGGACTGGAAACGGCCTCGTCTATAGATCTGCTCTTCGTGAGTCTCGGTGAAAAATTCTTAGAGGACGTTTCATTTGATGCTTCATTTGTTCAATAGGGGAAGGACATTGCTATCATCTTGAAAAGCTTTTCTTTATTCAGTTACAGGTCTCATTCATTGGTTTGTTCACCATTTGTGAATTTAAATAGTCAAGAAGGACCAGAGGCAGCTAGTAATCAAGATTTGTAGCTCAGAAAAGAGACTCATGCACTGATTTTTTTTTTCCATGTACCCATTCGTGTCTTCAGCAACTTGTCTTTGATGAATGAGATGTGCTCCCTGCTCCGTCCGTGTCCTCCAAACGCTCACAGCCTGATGGATACACACCCCTGGAACAGTGCTTACCACAGGGCGTGCTAGCCAAGGGCCCTGCGAGGTCCCAGGGGACAGGACTGGGAGTGAAGGGTCCCGCAGAGCCGGTGGGAGGGGGTTTCAGGAAGGTGCAGACTGACCCGGACTGGGGAGACAGCTTGGGAGTCATGAGGGGGAAGATTGTGTGTGAGATCATCCTTGAGCCTGGTGGCTAAGAAAGAGAAAGAAGGGGGCGCCTGAGTGGCTCAGGTCATGATCTCAGGGTCCTGGGATCGAGTCCCGCATCGGGCTCTCTGCTCAGTGGGGGGGTCTGCTTCCCCCCACCCCATCTCTGCCTGCCTCTCTGCCTGCTTGTGATCTCTCTGTCAAATAAATAAATAAAATCTTTAAAAAAAAAAAGAAAGAAAGAAAAAGAAGCTGTTTAAAACCTTGGTGGTCACCACAGTCCTACTTTTTCGTCCTGAAAAGACGGAAATGTTTAAAGAGATTCTCTCTTTGGGTGAGAAGACTTTGCTCTGCCAGGAAATGTCGTGGCTGGTCCTACGGGACCCCTCCTGCCGCTCCCACCTAGTGGTGTTTAAGCAGCTGGAAGAGAGGGGGCTCCTCAGGAAGGTCCTGGGCCGATGTCCCCCTAGAGCCTGGTCTGCGTCGCAGCTTCACGGATCAACCCGAGCGCCCCGTCGTGTATTCACACGCTCACCCTTGGTCTCCGACTCCTTTCCCCCGCCTGTGTCTGTCTTCCCCTGGTTTGCTGTGTTCCCCCATTTACAAGTGCGGGCTCATGTCAGAGAAATTTAAAACTAGGGGAAAATAGAAAGAAGGAAAAAATTGCTTATAGCCTCCCCATGGAGCAATAGCTCTGATTACTATTTTGGTGTTTATTTGGTTTTCCAATCTTTTCCCAAATGATGTTCCTCTTAAACACCTACGATCGTATGCTGTGTCCACAATCTTATGTCCCACTATCTTATTTATGTAATATCGTAAACACTGTATCCCACTCATCACAAGGGTTTGGGGGTGGGAAGTGATCATCACGGACTCATCTCTGCCCCCTCCTCCATGTTGGATATAATGTGTTTTCCATGTTTTCCTAATCTAAGCATCACTATCCTGGACACCTTCTTGTGGAAAACTCTGCATGTGGGGGTAGATACTCTTTGGGAGTGGAGAACAGAAATGGAACCGCTGAGTTAGGAAACGCAGACACGAACATTCCTCATGTTTTTAGCACCGATCGCCGCACGCGTCTGCACCGCGTCTCCGTCGGGGATGAGACCGCCCGGCTCCCAGACACCAGGGGCCACAGTGCACATCCAGCCGGCTCACCCGCCGACAAACACACTCAGACCTTCACAGAGTTGAGAGATGAGCTCTTTACACTTAAGCTCCACGAACACAGGCATCTGGTTTGGTTTGGTTTTGTTTTCATGGTTGCCTCCCAGTCGGCTGGAACTAGCCGGAGCCGAGCCCCAGGAATATTGGAAAGAAGGGAATATATTTCTTAAAATGTCCCTTTATCTAGGTGAGGGCGTACAGGGGCCCCTACCTGATACCCTTGGATCAGGACTGAGACGCCCTCCTTGTTCAGACGTCCTGCAGTCAGGGCTTCACTGGAAAACTCAAGTGCGGGCTCTATGTGGACCCCGGGGCAAGGGTTCGTGGACCCAGCCCTGCTTTCTGATTAACGTTCAGCCTTTCACGGTGGATCCACGAGGCCGGGCAATGTTCTCGGAGTCTTGCTGCCGGCAGAGGAAGGAGCAGAGCTCAGAGGACGGTGGGATTTAAATGCCTTTGGGCCCAGGTGGCCGACAGGGCTCCAAGCCTTGTGGCCTGGCGAGAGATTCAGAGCAGGGGCTCCCTAGGAGGTAGATCTCTGGGTCAAGGCCAGCCCTGCCCAGGTCCATCCAGGCTTCCGGTCACCGACACACACTCTCTTTACCGGGAGCCTCTCTCTCTCTGGTGGCTTGTCCTTCACCCTCTGGTTCTTCCCACCAGCTCTCACGCATCCTTCAGTCTCAGTGGAAATGTCTGCACCTTGGTAAAAAGGCGTCCTTTCCGGTCTCATGCGCGGCCTGAGCACACAGCTGCCTCCACTGGGGCCCATGTCTTGCTGTGCTGGAGATGTCCAATCGCGAGTCTGATGTCCCCTTGCACGTGAGACCTGAGCTCCGACCCGGAGAATGACGGTGTCGAGCTAGCACGTGGGCCGTGGCGGGGGTCCCCGAGCCACGGTTTACCGTGCTCCCCTCATGATTGCCCAGAAGGAAAGGCTAGTCTAAGGCAGAACTTTTTGTGTATGTTTTTTTGTTTGTTTGTTTGTTTTTGCTACTTATATAAACTGTAAAAGTTTTTTTTTTATACAACAAAATGAAAATAAAGGGTAAGTTATAAATGCCACCTCTTAATAGGACAGCAGTTAAATTGGAACTGTACATCATTGACCACTATGAAAAACTACTTTCATAATTGTTTTAATTTTCTCTCTTGGTGTTATGGAGACCTTTATTACACAGTTCTATATTAGCACCTTTATTTGCAATAAAATAAGGGCCGGGAGAAAATCGAGGTTAAAACATGGCCTCGCTTCCAAGGGCAGCAAGTCGAGGTAAGCGGCCCCGCAGAGGAAGGAGGCACGGGCCGGACCCTCGGCAGCACGGGGCGCCCCCGACCCCTTCCTTTAGTTGGCGCCCTTCTTCCCCTCCAGTGTTTCAGAATACGTCGTTGGTCCGCGCGGTCATCCTAAGCAGCGGAGAGGTCGCCACCAATGCGCTCTGTTGGCGCTTCAGGTTTCGGCCGTGGGATGCCGACTCACGAGACCCTCCTCCGCAGGGTTTTCTCTGGTCATGACCAAAAACTTGCTTTTTGCTAAAAACCAAAGAAGAGTTTGTCCCTTGAAAAGTCCCATTTTCAAAGTTTTTTTTTTTTTTTTAATTTTAGCAAAGTCAGCAGATCATTGAATATCCTAGCTTTTTAAATTTCTATTTATTTATTTATTTATTTTTTTAAAGAACTCTATTTCCTTCACGTTTAGTAGAAAAGTTTTTACATTGCACTACATTTTGGGGAGGAAATTTTCAGCAGCTGGGAACAGCAGCATAACCACTGTGAGTGTGAGTGTGTGTGAGTGTGTGTGTGTGTGTGTCAGAGTTGGGGGGGCCAGAAGGTGAGAGACAGAGGCCGTGGGGTGGCTGTGGGTGGTTCCTTTTCAAAGCGAACTCCTTTCTGGAATAAAAGTCAGGGGAGCCGTCACTAAGGGAGCATTTCCCTATTAAGTGGGCGTCAGGGGGCAGCGATCGTTCCGGGGCTGTTTCGGGGCCACAGTAGAGGCCTCACTTTCATGTTCCTGAGCCCTGTCAGAGCCCTGCTCCCAGAGACAGGCAGCACAAAGCCCGGCCCTGCGAGGGCGTGCGGCGAAGATTTCAAACAACCTCGCATCCCCCAAATGGAGGGGATGAATATTGGAACCGCAGAGAAACTAAGACACTTGAGATCATTATTTGAGGTCAGGAGGTTTCCTGCTAAAAATCTCCCACTTAAACCCAAGGGGACTGAACTCAAAGCGTTTTTATCAGAAGGCTCTGGAGTCGGGGATATGCTTTGACTGCTGGTGTAAGGCTTTTGACCTGGAAAATTCCAGAGCCAGCATTTGAACTGAAGCTTTAAGGCTGTGTGTGCTGTGCGTGTGAATTTAAGAAAGTCGCTTGTGTATGTTCAGGTGCACTGTGGAAGGGCTGCGGGTGCTCATAAACTACGTTACCTTTTCGAAGGGCTGGCATGATCACCCTTCCTTCTAACAAACTTGGGGCCACGGAGGCACGTCATTTTGTTAAACAGCCAAACTGCCGCCCAACTCACTCCGGGTGCTGACTTGAATAATATTGTATATGGATTAAAAAATGAGGTATGACCCGGATGTCTTGGGACTTGTAAATGGATTCTAAGCCGACCCCAGAGGAAGAGTCTGAAGCCGGCTTTGAGCAGAGGGGGCCCCTTTGGAGCAAAGCAAAGCCTGGCAAGGTGGCAGCTTTCAAAAGGGAAAACCCTTATTTAGATGTGTAAGCTTTAGTAAATATTAACGAAAAAACAAACAAACCCACAAAATCTCCTGGTTTTGGAATCATGCCTCAGACAGTTCTGTCCCTCCCAGTTGGTGGCTGTTTTCCTAACCTAAATAATTACCAAATGAGACTTTAATTTTTGCTGGTTGAGAAGTAATAGGATTGCCACTGTCTTATGAATGAAACAGGATTGATTCGACTCCTGATCAAAATGAGATCAATGACTCGCTCCTGTGCCATTGATCTGGCTGGTCACCGGGGTTGGACATGGGGTTAAGCTTCTAGGAAGCGCGGTTTGGGCTCCTCTAAAGGCTTCAGTCTTGTCATGTTTTCAGTCCTGTCCCTATTGTCCCTTCATTCACAACTAAGATCAGGAGGACAGTCCTTTGCTGGAGGAAAACTGTTTCCAAATCAAGAGCATGGACTTCCAGCCTGTAGGGGATGAAGACAGAGCTCCCGCGACTTCCACAGTCTCTGCCCCGTGCGGTCTCAGAAAGGCCACAACCCTGTGGAGTCTGTTATTCAAAACTCCGTTTTAGGATTGAGGCTGGATCCGGGGGACCCGGGATTGCAGAAGAACGGGTCTTCGTCCGGACTGTTCCATCTGGCTCCAGTCTGGGCTGGATCATCGGATGGTATTTCTCATCATCTTTCCTTACTTTTAATCTGGAGCAGTTTGACCCCTCAAAGGACTGCCTAGGATGTGCATTAACACGCAGCATTAAGAGTATGCCTCTTCCAGATTTTTGCTTTCTGATGGTCTCTGCATCTCTGATATTTATCATTGTCCCTACTTTGGGACACTCAGGCAAATAGGTCGGGGTAGAGGTTGACAAGTTGGCCGCACCCCAGAGCAGTGGGGGCTCATCCTGACCTCTGACCAGGGGGCTATGGGGCACTGAATAAATGTTAGCCACTGGGGGCTGTGACCCCCAGGTCACCTTCTTCACTCTGCTATTTGCTCGCCCCTTCAAGTGACAAGAAAAGGCAGAGCTGGCCTCGTGTGGATGTGGCCCAGTGGACCCTCCTTGAGATTTGGTTTGAGCTAAACACCAGGCAGGGCAGGGAGGTCGGGAACCTTCTGGAATAGATTTCCTGACATCCAGCCAGGCCTTTGTGGGTGTATCTTAACTGTGGTTGGATTGGGAGGAATTTACCGCTTCTGGAAAAACTCCAGAGATGTCCTGTGCGGGAAGGGCGCAGAATTTTCTCTCCTGTCCTGCTTTTGCTCCTGCTGCGCATATCCTTCTGCGGCCGAGGATGATGGTGCCCCTTCAGGATTGCACCTGTTTGCCCTTAACCGTCTGATTCACGAAACGGTCCATCATGCGGGTGTTTTTCTGTTCACTGTGATGGAGACGACGGGGTTCGTAAAGGTCTCAGTGGCCCGTTGAGGAGCGTCACAGCCAGAGCGACCTCAGCAACGGTCGTGGGCTTCTCAGTGCTTCACGGGCTGCTCGCCTCACCCTGTTTGCCATACTTTTCGGGAACGTGATTTCAAGCATTCTTTCCTTTTTAAATCTCATAACCTGAAGCTCTTCTGGTGATTCTCTCCTCCTCCCCCAGGGCTCAAATCTCAGTTTCCCCGGGTCGTGGACGCAGCACCCCTCCTGCCTTCCCGCCTGCGGGCTTCTCCCGAAGCGGGGCTGGGTCCCCCACCCGCGGGCCCGTCGGTTCTCCTCCAGGCCCGTCTTTTCTGCCTCGGCCCCGTTCTCGTGTCCTGGGGCTCCAGCTTCTCCGGGGGTCCCCTTGAGCCCTGTCGCGTGTTTCCCAGGCACCTCTTTGCTACATTGACCACCGCTCTCCTTAGCGGATGGAAGCTGTGGAAGCGTTTATTTCCTGGGCTCAGCACGGTCCCATGATCGCAGAAAATCGACCTGGGGTCTTGCTTCACGCCTACCCAGGCCCTCGAGCTGAGCCTTAGGAGCCCGTTCTCCGCGTGTGGCAGGCCTTCCCCTGGCGCCCACAGTAAGCTTTCCGACCATACAGAGATGTCCATTTAAAAAATTAATATATTTAGAAATTTGTTTTCTGGGGCGCCTGGGTGGCTCAGTGGATTAAGCCGCTGCCTTCGGCTCAGGTCATGATCTCAGTGTCCTGGGATTGAGCCCCGCGTCGGGCTCTTTGCTCAGTGGGGAGCCTGCTTCTCTCTCTTTCTGCCTACTTGTGATCTCTCACTTTCTGTCAAATAAATAAATAAAATCTTTAAAAAAAAAAGAAATTTGTTTTCTATTTTATAAGGAAAACTAGCCTATCACATCCAGGATTTCCCAGGTGAGGCTAAAATAGACCATTGTTTAAAAAAGCCAACAGAGCGGGAAAGATCTAGTGAATAATGATGGTGAGCGGACTCACGTCACCTGTGAGGCTGGCGGAGGGCTGGCCGCAGGGGGACCCTGCAACCAGCCCCCTGAGCGACCAGGGAAGGGAAGCGGGCTTTGGGAGGGAGCAATGGGCTGGCTTCTAATGAGCTGACCTCCAAGGAGGGCCTCTGGTGCTCTCGAGGAGATGAAGGGAGCCAGCTGCCTCGTAGAACCCCAGGGGCCATCCTTGCCGTTGTTTTCTGAGTGAGAGGAGTTGCCTGGAGCCCAGTGAGGCGGACCCATTAGAGGACTCACACTGGCGTCCTCACAGGCTCAGGGGCTGCTCGGCACGCACACTGACAGCGTTCCCAGCACAGTGTGCTCGGAGAGTGAGCGCCAGGGACAAGCAGTTGGTCTGGATTTCCTCGTCTTCGCTCACTGTGCTGTCACACAGCCCAACCGGACACCACTGTCCTGGTTTCTCCGGCCACCGAGCGCCGTGCGTCCTACCCATGATGGAAGGACAGCCTATGGAGATGTTCATTTGTGCTTGGCTTATGTTTTTCCCTTTCGACCCCTGCCCACTGAGTAAGCCAGGGTGTTCCAGGTCCCCTGTTGGGGACCTAACAGCTAGACTTCTTTCTTGAGTACAGAACCTTGAATTTTGGGGTCCCAATTCTACAAGACGGACATGATCTGTGTGAGCATTCCTGGCAGTTTTGTCCACCTTTGCTAGTGACTGGTACCTGGACTACCATGTGATCTAGTTCTGGCCAGTAAATCCTACGGTAAGCCTTCCAGGGAGTTCTGGGAAAGTTTTCATTTGTTAACAAGATAAAGAAGAAGGAGGAGAAGTTCCTCCCGCTTGGGACACTGTGGTATAAGGTGTGATATTTCACACCGTGGCCGCCATTTTGGCACCGTGAGGTGATACATGGACAGCTCCTTAAATGAGAAGGTATTAAAGGAACCTAAGTCTTCATACACTATTGAGTCACCATAGAAGCATTAGGGTTCCTCTGGAGGTCTTGTGAGATGAGATAATTAATGCTTTTATTACTTGCATCAGTATATATATTTTTTCTGAAGTTGCCCTAAATGACTCATAGTCACATTTATTCTCATGTGCCCTAGAAGTGATTCTGTTTTGACCAAGGGAAAAGTTGGCTGCAGACTCTACTTATTCAGGCTTTTGCTTTCCAAAATCTGAGCTCCTAAAGAATTTATACCTGGAAAGAGGAGAGAGGTTATAGTTCGACAAAGGTTCCAGTTCCTCAGAGGTAGAACTCTCCATGGTGGACTCAGGAAGATTAGTCCCCAGGACTGGGTCTGCCAGCCACACTGGGTTTCCTGTCCCATGTCTGCCTCCGTGGGAATCCTTGGGATCAAATGATGATCTGTGAAGCCCGTGATTGGCCGGGGATGGGCTGGGGATGCAAGACCTCTGCCCATTTTCTGGAACCCCTAAGTGAACTGAAGGAAGGACAGAAGCTCCTGGGTAATGGCTGTGATGGAATTCCTGCCAGCCCAGTAGGAGGGATGTTTGGCGTTGTATTTAATTTAATTATGAGGAAATCCTGTGGAGGAAGATCTATTCTTGCCTTACCATATTGTGTGTCTTGCTGAATTCTCCAGAGCATACTTGAATGGGGACGATGCTGAAGAGCACCGGCCAAAGACAAGCTAGGGTCCTAGTCCCCACCCCGTGTTTTGTGACGGTTGGCCAACCATTGCCCTGCTTCTGATACCACCGCCATTGGGGATTGCCGAAGTCACAGGGCACTGGGGACTTCCTTCTCGTTAGAGCACCAAGGACAATGCCTTTCTGGTCTTCCTTTTTCTAGGAGGATACCATTCTTTAGAAGTCCTATTCTGAGTGCGCTATTTCAGCATTTTAAGATGTTACTCTCTGGTATCCCCTGACGGGTGAGCACTGGGAATAGAATATCAATTGGTAGACTCCCCTTACTCTTTAATGTCTTTCTCTTAATACATTTACTAGAGTTCGTGGCATAGTTTTTTTCCCCCAAATGACTGGGTTTTTTCTTGATGAAAATTCCAGCACTGCAACTGGGTTTCTTTTCCTGAATCACATTTTTTAAACTTTTTTATTGTGGAATAATTTTAGATTTACAGAGAAATTGCCAAGATAGCACAGACAATTCTGTCTACCCTTCCCTTAGGTCCCCTCATGTTCCTATCACATATGGCCCAGGGCGTGTTTGTTGCCACTACGAAGATGACATTGTCACATGACTGTTGGCCAACCTACAGACTTTATCCAGGTTTCCCATGTTTTTTCCCCCTGCAAGTGTCCTTTTTCTGTTCTAGGATCCAATCCAGGATCCCATGTTGCTTTGGCACTAAGTCATAGTTAATTCTGTTTTTGAGATAGTTGTTTCTTTTTTTCTACCCTGTAATACATGGCTTTCAGTCTCCTGTCATGTTCCTCTCATGGCCACCAAATGCCATTCCTGTCATTGAATAGATAAGTCATGCCAGATAATATCTATTTAATAAAGTTCCCAACTTCTGCACAGTATCTGTGAAGCTTGTAAAAAACTTTGGCAGAATCTAAAGACAGACTTGCCCATGAGCCAGACCATGAGTGCAGCTTCAAAATATGATCTGGACAAAAGTATTCCCCAGAGAGCAGTGTGGAACAGAGTCCACATAAACCCTCAGGAGTTAAAATATTTTTTCTTCACATGCAAATTTGGAAATTTCCATTTTCCTCCTTGTTTATGAGCAGAAGGGTTATGAGGCAGATGGCTTCATATCTTTATCCTTTCTGTGAAAAGATTAGCATACGCTGCCTTAAAATGCTCTTAATAGTTTTTAATATCCATAGACTTTCATATATGATTGTCTAAGTAATCCAATTGGGAAATTAATTGCTTGATCTTGTGAGTTTCTGAGTATAAGACGTGGAAGGGATATCAGAATGTAATTCTGTTTGATGGTATCTTGAGATAGACTCACTCTCGGAATTGATTTCCAGGTCCATAGGCACCAGCTGTGATACCGTGTACAATGGGGGAAGGCCGACCTTGCCTTTTGATACCCTACATCTGCATTTACACTGTGTCTACATTTGGCTTCGTAAAACTGTGAAACAAAATTACCAAGTGAACAAGAGGTCCATAATCAATTATTTTGTCTTTCTGACACCAGTTCTGACCTGTGAGATCCTTTTCCCGCTGAATTGCCTGTGCTTTCTTTCTTAGAGTCATGGACGTACAGTTGTTATTTCAGCATCGAGATGGAGCTGTCCCTGGGCACCCCTCTCTGGGGGGATCTGGGTCCGTCCCATCCTGAGAGCTCTGAATCACACGGCACCAGCCCCCTTATTTGAGCGCTCCTGCACTCTTTTCCCTGGCGTTCAATTTCCCCTCAACTTACATTCTCCATAAGATGTAGTCATAGTCTTCACGGGCCGGGTATTCGACTCTGGGTTAGATCCTCTTCATGCCTTCAGAGACCTTGATCTTTAAAAGCACTTCCTTCTTTGAGTTTTCTCAACTACCTCTTTGGATAAAACCTCTCCCTCTTCAAATCCCTGTAGACCCAGAATCAGACTTGCTTATTTCTCATGAACCACAAACTTCTTGGTGGGTTTCCACTTTCCCTCAGCCGCAGATGGTTCTGCTTCCGTCCCCGACCCCCTCCTCCGGCCTCCTAGCTTGTAAGACTAACAGAAGCTGAGGGACGTTTTGCACGTGGCCTGTAGCCTGTGAAGGACATCATTTCTGGAGCGTTTTCTGGGCAGCAGACATCACCCACACCACAGGGATCTCACGAATCTTCCCATAACCCTGTAAGATGGCTTCTACAATTCCCTACATTTTGCCTGAGAACAAACCAAGAGCTGAAGTGGTTGCTCTGGGCCATGTGGCTGGTCAGAAAGCCAGATCTGGACCTGCTTATGTTAGGACTCGAACTGGAAGTAAACTTGTTTCCCAGGAGCAGAGCTGCGCCCAGCACCCACTGAGCCTATGATACATACTTTTAGCTTTATTGGTCTCATGCCCTTTTTTAAGCAAGGAAGAATTCACTCCTCTAAAGCACATTATGGCTGCATAATGCAGTCTCCAGTATATTGTTTAACTGCCCCCTGATCTTTGAGTGACTTTATTGTATTACCTACTGTCATTCTTACATTCTGAAATTGATTTTGGAGCCATTAAGTCTTTCCTTGGAACAGAATAATATGATGTTCTAGTGTTGCCAAGATCTCTCCATCAAGCACAGGCAAAGAGGAAACTCTCCAAGCTCTTGGAAGTTTCCTGATCATTTTCGTTAGTGACATGGGGTGGGGGGCTTGGACCTCCACCCTTCCTGACCCCTCTCCCTGGGTTGTGGCCCCTTCAGGGTTCCTGAAGCTGCCTTTGAATATTTGGATTTCCCTAGAGGCGGGTGGCTGCGTCTATCTGTTTGTGGTGTGGGGAGGCAGGATTTTCCCGGGGGTCCCTGTGGACATTTCTGGAGGCAAGGCGCCAAAGGAGGAAGGGCCATTGCCTTGGCTCTTCTTCCAGTCTCTGATTCTCATGGGGGAGGGGCTCTCAGGTGGGTCAGGCTGAGCGTCTGTCCTTCAGACTTGACCGTTCTTGGGTCTCTCTTCATTTGGACCAAGCCATGTCTGATGTTGTGGATTGCTGGGTGACCCTCAGTGGGGTTTGACTTCCCTGTACATGATGGGAAAGGCTCAGATGACCTTGGAAGCATGAGTTGGGTACTGGCTGCATCTCAGGGAGGCACAAGGTGGTAGAAAATTAATTAAGGTCATCTTAGCCTTCTGCTGTGCCCCGATCAGAACCTGATATGTCTTGGTAGTAGAATTAACTGGACCTTCTCCCCCCTTGATACGGAGGTGCCTGGTGGGTCCTGAAGGTCATTCTGGAAGGAGGCGGGTGGCTTGTCTGATTGCGAACATCAGGCAGGCAGGACTCTGGGGTAGCCTGTGTGAGTGATTTCTCCTGTGTCCCGTTTCCTGGGGGACAGAAGGAAATTTATAATTTGTCCCCCCCTCCCTCTGTCTCCTCCCCTTCCCTCGATTCATGCCCTCTTAGCTGAGCTTGACATGGACTGAAAGTGGGGTCCCCTCCCACAGCCTGCGCCTGCCGGGGCACAGAAGGGGGCCCCCCAGAAGGTCCTCCCCTTTCGAAAGAAGCTGCTGCCCATGTCGTCTGATATTTCACCTTAGCCAACTGCGCGCTCCTGTCTAGGGATCTACCTCCCAATGGAACTGCCTTTTGTTGCTCGCCGCTCCTTGGCCGAGGCTGGCCACGCTCGTCTTGGTTTTGCTCTGGTGATGTGGCCAAAGTGACCACCGGAATAAAAATCATCCCTTACGTCTGTCAAGCACTGTGCACTGTTTCAAAGGCATTTTAGGCCTATTATTTTATTTGATCTTCCTAACATCCCCCAGACATCAAGTCCGGGAGAGGTTAATTGACCTTCCTGAGGTGACAAGACGGAGCAGAGCAGAATGGGGCCTCCCCACTGATTGCCCTGTCCCCACCTCTGGAAGGACTGGAGCCCTGCCTCCCTGCCATGCAGTCTGGGGACTCGCCAAGACACTTTCCGGGAGCCTGCAGTATGGGAGGCTGGCAAGACACCCCAGTGTTCCCAAGTTGCTCCACAGCAAGGGCCCACAGCGGGCTCCTCATTTCTGGAGGGTCACAGGTCTCAGCCTCGGCTGCCTGGGGACATTTCTGCGGGGAGCGGCAGGTGCTTCATGGGTGGGTCCTGGAGGCTCGGGCTGTGAGCCAGTCTGTGTCCCCTCCTCTGCCTCGTCGCCTTCTGGCCTCTCACCTGCTCCGCTCTTGGGAGCCCATGCTGCTTCCCTCTGGGAAAGGGAAAGACCCCTGGGGAAAGGGCCCAGGGTCTCCTTGTCCCTGTTTCTGCTCTGGCTGGAGGAAGGTCTGCGGTCAGGGTCGGGGGCCGCGGAGCTGGCAGGGGTCCAGGGAACAAGGCGGGGCTGGGTGGCAGGTATTCCAGTGGGGAGAGTGGAGAGCACGAAGCAGAAATGAAATATGCACGCGAGACACGGAGGAGGAGGGATCCAGGGGCCGCCTTTGCCTAGTGTCACGTTAATAAGGTGAGACAGGATGGTGGGCGCCGAGCATCAGAAATGAGTCTCTGGCATCTGGGGGAGACTCAGCGGGCTACCGCAGCCGAGGGAGGTGGGCCGCCCAGCACCACTGCCCGCCCTCCCTGTGGCTGGGGGAAAACTGCACAAAGCCAGTCTTCCAGGAGCCCGGAGAGTGCACCGGGAGGCTGGCGGGAGAGCCCGCCGCGCTCGCAGGCCCGCCACGTGGGGGCAGCAGCTCTAAATGTTTCCAACCTCCAGCCGCTCTGTAGCAGAGGCCCCAGCAGAAAAAACAAAACAAAAAAACCAGAAAAAACAAAACAAAACAAAAAATCTTGCCTATGAACAGAAGACATCTCAAATATGAAACAGTTTAGGAGAGAAATCCTGTTTAAACATCAGTCCAAAGTTTCCATTTGTATTCATATTCAAATTTATCCCTAGAAAATAATCCATACTGTTAAGACTCGGGGAAGGTAATTGATAAAGACGAAGGCGCCCAGCCAGGCAGGAACGACCCCGAGAAAATCACAGTATGTGGCCGGTTTTCCGAGCCCATGAAACTGGGCTTCTAGTAGATGCTGCGAGTATCTGAGCTAAATTAAGTCATGAAAGAAGATAATACGATGTACCATCATTTTAAAGTAATTTAATCATGAAAACTAAAAATTTGGAAGAAAACAGATATTTTACTTAATAGAAACCATCTGTACCGTACAGTAGGCAAATTGTATAAAAATGAATAAAACTGTCTCTGGAGGAGAAAGGCTCAGGCACCAGCTTATATAATGAAGATGTATTTGTGCCTTTTAGCATTTGCATTGTCTATTAGACGAGGTAAATCGCACCAGAGTATAAGGGAAACAGTTACAAATTTTATTACCATCCTACGACTGATGGCAAAGGCAGAAATGGAAATCATGCCCACGAGTCGGGGGTCTGTTCCCACCTCCACGCGGCTCTCGGCTCCAGACCCTCCTGGCGGCTCAGGCTTTTTTGTCACCAGCTTGGGGTCACCAGCATCTTTTTTGTCTAGTTAGATTGCTGTAGTGGCTGGTACCCACAAGGACCATCTTTTAACTTGTTTAGGCTCCAAGTGTGTTACTCGATTTGATTTGGTTCCACTAGGGAAGGAGCTAATTTAAACGCGTCTGGAGTGGCTTTCACGCTGGACTTTTGGCTGGAAGGATCCGGGCGGATGATCTGAAAAGCGTCCCTTTTCTCCTGTTGACCTGCATCAAAATGCATTTATTTGACAGGATACTTTTGTTCTCTGTAAGAGGGGCTGGCTCATTCCTTTCAGCAGCTGAAGGTCGAGTGGCCACATTTTTCAGAACAGGCACTTGTTCCTAATCTGCAAATTAACTAAATAATCACAACTGCTAATTATACAGTATCAGGCCCGGAATACATAGGGCTTGAGTAATAATCAGCTTTTTAAATTAAGTTGGTGACAACCACTATTAGCTGCTGTGATTTAATAATCCCAATAAATGTGCACATTTTAAAAAGGGGCTCTTTGTAATTTTTTCCCCAGCATTTGCAACTGAATCTGTTAATGAAAAGAGAGCACAACAGTTTTATGTTACAAATGATGCCATAATAGGTAAATAAAAGGGCTCCTCCAGAAGCTATTAATGATCGAGATGCCGCGGATATGAATTGGAGAGGCGAGGCAAAGCGAGACTGGAAATCAAGTTTCTATTTCAGTTTGTTATGATGAATTAAGGCCAGAAGGAGAATCTGATTCCTTTTGTATATTAAGCATTTTGGGGCAATAAGAAACAGACCCCATTAACAAATATGTAAAGTCAAAATATCTCCCGGAAGATTTAGACTTTGGCAAATTTAGAACAAATGAGATGCAATTTTCTACCTCATATGCTCGCCCGGTTTTACCTAATATTATTATAATGCATTGGCTCCAAGGGCGGACCCGTGCCGCCAGGACCTGGGGCGCGCGCCTGGGCGGCAGGTGGGGGCGCCCGGAGGGTCCGGCGCTTGGCCCCCCGCCCCCCACCCCAGGCAGCATCCCGCCCCCGCGCTGGGAGGCCCCGCCCCCTCTCACGCCCCCCTCCGCCGGCAGCCGGCTCGCGCGTCCCGGGGCGCGGGGGCGCGCGCAGCTGGGCTGGGGAGGCTCCGGTGGGGCTGGCGGGGACCCTCCGCAGCCTCCTGGCGCCCTCCTCCTGCCTCTCTCCCCACCGCTGACGGCTCTGCTTTTTTCTGGTGGTCAATTGAAATTTTATGGCTAAGTTATTTAAAAGAGACTCTGGAAGAACGAAATGAGGGAAGGATGATGGAAATGCTGCCTGTCTTTTACAATAATTACTCTTGATAGCAATTTGAACTAATTTGCATTAAAAACACCCATTTAACCAATCTGCTGAAAAGGGCGACTTCGCATATACTGTTTTGTAAGACCTCAGGACTCTTTTTTTTTTCTTCTCTCTTTTTTTTTTTTTTTTTTTTTTCTTTTCTTTCCGAATAGAAATTTAGGTTAAATTAGGGAAGGAGCAGAGGACATTGTATTCGCACATCCCTGCCTAGGCTGGGGCCCGGTGTGGGACTCCCTGCTCCCGGTTAGGGGGATTGTATTTCATGGCAAAATGGGCTCATTTCTCCTGATTGGTCCTTTCTACCCTCAGCAACTTTAAAAGGTGAGGGCAAAGGTCAGAGGCAGGATTCCAGCTCTGCTCTCTCCTTAGCAGAACCCTGGACAAAATCCCTTCTCTTCCTGTCTCTGGGTTGTTTTACATCAGCGCAGGGAAGGTAGTAACAAATGCCTCCGTCTGGCGACTCTGCAAGGCCTTCGGAGTCCGGAGGCGTGGGTAGTCTGAGCCACTGTTGGCAATGGGACATCCATGGGCTTTGGGTGGGTGTCGACTGCCCCTGACATTAGGACAATGGAGCAAGATGCTGTCTTCCACCTACACACACACTCCCCCCCTCACCCCCCCACCGGCTGGGTGGCTGGGCTCCAGGCACCGGGATAGCACTGGATAGCAGCTCCCTGTTATTCAAGTGACAGCGCAAGCCGAGTGTGGACAGTCCCCGCTCCATGGTTTTGAGTCCCTGGTGCTCTACTCTGCCCCCCACCCCAGTATGCTTATTTCAAACAAGCCGTGTCAGTCCCAGTCTGGCTGCCCAGGAAGTGACCATGTGGACCCTCACTTCTTCTCCTTTCGTTTCTGCCAGTTTGTGTTTTTTTGTTTTGCTACCTGAAAGCATTTGCATCTGAAACTCAAAGAGGGAAAGAGCAGAAATTCAAAGCAGGCATTTCTGCCTGGCGGTGGGCTAAGTCTCAGGCTTGGTGTGCAGGAGGTGGAAAGCAGTGTCAGGAGGTCACTGAGCTAGATTTTGAAGAGCCTGCAAGTTCCTCACATTACAGATGGAGAAACCTCAGTTTCTCCCAAGGACAGGTGTGCACCCAAGGTAAGCCAGATGGGGAGCCTGGGCATTTTTTCAGCGTGCTTCGTTATTGGGGCCAATCTGTAAAGTGACCACATTCTCGGTACCCATAATTTGTACAGTCTGAATATGGAACAGAATTTCTGGGGTCAGAAGTTATGGCGGAACTCAGCTGAAAGCCAAGTGAAGACTATGCTGCCCTCTCCCCTGGCTTTGTTCTCCCCCTGGCCCTCCCAGCCCCCTGCCCCCTCCCCTTCCTTCTTCCTTGCCTTTCTCTTCTGGGCAGGCTCCTGGCTTGCTTTCCCTTAAGCTGAACTTCTGATTTGTGGTTCACTGCCATGGAGAGTTCAAAGCCCCAGGTGCTTGCCGCTGGGCTGGACAGGAAGCTGGGCCCCAGGGGAGGGGTACGTGGGGGTGCCCTCCTGCGGGTGCAGGGTCAGAGGTGGGGTGCGAGGGGGTGCAGGTGTAGCAGGGGCGTCGCTGTGGTTCCCGCATCCGGCCAGAGAGCCTTCTGGTTGTGGCGGGTCCTGTCGAGGCCAGGAGGTGGCTGGGCCAGAGAAAGAAAGAAGAAAGGAAAGGACAGAGAGCTGCTCCTGCCCAGCGGCAGAGCGCGCGGCGCCTTGCGGTGGGGGCCCGTGGCCACAAGATGGCACTCTTGAGCTTTACAAGGAGTTGGGTGCTCGGCGCATAACAGTGACATTCCACCCTTCCCCAGCCGCTGCCTCTGGAGAGGCTCCCAGGGAGGCAGGAAGAGGGGAGGAGAGCAGGAGGCCTCCTGGACGTTTCCTGGCGCCCACAGCGTGGGGCCCCGCTGTCCCCCTGGGCGGTCAGAGCTCCCAGAGACCCACGGAGCAGCTCCTCTCAAACGCGGGAATTGGCCCGTGTGGTCCTCAGCGAGGGCCCTGCTGGGGGATCTCAGGCTTTGTTTCCCGAACAGGCAGGAAGCAGCAGCCGGCAGAGCCGGCCCTGAACCCGCAGAACCCCGTCAGGCTGGCGGCCACAAACGGGCAGCCTCCTGTCCTCGGGCGCAGTCTGATGGGAGGCCCTGGGTTTGCTCACCCGCTGGTTCAGAGTTGTGAGGGTGGCCTCTGGGTGTCTGGAAAGCCCTGGGTCCCCGCTGGGGGGTGACGGTGAGGACCCCCAGCACACTAGAGCCCTTCTCTCCCAGACCCTGACATAGTCCGGTGCACCTCCCAGGGCGGGGAGAGGGTGGCTTGGTGCCTGCGGTGGCTCCTGAGGCCAGGGTTAGGGAAGATGATGGGCCAGAGCCCGTGTACTGGGGAGACTGTGGGGTCCCGTGGGGCCCTTGTGATAACTGTGACTCAGGAACCAAAGCAGAGGGATTGTGGATGCCCAGGAGGAGCAGGGAGGAGACTCCAGGTCCGGGGCCACAAGGGCTGGGGCTGGCCTGGGGGTGGAAAGCTGTCCCCAAGGCAAGGGTGATAGGTCAGGATGCCTGAGGCCTCACACCAGCCAGCCGCAGCCGGTGGGTGATGCGGGGGGGGGGGGGGGTCTCCGCATCTCAGCTCAACCCTCCGTAGAAGGAACATGAGTTTCAGATCACGTTCCGAATTGTGGGTCGTACAATGCACGTGAACTTGAACAGATGAGGAAATGCCGGAATCAGGCGTGGGGTGGGCATAATAAGCTCTGCCATTTGAAACTTCTGGTGGGGCTTATCTGTACACATGCCCACGGGCGGGTGCGTGCACTTACACAGAAGCACGAGAGCACGCGCTTGCACACACATCTATGTGCGAACCTCAGACCTCGAGAGTGGAGCGGCATAAGGCGTCAGCCACGCGCCTGGAAGGCTGCAGGTGCCAGCAGGAGCTGGGCTTGAGCTCCGAGTCTCCGGGACCCCTCGCGGCTTGGCCACTGGTTAGCCGGGGACCCTGCACGCGCCTCGCATCTTGGCTGACCGCTCGGAGCCTTGCTGGCAGGTGGGCTGCTCGTGGCTGCTTTGAGGTGCCACTGGGCAGGTTGCAAAGGAGACTGACTGGTAACACTTTGCTTTCTTCCAACCCTGCTCGCTGCTGTGGTGTCTGATCGCACCGCTCCTGTCAGGAGACACTCGCGTCCAGGTCCCCATCCCAAGGTGTGGTAGCCCAAGTAGCGTGAATTAGTGGAAACTGAGGACCTTTGTGGACCGGCTGGTGGGGCTCTTGCTGTGTGAACCGTGCCCCGACCAACACTTATGTCAAGAGCATAACCTCCCCGTCCTCTGCAGCTGTGGGCACCCTCCTTTTCATGGGGTCCTGCAAGCCACGTCACCCGCACATTGTTTCCTGGGGCTGGGCAAGTTTACCTGGACCGAAGGCGTGCTGGCGGGTCCTGGCAGTGGTGGGACGGGAGGGCTTTGTGGAGGTATGGTGAGGACTCCAAGGCTATGTTAGACCAAAGGCTGGGGGAAGGGGAGCAGCAGCAGAGAATGTCGGGGCCAACCAGGTCAGCGCTCCTCTCTGCGCTGAAGGTCAAGGGCACCTGCTCTGAGAGGTGCAACCGACTCTTGCCATCAGTGGCTGATCGGCTTTTGCGAAGGTCTGTATTACTGGTTTGGACAGAAATGTAGATGTTGTCTTTGCTTTTCATAATCCGGTGTCCCAGGACCAGACTGGGAAGAAGGCAGTCCCGGAAGAAGGTGGCACTTCCTTCCTGGTAACCCACCTCTCAGGCTCCGGCATGGCTGTGCTGCGGAGCCTCTCTCTGTGTGCTGAGCTGCCCGCTCCGACCCCCGGGCTCCTGCATCCCTGAACTCTGGCCAGTCTGCTGAGATTGCCAGCACATGGCCCTGCTGTGGTCACAGGAATAGAGGAACCCTGAGCTTCTGGAGGTCTAGGCTCCAGCCCTGGTCTAGGTCCCTGGGACACCTTGGGCACGTCTGTGCTCTACCTCTCAGTTTCCTCCTCTAAATAACAAAGAGGTCATGTGGAACCCTGCCTAGGCCCTTCGTGGCTCTGAAAGCCATTGCCTCTGAGGCCGGCCGGGGTGGGCTTTATTCACCTGCTTTCCCACCATGTGGACATGCGTCTTCGTGTCTCCCTCGATCCCAGTTTTGGGGTTCACAGCTTTACTTTGAGTGAGACCAGAGCTCCTCAGTTTAATTCACAAAAGCTTTGGTCTGATGACTGGGATTCTGGTTTGGACTCCCTTACCCCTGTTTCTGATCCAATGAAAACTTTTTACCCATCAAGGATGTCGTGCCCTGGAGTTTCCTAGTGGCTTTATAACCAACTTCACTTGACCAACTAAGAATTGATATTCAGCCCAAATGCATTCTTGTCAAACTGCATAATTTTACCTGCTGGTTCTCCAACTTTGTTATATGTTACTACAGATAACATTTAAGTAGCATTGCCTTAATTGTGTTTGCAGAACAATATTTCTACAAGATATTAGAGGGCATTTTACAAGGAAGTAGAGGAGTGTACCATAATGCAATCTATTTGGGAGGCACAAGTTAAATACATTTGAACGGATTTCGTTAGTGTGGACCATTTCCAGAGCTTTATCTACGCAAGAAGCATGGGGCATGGGTTGGGGCTCAGAGCACGGGACTCCTCTTCTTCTCTGCTGGGATGTTGTGAGTCCACAGTCAGGAGCAGACTCTCTTTGAGGTCCTGGTCAAGTTCTTCTGCTCCATAACCTTCTGTTCTGTAATTTGGGTTCATCATCTCTTCTTCCTTATCAATTAAGAGGATTTGGGGGGTGTTTACGATATATGAGATACTAATTCATCTACTGTGCAAGGACCGGACGTGTGAGACATGGCATCTGCCCTCTGAGAGGTTACACTCTTGGGAAGACAGAGAGTTTCTGCCCAGAGTTTCCTGGTGACTCAGGTCACCTATGGGACTCTATGGGATTGGTGAGAAGTACAGAGAGAGAAGAACAGTGGTCTGGGCCCGTGATGGAGGTTTAATGGATGAAGTTGGACCTTAGATGGGAATCATAAGAAGGTATTTGGAAGATGGAGACTGCAGGGGGTGGGGTGCATTGGTCCTGCCTTCTCCTTGGCTTCGTTCTGAGATGCAGGTGTGATACAGGCTGGTGTGTGGCTTTGGGGACCGAAGTCAAGAGTGACACTCTTCTGTCATGCCTGCAAGAACTGAGCCATGGCAGTACGGAGGGAGTATCTGGGACAGGTAGAGTCCCATTAAGTGATTTTAAAAATTAGTTCACTCTTAATTACTCCCGCTAATGCATTTATTTGAGCCCCTTCCGCGCGCTGTGCACTTGTGACACGGTGGGCAAAGCGAAGGCAGAGTCTTTGTTCCGGAGGCTCACGGTTGGCTAAGAGAGATGACCACAACCCCCAAATAGACTACAATACCCCGAGACACGTGACGCATCGGACTTGGTCCCCATTCGCTGCGCTCACCTCCAGGCACTGTGCCAGAGGCTGTATATTCCTTATTTTCTTTTTCATTAAATGCTCATAACAGCCCTTTCCAAGCTCGAATCGTTAGTCCGAGGCTTACGCGCTGTTGCGTTGCACAGCAGCAGAAACGAACCAACGGAGCAGGGTGGGGACGTCCTCCCTGTGAGTCTATGGAGTCTGTTCTCATTTGAGCCTCAGAGTCCCGATCCACACGGGAGTGAAGGTTCTGGACACAGAGGAGACGGTGACTCTGCCTGGAGAGCCAGGGACGGCTTCGTGGACAAGGGGATATCTGAGTTGGGTCTTGAAGGATGAGTAGGAGTTCTTAAGATATGAACCTGGGGCACGGAAGGGAAAACCATTTTTGGAGCAGGGACTGATGGACGTGTGGAAAGGCTACAGGTCAGAGAAAAGGGGATTAGGGTCTGTCTGATGCTAGGTGGGATTCTTGGAATGGTCTAGAAGGGAAGAAGCTGAGGGCTGAATAGGCCTATTGTAAAGTTTCTTCCATGTCAGGGGAGCTCCATGTCTTGCAAGCTGTTAATACTTTATAGATATGTTACATTTTTTTCACTTTTTTTTTTTTTTTTTTTTTAATAGGCCCCACATCCAGCCTGGAGCCCAACGCTCGGCTTGAACTCAAGACTCTGAGATCAAGACCTGAGCTGAGATCAAGAGTCAAACCTTAACCAACTGAGCCACCCAAGGGCCCCCAAAACACATATGCTAAGTGACAGGGGTCCTCTGAATCTGTCTCCTCTTCTCCCCACCTTTACTCAAACCGAGTCTCATGAGGTTAGGCAGTGGGAGGCGGCATGTCTATCTGGGGCAGAAGCCTGGAGCAAATTATGGTTCTTTCTGCGAGAGACTTTCAAGCTTGTCCGTGGCACAGAGCAGCACACGTGCCCTCCTATCCTCGCCGCCCCCTGCCCGCTCCCCCCATCCACAGTGGCACTGCTTCACTGAGCAGAGCTTTTCCAAGACTCCCACTAACTCCCCAAAAGTCAAACATAGAATTACTCTGGGTAATACCACTCGTGGGTATATGGCCCAGGGAGCTGAAAACAGGGACAAATATTTTTATGCAGATGCTCACAGCAGCGACTTTCACAAGAGCCACAAGGTGGCAACAAGCCCAATGTCCATGAGCAGATGGAGTTAAGTAAGGGGTGGCATGCCCACGTGCTAGAATATTACTTGGCCGTAAACAGAACTAAAGAACAAACACCTGCTACAATGTGGCTGAGCCTTGAAGATGATCATGCTGAGTGGGAGAAGCCAGTCAACAAGAGGCTGGAGATTGTACGGCCCCATTTCTATGGAAGGTTCTTGAATGGGCAAATCGGCAGAGACATAGAGCAGATCCCTGGTTGGCAGGGGCTGGGGGTTGGGGGCTGGGGTTGATGGCTAATGGCTATAGGGTTTTGTTTTGGGGTGATGGAAATGCTTCGAAACTAGACGAGAGGTGATGGTTGCCCGAGGTTGTAAATCTTATCAATGCTATTGAACTGTGGATACTTAATTTTGTGTTATGAGAATTGTACAGTAATAAAAATACCCACCCCCATTGACACCATGCTTTGGTGGGCACTGCCGGTGACCTCAACAGAAAGCAGCACGGCCCCAAACTTCCAGTGGGCAGCGGGTGTCCTGGAGTCCAAGTGGCCCCGTCCCCATTCTTGCGTCAGACACTGTCCCGCAAACCTACCTCCCCACCCCGCCCGCTGGGGAAGAAAGGACTCTTGACCACGCAGGGTGGTTATTTCCAAGTTGACCCTTCTGACTCTGTAAATCACTTTCTTGAACGCAAGATAGTAAAGGGCAAAAATTATTCCTTTTCTATTCTTTTAATTGCCAGAATCAATAGGTGTAATTGATTTGAATTGAGAAATAGTCTCCAGGTAACGTTTAGGAAGAATCATTGAGTCTGGCGTGCAGAGAGTGACCCCCTGCTGTCCTCCGAGGGTGTTGCCCTCAGGGTCCTGGCCCTGGAGCTGGCGCAGTGGTCAGAGTGGGAGAGAATGGAGGTCTGGCCTCGGGGTGGTCCTTTGGACAGACCGAGTGAGGTCACTCGCAGGATTGTGCCCTAAAATCATGCTGGGGGATGGGGATTCTGCCCTCTGGCCGTCATGGTCCAGGGCTGGGCAGGAGCCCCTGGGCAACGACCAGCCCCCCAGGAGCACACAGGCTGGCTCAGATCTCCCGCTCAGCTTCCTCCGTCAGAAGCTCCTCTGAGCAGGGCGGCTGATGCCTGGTGGAGTTACTGCTGAGACCCGTTTCAGCGGGAGTTTCCTGCCACCGCACCTGGCGTGCTCACCTTGGACAGGCTGGTGACCCTCTCCTTCGGGTGTCTCTTTTGGGTATTAGCCTGGCTGGGGTGAGGCAGGGACAGAATGCCGTGCTCAGAGCACATCAGTGACCCTCTCGTCCACCTGAGCCCTTCTGTAACTTGGCCAGTTTCCAGCCCAATACCTGGGGAATAATATTAAAAAAAAAATCTGTTGACTCCTCATATCTGACGTTGGTTAGACAGCTCATCAATTGATTGGGGGACAGGATTGATCTTTTACTTATAATGCAGAACATTGAATGGATGGCAAAAGTGCTTTAAAAAGGGGCCCATGGAACACTTTGAAAATATTAATTAGTGTGTTGAAGCATTCTGCATAGCATATCACAGTGAAATTGCTCCAGGGGGTTGCTTGGGATGAATTATTAATAAGAATCCCTCTCTGCCCTGTACTTCCCACCCTGATTTTCTGGGAGTGGGTGTAGGTTGGGTGTCTGTGAGATACATTTGCTACTCATTTCATGCAACTGGGGAGAGAGATTGGGGTTATCCAAGTTTGGGGACCTCTAGGAAGGAAGATGTCCCCCAAACACTGAGGACAGCCAAGGGGGGAGAAAGGCAGTGTTATAAGAGGCTGTATTGGGTTTGGTACTTCATATTCCAACCGGAAACCACATGGATATGGCTTTTGGGTGTGAGTCTAGGTTTCTAAAGGATCCAAGACAGAAGGAGCAAAAGGCTCAGGGAGCAGCAGCTTTTCATACAGATCGAAAAAAAAATCGGAGCCTTCTGTCTGTGGAGATCCCCACATGGCTTGCTGTCACCGGTGGGAGAAACCACCGTTGCCTCCCAAGCGATCGCGGCCGTGTTTCCTGGGCGGGGGTGAGAGCTCGCCGCAGCTTACCAAAACGCAGCACCCCTGCGCAGGGCAGCGGTCGGATCCCAAGCTGAGAGGGAAGCCTGCTTTTGCCTGTTTGAAGAGGCACGGGTTTGTAGACACATAAGCACATCAGTAAGGGAATTTTGCTTTAAACTTTTAAACTAATTCAATGGAGGATGATAGAAGCCCTTAGAATTCTGTGAAGTGTAACAATGTGGATCAGGGCGTGGGTTGAGTTATTCGGAGCATTCCTCACCCTAGAACCTTGCCAAAGCCTGCGTTTGCGGGAGTGCCTGGCGCGGTCCCTGTCTCGGGAACGCCCTGGATGGTCGTGTTTGTGCCTCGGCCCTCCCCAGCCCTCTCGGTTCAATCTCTGCCCTCACACACTCCCGATCTCTGCTCTTCACAAAACACGGGCAGATGTCTGAGCTTGGCTGAAAGCAAAAAAAAATCTCAAAAACGAGGTCAGTAGTGATGGAGACTTTGGACGTTTCGGAACTGTAGACATCTGGATGAAATGGTAAATTTTCCACTCTAATTTTATCAGTGTGCGCGGTTTTCAGGGTATAAAAGAAATGGCTTTTTCTAGTTTAAAAAGGAACGAGTCAACTGGACTTCTTTGTTCAGTGGGTTTTATAAGGATAACTCTGGTCTGCCTTACAAATGTGTGCCCCCCCCGGTCTCCCCAAAGTTTGAGGTGTCACACTGAACTCCTTTGTTGAACCCTCCAGGGAAAACCACAAGCCGTAAGCGTAACTGGAATTTTCATGTTGACAACTTCCTGCAATTATGATCGGAGCCGACCGTGTGCCTTCGCCCGCGTTCTGGCAGGAAGGGAAGCGGGAGCCTTGCGAGTCTGGTGAGGCCGTGACGGGGACGCCTCTGCTTTGTCCGGAGTTGGCGGTGGGGCTCACCTCTGAGCGGTGCGTCCTCGGGCCCTGTGGCCCTTCCTGCTACCCCGTGGTGGGAAGCGGGCTCTGGCCCCGACTGATGGATGTTTCCAGCCTGGAGGCGGCCTCTGGACCTTCTCAAACGAATTTCTCTCTCCATCTCTCTCTTCCATGCCTTTCCCTCTTGGAAAAAAAAAAAAAAAAGAAAGAAAAGAAAGAGAGGGAGAGAGGGTTCTCAGCTAAAGGTCTTTATAAAATTTCACCTCCCTGGTGTGAGATTATTATTTTACTCACTTCATTTCATCAGAACTAAGCCCAGATTTAAAGGAGAAAATCAGCTCTGCAAACAGGGAAAACCGTATCTGGCCCCCCCGCTCCCCCCTCTCCGCGCCTCCCCCCGCCCCTGGGTCCTGATTTCGGAGAGTGTGACACGGCCAGCCTGTGGGCACAGCCTGTGTCCGTCTCTGGTGGAAACAGCAACCAGCCCGAAAGTGCCAGGGAGTGAGCCCATGTCCCCACCTCCTCCACGGACAAAGGCATCTTCGCAAGCAGTTGTGTGTGCGTGTCTGTGTGTGTGTGTGTGTGTGTGTGTGTCAGAGTGGCCTGCTAGAAATTGCCAAGTTTTATTTTTATTTATTGTTTGCTGATGATTTAAATACCCCTCGATGCCAAATCATACACAGAAAGAAGCCCGCGCTTGGCTTTTGTTATCAGTGAAGAGAATTGAGGTTATTTTTTTTCCTTGACTCTTTTTTTTTTAACAGCCCAGCACCTTGGCTGGATTCCAGTTCAGGTAATTACATTCTGTCTTCCTAAATTCCCTTGTAACTTCAATTGGGCAAGCTGCTCTTCTTCACTTCCCCCCCAGAAGCTGATGTGTGGGGCGCCTGGCATCGAACGGGGTGGCATTCCAGGAGTGGGTCCCAAGGTGTTCCTCTGGAAATGCGTTTCGAGTGGCTTCGGCGCGCAGGGCGGGTGTGCAACCGGAAGTAGTGGTATTGGTTGCTGCTCGCCGTCAGCAGCTGCCGACCAGCACTCTCTCTGAATGACATTTAAATATGAAGGCCAGGGTCATTAGGATGATTAGATACAAGGGTCCGTTTTGTTCACCTCTAGAATTATTGGGTGACAGGAAACAGAATGGGGAGAGAAAAGCAAAGAAACCCGGTCTCATTCCAGGGAATGATTCCTTTCCTGTACTTCATACTTCCACAAAACGGTTCTGTGTGTGTGTGTGTGTGTGTGTGTGTGTGTGTGTGTGTATTTGCCTTTTTTTTTTTTTTTTTTTTTTCCCCTTCTCTCTCTCTCCTGGTTAAAATTTAGGAGGAGGATTATTGAGCTTTTTTTTGTTTTTGTTTTCAGGGATGCGGAATGGGGGTGTTTTCCATTTGTAGGAATCAAATGACATCCCCTTTGGAAGAAAAGTACGAGAGCCAATTCATTTAAAGTTAATTCTTCAAATATGTGCAAAGTACTTGTCAGGTACCAGATCTTGTGAAAGGGTTCTTTTGGCCACAAAGTGCTTACTGTTTCTCTCCTTTTCATTATTATTTACTTTAATTATGGACATTCATGTGTTTTTCAGAAGCCAGGAATGTTCTTCCTATGAAACAGCATCTGTATTGATGACCCAGGTAAGGAGAAGTGTGCTTGGGCACACGCAGCCTGGAATGATGCCCGATGTGGACAGCTAACCCTGGTGGAAAACGCATCTTCCAAGAATGGCACCAACATCCACCGCAGAATGGAACTTGGGACGTTTACTGAAAGGCAAGAAAGAAAAGCTGTGTGTGAAAACCACTTTCCTTTGAAAGACCAACACCAACAGCAACGTGATTTCCTTTTTCTAGTTGCCCTGAGAGATTTAGGAAACTGCTTCCAGGGGCCCGTGGTTCACTCTGCTCATTTCCTGCAAATCCAGGGTGCGAGGGTTTCAGAAACTCCCTTTCTGTGAGGGGCCAGTCTGATGCCCGGCGCTGTGCCTGCCTTGACTTGCATCCTGCTCGGGACTCTTCCCACGCACCTGAAGGCTGGCAGAGCTTCCCAGTGTTGGTAAGTTTTATTTTCTGTTGGCTTTGACTCCCCAACTCTGCATCCTTCCACCACGAGATGCCACAAATCGAAGGCGGTAGCTGCTTCTGCGGTGTGGTCAAAGGCACTCGGAGGAAGCCGCCACCACGTCCGGCGTTAGATTTTATCCTGTGTTTCCATAATAATTTATTTTCGCCCTTTTACCCCCCAATCGAATCATTCTTTACAAAGCACTGAGCCTGGGCAGATATTAAACAACTCAGCTCAATCTAGTGATCTCCTCTGGGCTTGTAACTCTAGTGAATTGCATTTTTTCCTAATTACAGGAAAAATAGCAAATTGGCAAACATCAGGAAGTGGGTACACCCCCTCTGATTTACAAGGAAGAGTGCAGGGTGACTTTATAGCTCAGGAATTCAGTGAAATAAATTTATGGTTAGAAAAATTCATGTTCTTAATGTGATGAAGGTCCTTTAACTTTTAACACGCTTCTCCAGTTAAGCTTCTCGGGACTCACACGGAAATGGCTGTCTACAGCTGCTGCAAATTGATTTATCCCCAGATAATAGTCGGAGCTGCAGACCAAATTGTTGGAAAGAAACAGTTCTTTAATTTCGGGGTTTGGGGCTGTCTATATTTTTTATGCATATTCCCATTGTGTCTGTGAGCAGAGATTTGCAGTGGACTCACTTTTATGGGCGATTGGGGTAATTTCCCTGCAGCCCAGAGGACCTGCCCTGCTGATAATTCCTGCACATAGTACCCCCCACCCCGAACCCCTCCAATGGGACGTAGGGCCCACATCAACTCCTTCTTTGACATTTGCGAAATTCTTCCAAGAGTCAAGTTATCTATGTGAGAGATTATGGCATTCATGTCTATGGTGATACCAATTTGGGTTTTGAAAATTACATCTTGAGGAGGGGTTGAAACCATTTACACCATGAGAGTAAGGAGCTTGTGTGGTTTCAGCTCCTTTCTGGGAATGACAGAGGTGTCGCCCCAACCCTGAGCCTGTCTTGGCTTCTCTGGGGCTTCCCCGTCCATCGCTCCAGAGGGAGCAGAGCTAGACACCACTTCCTGGTTTCTTCCTCCATTAGATATTTCCTGAGCACCTACTCTGGGCAGCACAGTGTGTGAAGGCCCTGGAGCTGACCTGAACCGACACTGCTCCTGGGATTCGCAGTCGATTCAGAGAGAGCAGGGAATTGCAGGAATAGTTACCAGTTTTAGTAGGCACGTTGAAAGTAAAAATACAAGGAATTGGGGCGCCCGGGTGGCTCAGTTGGTTAAGCGCCTGACTTCAGCTCAGGTCATGATCTTGGGGTCCTGGGATGGAGTCCAGCATGGGGCTCTCTACTGAGTGGGGAGCCTGCTTCTGCTTCTCCCTTTCCCTCTGCTTGTGCTCTCTCTCTCTTGCTCTGTCTCGCTCATGCTGTCTCTCTTTCTCTCATAAATAAATTTTCTTAAAAATAGAAGGAATTATAAGAAGGAATACTGGATCAGCTGCTATAGAGCGGGGGAGGGGCGCCTCCAAGGGGGTGGCAAGAAGACGGAGACATTCAGTCTCCAACCCTGTGTCTCACCTCTCAGGGACCTCTCCTGCCTCTCTCCAACAGAAGGACCCTTGGGGAGGCACTCTTAATGGGTATGAACCCAAGGCTAGTCATGGGGCCAGGCTCAGCGGGGCCAGCCCGCCACCCCGTGAATTGCATTTCAGGTCCTGGGCTACTGTGGGGCAGCGGGGGTGGGGGGGCTCTCTTCTGTCATCTCAGGTACATGGTGCTTAGGGGCCCCTCGACTTCACGCTGAGCTGTCCCTCCCCTCCGGGGCCCCCCAGCAGCACCACACACAGTGTTCATCTTCCCTGGGGTTCACACTTGAGGTCAGGACTCCCTTCTTCCTCAGTCTGTGCACACTTGCCTGAGCACAGACTGGCTGCCCCAGCTCCTGGTCTAGTTGAATGACTGCCCAGGACTCCGGCTGCCTGATGACAAGACTGATTTTTTCACTTTTGTGTAACTTTAAACCTAGGTGTTTGGGTGTGATCTTTTTTTTTTTTTTTTTTTTTTTGGTGGGGAGTTGAGAGCAGGGGCATGCAGGTCGAAAACGTTTTTACCTTTTATGCAGTTTTTTCCTAGACAAAATATTCACTGTATATTTATTCATTTCAAAAGATAACTACATAAAAATAATGGAAAGACTTTGTACCCCAGTGCGTGATGGATGTCAGTTGCGCTTATGGGCGTGACCATTTTGTGAAATATACAAATGCCGATCATTAAGCTGCACCTCGGAAATGAATATAATGTTTTATGTTAATTATATCTCCATTAAGAAAACCTAAAAACCTCCCAATTCTATGAAAGTTTTTTGTTGCTTCTAATAAAATTAAATAAAAAGATATAATAAAAACTCACGAACCAATACAGACATGGACGAATGACAAGTCATGGAGAATAAGAAGAAAGGAATCGTGACGGCTAATGTGTTTTCTCTTACTCCAGGAGTGTTTACTGAGCATAGACTATGAAACAGGTGTCTTAGATCTCTATCCCTCAGGCCCTCCCACTTGTCCACAGCCTCTCGGCTCTCAGCAAGATGCTGCTGGGCCTGGTGAGGCGCGGATGAGGGTGATCTTGTTTCTCCACCTTCTTGCGGCACAGTCACCTGGTTCAGGGGATGGCTCTGTGTGCAGTGGCCTTTGGCAGAAGCCGGATCAACACGCGCCTTGCACAGGTGAGCGTCGGGTTCAACCGTCTGTGGGAGTGCAGAGGAACGAGTGACTGGAATTGCTTGGGAAGCCTTTCCAGCAACACTGGTACGGGGTTTAGGCCTTGAAGGGTGAGTGAGATTTTACTAGGAGGAGCCCTGGGGAGGAAGACACTGCGGACAAAGGCAACACTATGAATGAAGGCAGCAGAGAGGAAGTGCTGGGAGCAAGGGGGACAGGTAGACCATCTGCCCTGGTCTCCTGGGGTGATTTATGGAGCATCCCTTCCTGCTGAACCTTTCTGGAACCTTCCCACAACCTTGAACACTTGGCAGCACTGTGTACCATCCCATGGGGCCTGCCTGTGCTGTTGGCTGTGTGACTGACGGCGCTGTGAATGAGTGCCAGGGCACCCGGGGGGGGTCTTCGGGGTCCTGGCCGCAAAATGACCATGACCCAGGTGAAGGGCAGGAGTCTTGGAGCACCAGGTAGAAGTGGGGGGTCCCTCGACCGAGTGTGCCTGTGTCAAGGCAGGTCCTTGGTGTGGAGACCCGTGCTTCACCCCACAATGGTCTGTGGGACCGCCTGTTGTTCTGAGCGGATTTGTGCCTAGAAGAGAAAACACTGAACCCTTCACTAATGTTTGCACTGCTTTTTGTTATTTAGTGCATTTATATTGGGCTTTTCCAGGATATCTGTGGGAGAACTTGCTTGACATCCAAGAAAAATGGTTTTCGTCTTAGTTCACCTTTACGTCCAAACTCATGGGAATTACTCTTTCTGTGATGAATTGAAATGCTTTTCATTCTTCTCTTTTAGTTAATGCACAGAGACTCATCCCTCAATGCAAACCTAATATGTAATGGGTATCTTTCAGTGGGGCCCCCATCGGAGATTTTTACTTGTTGGATGCATTCATTTCTTTATCCAGGAACTTTTCACTGAGGTCGAGGGTGTGCTAAGTAAGCAGGGGACCCGATCCTGCCTCCAGGGACTGCACAGTCCGGTGGGAAGTGAGAAGATCCCACACGTAACCACAATGAGAGAGAGATAAGAGAGAACATGGTCCTAAATGCCACTTAAGGGTTAAGCGTGGGGAGATCTCTCCTGTTGCGGGACCTCGGATGCCTTCCCAGAGGGATGCTGGCAGGATGTACGGGACCTCTGGAGGCAGAGAGAGGAGGGAAAAGGTACTGTGCACAGAAGAGCTCTGGGCGAGTCAAGGAGAGGGGCCGGGCAGGACTGAACCAGGCTTGGCCAAGACTGGCCTGGGAGGCCCACCCTCAGGTAAGCTGTGTCCACCCTGGGAGGGTCCTCGTGCCGTGCTGGGTGATCAGGTCTTCCTTCTGAACCCCCGCCTGGATTTATCCTCAGGGCCTGAGGAAAAAGTAGGAAATAAGTAACAGCGAGCCATTAGGGCTCCAAAGAGAGGGTTTCAGGAGAGATCGTTGATTTGGGCACGCAGCGGGGTAAAAAAGAAAAGCAACAAAGTGGGCCCCGGGGTATGTCTGTGTACAGCCAGCATTCGGAGAGGGGCGAGGCCCGCGAGCTGGTCTTCAAGCCGGGACCCGCACAGTTCGCAGCTCTGCTCTTCGTTTCCTGGTGTCTACGCTGCAGGCAGGCAGCCCCCAGCCTTCCACCTGCCCCATCACTGGCTTGTCACAGGTGCCCACTGTGTGCGGAGAGTGTGCAGAGACACAGGTCCACGGCTGCCCCGAGGAGCACCCCTGGCTGTTGCCTCTGGACGATGGCGGAGTGGTGTTTACGTGGGCCCTTATCCGGTTTCTAACCTGTTTTACGCAGCCACACGGCCTCTTTCTCCCAGGTGCCTCACCCTGACAGTAGCTGTTCGCCTTTGGGCTGACGTTTGGGGCTGCGGGACGGTGCCCTGTTCGCGCAAAAGCCCGAGTTCCTCCTGGGCCTTCTGTTGGCCCGTTTACTCTTCAATGTATGATCTGGACACCGCGGAGAGCCGTAGACCCTTCCACTTGAAGGCAGCGGTGGCGGCCACATGACCTCCAGGAGCAAGGGGACACATTTCGGGAAACCAGGATCTGTGACCTGGGGGCCCCCAGGCTTGCAGAAAGCCACTGGCTCTCTTTGACTTTCTCTCACAGCTGGGGCGGTGACTGCAGACCAGAGGTGAAGGTCTCCCCTGCTACCTTGAGTCAAGCTCAAGTCTGAGTAATTTCCAGCCTCTGGTTGGGCTCAGTCAGTTCATCAACAGAGCCGTCCCAGTCCACACTTTATTCGGGGCTCTCTGGTCCTGGCCATCCCCATTCCAGAGAATTCCTAGGTTAGGCCTCTTCTCATTTAGCTGATAAACAGGTAGGATGGAGGAAAGGAGACATTAATAAACGTCCCCTGAGCATCCGCTGCGTGCAGGTGCTGGACGGAGGAAGGTCGCGGGAGTGGGACCCAGGGAAAGGCGGCCTGGAATGGAGATGATGTCGGACTGACATTCGAGTCTGAGCAAGATGGATACTTGCGACCCCCCCCCCCCCCCACCGCCAGAAATAAAAGCAGGGGGAGCAGGCCACTTGGTCTGGTCCCTGTAAACCGTGCGCCCCTTCAGACTGAAATGCACTCATGGTATTTTAAGAGCTGTGTGTGTCAGGACAGGTTCAGTCAGCGGACGCCTGCAGTGCTGGCCGTGGTCCGTGAGACTAAGTATTTGAAAATGTGGAGCCCAGTCTCCGGCTACAGGAGCAGGAACGACTGAACAAAGAGATGACCGTATGCAGCAATCTTCTGCGGGAGCAGTCCGGTGGTTCTGTCTTCAGAGCAGGTTGATTTTTCGGAGCAATCTGGCTCTTCTGAGTGCACCCAAGTTCACCGGTAGTGTGGTCACCGGTGTCTGCCTCCTGGACACTCCCGGCTCCTCAGAACTGTTCCCCAGGATTCGAGGACACAGCATGGCCCTTTCCAATATGGACGATTAGGAGAGCGCCATCCACCTCTCATTAATCCTGATTCCTGAACTAAGGGATGCAGAACTTTAATCTTGGTGCAAGAATTGCAATTGTGTTTTGAAGATACCAAATATTGCTGAATAGCTCCAGTGCGGGTGCGGGCGCGGGTGCAGAGCCGGGAGGCTTCAGCCAGGCCGGGACTCCGCGGCTGCTCCAGAAGCGCTCCGCGGGCCTGCTGCGCGCACAGGGGCCTATCGGCACAGTCAACACAGAAGGACATTCTTTAGTTTGGAGTTTCTGTGCTTTGACAAACGTCATGCCTCTTTTAGGAAGAGCGAGCCAGTTTTGCAAACTCTGCCAACACTTCCCCTCCTCGCACCCACACCCTGGCCCCCAACCCCGCCAGTCTTGGGGGTAGCCTCTGAGCCGGGGTGCAGAGCACACAGGCCCAGGATACTGGAGGGAATGAAGTTCCCCTGAGTTCCTGCTTGGCCTTGAGAGGAGGCTCCCTCCGGGCCTGCGCTGGGGCTCTCCCTAGGAACGCAAAGTAGCTCCCAGTCATCCGTGTAAACGGGCGTTTCCAACAGGCACTAGGTAAAGTGCTAGCCTGCCCCCACCCAGAAAGGCTGGATCCACCAGCACAGGGGCCCTGGCAGCCAGCGCCCAGGTCCACGGGGCCCCTGAAGTGTGCTGCCCTGGGGGTCCCCCCGCGCCGCGGCAGGTCCCTCTGCCTGTGCCGCGGAGGCCGCACCCCGGGAGAGCGGCCACACCCCAGGCCTGCCCGCGCGCCCCCCTTCCCCGCGGGCCCCCGTGGCGGGCGGGGAGCGCGCGGTTCCCCGGGTTAATTAGAAGCCGGAGTCGCTGAGCCCCGCCCGCGGCCGGCGCTCCGCCCGCCGGGGGCGCCCTCCCCGCCGCCCGCCGGCCTTTGATCGCCCGCGGCCCGCGGCCCAGCAGCCCGCGCCTCGGCGGGCAGGTGGCGGCAGCGGGGCGCGGCGCGCTCCCCGCCACGCCGCACATCAAGGCCCGGCCGGCCGGCGGGCGCCTTCATTAGCGGCCTGAAATTATAATATTATGTTAAAGAACAAAGCTGCTCCCCGGAAAAATATGTGCTGCATATCTGACAAAGATAAATTGGATTATTCAAAATATTCTTGATGAAATGTTACATTTTGCAACTAATTATCAATCTGTTTTATCTGCAGACCAGCTGGGCATTTTTGTGCATGCAAGACCTGCCTACGCAATGATCTTAAGATGTCACTGTAGCGTTTACATCTTTTATTTCAAGATTTAAATAACTAGGAAGTAGCTAATGTAATTCACTGCTGAGAAGAAAGGCAAGCTCCTTGATTCCTTTCCAAAGCGATCTCCTCCTAATGAACTTCTTTGGACTGTGAGTAATGAGGCTTTATTCAAATAATGTTTAAGGAAGTCTCTGTCAGAGTAATTTCTAAAAAAAGGGGGGGGGCAATGTTTAATACATTTAAAACATCTCTATTCATAGGATATTAGCTCTAGAAGCCCACACTAGCCCTCGCCAGTGAGACTTCTGCATTGCTCTTTCTGCTGAACTTGGCCTGGGCCAAGCCCTTCCAGATCCTTACAAAGCGAAGGCCTCGGCCCTTTTTTTATCTGGAGTTTTTTAGAGCTGATATGTTTAAGATACTCTAGGCTGATATAAATCTTCCCCATGAAGAAGGTTCAGCTCTTGGTTCTTGTCTCCCCATCAAAATCTCTCTCCTGTTCTGATCTGTCTTGGGGATTGGGTCAATATAGTTTTCTTGTTGTTTTGTGAACATTTTATGGTTCGAGGCAGCAGCAAAACAGAATCTGACAGTTTCTAGACCCTTTGCGCTTTCTTGGAGGGCAGGGGGCTGGCTGGAAAGTACACTCCACCTTTGTGTGTAGTGGTCCATCCCCTTGTTCTGATGTGACAGATGCAGGCTCCATTTAGACTAAGGAGAAAGAGCGTAAGCTATTGTGTGTAAACACACAGCGAGATGCTTTTGGAGATGCTCTGGTCTTCCATGTGTGACAGGGGTTAGTGTAAGAATATCCCCACCTTTGAGCCATCCTAGGTCTTCAGCCACAGTGGCCACTCTTGGCAACAGTGGATGGAGAAGGCAGAGCCGGGCTTCGTTCCCACTGGACAGACGAGGAAGCTGAGACTCAAGGAAGTAGAAGCAGGGGCTTGCTCCAAGGTACCCTGGGAGATAGAGTGGGGTCAGGGCTGTCAGCCTTGGTACCCCTTCACCCCCATCGATGACACGTGTTCTAAGTGCTTCACTTAGACGTATAAAATATGAATTTGTAATTGATGGGAGGAACACGTGGGAACCTGTCAGGATGTGGATTTCCCTTCTCAGTTGAGAGGTCTTCAGAGTGGTTAGGACGAGCATGCCAAGGAAAATCAAGCAGCCATTTTCCCACTAAAAATGACAGAACATACATCCTTCTTGCTTTTCTCATTGATTTCATTCTGACTGCTGTTCCGTAAAATTATACCCAGACAGGTTCTCAGAGCTGTCACTAAGCCATTTGAAATTTTGCATGAAGCACATTTACGTGTGCATTTCTAGATCTATCTATATAACCCCCCCACCCCCACCCCTTATTTGGCTTGGTTAGAAAATGTCTTTTGTTCAGATTGCAAAAGAAAATTATACCTGATCTCACTCTCTGCCTGATTTAACTCCTGGGTATTCTATTTTGACATTCCTGTATTAATAATCAAATTGCAGAGCTCAAAATACAGAGGCTTAGCCTGGACTGGACTTCCTGAAGTCTGTGCTTTCCGATGAGACTCATCTTGTTTTTAAAATGCTCATTTCTGCCAAGATGCCTCTTTCGTGGGAATCCATGGTTGTCCCCAATGTGGAGGTGCTGGGGCCGTTCAGGTCTCAGGGGAGACCCTGCTGGCCATTGGGTTTTCCCAGTCTGTTTGCTGGGCCTTTTGTGCAAGTGACTTTTGGGATTTATCAGAGGATGAAAACAACGACCACAACAAAGACGTTGACGACAGCAGAGTCTGAAAGGAGTGTGATTTCCCCGTCACGGAGATGAGTCTCTGTAAAGTGGCAAGTATTGGGTGTTATTTTTATTTTTTCTAAAATAATTTCTAATCTGAAAATTGTTCATTTATATTTTGGAAGCCATAAAAGCAATTTTTATTTTCTGCGGAAGATTATCGTATGTGTGAATTATTCAATTATCTTAACAGTATGTGGTACAAGATGCTAGAATTCTCCCGAAGTGTTCGTTGTGCCTTTCTCAGTTGTCCAGACAATATCTCTGTTTTGCATTGGTGGAGGGTACTGTCTGGGTTCTCAATGTTACTTTGAAAAAACCTTCAAGGAACCCAGATCAGGGGTCAGCAAACCGTTCCTCTAAAGGGCCAGATAATAAGTATTCGGGGTCTGCAAGTCCTCCTATCTGGGTCACAGTTACTCACTTGAAAACAGCTGTGGACAACCTGGACGTGAATGAGTGTGGATGTGTTTCAATAAAACTTTATTTATGGGCACTGAAATTTGAATTTCCTGTAATTTTCATGTGTCATGAAATATTATTCTTCTTTTCATTTTTTTCAGCTATTTACAAAATGTAATAACCATTCTCAGTTTGTGGGCCATACAAAAACAGACGACGCCAGGATCGGGCCCGTCGGTGGTAGCTTGCCTCACCGCTTCATTCAGAGTTTGAGGTAGACCTTCCCAGCTGCTTCGAGTCCTTTGCTGCTCTTGAAGGAGAGAGTGGAGAGTGCCCCTCCGTTTTTTGGTAATAAATTCTTATCCGCTTTCAAAATATTAATATACCGTTGTTTTTATTGAGATGCGGTGGGCATAGAAAGGTTTTCTGAGTTCAAGGTGCGCAACGTGGCGATATGAGCGGTACCGGTACTGATATGTTGTGCGGTACCGGTCCCAGTAAGTTCACTTGAAGTCCGTGTCACTTCACATGGTTACACAATGCTTTCTCTTGGGATGAGAACTTTCAAAATCTGCACGTTTAGCAAATTTCCAAATACAATTCAGGGAGGATGTCGTGGCTCTGGTGAGGGAAATCCAGCCAACTGCCGGTTGGCGGTGATGCCATTTCCACGGGCATTTCCAAATCCACCACCGCCACCATGTTCTTCTCTATGTCCCTGACCCTCAGTCGCACTAGGTTTGTGGTCCTTTGGAATTCCACTTAATTTAAGCTTTGACCCTCAGGCTCAGAATTTGGGCCCCCATAGTGTAGGGTGGTGAGGATGTCTCAGCCAATGTGGTGGTTTCCAGGCATCTCAGCCCAAGGGGGCCTCCAGGAAGGAACTGCTTTCTCAGTGTAGCCTTTTGAGAGGCTCCATGAAGCCAGGGTCAGGTCCCCGCCACGCCAGCCCCCACCATCCCAGGTGCAGGCTGGAGCCCAGCCCCCGCTGGCCAGTGAGGAGGAACCGAGGGACCGAGAGTGGATGGTCTTTGTGGTGGGACCAGTCTGAGACACAGACTGGAGCTCAGCCTTAGCTCTTGTCTCTGGCTTTGCCTGAGCAGTGACGGGGGCTGCATCTCCACGAGGTGGTAGATAACCATGCTCTCCTGCGAGGGCATTGCTGGTTGGCTGCAGAACGGGAGGCCAGGCAAGACAGTAGGAGCTGGAGTGGTGCCCAGCCACACAGCGGGCAGAGCCGAGGTGGAGGACGGGCCCTGGGGTGGCCCTTGCCATGTCCTGGGTCCCTGCGGCTGGGGCCGTGGCTTCTGCGGTCCGTCTTCTGATGCTGGGAATGGGTGTAGAGCTCTCTGTGTGGCAGAAGAACAGAGGCGTGGAGGTGGGAAATGAATGTTCCCGAAGTCCGTTTACCTAGAAAGGGAAGAAGGTGGTGCATAATGGGCCTGGGACTTAACAGCTCAGACAGGTCTGGGGGACCTACACCCACCAGCCCGCTGCGTTGGTCCCCACTTCTTCCTTTTCAGAACACAGCTTTGATTCCTGCTCCTTTGGATGGTCAAGGGTGCATCCTGCCCTTCACTGCTCTCCGGGTGTGAGCGCAGGGCAGATAGCAGAGGGTGTGGCCGACTCTGGGTCGGGTCCGGGTCACTGGGACTGTTTCTGCCCTCAGGGATGATGAATCCAGGTCTCTGGGCTCCCCACGACTGGACCTTCTCCCACCTTCTCCTGCCTTCTCCAAGGGTAGATCTTGCTCGTTCCTGCAACTGCCCTGAAGCAGATCATGTGAGAGTCTCTTTGCCGGAAACACGCAGCGGGCAAGCAGGCCCAGGGAAGAAGCTGAGAGAACCCGAGGCAGGGCTCCCGAGAGCTCAGCTAGGAGTGTCCCATGCCAGCAGTAGCAAAGTGCCATGCCCAGTAGGTGCCACCGCCTGTGACTCGTGTAATGCTCACGACACCCCGGCACCCTGGACCCCGGCACCCCCGCACCCCTACAACGCTGTTACTAAATCTGTTTGTGCCCAGCTTTCAGATGAACAAACTGAGGCTTAGCTGGGATCAGTACTGGGCTCCCTTTGCTCCCGCTCTAGGGGTTTGCTGACACGTGTGTGGGCACATGCATGTGTACATGTGTGCGTGCATGTGTGCAAGTGTGCCTGTGCACACACATATGTATGTTCATGTGTGCCGGGGTGTGCACTGTTGTGAATCTGTACGTGTGTGTATGTGTGTGCATCTGCATGCGGGTGTGTCTGCGCGGACACCTATGCCTGTGTGTGTGAGTGTGAATATGTGCGTGCGTGTGTGCCTGTGCCCGTGTGCATGTGTGCGTGCGTGCGTGTGTGCGTGCGTGCGTGTGTGCATGCATGTGTGCCTGTACGTAAGCACGTGCGGGGGTGAGAGGTGTGTAAGGCCTCGAGGAGCCGGCTCTGTGGCTGCTCTGGTCTGTCCCCACCCGCAGTGTCCCCATGGAGGCCCAGGACACTGTGGGGTGTGTCTTTTCTGAGAGCACAGCTGGCTTGTCGGGGAAGGGAGGGCAGGCCAGTCCCCAGGTGGGGAGGTGGTTTGGCTCTGGCTTTGTCTGCCGGGCCCTTGGTGGGAGGCATCCAGGTTTGGCTACCTCCGGGTCTGCTTGTGGGAGGGGCTGGGGGTCCGGGTCCCGGGCAGCAACGTGGAGAGTTTAGGCCGGAGGAGACGTGCCCTACGCTGGGAAGGTGCGAGGGCGCCGGAAGGAGGCAGTGTGCTTCCTGGGACCCGTGGTGCGTCGTCTGACCCGCCCTGGGCCTCGGGCCGGCCAGCCGAGGCCAGCAGCTGTCCGGGCTCGTTTGAGTATCCGTGAGCCTCTTGTATTTAAAATAAATTGATTTATGAATTATCAAGCTAATTAATTAAAATGGAGTTTAAACATTGAGTTTCTTCATCTCAAGTGCTCAACTGTCACGTGTGACTTGTGGCTACGTAGTCCAGTGACACAGGAAGAGTGTATTTGTGCAGCCAGAAGGTTCCCCTGGACACAGAGGAGTCCAGGAGTCTGTCATTGTTTGGAAAGTTATTTAAGACCAACAGTCCTTGGACGATCAGACAAGCTCTTTTCTCCTCTGAAGAACTCGACAACAAACCATCTACACTAAATATTAGAGCGTCTTTACCGCAGCCGTAAAATTCAGGTGTAAGTGGGAAGGTGAGCTCTGAGCATGGTTTTCCGTTGCTGTAACTGTTCATGACCCTTTGTGGCAGGGGTTTCAGTTTAAAATCCCGGATCGGTCAGAGCTTTGCTCTCAGGAGGAAATTAAAGAAATCACTTGGAAAAGGCTGAACAGTGGGGGAAAAAACAAAAACAAAACAAAACAGAACAACAACAACAACAAAAACAAACAAAAATCCCACAACCAACAAAACCCTCTTGGCTCCAGGAGGGTTCTGCAGAGGTGGACGGGAGGTCTAAGCGCTCTTTCCCGCTGAAAAGACAAGACGATTGCTTCTAAGATGACTTCCGGTGGGCCGCCCCGGCCGCCACAATCAGGGAGGTCATGCAGCCAGTGCAGGGCCGAGAGGAGGACTCTCGTTCGGGCCGGTCTAGGGAGAAAGGGAACAAGCCCCGTATCTGCTAAGAGATCAGTTTGCGCCCGATTTGGTTTAAATGCTAAACCCTATGAAATGATCTTAAGCAGAAAAATCAATTTCCCAGAAGTCTCAGATGTACACTGGAACTCTTATATTTGAACTAAATCTAGGTAGAGTTAAATAATTGAGCTTGCTCTCTTTAAGCGATACAAATGTATTTCACGCTACAAGAAACTCAGATGAGTGGGGTAGCGTCAGGGGTGTCCCAGGCGCCTGCGCCCCGGGGAGGCAGGGGGCCACTGGCCGAGATCACACCTGTCCCGACGGGTAGCGCCAGGTGACGCGGAGTCCCGGGCATTTTCCCATCGAGAATGAGCTCTCCGGGATAAGCTCGTGGACAGAGCTGCGCCCTCTGGGAATGGCCTGCACCGCTATCAAGGGAATAAGAGACTCCCATGGGCCTGTAGCAGTTGAGAGGCCGGGGACACAACTGGGGATGTGCTGGCCCTACAGACGAGCTGAAGCAGAAGAAGGTCACCGCTCCTGACCCCAGCACGGCACGGGCCTGACTTCGTTTCCTGCTGGTTGACCTGCAATCCAGAGCGTCTCAGAGCTTCTGTTTTGCTTCAGGGAAATGAGACTCGATGCATCCCTTCAGCTGCGTTTCTCGACCGTCCCGGGCCCTGGGGTACGGCGCCCACACGGCAGATCGCGTGCCCCTCGGAGCTTGTGAGTCTGCTGGCGGCGGCAAGCGGCACAGACCCCACAGGCTTGCAGAAGCCTTGCGTTGGGGAAACTGCGGGAAGGAAGAATACACTTAACAGACCGGGGGCTTCCGAGAGCCCTTGGAGGGGCAGAGTCAGGTCATGCCGCAGAGCATGCAGGCTGCTTGGAGAACGCGCGATCTCACCTCTCCGGGCTCAGATCACGACGGTTACTCGTTGCCTTGATCATGTAGGCCAGGGGGAGGAAAGAGAGAGGAAAGTAAGACACTGGGAGAAAGAGGTGAAGGGCCTTCTCATGTACCCCATCAGGCCCGAGAGGCCGGCTTTCCTCCCCGTCTCCGCCCGCCCTCAATCCCGCCCCAGCTCATCCAGCGAGGTTCCAAGGAAGTCCTCTGGGGTCAGAGATGGGTCTCGGGGGTCCCCTCCTGGCCCTCGCTGCACCCCCATCTCCATGCTTTACCTGGGGCGCATTTCCAAGGGGGGGGCAGCCTCTGGCTAGAGCTGGTCTCTGCTGGGGGAGGAGCAGGGGGCACGGGCCACTCGGGCTCAGAGCTGGAGGCGCCCCCCGCATCCCACCATGCAGGGAGCCCTGATGTGCGTGCTTCTCATTGGATTTAAAAGCTGGCCCTTGGGGTGCATTGAAGCTGAAGCCCCATGGCCCCGACATCTGGACAGCTCTTTGGGTCTCCTTGTCAGTGACCCATCCCTCCTCGGAGGGTTCTCCGCAGCTGGATGTCTGCCGTGCCAATTTCAATGACACGGGCCCGGGACCGAAGGCATCGATAAACCGTTGTAAGGATGACGTGGCCGGCGTGGATGCGGCAGATAGAAAGCAGATGAGGGTTACTTGGAGGTGAGCTGTGGTTTTTGACGCTCACAATGGAGGCTCTGAAATCCAAGCTTCCCCTGAGTTTCAATGGCCGGTATTTGTTTGCTTATTTTGGCTGCTCTCTGCCGTTGGAATCCCTCTCCCTCCTGCACCGTGGGGCCAGATGACACACATTCAGTCAAAAACCGTGAATCCAAGGGTCTGGGGCCACTGCTGTTGCCAGCTGTGTGACCCGGGCAGCCGGCTAGCCCTCTGGGGCACTCGGGGTCTCCAGGTCCTCAGGGGAGGGAGTGGATGCGGCAGGAACTCCCTTCATTTGGAGAAGGAGACCGCGGGAGAATGAGATCAGGGGAGGCCTTCCAGGGTCTGCGAACTAAGGCAAAGAACCAGGGGGCTGATCTTTTGTATTTTGTATTTTTTTTCTTTTTCTTTTGTGTATTTGCACAAAAGCACACCCAATGTACTTCAGCCCCTTGGCCGTCAAGTGTGCATTTAATTCACATCCTTCCCCTGGAAAGAGCTGGTCATACTTTGATACGCTTCCATCTCTAAATACGGCTCTGCGTGGAGAGTTCTGCGCTCCCCGAAGAAGGCACGTCCTCGGCGAGGCGAGTGCTCTCCCACGGCGCCCCAGGAAAACGGATGCGTGGACACGAGGAGCGCTCTCTCGCCCGCGCCGCAGGCCGCCGGGGGACATCGGTTTTGGCTTTTATCCAGCAGGAAGGAACAGTAAATAAATGAAGAAGTATATTAGGTTAAACTGCTGACATTTGTATGCAGGGCAGTAAATGTTTGTAGATGAAGAGCAGAAAAAGATTTTTTAATAAATGCTTTTGTGACGGATTTTATACTAAATCATTTCTTGACATTTCGACTAAAACCAACAGCTTAGATAATGGATCTGATGTTCATACCGTGCATATACTCCGGTTTGATAAATCCTCTGCTAAGAGGACCTCCCTGAAACCGATTCCCTCCAGACCGGGAGAAGATTGTATGTGCAGTAAATTACTGGGGGGAGCCGGGGAGGACCCAGGGGCCTGTGCTCCTGCCCACGCTCTGGATCTGTGCTCGGGCGCAGCGAACGCTCTCCTTGGGTCTGGAATTCGGGTTGGACCATGCTAAATAAACTCCGTGGTAGAGATGACTTCATGATGGTTCTATTTTCTGACGGGAATATTTACTTAAGAAAGCCAGAGACGGAGAGACGGAGAGGAAATGAAGGAGCCAGGCAGGCAGCACGTGGAGAGGCCATTTTGAACAAAACGTTGCCCTGTTTTCCCTCGTACCCTGTGCAGGCCCTCCGAGGTCACCTGTCCTCTCTGACCTGCAGATGGCAGATGGGGACACATGGGCGGCTCTCCTCTGACTCCTCCGGGAGGCCCTGTTTGGCCGTGGCCAGCCCTGGCTCACAGGGTGTTTCTCCCTCCTTGTCTGGACTTCAAGGCCCTGGGTATAGATGCTGGAGTATCTTCTCACCTCCCTCTTGGCTTGTCCTCCCCTCCTGCCTGTCAGGGGTTCCCTTTGTCTTCTGTGTCCTTACCTTCTCCTGGATTCAGCAGACTCTCCCTTGTCCTCCCCCTGGGTCCCCGGCTGCCACCCCCTTGGAGCCCCCTGCCCCCTCCCTTTGCTGCAGGCAGAGGGGGTGCTCTCTCCTTGCCAGGGTCTGAATCTGGAGAGTTCCATGGGCAGTGTGCAAGTGGTTTCTTGGAGTAGAGCCTGTGTGGCACAGTGCCTCCTCCGGAGCCCGCATCTCCGGGGACGATCTCCCACGATCCCATTAGGCCCCACTTTCTGGTGTCCAGCCCGCACGAGGCACCCAGCAGGTGTCTGTGGAATGAACGAAGGGACCCCTGGAAGCTTCTGGTCTTAGACTCAGGGCGAACGCCTCATCTTGCATTTTATTGTCACTTTGCACATGTCATGTAGTTTTCAGAGACACGGAGTGACCTCCTTCGTGATCCGCTTGGGGGTAATAGATAAAGCCATCCTTGAGAGAAAAATTAAAGAGCCTTGACAATGATAATTGCTGTTAATATCACTCTGGACATAGGTTTGCTGATGGATGAGTTTAGAAAATTTGCTTCCGAAACACACAAACTAACGTGAGAAACAGCCCAAGGTTGGGCTGGTGGGTTGGCGTCTGCAGGACAAGAAATGGCATCTCGGGGCTGGGCAGGAGGTCCCTGGCGAAGCTAGTGGGAAGCAGGGTCAGGGCACGCTGCCCCCCCCCCCCAGCCGGCCGGGACCCTGGGATCACTGTGGGGTGCAGCCTCCCAGGGGTGCCCTGCCATCCTGGGGACACCACGGGGCGTGTCCCCCGGGGGGGCTGAGAAATTCCCAGGGCCTGCAAGGGGCGTCCAGTACCTTCCTGCTCTGATTTCCTTTTCCCGTTTTACATACTCAGTTTCCCTGGTGAATAGTCCTTGGCAGGTTTCCCGAGATATCAAATTCCGGGAGAGAAAATACACAGGTCATGTGTAAGGACTAAATAGAACCCTTAGTTGGAAATGACTCTTGTCAGGTGTCTGGGAAGCAGCTCCGCCTTCAGCTACGAGTTAATCAGACAGAGCCGCGCGCGAGGAGCGCGGCCACCGGGCCCTTGGCGGCCTCCCGACGCCTCCCTGACTCACCTTGGGCAGGTCACGGCGTTTCCCGGGGCTGCAGCTTTCTCATCTCACTAATGAGGGGCTTGCACGAGCTTGGCCGCGCCGCTCTCAGGCCCGCGAGTGTGGAATCCCGCCCGCCGCCTCGGTCCCCGGCAGCCCGGTCCGCTGCAGCGGGACGCAGGGCTGGGCGGCGCTTCACACCCTCGGCCGCTGGTGGGGCCGCGGAATCATCTGCGGTTTGCTTTGCAATGCGCTCGGGCTCGTTTCTGATCATAGAAACAGGGGCGGAGAGCGCGTTAAAAATAGTCACCAGGTAGGAAAGTCCAAACGCTTTCCGCGCTGATGGTGGTGACCACTGGAGCACGTCAGGACCCAGGGATGCCGGGGTGGGGGGAGTTCTGCACGGGGTGCGCTGCGAGTGTGTGCCTTGCACTTGGCCGGGCAGGGCCCTGGAGGCCCTGGGGTAGTGGTTGCTTTGTGGGCCAGCGTGGCTTGTCAGGAGAGGCTTTGACCCCGAGCCTCGATATTCTCATCTGTGAGATGGGGATGCCAGTTCCCTTCCAGATGCGTGAAGAACCCCAAAGGCAGTCACAAACGTCGTGAACACGCACACGGCCCTCAGAAAGGTGCTTCGCTCTGCGCCATCTGAGCCTCAGGTGTTAGGAGTGCCGGTTTTCCTCCGCTGACTCCCTCCAGTAATGAGCTTTTCCACGGACTGGGAAGAAGATGGAGCCTCTGATTTCATAGCCCTGGTGATCTGGCTGTCCTGGGTGACTTCAGCGTGGAGACAGAACGCTGGCCCAGGGTGGGCAGAGTCTGCATATGCAAAGAAGTAGGTGCGCCTTTGTTTCCTGGGCGTTTGACCCGAGGGCGCACTGGGCTCATCTTTTGGTTGGTGTCCAGGCCAGCGTGGGTTTAACGTAGGCGTTTCATGAGCCCCCAGAGCACCAGGAGTCAGAGCACCTTCCAGGCTGACCGGGTGGCCAAGGGCATCACTGACTTTGCTTTGCCGCCTGCGTCCTAGTGTGTCAGTCCCTGCGGATTCTCAATTGCTGTTTGTTGAGTGAGTGAGTGGTACAGCCCCATTTGGGGAAACACTGCATCCAAAACATCTCCTGAAAGTGAGGGCCCATCAGGTATTGCCCCGTGCCCTTCCCGTGCGGCGGTGCCAGTCCTGATGTCTTAGAGTCTCCTGGGAGGAGACGGGGACCTGTGATGCTGTGAAAGCTGTCACCACCTGTGTGTACAGGCTTCTGTGTGACCTACCCAGACCCCTGCCACAGGAAGTATTAGGGACCCGCTGTGTTTCTTAAACAGCCTTATTGAGCTACAGTTTATATAGCATAAATGCACCCATTTCAATGTAAATGTCAATGATGTTTAGTAAATTTGCCGAGTTGTGCAATCCACACTATAATCCAAATTTAGGACTTTTCCACTGACCCGAAGAGATCCCTATTGTCCCTTTGCAGCCACTCCCCACCCCCACCCCAGCCTCAGACAGACACGCACCCACTTTCTGTCTACATAGATTTGCCTTTTCTGGACGCTTCGTATCAGTGGAATCATGGAGTATGTGGTCTTTGCCAGCATCAATACTGGCTCCTCTGCCTCCTGGTTCCCGGCAGGAGACAGTTTGTGTTTGTGGTTGGAAAGTACCTGGGGGTCAGGGAGATAGCTGCCCTGTCCACACTGGCTGTAACCACAAACCCGTGCCCCGTGCCCGGCACCCCGTGGTCTGATGCAGTCCCCTTCTCATCTGCTTTCTGTGGGCCATCCACTCTCTGTTCTTTTGCTCATCCCTAAGAACCAGATCCCTGCTTCTGTGTGGTGACACACAGAGCCTACATTCAACGTGCTTATGTTAGTGCTCATCTTCCCTCTCCACCCAGCAGGGACCATGCTGCTAGTAAGAAGCGTGTCCTTCCCCTGGTGGACAGACTTTGAGGTAGCTTGTGGGTGGGGCCTGTGACCCACTTCTGACCTTAGCCCACGGCAAAAGCAGGTGATCCTGTGACCTAAGATCGTAGCAAGTCCTCCTGCTGGGAAGCCTCACATGGCGAGGAGCTAAACATGCTCTGGAAACTGAAGGTCACCCCCAGGCAGCCCCCCAGACCCAAAGCTCCCAGTTTTATACCTGCAAGGAACCAGATTTACCCAACAACTGTGTGAGCAGGAAAGTGGATCCTTCCCCAGTCAAACCACCAGATGAGAACCCTGCTCTGGTCAGCACCTTCCTGGCAGTCTTTGGAGGCCCAAGCAAAGAACCCAGCTGGGCTTTGGAACTATTAGATGATGCATGTGTGTATTTTTAAGCTGCGAATTTGAGTTGATGTTACACGGCCATAGAAAAATATTCATCTCCCACATGAGGTGGCCATCTCCCAGCCCACATGCCTGCCCCATGGTCGACTTCAACCCTTCCGCCCTTTCTCACTTTATTTTTATTTACTTTTTAAGATTTTATTTATTTACTTAGAGAGACAGAGAGAGGAGGAACAGAGAGAGAGAGTGTCTCAAACAGACTCCATGCTGAGGGCAGAGTGCAGGACTCAGTCCCATGACCCTGAGATCACGACCTGAGCCAGAGTCAAAAGTCAGGCCCTTAACCCACTGAGTCATCTAGGTGCCCCTTCCCTGCCTCACTTTCGGTCTCTCATCTTGCCCAGGATTGTTGCAACGGGCTCCCACCAATCTCCCTGCCTGTGGACCCTTCCCAACCTGCCTCCCACTTCATTCTGATGTGGACAGATCCTTGTGCAAACCAAGCCTTGCCCTCACATACCCCTTGTGGCACAACCTGGATCTCACCTTGGGCTGCAGGGATCTCATAATCTTGTTCCAACACGCTCCTCAAGCTTTATTTTGTCTCTCCCGTTCATACACCTATGTTCTGGCCATGTTGAATGACTTGGCCATTCTTAGCCCTTCTGGGTTTGTCCTGCCTCTGTGACTTTGCATCTGCTGTTCTTCTCTGGAATGTTCTTCCATCGCTTTTCAGCCTGAAAAACTCTTATTCATTCTTCAAAACCCCAGGTTCAATAGCACCTCTTTTTGAAATCTTCCATGGACTCCCTTGAGGGCAAAGATTTGGACTTTGCGTGGCACACTGCTCTCTCACCGACTGTCACACTATATTTTAGTTTGTGTCCCCAGAACACCCAGTAGAGTGTGGACTTGCTTTCCCCAGCCCTATAACTTGATCAACACCTATGGTGTTTCATGAACACTTTTAGAACAAATAGCTCACTATCTGCTCAAGTACCATGACCTCATGTCATGGGTGTCCTTAAGGGTCTTCGATGTCCAGGGCGTTGGGTGTGTGGGTTGGGTGAAATAGGACAAAGGGAGAGGTGGGTTCCAAATTCAGGGACTCATTCTGGAATGTGTTGCCGATCTGAATGTCCCTGTCATTGTTTTACTGAAGTTCCGTCCTGAGCAGGGGGGCCCGTGAGACCCAGGGCTCCTGCTGCTCTGTCCTTCTGGTGCCCTCCTCCATCCCTGGATGGTGTCCCCAGCTTGTGGTTACCCACATGATAGAAGTCTCAAACTATGCGGAAAGGACCCAAGATACTGTGGACCGTTGCCTGATTTAGCCCTGCAACTGCCCCCACGTATCCCTGCCGCGCCTCGGCCCCTCCACCGCCAGCTACTGCTTTGGTCTCCCTGGTGCTCCTCCGAGCCAACACACATGTTCTCCTTATTTACTGCTCGTTCTCTGTTTCCCCTAGGGATAACCGGAAGGCCTGTGGGACTGAGGGCCCCATGGGTGTCCTTTCTACATTTCCAGTGCCTGGAAGCATGGGACATTCCGGGCACTCAGGGTCATGGGTTGAATGAAGTGCAGGGAGCCTGGTCCCTGGAGCCCCGCTCTGCCCACACCTAGGCTTCCTACCGTCCCTGACTTTGTAAAATTCAGACCCAGGGACTCAGACTCTTGCTTATGCCACTTCGTGGTCATGCCATTCCCCTTAGAATAAAGAAAACAGCCCTCACCTCTAAAAATCTTTTATTTACCCATTCATCCAGATTCAAGATTTTTAAAAACCCTGGCTTTTTGTGGATTGCCCTGAAATTTAACCCAAACTAACTCTAGCGTTAACCCTAAAGTCTAGAAGATACAACATGAATTCTCTTCCTCGGTCATTTTTATTTTAGAAAACAATTTCAGTTTGTCTTCCTCTATGATACAATTCTGAATACTCAGAGCCTGCCAGTAGGCTTTGGTGATTACAATTTTAGGGGCTTAGAGCTTCAAGGGTGAGGGTAAAGATGGTACTTCCCACTGGGTGGCGCTCTGGGGGGTGGGGGTCTGATCATAATCCTTTACCTGGGCTATCTGTGACCCTTTGCCATCCCATTCCTGTGCGATGATGGATTCGGGGTGGGGTGATTGATTTCCCAAAGCTGTCTCTATCAGTTCCGTGTTCTTCGCAGAGGGCAGAGGGAAGCCCCTCCCCTCTACTTCTGCTGGGGCTTGTTAAGCCGTGGCCTTGGGGGCCAGCTGATCAGTGGGGAGAAGCAGCAAGCTATCAGCGGTTTCTGCAGTCAGCGGGCAAGGACAGCCTGTGGCTACTCCAGCCCACGGTCTGGCTGCACTTCATGGAGACGTGTTACCTTGGTGGAGATATAAAGGCAAATCATGTTGGCATGACAGAGCCCACTTAACTCTCTCTGGCCCGATATTTGGGGAAAGACGTCAAGGACGGACAGGTCCTGGGCCCTGTCGTTGGGCAGTGGCCACTGTGCCCTGCAAGGTACGCAGGTCAGTGCTTCTCAGGGTGATTTTTTTCTATCACTGGGTCCACGGAACAGAAAGGGAACGTCCTTCCTGGCTGCCTTAGGGGGCACGAGGTGAATCAGATAGCTGCTTCTAAGCCAGCGCTGCTTGTATAATAAGTGGCCCTAAGACATTAAGATGATTTCTTTGGGGCCCACTGGAGATTCCCTGAGGACACTTGCAGTTGGTGTCTCGTTGCGTTGTCAGCCTTGGATCACACCTGTGCTTAGAAGAGGTGTTTTTGGTGTGGGGCCAAGCCAAAGGCTGCCTTCCGTCAGCTGCATGAAGGAAGCCGGTAACTGCACGGGCCTGTCTTCAGTTCCAGGGGCTACAGTGAGTGGCAAAAGGCGCGTTCGGTCCCAATCCAAACTATTCTTCAGGAAGTGCTGCCTGAACCAGAGGGGGGAACTGTGTGCCTCCAAGGGACTCGTGCGCCCCCCGGGGAAGGCCCCATCCTTGGCTGGGTGTGACAGGTACGCAGCCACGCCTCAGGACCTGGGGTCCAGACAACCACAGCATGAAGGGAGTGGACGTGGGGACGTCCGACCTCCAGCGAGGGGACGAGATGTGGGGCACAGGTGTGCAGAGAGGAATGAGGCTTACTGCTTGCCCTTCCCTTATAGCCGGGGCTTCTCCCCTGGTTCTCTGGAGTTTCTTCCCGCACTGCCTTGGCATACCCCGCTCTGTGCAGGGGTAGCTGCCGGGAAGCCTGCCTGGGTTTCCAGGGGTGCCTAGTTCCACCCGCAAAGCATGTAGAGTACAGCTGTAAGTGGCCCGTCTCACTCACGCCCCTCCTGGCCTCTCCAATAATGCGTTTGATCTGGCCTCTGAAGGCCTCCCAGATGTCCACAGAGTGGGGCTGGGAACGTGCCACCCCGGGGAGGCCCCCCTTGCTGCGATCACCAAGGTAGCACGGGGGCTCTGGGGGCCACGCTGAGCTGAACTGCTAATTGCCACCCCTCAGTGTCCCTGCGATTCCTGCCAAGCCCTCTGGTCAGCGAGAGCTCCGCGGGAGGTCCAGGGGTCCGTCTTCACTTTTACGGCACCAATTAACTTCCTCTGCCTTTTCTTCTGGGCTCGTGGAATTACTCCACACTCTTTGCAAGGATGTTTAGTAATTCTCATCGACTGTCGAGGAGCCTGCTGGGACGCTGCCAACTGATCTTAACAAGCCCACTTACTGCAGGATTTCCCACTGCTTTCCTGGGCTAGGAATTCCTTAACCAAAGGCACATCTCCCAGGAGAACTTTGAGAAGGGGCCTCGTTATGAATATTTTGATGTTGAAAATGTTCAGCGTGCAAGTTGGTTGTAAAGCCGGCCAGTGTGTTTGGAAGAACAGGGTGGGCCTTGGGCAAACTTGGAGCAGGGTGGGATTCTGGTCCCGCCTCTCTGCCTTTTATCCTTGGCTCTTCTTTCTTCTTCCAGCGCACCCTGGGAACCCCGGCTCCAGCTGCTCCCCGCTCCTCCACGCGGCCGCACTGAAGGCGCGCGCGCTAATTGGTGATTAGGCGCTAATGCATGGCGATTGTTGGCTTGTTTCCTCTCCCGGATAACTTTTCCTTCTTTTCATATTAGTTAGACCCTTTCATGTCTTAACAAGAGGGGCCAACTTGTATAAGATTTCAGGAATGGTAGGTGGGCGAGATCTGAGCTTCTGGCGCCCCTCCCAGATGCACAGTCTGAGTGGCCTCGTGTGCCGTTCCGAGCTGCGGCTGGCCCTGGGACCGGGGGTAACGAGAGAGACGGGGTGAGGGGGTCACCTCCCCAGTCTTGCCTGCAGAGGGTACGAGGGAAGGAGGGTCTCTGGCTGCTGTGGGGTCCCTTGGGGGAGGGGAGGATGAAGCTCACGTGTGTTGTATCTGGGCGGCCAGGCTGACAGGAACACCTGCAAGCGCAGACTCTGTTTGGGGCGTTAAGTAGGTGGAGGGAGCTTTCGGCTAGAAATAGACACAGTAGGGCATTAGAATTTGCCATCAGGCAAACTGAGGGGTAATCAGCTTATTACACGAGGAGTCTTGCTTATCCGAGAGCTGCTGAAAAGACTCAGGAACAAAATCAATCTGAGGAATGGGGAAGAAGGATGTGTATGAATTCACCGTGGGGTTGGATTCTGAGACCTGATCCATCTTTATCTCCCAGATTCCGCAGGAATGGGAAAGAGACCACATGGAGAAAGATCTTGGTTCTTCAGAGAGACAGACCGGGTCTTCTAAGTTTAGTTCCGTGCCGTCAGAAAGCACCTGCTGGAGAGACAGGGATGGCCTACACCTGAGCCGTGCAGGACGGTAGTGGTTCACACACTCAGATCTTGAGCACGTCCAGTGTGCCAGTGTGCCTGAGGAACGGAATATTTCCTTTCATTTACCCTGAGTTATTTTCATTGTAATCTGGGTACCCACCTATGGCTGAGGCCTCCCTAGTAGATAGGGGCCTCCTGGAGCAAGGTGTGTAGGTAGTAGTGCGAGGGGCTTAGGGATGGGGCCGAAGGGGAGTGCAGGGCGGTGATCTGGAATGGTGGAAGGTGCCAGAGGCAGAGGACATGTGCAGTTTGTGGGCACATCTGGGAGAGCCCCTGGGGGCGATGAGAAGCCGCAGAAGTACCAGAGTAGTGCACTCAGATTTAGAGTCCAAAAGACCCCCCTTCTGGAGTCCTTGTTCAATTAAGACCAGGGGCTGGAGGGTAAGCCAGGGAAGGTTGCAGTGGAGGTAAATACACACATAACATACAGAGCTAATGGTGTATAATTACGAGGGATGCTTAGTGCCAGGACCTGTGCCCAGCACTCCTCACTGATGATCATACCACCCATAGAAAAATGTACCAAAGGGAAAGTTGTCTGGGCTTTGAAATCAAGCCACTGGCTGTTGAGAGAGAAAGATCAACAGGAAATGAAGAAGCCTCCATGCCCGGCTTGGAGATGGGGGTGGTGTTCTGAGAGACAGGGAGCCTGGGCCGGGAGCAGGTGGGGACACAGGTGTTGCTGCGTTAAGTCAGACTTGGACTGCTGCCTCCCTCAGGTCGACACCTCCGCTGGGGGCCACAGGGCAGAGCCAGGAAGGTGGCTTCTCAGAGAGTAGGGATGACCCTGTACAGAGGCAGTGACGGCTGGCAGAGCGGACTGTCCTTGCGTCACGGGTATGGCCCACTCCTCTGGCACTGGCGGCAAAATGGAGGTGTCTGGGAAGCTGAAAGGGGGCTGGCCACACCACACGGTGACAGGAAGAGCTGGTGTCCATGGGACAGAGCTGTGATCTAGGAGCTCACCTGGGCAGGTGCTCTGAAAACCGATGTGGCCACTTACTACCTCATGAGGTTACTATTTATGCATCTATTTTTAAGAAATGTTTTCTGCTTTACATTAAAAAAAAAAAAAAAAAAAAAAGCACATCGTTTGAACGGACCTACTTCTGTCTGCATTTATCCTTCCTGATTTATCCTAAAGAGATAGTCCTGTCCTGGGCAAAGCTTTAGTTTGCAGGACATTCCCCGCAGCCGTGCTTATTGGATGCCGGGCAGGGGCCTCGGGGAATTACAGGGCGCTGTAGCCTTGAGTCCTTTATGTGATGATGCAGGAAAATATTTAGGAACTTGAAAATTGTTCAGATTGGGTGGATAAGTGAATAAAGGACCACTTATGAAATAGCACATAGCGTTTACCCACATTTTTCTTTTAAAAAGTTGATGTGGGGGCGCCCGGGTGGCTCAGTCATTTAAGCCTCTGCCTTCGGCTCAGGTCATGATCTCAGGGTCCTGGGATCGAGCCCCACTTCGGGCTCTCTGCTCAGCAGGGAGCCTGTTTCCCCTCTTTCTCTCCGCCTGCCTCTCTGCCTACTTGTGTTCTCTGTCTGTCAAATAAATAAATAAAATCTTTTAATAAAAAAAAGTTGATGTGTTTGTGGAAAAAAATTAGGATATTGTAATAAAAAACAGGTTACTCCAGGAAGTAATTACAGGTGTTTCTGAATTTCCTTTTTTTTTTCTTTTGCTTTTGTGAATTTTGTAAAAAAAAAAATCCTCTTCTATAAATTAGAAGAAATATCATTTTGTTTTGTATAGGAAGGATGGAGGGCTGAAGTGTCACGGGTGCAGGGGGAGGTAGAGAGGCTCTGCCCAGGAACGGGGCTCCGTCTCCCTGAAGCTCAAGGTAGTAGATGGTTTTTAGATGTGAAAACATAGGAAGGCAGTTTCCAGTGAAGCCTTTGTCCTCAATCAAAAAAGCCTTTTCCTCCTTTGGAGAAAGCAAAGCACAGGTTGTCTCGTCCCGGGCATTGAGCTGGCCTTGTGGCGTGGCGGAAGCCCAGTGGGACCGTGGCTCTGTGAGCAGACGGTGACTCTGTGACTCCCGAGCACTCAGCCGAGAAAGGCAACTCGTGCCCAAGCCTGGATCGGTGCGATGCTGTCCGAGGGTGTCCGTGCAGAGCCCCGGGCCCTCCCGGTGACAGCAGCTCGCTGAAGTGGGATTGCCCACTCAATTAGCTCGCAGGATTCCTGTTCCCAAGGGTCCCGACTGTCAGGCAGGATCCACAGGCGTGTGATGAAGGGCGCATGTCATTAGGCCCCAGGCTGGGGCTGGGCCCCTCCATCAGTGGTGCTCATAAGCTGGGCAGAGCTGGGCCACAGAGCTGGGCTCGTGCAGACAGGACAGTTCAAGGTTTTTTAATTGGATCCCTGCTCCCTTCTGGCACAACCATTTGGTGATGGGCTGGCTTTCTATAAGAGAAAGCATAGGGATTCTTCAGCTATGGTGCTATATTCTAGAAAAACCCCGCATGGGTGCTGCTCCAGTCCCCGGCCCGGAGGGCTCTGGGCATCTGGGCGCTTGCAAACCTGACCGCTCTGGAATGATCCTGCGGCTGTTTCCAAACTTGGAGAGACACGAAAATCGGTCATCTGAGGAGGGTGGTTTCTTGGCCTAGCCTGAAAGTTTTGGTGTTAGCTGTGGGCTGTGTTCCTTATTTTGTGTCGAGGTCCTGTATTTTTCTGGGTTGAGAGATAGATGTTTTTCCTCCAATAAAATGGCCTGCCATTTAAAACGGTGCCCGTGTGGACGTGGCCAGAGCAGGGTTCGCTTAGCACACACTCCCCAGGGGGTCTTGCTTCCCCTTTGAGGGGCAGGGGCTCCCGCGCCCACCCAGAAGGTAGGTCCTGGTTTTGCTGCCTCTTATGAATTATTTGGACTTTATCTTTAATATATATTCAGATGTTGATCTTTTCATGAATTCAGAAAGGGCTTTTACCTTCCAGACTCCCTGCATGAGGTTCTGGTGCGCTGCCTGCCCTCCGTCGCGGCGGCAGGTGTGGTCTCCGTGAAATATTTGTCACGTGGGCTGTCCTGGGTCTTGACTGTTCGTGTTTTCTCCCAGGAGTTTTAAAAATTTCTTTTAGAACGATAAACTTAGAATTTCGGGTTCACGTTTTCGTGGTATTTCTCCTCCCCAACTCCTCCTCTTCCTTGTCTTCTTCCTCTGCCTCTTCTCTCTCCGACACCACCTCGCCTCTTACCGTCTCTCTCTCTCTCTCTGTCTCTCATTAGCAAGAACTGATGTGGTTGGCCTTGACGTTCACAGTTGCAAAGGCCCCCAGGAAGAACAGGGCAGTTGTGGTCCATTGCAATGGGCACCATAGTGGTCTGGGGCCAGCCGTTGGTGTGCCAAGACATTTCCAGGACCCCTATAAGGCCACGATCAAGGACAGAGCAATGTGAAGCCTTTGGAGGCCAGCAGGTACCTGCAGGAGAGAACTCAGGAGCCAGAGACACAGCAGTGTCCCCACAGACAGAAGCCATCATCTGGGAAACAGAGAGATGTGAAGTGATTGTTTAATACCATGGTCCAAGAAGATGGCATGTTCTGTAATTGGAACCATAAAGCATTAATGTGGGTCTGTAACAAATACCATTAAGAGGAAGTATTCGTCAGAAAGCTGAAGAATCAGGGAAAAAAGGAGTAATGCAAGGCATTTCTCTCAGCTCAGTGGAAAAATAGATCACTTGCATGTAAATCAGCCAGACTGGGGGAGCAGGGAACACACTCTTGCATCCTAGAATGCTTCTTTTGTGTTTTCGAGTAGTCTGTGATCCCAAGACCTCAGACAGCTGCTTGGGTGGACAGCACCTCTCCCTGAGCTGTAAGTCACGAGACCCTGACTTGACCGGTCCCTGCAGGTGAGCCTGATCTGGTCTGGGTCTGGTCATGGGTGACGGTGCCATTGGGCTTCTGCTGACCATGGCCTGTGGTAACTGGTGTCAAGGCAACAAGTCCCGAGCTGTCCTGTGCCGACGCCTCTCCTCCCCCGAAATGGGGCTGTTCCCCGAGGTTGTTCCCCTGCTTGGCTCTGCCGGCGCTCCTCCTCCATGACCGCCCGTCCTCCCCACGCTGTCTTGCAGAAGGCTCTTTCTTTCTTGTTTTAATATCTTTAGAAGGAAAGCAGTGGCGTCTTCTAAGATAAGGGTTGTTGGCTGATCTGCTGATGCCAGGAATCAAACCTGTCTTCAAAAGCTGCCTTCTCTGCATGGTGGGTTTTCTATCCTTGGAGCCACAAAGCTGGCATTGTTTTGGAGAGGGTTAACTAAGATTAATGAGCAAAGAAACACGAAACCATAAAGGATCAGCATTTCCAATCAATGCTGAATAAATTTAATGTGTATTCCATCTGCAGTTTCTTTGGCGCAAACATCCAGACGCCGATTCTGAGAGGTTTTGCCTCTTTATGTTCCTAAATAACACACCAAGACAAAAACAGCATGTGCTTCCATTTTAATAGTGCTTTATTTAAGGTTTATACTGCAGTCGATGTATCGATCAAGAGGAATTTGTAGAATACAGAGGTGTGTTTAATAAGAGCTGGACGGAGTACTGCAAACCTCGCTATTCCCAAGACTTCAACAATTGTGAACTGCAACTTCAGCATCTGATCTGGGGGGGGCGGGAGGAAAAGTAATTGCAACAGAATAATGGAGACAGCCAAGCGAGAGCTCTCACACCTGCCGAATGCCCGGGTTATGAAACCATCGAGAATCTCCGTAGGTGTTCTGAGAAGTCTGCGCGCCGGCTTCTTCCAGAATGTGTGTTTCAGGAGTGTGATTACACGCCGGTTCCAGAGGGGGCCACGCAGAGCCTCTGTCCAGTGTAGAGCTGACATTAGCCCCATCCCAGCAAGAGACCATCTCTCTCTTTTATCACCCCCAGATTAGCCTACAGTCGCCTCCTTCCTTCCGACATTTGAATAACAAGCCTGATGAAGCCACTTAACTCCCTCCAATTACAGGTGCCAAGTGGGGGTACAAAAAAGAGAGGCCTTTTACATGTGTGAATGGTTTCACAGTCCAGTGTCATAATCAGATTCGAGAAATTGAACTTGCAGAAAGTTTGTGCTAGCCTTGTGGATTTTCATTTCAGATGTTGTCAACTCAAGGGCATTTGGACCAATCAATATCTGTCTGTCTTCTCGCACATAGAAAGTTGGCTATTAGAAAAGAGAGGCTTACAGCAGACTCAGCCAATACCATTAGCCCTAGCCTTAGGGCAGTTCTGTCCATGTGCCCGGGTAGGCACCTGCCCCCTCCCCTCCCCCACCATTAGGGAGGCCACTTGGGATGTCATTTGGACAGAGCGGGCAAAGAGCACTTCTTTATTCTTTCTCTTTTTTACACCCAGACTCCCCCAAAATCAATAAATCTGTTCTTTGCTTATTTTCAGAACTTTACTTCAATATAGGCAAGGACTTTCCTTCCAGCAACAAACTTGACTAACACCATGTCAAGCTTCTGTGTGTGTGTGTTTTCTTTCTCTGTTCCAATTTGAAAAATAATTGGAAATAATATCTGATTGATGTTCTCCCTCTCTCTCTCTCTTTTAGCTAAAGATTTCCTCGACGAAAGACCTTGATCCATGGCCGCTCATGATTCAGCACTTGATTTTCTGCTCCAGGTGCCCTGCTGCTCCGAGGCATTGTGGGAAATTAGGGAGATGCAGTCTTGTTTCTTAATCCGAGAGAACTTCATACAAATTGTGTTCGTTGACTGCGGTTTTGCATTTCCTTGTTACTGATATTTTTCTTGTGATTTTCGTTTTGCACTGAACTGCTCCCTGACTGAGACAAGAAACCCTGAAGCAGTTCAGATACCAGGAAAGGGAGAATTGAGAATTGGGTACTGGAGATTTGGAGCATCTCCTGGCAGGTCTTAGAATTTTGTTCAGTTTATTGTGATATTCCTCCCCCTTGCCTCTCTCCACTCCTTCTTTCCTGCCCTCTCTCTTTTCCTCTCTCCCCTTCCCTGTCTCCTTCCTTCCCTCCCTCTCTTTCTCTCACTGTCTCTGTCTCTCTGCCGCTCATTGGCAAAAATTAATGAGAAGGGCACACAACAATTGCACCTGGCATTCATGATTACAAGTGCCCTCCGGAAGAACAGGACAGTGGTGGCCCATTGCAACGGCTGGTCTGGGCCAGCTGTTGGCACACTGAGACATTTCCAAGTCCCCTATAATGTCATGGGCAAGGATAGAGTAATGTGAAGCCTTTGGAAGCCAGCAGGTACAACTGGAGAGAACTCAGGAGCCCAGGGAGCTACCCGAGCCAGAGAAGGTCTGGGGCAGGAGCCACACAGCCATGTCCCCACGCTGTCTCCACCGTTGGAAGCCATCATCCCAGAAACAGAGAGATGTGAGGTGATTGTTTAATACCATGATCCAAGAAGATGGCATTTCCTGTGATTGGAACCATATAGCATTAATGTGCATCTATAGCAAATACCATTAAGAGGAAGTACTCTTCAGAGAGCTGGAGTATCAGGGAGTTCAAGCAGGCTTGCTGGCGGGAGCCAGCCATGGGATACCTGACCTATGCGCAGACAGAAAGGACGTGCTCCGTTGTGAAGACATCTGTGGGCAGAGGAAGTGAAGAGGTGGATTTCCTTCCAGTTTCCCGAGTGAGCGCAGGACCTCCAGTTCCCCCTTTTAACGCGACTCTGGATGGCTCCTTCCCTGACAGTTGCTTGGAGATAGCATAGGCTTGTTGCATGGCGCAGAGGCCCTCTTTATCTCATTGTAATTAGCAAGGGTAATTTTCTGGCATGGCTCTGGAATGGTCCATGAGGGGTTTTCGTATTTGAAAGCAGAGGAGAGCTCAAGGTGAGATGCTGAGCGGTAGCAAGGAAGACCAGTTGGAATCTGGAGCTTGAAGCGAGAGGCTCAGGTTTTGGTGGGATTGCTGCTACGGGGTCTCTCAGGTCTCGGGGCCAAAGTTCTCACTGGGTTCCTTCTGATGCTTCCTCTGGCGTGCTGACTGGGGTGGGCCCACGGGATCTGGAAAGTGGATGGCGCTGTCCTGCACCACGAGGTATTTCCTCTTCAGAAGACTCCCCTGAACCGGTATTTTTTTTTTTTTTCCTTTTTTCCTTTTATTATGTCATGTTAGTCACCATAAAACACATCATTAGTTTTTGATGTAATCTTCCATGATTCATCATTTGTGCACGAAACCCAGTGCTCTTTTTTGAATGAGAACATAGATCCTTCATTCAGGGCTGGGTTTGATTGCCTTGACTTCATGCCCATCGTTGCTCTTCTGCGGTAATTGTCTGTGTATACGTCGACCTCTCTTACCAGACGGTAAGGAAACAGCGCGTGGGGTTTTTATCCACTTCTGCATCTTCAGTATCTGCAAGAGGACCTTCCAGATACACACACGTGAAGAGACATATGTCACTGAGCACACTCTTTAGTCCAACCGACTTTTTTGTTCGTTTTTGGATAGAAAGACTTTCAATAAAGGAAGTGGTGTGCCAAGTGGTGAGACCTGTCTCGGCATGCAGCTGCCTGGTCCACAGACCAGATTTTGGGTGGCATGGAGCCCTGAGTGAGCACCCTGCTTGCTGGCCTGGATCTAAAACCTATATTGTGCACTGCCCTCCACATCCATACGTTCCCTCCTTGTGATGGGGGGTGGTGGAAGGGCACTGAGGCTGGGCCAATCACAGTGCCCCTTTTTTCTGGGGACATGGTTGGTCTCCCTGCGGTCAAGTGTCAAAATCAATTCTAAGTCTAATCAAAGCTGAGAGACTTAAAGGAAATCTTTCTTTCCTAGTTGTGGAGCTGGTGTGATAGCAGCCTGGAAGGTTCTAGAAGCCCTGGTCTTGGCCTCAAAGAGAAGCTCAGCTGGGAAATCAAAGCAACCTGACTAGACGTGGGTATGGCTCTGGCATTGGGCTGCCCCTACCCAACTCTCTGTGACCCCCGGGCGTGTGCATCAGGCATCCCTGCATTCTCCCCAGCTTGTTTGGATTCTGTTTCTGTCCTTTCTATCACAAGAGTCTTGGTGAGGAATCTTAGGGGTCCATGGGAATTTTGAAAGTCTGAATGTTTGAGTTCTTGCTTTTTAGATTATTATTCCTACAGGAGGGAGGTTTCCATGGTCCAATAGGTAAGGAATTTCTATAGATGCACTGTCTCTCTAAGACATTTAAATAGGACAGTTTTTTAAAACATTTAAACTACTGTGTCTTCTGGTTATTCATTTTCAAATGTAAATGTGGTTTTTGGCAAATAAGAGACTATTTGGAGTAATCTGTGACCTGTAAGCACATTCCCCTGAAATCCTTTCTCTCTAGATAAACACGGAGCTTCTTAAACCTTAGAGGGAAATCGCACTTAGGATTCAGTATGGATTCCTCCTTCGTGAGTAAAATGAATGGGTTTGGGAGCAAACAGTCTGTTCTTCAATGACTGCAATACCGAAATCTTCGTTTCCAATGGTACTTGGATCCCACAGTACTTTTTCACTGTAACAATGAGTCTGAGTTAAAAAAAATAATGAAGTCATCAGCATGTTCAGAACGGTCAATTTGAAGCTCAAAGCAGGGAATTTTGGGTCTTACCTTCTGCTTCTTTTCCTTTAAAAATTTCTGCAAATTAGGTTCTCTGTAAGTATAGTTTTCTTTCTGTACAATCTGGACCTTAGCTGTAAAATTGGGAAATTTCAAGTTTAAAAGTAGATCTACATCTAAAATAGCTACGCAGGTCGACCTTTGGACCAACCTTCAGAGGTAATGTAAATGTGCTTAGTGGACCTAGATTTTTTGGTGTCTGTTCTGTATCCTTTTCTTTGAAAACACAAGCTCTTTTGCATTCTAAAATGGTCTTGCACAAATCCTGGGGGCCAGCTGGCCCCTACTCCTTCTACTTTCTAACTTGGGAAGCCCAGCATGCACACTTGACCTCCAATGCCCAGAGTACAACTTCGACCAGCACCAGGGATTGTCTTTAGATGGGATCAGTATCCCCGGGACCATAGGGAGTCTTCTGGGCTTGCACTTGAGCTCTCAGGAAAGGGACTCACTTTCTCTGGGATCATGAACTGCAAGGACCAAAGTTTAGAGCTACAGACCAGAGTTATAGCTGTAGACCAAGTCCCACGGGAGGTGTTGGCAGCTTTGTCATCCCTGGCCGGCTAAACACCTAGGTTCGGGAGCATCGTATCAAACCTAATGAGCAATCCCAAGTTCAGCAGCTCATGTCCAGGATGATTATGCAGCCACAACCTCCTGGGGACTCCTGGTACCAGCCCCTCCCAGGACGACCTGGGAGCATCCAGACCAGCCAGCAGTTCGCCCAGCAGAGGCAGCAGCAGATTCCAGAGTTGAAACAACAGCTCTGAAGTCAAATCAGAAGCGGGACCCCCAGAACCAGCAATGACGACCAGCTCGAGCGACCACCCACCCCTCCCAGAGCTGCCAGCTCCTTCCCACCGACTGGAAGCCTTCTTGCATTTTGCCATTCCCTCCCCCTTAGACTTCCCAAGAGAGAAAAAGGAAAATAACCTGGACCTTTATGTTAGGATGGACTTACTCTACTGGAGGGTGGAGTTTTTAACCTGGCGTGGTTGGAACCTGGGTATCAGTCTTGGAGGAACTGGATCCTTCCACTGTCCCTGGACATTCCAAATTATTTGAGGCAATGGATTATCTTTTGTGCTTAAGATGGTCTGAGTGTGTTTCTGTTACTTATAACCCAAAGAGCCCTGGTGACTCTAGGGTAGAAGTGTAGAAATTAGGAATGATTTTAGTTTTTAACCTAACTTCTGTCAAAGTGTCTAGACATGCTATTTATGGGTCTGGGCTAGTCTGGGAAACTGTGTTTCTTTGTTTGAGCCCCGGGTTTCAGACACTCACTACTGGTTGGGTGTAGGATGCCCTGCACACCTTCAGTGTTTGGTTGGTTGTCTGCTCATTTCCCATAAGTAAGTGGCAGATTCAAACAGTAGGGTTAGAAGCATCAGCAGTGGGTTGGGGACACTTGAAGATCATCAGATACACAGACACATTCAAAACTTTCAGGGGAAGTGATAAATGGATTGAGAATCCGAGTTAGGCTAACTAAAGCTGACATTTAGTGGGAGAAAGTTATAAAAAGCTGCCGTACAGCTGAGTTGAGCCAGATCTGTCACTTGGCTTTGAGACAGAAACTTTCCTTGAGTTCTGGCAACATACTATCTCCTTTGCAGGGTTTGTAAAGCCGGGAAGATATATGACCTATGCCACCTGCAGAGAAGGGAAATGGCGGACTTCGGCCGTGTTCCTGAGCATTTCCACATGTGCATCTGCTCTGCTCCAACTCCAGACCTGGTCTTGGCTGTCACAGGCTGGAGAGGAAAAGTGTTTCTCTTCAGGGGAGGGCCCTATTCTGAAAGGGAAGGGTGTGGATGGAGGAGAAACGAAGATGGTGGCCTGAAGACACACTTGAGCTGCTTATATTTCTAAAATCAAAACAAACCAAAACACCACTTTTGTCTACTCCTGTGATTCTTGATTTTTAAGGGTTAAAAAATCCCAGTATACAGAAGTCTCTTCATTTCCTCCATGATTGACTTCGCGTGGGACAGGCTGCTCTGACTGAGAGCAATGCTTGGCCATTTTGGCCTTGGCTTGCCCTCCTGGCCAGCTCTTCAGAACAACCAAATCTAATAACTGAACAGTGTCATGGGAGGAAAGGTCTGGAAATGTGGGAACAGGAACCACAGCACAGAGGGCAGCAAAACAGCTCTCTAGTTGCAAATGCTATGAGTATCGAACTCAGCCAACTGGTCACCTCTTGTGATTGTTTCCGTGACAGCCAGAATCCTAACCTGGAACAATGGCTGCTTTTTCAGAAACAATATGTTTCATTTTGAGATAATTGTAGATTCCCATCGGTTGTAATAAGCAGCACAGAGAGATCCTGTGTATCCTTCAGTCCGGACTCCCCTCGTGGTAACACCCTGTCCAGTAACTGTATCACACCCGGGCTACTGACATTGATACAATCCGTCCATCCTATTCACAGTTTCGTGGTCTTCCACGTGCTCACGCTCTACAGACTGGTGAGGTCTCCACAGCAGTCCAGACGCAGGGCAGCTCTACCACAAGCATTCCCCTCCTTCTAAACATTTAAATCTTTCAACATTTTTGTTGTGGTCGTTAAATGTGATATGTCATTGATTGGAGCCTCGATGTTTTCATGAGAGACAAAGGGAAAGTAGGATTCCAGGCACCAAAGTTTGCCTTCAGCCGTCTCCTGGGATCCCCGTGGGACCCTTGCCTGTGGTTTCCACAATTAGGCTTCTTGAGATGGATGCGGAGGGACGCTGTGTCTGGGAGGAATCGTCCTTTCGATTTCTCTGCACTGATCTTCCTACTCACTGGTCATTATTCTGAAATGAAACCACGAGCTCTTCATGTTGAGATGCCAATACCTTTCCCCTCAGCCATGCTCCTCGCCTGTCAGCTCATTTGGTTGCAGCCTTCTCACATTTACTTAACTTGATGTATAGGAATAATGGAATATAATGAAAATTCTTTGCAAATGATTGATTTTCTTCTGCATGCATCCACATGGTCCACAGAATGTAGTTATTTTTAGTCTGTACCATTCTCTGGCCATATCTTCAGTATAATGTTCTCGTGAGAAAAGATCATGGATTTAGTCAGGGATTCTAAAAATCAGTGCATCCATAATAAGGAAGAACTGTCTGTTCTGTGACAGCCGTTTCCAGGACCCTGCCCTGAAGTCTCCTTCTTGGCACTCCACAGGCTCTTGGCCCATCTGAACTCGACCCTCTGGACCAGATTTGCACACCCCATCAATATGTCACAGCTTCCTGAGCCTCAGGATTTTCACATAAATCTTGTACTATTATTACAAACATTAGATGGGCTAGCAGACACAGGCAAGGTCCTTAATAAATGCTAGTTTTATTTTTAGTCATTTGTCAATGATACAGCGCCTTCTACAGACTACGTATTTGCCAGAGGGGAAATTTGCCATAGAGGAATAGTGAAAGTATCCTGACCCTCAAGAGAGGGACAGTGCAGTTGGTTTCAACAGTTGTACTAGTGCATTCAGTAATTTGAGAACCATTCAGGGGGTCCACACTTGCTGGGAGCCAGGGAATAGCTTCCTTGAGTTGATCATTCTTGGCTTATTTGGATCCTGGGACAGGTGTTGAAGGACCCAGGCTCAGAAAAGGAGGAGGGCGTCTGAGGCAGAGAGGAATGCATAAGCAAGTTCCAGAAATGGGAGAGCACTTTGGCGTGCTTTGGAGCCCTGTAGGGATCAGAGAATGTGTGGGAAGAAGAGGGTAGAAGAGGATATATGGAGGGGGCAGGAGGGACCAGAGTTTGAGGGTTAAACGGACCTGCAAAAGCTAAGCTGCTCAACATGGAGGTCTGAGTTTTGGGGAGGCAGAAGGGTGGATGGGCAGACCCGAAATCTGGCATCTAGGCTGATGGGGTTTGGAGCCAAGACCTCGAGTGTCATCTTGAGGCCCTGAGAGGCTCAGACACCCTTCTGGTTATGGGAGGATCCCAGCTCCGGACCCCGGTGCCCGGATGCCAGCCCCACGTTGCTGCCAGTGAGTGATGGAGCTTTGGGCAAGTCAGTATGTGAATTAGAGACTGGGTCTGAAACTCCTTCCTGACCCAAGATTCTTTGATGCACAATGGTTCTACAATACCACTGAGTGAAAAAGTCAAGAAGAATATAATAGTGGATATTTTCTGTTGCTGTGAAAATTTTGTTCCGTGTCAGAGACCTTGCACAGCAGGATTGACTGAGGATCTTGACATCTGGCTACTTCTCAGACAAGACAAATCCTATTTGATTATGGCTACTTAGATTAAGTCAACTTTTGACCAGTTTGTCACTGAGGTAGGGCTGGGGTTCCCATAAGAGGGAAATGCAGAGTGAAGGTTGCCATTGCTTATAGGAAGTGGGGTTGTGTTTGGAAACTTCTGGCCTCCTGTTACTTGATCCATTCGAGAAGAGAAAATTTTCCATTCAGATGTGCATTCACAGTGTGTAGAGCGAGGGATTCTCTCTTGGGGAATGCACCCCTTCCCCAGGGCCTCTCCTAGGATGCCCCTGGGATACAGCTTTGGCTGGACGTGGCTCAGGTGTGCTTGGTGGCACCACTGATGCCTGCTGTGCAGGCTAGTGTCTGGCATGTCCAGGATGGACTTCCTGGGTCAAGCCTTGGAAGCAGCACACAGGAGCTCTGCTGTCCTGCCTGTCCATCACTGGTTGCTGTGGCTGACTTCTCTTCCTGTTCCTTCCCCCTGTCTATTTACCTATGTACCTTTCCTTCAGAGATTACGGCTGTAAGACTAGGCCTGTGTTTTGATGGCTGAGGACAGTCAACTGAGCGAAGTTCCACACTAGCAGAGCAGCATGAGGAGGGAGAAGCCAGTGTCCTGGCTGAGGCCAGCCAGTCCCTGCAGCCTCCTGCCGTAGCCATCAGTGTCGGGGTTGGCATGCCCAGAGATGCACACCATATGGCTTGGAAGGAGCCCTAGTGGGCCAGACCAGCCAACCTGGTATCTATACCCCCGCTGAGCAGTTCTCAGGAGCTGTAAGACCCAGAGCACCTCTCTTCATTACCGAGCAGCCAGCCCCAGGCCTCCCACGTTGCCGGGACCACTTCAGATAGATTACATCCTCTAATGAGCTCTATCATGTTTGGCATGTGATCTCCGACTGTGAATCCATGGCAGACCCAGAAGATGTGTCCTCCATGGACCGGGGGGCCGCACAGCACTGAGTTTGAGATCTGTTGTTCTCTGCACATAGGAAGAGTCATGGCATCTGTGGTCACCTGAGACCCAGCTAAGGGATACATGGAGCCTGGGGCAACTTTGAGCTGTAGCCCATGGGAGTCTAACTGCCACTGGGTTTTTATGTCATTCGTGTGGACAAGTGAGGGGCTTACTGGGCTTATGACACCAAAAAGGGCCCAAGGAATGTAAATTTCCCCAGACACTTCCAGTCCTGAGAGCAGACATCCGGCTTCACGCCCTGTGTGAACTGCATGCCTATCTTAGAGCAAGGCACGTAGAGATGCCTTGCATAGGCCATGAACCTGACCCTGATTACTGCTCTCCCTATGTTGATCAGAAACACCTCCTTTTGCCCACCAGCTTGATGCCGTCCAACCACACTTCGTATCTCTGTAATCTGAGGCAGAGTGGACGGGCCCCACGACGCGCGGAATGCAGACGGGGGGGTGGCGGTGGAGAAGCCCGTGCCTTTGGGAGCAGATGGACTGACCATGGGACAAGACCGAGCTTCCCCACGTGAGGCTTTCCTGACCTGTGTGACGGTGAGCCTCCCTCTGGAAAGCACCCCTCTGAGGTGTGCCTCCTCTGTCTGACTCTGGGTCTCCTCCCTCTGATCTCAGCCAGCTTCCTTTTCCCCACACATGACCTTCACTTCTGCCCAGAGGGACATGTCCTTTCACAGCGCATACAGTTTCCTGGTATTCCTTTATATTTCTGATTGGAAGAGTAAGGCATGCCCGTTTTAGAAATAAAGAAGAGTACGAATAATAAAGAAGTCACCCTCTTATTTTCTTACTGTATTTTGATCCGTCTCACTCTGTGGGTGTGTGTGTTTTGTTAACATGTGTCGGACCATCCCCGTTATGCTGTCCTAATGTCCTCCAGAAGCGTCCCTGCCTCCGTACCTTTGGTCATCCTGCTCCCGCCTCACGCCCCTCCCCCTCCCACATGCCTTCTTTGGGACTTGCCGCACTCCTGCCCCGCTTGCTCCTTGCAGACCCTCTTCTCTGACCATCCAACACTCAGGACTCCTTCTCTGAGCACCGGAGCCCTGTTTGAGCCCTTTGTCGCATCCTGACTTGTACTGTTCTCCAATTTTGTCCAACCTCTGGGGTCAGGAAGGCACACTTCCATTTCTTTGTGTATCCTGTGGCAGCCAACACTGGGCTACGAAAGGATGCTTTAGCGAGATAGAAGAGGATGTTACTGAAGACTAAAAAAAAAAATTAATATATTCAGAGGAACACTCATCTTCATTAATCATGGCAGTCTCAGCCACTAGCCTCTTTTATGTCCTGTTCATGTGCTTCTTGATTTTTATTCCCGGCAAACTTGACCGTGGACTTGACTACACTTGGTGTTCTCTCGACAGTGTTGACGGAGACTGGAAACAAGCACTTCCAGCTTCCCGCTGGGTGGACCTGTGCTTGGGAGGGCGGGCACGCGGGGTGGGGGTGGGGGTTTCAGGCCATCAGCCCCGCTCCCGACTCTCCTCCTTCTCCCTCTGGCTGATGCAGGATGAGGAGCTGGAAGCACACAGGACGGGTGCGGGTGTGGGTGTGATTTTTGTGGGGTAACCACTTTGAAAGACCTTCCTTTGGCTAAAGAAAAAACAATGACAGGATCCTATGCAGCTTTGCTTTGTGATTCCGACATCAGGGCTCCCTGCCGTGGCGGGGGCAGACCCACGCCCATCTCTCTTAGTGATCTGACCCAACGGAGATCTCCTGGTTACAAAGACGCAGCCTCTGAATTTAAAAACCAAAACCAAAACCAAAACCAAAACAAAACAAAACAAAACAAAAACCTAATAAATAATTTGTTATAGTCACAGGGTGTCACGTTGCCATGTTACTGATTTATTTATTTATTTGCTGTGTTACTTATTATGGAACTAGGATAATATTTAAATTGCTTATTTGCAGCATCAAAATAAACAGTGGTTGGGGCATTTTGGCGAACATGAGGCCACGCGTGAGGATCCCCCGCCTCTTTCCCCGACCCTGGCTTCCGCACATTCTTCCTTCCTGCCGGGTCTGGGTTCTTTCCCCGGTTGCAATTACTCCATTATGCTATTAAAGTTCAGAATGTGCAACACGCCCGACCCCTGAAGGCATTTGCCAGTCATTTTTTTTTATCTCTCCTAATACCTGTAGCTCCCTTTCTGTGCTAACATTTGACTGCGAGCGTTCTGTACCATCTGCTGGTGAGCTGTCTCTCCAAGGCCAGTGGCCTCTGCACCTCTTAAGGCCACTAATCGGGCCCCTGTCAGATCTCCGAGGGGGGTGGCGGGCAACACAGTGAATTAAATATCAAGCAAATCAGATCAAATGGCAGCCTGGCCCCCCAGGTAAGGAGCAGGCTCGGGGTGGCTCGCGTTTGGACGGGCGCCTGTCCTTCCCCGGTTCACGCAGGGCGCGGACCCTTGTTACATCAAGTGCCCCTCGCTTAAGCCCCACTAATTGGGTAGGATTGCTGCCGTCTGATGAGTCATAATTAGGACGAGACGGCTCCAGCAGGAGCCGTCTTATCGGGCGAAGGGTCAGAGACTAATGACTAGCAGAAGGTAAGGGTTTTGTTGATGCCTGTAGTCTCTGTTGGAAAAAAAAAAAAAAGGAAAAAGAAAAAAAAAAAATCCACTCCTGCTGCATTTCTTCCGGCAGCAGGCACTGAATCTTTCCCCTCATTTGATTCAGTGACCTCTCAAGTGCATCATCGCCCTGAGGGCTCCGGGCCGTCCAGCAACTGTTAAGCCCCTTGGGCTGATAATCTTCTCCCACGTTTGCCCTTAACACCGGTCGCCCCACCATTAGCCGCAGCTGCGCTGGTGCTCATTAGAGACGATCGATGCCGCCGAGCTAGAGCCGCCCGCACGTCCGCACGGCCAGCTCCTGCAGATTTATGGCAGGCCCACCAACGCCTTCCTGGCAGCCCCGAGAAAAAGGGGCTCTTAAAAAAAATGCAAAATATGGACAAGGATGAAGAGAAAATACTTATTTACCTTCCTGGTCTTGGGATGTTGTGGACTGTCCAGAGGAAATTTGGTTTCTGCTGTGATGTGCAATTTTCACATCTTTACCTCTGATGCTCCCTGGGTCAGGCAGGGCCAGAATCGGAACATTTCCTCGGGAGAGAAGAACGGGTCCTGCTGAAAGAGGCGCGTGAGGTGGTGTGGACTCTGGGCGCAGTTTTCCGCGTGGTTCCTTCCAGAATAGGGCAAGTTGGGGAAGCCCGCAGTGGTTGCTGGAGTCCTGCTTCTCACCAGAAGGTGCTGCCAGAGAGCCTGGGAATGCTTGCTGCCCTCCTTCCCTAGGAGGGATCAAGGCTCCCAGGGTGCACTGGAAGCAGGAGAGGTCTGGGGAGGGGCGGTGGCAAAGGCTAGAGTCGGCTCTGCTCCTCCGACTTCCGCAGGCCAGCATCCTTCCAGGAGGGCTCAAGTTGCCCACCAGGCCGTTCTTTTGTGATGGGCTGGGTGGCGGCTGGACCTTCCCAAAACGAGGAGCAGCCGTGGGCTCTCTCTCCAGGGTTAGCAGTGGGCAGCAGAGGTGCCTTTGGCAGGTGCATGGTTCCTGCTACCCGTGGGAAGGATGGAGAAATGTGAAAACAGGGAAAACCCAGGATGGGAGCGGGAGGCCACAGTAGCAGCTCCACATCAGAAAACTCAAGATACTGGGCTATGTTTTCTGCTGAGGGGCCCAGATCGAATGAAGGGATGTCTTGGCTTTGTCTTCCCACTGAAGAAAATTTTCTAGAAGAATGTCCAACAGAGCTGCCCAACAGTTTGCTAACAGGGAAATGCGTGGGCTGGTGACCAAGGAGCTCAGGTGGCAAGAGAACCCATCTAGCCCCTGCCAGCAACCATGCCTGCAGAGGATGGGAGCTCTGCTCCTGGAAGTGGGGAGCTCCTAACCAAACTCGGGACAGGATGGCCCCAGACAGAGCAGAGCTCCTGCACGGGAAAGCCTCCAGCTCTGCTTCCCTGAGTGAGGGATGTGACAAAGCAAGTTTAGAGCAATTCCCAACTTTCTCTGTGTCCCTCGGTCTAGGCCTGAAATGTTTAGTGGCAGAATCCGTAACATCTGGAAAATAGGCCAAAAGAAACTTTCCTCTGTAAAGATAAGCAAAGAACAGGGACTTAGGACAAGAGGACCACAAGTTCGGAGCAATGGCCTTCCATGCAGTGAAGTAAGAGCGAAGACTGGAGGACTCCAGAAATTGGCTAGTTTCTGTTGTTAACAAAATTTAGAGTGACGTTGCACCGGCGAAATCAGAACAGGATTTTGTCAAGGTGGCAGAACTCAAGACCCTCAAAGGCACAAATAAATAATTGCTGAATTTAAAACTGCAGGTTTGGGAAGAGGAAGAACAACAACAACAACAGCAACAAACCCAAAACCCAAACCTCCTCAAATCCTCTACAGTTTTGCAACTAGAAAGTTGCATCAGTGAGGCAGGAGATGAACTTGAGAACTTAGGGAAACCCAGAGAGAAGGGACAAATAAATGAAGTGATGAAGGAGAAAGTAGGAGACCTGGAAAGACAAGAGATCAGGGGCGCCTGGGTGGCTCAGTGGGTTAAGCCGCTGCCTTCGGCTCAGGTCATTATCTCAGGGTCCTGGGATCGAGTCCCGCATCAGGCTCCCTGCTCAGAAGGGAGCCTGCTTCCTCCTCTCTCTCTCTCTGCCTGCCTCTCTGCCTACTTGTGATCTCTCTCTGTCAAATAAATAAAATCTTAAAAAAAAAAAAAAAGACAAGAGATCCAATATATGTATAATGGGAATTCTGAAAGGAGAGAGTCACATGAGCAGAGAGGCCAAAATAATGATCACCAAGGAATCCAAAGGGCTCGCTGAGCAGCGGCACAAGGCATGGAACTTGAATTTCAAGGTGGAAGCAAATACATGCGTAGGCTGAAAAGTAATATACCTGCCAGGAAACAAGAAGCCACTAGATTTAGCTCATCTGCCTACAGAATGCCAAGTGTGTTTCACTTTTACTGGAACCCCAGCTCTCACACAGTTCTGCTTAAGATTTCCATTTTTTTAAAAAAAAATTTATTTTGTTCGTTCCTTACTGAAACAGTTAACCTGAAAAAAAAAAAAAAAAGGTCAATTGCAGTCCTCCTCATCTCCCGTCATAATTGGGATACTTCAGAGAAAAGTAGACAGCTGGTAGCCTTCTCTGCGGTGATGAAGACAAGATGACACATCAGTGTTTACAGAACTTTTATAGAAAAATATTTTGACCCAAGTACTCTCTACCATCTACTCTGATTTCTACTCAAAATGTGTGATTTTTAAGTGGCATCCAGTTAGCTTATAAGGTCCAAAAGATTGCAAGGACGTGTACCCTCTCATCATCTCCTCTCTCCCTAGCCCCAGAAGGTGCTCCCGACACGTACGCTGACTTAAATGGGTCACTGCAAAGGATACTCTCAGAGAGGAAAAGAACCTGGAAAACAAACCGTTCACATGTCCTTTTTTGAAAAATGTGCACAGTGCAGCCAAGTCCGGCGGGATGGGGGAATCACAGGGTAACAGAAAAGAGATAAACAACAGATTTGGTCAACACGTAGAGCTTGAATAACTCGTGTTTGTATGATGAAAAACAACCCCAATACAAAAAGGATATATTGAGAGCAAAAACTGGGTAACTTAGGCAAATAATATAGTATTAATTATCTGGTCTGTGCTTTCAGATAATAGCGAAAATTGGCAAATCAGAGAGGGAGAAAACAAACGCATGCTACATTTTTGTTTTACTTAGAAAATGGTGATAGATAGTATCCCAGTGCTAACAGTGACCAGGGAAAAGTATGTGACATAAAAAAAAGAGGTGTGAAAATCACCACACATAGAACAAAAACAGAATTTACAGTGTCCAAAACTCTGAACAAAACAACAAAATAAAAGGGCTAATAAAAATCATTTTTATCAAAAGATAAAATGGAGTGAAAAGAAAGTATTAAAAAAAGACTTATCATAGTAAGTCTAGAGATAAATATACAAAGGTCAAACTCCCCAAATGATAGGCTTTCAGGTTTGACTGAAAACAGAATCACATTAGAACCTATTGATAAGAGACACAGAATTTTAAAGACTTTGGAAACTTTGAAAAATAATGGCTGACCTAAGACATATCAGGTAAATACCAATGAAAACTGAGAAGTGGTAGCAATATTAATATCAAATTAGAGTTTAGTTCCAAATGATAGATTTTTATGTTGCTAAAATGTAAAATTCACCATGAAGAGACATACCTATTGCACATTACATAAATAATGAACACTTACATGTAAAATATTCTTATTAGAATGCCTAAAGTCAATTAAAAATGTTAGAAGAAAGTGACAAAGGCATAAGTGATAGGAATCATAAGTGAGTGGACTTCACATGAACAGGAGTGGATGAGACAAGTTGACAAAAATAAGCAAAGAATTGGATCATATATTATAAATAGAGCTTATTCAATATTTTACAAAGTATAGTGAACTTTATATCATTGGAAGAAAGAAGATGATGCCCATGTTATGTTTGTAAAAGTTGATGACAAAAAGAATCTTAATCATAAGGAAAAATTTAATGTATTTTCTTCAACAAACTGTACAAACTGAATCCAGAGCTGTAATAAAATAGTAAGTTTAATAACAATGTAACACAGATCGCAATACACTTAAAAAATTAAGATAATACTCTTCTAGTTCCCATTATATAAAATAGGAATTTAGTCTATAATTCCAGAATACTTACAAAATAAGGACATATAAAGCATTAAGGGTTGAAGTTCAAAGTGAATTCAAGGTCAAATACATCAAATTAAGTGTATTTGTCATGAAACCAGAATAAACAACAATGCACAAAGTAATAAGCCCTTAGTTTAATATTGCTTGTAAAAATCTAAGATATTAGATATATAGATATATTAGATATAAGACTATATCTTATATAATATATACTATCTTATATAGATATAAGATATATGTAGATATACTAGATATAAGATTAAAAATCTAAGATATTAAGTTCAAGGAATGTTCAAAAAATGAAAGCAAGAAATATCACAAAAGAGAAACTTATGAATTAGGACATAGTAAGCAGTAAAGTTAAGAAATTCAAGAACTTTAAAAATAAGCAATACACATTAAAATACATTAAAATAGATAAACCGTTGGCACATCTGATTTAGGATAAATACATAGAAAAGGAGGAGTAAGTGAATGTGACTGAGGAAACAAACAAAAATAAAATACTAGGATATCTCCATGGTAATAAAAACTATAAAGAAATACTGAAAAGTAACGTGTACAGTTGACCACTCAGTGACTGGAAGATTTTTCTGAAGAAAATAAAATCTCCATGTCTGACTATAAAAGGAGAAAAATTCTATGGGTTAATAATCTAGGAGAGTAATTTCAGATGCTGCTTATGGTTTAATTATTATACCTCTGTGAGATCTTAAAATGAATCTCTTTGTCAGCCCCTCTCCATTATTATTCAGTATTTTGCTCCTTCTTCCAGAATAATTTTAGAATTCTTTAGAGTTTGGGGGTGAGGGATTTCAGTCCTGTAAGAACAAATAATTCCCCTGCTGTATGAAAGATTGCAAAGCACAGGGAGAAAATGTTTCCTGGTGCATTTTACATAGCCAGCTGGGGCTTGAATCTAAAACCTTTAAGGCAGAAAATTCCAGACCCATCTCACTGGGAAGGTGAAGCTGGAACAGTGGGTGGGGTTGGCCCCTGGTGAGATCAGACTGGAGCCATCGAAACAAAGAACAAAAAACCCTAAATAATATATAACGAATTGAAAACAACAGTTTCATATACTATGTAGATCTATTTCAGGGATGCAATAATGTTTTAATATTCAGAAATCCATTAATAAAATATATCACATTGGTAGATTAAAAGAGGAAAAACTTAAATAAATTCCCAGAGGGCACTTGATAAAATTCAACATCGATTTCTAATAAAAACTTAATAAGCCAGGACTAGAAGAATGTTTCCTTGACATGGGAAGACAATATGAGATCTGCAGCAATGTCACATTTAATGAGGACTCTCCATAGGTCCTTGAAAGTCTGGAGCAGGGCAGGGATGCTACTATTCCTTCGTTAGGGACATCATTCTAGAAATTCCAACAAGTGTGATAAGACAGGAAACAGAAATCATAAGATTAACTTCTAGAACAGACACAAATCTACATGTGGTATGATTAGATGTCTAGGAACCCTAAGAGAATATTTTAAAGAAAATAGTTGGCAGAGTTTCTTTTGATAGTTGCTTGTACGAATCAATCGCTTTCTTGTATTCCATTAAAGATCAGCTGGGAAGTAAAGCAATATAAGGTTTCCAATCTCTGAGATCAATATAACACACTAAATCTTAGGAATAAACCTAGCAAAACGCGCAGGGGTCCCCATGAAGGGAAGCAGGTTTTGAGAGATGCCAACCAAGACTTGAGTATGTAGAGATACAGACCTTGATACTGAATAGTGGAAAGAAGCCACATTTCCCCAATTTAACTTATGCTTTTAGGACAATTTTTACCAGAATTCAAATTTAAGGTTGACTAGCTTATTCTAGAAGCTATTCAGATATTGAATACTAAATCAGGAGGGCACGAGAGAGGGTTTGAGAGGTATTCCACAGCTCAGTGCGTGGTGGGGACGGGCATAGGAGGAGACCGGTGGACGGGTGCCCACTCACCCGACGTAGGGTACTTGTGGATTTCAAACACATAAGGGAAGTTTGATTGCTCAGTAAATGATGATGAGATGGCTGGTTGATTATTCGGAGAAGCGTCCCGCTCTCACCTCTAGATGAAAATTCATGCTGTGATTAAAGAGGTAAATACAAGAGAACAAACGGACTTTGAGTTCTAAGGGCTACACTTCTGTCTGCTTTCCAGGTAGGGAGGGAGAACCAGGGAGAAGCCCAACAGGAGCACGACAGAGGGTTTTTTTTGGTAAAAATTGGAAAATCCCCAACACCAAATTACACCCTAAACAGTCTTGACAAATGGGGACACATTGTAGCAGACTGTTAAGTAAAGAATGATCACCTTCAAATACATAAAGAACTCTTACAATTCAGTAAAAATTTGGGGGATGAGTGCCCCAAAACATGAAATAAGAACTACTGGTACTCAGTAAGCATCTCCAGAAATATTCATCCTATTAGGAATGAAGGAAATACAACTTTAAGTAATAACAGTTATATTGGCTGATCAAATTAATAAAGATTTCTGAAAGAGGTAATGCCCAGTGTTGGCAAGGTGATGGGAAAACAGTAATTCTTACGTATTTGTATATGAGATTTTCCAGAGGTGAAATTGACAATATGAATTAAAACTTCAACATTATTCTGAGACCCCGGACCTGGGGCACATATCCCAGGTAAACAATTACCGAACCATGAAGGGTCACGTGTGGGGGTGGGGGTGCAGGGATCCGTGGTGCTCATTATAACCCCAAGAAAGGAGAAACAGGGTAAAGACCCAGGTTTAATAAATTGTGGACCATGAAAGGCTACGGAGCACTAAGCTGCCATTAAAAACCACGTTCTCGGGGCGCCTGGGTGGCTCAGTGTGTTAAGCCGCTGCCTTCCGCTCGGGTCATGATCTCAGGGTCCTGGGATCAAGTCCTGCATCGGGCTCTCTGCTCAGCAGGGAGCCTGCTTCCCTTCCTCTCTCTCTGCCTGCCTCTCTGCCTGCTTGTGATCTCTCTGTCAAATAAATAGATTAAATCTTAAAAAAAAAAAAAAAAACCCACGTTCTCAGCAACAAAGCACACACAGCAATAGTCACAATATATTAAATAATAAAAGTACGGGGCACCTGGGTGCCTCAGTCGTTGGGCGTCTGCCTTCGTTCGGCTCAGGTCAGCATCCCAGCATCCTGGGATCGAGGCCCATATGGGGCTCCCTGATCAGGGGGAGCCTGCTTCTCCCTCCCCAGCTCCCCTGTGCTTGTATTCCCTCTCTTGCTATTTCTCTCTGTCATAAATAAACAAAATCTTTAAAAAAATAAATAAAATCATCAAAGTAGGTTGCAAAATGTTAGATACGTTATCATCCCAATGTTGCAAAAGTGGTAGCGATGCCAAGACTGAAGACAGAAGGCGATACAGAGCTCACTTCCTTCTCTTGGGAATAGGAGGAATTTTTATTTTCTTCTTCATCCTTTTCTGAAGTTTTCAAAATATATGCTATGACACTGTGTGACATATGCAAGTCGCAATCATAATTATAATAAAACATTTAAAAGCTTCATAAGGGAAACAGTCCTGGTCTTGTTACCTGGTGCCCATCTGAACGGAACAGCCCAGGGTTCCAAGAATGGAAGGTTTGGCGTGCGTTCTCTCTGGACTTCTCGCTCTGTTTCTCTCTTTCCCTCCGTCTCTCCTTCCTGTCGGTCTCCGTCTTTCTTCCTTTCTCTCTCTCCCTCACTTCTTCTCTCTCTGCCTCTCTCTCTCCTCTCTCTGTCTCTCTCTGCTTCTCTCTCTGTCTCTGTCTCTCCTTCTCTCTGTCTCTGCGTCTCTCTCCCGGCTGCCAGTCACTTATCTCCCTCTGGCCGTTCCCAAATGGTCCTGGTTTCCAGTTTCTTGGCTCAGAGGTAGCATCTCCTTACTTAATGTCTGACTCCCTCTTTTTATATCAGATCGATTTTCCTTCTCAGGCTTCTGGCATCCTGGCTTCATTTCCTGAGAAAGCTGTTTCCGAGTCACAGACAGTGCCTTGCCTCCGCCCTTGGAGTCCCTGTGAGGGAGGGAGAAGATGGAAAGTTCTCCCCTCCTGGTCGTGCTCTGCTCCGTCCTGAGGGGCCCACTCGGGCTCCTGATTCACGCTGATTGTTCTGGGCGTGAATGAACTAGGCTGCCTCATTGACAGAAATCTCGAGTTAGAATTGCCAGACTTCCCAAACAGAAATACGCAATGCCTAGTTAAATTTGACTTTTGATGAACAATACATAATTTTTAGTATAAGTAGATCTTAATCGTTTCATGGGACATACTTACCCCGAAAACAAGCATGGTGTGTGTGAAATTCAAATTTAACTGGGCAACCCCTATTTTATCCGATGATCGTACCCCACAAGTGGGTCAAATGCCAAAATGACCTCCTGTGTTACCTTAGCCTAAGTCACTCTGTCTCCAGTGGGTTCTTTATACTCCACCGTCCAGTGTTTGAGCAAACACAGTCGTCTCCTGATGGATCTATTTGGGTCCTGCCAATGGCTAGTCATCAACTGGCTGCTGGAACACGAGAGCTTGGCCGTTCCTGGTCTGTAATCGAAAATGGAATAGCCACCAAGTTTCATAAGCAGAGAGAGAAAAATTAAGGAGCTGAAGAATTAATGGAAGTGGTTGTTGTTGTTGTTTTTTAAAATATTTCATTTTATTTATTTGACAGACAGAGATCATAAGTAGGCAGAGAGGCAGACAGAGAGAGAGAGAGAGCAGGAAGCAGGCTCCCCACCGAGCAGAGAGCCCGATGTGGGGCTCGATCCCAGGACCCTGGGATCATGACCTGAGCCGAAGGCAGAGGCTTTAACCCACTGAGCCACCCAGGCGCCCCATGGTCTTTGTTTCGTTAAAGAGAGTAGAACGCTGGCCTCATGGATGAGCTGCTTTTCCTCTACTGGGATTAGTAGAGTCGATGCCTGTCACCTTGTCTCTTTCACGGAGGGGACTGTCGCTCTCCCTCGTGGACACACGCTGGACCGGGAAACACGGAGTGCGTGCCAGAGGGGTGCATAGGACGGCCTCTTTCCAGGCATGCAGACCCTCGTGTTTTAGCTCTTCTCTCTGCTGAGTGGAAATGATGAAACTGGCAAGATAGACCTGGGAAGAATCAGGAAAGTATAAGCACGGGAAGAACCATGAGCATCAAAATCCAGCTGGCGTCACTTTTTTCCAGTGATTTTAAAAAGGATTAGAGAAGGGGCACTGCTTGTTACCAATTGCTCTAGGATTGAAGCTGGCAAATGAAGCTTTTGTTTGCAGCAACCACCTCTACGGTCATTCGTGCTCCTGAGTTCGGTCAGAGCCAGGGCAGTGCAGACGCCCTGTGTGCAAGGCTGGGTTTGGCATCCTGGTGCCCGACACCCGGGGAAGGCATGGTGCCCAGCACCCCGCTGGGGACGTCGTTGGGTCCCTTCTACCGAGAGCAGCAGAGGCATGTGGTCCCGCCTCTCTCCTGGCAGGAGTCATCTCTTCTCCGGGAAGGAGCCTGTCCCAGAGCTGTCCAGGGAGCAGACCATGTTTTATTACCTCTCCGGCTTCTGGTTGCCCGCCAGGAGCTGGAGCAGAAGTGCCAAAATGCTGTAAGAAATCAGATCACGGAGAGCGGCTGCTCACATGGCATTTCCAGCTGTTGGCTCTGCAGCAAAGCTCTTTGTAAATTTTGTAAGAAAACATGCTCTCAAGAGGTTTCCATTTCAAGTTGGCAGCCTTAAGTCAGGAGAGCTGGAGTCAAACTTTTTAAGGAATGTCTGAGCTTGGATCCTGCTCTGTGTTTAGCTTGGTCTCCAAGTTTTGGGGCCTCGGATTTGGAAGCGCTGTGGCTGGCTGATAATGGGCGAGCTTGAACATGCCCGAAGGGGGAGCAGGGCGTGAGGCTCCCATAATACCCTCTTTGGCTTCAAAGGGCACACTGCACGCCCAGGAGATGATTTATGGAGCCCGGTTAGGGAAGAGATTAGGGGCATCATTTAAACCCAGCTCTGGTTTTCTTTCTTCTGGGAAAGTAGCCTCTTTTCATTCAGAAAAAGGTAGCAGGAGTTCTATTTAGCATATCCAATTTAAGTCATCTCTGGGCTCTTGAGCTCTTTTCCCCAAATCATTGTGCTGATCCTCTTCTGGCCCGACCATCCAATTCTGACTTCTGGGCTGGTCGGCTACGCACCCGGCTGTAGCTAGGCTGCTCTCTAGTTAACACCCGGTTTTTGCTCCTCATGTTTTTACACGGACAATTTTTCATCTTTCCTTTCATTTATCTCTCTTAGTCTTCTTGTTTTCCTGAGTTTTGCCGACGGCGGATTGACAGGGACTGACACCATGCAGAACCCGGCGGCAGGCGGCAGAGAAGGAAACTCAGCTGAAAGAGAAATGTGGGGTCTCCTCATTCCCCGGCCCCTGAAATGGCCCTCTGGTTAGAAAGGTGGTGAATCCCGAGCTGGGTCATTTTTAGGATTCCGCTCGTGGGAGGTTTGCACATTTTAAAAACGTTTGAATTTAGGAAGTCCCAAACTTTGCTGCATTTAATACTTTTGTCCGGAGAATGTCTTCATCCATAAAAACAAATATTTTTCTCTGGATAGAGTCTGGGAATGATGAGATATTTCTGTACCGCAGTGTGGTATACGAGATTATAAACTTCCCAAACATTAAAATCAAGCACTTCTGGAGGGACATTAACTCTTTCAGGCCACTTAGATATCTCCCCAAGTGCCCGTCATAAATCCAGGAAACTACATTGTCACTGTTCTATTCAGGAATAATTTTGCTCCAATGCATTTCTGCACCATACATAATTCTATTTTAGGGAGTAAAGATGTTCACTTATGTCAGGAGAGCCTGCTGATTGGTTCTGTCTCGCACGGTATTATTTTAAATCGATGGCCGCGGCTGCAAAATCAGATAATTTCTCAGAAGACTTGCATGGAAGCATATTCTACGGTTGTTTATGTTTGAGGTGAGAGCTTTCGATTTGAATCATTGTTCCAAAATAGATGAATGTCACGTGTGATATCAGTTAATGTACATCAGGCGTTTGGGGAAACTGAACCAAAGTGGAAAATCAAGCTCCCCAAAGAGTTGCTTCCAGTGGGAACTTAATCTCTGGTAAGCAAGAGAAGCCAGCATCCGGGGGCAGGGAGCAATACCCGGGGACAGAGCAGATGGGTGCCTTCCCCCAGCCAGGAAGACCCAAATGGAGCAGCGGACTCCAGAAGCCAGGCCGGGGCAGACAGGCAGGCGGAGGGAGAGTCAGGAGGCAATGTTGGAGGGGTCGGACCAGTGAGTGCATCGAGGTTTGCAGAAAGCCCCAGACAGACAGACGGAGAGAAGGAGGTATAATCACATATTATTGCTCAGTCCTCAGACTCCACGAGAAATTGGAATTCTGAAACATGTCTTGGGAATTTGTAGATCAAAGCCTCTGGATTCCGCCTGGGAAGTTGCCCCAGAAAACTAGTTATGAGGGAAGAAACCGGCATAGATTGGCTAAGTAGATGACATTCTCTTTTTCCACAGCCAAAGGCAAACGTCTTCGGGACGCTCGCCTGACGTTAGCGAGACCCGGCTGTCCTCCCGATTGGCGTGTAACGTCCTTGGCACGACAGTGACCTGCGACGGTGCCCCGAAATGACTCAATTTGTTTCCCAGAAATAAGAAGGGATAGACATTGTTGGAACCCTTTCAACTCCAGGAGGGGAGGAGTTTCAAGTTCCAGAGAGGAAAAGACTGGAACATTTTGTCACATCTGTGTGGAAATTGGCGGTCCAAATGAGCACGTCCCTTTCCCTGGGCCTCACCAGGGAGCAAATCTCATTAGCTGTGTGTGTGGGACACGGGTGGTGCGAGGCGAACACACCTTTCAACAGGCACAAAGCACGGGAGCAATTAGGTGTGACTGAGACACAGCAGGTAACAGCCAGAGGACGAACACGACGGCTCCGAGTTCCGGAGAGTGTACGGCTTGACTCCGCGCTGCAGATAATGAGGAAACATCCTGTCGCAAGAATTGCCACCATGTTTTAGGTAGACACTGACAGTTTCACAAAGGCCACCAGGAGGGGATGAGCCTTGGAAAGTCTGAACCACGAACGTGGAGACTCCAATCAAAGTGTCAAGCCTCACAGCTGTAGACAGCGTGGGGGCGGCAAGAGGACCAGGAGTCTGGGTCGGGAGGCGCCCTGCTCTCTCCCCCTCTGCCCCTCCTTCTGGAAGCCCTCTCGGCTCTCAGGCGCTGGGGAAAAGCCAACAACAACACCCTTCCCTCTGACACCCCGCTGCAGAGCTAACCCTCTTTGTCCGTCTCTTAGATGCGCTGATTTTTATGAACAGAAAGATATTTTTCCCACTGTTTCCTTCAGGGCCTGGGAATGTCCCCCAAAGTTCATAGCTAATAAGTATAATACATTGATAAAGTGAGATCATGAGATTTGGGGCTAGCAAGAGTGATTATCTCTCCAAATTTTTGAGACGTACATAATATAAAAATTAAATGCCGGTGCAATTAAAGGAATTTTTTTTTCAGCATCAGAATTACTGAAAAGAACACACACGTGGACATGGGGTTTGTTATGAATAATTCCTGGGATCTTGGAAGATTCCTGGGGTCTCTGAAGTCCTTTTCCAATCCTAAACTAGAACAAAGAACAGGTTGCCCACCATGGTCAGTTAGGGTGTTACTAACAGTAGATGCCAACTAACGGGCTGGTGGTGGTCTCTCTCTCTCTCCCTTGCAGAGACGGAGGATTACATCATTACGTCACGGACATCTCTTGTAGGGTCGGATGTTGCTTGCTTTGGAGACATCATTTCTCGGTCAATGGAGAACGGAACATTCTGGGAGGGGGAGGTGGAAGCGGACTGACCCAGCCCACTCCCCAGATCTCCAGCTTCCTCAGTAATTCACTTGCTCTTTGAATCAATTTAGGTCTCTGCAGCTTTGTCCCAATGTTGGAACTTTCTCTCCACCCTTGGCCCCCAGCCTCCCTGTGACTTAGTCACATATTTATTTGGGATTTTTATCCCACGCATGCCGGGAGAGGAGGTAACTCTACCCATTCAATTTTCCAGAGCGTGTTTCTCTGTTTGAGATGGTACCTCCTTCTCTGTTTCCCCATCTGTCCATGGGGGTTCGAGAGCTCCCTCCTGAACCTCTAGAAGGTCTTTTGCATAAGCCAGGCATGTCCCACTGCCGACCTCGGCCACACTAAATAATCAGTCATATTCTTGTTAATACTGTTTATTGGGGCACCTGGAGGGTTGGGTCAGTTGAATGTCCAAGGTCTCGGGGTCCTGGGATGGAGCCCCACATCTGGGTCCGTGCTCAGCGGGAAGTCTATTTAAAGATCTCTCTCCCTCTCCCTTTACCCCTCCCTCTGCTTGCTCTCTCTCTCTCTCTCAAATAATCAAATAGATCTTTAAAAAAATACTGCTTTATTACACAGGGCAACTGGTCATAGTACTAGCTCATTTAATTTTCTTTGTTGAGGTGCATGCTATATTAGTCTCTACCCACATTCACAGTGAATGAACCAAAGTACTGAGGGGTCGCTGTGCTGACCGCTGACCCGGGGCTGCCCCCACCGCCCAGCTGGCCCAGCTGCGGTAGGCAGAATGCTGGCGTCGGCAGAGCTTGGGCCGGACCAAGCTGGACTTGATTGGAATCCAGGGGCCGGACCAGTTCAGGCAAGTTATTTATTCAGTCTTGGCCTCTGTTTACTCTATGAGCGGGAGATAGCAAACGACCTAGGTCATCGGCCTCTCTGGCATGGAGCAAACCCTCGCCTGGTGCTGCCTGTCCTCCTGGGAGGCCAGGCGGGGTCGCGTCTCCCCCACCTCCTTCTGGCTCCTGAGCCAAAGCGTCCCTCCGGCTTGCTGCCCCTCCTTTCTCTCGCTCCTTCCAGCCCCAACCCTGTTCCTCCTGACAACAGTATTTTGTGTCTGGCTACTCCGGACAGGAGCACCTTAAGATGGATTTTTACTAGTAGCTACTTGATTCTCTACTTTAAAAACTCACTTCTAAAATGGTAAAAGTAATTTATATGAACTATATAGAACAGTTTGGAAAACCTGGAAAACAAAGTTGAAAAAATAACAGAATCTGACTACTTAGAAGTGAATTTTTGTATATTTGCTTCTGCTTATGTTTTTAAAGAATGTTTTTAGCCTTAAAAAAAAGAGAATTTTTTTAAATTAATTTATTTATTTTCAGAAAAACAGTATTCGTTATTTTTTTTACCACACCCAGTGTTCCATGCATTTTTAACCTAGTTGTGATTGTACTAGAAGTTCAATGACCGGCTTTTTTCTGTTCAATCAAAATTCTAACAGAAATATTTTATCTTTTTATTATTTTTTTTTATTTCTTAAAATGTTTAAAAGATTTTACTTGTTTATTCGAGAGAGAGAGGCAGAGAGCGAGCCAACACATGCAGCGGGGGAGGACTGAGTGAAAGGGAGAAGCAGGCTCTCTGCTGAGCAAGGAGCCCATGTGGGGCTCGATCCCAGGACCCTGGGATCACGATCGAAGCCCAAGGCAGGCGCTTAGCTTAATAAGCTGAGCCACCCGGGCGCCCTATATTTCATCTTTTTAATTAAAAAAGTACTTAAAAACATACTTTGGTGAAACAATAATATTCTAATATATGAACAAACGTAAGTTTGGAGTTTAAAATACCACATTCATGTAAGGTTTACTTTTTTATTTTATAAAAAAAAAGTGTTACAACTAATCTTGGGAATGGAACTTTTCTGTGTGTTTTGGATTCTTTTTTGAGAATTCATTAGTAGTTCTGGTATGACTGGGTCATAGGTTATAAACAGTGTTAAGGCTCTGATTAACAAGGCCAAATTGCTTTCTGAAAGGGTTGTTCGTTGCAATTATGTCCCAAGTTTGAGAATCCATCCGACGTTGTTTCATATCTCCTATTTCAACTTACTTTTATTAGGGTAAAATTTATAACTAATAACACTTAGGCATTTTCAGTGTATATCCAATGAGTTTTGACAAATGCATGTAATCTCTCTCTCTATTCCTGTGTGTATACATACACATAGAATCATGATACAGAACATTTTCATCAACCCACAGTTTTTTTGGCGCTCCTTTCTGTTAATTCTTTCCCCTAAGCATGCTTGGCTCTAAATAACGACTTTTATGCTTTTATTATCTTTTTGGTTATGTGAGCTTTGCTTTTTCTGAAGTTTCATTTAAATGGAATCATAGGATATGTGTTATTTTTGTGCCCGGCTTCTTTGACTGAGCTGGATACTGTCTTTATTAATGTCTATATCCTAGTTATTTTGCTTTTTTCTGTGGAGTAGGATTCCCTTGTGTGGATCTAACCACAATTGGTTTATCATCTCTCTGTTAATAGATGTTTGAACGTTGCCAGTTTGGGGCTATGATTTCTGAGTAAGTCAGTTCCCAACATTTATGTACAAGCCCTTTTGTGTGCCCATGTTTTTATTTCTCTTGGATAAATATTAAGGAGTGGGATTGCTTTAATTTAAATTTCTTTAATGATTAATAATGTTGGACATTTTTCATGGGTTTATATGGTTTTGTTATCTTCTCTTGTGAAATGTCTGATCAAACCTTGTGTCTACCTTTTTTTGTTTTTTGAATAAACCGACTTGTCGTTTTATTTTTGGGGTGCAGGAATTCTTCCACTAAATTCTTTATTGGATAATGTATTTTGAAAACCATTTGTCCTTTCTCCAATTCTATCACTAGCTTCTTAATTTTCTTATCAATGAACAAAGGTTTTTAATTAAAAAAAACTTATTGACATATAAAACATATACCATACAATTCACCCTTTAAAATGTATAATTCAGAAGTTTTGGTATATTCAGACAGGTAAACAACCATAACCATTGTCAATTTCAGAACATATTCTTCACTTGAAAGGAAACTCTGTACACTTCAACTATCCTAATCCTATGCCCTCCGAGGCCCCCTTCCCTGCCTGACCTGCCCCACGCTCTGTATCCGTTTTCTTATTCTGGATGTTTCATATAAATAGAACCATTGTAGTTGTGATCTTCTGTAAGCAGCTGCTGTGAATAGCATGATGATTTCTAGATTTTTTGTATTGTAACATGTATCAGAACCCCATTCTTTTTTATGGGTTATGGTTGAGTAATAGTCCATTGTACGGATGTACTACATTTTGCTCATTCATTCTTCAGTAGTTGGACATTTGGGTTGTTTCTACCTTTTGGTTATTCTGAATAATTCCTATCTATATATTTTTTAAATCTTTACATGTATAATTTTACCGTTTGACATTGCAAGTAGCAGTATATGAAGGTTATGACTTCACCTTTTTGCCTACACTTGGCGTCTGACTTTTTGATCATAGCTCTCCTAGGGGGTATGAAGTGATATCTCATTATGGCTTTTTTCTTTTATATTTATTTTCTTTTTATTGATCATGCACTGGCAATACTCGTGGTGATAATGCAGTCCAGAATAATGTTTTTAAACACTTTGTGCCTTATGTTCACGGGAAATTAGTTCTTAACATTAACTCATTATCATAAAATGAATATTTTCTCCCATTACGTGGTTTGTCTTTTCACTTTCTGAGTTCTATAGTTTAGGTCTAATGTTTTAGTCTGGATCCATTTTGAGTTAACTTTTGTATACTGTGTGAGGTAAGAGTCCAACTTTATCCTCTTGCATGTGCCAGAGATCCAGGTGACCCCCATGCCATTTGTTGCCGACTATTCTTTGGCCATTGAATGATCTTGGCACCGTTGCCAAAAGTAAGTTGACCATAAATGTATTTTATTTCTATTTTATTGATCTAAATGTTGATCCTTAAGGTAATATTGTGGAATTTCTATTTCTGTGGCTTCGTGTTAAGTTTTGAAATTGGGAAGTGTGTGTTCTCTTTGTTCTTTTTATTTTTATTTTATTGTTATATTTTTTTTAAAGATTTATTTATTTATTTGAGAGAGAGAGAGAGAGAGGTGAGGGAGGAGGAGAGGAAGAGAGAGAATCTCCGGCAGACTTCTGCTGAGTGCTGAGCCCAACACAGGGCTCCATCCCAGGGACCCTGAGATCATGACCCATGTTGAATCCAAGAGTCAGATCCTACTGGACTGAGCCACTCAGCTTCTCCACTTCCTCTTCTTTTTAAAGATTGTTTTGGTTATTCTGGGTTCCTTGTACTTCTAGATGAATTTTAGCTTCATCTTGTTGATTTTTACGAATAAGTCAGCTGTGATTTTGATAGAGGTTTCCTTGAATCTTTAGATCAACCTGGAAAATATTGCCCTTAGGACAATGAGTTTTCTTTAAAATCTCTATTAAAGCTGTGTGGTTTCTGTGTGGGTTGTGTTCCATTGATTTAGAATAGAGGGAACTTCCTCAACCTGATAAAAAAAAAACCTACAACTTACAATCATTCTTTTTCTTTCTTTTTTTTTTAAAAAGATTTTATTTTTATTTATTTGAGAGAGAGCATGATCAAGGAGAAGGTCAGAGAGAGAAGCAGACTCCCCGTGGAGCTGGGAGCCCAATGAGGGACTCAATCCCGGGACTCTGGGATCATGACCTGAGCCGAAAGCAGTTGTCCAACCAACTGAGGCACCCAGGTGTCCCCAACTTACAATCATTCTTAATGGAGAAAGACTGGATGCTTTTCCCCCAAGATCAGAAACAAGAAAAGGATGTCCACTCTTCACACTTCTATTTAACACTGTACTAGAAGTTCTAGCCAAGAAAAAACAGTAAATGATGTCCAAGTTGGAAAGGAATAAATAAAACTATCTCTATTCACAGATGGTAGAATCTTGTATATAAAAATCCTAAAGAATCTACCAATGAATTAGTAGAATTAATGAATGCAACAAGGCTTTAGGATATAAGATCAATATACAAAAATCAATAGTATTTCTATATACTTGCAATGGACAATCCTAAAATGAAATTCAGAAAACAATTCCTTTTAGGGTAGCATAAAAGTAATCAGAAAAAAATAACAGTAGAATTATAAATCTTATATTATGAAAAGTATAAAACATTGTTGAAAGAGAAATTTTAATTTAGATGAAGTCCAGTTAATCTCAGTTGCTTATTTTTCCTGTTTTTTCTTATTAAAAAATATTTGCATACTGAAAGTCACAAACAGTATTTTTCTATTTTCCTGTAGAAGTTCTATAGATTTACTCTTACGCATTAGTCTATGATCAATTTTGAGTTAATTTTTGCGTACATTGTAATATAAGGATTAAGATTCATTTCTCCCATGTGAATACCCATCGAACTGCCTTGGTGACCTTTGTCAAAAATTCATTGATCACATATGTGGAGGACAATTTCAGAACTCAGTAATCTGTTTGATTGATCTATGTCTATCCCTGCACCAAGACCACACTGTCTTATTTGCGGTTGCTTTGGATTAAGCCTTGAAATCAGCAGTTTAAGTTCTTTACGTCTGATTCTTTTCTAATTGGTTGCAGCTATTCTCAGTTGTTTACATTTCCCTTTAATTCTTAGAAACAGCTTGGGTTTTCTGCAAAAATTCCTGCCGAGATTTTGATGGGAATTATGTTATGCCCATAGATCAGTTTGGGGGTAGTTGACTTACTGTTTTGGTATCGGCATAATGCTGACCTCGTTGAAATTGTGGCTGCTTTCCTATTTCCAGAGTAGTATGTGTGGAATCAGTCTCATTCCTTCCTTGACTATCCAACCAAGTTCACAAGGAAAGATAGCTGGCTCTCTAAGTCATTTATTATGAAGAGGTTTTTAACTAGAAATTCAGGTTCCTTATTTCTTCTTGAGTGAACATTGCAAGTTTGTGTCTTTCAATCAATTTGTCCATTTCATCTTAAGTTGTCAAATGTGTTGACAAATTTTATAATATTGTGCTATTATTCTCTTGATTGCATTATAATATACAGCAATGTCGCTTCTCATTCCTGACACTGGTACTTTCTTGCCTCTCCCTGTCTTTTTTTTGGTCAGTCTGGCTAGAGTTTATCAGTTTTATGGTTCAGCTTTTGGTTCCGTGCATTTTCTTCCTCTCCCACGCCTTCTTCTCTACCTGTTTTCTGTCTCATGAGTTTATCTTCTGACCTTTATTCTTTCTTTTCTTCTGCGTATTTTGGTTTTAATTTGTTCTCCTTTTTATAATTCCTTAAGGTGGAGGGAGGCTGAAGTCATTGATTTGAGACATTTCTCCATTTCTAGCATAGGTTTTTAATGCTATAAATTTCTCCCTAAACACTACCTTAGCAGCATTCTGCAAATTTTGGTATGTTAGATCTTCATTTTCTCTCAATTCAGAAGAATTTTAATTTCCCTTCTGATTTCTTGTATTATTCATGCAACATCAACAAGTGTGTTATTTCATTTCCAAATATTTTATGACTTTACAGATATATTTCTGGTATTGATTTCTAATTTAGTTCCATTGTGGTCTAAGAAAATCCTATGATTTGATTCTAATACGAGACTTGGTTGGTGTCACAGAATATGAACTATCTTATTAAATATTCCTTGTCCATGTGAAAAGAACATATTAACTCCTGTTATGGCGGGGGCTTTCTATGCATGTTCATAAGGTCAAGCATTTTGTGGTTCAGTCTTCTAGAGCTTTATTAATTCTTTGTTCTACCAGTTATTTAGAGAGGGGTATGTAAACCCCTCACTATATGCGAGAATTTGTTTATTGCTCTTTAAACTTCTATCAGTGTTTTTTTTTATTAATTTTTTATTTTTTATAAACATATATTTTTATCCCCAGGGGTACAGGTCTGTGAATCACCAGGTTTACACACTTCACAGCACTCACCAAAGCACATACCCTCCCCAATGTCCATAATCCCACCCCCCTTCTCCCAAACCCCCTCCCCCCAGCAACCCTCAGTTTGTTTTGTGAGATTAAGAGTCACTTTCACTTATGGTTTGTCTCCCTCCCAATCCCATCTTGTTTCATTTATTCTTCTCCTACCCACTTAAGCCCCCATGTTGCATCACCACTTCCTCATATCAGGGAGATCATATGATAGTTGTCTTTCCCTGCTTGACTTATTTCACTAAGCATGATACGCTCTAGTTCCATCCATGTTGTCGCAAATGGCAAGATTTCATTTCTTTTGATGGCTGCATAGTATTCCATTGTGTATATATACCACATCTTCTTGATCCATTCATCTGTTGATGGACACCTAGGTTCTTTCCATAGTTTGGCTATTGTGGACATTGCTGCTATAAACATTCGGGTGCACGTGCCCCTTTGGATCACTACGTTTGTATCTTTAGGGTAAATACCCAATAGTGCAATTGCTGGGTCATAGGGCAGTTCTATTTTCAACATTTTGAGGAACCTCCATGCTGTTTTCCAGAGTGGCTGCACCAGCTTGCATTCCCACCAACAGTGGAGGAGGGTTCCCCTTTCTCCGCATCCTCGCCAGCATCTGTCATTTCCTGACTTGTTGATTTTAGCCATTCTGACTGGTGTGAGGTGATATCTCATTGTGGTTTTGATTTGTATTTCCCTGATGCCGAGTGATATGGAGCACTTTTTCATGTGTCTGTTGGCCATCTGGATGTCTTCTTTGCAGAAATGTCTGTTCATGTCCTCTGCCCATTTCTTGATTGGATTATTTGTTCTTTGGGTGTTGAGTTTGCTAAGTTCTTTATAGATTCTGGACACTAGTCCTTTATCTGATATGTCGTTTGCAAATATCTTCTCCCATTCTGTCAGTTGTCTTTTGATTTTGTTAACTGTTTCCTTTGCTGTGCAAAAGCTTTTGATCTTGATGAAATCCCAATAGTTCATTTTTTCCCTTGCCTTTTGCGTTGTTCCTAGGAAGATGTTGCTGCGGCAGAGGTCGAAGAGGTTGCTGCCTGTGTTCTCCTCAAGGATTTTGATGGATTCCTTTCGCACATTGAGGTCCTTGATCCATTTTGAGTCTATTTTTGTGTGTGGTATAAGGAAATGGTCCAATTTAATTTTTCTGCATGTGTCTGTCCAATTTTCCCAGCACCATTTATTGAAGAGGCAGTCTTTTTTCCATTGGACATTCTTTCCTGCTTTGTCAAAGATTAGTTGGCCATAGAGTTGAGTTAGAATAATTGGGATTCCAGAAGAAGAAGAAAGAGAGAGGGGAGCAGAAGGTATACTAGAGAGAATTATTGGGGAGAATTTCCCTAATATGGCAAAGGGAACGAGCATCAAAATTCAGGAGGTTCAGAGAACGCCCCTCAAAATCCATAAGAATAGGCCCACACCCCGTCACCTAATAGTAAAATTCACAAGTCTCAGTGACAAAGAGAAAATCCTGAAAGCAGCCCAGGAAAAGAAGTCTGTAACATACAATGGTAAAAATATTAGATTGGCAGCTGACTTATCCACAGAAACCTGGCAGGCCAGAAAGAGCTGGCATGATATTTTCAGAGCACTAAACGAGAAAAACATGCAGCCAAGAATACTATATCCAGCTAGGCTATCATTGAAAATAGAAGGAGAGATTAAAAGCTTCCAGGACAAACAAAAACTGAAAGAATTTGCAAATACCAAACCAGCTCTACAGGAAATATTGAAAGGGGTCCTCTAAGCAAAGAGAGAGCCTACAAGTGGTAGATCAGAAAGGAACAGAGACCATATACAGTAACAGTCACCTTATAGGCAATACAATGGCACTAAATTCATATCTCTCAATAGTTACCCTGAATGTTAATGGGCTAAATGCCCCTGTCAAAAGACACAGGGTATCAGAATGGATAAAAAAACAAAACCCATCTATATGTTGCCTCCAAGAAACTCATTTTAAGCCCGAAGACACCTCCAGATTTAAAGTGAGGGGGTGGAAAAGAATTTACCATGCTAATGGACATCAGAAGAAAGCAGGAGTGGCAATCCTTATATCAGATCAATTAGATTTTAAGCCAAAGACTATAATAAGAGATGAGGAAGGACACTATCATACTCAAAGGGTCTGTCCAACAAGAAGATTTAACAATTTTAAATATCTATGCCCCCAACGTGGGAGCAGCCAACTATATAAACCAATTAATAACAAAATCAAAGAAACACATCAACAATAATACAATAATAGTAGGGGACTTTAACACTCCCCTCACTGAAATGGACAGATCATCCAAGCATAAGATCAGCAAGGAAATAAAGGCCTTAAACGACACACTGGACCAGATGGACATCACAGATATATTCAGAATATTTCATCCCAAAGCAACGGAATACACATTCTTCTCTAGTGCACATGGAACATTCTCCAGAATAGATCATATCCTCGGTCCTAAATCAGGACTCAACCGGTATCAAAAGATTGGGATCATTCCCTGCATATTTTCAGACCACAATGCTCTAAAGCTAGAACTCAACCACAAAAGGAAGTTTGTTTGTTTGTTTTTTTAAGATTTTATTTATTTATTTGACAGACAGAGATTGGAAGTAGACAGAGAGGCAGGCAGAGAGAGAGGAGGAAGCAGGCTCCCCGCTGAGCTGAGAGCCCGATGTGGGGCTCGATCCCAGGACCCTGAGATCATGACCTGAGCTGAAGGTAGAGGCTTTAACCCACTGAGCCACCCAGGTGCCCCAAAGTTCTATCAGTTTTTGCTTTATGTATTTTAAAGCTTGTTACCAGATGCGTAAATGTTAATCATTGCAATTTCCTCCTGATGAAGGAACTCTTCATCCTTTAAGATCTTCATACATGGTAATATCCTTTGCTCTGAAGTCCACCTGGTCCGACTTCAATATGGCTATTCCAGCTTCTGTTTCTTAGTGCCAGCCCCATAAGTATAGATGCAGCTATGGTCCCATTATTTTACTTTTAACCCATTCGTGTTCTATTTAAGGTGGGTTTCTTGATGGCAGAATCTGGCTGGGCCTTTTCTTCTTTCTTTAAACATTGTCTGACACTTCTGACTTTTTCATGAGATGTTTAGAAGATTTAAATTTAACGTTGTTATTGGCGCGTTTAGGTTAAAATAGATGGTCTTGCCCTATGTTTTCTTTTTGTGCTACCTGTTCTCTTTTCTTTTTTCATTCTAGATTTATTAAACATTTTTATGATTGTATTTCATTTGTTTAGTAGTTGTATTAGTTAGAGCATTTTGCATATTTTAGTGATTGTTTTCATGTGTCTGTTGAACTTACCATGACCCACCTTCAAGTGATACACACTTTCACAGACAGCGCAAGAATCTTACAATACTGTAGGCACAGTTATCCTTCCCCAGCCTGTGTGCCTCGGCCACGCTGTTCAGTTTCGTATGTTACAAACGCCAGCTTACGTTGTCATTATTGTTGTTGACACAATCAATCATCTTTTAAAGAGTTTTACATAATTTGAACAAAGACGACCTCTGTTTACCCATGAAGTTACTTATTTCAGATGTTTTGGATTCCTTTTTGTGAACTCTTATCTCCATCTACTATCATTTTCCTTCCTTCTGCCTGACTTTGCCATACACTTATTTTAACGCAGGTCTATTGACAATAAATTTCTACAGCTTTTGTTTGTCATAAAAAATCTTTAATTTTGGGTGTCTGTTTGGCTCAGTGCGTTGAGCCTCTGTCTTTGGCTCAGTTCATGATCTCAGGGTCTTGGGATCGAGCCCCGTGTTGGGCTCTCTGCTCAGTGGGAAGCCTGCTTCCCCCCTTTTTCTCTGCTTGCCTCTCTGCCTACTAGTGATCTCTCTCTCTGTCAAATAAATAAATAAAATCTTTTTAAAAAGTCTTTATTTTTACCCTTATTAAAAATATTTTGCTTAGTATGGAATTATAGATGAACTGTTTTTTTTTTTTTTAAAGAAGTACTTTAAAGTGCTCGAGCCACTCTACCCTCACTTGTACTGTTTCCAATGACATCTGCATTGGCACCTTATCTCGGATTATATGTATCTAATATGGTTTTTAAAAAACGTATTCCCTTTAGAACTGTTTTTGACGTAATTTGATTATGGCATGATTTAATGTGGTTTTACTCACATTTCCTGTGCTTAAGTATATTGAACTTCTTGGGTCTATAGCTTTATAATTTTCATCAGATCTGAATAGTTCTTCAAATGGTTTTCCGTCTTCTGTTCTCTGTCGTTCCTTCAGAGGCTCCAATTATATGTGTCATATCACTTGAATTTGTCCCCGAGCTCACGGATGTTCTGTTTATTTTTAATATCCTTCCCTCTCCCTCCCCATTCTATTTAACTTTGGGTAATTTCTATGGCTATGTCAAGTTCATTAATCTTTTCTTCTGCATTATTTAATCTGTTATTAACTCCATCCAGTTCATCTTACACATTGTAATTTGCATCTGGAATTGGGTATTTTTTTTATCTTTATTTTGAAAGAGATTTTATTTATTTATTTGACAGAGAGAGATCACAAGCAGGCAGAGAGGCAGGCAGAGAGAGAGGAGGAAGCAGGCTCCCTGCTGAGCAGAAAGCCCGTTGGGGGCTCGATTCCAAGACCTGATCCAAAGGCAGAGGCTTTAACCCACTGAGCTACCCATGTGCCCTGGAATTGGGTATTTTAAAAAATGTTTTATGTCTCTACTTGACTTTTTGAACATGGAAATACAGTTAAAATATGTGTTTTAGTAACTCAATCTGTTGATTCTAACATCAGTGTCAGTTCTGGGTTAGTTTGCATGTAATGGGTTTTATCCCCATTATGGGTTGTGTTTTCCTTCTTTACATACATGGTAATTTTTAAACGTGTGGCCAGAGATTGTGAATTTTATCTAGTTGGAGCGGAATACTTCTGTGTTTCTACAAAAATTATTGAACTTTTTTCTCAGATGGGGTTAATTTACTTAAAAGCATTTTTATCCTTTCATGACCTGTTGTTAAACTCTTTTAGGCAAACCAAAGTAGCATTTAGTGTGGATCTCATTGTGCCCCATGACAGGGGCAAGATTTCATGATGCATCCTATGAGCCCCCCCAAATTTATTTTTTGTCTTTTTTTACCCTTTTTTTCTTGAGCAAAATTTCTTGTCATAATATTCTATTCCTTTAATATATTGAGTTTTATTCACTAGTACTCAAAAATTATTAACATTTGTCCTTACAAGTATTTTATAAATTCATATTTTTTAAAAATTTTACTTTAATTTCACTTTCTAATATCCTAAAAATAAGATAAAAAAATTAAAAAGAAAAACAAGTGGTCACTGTTTGCTTATCTTTGATTTAGCATTTAATACTTATATGCTTGTTGTCATGTATCTTCTCAAACTAAATGATTTTGCTTCCTTTAGAGAATGAAATAGAAAGTTAAGATTTCTTTATGGCATGTTTATTATTTCAAGTCTCCTAAGTCAAAGATGACTTTGAATTCAAATGGCTTGCCGGGTATTTTAACTTTTTATGCACACCAAGAAAAAAAAAATGAAGAATAGTCTGTTTTCTTTAGTAGGCCATTTCATTCTGTCTAGGGATTATGAATTATAATTTTTAGAAAAATTTTAAAAAATACACTTGCTCACGTCAGGTCTCTGTGGACATCACATTTATTTGGAAGTGCTGGGTTGAATTTAATTATCACTTATTTTGAAAGCGAGGGGATCATAACTGCTTACTAAAATGTTTAAGGGAACTCAGCTAGCTGTTTCTATATTGGTCATTTGACCTAATTAAGATGACTGTAAGAACGGGTGATAGAAATTGCTCTTATTGCATGTGAAATGGTCCCAGAGCACTGATCAAGATTTTGTTGACTCTTAGGTAATCTGTCACTATCGCATTAAGAAAAATATGTGATGTCATAAATATCACCTAGTAAGAGGTATGGAAATCAGTCCAACTCAGTAAAGTCTGGAGATTTTTATTTTGTTTTCATGATTTGCAAACAATGTCAACAAGCATTTTCCATATTCTTTCCTCACTGCCTAAAGTATTTTTATTAGTGAGTTGTCACAGAAAGTTACTATAGATTAAGAAAACAATTCATTTTTCTGAGCTTTGAAAAAAAAACACAAAACATTGGAAGAGTTGTGGGTTTTGTAGATTATGCTGTACCATACTGTATGGGGAATTTCTGTAACCTTAAAAAGAAGTTTTCTAAGAAACACTAGAAAAGTTTAAGAATACTTCAGTTGCATTTCGACTTCAGGAAGGTAAGCGTGAGAAATGGGAGACACCCTCCCTCGCGGGTCCAGACGGACTCTGGACTGCCATAAAATAAAAAGCGGACTCAGTTCCTTAAGTAATGACACAAGCACGTAGACCTTGATCTCACTTTCTATTTAGAAACTCTTAAATTTACTACAAAGAACACATGTTCAATGAAAAAAGAAAAGCATCTCTCTTTTTCAGGGAGAGAAAGAGAGAGTGAATTGGGAAGAAGGGGCAGAGGGAGAGAGAGAAAATCTTAAGCAGACTCCCCAGTGAGGACGCAGCACAAGGCAGGGCTCGATCTCACGACCCTGAGATTATGACCTAAGCCTGTCAAGAGGTGACACTCTTCACCGACTGAGCCACCCAGGCCCCCAGGAAAAGCATTTCTACGTACAGTTGGAAAATAGAATGGTTTGGTTGTTAAGAATTTCAAGAGTTAATAATATTCTCTATTCGTGGTTAAGGCGCATACCCAAACTGGTTTCCACACGGAGATGTGAATAAAAGTACACTTGACCGAAGATGTTTGTGAGGAGAAAAGATTTAGAAATTTAGAAATTTCCCCCTTTACCATTAGCCTGTGAAAGACACTTGGAACTGCTCTGGTCTCATCTGCATTTGCTGCACATATTTGACCTCAAAATACTTTTCCAGAGGAAAAGGTGATAAACCCTACCATTCTTCTGTGGCCTGAGGAGCCTCGTTCTCTGACCTATAATAACTGGATCTCCTACCTGCTTCCTCTACCCGCTCTGACTTCAGCCAGTGGCCCCTGGCTGTTCCCCATCGAAAACACCCTGTGTGTCACCTCGGAGCCCTTGCATAGCCACAGTCTGTTTCTTCTGCCTGGACCACTGTTCCCTCAGATGGTCGCTGGCTTGTCGCCTGCTTCCTTCAGGTGTCTCATCAAGGGCCATCTGGTTAGAAATGTCGTCCCTGATCGCCCTGCATAAAACGTAAGTCCCGAATCCTCTTGCCCTACCCCTGCCCTTCTGCCCACCTGTTGAAATGATACACACTTGCCTGAATTTGCCACTGATGGTCTCCTCCACCGAGAAGGCCAGTCAGCTCCAGGAGGGAAGGGGCTTCGTCCGTATTGTTTTCCGATGAATCGGCGGTGCCCGAGTAGTGCCTGGGGTGCAGAGGTGTGCAGTTACCATCTTGCGGGACATGAGTGAGTGAGTCATGGATTTTGCTCCCGCACCATGTGTGTATGTGAAAGCAGTAAGAATTATAACAGTGACAATCACAATGACGATAGTAATAACTAGAACCGTTATCAAATGCCACCAGGTGCCAGGTAGGGGCTCAGCTGGCTTGAAAGGGAAGCAGGCCAGACTCGGCCGAGCGCTGGTACTGTCGGGACAGAGTTTCAGCTTCAGCCTCCTGGCGGTGAGGAGTTATGAGCTTCCCGTGAGGAAGGAGGAGAGCGGCATTTTGCATTTCCATATTGCTTCCTGAATCTGGGATAAGAGGACTGGAGGAGGGGCGCCTGGGGGGCTCAGTCGTTGAGCCTCTGCCTTCGCCTCAGGTGATGATCTGGGATCGAGCCCCACATCAGGCTCCCTGCTTGGAGGAAGCCAGATTCTCCCTCTTTCACTCCCCCTGCTTGTGTTCCTGCCCTGGCTAACTCTCTCTGTCAAATAAATAAAAATATTTTTTAAAAATTTCAAAAAGAGGATTGAATGACAGAGAGGCTAGAGGGTTCCCTTAAAGTCATACTGACTGTCGTTAATTGTTATCCAAACTGGGGCGGCGGGAGGAGAGAATATTCCTGTCTGCCCGGCGTTTGTGATCATGGCATGACGAGGGCGGAGTTGGGGGGGTGGGTGGATCTAGGACCATCTGGGGCTTTTGGCACACCGGGAAAGGTCCCAACTTTGCCCGAGGACACGCTGCATTTTGGGGGCGCACTGTCAACCGTGGGTGGACTGAGGCTGGCGGTGGGGTTTTGGCTCAGCACGATGGGCTGGCTCAGACGTCCCGGCTTGACGGTCCTTCTCAAAGGTTGGTGGTTGAAGGGCTGGATGTGTTCCATCCGGAGGCCGGAAAACACAGGATGGGGAAGCCCAGTGGGGCGGGGAGGAGGTCCTGGTTCGTGCAGCAGGGCTGGAAGCTGGAGCAGAAAAGGAGGGAGAGACGGCACTGGATCTGGCACTGACAACGCTGGGGACGGGGTGAGGAGAGAAAAGTTTCAGAAGAGCACCAAGGTGTAACCACAACTGCGGTGGTTTTAGGAACGGAGCTTCTCAGAGCATGTATTCTTTTCAATAAGCTTTTAGCCCATGGCGATTCTTTCCCCAGTATCCCCTGACCTCTTGAAGGTGAGGGCTTGTCTTCCTGCAGCTCTACCCTCCACACCAAGCCAAGCATCAAGCCGGACAGATGCTCCGATCTCTGTGTCTGTAGAACACACACGCTCGTGAACGGGGCAGAGGTTGGAGGCAAGGGAAACATGAGTAGAAGAAACTAACTTCGAAGGTTATAGACTTAGGTTCCTTGTGCTTCTCTTCAGGGAAGGAAGGGAGTCCGGTGAGCTGCTAGAGCGAACCTCTGGTCCGGGACTGCTTTCTGATGTGGGGGAGATGTGGGCATCTGGATGGGCTAACATGAAGCAGAAACCAGTGGGGAGGAGAGGCTGACGGTACAGGAGGAGACAGGATGATGGGATGATCTCCGAGAAGACAGAGGAGGTGTGCCCAGGTCTGCATGACAGGGTGTGGTGATGAATGGTTGGGGGGGGGGGCACAGCTGTTTGCTACTTCTATTCCAATGGCTAATAATTGGAAGATATTAGGTTCCAAATATCCCTGCCATGGCATCTCTTTTATTTCCCCACTTCTGAGATGGCCCCTTGCGGGGGCTGGTGATCAGGGTTGGGACCAGGGAGGGTTTATAGCTGGGTCTTAGGGAGTGGCTGGGCCTATCCATGCACCAGAGCTGACAGGACAACCTCCTCTGTGTCCATGGGGAAGCGTGGTGTTGCACTCACTCAAGGGGGTCTTACCCCGCCTGGCCGGGTCTCTCCCCTTTGGGCTTTAGTTTGTTCCAATTCTTCCAGGATCCTGTCATCGGGAGAAAGATAGGGCAGCTCTGCACATTGGGAAGTTCATCTCTGTCTTCCAAATCCATTTCTCCTTTCCATATTGCTTCCTGCTGCTTGCTTCGTTCCCCGCAGCTTACACATAGACGTCTTTGCACGGTGCTGAGCTTAACCGGCGGTGAGCTTTGTGCTGCATTTACTCCTATCATTTGCTTGTAGCTGGTGAAAGGGGAAATGTTTGCTTTGCAAATGAGATCTGTGTGCAGTTCCGAAGGCAGAGGACACAAGCGTCAGGAGCTCGGGAGGTATGGTGTGCCGGGAAGGGAATGCTCTTCCTTTCTCTGGGTATGAAGAGTAAAGGGCCTGGTGTGTATGTTCAAAACAGCTGGAGATGTGGCATGTGAGTGTTGGCTCATAGGACAATTTTAAATCGGAGGAACCTACTGGTTCCATCACTGAAGATTGCTGCTTCCAGTACTCTGCTCGCCCACGCAGTGATTTTCTACCGGGTTCCCACTCCAGGCCACAGGTACCCACTAAGCTTTGGGATTACCAAGAGGCTGGTCCAGAGGAGGACACAGACAGGAAGGCAGGACCTCCACGGTGATGGTGGCACCAGTGAGGACCCGCCGTGGGGAGGGGGCTATGCTGGCACGTGCCATTCGACAGTGAATCTCTCTGTGGAGACCCTGATTTGATTCCACTTGGGAGGGTGAGTTTTGAGACGTGGTCCCCTGGCTTCTAGTGAATTAGGTCTGACTTTAGCTCATTTCACCTAACTCACAGTGGTTTTATGGGAATTAATTAGGTAAAGGGCTCCTTAGGGGGAGGACCAATCCAAAAACAGGTTCTTTGCTTTCTTTTAAAGTATTCGAAGAACAGGTGTCAGAAAGGTCAGTTTATCACTTCTAACCTCCTAAGGTCAAAGACCTGCTAAAATAATTTCTTCATTAAAAAATATCAAAACACATTTCCAGAACATCCAGATTTTCAGGGCATTTTATTGTGACGGCCCCTTATCCTATTTCCACTGGGGTTGATGAGTGAATGATGAACGGGGTAGTCAAGCACATCTCCCCTGCTACAAGCTTCAGAAAACAGTTTATAAGGCAATTAACTAGCAAGCCACTGATTTCAGCCAGGAAGTCCATATTCCCCAGGAAGGCTCATTGTTCTGGAAAGTCTGTTAAGCCTGAGACTTGCCCAGGAAGGAGGGGAGAGATAGTCTTTGTTTCCTTTCTTAATACTCAGTTTACAAACACCTGAGGACCTCTCAGGTCCAGGGCTGTCCAGGCACAGGGGCCCTGGGATGCATGGGCACCGCGCCTCATCCTCATGACCCTCGTCACATAGCGAGATGCTCGGAACAGGAATCAGGCAAGGGAAGCCTTGTGCTGGGAGTGAATACCTCATATTCAGAAGCGAAGTAGAGAGATGCCCAAGCGACTTCGAGCTGCAGACGGATTCCCGGAGGAGGTGATGGGCAAGCTGGAGCCTGGAAGATAAGGAAGTGCTAGCTTCCAGGAGACAGAGTCCGTGTGGGGAGCTGAGGCAGGGCATGTGCCTGGGGTGTGTGGACTATGAAGAGGTGAGGCCATAAGGAGAGGCAAGTCAGGGGCAGGCGGGGGCTGGGTAGCACATCTTGGCTTTAGAAATTCTCATGGAGGAGCCCAGTCTTCCATCAGAATCATGGAAGATGGTTTTAGTTCGGTGCTTCACACGAGAACTGGTCTATAATGGAGTGGAGAGAGCCGACCTGGCCGGCAGGAGACCAAGATAAGTTGGGACCATGGCTCTGGTGACAGACAGTGGAACTCTAATCTGAGAAGGGGCAGACGGAACAGAGAGACAGAAAGGTGACCTGACGGCAGAACTGATGGCCAGGTCTTGGGGGCTGGCAGGTTCTTTTGCTGGGACAAGAGGACAGAACCCAGAGCAGGTCTCAGAGAGGAAGTGCTGAGTTTACCTTAGGACATGTCTGATGTAAGGAGCTTGTGAGATCACCCAGCACAGGGTGGACGTTGTTGTGAGTTCCGCTGTTTCTCCCAAAGTGATAGGTGCAAATTCTAACCCTGGCTCTTGTGAATATGACCTTACTTGAAAACAGGGTCATTGTAGATGCAATCAAGTTAAGATGACATTGTCCTGGGCAGGAGGGACCTGGGTCTAGTGACTGGCGGCTTTGTAAGAGGAAGGGAAGGGAGACCTGCAGACAGACCCAGGGAGAACACGACGTGATCACAGATGCGGGGACTGGAGCCACATCAGGATGGCTGGCAGCGGCCGGGAGCTAAGCTGGGAGGAAGCAGCCTTATCAGCACCTTGATTTCTGACTTCTGGCCTCCAGAACTGTGAGACAAATTTCTCCTGTTTTCAGCAACCCAACTGGTAGCCCCAGGACACTGATACAGTTGAATAGATGGAATTTGAGAGACAGGTCTGAGCTGCAGAAGCAGGTGTCTGAGCGTCAGCTGGCAGGGGGGCTGGTGAAACCCTGGGGACGTGGGAGCAGGCTGTGCAGGGAGAGGGGGGTGAGAACCTCCAAGGCACCAGGCAAGGATCACCCTCTCTCCCTCTGGGGGAGGGGACCTCCTGATGCCCCAGGCGATGTCTGTGATTATCTAAGGCTGGAGGAGCTGCCCTAAGATAGCACTTTCTAGAATTTACTGTGTGCTCAGACCACCAGGGAATCCTGCTAAAATGCAGACTCGGACTTGGTGTGTCTGGGGAAGGGAGTGAACTCTGCATTTCCCAGAGCTCCCTACTGGAGCCTGGGACACACTTGGAGAGGCAAGGCCTCAAACAGTTAGTCTGGTGTTGAGAAGGATCTAGGGAAGTCCCACTAGGAGGGTCCTATCTTGAAGCCAGAGGAGAAGTCCCAGCAGGAAGGTGGTCTTGCTGTCAGAGCCAATGCCATGGAGGGAGCGGGAGTAAGAGTCAAGTTGTCTGCGCTGGCCGGTGCAACAGGCCCAGTGTCTGTGGTCAGAAAGGAGGGAGTGGCCCGGAACAAGTGTGAGCCAGAGGGCAGGGGTTGGTCTGGGACAGGCAGGCTGAGTGCTGCTGCAGGTGGCAGAGGGGCACGCTGTGCAGTGCCATGAGTGGTCAGAGGCACGTGGGGGAAGAAGCCCCCTGGCTGCAGGATGTCTAGGCTGCCTCGGAGCGGGAGGAGCAGGCAGCATCTCAGCATTGGAGGCGGAGGGCAGGCGGAGGGCAAGCGAGGAGCTGGCTTCCCCAGACCCACTGGGAGCGAGAACCCACGGGCCTGGAGGGGAGGCAGGTGCCTGCAGAATCTGGGGACAGATGCGGCCACTGAGGAGATGAACTTCTGGTAGTGCGCGGAGGGACACGACGGGCGAGCTGCGCTACCGGGGCAACAGGTGGCTGCCAGGGCGACGCAGGGAGACAGAAACCCCGGGAGCACGGGCGCTGGCCAGCGTGCTGAACCCCACCCCGTGCTCTTCACTTTGCTCCCGGCGCGCCGCGGCGGAGCGCTGGGTTCAGGCCCCCAGCCCCGAGGCTGACCCCTGACCTAGACTTCAGGGGAGAGGATCCAGTTTGCCACGGCCGCCGCTGGCCACAGCCCTCCGCCTCCCTGTGCCTTCTGGCCCCCCACACCCGCAGATGGGGCGCAGCGGCTGCCGTGGTTTGTGTGCACGACAGGGGCAGGGGGCGGCGTGCGGGTCCCGGGCTGGGCTCGTATCCGGCGCTCGCGGAGGTCCGGTGGAGGGTGGCGTAAACACTGCTGGGGCTGGGGTGGCGTGGAGACAGAATGGCTCCGGCACCCGCGCAGGGAGGGGGTTCGTGTTAGCAGCGCAGTCAGGTTGGCCACGTCTCAAAGATTCCACTCCGGGCCGGGCCGGGCCTCCCTCTCCGCGGGAATGAACTGACCCACGGGAGGGTTTGGACACGATCCCGGCCAGTGGGTTTCAGCCCCTGAATATAGTGACTGTGCCTCCCAGGACCCTCCGGACTCCCCGCCCTGCCGAGACTGCGGCCACCCGATGCGCAGGAAGGAAGTGGGCCGCGCCGGTGCCGCCGGGCCTTGCCATGACCTTGACGGTGCTGGGCTGAGGTGGGCGGCGGGCCTCGGGCGCAGAGAGCTCGGGGCGGCCGGCCCGGTCCTCGACAGAAATGGCCTGGCTCCCAAACCCATGGTTTATGGCCGAAATGGAAAGGCTCCCAAGCGCCATCAATGACACTCTCACTGCTTATAAAGACATGTGGGTTCTTTTCCAGAAAAAAATAAGGCTGCTTGCCGCCATCTCCCCCCCAAGCCATAAATGATTCAAATGTCAGGCTCCCAGTGCCTTATGCTATGAGGGCCTATTAACTTATCAAAGGAGCCGACGCCTTCCCGGCTGCCTGCCTGCCCCCACAACTCCATATTTATGTTTGAAATCTCAGGATATGTTACCTGCGCTCCCACCTCCCCTTCCTCCAGGGGAGATTTATGGCCCAGGCAGCTGGCAGAAGAGGGACAAAGAAGTAAATATAGTAATATGACAGATTTATTCTGATGTGTTTTATGTGCCTGTGGTCTTGCGTGCTTTATGTGTTTCTCCGTATCTTGCTTCTGTCGTTCTTCCCTGTTTTCACCCCTTTCGGAGAGCAAGTTCGGTACCTCCTTGGGTGGGAGGGCTTGGGGAAGGAAGGTGAGAACCAGGCCTTCTCCAAGCTTATTTGGTTAATCGTGACACTCTTTTTTTTTTTTTTTTTTTTTTTTAAACCTGCGATTTGATCATTTCTGTCATAGTCATACCTGACTCCTGGCAACATTTTTGTATGAGAAACGAGTCATGTCCTGCTTCCCGTTTTCAGGCACTGTTGTCTGTAAGGCGGCAGGAGCCATCATTCGCGGTCTTGATCAGTCTCCTTCCTGTGCGCTGTTCTCCTCTCTCTCTCCCGAGTCCCTATCTGGAAGGGGTACGCGGATCCTCTTCGAGGCAGGGGCCAAACCAGGAGTGGCGTTCGGTGTGTGTGTCCCTGGAACAAAGCTATGGGCTGGGAGGCATCCGAGGTTCACCCGGACAGCCAGGCGGGGGCAGGTGAGGGGTGGGCACGGATCTGCTGGAGGGAAAGGTCTCCGATGTGAAAGGATGTGCTCTGCATCCGGAGGGCCACTTAGCCCGGTTGAAAGGCCTTGCCAGAGTGGCCATCGGAGGAAGGGATGGAAGTGCCCAGGCTGAGAACTGCTTTGGTGGCCCACAGGCTGCCTGCCATGTCCCGCGAGAGACAGTGTCGCGTGCAGCCCTCGTGGAAAACTGTGGAACAGAAGATAAGTGGGAGCCAGTGGGTCTCAAAATGGTGAGTGACAAAGTGCATCCCCGGAGATGTACTTTGGGTGCCCCAGACAACCCAGCTGGTGGGAGCTCATCGCTGCAAAATCACTGAGCATCAAAATCCCAGGAGAGCCCCAGCACTTTTGTTACCTTAAGCAAAAGAGGCTTAAGGAAAATAAAAACAAAACCAGAAACAAAACGACAAACAAAACCTTTGAGGGCATCTATGAAAATGACTAGAAAGGTGTTGGGACTATGTGGGCTTCTCCTCTTCAGGGGAAGTATTGTATAGGACTCCTGCTTGGCGACAATACTTGGGTGGGCCCCCAACTTGTAAAACTTTGGGGTTGATGAGGCTGGAGGGCTTGCGTTACCGAGATTCTCAGAGGACGGGTGCCCGGCCTTGCTGCGCACACTGCACAGGGCTGGCCCCAACCCCACGCAGAGCCTGACCCCGTTACAGAGGCTGAGCCACGTCGAGCCGTAGCCACCAATGGGGCCAGAAGGGGGTGACAACCAGTGAGTGATTTGTCCCTTCTACCCAGCAGGTGAAGGCTCATTCCCAGCTTTACAGAATTGCAGGAGACGCTGGCGATGCTAAAAACATACACGGGAGGACAGGTTGTTCCTATGGGTGTCATTACGTGCCTGTGATGTGAAATGATAAAAAATATTGAGGAGACTTTTATGTTGTAACAAATGAGGCACCGTGCGCTGGACGGCCCGGAGTGGAGGCAGGAGATGAGTCTGGAGGGGCAGCGTGAACCCTCGACGTGCGAGGACGGGAGAGCAGCAATCTGCCGCGACCTTGGCCTGGCCATCCATCCTGCCTTCATTATGATTGCTGTTCCCTCAGCTTGAATATTCGATATTTTCGACTCATTAAAGGAAGAGAATTTTAAAAAAATGGATTGCCCCCGGATTTTCTACAAATGGCCACTCGGAAGATTATCGGGGCCCCTTTGCCATTCGCTGCTCGATCACTTTCCTGAGGATAACGAATGAGCGTTTGGGGTGTTTCATCGGCTCCAACAATTTCCCAGTTTCCCATGGATCAGTGGTGACAGGAAACCCCAGGTAAGGATGACGGAAGGAAAATGAAAAGACTTAATTTTGAAAAGCTTCTAAACGCCTCAAGCCTTGTCTTCCACATCTTTCAGTGACTGAGTGCTTGGAAACGTGCACGCCTCTGGCTCAAATGTGATGATTAAAAAAGAAAATTAAGTATTCTGTTTACACCGGGGGTGGGGGGAGATACCTGCTTAAACCGTCCTGCTTGATGGGGAGCCATGAGCTAAGGATGCTGGAGCTCTAGGCTCCCCGCGGCAGTGTGGGGCGCTGGAGAGGGAAGGGCACCACACAGGTGCACAGCGTCCTTCCCGACACCAAGGTCACAAGGCACACGGTCCTCCCGGTCAGTGGCAGTGGTGGCATAAGCAGCTCTCACTCCCAGTCCCCCATCAGGGGTCCAGTGGGCCCCTTTGGAAATTCCCACAGCAGCTCCCCCTGCTCTCCTGGGCCAGACGTCCCCCAACCCCACTACTTCTGGAAATTTGCCATCATGGTTGCAATTTGGAAGAAAAAACCCCAGCAAGGTGAAAAGTGATCATTGTCAGGTACCTTCAAGGAAGAATTATGTTGCCTTTTTCTCAGAACCACAACTAGTCATTCTAAATTCTCACCGACGGTGCGTTATAAATGCTGTGCGGCGGACCCTGGTCCTGCCTCCGGGTCCTCCTCGCTCAGAAGCTGGCGAACGCCCGGGACGAGGGTGAGGACATCTTCTTCCTCTCAGGGTCACTTCGTGCACGGGTCCCTCCTTCGTGGCTCCGCGGCTGAACGGGTCCCACGTGGAGGAGTTTGCTCTGGGATGTTTACTTCGTGCTCCAAGCCATTGTCACTATCCCCGGCCCAGACTTGACTCACATCCCCGTTTCAAAGGCCACTTTGCTTCTCTCTCTTAGGCTCCATGAAATGCTCGATGGTGCCTCTAACCACCCACCGAGGCCCCACGATGGGATATTATTTGAACAAATGCTCATGAAAGAAGAAGGGACGTGGAGGCGTCTCCCACCCTGGGCTGCTCCATTTTCCACGCCTTGTTGTATCCTTTCTCCGGGACCAAGCGTCTCTGTGAGCTTTAGCGATGGCAGGTTACCTTGAACCCTTTCTGAGAGGAGCCACTCATACAGAAATTTGTTGTTGTGTGTCTGTGTGTGTGTGTTTAAATTTTCAAAGTTCTGGTGACCTTCTATCCAAAAAGTGATTAAAAGAAAAGTAAATGGGTCATTGGAAATGAAATCCCTAACCTTGAAGAAAGTGTGAAGAGCTCTAATAATTCTAATACAGAGGATTTTTTTTTTTTTCTAGTGTAGTTTTTCATAGGTCTCCTGTGGATGGACTTAATGTTGATTCCCACCTTATCTCTCGTGGGGAGGGCGCTATGTGCTCGGGGCCGGGTGGGACCCGATGTGGAGAGGGATCTGGTGAGGGGTTTCGAGAAGTGTCAGCTCTGTGCTCTTACTGCTCGTGCATTACTTGGTGACGGTTTTATTTTTGAACGTTCTCACATTTTAAGAAAAAAAATTCTACCAATTTTTCTATTGTGCGAAGGTTTTTCTCTCTCAAGCATGGGATGACTTAAGTAGAGGCGTCAAGATAGAACTTGGCACATTTCATAGAGGAGATCTGAGGATAAGCATTACTTTGGGCCTCTTGATGAAGTGAAAGTTAACATGTGGTTTCTTCTCCTTGGATTTATGAGACCCACAAACTGGAGTGGTCTATCATTTCATGGTCTGAAGTAGGACAATCTAGAAGAAACGTAGGTGCAGCTGTGGACGGGTGAGTGTGTATAAGCAGAGCGGCTCGGATCCTGGAGCTCTGTGCTTGCTCCCGACGTCCGTCTGCAGGAGACACCCGGGGAGTGTAGACAGAGAGCTCTCCCGTGTTGGCCAAGGTTGGCGAGACGTGGGAGGCGCAATGGTGGTGCGGATGCTCTCGGACTGAGCCTGGCTTGGTGCTCCCGGGCTGACCATGAAGCTTCATGATGGTGCCCATGAGGCACCTGCCTCAGAACCTCCAGCCCCTGCCTGTTCTCCCTCCCTGGGGGTTGTTTCCACCTGCTGCTTCCTACGGCTGGCGATGGGGGCCAACTCAGCTTCCCCATTTCTCAGGAACTTTGCTTAGAAAGTATCTATTGACCTCCTCCTCTTGTAACAGCAAACACTTCCAGAGCGGCTGTTTGCTGGAGGCAAACACTTCCAGAGTGTCGGACACTGTTCCAGGACTCCAGGAGTATGAGCCGTTCGAGGGTGCACAGCACCTGTGTGGGAAGCAGGGGTGTGAGGGGGGCCAGGGCAAGGGTGTGATGGTGTCTTCACCTGGGGGGGGCGGGGGTGCAGGATCCATGCAGCGGTCACCCCGGAGGGTGCTGGGATGGGGAATGACAATGGGGTCCAGCAGGGACAGGGACAGCAACCTACACACTAGGAATGCGTAGCCCCCGAAAGAAGGCCAGAATCTGTGATTCATGCCAAACCCACCCGAAAGCTGCCGGATAAACACTGTATCAGGAGACAGAGCCTCGACATCAGGACTTAACGATGATCATTTCAGGTTAGAAGATTTCACCGTGATGCTTCCTCTATTTCTTTTTGTTAATCACCTCTGGCACCTTCGTTCACCAGAACCTTCACAGGAAGAACATAAGGGATCCCCAGCACGGCACGCGGTCTGCGCCGGTGGGGGTGGGCACTGCAGGGACGGAACCACGTGCAGCAAAGACGCTGAGTCCCCGAAGAGCCCTTCTAGCCTGAAACACTGACCTGCAGCCCTGTCCGGGGCACAGGGAGAAGGATGGTGCCTGAGGGCCAGTGAGAGGGAGGTTGGTGGCAAGGTCATCCCTGGTCTTGAAGATTTTTAAGGGCTGTGAATTCTTTTCCATTACAAAGCAGGTCCTCAAAAACATCCAGGCAAGAGAGGGACAGGATCTTCTGTCTGCTGTGTAAAGCAGGGTTGCCAAGTAAATGCAGGACGCCCAGTAAAATGGGATATTCCGATGGGAGGAAACGAAGTTTTAGTTTAAGATACGCCGTATATTTCATGGGACGTAGTCTGCCTCCACTCCAACACCCTTTGCTGAGATAGAATTCACATAACCTGCTGTCCACTCATGTCACCTGGGGACTTCAATGTGTTTGGAAAAGTCACACTTGTGCAGCCATCGCCACAGATGATTTGAGAAAATATTCTTTGCCTCAGAAATCCCAAAGGAACATGAACCCTTAGCTAACATTTGTCCGTCTTCCCAGCCCCGCCGACCCGAACCCAGCCCAGAGCAACCACTAATTTCTCTTTCTCTACAGATCTCTGTTGTCTGGACTTCCACATACTATGTGGTCTTTTGTAACTGGTTGTTTCAGCTCAGTGTAGCATTTTCAAGATTCAGTCATGTTACACGCATGTGTGTCTCTGAGTAATGTCCCATTGTACGGGTTTACCACGTCACGTGTATTCACTCCTCTGCTGGTAGGCATTTGCGTTGATTCCGATGTTTGTCCAGTATGGATATTGCTGCTACAAACATTTATATACGAGTGTTTGTATCGAAACTGTCGGTGTTTGTCTTGGGTTTACACTTAGGAGGGAAATTCATGGGCAGTATGTGCGTGAGACATACTTACACTAAAAAATATTCACGATCTGTCTGAAATTGTAATGTAATAGAACACCCTGAGTTTTTATTTGCTGAATCTAGCCACCTGAGCTGTAGAAAGGTCCTTTTGGTCATAGAGTGGAGCATGATGCAGAGGCTGGCCCCAAGTAACAGTGCGGGCTCAGCTGGGGACCGTTTCAAAAAGACAGCATGCCATGCTGGTGGCTTGGCCTCCTGCTGGCTCCACAGACACATAGAGAAGGGGTAGATGTGAGAGAGACCTATGGGCCTCAGGCGGGTCATGCGTTAGGGGGTTGGGGAGGGAAGAAGCAGTCTGGAGGGACAGCGCCGTTGGAGAGCAGGACCGTCAGAGAGATGTTAAGTCTGGTAGGACATGGCTGGGGTGGGGCACTGTGGCCGAGTCTCCTGCATGCCCCTGACTCACTGGTTCACCACCAATAGGAGACTCTTCACTCTGCTCTGCTGCCATTTCCTGTGGCATCAGCTTCTCCCGCCGGTCCCGCTCTTCCTGGGCAGTCCCCACACTTGGTGCTGGTGGCAAAGCTCCTTCCTTCCACTTGACCCTGGTGCCGCGCCTCGCTTGTGCACAGCTGTGCTTTTTTCTCTGGACATGGGGGGGGGGAGGGGTGCAGAGCGAGTATCACGTATTGGTACGATCTGCAGGATTTAAGATTTGAGAAAGAGAGTGAATAGATGAAAAAGAAAGTATTTAGACTTTATGGACAAGCAACTTCTCACCTGAATGTCCTTGGGGAGGAGAATACATAACATATTGGTGAACTTGGGCTCAAGGCAAGAACGGGAAGACTCTGATCAGAGTCCTGGGGACTGGGGGACCTATCAGTTCTGTTTTTTAATTTTGAAATGAACCTAAGAGGGAATCCCAGAAATTACAGCTTGGGGGTGACAGCCTTGGGCTCCATGACACAGCAGCCTTTCCCATCTGCGAATCAGAGGGGCTAAAAGTACTCGAGGTCTGTCATCCTGACAGCGGGGTTGGTCAGGGGACTTCACCTTCTTCCTGTGTCAGCAGCTGGTTTAAAACCAAGAAGGAAAGCCAAGTTACTTGCCTTCTAACTTCACTCTTCCAGGGGTAGGATTGTGTTTTCATGGCTTCTACTCCCAAAGAAAGGAAGCTGGGGTTTTATCGTGTGTTGTTGTGTGTCCTACAGTCAGGACCCCAGGAACCGGTGGGGGTCCTAGAAACCTGTTGAAGAGAACCGTCTCCACATGAACACTGAAGAGCCCGCATGCCTAGCTGTGTAAGGCTGCTTGGATTTTCTAGAGTTTGTCTTGGTTTTCCTTGTCCCTGGTTGAGTTATGACCTTCTTGGGTCAGGTCTGTATGATCATGTAGAGTATGTTCTATCTAACAGATAAGAACGCCCATATGGAAAGCAGGTAAAACCCCATGTCCCAAGAGTTGAAATGGATGGACTCCACGGGGCCCTTAGTGAATGTGTCTTCACTTTGTTACCCTCTTCCTGTGTCATTTCTTCTGACCCAGTTCAGCTCAAAGAATTTAGCTGGGAAAGCCTAGATGTAGAGAGAAAAAGACCTAAGAGGAGCCAGAAGCACAGCTGAACCACTGGTAGGGACTGAGGCTGGACACTGCGGTCGGCTGTTCCGCTCCCAGCTCTGAACTTGAGCCCCAAACCTCTGTGCCCAGGGCCGCAAAGACTCTTCTTCAAGGTCAAGGAACTACTTATTGCTCAGCCTATGGCTGCTGCCTCTCCCCCAGCTTCTCAACACAGGGGGTGTCCGGCATGGGGATGGGCATGGGCCCACGATGCCTGAAAAGGGAACATGGATCTTTCCGAAGGCCGGCTGCCTCCCTGCCTCGAGTCCGGACGGAGACTGTAGGGAGAGGTACAGTTGGTTTCACTCTCCGTAGGGCCGCCTTCCCCGTGATCCCTTATAGCAGCTCTATGAGTGGCCTTTGGAAGCACAGGCATCTCTCCCCTGGTCCATCCCCCTGGGGCCACCCCCAGGTCACCTGGGGGGCCAGGCCAGCAGACGCCACAGGCACCTGCAGAATGCCATCTGCTGCGTGACCTGTTGGGTGAGCGGTCCCCATCCTGGGGGCTGCCGTTTGAATGTGTCCATCCCCCAGTGCCTCCTCCCACCCCCTCGCTGCCCCCGCCGACCATCAGTCCCTTGGGGAGGTAAAGAGGGGGAGGACCCCTCTGCCATCACGTAGGGAAGAGAACCAGGAATCCCGAGGGCTTGGTGGTCATCTCCCCATATAGCTTTGCTTTTATATTTCTCAGTGTAATTATTTCTAATATGAGCCTTGAAACTCTTTCTGATTTTTCCTTCCTCTGCTAGTGATTTATTAATGGATGCACCCGCAGTCCCTACCTCAGAGGAGTTTTTTATCTGCCAGTTGTAAATATAAGGTATGCAAATCCAGCCAGCCATTCGCCCGATATCTGCAATCCAATTGAAGTGGTCACATAATAAATTAAACACACATTTGTGCTAGCAAGTGTCAGCCTTCACAGAGGCTCATGTAACCACACCGTGGCCTTCTAGGGCCCCTTACAGGTGTCTGGAGAGGAGGGGCTCTCGGCAGCCCATCAGCAGAACACAGAGCTTTGCTGCTCTCCTGTGAAACTCCCCAGGCAAATGACTCAGCCTGCGGATGACAGGTGCGGGCAGAAACAGCAGCTTGTGAGTCTGACTTCTAGAAATACGCCGGTCCTTTCATTTGCTCCTTGCTTCTCAGCCTCTGCCTCCCTTTCTCCTGATGTTGGCCACAGAAGAAGGCAAAGAGTCTTAACAGAGAGCAGTGATTTTTACCTTGTTACAAAATGGATTTAACCTGGCCTGGTTGTCTTTTTGAAATAAGTCCGTGGCACAACAGGCACAGTGAAAAGTCTATACTTCGGGGAGCTGAGAGAGAAGCTGGAAGCTGCGAAAGGTCAGGTTACTAAAATAGATAGTGCCGTTGGCTGGGTTTCAGCCACTGGGCTGCGTGCAGAATCCGGGAGCCATTACAACAACTTGGGCCACCTGTTCGCAGGGGTGGGGGGGGTGCGGCCAGGTGGGGCAGGCTGAGGGTTGAGAAATCTGCCCTTTAGGCTCATTTTTACCTCTTCTGTCACCAGGGGAACGGAGCTGATGTTGAGCCAGATAAAACACGATTTCTATGCTGGGATAATTACAAAAGAATTACAGAAATTATAATTTCTGGACAATTGGGAACTGGGTTAGCCTGCACACCCACACACTTCTGATCAATGCATGTGCAGATCGGGGGGGGGGAATGTGTGCCAAAGTGACCTCCAGATCATACACATGCTGCTCAAAATGTTTGCCTATTGAGTGGGACTGAACACCGATTGGTGGAGTGGAGCTGGTGCCTCAGATCCTGTGGGTAGAGCTAGACCCACCAAACCCGGGCAACAGTCAAGGAGGGTGAGGGTCCTGGGGGTAACCTTGCTGGCAGCTACTCGCTTAAAGGAGAGCAGTGGAAGGAAAGAGCAAAACTCTGAATGAGCCAGATGTTTTGTTTGCTTTAAGAATATTCTTCCATTGAAGCCATTTGATACAAGTTAGACACAGTAGATTCTTTAAGGTTTCCGTTTGTAAGAGAGAAGGTATTTGCTACTTAGGAAGGAGGTGAATTTGACAATGAGACTCTGTGTTAACTCCAAGACAGTAAAATAAAATATTTGCAAGGCAATCATGCGGTAAGCTTTAAATATATCTGTGTGAAATATTCACATGATTAAAAGGCACTTAGCAAACCCAAAACTAGCAGAAGGAAGGAAATCATAAAAATTAGAGCAGAGAGAAATGAAATAAAAACACAATAGAGAGAATTAATGAAATAGAATTTAAGTCCTTGAAAAGATTGACAAATTTGACAAACGTTTAGCTAGATAGATTGGAAAAAAAGAAAAGGCTCAAGTTATTAGAGTCAGAAATGAAAATGGTGTATAACTACCTATCCTAAAGAAATACAGAGGATTAGAGGAGCAGACTGTGAACAAGTGAACACCAAAGATTGGACAAACTAGATGAAACAGACAAATTCCTAGAAACACAAAACCTACCAAAACCAAATCACAAAGAAATAGAAACTCTGAACAGACCTACAACTCACAGGGAGATTGAACCAGAAACCAAAAGTCTCCCATGGAAGAAAGACCCTAGATCTAATGATTTCACTGGTAAATTTTATCAAACATTTAAAGAAGAGCTAATATCAATTCTTCTGAAAACTTTCCCAAAATTTGGAGGGGAGAGAACACTTCCTAACTTATCAGATGAGGCCAACATTGTTCTGATACCAGAGTCAGACCAAGTCTCTACCAGAAATAAAATGTTGATGCCAAAAATCTTGACGAAATACTCACAAATCAAATCCAGCAGCATATTAAAAGGATTATACGCCATGACCAAATGGGATTTACTTCTGGAATTCAAGGATGATTCAACATGCAGAAATCAGTCAGTGTGATATACCACATCCACAGAATGAAGGAAAAAAAAAAAACTCACATGGTATTTCAATTGAGGCAGAATAAGCATGTGACAAAATCCGATATTTTCATGATGAAACATTCAAACTAGGAACAAAAGTAAATAATGTTAACATGATAAACACCACCTAAGAAAAACCCACAGCAACATCATAGTCAGTGATGCAAGGCCAGGAAGGAGAGAAGGCATGGAAAGGGGCAAGAACCCTCACCCCTGCTTCCAAACACACTGAAAATCAGCCAAAGATGAGGGTAAAGGCTAGGTGTAAAAATATTACCCCCGCCCCGGCCGAAAGTACTAGAAGACACTAGAGGAGCACAATTTATACAATGTACTAACCACTACATTGTATACAAAATTAATTTATACATTATATACAAAATGTGTACAATTTATACAATCTGGGAGTGGGGACAAACTTTCTATGTAAGACACCAAAGGTAGATGTCCCAAAAGGCACCACTGTAGGCTTGACTAAATATCAAACATCTCCCCCACACATGGTCTCAAACACCATGTATGAAGCTGAACAGCAAGTGAGAACTTGGGGGGACCTGAGCTACCTATAGAATAAATAGAAGCTTCAGTACTTAACATATATTTTATTAAAAAGTAAACAAATTCGTGAGAAAAATAAAAAGATGTTCATAGAATAATAGATGGTAAACAGGCCATAAAGAAAATGAAAACCACAAATGGACCGGGCAGGAGATAAAATACTTTACTTCTACTGCAGTAAGTCATATCACGGCAAACTTTGTCATCTTTAAAATGAATACAAATGAAGTGTGTGTGTGTGTGTGTGTGTGTGTGTGTGTGTGTGTGTGAGAGAGAGAGAGAGAGAGAGAGAGAGAGAGAGAGAGACTAGAAATTGCTAGTCTCGAAGACCTGGAAGAAATGTTAATGAATACAGCATGTCTGGGGCATGACTTTGACAATATGTCCCAAACACCTTAAAAATGGATATACCCTTGACCCTGCAATTGCCTGTGTGATGGCAGGTGAAGAGTTTACTCTAGGAGCATCACCAAGACCACCATGGAGCGGGCTCATAGGTGTTTGTTGCAGTGCTTGACAATGAAGCATTGGAAACAACTTTGTCGTTCATGTCAAAGCAAACATTGTATTGCCAAAAATCAGCGATTCTCAATCTGTGTTCCTGGCAACTCTTGGGGGGGTTCCCTGGGGAACCCCTTCGAGGTTGGCAGGAGAGAAGCTGTGGGAACTATCTTCCTGATTTTTTTTTTTTTTTTTAACCAACGTGAAGACTTAGTTTGAACAAAACTTGCCTCACTGTAAAAAGGTTTAAATCCACTGTGGTCGAGTGATGTTTAGGCACTTGGGAAGTCGTCCCAGAGGCAGTTCTGTTTTAAAGGCCATTTATGGGATGGTGCCAGGGCACGACTCGCTGCTGCGTCTGTAAGCACGCACGTACACAGCAGAGGTCCCAGGGCTGGTAGCTTTGCACCGGCTCCTCTGACCAGGACCACCTCCCCAGGGCTCCCCGCTCTGTGCTCTGGCACCTCTGGCTCCCCCAGCCCTGCTCAGCATGCCCCCACCCCCCACTGCTGGATGCCCCATGCTGTGGGGGTAAAAGCTGGGCTCCCGGCCAGGCTGCTCGAGCTCCACTTCCCATTTGTGTGACTCAGCAAGCTCCTCCGTGTCTCAGTTTACACCTCAGTGTGAGGAGTAAGTGGGTGGAAACTCATTCGGCCTTGGATATTAACTGTAAGTGTGTGTACTGCTCATTGTATGTGTGTACTCAGTAAGGTACACTTATAAGTGTATATTTATACTTACCTATTTATAATGCTCATTACATACATATTTATATATATTCCTTTAATCCCACATATAGGATTAAATATATACATATATAAAACTAATACTTACATATACATTTATTTTTATATATGACACAAAATAGCCATGATTAAATATATATATTAACATACAGGAATCATAAATATTTCTCTGCATATATTAAAATGTGTTAATTTATATCTATATGTAGGTGTTTGTACAATGAGTGAAGTGTCTTAATAGCCCTTACCTCTTGGTGGAGGGACTTTACAAATTCTTTGATGGACGTTCTAACCCTATGCCACAGACCCTGGTGCATCGTAAGCACTCCAGGTATTGTTAGCTATTACTGTGATTGTCTCTTTACTTTTTACATCATACCATGTCCTGCTCTGGCAGCACTTTCCTTTCTCTCTGAGAATAAAATGCAGCGCCTCACACAGCCCTGGCCCTGCTGCCTCTTGGACAGACCTCACCTTCTACCACCTCCCCCTTTGGCTCACTGTGCTCTGGAACCTCTGGCTTGGAATCATCCTCAGACAACCTGGTGTGTTCTACCACAGGCCCTTTGCATGTGATGTTTCTGTTGAATCTTGCTTATCGCCTCAACCCCTTGCTCAGTGTCACTTTATCGGAGATACCTTCCCCAGACCACCAGTTTTAGAGTGCTGCCCTGTCTCTCTCTGCATGCTATTCATCAGAGCATTTGGAGTGGATTACCTTATGGCTTGGTGTTCATGCCCTGATGAGTTCCCACACTGACATGCAACTTCCATGAACCCCATCATGATGCTTTGGTATCCAATATGTAAAAGTATGTTGAGTATATAGAGGAGACTCAGCAGGGATTTACATCGTGAATGTGATGCGCCAACATTGCTTATCTCTGGGTATGATCTGTTCTTTTCATTCATTTAGTTTGTATGTATTGTACTTATTTTTAACAGTGTACATCAAACAATGATAGTTGTCTGTAAAAATCAGTTGAAGAATGAGGACAATCTGAGAGCCAGTAAGAGTCATCTGAACATAGTAATTTTTAAAATTTCAGAGACAGTTATCCTCAGGAATCTACCAAATCATCATAGGTAAGGGCTACCAAACATGTCTTTTTTTTTTTTCTTAAAGATAGAGGGAGAGCATGTGCATGCATAAGCAGGGAGAGGGGCAAAGGGAGAGGGAGAGAATCTCAAGCAGACTCCCCCTTGAGTTTGGAGTCTGACATGGGGCTCGATCCCATGACCCTGAGATCATGACCTGAGCCAAAATCAAGAGTCGGACACTCAACCGACTGCACCATCCAGGTGCCCCATACGTTTGTCTTCTTCTGAGGCTGTTTCTGCCCCCCTTAGATGGACATGTCCTTACAGATCATGTTTTTTTCTCTATATAGTTAAATGACAGGATTCTCTCTTCCTTTCCACACACAAACTCTCACTTTAAGTTAACAAAGAAAGACAGGGAATATGCTAAACCTATTTTCGCGTTGTCTGGTTTTGCGCACTGACACACGGGTGCTGTGCACAGAACCGGAGCAAGATTAGTAGGAAAGAAGGAACACAGGGAGGAAGAGCCCCTTCAAGAGGGAGAGCAATTGCCCTTGCCCAGAGCTCAGTTAATTTTGGAAAATGTTAGAAATTCTTAGCAAGATCTGCTGTGTGAATTTCTGGACCCTTGTTATATAATTATCAAGAATTTCAAGACAGACAGGAGAGCAGGCTTTTCTAAGTTGGGGGATCCTGCACAATGTCCCAGATGGCTGGTGGGTTTCATCCATTCGCCAGCTGATAGTGAAGACGGGACACATGAGCGCGGCGTCCTGAGGCTTTCAGAATGTTCCAAGAAAACGAATTGCCTCTGATAGTTGGATGGAATCCATTCACTATTTTGACCTGTGGAAAGGGTGGGGGCAGAATATCACTTGCTGGAGAAACGGCCCGTCCTGGCTGGTGACAAATGGAGGTGGTGTTGGTCAGGGCCTGACAGCTGGTCAAGGCCCAGGGCACAGCTGCGGGGGCGTGGCCTGTGGTCACTGCCACACCCACTCGGGGGATGGAAGGAGGCAGTCGAGTGCTCCGTGTCTGCCCATCAATCCAAATGTCGGGAATGCAAGACAGGACAGGATAGTGCCGGGAGCGTCAGGAAAGTGGTGTCAGCCCATCTGCATGGCAGGGTTCACAGCTGGTGGAAGAGTTAAAAAGGGAGTCAAAGAAACTCATGGAAAAATCATATGGAGCGGACGTTGCCTTCAACACATCTGCGATCCTGGCGTGTCCCTCCAACCTTCAGGAGTTTGGCTACACTATTGTTTGCCTCTCCCTCTCCCTCCACCTCCCCTTTTCATCTGTTCTCTTTAATTCCTGCGTTTGGCTTCTCCTGGTTTAATTGCACGGTGTCTGTCATGGGTGGCATCTCATTAATAGGGCGCATTCTTCGGTTCTTCTTTAGCAAAAGGTGACCCATGACCTGCTCTCGGCGTGCGGCTCCGCCAAGCTGGCTTCTGTTCCAGACGACTTGCTGAGCTAGCGGTCTTGGCTGGGCTCGTGAGCAGTCCTCCTGAGCTCCATATGCACGCGGACGCTAATTAACGAGGAGGACCCTCCACCAGCTCTCACGGGGTGACATCAAAGTTTCCATGCTTCTCTCCAAGGACTGGCTCTTACAAAGGCCTCTTTCATTTCTTCTTTCCCTCTGCCTTCTCGAGACATCTTTTTCTCTCTCTCACCTTGCTCCCTAATCCAGTCACCTCCTAGCTACATAGTGGCCAAGGCTTCCATCTGTCACCAAGTCATCACCTCAACCCTTAGACACCAGGGCATCTGTATAAAGAGATCGCTTTAGTGCTAGACCCGAGGAGGCAGCTGTGAGGAGCAGTCCCTGCTCTTGAGGTTGTGGTGTGGTTCCTATTATCATTGGGCAGATGCAATTCATCCATGGAACACCTAGGAATGCTCCTTTTCCTTTTTTTCTGGATTTGTGAAAAGAAGTCTGACCACAATGAGATCTGGCTTCACACATTACAATGGTGACTGTATAAAAACCAAGCAAAATAAAACAAAAACAACAAGTGTTGGTGAGGAGGTAGATAAATGGGAACCCTTCTGTCCTGCAAACCCTTTTGTGGGGATGTAAATTGGTTCAGTTGCTTGGAAAATGGTATGGTGGCTCCTCAAAAAATTTAAAAAAAAAACCCACAATTACTATACGATGGAGCAATTCCATTCCTGGGCACAGACCTGGAGGAACTGAAAGCAGGGGTTGAGCAGATTTCAGTACAACTATGTTCACAGCAGCATTATTCATAAGAGTCAAAAGATAGAACCGACTTCAGTGTCCACCGACGGATGGATGAATAAATATAATGAGGCTGTGTAGATACAATGTAATATTATTTAGCTTTAAAAAGGAAAGAAATTAGGGGCACCTGGGTGGCTCAGTGGGTTAAAGCCTCTGCCTTCTGCTCAGGGTATGATCTCAGGGTCCTGGGATCGAGCCCTGCATCGGGCTCTCTGCTCGGTGGGGAGCCTGCTTCCCCACCCCCCACTCTCTCTGCCTGCCTCTCTGCCTACTTGTGTTCTCTCACTCTAGGTTGGATAAATAAATAAAATCTTCTTTTTTAAAAAAGGAAGGAAACTCTTAAAAATGCTACAACATAGATAGAAATTGAGGATATAATGCTCAGTAAAATAAGCCACTCATAAAAGGACAAATTGTATAGTTCTACCTACATGAGGTTCCTGGAGTCGTCAAACTCATAAGGACAGAGAGAAGAATGGCGGTTGCGGAGGGCTGGAGGGTGCGGTGTGGGGACAGGAAGTCATCGTTTGACGGGCATATGAGGTTTTGGTTTTGCAGAATGAAGAGTCTTAGGGATGGATGTGGAGCAGATTGCACAACAATGTACTTCATGCCACCGAACTGGACACTGAAACGTGGTTAAGATGGCAAATTTTATGGTATTGTATTTTACCACGATAAAAAAAAAAAAGAAGCCTGAATGCCTAGACACAATCCTCATAAGAGACATTTTATTTTTAATTATTTTTTATTTTTTAAGGATCTTATTTATTTGAGAGAGAGAACGGGAGGAGGAGCAGAGGGATGGAGCAAGCGGACCCTGTGCTGAGTGCAGAGCCCGATGTGGGACGGAGCAAGCGGACCCTGTGCTGAGTGCAGAGCCCGATGTGGGACGGAGCAAGCGGACCCTGTGCTGAGTGCAGAGCCCGATGTGGGACTCGATCCCAGGTCCCCGAGATCACGACCTGAGCCACAATCAAGAGTCGATGGCTTAACCAACTGGGCCACCCAGGCACCTGCATAAGAAATATTCTAAACGAATATAAATTTGCATGAATTCCCCAATGGCAGGCTGCTCCCGCATCTTGATGAAACTCTGTCCCTCATGCCGGTGCCTCTCAGTTATTAATACAGCGTCTCAGATGGTCTGTTCATGTTGGACAGATCACCGAGGATATCTTGGGGAGGGTCAGGGGATGTCTGGATTTGTCAGGACAAAGCGTCCCTAGTTCCTGCCCAGGGTGGTGCCGGGTGCGGGCCAGTGGCCTCCCCGCCGTGCAGGGAGGGCTCCTGGCAGCCGAGCTGCCCCCCTGCCAGGAGTGCAGGCGGCCAGGGAGATTCATCTTCATTCTGGCACCTGCTGTGATGTGCCCAGCCAGCCCCACACTCGATCAGCTCCGGTCGGGAATCCAACCTGGTTCCCTTTTCAATTTTGGAAGCATTGTTGCGGATTAAAAACTGGTCAAATGATGGGAAAGAGTCAGAGCAAACAGCTGCTCTGTACCTACCATCCTGCCAAGGCCTAAATGAGCCTTCAGGAAGCTTGCGAGTGATGAGGGTCTGTCTCCCAGCAGGAGTGATGCGCAGCTCCGGGAACCGCAGCGTGTCTGGCGGGCTTGGGCGGTTCTGGGGAGGGGCTGCCCTCACCGAGAGGGCGGACTCTTGTCACCCATGGGTGCGCGTGGACGCCGGAGTGGTCTGGTATCGGATCAGACTTTAAGGACTGTAAAAATGAAGACATGACCAATTTCACTCTTCCTAATTAGGTGACTAATCTGCTTAGCTCCCTAGAAAGAACTACCCAAGAACTCAAAACACAAAACAGTCAGTCATTTTCTGTTGTGTGGGTGTGGGTACGTGTTCTACCCCTCTTCCCTGTGGAAACCATCTTTGTGTGAACAGCTTGAAGAGCCACAGAACTCTGGTATGTGAGTCAAACATGGAACTTCAAGATGGTCTCTTCCTGATCTGCTGTGGGGAGAGGGCCAACTGACAGGCAAAAAAATGTGGAAAACCAAAAATGCCTTGTTCTGGGTTGTCAAACGCGAGTCAGCCGCAGAGCGAAAGCTCCAGACTGTGCTTCTCTGCTGCAGAGGAAACACCCAAGAGCACCACAGTCTCAGCTGAACCTCCGAGGAGGCTGGTGTGCAGTGAAAGTCACCTTCTCAAGCATCCTCAAGGGACGTTCTGGAAAACCCCGTCTTACCTAGACTGTGTCGAGTTCAACGCGAGTCTCTTGACTGGGGAACGGTTGGCTTACTAGGGTGTTACAACCAGAGAAAGGAGCCCAGCTTCCAAGGATAGGGTATCTAAAGGGTCCCTTTGGTGCCTGGCTCTCTCCAAGGAGGGCTTCTGTGGGTGGGGTGGGTGCGGCGTGGAGGGGGGCCCAGGAGAGAGAAGCAGCTGAGGGAAGACGGAGAGACACCAGGATTTGGGGCAGCAGGTGGAGAGAGCAGCCGTTGGCATCTGTAATCATCGATGACAAGTGGTTTTGGGTATGAGATTCAGACGGAATGTTCAGCCACTCACCTTCCTTTATTTGTCATTGAAGGAGAAGTTAATGGGAATGTTGCTCTTCCATCACGCGGAGATGCTCATGTCGGTGTTCTTTATGCTCCTGTTGGAGTTCCTCAGACTCCTTGTTTGTAGATCTAGGCACGGTAGCATATATGTTTTGTAGACTGTGTTTACTATGGTTTCTTAATATGAAACAATGATCAAAACTAATTGTTATGACCCTAAGATAGGTGTCATCATTTCAAGCAGCTGCAGACATGCTACCCAGCTGGCGAGCTAGATGTAACAGTTCCCTCTTTGTTACATAACTAAGGCTATTTCTGATCTATAATTATTATGAAAACATGGGAAACATACATCTTTGTAAAAGCGGTTTTGTTTATTTTGTATTAATTCCTGATACCAAATAATTGTGACGGGCCCACAGGTGTTCTGCTGCTTCCTGCCACTCTCGGCAATGAGTTCATTTCTCTTTTCCTACGGCTTCATCAGCATGGGTTTTAGGATTAAAACTTATTTTCTAATTGATTTTTACGCCTATCATTTTAATGAGCCCTTCCTTGCTAGGCAGCGGACTGGAGCGGTGACCCATGTGTTTGCAGTCCTTGTGTGACGTGCCATCCCATTACTAGCTGTTTCTGCTGCTGTTGGGAACCCTGTGCTGCACTCAGCATGGCCCCCTTCCTTCTGAGTTCGATCTGGGAGTCGGAGACTAGGACGGTAAGCACATCAACAACTCCACGCTATTCAGGACGTGTTCCACAAAGGAAAAGAGTCTGTGCTATGTGAGCTGGTATCCAGGTGGGTCTGCTCCGAATGGGACTTTGGAGAAGGAGAATTCAGCTGAGGCCTGACAGGAAGGAGGTGGCCACAAAGGGCAACGGGAGGGTTTCCCCACAGAGGGGCAGGAAGGTCTGAGAGCCCCGTGGTGGACGAGGGCCACACATGCTCGCCACCCCCACCCCCAAGAGTGTGGTGGGCAGCAGGGCCACCTGGAGTGGAGCACTTGCTGGGACCGGATTATGACCCTGAAGGTTGGCTCGTGTTGGGGGTGCCGTGGGAAGCACGAGGGTCGCCAGAGCACAGGTGATTGACGTTTAGTCCGAACGGTTTTCCCAGCCCACTTGGGAGGTGGCTGGGGGTTGCCTGAGCAGCTCAGTTGCCCTGGGCCTCGAGAATGGTTTTCTACATGAGACGGCACCTTTGCATGGCTAACACGTGGTCAGCTTTATACCCTTCACACCAGGCTGTCGACACACTTAGAAATTCCTTGCAGGCAACTAGACAAACCTGTTGCTAGAGATGTGGACAGCCACAGGTGATGCGGCACGCCGCTGGAGAAGTGAAAGTCACAGGAACTTTGTGGCGTCTCTCTGTGCTTATCCACACTGCGTCATTATACCAAAGACTCCCGAGACATTTTCCCTAGACTTTAAAATGATTTCTTCCTCTCTCAGGAAGTTCATATAGTGGGACCCTTACTACTTTTCACTCCCTCTTGTGTATCCAGATTCGAACCAGGCTTCCCTTACAGAGGACAGCCCCCAGGCCACCAGAAAGGACCTGCACCATACCATTTCTGCCTGTGGGCCTGCAAAATATATCCTTTCCCCCTGTGCGGTTATAGGAGTTACCCTGAACGTGAGACCCCGTTGGAAAAATAAACACTGTCCCATGAATTACTACATATATTTCACTGAGCATTCCTTGGTTATCTGCTCCCTGCCTAGGCCTTGTCTTAGTATGGCTTGGGTAACCACATCGACACACAACCATATTCAGAATCACTCAGAGTCTGATTTCAACCAACATTTTTATTCTATATTATGATCATTTTCAAGTCTAACTTTGAATTTTAATCTGTTAGTGAGGTATAGAGGATGCCACGGATGTGTACACGGGACAGCTAACCTTCAGCGTACAACCCGACAAAGTTTTGCGCCTGTCTACAACAGATCAAGATGTAGGACACTTGCAGCCCCCAGGGTTTTCTTGTTCTCATCTCCACTTAGCGCTCTCCTCCCCGAGGGAATCACAATGCAGAATTCTTCCACCATCCATGAGATTTTCTTGCTCTTGATTTTCATATGAATAGATTCATGCAACGTATAGTCTTTTGTGTTTGGCTTCTCTTTTTCAACATGAGAACTGAGACCCAGCCTTGTTGTTGTGTGTGTACCAGCAGCTCATTCTCTCAGGGAGGACGTGGTTGATTATCGCCCTGTTGAAAGATGCTTGGATTGTTCCCAGTTTGGGGCTATTATAAGCAGCGCTGTCTTGGATATTCTTGTATGGTTCTTTTTTGGACGTACAAACTCATTGCTCTTGGATAGGCCTCTGGGTGGAATTGCTGGGTCATAGGGTAGGTGTATTTTAATTTTAGAGACCTTGCCAAACCCTGTTCTAAAAGTGGCTGCACTAACGTTCACTCCCGTGTGCAGTGTTTTCATAGCTTCATTTGCTCTGCGTCCTTGCCAACACTTGGCTCTGTCTCACATTTAATTTAATGTTGGAGTGTTTGTGTGTGTTTCTGGGGAAACCAGGAGAACATGAGAGTAAGTACTGAGATTATGCTGGGTTCCTTGACTCGTTCGTTGGGTCCGAGTCTCTAAAACAGTGGTGCAAGTTTATCTGGAAGTTGGAGTCAGGTTGGGGAAGGCCAACAAGACTCACTCATGGGACCCCCGTCAAGGAGTTGGTAGAGACCAAGGTGTTCTCTCTTCTACGATGTGGTCCTGAAGCTAACAGGATCCTGTGGGGGAAGCTGAAAATCAAAAGAATCAAGAGAATCCAGGGGAGGACTGAGAGAGGTGTCCTGGTGGCATCAACAAGGCCCTGGTCCAGCCACCCTACCTCGGCACCCTCTGCTAAATGACACAGATAATCTCTGGTTTTGGTTTACATCAATTTTTATTGTATATTCTGCTGTTTCTGATCAGAAGAGTTGTACCTAACGCAGATATGGTTGGAAGTTGGACATTCCCTGATGACTATCTTCTCTCTCATTCTCATGTTTCATGATGTTAGTTAAACATTAGGTACAACATATAGACTTCTCACCACTACTGATGGGCAGGAGATTCCCTGGTGATGGGAAGATTGCACTTTTCCTCCGTCCCCACTCGCCCAGCATCACAGATCATCAGCAGCACACTTCTGAAAGAGCTCGGCTATGGCCACAGGTAAGAATAAAAATGGCTCCAGGCGGAAGCCAAGGCTTCAATCACATGCCATCCTCTCCACCCAGCATGACCAACCTCTCCTGTTGGAGACCGGCTTTAAATAGCCAGCTTAGACTGAGTGTGAGGACCGAGAGAACCAGAGCAGCCCAAGAGAGGGGGAGGGTCCGGGATGCAGATGGGCAGCCTGGGGTCCAGTTGAACAAACCAGGGAGGGCTCGACTCAGATCCTTCCCAGCCCTGTGAGCTCCAGGGATTTCCTACAGTTCTTTCACCAGCAAATGAACAATAATGACCTTATTCCAACCATTCAAGGATTGTGAGAATTCAAGCCAAATGTGATCTGTGTGAACCATGGACACAAAGCAGATAGAGCAAGAGAAGGAATACCTCCCATCCAACAGAACACTTTCCAGGGGGCTCTTGTACCATATCTCTGTTGTGTGTGTGTGTGTGTATGTGTGTGTGAGTGTGTGTGTGTGTGTTATCTGTATTTTTTGTGGTTCCGGTTTCTCTTTCTCTCCTGTAGTTGACCTTGCTAGAGGGGCTCATACCGTTTCATTCCCACCCCTTCATTCCCGCTTAGTATCTCACCGGGGGTCCCGAGATCTCCTTGGTGAGGCGCAGGCTTTCTGGGTGGGAGAAAAATCTTAATCACATGCATAAGGGTGACAGTGGCTGGGACTTGCAGTTTACAGTCTTCATTGCTATTCTATCAGCATTGCTGAGGTGTAGACGGTCTGGCGCCCTGGCTGGAACAGCCTGATCTGTCTTCTCGCTTCGGCACGGGATGTTTATCCACCTTTCAACTCAGTTGGGCTGCAGATGATGCGCCATTTGCCTATTAATCCTCCTTGTGGTGGCAAAATGCAAATGAAGTTGCTTTTGATGTATGAGAAGCTTAATAGCAATTTCTGACTTTCTTTCCTGGAGCCAGAGTCTTTCCAAACCTCAGCACCGGGGTGATCGTCTTAGGAGTGGCGGGATCTTGCAGGAGCCTGGCTGGTGGGCAGGCTGCCTTTTCTATGAGGTGCCTTCATTATCGAATTAGACTGTCAGTGAGTATCCTTGAAACTCCAGGAGAGAAGAGAAGGGATTCTTTTTTTTTTTTTTTTTTTTAAAGCAGAGAGAAAGTTAGAAAGTAATTAGTATGCACTAATTAAGAATAATAGTAATAGCATTTTGAATTGGTGCCTAGAATGAGAGCTGTTTCGGGCTCCTCGCCAAACTTGGTATCTATAGCGGCGATCTTTCAAGTTGTCATGCATCTATTTTGAGATATGACTATGATGCTCTGTTTTGAAACATTTAATTGCTGGCATTGTTTGTTGAGAGAATTTTATAGCCTCACTTAGGCATCTCGCTTCACGCAGCATCTGCCATCGATGTCACCAATGGAAGTTTTAGAAAAGAGAGAGGGTAGGAAGTGAAGAAAATAACAACAGTGATGCATTGCTATGGGACGGCGGGGGCAGCCGAGCGTCGCTTGGACAATTGATACCTTAGAAGCCATCGCACCAGCGATCGAGTGTGAGCCATGCTTTGCCAAGTATCCCGGGCAGGGCACATCTGCCATTGCCACCTGTGATCATTTTCTTCTTCTTCTGCGCTAAATAATCAATGACAAAGTTCTGGGTTTTGTCCTCTCACTCGTTCATGGCTGACTCAAGACCTTGCTTCCAGGAGCGGGATTTTGAGAGCACAGAGCTTTCTGCCTCCGAGGACACGGTGGGGGGTTCGTGGAGCATCCCCAGCTGGGCTGAAGACAAACATGGCCACGGGCAAAGTATGTGACGATCTCCCTTGAAATGGTTTTTAAAATGTAAAAACTTATAAAACTCAGTGCGTCTGAAGGTCCGGGGGTGAGCCAGGGTCTCTTGGGGCTGTTGCTGGGTGTGTCAAATTGTCACCCGCTCTCTCGAGGGTGATTTACTGTGTGCGTCTCCTTACTATTTGGCTCAATATCTCCTGCTCTAGGAAGTCATCCGAAGAAAATGATCAGTACCTAACGCATTGTAGAAGCTCAAGCTTGGTGAAGTGAATAAAATGTAGCAAATGATGTATCCTAAAAAGAGACCTTTTTATGGCCCCACCAAAGAAAGCAACCTAACTGTTTGGTAAAAAGGTGAATTGGTACTTTGTAATGGAATGTTATGTGGCCACCCAAATGGAGATTTACTTAATTTCCAACGAAGCCATGATACTGACAAAACATTGAGTTAGAGAAGAAGGAATGCTGTAAAAGCATGTATTCTATGACCTCAAGATTTTTATGCACAGGAAAGAGGCAGATGGTGAAAGTAGGCGTGATTTCTGTTATTTCTTTGTTTAAAAATTTCGACAATGAACACATTATGTAGGTTTGTGTTTGTGGCATGTGATAATACAACATTTTAAATGTGCACGCAGAGAGTAAAATATTCTTTGGAAAGATCCTCTTACATAGGGCAGTGTAAAGAGATATCAAGTCTCCTGTGTTATTTTCAGATCTACCCTCATTAGCAGATGCTAGATTTTCCTCAGATCTCTCATCAGCAGGAGGCAGACACCGTATCTGGTAGTCCCGGTGGTATATACCTGGTCCTAGTTACACGTAAGGCAAGTTTGGAATGAGACTGAAACACTGTCTGGTCATGTTGGGTGTCTTAGCGGTTCAGCATGGGGTCACATGAACATTCTAGTCTGGTTGGTGCAGCAACACTGTTCAAAGGAGCCCTTGGCCCAAGATAAACTAGGGGTTGAGGATATCTCTGCTTTCGGGTGGGATGTGCTCTAGGTTTTAGATCTTAGACATTGACAATATGTCTAATATGGGCTAAGAGCACCAGCATCACTGGGAGACCCGTCAGAATTGTTATCAGTAAGACCCCCAGGGGAGTCGTGGCTGTGGGGCGTGTTCCAGGTTGAGAAATGCTACCAGGGAGTGTGGCCTGGGAGAAGGGATGGCAGACTTGGAACCCTGGGGAGAGGGCACATGGTGATCAGCACCCCTTGTGAAACAGGGGAATTTGGTGGTGATGGTGACTGGTTTTCTGTAGGTGACAGGAAATAAGCTTTGCCAAATATTGTAACCTGTACCAGGCCTTTGGGGGAGATGTCTGAAACAGAACTCACTGACTGGTTATAAAGAAGTGAGGTGGGGGTCCGATGGAGAGATCCTAGGGGGCTGCCCGGAACTCCTGACCATCCCTTTTAGGAGCGCATGGCCCCATGACCCAGGATGCACGGACAAGCCCCTGGGAGCAAAACGCCCCTGAAATCCTTGCGTGGTCCTGCTTGCCTCGGAATGATGAACTGGCTCATCTTTTTTTTTTTTTCCCCTAAAAAAAGAAATGGACAAATGTGTGCACTGTAAGTTTTGCATGTTTTCATTTGGGGGACATCCCTCAGTTTTGAGGTTTCTCTCTAGATAGCCCCCATCGGATGCCTCCTTTTCTCTCTGACCCTGTGTGGCAAACCCACCGCTGATTCCAGAGGTATCCAGCAGAGTGGCAGACACCTGTCCTCACAGCTCTGTCAGTTCTGGTAGAAAAAGCCAGAAAACCAAGAAGGATAATTGGTGGGTATAAATCAGTAGACTCAGTCTGCAAGGCTGTCCTTTAGCTAAGACTAAGATCTCCTTCTTTGCTGTCGACATTTTTTTTTTTTTTATGATAAAACATATTTTGATGTTCCTGGGCGGGGGGAAGTGTGCATTAGGTACACTAAGAAGTTGGACATTTTCCTGGAGATCTGATCCCAGCTCTAAGTGCAAAACCACTCACTCAGTGTGAGTGGGTCCTTGGCACCCCCTCCCCCCACTTACCATCCCCCATGGATATCATCATGGCAAGCTGAGACTTGATCTCTTTCTAACAGACTTAAACAATAGCAATGATCCATGATCTTCCAACATTAACTACTGGAATCTCATATAAGCAGGGGGCTGGCTCCTCTTTGGGGTTTCAGAAGTAGGAGTCTGAAACCCTCTCCATTCCCTATCTGTTGGAAGCCCGAACGCTTCCAGAAGGATGGCAGGTTCCAGGGCTGGGGTGTGGAGCTCCAGCTCATTGGATCTCATCACTGTCATGCCCCCAGTGGTCTCTGTTCTGCAACCCCTTTCCCCTGTTCTCTGCTTCTTTTTCTATTTTTTAATTTTTTATTTTCATTATTTTTTCTTTTTTATCTATTTATTTGAGAGAGAGAGAGTGAGAGAGCATGAGAGGGAGAAGGTCAGAGGGAGAAGCAGACTCCCCATGGAGCTGGGAGCCTGAGGCGGGACTCGATCCCGGGACTCCGGGACTGTGACCTGAGCCAAAGGCAGTTGCTTAACCAACTGAGCCACCCAGGTGCCCATTTTTTTTTTTTTAAAGATTTTATTTATTTATTTGACAGACAGAGATCACAAGTAGGCAGAGAGGCAGGCAGAGAGAGAGGAGGAAGCAAGCTCCCTGCTGAGCAGAGAGCCTGATGCGGGGCTTGATCCCAGGACCCTGGGATCATGACCTGAGCCGAAGGCAGAGGCTTTAACCCACTGAGCCACCCAGGCGCCCCCTGTTCTCTGCTTCTTGTCCCCAGCCAGGCTCCTCAGAGCCTCTCATGTCCTGGGGGTAGGGGTCTCATCTTCCCCTTAAGGGACTCCCCAGGGTCTTGCCTGCCTGATGCCAGCTGTTGAGATAATACCCATTTCACCATGCCACAAGGCTATTGGCAAGGATTAGCTGTGACACACTTGTAGAGCAGGGCCCTCCTGGGACCCCCTGTGCAAGGCTGGTCCTCTGATTACCTCTTATCACCTGGACATCGCAGGGGCCTAAGCCTAGAGCTCCTGGCTGCAGAACTGGACCTCACCGTTCAGAGCTCACAAATGCAAGCTTGATTTTGCCTTGAACTGAGCATTGTGTGTGGGTGGCCACGTCTGAGCCCCAAACCTTATTATACTTTTCTGTGCAGGAACAACTCGATCTACTGTCCAGACTGGCTGTGTGTGGCTTCCCACAGGTCTGGAAGGAGCCCCGGATCCCACATGAACATGGCTTTGGCATTTAGGCTGGCTTCACTCTGCCCACGACGGAGCCCGCAGTCCTCTGGCATTTTACCTGATGCCAACAGCTGCTCATAACCTTTTTCACTCACACAGACTTCCATCTGGGAAGCCTTCCCCATTCCTCAGTGTCCCTGTCACAGCAAATAAGGTCATGCCACAGCACACTGCCCAGGGTGCAAGTGCTGGGCGCAGAGAACAGACCAAAGGAAGCCGGCGCAGCTGAGGCTGGCTTGTAGGAGAGATGTGCCGTCGCTCGGGCTTACCCTGAAATGTCTGGAAGCCTGCATTCATGCCATCGTCACCCCCTTGCTCTGAGTGAGATTTTATTTTCCCTGTGTCTCCATTTCCTGCCGTGCTTATGGCACAGCCAGAAGCAGAGGAGACCCATAACTTGAATCACAAAACACCTTGACATTTCATTCCAGAAGGAGAACGTCCCCAAGGCTTATGTTGGGGAGCGAGACAATGCATTCGGGTGTGTTTTAATAGGTCCCCCCCCCCAACTCTGCCGCCTGGGAGCCCATCTTGTTGGGGACTTGAGAAGGATTCAGCAAGTGTCTATTGCAGCCTGTCCTCGATATGAGGTCCTGGGGGATAAAGAGATGGGAAAAGCTGGTGCGACAGACACATTAGTACATGTATCGTGTGCAGCTGGTAGAGAGAAGGAAGAGCGTTGACTCTGGTGGGTGGTTCAGAGTGGGGTAAACGGTCCCTGGAGGGTAGGGGTTGGCGGGCTGGGCCGGGGTGCAGGGCAGTAAGAGGCACCTCGGATCTCAGTGCCTCGGATTATAAAGCTTATTTCTTCATCTGCTGGAGGGAAGGAGGCTTGCCGTGCTCAGTTATGTTGCGTCCAAGATTGCCACACCTTAGGAGTGACTGATGTGTCTCTCTCACTGTCACACCCTTGGATGAGTGGCGTCTGGGCACTGGATCCTGAGAGTAGACACATAAGAAAACAGAGACAGCCTCCTGCAGGTGGCAGAGAGGACAGGAAAGATGACATCCAGATCCCGATGTGCTGTCAGCGGGCAGTGCCCTGAGCCTCACAGCTGGCCTGTGTGTGTCCCTGTGCCCCCAGCCCGAGGCAGGCACTCAGCGCTTGACAGCGCAACCAAGCCGAACTCAGAGAGTCCTGTGGGGGCTGGCAGGGGTGCTGCTGGGACAGAAGGGCAGGCTGTGAAGACCTGCCCCTCCTCCGTGATGCTTTTAATTATGTAACTTGAGTTTCATCATCTCAGCCTTGAGTGAAGGAAGCTGTATTGGTCCCAGGGAGCTAGTCTAGAGTGGCCAGTAGCCGAAATTGGAGTAGTGTGTGACAGCGGAAGGCGATTTCCTGTTCTTGTCTTGATGCTGAGGGAATGTCCCAGGAAATCAGAGCGGTCTCTGCGTGACGTCTGGGCTGCTCTGAGGCTGGGCGTGGCGGTTACAGTCACCTGGAAGGAGCCAGGCCCAGACTAGAAGTGGTTTCTGCACCCAGCCTAGATCACCGCCCACGTGGGCCCAGGTTCCATGGTGGAGGACATGGTCATATGGGCCACACTTATGAGAGACGGGAAATGTCATGTAACAGGTGCCCAAAGAAGGGAAAATCCTTGGTGCCTTTGGAAGTTGGGGGAACTTGGGTAGCAAAGGTGTAATTGAAGTCACAGTCTGTGTTGTGACGCTTCTGACTGTCCTGCTCGTCTAGGACAACAGTGAGCTGCTCCTCTCACTGCTGAGGAATGGAACGTAACATCTTCCCGAATGTTGTCTGAAGTAGGATAAGCACGGTTTCCCTTGAAACCAGGCCATGTTCTTGCTCCTGAATGTCATGTTCAACGGAAAGAACGAATCTCTGAACTGACACTCGAAGCCGTTCCCACTGTCTGGGTTGACTACGTCCGTCTGAGAAAACTGGGGGCTGATGCTTCCTTGCCCTGGTGGGCATCCCTGCCAGTTCCAGTGTCTAGTATTCCTGGAACCCAGAGGGACTTGAAACCACATTGCCGGTGATGGCGGTGCTAGCCACCCCCATGGTCCCCTGATGATTCAGAGAACACGTATCTTTAAAAAAAAATTTTTTTTGGCTTAATTTTGATTCCATTAAAGGCTTGTATTAGTTTTAGGTGTACAATAGAGTGAGTCAACAATTCTGTACATTCCTCAGGTCCCATCACCGTAAGTGTGCTCTGCCGTCCCCTTTGCCTAGCCCCCCGCGCCCCGCCCACCTCCCCCGGTAACGGTCAGTTTCCGATAACACGGATCATTACAGAGTGATAGGAATCACTCTGTTTGTTCAGTCTACTTGGGTTTACTTAAAAATGTTTGTAGTCTGCATGGGAATGCAGCTGGGCCAGGGGCTTGCCCCTGGGGTCCTGGCGTGTTGCCACCTGTGTGGGGGTAGCCCAGCCATCGGACTGCAGCTGAGCTGGGAAGTACGATCGCTCCGCCTGATTTTATAGATGTTCTCACTTGTCTAACATCATCAGAATTTCATTGAATATAATCACGTTAAGGTAAAATGTGTTTAAACTGCTAATGGGCTGGGTCATTGACTTTAACGATGTTCTCCATACTACATTTAATTACTGTACAAGCTCTTCTTTAAGATCATGTTTCCTGGGATCTGTTGGAGTTATGTTAAGTATACTTCAGCAGATAATAATTAATGAAACAACTCTTTCATAAACCGGGACACATGGATGGTGCTTTCTGTGGTAAAGAGGAGGAGGCAGATGATTCTGTGGGCACATGCAAGGCGCACAGCCACGCCGACAACTGTCCTGTGTCACGGTGAAACATTTGGTGATATCACAGAGAAGAGGCAGGCACACTGGCAGCAGGTGGCACCGAGTTGGGCAGCCCCAGGCTGGATGGGTCCTAGAGAGAGCACTGCAAGAAGGAAGGGCCCCTCTGGAAGTGGCTGCTGCTGTTTGGGGGGGGGGGGCGGAGCACAGAAGGGCTGAAGCCAACTTCTAGACGGGAGAAGTATCCTGAGCCCAGCCCAGCAGGGCTCTGTATCAGTTTGGACTTAGAGGAAAAGAGGACCTTACCCAACTTGGGGAATTTCAGCAGGATTTAATGAGGGGAGTGTTTCCCCTTGTGGGCAGGATTTGGAGAAACTTGAAGCGAGAGAGGTATCCCAGGCTGGCACCCCAGGGACTTTGTGACCCTCAGACTGGGTGGGAGGGAAGAGTGGTCCCCAGAATCCAGAGGGAGAATTACATGGACGCGGGTGCCTGACAGAGTTGTGGCTGCAGGTGGGGAGAGATATCACCCCAAGGTGACCTGCTACGGAGGGAGCAGGGGCATAAACACCTTAGTCCTCTCTCCCCAACCCTCTGGATCTCCCGCAGTGGCCTCTCCTTGATTAAACCCTATTAGAACCGGAAGCATAAAGAAGCTTATTATACATCCAGGTTCGTCTACCTCCTGCCCACGGAGCAGGGGAGAGAGTCGTTGCCAAAGCCAAGAACAGGCAATCAGCATGGTCTGCAGCATCAGACCAATCAGACAGAGGTGGCCCTGCTGCCAGGCTCACCTGCAGAACCTAAGGCAGGAAGAGAGAGGTGACTGCGCTCTGGAGAGGGAGAGGTGGAAGGGGAACAGGCTCTGTTTCCGAAGGTCCCAGGACGGTGCCAACAGCATCACTCATCAGCGCTGGCCCTAGGTCGATATTGTAACCCCGATCCTCCTACGCTCAAGAAAAGACGTTGGTGCCAGACTGTGCTCTCATCCGAAGGCTCAACTGGGGAGGCTTCTGCTTCCCAAATCATGGGATGGGTGGCAGTGCCATTCTCTTGCAGCTGAAGGATGGAGGGTCTCAGTCTCTCATCAGCTGTTGGCTGGAGGCCAGTATTGGGGTGTTGCCATGGGGCCCCCAGCTCAGTCAGCTCCCAGAGCTGGTGGGAAGGAGCATGCCCTGGCAAGACAGATGTTCCAGTTGTATGCAGCATGATTACGAGTAGGTGATCTCGTGCCTGCTGCCACTTGGCCACATTTGATTGGTGAGTGAAAGTCACAGGCAGCCCACGTGGTGAGGGCAGAGAGGGACGCTCGGTGGGGTGGGGGTCGGGAGCGTACAGCAACAGAAGGGGACCCTGGGCCACCTGGGAGTCTGTCCACCGTATATCCTGGGACATGGCCAGTTTTGTTAATAAAAAATTGGAATAACTAAATACTCAATATAAGTTTTTGTGTGTGGGTGTAAATGGTCTCTCTTTTTTATTAAAAGAAAGGGCAAGTGAGGACTGCAGTTCCTTGAGGGGACTGCCGATCTGAAATATATCATTTCCTTAAGTTGTGGCATCAGAATCCAATTCTATTTCTATAAGAGAAGGAGCCAAGGAAAAATCCCCAAAGTATATTCGAGACCCCCGGGGGGATTCTGCAGGCCTCAGTAAAAGAAACAGTCACTTCAGAAACTGAAATTTTACTCCAGGGATATGGCTTTTGATGGGAAATTATCATGGTAAAAGAGAGGTTTTTATATTAAAAAATTTTTTTTTTAGACCTTCAGCCAATGACAACAGAAAAAAATTAAAAATTCTCAAGTAGCTGATGAAACTCCCTGGGATGTTTGTGAACCCCTGGCTTTGGACATAATGATGAATCTCATTGTACACCGTTCTAATGATGTCAGACTTATGGAGATCATAGCATTTGTGTTTTAGGATATGTGCAAAGTGTCAGGAGAAAGTTGAATTTTGGCTTACCACACCTCCCAGGCTGAACGTAATAGGTAAGAAATACTACAGTCGTTACCCCGAGAAGACCTTAGGAATGAATTTGGATAGTAACTAGATATTTTGCTCCTTGTTTTAAAACTGAATTTAACGCATCTGTCTGTATGCTTTTATGTAACTAGAAACCAGTGTGATTAATTAACCCTCCAAGTTTTTCAACTTCATCTGAACTTTTTAATAAAACATATTCATTATTTTCTCAGCTATTTGTTTCCTGCATCGGCATGATGTATGAGTTCACCATATTAATTATAATAAATAAAAGATAAGAGAAGCAGCAGGTACTGACTTCTGTGTTCCACAAATAACTTAATTCTTTAAATTGTCCCAGGTTTTTTGCCGGGTTTCTGCTGAGCCCGGCTGTGGGCTCCGCGCAGGAAACCATCTTACGGGTCGTCCCTGGACATTCCGCCAAATGGATGGTAATTTGTCCCAGAAAATTTGGGAAGTGTCCCTTTCAGCCCTTCTCTGTGGGCAGTTGAAACCAAGCCAAATTCTCAGGCAACTTTAAGGTCTAGTCAAGGATTTCAGAACGTCCGAGCAGCTGACTCTCCAGTCACTGTGTCTTTCTTTTCTAGAAGCTCCCGTGGACCCTTTTCCAAATCTTCCATGCCCCTTTTTCCTGTTTTTCATTCTCTGCAGATTTCAAGCTGGTGGTTTTTTCCCCAACCAGGAGAGAGAGAGAGACGGTCGAGGGACGACACCTAACTCATAGTTCCAACACCGAAGTTTGTAAAGGTCACAAAGGTCGCGCTGTTGGTGCTTCCCGCTCCTTCTCGTTCATCCTATGTCCAGGGGCCCGGTGAACATTTATTCTAGAATTTTGTACGACTCTGCCTTCCCTGGAGAGGTTCTGTGGTGGTTTTTCCGGGTGCCAGTTGGGGCTCAATTCAAGCCGCATTCTCTTCTGAGCTTCCCTGACACACCGGGGCTCCCGAGCTTTTACACAGCTGCCCGGGGTCTCCGCCTCTGAGGGACAGGGCGCTTTTCTAGTCCTTTTTCTTCTCCTTCTTTGGTTCCCAGGATGGGGGAGGCCAGGGTATGTTGGTTTTTGACTCACCATCTCCAAAGCAGCCTGTGCACGCCCAAGAGTGTGGGCTTCTCAGAGATGCTCAGGGTTGTTTCCGATTCCTCCTTCCTTGGGTAATTCTGAAATATGGCTTGGGGTTCCCTGTGACCATTTCGAGTCTCTGCTTTGAAGGGGTTGTCTATTTTGTGGATCATTTTTCATTGTTTTCCATCAGAGTTAATCCCAGCAATTTAGCTGCCGTTACTGGTGGCAGGATCTTCCCTTCAGATCTTCCCTGTTGACTGGAAGGGGTGGTGTTTTAAATTTTAACGTTCGAATTAAGTTTTTCTATTTAAATATAAACATTTTAGATTAACTTGAAAATATATTTAATTTTAAAACATATTTAAAGTATATGTTTTTAAAATATCAAACTTAAAACGTGGTCTTCGGATTTCCAGCTATATAGGAGGAAGACATTTTAATTAATTTTAAACTCTTTTCTATCCTCCTGGGATTATAAGCCCTTCAAAAGCATAGAGACATTTAATGTCACAGAGGAGAAACCTGAGGCTGACCAGGGTTGCTTTTCGTAAACAATCATCTTTTCCTTGCTGCTTTTGTTTTTGTGTACATCCGTGGATTCCCTCCCCCCACTTTTTTTTTTTTTTTTTTTTTTTTTTTTTTTTTTTTTTTTTTTTTTTTTTTGGTGAAAATCCATTTCTCTTTTGCTGGTGAATGGCCCTTTTAGACTTCAGGTCCAAGCCTTTCCTTCACCCTGAGGAACCTGAGGAAGACACATTCTGCAGCTGTTGCTTCTCTTCCATTTATTCTGGAAGCTTCTTCATGAGAAACAGTCATCAACGTATCCAGTCTCCAGTCTCTGCTGTTTGTAGCTGTCACATTCTCGCTTCCTATCTTAATCGTTTGGCTCTTCTCCCTGCATTCTCGCTGCCTGAAAGGTCATAAATCCTTGACCGTCTGATTTGGTGTTTTCTTGTAGGGTCAGTTCTCTCACTCAGAGCCTCTGGTCCTGTCTTATTCAGTGTCGACATCTTTTCTTTCCTTTAATTTGTTCTTGATTGACTCCCTTCAATGACTCACTGCCCCTCATCTTGTGAGTTACGCGTTCATCCTTCATCTCTTCCTTCTGAGGTTCTTTTCCTGTTATTTAGAGACATTTCTGAGAGCTCCAATGGATGCTCTCCAACTTCCCTGGTTAGTTTTTGGCAGGTGTCAATAAATTTTTTAAAAGTGCCCTTCTTCAGAGTGGGGGTTCTTGTTCCTTAATGTCACCGCATCTTTGGGGTTTTTCTCTTCGCTTATTGTTGAAAGCAGGTCTCTCCAGGTCTGGTAAATGATCATAAGGGATGGGGCAGGTTCCACCATCCCTAGTGCTACTGTAATGATTATTAATGGGCACAAGTGAATACAAAGAGACCAGCAGCCTGGGGTTAAGGGTGGAGAGGGAGCTGTGCACAGTCCAACACGTGTGTTCCTTCCTGGAAGACGGTCTCCCTCTACTCAGCCATTTGATGAGTCCCTCAACTAGTACCAATCCTGCACCTTTTCTGTACAGTTATTTTCACTTGGTGCTGACCCTAGAAACAAGACAGTTATGGCTCCTGCCTTCAAAAAGCATATATTACTGTAGAAGGAACAAATTAAAAAAAAACTAATTACATAGTTTAATAATATAGTTCTGTAGGTCATACAAGATGCTATGCCACAAGCTAGCTTTAGATAAGCAGCTCTCTGTTCTTTGTTGGACTCTTGTTCCTTAACAAGGTACGGATTCTTGATGGAAACAGAATTCCTTCAGTGACACCTTGGTGCCACTTCTATGTTGCCTGTATCTTCCAGCAGAGCTCCTCTCCTCTGTTGGGTTGTGCTTGATGAAGAAGTCGAATGAACCATAGGTCCTTTGGGAGGAGCATATTTTCAAAATTTTGACCTACCAAGGAGAGGTGCCTTCCCACAGAAAGGTTCCTTAAGTGTGCCCTGGGTCACACATAGCCTCAGCCTGCATGGACGATGGGCACAGGAGAGTGACATATACACATATTTCTGTCCCTGTTTTTAGTTTCCATTTGTCCTTTGGGTGGTGTTTTGGTGAGATGAGTGGCCACTTTTTCTGAGATCACAACTTTGCTTAAAAGGTTTTCTTTTTTTTTTATAGTTAGGAGCTTGTGGCCACCTTCTCCATTGTTACCAAAGACAATAACCCTTCAACTGGAGGAATTCTAGGAGTTGTGTACAGGATCCGTGAACTCTGGTTTGCCCTGGGTTTTTCTCAACTAGCCTCTACCTCATCTCTCTGTGTCTCACTTTGCTTATTCATAAACAGAGGGCAGTTGATCTGGGTATCAAAGTTAGAAAGGATCGTGGATGTTTTGTAGTTTACTTAAGAAAGAGTTTCTATCAGAGCAGAAGAGGAGGAGAACAATCAGAAAAAGGCAGAAAAGTGAGAGGAGAAAAGGAGAGGGAGGGAGAGCCAAAGTCAAAGGCAACGGCTGGAAGGGACACAGTGTCAGATGGTGGTCTGAAGGTCAGTGTCACGAAGAAGGATGCCCAGAGGAAGCAGCAGTCCTTCAGGAGACACATCTGTGCTGATTCTGCATGGAACCATAAAAATGAAGGCACCATATTCTCCAGTATGAAGATAAATTTCCTCATGCCTTTGATTCTGATTTCTGGCATGATTTTCTGATGCAAGATTTTAACAATGGCAGCTGAAGTAGTGTTTTTTTCTCTTTCCTTGCTTGATCTTTTGATAGTGCTTTGTGTTGGGACAAGGAGGATCTATTTTTCATTTAGATGTCTTATTCTTGTCAGTTCTATGGGTTTGTCTTGGCCCTCACAGATGCTGATATTTATTCTGCAGAAATTATGAAGTTTGAGCCAACATTCCTTTTAACTCAGTGATCTCTGCTTTCGATATATAAGTATTCATATTGTCTAATAGGATATCTTTTAAGTTGCTAAAGGTGTTTGGGGAAATGTTGTCCTAGGGTCTATATGTGGAACCACCTTGTTTTCCCAGTACTGTATGACCTCTCATGGGTGACTTCTGGGTGTGCCTCTGGCATGACTATATAGACAAATGGGGTGGGGTATCTCAAGGGGTGGCCTTGGTGGTCTCTACAGTTTTGTTGTAGTGTTTAGAGTGGCTCTTGACTGAGAAGGGGAGGAATGCCTGATGCACATGGTTCATGGGCACCTGAAAGAGGCCTGATCCCTTGTGGCCAGTTGGTTTTGCTCTAGTCCACGGGGATTACACCCTTTTCCTTGGTTGGCTGTTTTCAGGAAGTGCATGCCACAGTCTGGCGCCTGATGCATGTGGATTGGGAATGCCTAACCTCCTTGGACTTTCCCCTCCGAATAGCTCTTTCCAGAGAGAAAAGAGAGGAGTCATCCAGACTCCAATACCCTCCTCCACTGCTTGGCCTTAAGGAAGGCCTCCTGAGCCTGTCATGATCTCAGTTCTTATCCATGAAAATGAGGTAAGAGGTAGGGTGATTTCCAAAAATGGTTGTGATTCATGCTCCCTCCATGTTTTGGCCCAGATGGGAGTCAAGGGCAGTCTTAAAGTTATAGCACTACTTCCCCATGACAGAGGAGGCCAGGACGAATTCTGGCATGCTCTGACTTTGGGTGAGGCTGGCTGGAGGGCTGGCCTGGTGACAAAGCTGGCTCAAGCCTGAGCCGAGATCCCCACGTGGAGTCCCTGCTCAAGGAGGCCTCCATTCAGCATCTAATGACTGCTCTATAAAGAGATTTGAGCAGTAAAGAAAGCACACGAGAGACAGAAATTAAAAATATGAGAAATAGAAAAGGCTGTTGGGAGAGAAAAATCAATTATAGTCCGAGCAGGGTTGAACACAACTTACCTGTTCCCCCGATGAGGGACTTTCTCAGTTTTAGGGAAATTTGTATGCAACCAACTCACATCAGAAGCTTTTAAAAAGCCATTAATTTTGGCATTATTTTTCTGTTTCAAAACCAAAGTGAGGATTATAAACAGTTTAAAGAGCTTTAAAATGCTAGCACCATCCATCAGAGACCCCGGTGAATACCCAGAAGAATATGAAAATGGACAAGGTTCTGTTTCATTCCTGAAAACTCCCTGAACCTTCTACTTTCTTCCTGCCTTGATGTTTGGTGCCCATGAAAGGCGACGGTCTCCTGAGGGTTCTCTAAGGGGCTTCACTGGAAGTAAAGCAGATTGGGTGAAGGAACTGACTTGAGTTCTTTCTGTGTTTGTGATGGTAGGAAACTGACTTCTAGATTATCTCACAAACACATAGAAAACATAAAAAGAGGCAAAATTATGCAGAGGCACATAAATTATGTAGATGATGGAAAGCCTATGCAAAACATGATATGTGCACATAATAGCATATTTCCCCAGGGGCTAATTGTATCCTTTGGGTACCTTTTGAAGCATCTGAATATTCAGAAGAAAGCAAATTTATTATAATTTGAAAAATACCACAATAAATAAGGCTGAAAGAATAATGCATATTGTATTGTAAACTGGAAACTCACAATCTGGCCATTTCCTCCAGTTTGACCAAAGCCCAAAACTACCAAGTAATTCATGCATGGTAGTGTCTCATAGTCTCCAAAATCTTTTTTTCCCATCTATACAAGTTGTGCAAAACCCACTCAGTTGTTCAACAAATATTTATTTGTTGTCATGACAGCATTTATTCATTTTTTTTCTGCCATCCAAAAAGTATTTCCTGAAACCTATAATGTGCTTTCCCTTCGTGGAATTTGTGACATCATATGGGAGTCGGACTGTGGAAAGAAAGACCACCCAGATGAGAGCAAACACAGGGTATTTGCTCAAAACTTGCCATTCATTGCAAGGGGCTCAGGCTTCATCCCTTGCTTTGGGCAGAGAGTCAAAGGCAGGCAGAGTAGCAGAAGAGCTTTAGAGTACAAAGAGGGGCGGCTTCAGGTGGGCCTGCCTGGAGGCTGGCCATTGGCCTGGGGAAGCTGGAGGCAGCCCACCAGAAGCAGAGCTTGGGGAAGATACTCAGCTTTCTCTGGTGAGTCCTGATTTGGATGCAGGAACAAAGATGAAGGAAACTGGCCATATTGGCCACATCCAGACTGCCATAGGCAATGGCAGCGGACCCTGTGGTTTGGCTTCTTATGTTGGACACTAGAGAGCTTGTGGATCATCGTTCTCTTCTTGTAAATGGTCTGGCTGTTGTCTATTTATGCATTTGGTCTTCCAAGACTAATCACCCATAACTTCTCCACAGAAGTTCAGGGGCCATGAGGACCCAGGAGCCCCCCACCACCACCAACAACAACAGAAGACAGAGCAAACACGAGCTGTCTGAAGTCCAGTGATGATGAGGCTATAGACTGTTCAAATGCCTTGTATTCGTCAGCTCAGCTGCTATGACAAATACCACAGAGCAGGAGGTTCACCAACAGAAAGGCTCTGTCTCACAGTCTGGAAGCCAAAAGTCCCAGATCAAGATGGCACCCGGGTTGGTTCCTTCTGGAGCTGTGAGGAGAATCTGTTCCAGCCCCCACCCCTCCTGGCTTCTGGTGGCCTCAGAAATTTCCCGGTGGTCCTCTCCCTGTCTTTTTATATCATCTTCATTCTATATGTGTCTACCTCTGTCCAGTTTTCCCCTTTTTATAAGGATGCCAGTCTTTATAAAAAATCATTTTTATAAGGATGCCATTGGGGTACGCTTTAATCCAAAATATACTGGATTAAAGTGCACCCCAATGATCCTGTTCTCACTTGTTCAGCTGCAAAGACACGATTCCTAAATGAGATCTCCTTCACAGGGACAAGAGGATGGGACTTCAGCATCTTTTGGGGGAACAATATTCAACCCATAGCATACTTGAAGGAAGCTGTGTCTAGTCAGAGCCTAGAAGTTTTAAAAATGTCAGTTCCAGTGCCTAATTATTATTATAAAATACATTTTGTGGGTACATGGGTGTCTTAGGTAAGTGTTTGACTCTTATTTTGACTCAGGTCATGCTCTCAAGGTCCCAAGATCAAGCCTGGTGTCAGGCTCCATGCCGGATGTGGGGCCTGTGTAAGATACTCTCTCTCCTTCTGCCCCTCCCCTGACCCTCTCCCTAAAAAAAAAATAATAAAATAAACTAAAATAAAATAGATTTTGTATCTACAAAAGATATTCCATTCTAAAAGCAGCAGACTTCATCAGAACTATCTGAAACTTTTCACCAGTAAGAGCCAGGTGGAGATTATCCCTCTTGCCATTTAGACCAATTTTTGCATAACTGTGCAAAATAGTTGAGTCATAACTGTGACTCTGAGGACAGTTGAGGTAGGTGGTCACAGAGACGCTGGTCCATGGAGTCTTCACAATGTTTGGGAAGAGCGATGCACTCAGAATGGATACTGTCATCCTTATTCCCATGTCAGGAAACTGGTCTTTGTACCTGAGTAAGATACAACCCTGGATTTAAAACTATCCTATGAATCCCACCCAAGAAATGGTGAAACCTGCCTTGCCAGTTGGATTTTAGAGGAGATTTTCCAAAAAAAGCAGAGACCAGAAGAAGGAGTTGCCTTTTATCAGAATTCTCTATCGGGGATCCTGGGAAGGAAGGCACAGATCCTTCCAGGCGATGGGAGTCCAGGCACAGATCTCAGGCCAGTTAAAACTGTCCTCAACCACCTCCTTCCTGTGGGGGTTTGTGCATACAAATGCATGTATGCAAGTATGAAGTCACATGTGTGCACGCACACACACACAGGTGCACGGGACATCTGTATTGCTTGAAGTGAAGCAGCAAAAAGTTCTAGGCAGGCCACCATGCACCCTTCTTCCAGGGTCCTGAGCCTCTGTTGACAGTGTTTTGTCACCACAGTTGAGGGACATCTCCTTGTCCCACCTTGGGGGTCTTGTCATTAGAGTCAGTGGGGCAGGGCCATGTTCCTAATTCTTTCCACTGGGCTTAGAGACAATCTCTTCTGTGACCTCTAATGACCTCACAAATGGGCAGTGGCTTCCTGCGGCCAATGCCCCTTGCGAATTGTGACATTCATTTTGGCTGTGCTAATAAACAGACCCTGACCACTTAAAGACCGTTCTCTTTTCTGCCATGAGCCATCAGCTAAGGAAGTTTGGTTTTCCTCAGAAAATGTCTGCTGGCTGACACCATCGAGCTACCTTCTGACCTCTGGAGGTTAATGCCCTTAGTCCCTGGCTGGCCCGGGCCCCTCTACTTTGGAGCGGGGTCCAGTGTGCCCATTGCTGGGGGCTATGGGAGCTCGGGCACCTGTGTCTCACTCTTCTCTGATGGGAACCAGGTCACATAACCTCAGCCCAGAATTATTGATGACATGCTTTTCTAAAAAAAAATAGGCTGAAGGCATCTCTTTCTTCCCTCCAAGGAGCTCAGATGTCCCCAAAGTAAAAAGCTTGACTACTTCTTCCTTCCCAGTTGTGATGAAAATAGGGATTAGTGGGATGTTAGAGGCAAAACCTCATCTATGAAGTTATAAATGAATAATTCTAATTTCTTTCTGAGTTGTGAGAAATCAGTTTGTTTTACATAGAAATGCAATACGTTCTTGATCTCTATGTATGCGATTAGAATTTCTCCCTCTACTTGGTATTTGTTTCATTATGGAATGACATTTTGAGCTTATATTTTCAGATGCACTTCACCTCATGCATTTCAATGCCTGTTTCTCCCAAATCTCTGTTTCAGTAGAACACAGGATGCCTATCTTTTTTTTTCATATTAGCTTTAAGATGTGGGAAAGTAGGTGGAGAGGCTTTCTTTAAGATTCTGACTCTCATTGGAGTGGACACCCAACCTTCTCATGAATGTATTTGGAGGAATGTGCCAATTTTTAAGATAAATGATGATTGCTTAGCGCTGCTAAGAAAAATGGAATTGCCACGCCGGCCTCAGCATCACTACATAGATGAAGCTCATAGAGTCGCGGGCGCTGATGGTGAAAATACCCACTCTGTGAAGGGCAATCAAGGTTATGAGTTCAAAACAAATGCAGATTTCAGAAGGGAGCGGGAAGTCCTGGCTTAGGGAGAGGCGTCAGTCTGCTCTACGATTGGAAGACAGGAGTCCAAGACGACGATGTGAGCAAGCTGGTCCTCCAGAGCATCATGGCCTGGGGATTGAGGCGGGGGGACCCAGAGGCAGACTGGCCCCAGCTCAGGGCATTAGGGATACGGCAACAAACAGCTCCAGCTCTGATCAAAATATCCATCATTTCATGGGCAGGAAGTTTGGGAGCAAAGTGATCCTAATTGCAGTATACGTGTGTTTTTCTTTTTTAAATGTACGAGGCCGTTGGGGGTTGCTGGAGCGCCATCTTGTTTTTTTGCCTGGAGCCTGCAGAAATGACATCTGTGGGCGGTCGGCGTGGGGAGGGAGGACAGGGAGGCCTTTGGAGACACCGAAAAGCCTGGAAATGCTGGCACGAGGGCGGGGGTGGCTGGTCAGAGGGGCCCAGTTAGGTGGATGAATTTTGCATAGAAAGCATCATAATCCACCTCTCCATTGTCCAGAGGTAGATTATCCAATTTGTGGCTTCCCCAAATCTATTTCTTCTCCCATTGCACACTTTGGCCACTGCCCTGTTCATTAGCACCTCTGCTAGCGGAATGGGGAATTGGGAGAAGGCAGCTGATTTATATTTCAGCAGCCTCCTTGGCTCAGGGGGCAAAAGCACTGTGCTAATGAAGCCGAGGTCAAAGGTAGGAGCCCCAGGTGGGCCAGTTATCCGGGCCGCTATGTGCTGGCCTCAGAATAGAGCCCCAGCCCAGCCCCCTGGTCTGCCTGTGCGTTTCTGCTGGTTGAGAATGGTGGGGAGGCATCAGCATAAATGCATTTGGGCCATTGGAAAAATAACCCCATCCTGGGCTAGGGGGTTCGGTGGGGCAGCTTGGAGTGGTGGGATGTGATTTGTAGAAATCATGTATTCTCAATCACCGCAGATGATTTGGGCTCTGTGGTCAGAAGACCCTCCTAAAGAGTTTCAATATTTAATAAGCCGTGTGCTGCGTGTGTCGAGCAGGACAGCCGGATTGCTTCCTCTCTCTGCCATTAACTCATTCCAGAATAACCCTGCCCTTTGCACTGGGATGAATGCGATTGCATTCAGGGAGATGGAGTCCACATTTTTGTATTTATGCATCTTTTTATTAAGAAGAATGTATTTATTAAGCAGTTCCCATGCAGCAGGCATTCTGCACGAATCACAGTCTCACAATAGAGAATTAGTGAATTCCGCAGAGCGGCTCCATTGGCAACCTTTCTGGCATTTTAAATGGGGTAGGTCTCATCCGAGAAATAGAGGTTCTGTTGATAATCATGGGGTTTCCATGAACCCAAGGAAGACCCAATATTTCTGAGTTTTGGGCTATAGAGAAATGCTTGGCAGTTGGAGGCCAAGTTTACACAAGTTGTATCAAAGCCCTGTGGCCAAGTCTCTGACGGCCAGGTGGTGTTTGCACACACGGAAAGGTTTGGCAGGAAACCGCGTGAGCCAGGTTGAATGCAGTCAAGTACCCGAGTGTTTAAAAAATCATCAGTAGCTTTTTCACCAGAACCTATCTTGTGTGGAGAGATACTTATAAGGTGAGCCGTTCCCTGAAAATGTCTGTTTTGTTTGTTCGTTTTTGTTTTGTTTTGGTTTTCCCCGACTGGATGACACTACGGTTATGTCTTACCTGTTCCACCTGCAAGTAAAGCAGCTGTGTTTCTTCCCGCGCGGCCACAAACACGACTGGTCTAGAATCTGTAGAGATAATAGGTATTCACAGGACGTCCAAGGGTGGGGTAGGCCTGGCTCAATGATATGCAAAGGTCTTAAGAGTCTGTCTGTTCTTTAAGATCCTAGACATTATGACTTGGACATTCCACAGTCAGGTGGCAAACCCCAGCTGAGCCGAGAGACACGGTGTCTCAGGCAGTTTTACTGACTCAGTTGGGCCGGGCAGGAATGAGCCTGCGGTCGGGACCTGTTGGCCGAGGTAGGGAAGGAAGAGCAGGGAGCGCTCAGACCACGGGCTGCGCTGCCCGAGACTGAGGAGGAGCTGTGTGAGGAAGGGAAGTGTGTGGGCCACACCCCCAGTAGAAGTGTTGAGCCCACATGACGGCACGCTCTGGAAAGTCCCCACACAGCTTCTAGGCTTCGTTGGCTGGCAGCTTCCCCCAGCTCCAGGATAGACAGCCACTTTGGTGCTGGTGCAGGGAACAGCTCTGGTCTGGGTCAGTGACCTCACACCTTGACCGGGGGCGGGGGTGCCAGTCACCTTGAACGCTGACCAAGGAGAAGCGTCCAGTAGTCCTGTCCTTAGCAAGCACATATCTTCATAGAGGGGCCCTGCAGCCCCCAAGCTGAAGGGTGCTCCATTTTCCTTCCAGAAAACCCAGGAAGAAACTGGGGACCAGGCAATGAATACACACACACACACACACACACACACACACACACACTCCGCTCTACTCCTTCCCCCTCTGTGAATTTTGGATCACAGATCAAGCCCGCAGCAATCCAAGGGTAGGAGGAGGGACAGAGATGCGCCTTTCTCCGGGAATGTTTCTAATGCAAAGGCTCACAAAGGAACACACTACACGGGCTACACTGAGAAAGGGAAGGGGGAACGGGTCCTTTTTTCCTCCTGAAGGAGCAAAATGCAACCAAACCTCCGGCAGGATTTTCATTTTTCTTCCATAGACATTTTGGTTTTTTTTTTTTTCATTAATTTTTTCCTCCAGGGAGGTAGCAAGAGTGGGCAATGGGAGATATGTGGGGAAATAGCCTTGCTGAGATTAAACCAATCTCTGTCGCCGTGTGTCCATCTGCCCGTCCATCTGTGAATAACCTGTAATTATTAATAATATGAGTGATGTCATGAACATTCTGGCAGGAACGCGGAGCCCCAGAGACCACTCTGGAACCAGCGAGCGCAGGACAAAGCCGGGGAATGATCAGCCGTGTTTGCACTGGAGCCGTGGATAAATCTGGCATGCTGGCGCGCGCCCTCTCGGCAGTAGGACCCGAGCATATTGGATTTTCTCATAAACTTCCAATGAGATCAGATTGGCGGCATCTCAAAGGAACACCTCTTATATAAAAAAGGTTGAGTACATAATCCAGCAAAAAATGTCATTAAAAGGACACATGGTGCTGAGTGGGGCAACCTTAAATTCACTAAGACAGAGTGTTTTAAGACAACACAGGAGAGAGGCACCCAAGAAGATGACAAAGGTTGGGGAGGGGATGTTAGATCCCTCCCAGGCACCCCCTTTCTGTTTCCTATTAAGATACTCATGAAATCATCCAGGGGGTAGAAAGAGAAAGAAAGAAAAATGTTTCTCAATAGAGCATCCCCTGAAGAAGCAAGAATTGCAGAATATTCCAGAAAGACTTTGTAGGATGTTCCACACCACTGGCTGAGCCACTTGGCACCAGTGCAGATCAACCCTCCAGGCTGTGGCTTGGGAAGTCTTTGACCAGGGCCGCTGTGTCCTTGGGGGCCCCGGGGTAGGGGCGCAGCAAACGACCAGCCACCAGCTGGGTAGGTCCCTTTGGTCATGGGTAGGACACAACCAGACCCCGTGTGGCTCCCACATGGGGCTCTAACCCTTTCCGCAGGGCTATGCAAAACAGGGGCTCTTCCTGGTGCTATTCACGGATGGCGTCCCAGCTCCTAGGATAGGAGCACTATAGTAGGTGCTCCAGAAAAACGTACTCAATGCATTACTGCAACTGTCATCTGTCACAGGCGCTTGAGTACACATCTGCCTCTGGCCCAAGTGTCCAGCCCATCTCTGGAGGCTGCTGGCCAGGGACTGGGGGGTTGGTGTGCTGGAATTGTGGAAATAAAGGCTCTACTTCCAGGTGATATGAATATTACACATGATACTTTTGTCTTTCTGTCAGGCCATAGAATTTCCTGGAACTGTTCCTTCAAGAGTCTCACCTAACTTTATCATGAAGGCTGTCCTTGGCAGTTCACCACGTTGTTAACTGAGCAATGGGAGATTTCATGGCAGCCTCCCAGGCAATCCATTTTCTTACGTATTGGAAAAAACAGCTGATCTCATTGCAAAACGTCCCTGATTTCAAAGAAAAAGGAGAAAAACAAAACAAAACATTAAAAGTACAAAGGCTAATATCACTCTGGAATGGATCTTCCGGGAGAAACTGAAGATTTTGGCAAAGGGCTTTGATCCCGTCACAGGAAGAGAGAAGAGGATATCCTAGCTCTGGCGCAACAACAGAATATGCCCAATCCTGCCTGTCAAGTGAGAGTGTTCTTGGGAATGCGGAGTTCGGCTTGATGCTGTTAAACAACAGACATTCCAAAAACAGATGCCTAATAAAGATGACAGTGAGAATGTCACAAAAAAACAAAACAAAACAAAAAAAAAACACTAGCAGCGAGACTGGCCAGCTTTTAGGAGGCAGCTTCTGTTTGCTGGGTACTTTGATGTGATGTTTATAGCAAGGTAAATGTCAAATTGCTGTGACTTTCTCGATGAGAGAACGGGTATTTAGAGAGATTAAGTACGTCGCCAGTGTCACAAAGCGAGGGTGTGGCAGCCCTGGGGCTGCGCCCAGGTTATTCTAAAATCTGACACTGGGGACGGTGTCTCTAGACGGAGTTCATGGAGAGGAACACCTGAGGAAAAAAGAGACATGGGGAGTGGGGCTCTCCGGTCCTTGGAGAGCCGGGAGAGAAGAACTTGTTTTCAGGAGGACCTGATAGGGCTTAGAAAAACAGACTCAGAAAAATAGAATAAAGCCTGGGTAACTACTAAGAAAAGAAAAGAAAGCCAATATTGGAACGTGGAAGAGTGATTTTCTGGGTAGTTTGGTTAGAAAGCACCATCAGGGAGCGCCTGGGTGGCTCTGGGTTAAAGCCTCTGCCTTCTGCTCAGGTCATGATCCTGGGGTCCTGGGATTGATCTCCACATCGGGCTCTCCACCTAGCCGGGAGCCTGCTTTCTCCTCTCTCTCTGCCTGCCTCTCTGCCTACTTGTGATCTCTGTCAAAGAAATAAATAAAATCTTAAAAAACAAAACAAAACAAAACAAACACCATCAGGGCTGTGGGACTGACTCCGAGGCCCGATTCTGAGTCTGCAGGTCTCAGCCCTCCTGCTCCATGCAGGACACTGCCTTCTCTGCCAGAGAAGTTCTCCTGGGGCTCCCCCTGCCCTCTGAGCCCCATGTGCCTGGGTGTCAAGCCTGAGCTCAAAGTCTAACCTCAAAGCCCACCCCCAAGGAAGGGTGCGGCACCACCGGCCACAGCGGCCAGGATGGAGGGGGGAGCCTGGGAACAGCTGGCTTGCACCAGGCCCATCCCGACCAGAAGGACTATGTTCCTTTGGATGTTTAAGCCGGCTAAATTTGGCTGCTGGTCTACCAAGAAAACATCGTCACTGACTCCTTTCTCTGTCTGCAGCCCTTGGCTCATCCCGTGGCGTGGCATGTTTGAAAGGCAATCCCCATCCTACTCCACTTCCAGTGTGATCCAACCCCTTAGCCAGGCCCATGTTCCCCCACGCTCAGGGATTCCGGCTAGACCAAACCTTGTTTGCTGAGGTTTCAAACCTCTGAGCTTTTGTAAACGTTCCGTCTTCTTGGAAAGCCCACTCTAGGCTCACCCCACTCTCTCATGCACCAGGTGAACCCACTTTTATGTCCAAAGATCACGATGCTTCCTGCTGAGTCTCCCTGTAATCTCACAGGAGTTCGCTGGGTCCCCCACTGGTCCCTTCGTGCACCACTCCCGCCTGCCTGAACCCTCATCTGTGATGGTTGCGGGGGTCAAATTCCACAACGTCTCCCTGTCCCACTCTGCTAGACCCCGAGCTTCTTGAAAGAGGGGCCATGTTTGTTCCCCTTGGCATCAGTAACAAGACACGTGTTGGATTATACCCAGTTATGGTAACACTCTTAATTTGCCAGGAAAAAAATAAAAGGTTTTTTCTAAGCTCCTTGAAAGAAAAATGGAATTCCCTTCAGAGGAAGTAAAAATCAAACTTCAAGCTTCCTAATGGCAACAAAACAGGAAGAGAGTGGAAAAAAGTTTGATAATTCTTAAAGAAGGATGGACACTGGGGCGCCTGGATGACTCTGGGTGAAGCCGCTGCCTTTGGCTCAGGTCATGATCTCAGGGTCCTGGACTGAGCTCCCTTCTCAGCGGGGGGCCTGCTTCTCCCTCTCCTGGTGCAGCTCCCCTTGATCCTGCTCGTTCTCTCCTGCTCTCTCAAATCAATAAAGAAAATCTTTAAAAGAAAGAGAGAGAGAGAGAGAGAGATAAAATGATGGAAACTAGAGGAGTCGGCTAGGGCAGCTGTGACAGAATGGTGGCATAATGGTGGAAATTTATTCTGTGGCAGTTCCGGAGGCTGGGAGTCCAAATTCCAGGTGTCCATGGACTTGGTTTCTCCTGAGGCTTGCTGAGAGCTTCCCCTCTGTGCACACACTTTCCTCTTGTCCGTGTGTCCATACTTTCTCTCCTTATGAGGACACCAGTCAAACCGGATCAGGGCCCACGTGTCCAAATACAAAAGCACATTGAGATGCCAGGATGAGGGCTTCAAAAGACGAATTCTGGGGACACAGTTCGGTCCACAGCATAAATCAGCCTACCAGTCTCACAAGGGAACAACAGAAAGAACCTGAAAGACCTTGCCCTTTCCAGAGCTTGCCTTTCCAGAACATGCCTTTTCTTCTGAGCTCACAGAAAGGCTTTTATGCACCTGAAATAAAGAATTCTTAACTAAAAGTATAATTTTGAGAAAACACCTTTGCAGACCAGTGAAACTAACCTCCGATTTAAAAGCGGAACATATCAATGGGGGATGGGCAGTTGTGGATAGGGCAAGACTAGGTAGGAACACGAGGGGTCGGTGGGGTTATCCAGATCTGTAACCTGTTGATGTCTGGACCAATGGAAGAGAACTCGGTGACCTCTACTTCCTTCTTTCTCTCCCCTCCCATCCTCTGCATTAGCCAGTTGTTGGCCCTGCTTTGAAATGTCATCAGGCTCCACCCCTATGGCCCAACCTCACTGGCTTTGCCAACTCCCCTCTCCCTGCTCCACCCCTACCACTTCCTTGTTGATCCTTAACAAGCCACATGTGCCCCAGGGCCTTTGCCCTGGCCACTCCTTCTGCCTGACTCTTTCCATGCCAGTTCTCTGCATGGCTTATTCCCTTTCTCCATTCCAGTCTTGGTTCAAATGCAGGCTTGACCCACTGGCTTCAGAAATAGCTATAGCAGAAAAGGGTCCTCCGCTTCTGCTTGGCCCTTCTCCATGGTACTCCCGGCAATTTGCTATCTTCTGTAGAGTCTGTCTTCCTCTGCTAGAATTTCAGGGCTCCGATCAGGACTTTTGTTCCCCAAGAGTGGGTGCACACAAAGGAGGTGGAGAACACTGCCCCTCGTCCCCCGTCAGAGAAGTCAGAGGGACCATGTGTGGGTGTGATGCTAATAAGTCCTATAGATGCTAAGTGGTTGAAAACGTATGTATGACGTCTGAAGAAAGCAGTAGTGTCAAGAATGGAACGTGGTTACCTTTCAAATAATTTTTAAATGTTCGATCCAGAAGGAGTGTAGTCAATGCATCAGAAACCATCATGATGAAGCATCTCTAAAAGATGATAGCAACCAATTTCACGATGATACAGTGACCACAAGTTCAAAATCACCTACCAAAGAAGTCATGTCTCCAGTTGAAGACACACTGTACAAGACGTTGCTCTCTAGACATCCATTGACACGAAGAGGAAGGATTAAAAATGGGAGGAAAGCAGATAAGGCGCAGTTGATTTAAAACATTAGGTAAAAGGTTAGTTGATTTTGATAAAAATATGACGATTAATGAATATATGACATTAATTAAGCTTTTTGTATAGGGTCAAATAATGTAGCACCCAGGCATTTTAAATAAAATCGGTTAAAAAGTAGCAATGGCGATGGTTGGATAATATTTTAAAAACCCACAATTATAAGGAGAGACATTAATTCACGAGTAGCAGGAAACACAAATAAAATGAGGGCAGGGGAAAGTTGTCAGTATAAATAAAACAAAAAACAAAAAAAAACAAAACAAAGAAAAAGCAAACAAGCATATGCAAGACTATCTTGCCAAAGCAGGAATTACTCAACTCTGTGAAAGATTTTTTGGGACAAGGGAGGCTATAAATAAAAATGATAAAATCTTCCAATTAAAATATTACCCTTTGATCCAAATACAAAAGCACATGGACACTAAACAAAGCCCCGAAGAAAATCTAAATGAACTTCAAAGAACATAAGGTTTCCGAGGCTCCATTCCTTAGGAGGCAAAAAAAAAAAAAAAAAAAAAAAGGAACAGAAATTATAGAAATATGAAATGCATCCAAGATCTAGTGCTTTGAAAATAAGGACAAGACCAGTAACACGCCATCACTGGCAAATCTGAAAGTAAGAACAGAAAGTCCGTATAAACCAAATTAGAAATGAGAGGGAAGACACATGATAATAACGGCATTTAGGGGCTTCTCTGCTCGTCTCTCTCTTTCCAGGTTTGCAGCCGTGGTCCCTGCATGTGGGGGGCAAGGAACTGAGCAGGGGTGAGAGTTGGGGGGGCAGGAGCTCTAGGCTTTGCTCAGCTCAACATCGTGGGATCATTTCCCTGTGGGATGCCATCTGGCTTTGGGTCTGGAGGCTCGCATCCACACAAGCCCATTCGGGGTCAGTCCCAGCCCTGGTGGCAGAAGGAGAGGGAGGTGTGTGTTGGGATGAGTCTGTCTTTCCCTGCTTCATGTGGGGTTGTTCAGATTGCTGACTTCACAGAAGGGAGTGTTCCATTGTCCTTATGTGTCCCTCATCGTCTACCATGGAGTAGGAGGATAACCCTCCAATTAGCCTAGAATCTTCTCTTAAAGTTTATGAAGGATCAGTTCTGGTTTTTATGCTTTAGAGCCCAGTCTTAGCACAAGCACCATAACAAAATGCTACAGACGGGGGGCTTCAACATGTGAATTTGGGGTTCGGAGAAATACAATGTGGTAGAGAGCAAGTATGTTCTGCCAGTCCGGCTTCCAAAGACATGCTAAACATATTCGTCAATATAGCACGGCAGTTCAAACTAATTTGAAAAGACATAAAAAATGAGAAATAAGTATTGAAAATAAAAATACCCAAAAGAGATATTTGTCGATGGAGGGGATATTTCATTAGAGATGCCAATGTAATCATATTTTAAAAGTAATAGAAGTAAAGAAATTGTTAAATATCAACCACCAGAAAACTGAACGAATCCGTCCTGGGATGGGGCCCCTCCCCTTCCTCTCCCTCTCTCCCCGCTCCCCAGAAAGTCACCTGACCTGAGGCCGTGGGAAGGCTCTTTAGGGATGCACCAAATGCCTGGGTGTAGGATCGCAGAGAGCCTGCAGGGCAGCTTTGGCCAAGATAGGATTAAATGTACGTGATGGGCTCTGGAGCGAGAGGGGTGGGAGGCGGGGAGTTGCCCCTTTGGAGCACCGGCTGTTCTTTTGGGCAGTTCTCAGATTAAGTTGAAAGTCACCTTGGGAGGGAGTGAGACCCTGGGAGTTGTAGGCTTCCCCTGGAGCTCCCTGCTGGTCCCATGGTGGCTGGAGAGCATGAGGCAGGTGTTGTGGTCCTGTGGGAAGTGCTGGGGCTCCTGCTGGGGCCCTCACGCCTGCTTCACAGACTAAGGCAGGGTGGGCCTGGGGAAACCCACCCCCGGCCCTGGGGAGTGCAGAGCTGTGCCTCGGCGGCTTGATGGGCCCCTGCAGGTGGAGTGGGTGACGGTGTCAGGATATGCATACATGCATGTGCAAGCATGTGTGGGTGAGTGTGTAGAGTGTGTGCACGTGTGTGAGAATGCACGTGAGAGTGAGCATGAGTCTGCTTGTGCATACGTGTGTGAATGCTGTGAGAATTTGAATGGGTGTGAGAATGTGTGAGACTGAGCATGTGTGTGCATATGTGAAAGTGTATGAGTGTGTGTGAGAGTGTGTGTATATGTGAGTGTGTACATGTATATGTGACTGTGTGTGTGTGTGTGAGGGTTGTGTGTATGCATGTGTGCTGTGTGCATGTGAGCTTTGTGTGACTGTGAGAATGTGCACAGTTAGGAATGTGTGTGTGTGAGTGTGAATATTGCGTGTAAGTGTATGTGTGAATGTGCATGTGAAAGTGTGGGGATGTGTGCAAGGTGTGTGGGAATGTGTATGTGTGCTTATGTGAAAGTATGCAAATGTGTGCAAGATGTGTGAGTGTGTGGACGTGTGTAAGTGTGTGTGCCACAAGTGGCCCGCTTGTCTTCAGTGCCAAGAGTGGCTGGGATCGCTGCCATGGGAACATGGTGACAGTGGGTGGCCCAGCTCTTCAGGAGAGCCACACCCACCTGGGTTCCCCTCCAGGCGCCCAGTGGAGGCCACAGACCGGACTCCCGTCCTGTCTAGGGAACGTGGCTCCTGGCCACCCAGCTTCCGGTGGCTAGGAAACGGTCCCCTTTGACGGCGTGTGCTGGTGTTTGTCTCTGGCTCTCAGGACACAATTCACCAAGCCGTGATGAAGAAATACTACTGGAAACGAGGTAAAACATGAAGGAGGGGCCAGAAGGCATTTGGGATGGCAGGTGTCCCCGACGCAAAGGCATGGGGCGCATCCTGGAGGGGGACCCCGGCTGCGTTCTGCCCACCTCCCCCGACCGCCGCTGGCGTCTGTGACCGTGACCATTGCGCAGACCCCGGCGCTCTTCCCCGATGCTCGTGGGCAGTGGTGGCGGGGTGCGCAGGGTGCGCGGGCCGCAGCGGGCTCGTGTTTGGGCGCCTCTGCTCTGCCTCTCGGCTGACAGGGGTCCAGTCGATGGAAAGGGCAGGCCGACGGGATGCCCTGAGCCCACTTTTCCCCCTTCGCGCCCAGTTTTATGGAGAAATAATTGACACACGCGGAGGTACGGTCGGTACCTGGAGGAGGTGCGCTGCGGTTCCGGCCCCGCGGCTGGCTCTGCCCGCGCGCTCCACCTGCTCGGCTGCGACTTGCGGGTCTGGAGGCCTCGGGCCCCTGCTGGCGGCGCCCCAGAGACCAGGAGACTCTTACCTTCCCGCTGGTGCCTGGCTGCCTCCTCCTCCGCTCCAGTCCCCGCCACGCAGGCCCTCGGCGCCATCCATTTATGTCGGGGCTCCGGGTCCCTGGTGCACCAGCCCAGGGCTCTGGCCGCCGCGAGACTTTGAACTCCCCACCTCCGGGCCCTGGTGGCCAGTTGACCGCTCACTTGACTGACCTCCTTTTAAGCCTCCCCTGTTTCTCCTGCTCCTCATTTTTCTCCAGCCCCCCTTGTCTGCCGCGTTGCTTCCAGGGCATTTCCTGCAAGCCCCTCACAAACCCTGTGTAATCGGAGAGGGAGCAAGGCCAGGAGAGGGCTGAGCACACTTGTAAGTGCTCTTTGGCTGACAAGGATCCCCAGAGGTAAAATAGGAGCGAGCACATGCACTGGGGGCATCCGAGCTCTGCTGGCAAACCTGCGAGTCGCCTCGGTGCCACGTGGGCCCAGCCCTGCCCGCCAGCCGCCCCCAGCAGGTGGAGGTGTGAGTGTCGAGGGCCGCTGAACACTGGGAAACGTCCTCATGCATCACAATTACAGAAACACCTGTGCTAAATACCTTGGTGCGGGTCGGGGGTGTGAATTCACGGGGTGTTCGATTGCCTCCGAATTTCTCATTTCCACACTGACAACAAGCCGCAGGTGTGCACGGCGTGAGCCGGCGAGGCTGTGGTTCGGAGGTCTGTGCTGACAGATCGGCATCCAGGATGCATTTGTCCTCCCCAGCGCCGTGCACCCCGTATATACGCCAGCATTTACGGAGGGCCGGGAGGCGATTTGTCACGTCACAGCTGCCTGTTGGCTCCTGGCATCCCGGGAAGGGAGGTGAGAGTGAGAAGGTGAAGTCATAGAGAGGCTGGAGCTCGGCGGCGCTGGGGGGGTCGGTGCGGGCTGAGGCCTGGGCTGAAGGAAGATGGGGAGCCAGACCCTGTCCAGAAAGAAGCTTCTGGTCAAGAAAACTGGCAGCCAAGGATAGATGGACCTGGCCATATTCCGCCCTGGACAGATCGGCACTGTGTGAAACAATGTTGCAATCTTTACTAACATTAGATGTCAAGGGCACTCACCAATTCAATATTGATTTCTGGCTTCTTTACAACAAACAAATCGGTCCCACGGGATCCGCATTGCCCTGTTTAAAGTGTGGGCATTGTCCCCCGATTGGAAGGTGCACACCGCCTTTGATGCCTTCATGTGCTTCGTCCCTCATGGGGCCCTGCAGGTGACTCGGTTGGAGGCAAACAGCTAAGACACTGTGCCTTCCACAAAGGGGTACAGGCAGCAGCCCCAAGAACGGCATCCTTCTGAGGCAGAGCCTGGGAAAGGGCTCAGGACGAGCTGAGTGGACGCTCCCCTGACTTTGCACACCCGGATTCTGTGCAGATGTTTGTCCTAGGGTATATCCTAGTTCAGTAGTACAATATTGGCTGTTCTCTGCAGGTAACATTCTGGATTCATACTTAGATGCTTTCTAGTCATTAGGATACAAAACCACTGGTGCTTTGGTTACCCCCTGGTGATGCTCCCCCTCGAGATAACTTCAGTACCTACAGGATCTTTTGCACCTGGGGCCAGTGTTCCTCATGGGCCCAGGCCTCTGTGCTGTGACCAGGGCTCCTTCCAGGCCTCCGTCCTCACGGGAGCTCTGTGACGGGAGGAGAGGCGCGGTGTGGATGTGGTGAAACGGTATGTATGTTCCATTGCCAGATAAAACACAGGACGCCAAGGTAAATTTGAACTTGAGAAAAATGAGTAATTTTTAGTATAAACATGCCAGTTTAAACAGGTCTCAAACATTGCATGGGACAAACCGAGACTAAAAATTGCTCATTGCTTATCTAAAAGGCTCAAATGGAACTGGGGATCCGATATTTTTGTTCTGTTTGCTCTTTTAAATCTGCCAACCTTATTTTTATTTTGAGGGACGATGCCCAAGTTCTGGAGGCTTCTTTGCACGCACTAATTTCTTGGGCAGCCGTCCAACTTTGCACATCTGGACCAGGCATCAGGCATCCCAAAGAGGCTGTCGTGGGTGTCTAGGGGCCATCCTCCTCTTCTAATTGGCTGTCAGTGTTTCTTTCCGGGTGCCCGTGAGCTCAGGGCAGCTGCTCTGTCAGGAGTGGCTTCCCGAATAAACCAACAGTGCCCGTAACCGGTTCCCGGTTGGCCACTTCGCTACCAGTGGAGGTTCAGGGTGGCCCCGGGAGCTGTGGTGCATCAGGGCCCCCTTCTCTCATCTTGAGCGTTCAAACAGTTAACATATCTGTTTATATCTTCCTAAGGGTATCAGGTACTGCGGAGGTGGACTACATTTTCAATCCGACAGACATGTATTGAGTACCTCCTGTAGGTCAGGGGTCATGCTAAATGCGGCGGGCAGGCGGTGAGCAGCACACGAGGGGAAGATGCTATGCTTGGAGGCTTCAAGCTCACCAGGAACATGCAGGACACACAGGCAGTTTCGGGGGGCAGAAGGGTGGTGGCAGGGCTGCAGCACTGCCATCAGGGCTCTTGACAGGAAAGTCGTGTGATTGAGGCTTTAAGCAGACACTTCAGAGGTCTGGCAGGAGGAGGCCAACCATCCCCGGCAGAGGGAATGACGGCAGCATGGATGTCCAGATGCCAGAACCTTCTCTGACAGGCTGGCTTGGGGTGGGGCAGGGTGGCGTGAACCCCCAAACCTGAAGGAATAATGGCTCCCCCATATGGGTGCCTCTTCTTCCTTTCCTCTCCTCTCTCCTGAAGGCACGGTCTGGAGCAGATCATCTGATGAAAACTTCAGTTGACCCATGTACACTGACAGTTTCTTTGCCTCCTTTCTCTCCATCCAGCAGCAAGGGGACGTTCCACACCTGGTTTAAGCCCGCTTGCCTTGTACCCTCTGCTGCAGCCACCAAGATGGACGTCGTCAGCCCAAACCCTGACAGTCGTGCTATCCTGATGGGTGGTCTGCTCTGAAGGCAGGACCGCCAGTTCAAAGCATACTCAGCCAGGCAGTCAACCCGCCTGCTCTCTCCTTGTGTTTTATCTTTCCGCTGGTCAGGAGGATCACTGCACACCCTCTTCTCCCCCACCGAACCCCCTGCTACCAATCTCCCAGGTCTAGATTTGAGTGGCTCGTTTTTGACATTTAAGGGTCCCCTGAAGGTTAGTGGATTTGCTCGAGGGTTCATGCCTACTCTATGAGAGAGTCTGGAGCCCAAGTTCCTGAGAGGCTGTGCACTGACCATGTGGTCTACACCCGCAGCCCCCCAGCTACACTGTGCGGAAGCCACATGGGCACATCTGCCTAGAGTGCAGGGAGGGATAGGCTACAGGTGCTCAAGCAGATGGTCCCTGGGGACCTCCGGCTTCCCATCACCTTCGAGAATTGTCAGTGTGTTTGCTACTGGACAAAAGAGGAGGGGAAATTGACTAAAAAGGGAAAGAGAGAGAGAGAGGGACAGACACCATGGAAGACAGGCAGAGCTTGGAGTGCTGCTGCCACAGCCAAGGGGTGCATGAGGTTGCCAGCAATCCCTAGACGCCAGGAGACAGGTGGGGGACACATTTTCCATTTGAACCCCCAGAAGGAACTAACATTGCTGACACCTTGATTTTGGACTTCTGGGCTCCAGACTTGTGAGAGAATAATCTCCTCTTGTTTCAAGCCACCCACGTTCTGGCCAGTTGTTACTACAGATGCAGAAAACCAAACTCGGTGATCAGAAGGGGGTGGGGTGGGGTGGTTGGTAGCATGGAGCTCATTGGCTTGAAATAAATAGGCAGAAAATTTAATTCCTTAACATTTTATTGCATCTGGAGACAGTGGCTGATGAATTCTCTTGTTGACTCATTGAATACATGCGTGAGGGTTGATAACAAAATGGCAAAGGATTGTGGAGCGCAGGCAAAGGACTGGTGGGGAGGTCCCCCACGGCTGGGGCCCTGCTGGCCTTACAGAGGCACGTATTTCTAAGGCTTCCAACTTCTGTGGTGATGAAGCTGGAGTACAAATATTTTGGAAGTTTTGTGCCCGAATAATTTTTGTGAACTCTGTTTTGGGTAAAAGACAGGAATCTATCAAACGCCGTGCAGATTAACTTATCACAGAGCTAAATGGGCTGTCAGTGTGGGAGACGGTGGTTGGCCCAGTGAATTCAAATGCATGTAAATTTCCCTGGTGGCAAAGTTGAGGACGGCGGAGCTGTCAGACGGTGACATGTGGAAATACATTAACAGTGTTTAAAATATATTTGAAGGGGCCGCCTCATATTTTGATAACATGCCCACCGACAAATGATTTGTGGGGATGGGAAATTCTGACCTCCTCATCTATTCCAGAGGAATCTTTGTAATGAGCCCCCAGGATGTTGGGTGCTTTAGTTCTAAAACAATTACCAATGCCAGCCTGCACTGGCGAAGGTCCCCTGTGTCACGGACGTGTGGAGCTGGGCTCTGATAGCTTGCTTGTCAGCATCACTCTCGATTACAAGGAAAGTGATTAAAAACTTCAAAAGAACCAATTACATTGTGTTATACACCAGGGCTGCGGTTCCTCACCAAGAAACACACCAGATCCTTCACCACTGAACATTGCTTCGTGTTTTCAGTCTTGTGTATTTATTTGGAAAGGAGATGTCCTTGACTTATTGTAATTATTCTCAGTGTTTAAGGGAAAGGCATTCCTAAGAGCTGTATTGTGTCTATTTAAAGGGATGGGAACATGTCTGTTTATGATGGGGATTGATTTTAGTAATTACAGGCATGCTGGATATCTCCTGAGTTTTCAAGGGAGGCCACAAAGATATGTGATACCTCACTGGTAAATGTAGGTGCCCTATGACCTCCAGCTTCCTCATCAAGTTCCCCCATTCCTCCCTTCACGCGCCAGGCAGTCTTCAAAATTGGCACTCATAGACCAGTCTTTCTTGACAAATAGCAGGTGTGATGTCGCCCCTTGGCCCACTATGACCTAGAAATACATCCAGAAATATCCACCCACGAAACAAACATAAAATGTAGTTTCTTTCTTGATATATTCTTTTAAAATCACGCATATTCAAGTTTGCATTGATTCGACAGGGTAATGAAATAAGCCTTGGTCCGCATCTTGCTTGGTGCACGGACACCCAAGTCTAACACTACATGATGAGAACTACGATGGAGTGCACAGTATGCCCTGGAAGCATGGAGGAGTGGCCCCTAATAACCTGTAATAGGGCCAGGAGAGGGATCAGGGCAGGCTCCTGAAGGAAGGCAAGGAGTTGGTCTGGTAAAGATGGACAGGAAAGTATGAGAATGACTGAGACCCAGAAATGTGTAAGTGTATGAGAGACTAACAGTCATTAAGCACATACTCTGTGCTAGGTTGTGGGAATGAGTTTGGGTATTTAGAAAAAATCTAATCTCCCTCAAGAATGCCGCTAGAAATAACAGTGTTGACTGATGAGTGAGTGGCCCACCATGAAGGCAGAACTAAAACACAGCCCTTTCCAGCAGTAGGTGTGAGACCACCATGCTTCTCAATGTGACATCTGGGTCTGGATGGTTCTTCTCTGTAGTGTGCTGTTGTGTGCCTTGTAGTACAGCCGCATTTCTGGTTCTCCATACTTGATATGCCAGTGGAAACCTCCAACTCCCAAATTACGATAACTAAAAATGTGTGCAGACATTGCCAAGTGACCCTACTTGGGAACTGCTACTCTGCAGCTGGAAGAAGAGACAATCACAACACTCGTACCTCCCTTTGTCCACCATTCCATGTTCAACTAGGAGATTAGGCTGTAATAATGGGGGCATATATTTGAATGGCTCAGATAAGCAGGAGAGTATGACTTTCTCATAGAACAGTCCAAATTGTTGGGAGCTGCAAAGTAGGCTGCCTATACAGTTCCATGAGTTGTGCAGAGATTCAGGGGTTTCTGTCTTTTTACTTTAGCCTAAAGTGTGGTCCCTGGTTGAAGGCTCAACCCAGATCACCACCACCATATCCACCACCAGGCCTCAGGAAGGTAGAGAAGACAATGTGGAGAGCAAGCAATTTCCTTATAAAGTTGTCATCAGGAAAATCCATATCGCATCTGTTTGCTTCTCAACAGGAAAAGCATAGCCATGTCACCATATCCAGATGCCAGTCTAGCAGGAGGATGCTGTGGGCAGCTAGGTTCCCATGTCCCCAGTTAAAATGCAAGAGGATAGGAATTCTGAAGCAGGAGAGCAATGTGGATACTGGGGAGAGGGAAAATCCTCTACTACACTTTGCAGGTATTTGGATGGAAACTAGAGTACAAGGGCACTGACATGGGTAACAGGGACTGGCAGTGGGTAAGATAAGGTGGTCCCTATCAATGTGAAAATTATGCTATAATGGGGAAGGGGAAAATAACAGGTAAGCAAAGAAATAAATATAGGTTGTGGTATATACCTTGAAAGAAAGAAATAGAATAACTGGATAAGGGGGCTTGACTTAGATAGGGTGGGTAGTGAGAGCTTTGCTTTAGTGGTGACATGTGAAGTGAATCTTGTAAGGTAAGAGGGGGTCCAGCCTATGCAGAAGGGGTGTGTGTGTGTGTGTGCACATGTGTGTGTGTGAGAGAGAAAGAGAGAGAGAGCACATGCGTGCATGCATGCACAAAGGGATTTATTCTGAGAAATTGACTCATGTGATGAGAGAGACAGAAAATCGCAAGCTGGGGTCCCAAGAGAGCCAAAGTGTAGCCTTTATTTCTCTCTGACAGTAAAAATTCCAAGTGTTGGCAAACTAAGCCAACAAGGGAAAAAATGACAATGGGAATTGGGGATTACTTTGGACAAAGTAAAAATGAAAAATCTACATGTTAAATCTTGTAGGATGCATCTAAAGCTACAATTAGAAGGAAATCCATAGCCACAGCTTTATATTCATTATTGACTGTGGTGATGGTTTCACAGGTATATACATACCTATGTCAACACATTAAAATGTAAATTCTAAAAATGTACATTTTCATTATGTGTCAGTGACATGTCAGCAAAGGTGTTTATAAAAGTTAGGCTGAGAATAACCAAATAAATCCAAATAAAATATTAGAAAAGTAACAAAATAAGGCAAGGAAACTACTAAAATAGAAAAAACAAAGAAAGAAAATAGAGATGTCCAATAAAAACCAATGCTGTTTCTTTGAAAAGAATAACAAAGTGTAGAAAATTCTGATGATTGAAATAAGTACAAATAAACAATATCTGGGAGAAGAAAGGGAGATATGATTAAGAAACTTCATAACAATACATTTGAAAACCTACATTAAAGAGTCAATCTCCTAGACACATGATGGCAATATTGAACTAAAATAAACAAGATATTTTAATAGATCCACAGATATTAAATAATTTGAAATGTTTGTTTAAAAGAGATCTATATCTGCTTGGATGATTTTACAGGCAAATTATACCAAATATTCAACATTAGTTCACCAAGTCCAACAACAAAAATACCCACAATAACTTGAGTGTATCCTAGGAATTTAAAAGAATTTCTTTCAGTTTACATCTTTAGTTTGAAATTGAGCCCTTGTTTTGGAGTTACTCGGTTAACAATAAATGTTCGCATCTAGTTGTGTTGCAGTTGGTTTTAGTGCTGGTCTTTTGAGAAGTGAGAAAAACCTTCTACACTTACCCACATATTTCCATCTTTGTTGTGTAGATCCACATTTCCACCTGGTATAATCATCCTTCCACCTGAAGAACTTCCTTCTTCATTATTTTAGTGCAGGACTGTTAGTACCCCTTGCAGATTTAGTTTGCCTGGAGAATATGTATTTCATCTTTATTTCTGAAAACTTTTGTTTTTGCATTTTGTATATTTCCAGGTTTACTGTTGTAAAGATGTTATTTCATTGCCTTCTGGCTTACATATGGACACTGGAAGTTATGATTTCTTCGTTCTTTTGTACATAATGTGTTTTTTTTTAGTTTTATTTATTTATTTATTTATTTATTTATTTATTTATTTGACAGACAGAGATCACAAGCAGGCAGAGAGGCAGGCAGAGAGAGAGGAAGAGAAGCAGGCTCTCTGGTGAGCAGAGAGCCCGACATGGGGCTCGATCCCAGGACCCTGGGATTAGGACCTGAGCTGAAGGCAGAGGCTTTAACCCACTGAGCCACCTAGGCGCCCCGTACATAATGTGTTTTATATGGTACTTATGAATGTCATTACATCACCAGTGTTCATTTGATTATGATGTCCCCTAGTATTTTTTGTTTACTCTGCTTTGAATTTCTTGACCTTCTTGGACTCCTGGATTTATACTTTACAAAAAAGTTGGGATTTTTTTCAGCTATTGTTTTGTCTAATATTTTCCATCTCCCTTGTCTTCACCTCCTGGATCTCCTATGTTATGTGTGTTAGATCACTTGGTATTGAATCATACATCATTGGAGCTGTTTATTTATTTTTTTCTAATCATTTATTATCTCATTGCTCAGATTGCCTAGCATCTTACAGTTGTCTTCAAATTTCCTGATCTCTGATCTTTGTTTTCGGTCTCATCTGCTGTTAATTCAATCGGTGGATTTTTCAGTTTGGATATTGAATTTTTCATCTCTAAAAGCTTTGTTGTATTCCTGCTCTTTCTCATTTTATGTATGTTGTTTATTTTTATATTTTATATACATATTTATATATACATTTATATATAATATATTTTTTATATTTTTACATATTTTTTGTGAAAAAATTGTATTCAATTATTTCTGCTCCCATTTTCTGATTTATTTAGTGCATATGGGTAATATTTTTCTGTTTCTTCCCCTTTCCGATTTTTTAAAGTTTAAAGTTAGACACCTTTTTTTTTAAATTTGATTGACAGAGATCACATGTAGACAGAGAGGCAGGCAGAGAGAGAGGGGGAAGCAGGCTCCCTGCTAAGCAGAGACCCTGATGCGGGGCTCGATCCCAGGACCCTGGGACCATGACCTGAGCCCAAAGCTGAGGCTTAACCCACTGAGCCACCCAGGTGTCCCCAAAGTTAGACACTTTATAAAATTTAAAGTTAGACACTAAATTTGGTGTTGTTGAATACTGGGTTTTGTTGTCCGCCTTCAACTAATCTTTTTTGTTGTTGTTTTGGTTTTTTTTTTTTTTCTTTTAATTCTTGCAGTAAGTTAAGTTATTTATGGTTCAGCTCTATTATCACAAGGATTGTTTCTAAACTTTAGTAGACTTGTGTTAGAGTCTGGTCTAGTTTCTCTCTGTTATCAATGCGTAACTCAACTGGACCCTTCTCTACTCTGAGTGCTCAATGGGGACCCTTCAATCTGGATTGTTGGAGCACTGTGAGTTCTCCAAGGCTTGTGTGAGTTCTGGGCATAGTTATGCTTATAGTTTCTTAGTCAGTCTTTGAGTTTATTTATCTATCTTATTGAGCAAAACCTGAAAGAATTCTATGCAGAGGTCTGGAGTTTTTCTCTATGTAACTCCTTTGTCTCTGGTTCTATATCCTCCACTTTCCATTTCCTGCAGCCTCAGGAAACTTTGAACTGTTTCCTCAACTTAGCAAGATCATTGTGCTCTATTTAACATCCTCCTTTCTATATCAAACTGAAAAGGGCCTCAAGATAGATTCTCAAGGTGATTGTGGGGATTACCTGTTTCCTATTTCTGAAGTTTCATAGATCTGAGATACCCACTGTCCCATGTCTGAAAATCGTTGGTCTGTATATTTTTTCCGGTCTTCTAGTTTGGATATGGTGAAAGGGTGCATATCACTTGGGCTATTCCATCATGTCCTTACACAAGTGTTCTGACATTAAGAAACTGATTTTCAGATTAATGGTTTAAAAAGAAAGAAAACAACAATTTCAGTAAATGTAGAATAAAATTTTGATAAGAACTAAAGATAAAGATATAAAACTGAGAAGGAAAATAAAAGTATTTAATTAGAAAATGGCATCAATTAAAAATTAATAGCAAAGATAATTTTTATTAATGAACCATTAGAAGGACTATTTTAGTGACAGGAAAAAGATAAATATGCCACCATTATAATTGCCATTAAACACTACAACTAACACAGTAAAATGAGAAAATATAAAGCAAGAAAATTTAAGAATTAGTAAGGAAGAAATAAAATTGTCATTATTTGCAATTGATATGATTGTCCACATAGAAAACCCTAGAAACTCTACAGGCAAATTATCAGAATGAATGAAGAGTTTGAAAAGTTTACTAGATACATGATCAATACACACAAATAATTTCTTTCCTATATATCAGCAATAAGCAACCAACATTATAATTTTTAAGATACCATTTATTAACAGCACAAAAACTATACTAGCACACAAAACTAAGAAAATCGTATTAACAAAATGTGTTTTTCAACTAAAAATGAATGAGTCCTCTTTGAAAAATTGCCAATTCTATGTCTGGGAGTGGATGGGTAGGAAAAATATAAGAAGAGCCTAGACTATGTTGTTGTCAGAAATCAAAGAAGTGCTCCAAAATTGTTAGAATGGATGGGAGGGGCGTGGGAGGCAGCTTAGGGTTAAAATTGTCTAAGTTCAGGTATCCTTGAAGACCACAGAAATGTCACATTTTCCCTACAAAAAGTGAGTATGGCAATTGGTTATAATACTTGGGACAAAAAATAAAATTCATGTATCCACAGTGATCGTCAAGACAGAAAAGGAAGGAAGGTGGAGAAATATGGAAACTCTTCCATGCGAACGGTGACCGGCTGGTAAAGCAGACAGACTCTCAAAACTAGGAAATACTATTTTGCAACCACCAACACAACTGATTAAGACAAGGATCATTAATAGGTGCCAAAATGATTGGGTGAAAACATGTAGTCACATGCTTTCAAAGTATCACCCTGTAGATTGCTTCTTCACTGAAAAGAGGACAAAGCCCATTTACAAGAAAGAAAACTAGCAAATGCTAACTCAAGCAAGGGATCAAACTGAGCAATGCCAGTAATAGAACAGGCTGACATGTTGTGAGTCTAATGTGTAGTATTCCTGCCAACAGTGTTTAATCCAATCATGAGGAAACAATCAGATTGTGGGACATTCACTAATATAGCTGGCCTGAACCTGGACGTCTGAACAGTGTTAGGGTCATGAGTGATGGAAGAAAAATGGTATGATCATGTTGTAGTTCAAAATGGGTTAATTGCAATGTTGACCGAACTCAATAATTCTTGATTGGACCCAAGGAGAAGGAAAATAACTACTGAAGATAAAATGTGAATTATATATCAGGTAATATTTAATCATGTTCAATGTCTTGGTAATGAGAAACGATACTGAATGGTTATATGAAAGAATGTTTTATTTGACAGGAAAGAGATGCAAACTATTTGTGGGTGATTTTCATGTTTCTGCAACTTTACTTGTTGTTCATTAAAAGTGAATATGTGGGTGCCTGTGTGGCTCAGTGGGTTAAGCCTCTGCCTTCAGCTCAGGTCATGATCTCAGGGTCCTGGGATCGAGCCCCACATCGGGCTCTCTGCTCAGCAGGCAGCCTGCTTCCCCCTCTCTCTCTGCCTGCCTCTCTGCCTACTTGTGATGTCTGTCTGTCTGTCTGTCTCTCTCTCTGTCAAATAAATAAATAAAATCTTAAAAAAAATAAAAGTGAATATGTGATAAACTGTTGATAATTCATGAATATGGGTGGAGACTATATTAGTATACATAATACTCCATTTTTTCAATTTCTCTGTAGTTTTAGAAAAAAATCAAAATAAAAAGATTTGAGAAAAGGAGATAAGCTGGTAGGAAAAGCAAAAATGATCTTTGAAGAAAATAATAACATTTATTGAAAGACATAAAAGTAGAACTATTTCACGCTCATAGATGGGAAAACCAAATTTCTTAAAAGGAGCAAGTCTACCCAGAAGAATTCTGACAAAAATTCTAGTGTGATACTCTGTGGAATTTGATAAGCTGATTGTAATATTCATGATGATAAGTGGAAGATAGTTTTTGAAGAAGAATAACATAGGAGAACTATCTCTGTCTGCTTTTGAGACTGTTGATAGACCTTTGGTAATCAAGATGGGGAGGGAGGATGGTCTAGAAGGTCAGTGCATAGAGCCCAGGAAATGTCCCTGGGGAATATATATATATATATATATATATATATATATATAGCACCTCAAATTAGTGGGAGACACTGAATCATTAATACATGGGGTCATACCAATTGGTTAATCCCATGGAAAATGAAAATGAGATTAGATCCCCACCGTAGACATATACAAAAGTAAATTGCAACATAATGAAAGACTCATGTATAAAAACAAAACAATTCATTTTGAAGAAACTCTTGGAAGACTTCCTCATGACTTTGGAGTAGGGAAGGATTTCTTAAAGAAGATAAGAAAACTCCCAGCTATAAAGAAAATAGTGGATACATTTGGCCACTTTTTTTTTTAGGGGGTGGGGTCTCACAAAATAAAGAAAATTGAAGCATAAGCCAAAGAGCAGGAGAAAACACTTACAAGAGAGATGACCAGTTTTTAAAGAATACTTTAAAATCAGTTATAAAAATATTAACAACCCAATAGCAAAAGAGGTAAGCAGTTAAGGAGAATTCATGGTCAAGGACATAGAAATCATGAACATACCTGTGGTGAAAATCAACTAAAAATCCAGCCAATGTGAATGAAAACATTCTCATCCCTCCGACTATCAAACCCGAAACCATATAGTAGTGAGAGTTGGGGAGGGATGGAGCAGAGGAAGCTTTCGGACCTTGCACGAGGTGGTGTCCAAGCATCACAGCCATGCAGAAGAGAGATTTGGCAATAGGTAGCGACATTGACGATACATGCAGGCAGTGACTTGGGGACCTTCTTCTCTATAGGAATCCAGAAAAGCCCTCCCCATGCCCTATACAGTGTGATCAGGAATAGCACACATTTGGAAACCATAGTCCAACAAATGGAAAAAAATACAATTTATAAATTTCGTGTGTTAGATATCAACATGGGATTATAAGGAATTGGCTTGTGTGATTATAGAAGCCCCAAGGTCTGCAGTCAGGAAGCTGGAGACTCAAGAGAGCCAAAGATGTAGCTCCATCCTGAGTCTGAAGACCCAAGAGCCAGATGAGCTGAAGATGTGGCGTCTGATCCAGGTCTAAGTCCGAAGGCCGGTGGAGACCACTGTTCCGGATTGAAGACAGTCAGGCACTGAGCCTCTTTCTCAGCCTTTCAGGCCACCACAGATCAAAGGAGTTCCACCCACACTGGGGAAGCAGTGTGTCTCACTCAGTCAACCTATTCCAATGCCAGTCTCATCCAGAAACACCCTTACAGACACACTTAAAGTAGTGTTTAGACAAATAACTGGGTACCACGTGGCCCAGGCAAGTTAACATGTAAAGTTAACTGTCGGTCTGTCTTCCGTCTGTCTATCTATCTTTATCTATTTATCTAATCTGTGTATTGTCCGTCTTATCTATCTGTCCATCACCCAGCTATAGTCTAACTTATCTATCTATCTATCTATCTATCTCTCTATCTCTCATCTATCTCTATCACCAACTGTGATGAGCACTACACTGCCGGACAGTGTCTTGACTTGATTTTGGTCTGGTCTAGTTGTCAGAAAAGGGCTCCCTAGGGAAGGGACATCTCTGGGGAAGCTAGAAAAGGAGGAAACATTCCAGGGAGGACAAGCACACAGATAAATATCCTGGCACCCTGCGCAGCCTGACACCCATGGTGGCTCTTGGCTTCATTCTTGAGTATGCAAAGTGAGCTTCCAGCAACATCTGCTTTCCTTCCAGGATCCACGGGCTGCGATCTGGAATGGTCCTGGGAGGCTGGAGCAGGGCAGCAGGCTGAGCTCCAGATACAGAGCAGCTCTGGGCTCTGCATGGATTCCAGAGCACCATGGCGAGGTTGGAAAGGCCCTTTGATCTGTGGCATGGAGCTGTGCTGCCTCCTTACCTGGGGGGCAGCCTTCGCTCGGTGATGGGCTTCCATGTATTGTGGATACAAGGCTGTGCTCTCTCTTTGCCTCAGATGTGACTGAGGATCTCCGTTAGAGAGCTGTCTGCTCCTGTACCCTGCCAAGAACCAAGAAGGTTGTTTCTGGGGCCTTTTGTAGTTTCTGCGTGTACATGAGATGGAGGGGACCTCTTGGAGAAGCGCTGCAGTACACTCCCCACGGTCTACAAGACAGCACTGGGTGGCCCTCATGTGGTTGCTATTAGACTTTAAAGAGTGGCCCATAAGGACTTTTTCAGAGCTGACCAGAGTTCACCACCATGATGCCGGTCTCCTTTTTACCATTATTCTGTAAAAGACCCCTCCGTGCCTAACTGTACACAGGTAAGCTCTAGGCTGGCCCAGGATGATGCTCTTCCTGTGGCTGGTCTGCATGCAAGGTCAGCAAGCGTGGGGAAGCCCCGGCATGGCCTGTGAGTCACCACACCAGAGCATCAAGGCCGCCTCCCACTCAGAAGGGAGCCCAGAGCTTGAATAGAGGTACCAAAGCAGGGACTAGTCACTTTGCTTGGAAATGGGTGTGGTGAGTCCGCAGGAGACGGATGGATGAGTAAGGTCCCCGGCAGAGGTCAGTGGCTGAAAACCTTGATGAATGAGCTCATAGACTTGACATTTGGGAATAGCTCACCTGTTTTAAAATGTCAGCCCATGATGTCATCGGACCATCGGAACATCTTCCAAGTAGGGACATCCTAGACCCTTGCTGTCAGAGGTCGGTTGCACTCAGATGCAGTTGCTTATTACTGTGGTTGTTGGATAATGTACGGCATCGCTGTGAGCCCCAGTATTGCCAGCTACGGAGATGGTACCAGCACCGAGGGCTCTGAGTGCTGGGACGGTAAGAAGCTAAAGAAGGTAAGAAGCATATGTACTTTGCCTGGTAGCCTGAGGACGCCGGTCAGACTGTCATTGGTACTAGCCACATGACTATGCCGGTATCATGTTTTTCTCCTTTGCTTGTCCAAACACTGCCTCCCCCACCCCAAGCAACTCCTGGATTGCCAACAGATGGGTAGTTTGCAAGGGTATTATCAGGTGAGATCTTTGGGAAACTCGATTTCCTCAAGTGGTCAGGCACTGCAAAACCCTGACGCGCACAATTTTTCTCCTAGAATATGCCAATGAAACTGTAATACCCCTAAGGACTCAAAGAGCTTTTCTGGATAATGTAGGCATTTTCCGACACCACGTTCACGATTCCACTTACCCCAAAAAGGCCCCACCTTTTTTTTTTTCTAATAGAAGATTGGTTTGCAGTGGCTACTGTGAGTCATCTCTGTCGCCTTGTCTTAATCCCAAGTGGAGGAAATGGGAAATCCTTGTGAAAAGCTTGTGCTAAAATCTCTGACAGCCCCCGCTCCCTCCGGTCTGACTCGAGCTCCCCTGAGTCTCTTCCTTTCCTTCCCTGGTCCCCCGAAGGCTTTGAAATCAACAACCAAGCCACAGGCTGTAGTGGAAATAAAATATAGTTCTAATTTTCATATTTATTTGTAAAGATTTAAACATGTTTTCCTGCAGCCCCGCAGCAAGCTCGGCTCTGTTTTCTAAAAACTATTGGGAAATGACATTTTAATTTTTTTTTTTGAAAAACTGGATTATAGATAACAAAACATGCAGTAAAAGAAGTCATTAAAATGCATATTGTAAAATTGAAACTTAAGTGTCAAGTTTTTATAGCAGTCTGTCAAACGCTTGACAATTAAAATAGCTATTTTTAAAATTTTAATGAGACACAATAAGGGTAAAATGTGCATGGAGAATGCACATTTTCAGGACTGCACATTTTTAGCATAACAAGTCCATTCAGTATCATTACAATAAAGCCCCATTTGTGAAATTCACCATCTATTTTTAATTAAATTAGTAGGTGTCATTTATTATGGGTATTATATTTATTAATCTTTAATATTTAATTTAAGATGACTTATCTGAGTAAAACACAACTTAGTACAAGCAACCTGACACCCCTGGTCGTCATGGTGTCGCTGTTCCGAGGGCAGTGCGTATGTTTCATCCCTTATTTCTTACAGTTAAATCTTGAATAAGTTGAAAAATGTCTGTCCTCCTATATTGCAAGATATAGACTAATGTTCTTCATGGTAGTTGGGCTTCTGCTGCTGGGCGTTCTGTTGTTCTTGTTTGTTTGAAATAACCGTATCCCTCATTCTCACACCATTTAATAATTTCCTAAGTTCTCCCATGACTGACGTTTCAGTTGACGTTCGTAAATTCATCTCTTTGGTCTTCTTTTATATTGAAATGACACTTCCGTTCGGATGGTCAGGAAGTGGCTTGTGGAAGGCGTCACAGGATTCTGCCATAGCCTGTTAGACGAGCGCCCATGGTCATCCTGGGCTCTGTGGACACTGGCCAGCGCTCCCAGGAAAGGACACCACCTGGGGAACTGGCCCTTCTAGCAGCACAGGGGAGACACTGGGCACCTTCAGAACCAGGGACACTTCTCTTCAAATGGTTTAGATCCTGTCTTGTTATTTAGAAATAGATTGAGAATCCTATGTTGGTTTCATTTAGGTGTTAATGATGAGAAAAATCCCATGGTGGGGAGCATGAGGAAGGAATCTGGTTAAAACTATGTTTGTCTCTCCTTTATCCCTTCATCTGGGGAAGGTAGGAAGACATGTGCATGTCTGTGCCTACAGGAGCGAAAAGACACAGGTGTTGGGGATCCCGTAGGGTGATATGGGCTGTGCCCCACACTTGCGGGGGGGCACAGTGCTGCAGAGCGCTTGGGTCCTCCCTGGAGCCATACCCTCTTCTCCTCTGCCTACAGCCACAGCAGTACTTGTGACCGACTTCAGAGTAAAGACGGGACCTCATACCTTCTCATTAGCATCACATGGACAACTAACTTACCACATCCCAAGAGTGATACTTCACAATATAGTTGTCTTGGGGAAGGAACACCCAGGCAAGGAGCCCAAAGAACCAACACTCTCATCATCATGCAAATATCAGCAGGATATTAAAAAGAAATGAGAGGGCGAACCAGGAGCACACATGGGCCAGTATCCATTTTCCATCATCTGTTTCTTTCTGCGGATCAGATTTGAATGGTGAACCTTCTTGATTTCACTTGGAGAGCTAAAAGCACATGGTAATTATTTCCAAATAAAGGTAACTTATTTTGTAAATATGATCATTAGAGTGATTTGCATTTGTTGTATTTAACTCAGCACATTGATGGATCGTTACCTATTCATTGGCTTCAAGGGAAAAGTAAGCGCTTGCAAATTGCTACTGTTTTATGAATATATAAATAGCTCGGAATTTGAAGAAGCTTAGAATCCAGGTTTGTCTTCAATTTTACTTCCTCATAGATAACAAGAATCCATATTAAGGAGTAAGGGTGGAAGCTGGTTCTGCTTTTTAAAGATCTCCTCGTCATAAATTGGAAGACCGACTACCAACGATGGCATGACCAGGACCTTCAAGGCATCTCCGCAGGAACAAATAGCTAGTCATAGTAAGTGACTCTGTGGCTGATATTCTTGCCCCTTCTCTTCATTTCTGGCTCAGATTCCTGTTGGATAGTGTTCACTGAGGAACAGCCCCACATCAGCAGCAACAACAGATCCAAGTGGGACCTTCAGGGTCTGTGGGTCCCTTGTATGCACAGACCTGAATCCCGGACCAGTCTCAGAAATTCAGAACACAACTTTGAACTGTGGGAATAAACAAAGTGGGCCTCTGCACAGGAGTCTGGCAGGCATTCCCCACCCTGAGAGGAGAGCCCTGGAGGCCCAGGGCCTAGCAACAGTGAGAAAGCAAAGTGGAAAACCAAGAGCTATCAGGACTCAGTGAGGGCATCAAGAACTCTTAGCCATTTGTGGAGGAGGGAGGCACCAGACAAATTAATAATAATAATAATAATAATAACTAGCCAGAGGAATTAGGAAAGCAAAACAAGTGGGGCCATTTTGTGCAGGGACAAATGGCCCTACACACGTCAGCAACTCCTGAGGGCACCCTGTGAAGCAGAGCTCAGTACTATAATTGATGTTCCTAATTATGGCCTTGTCATTAAGGGGAAGTTAAATGATGTTCATACTCTGCTTAATTATGTTGTTCATTGTAGGGGCTCATATGCTACATTTTATAAAGTTTTCCATATATATGGCTATATATTTCTTAAGTTCCTATAGTTATCCAGAAATCTCAGTTATCCAGAAAGTTCATTTTTCTGGCCTCATTCACCAAAGAAAAATGCGCAAAGGAGACATCTTGGAAACTCTGCAAATTCGTTGACATGTTACAACTCATCAGATCCATTAGAAGAATCCACCAGAAGGTCATCACCCCCTTCAAAGGAAGCCCACACTTAGAGAATGGAGGGCACTGAAACACACTGCCCATATCTCTATGTTGCTTCCAGAGAGTCAGACCTTGAAGACTTGCTTGGGTGTTCTGGACCCAGAGTACTTGCTGGAAGACTCACCCTCTTCCTGGAAAGAAAATCTGAGGTGGCAGCTTTCTGAAAAGCAGGGTAGTGATACAAGAAGAGATTGGGCTTCAGGAGCAGCAGGATGAGGTAGATCCCAGTCTTCTTATTATAGGGTGAGAAGGCTACTTAACTTGTTGACCTCAGGTTTTTCTCCTGTGTCAATAGAGGCAGTGACACTGCCCTTTCTGGGTTGTAGGTTTCTGGAGAAGTTTTGTAATAATCAGAGAAAAGTGCCAAGATTGTGCCAGGCCTCTGGGCAGGGGGACAGCGGGCAACTAGAGACAAGTTGAGGTGCATTCTTTCTTCCTTCCTTCCCAGGATTGTAGGTGTCACAGGCTGCAGGGAGAGGGTGGGGTCTTCAGCAGGTGGACAGCTGTGCTGTGGGCTATACCAGAAGACCTGGGTCAGCTCCTTCCATGGGACATGGCAGTGGGGTGACTGAGGGCATGTCATGTAGAAGTAACCAGCCTGGGCTTCCAACCAGATGAACTACGGCTGACAGTATTAATATATATCTACTTATTAGGTGTGGTCTTGGAGAGGTTGTTAATGCCACCATAGGCCCCTTCTTTCTTAGCAATAGAACCCAGATTTTATTGGGGGTAACAATGTCTAAGAAAAAGGCCCCTTTCCCAACCCCTTTGTAACCAGCAGCTGTCTTATTCTAGCTAATGAGAAGACAGTTAAAGATTGCTAACCTAGTTTGGAGATGAGCCTGTTTTTCCTCTTTGTCTTTTTGTCCTTCCTGATGGTTGGGACATAAAGGCTGGCACTCTGGCAGCCCTTTTGGGCCATCAGATTAATTTGAACATGGAAGTGGGGGGCTGAGGATGACAGCAGAAGGATAGGAGGAACTCAGGTGTCTGAGGGTTTTATGAAACTGTTGAGCCAGTCTTGAACTGCTTCTCTCTGAACTTCATGAGAGACTGAATGGTTGTGTGTTACAGCCAACAATACCACTGATTCCCTTTTCACCCTAAATGAACCTAGTCCTAACACATGCAACAGGTCACTGGATTTGCTCCCTCCCTTACTTCCTTTGTGCTTCTAGGAGCTGGTAGACAGGGGAGCCCCAGGCTGTGGGGCCGGATGCGGGTGGTCTTAGCGGCTGTGCCCAGCAGTGCCAAGGATGAGTCTGAGGACGGTGTAAGAGAGCTCAGGAGAGCAGACAAAGATCCTGGAGAATGGGCCCTGGGGCTGAAGATGCTGAACAGTAGGACCAAAAGGAAAACAAAACCATAGGAGGTCGGGGAGAGCCTAGGGCAGCTTCCTCTCTGAGTGGGTTAGAGGATCCATGGGGACACTTGTCCAGCAGAGCACCAGCCCAGTGTAGGATGCATGAAGGTTGCCCAGTATTTGCCTTCATGTCAAATAGAGGGACAGTCTTTCCCTTGCTACTTATTCAAAGCAGTCACATGTACACGAGTTTGCTTAAGCTCATGTCCACTGTGTCAGAGTAAAGTGTGACTCAGAGAGGTCAAGTGCTTGGTTCAAGTTTGTGGAGCTGGTAAGTACAGACACAGCCTCCTGCTCTAGACCCAGAGCTCCCTCCTCTCTGTCACAACTGCCTCATTAATTCACAAGGGCTCTGCTCTTCTGGGACTTTCCAGTGGGGAGAGCTCAGGAGAAATGATTTCATAATGATGAAAAAAGGCTCAGGCAGGATTCACTCAACTTTAGACCCCCGCAAAAGCACAGGCTTTCTTGAGTCTGCAGAGACTTCTACCTGGATACAGAAAAGGCCCTGTTCACTAGCTTGGGCCTCACAAGCCTGGGTAGGGGGCTCCCCATCCTGCTCCTCGTCCTGTCCCTGGGCCACCTGGAGACACGAGGTGACATGCTGGGTGACCTGCAGGGGACCAGGATTAAGGTGGCAGTGAGGGATATTGGTACTGACGTCATACCAGCTGGGGAAGCCGGGGAAGCTTGCTCCCTGCTCCAGAGAAATTCCCTAAGCAGAGTGTCTCACTTGGAACAGAAGGAGTCCCTTTGGTGATTGAGGGTTTAGGAAGATGACCCAGTGCTTGTGGGATGGTGTTTCAGAGCACGGATTTGAAATTCAGTGTGCAGGTGGCATCTCTCTGAGGTGGAGAAAGGGGTAGGAAAAGCATCTGGGAATGGATCTCCATGTATTCATTCATAGCGAAAGCCAGCCACGTGCGAGGCATGGGGGCACAGGAACGAATTCCTGCCTGTCCCCTACTCACCAGGCAGGTGTCACCTTGGAGCTGTCACCTTCTGTGGGCTTCAGCCTGTGCCTCTGGAGAGAGGGAGAGTCCCGTGGGGCTCCTTGGGGATGCGGTAGAGGGTAGACGAGGCCCTAGGATGGAGCACGGATGCATCCCCAGCAGGTGCCACGGCAGCTGGGAGCCCTCGGTCAGCCCTGAAGCTGCACGGTGTTTGCCTGTGGGCCTGGCGTCTGCCTGCCTTGCGCAGAGCAGGCTTTGGATGTCAGTCTGACTCAGGCCACCTTGGAGCAGCCAGTGCCTCTCCTCCAGCCCTGGTTTTCTTCCCACTCTCAGAACTAGCAGGACAAGCAGCCCTTTAAGGAACTAAGGGCTTCAAGTTGGGCTTCCCAGTGACCCTCTAATTGCGTCCATTGCTCACAAGGTCCTGGGAGAAAGTTTGCGGTATGTGCTGTGAACTTCCAGGGTCCTGATCTTGGCCCTTGGTGGAGTCCCAGGCCGCTGACGCACAGGCAGCTGGTCTCTCTGGGCATCCATTGACTCCTCTGGCCCATGGGAGGGTCTGTGCTGGAGATATGACAGACATGCTGGATCTCAGGACGGGAAGGAAACTCAGGCTCACCTGGGTGCACCCTTTTCAATGGCAGAGGAGGTGACCGCCCTGGGCACTGTCCCTGTAACTTTTCCCCCAACCAGCCACACTCCGCGGCCCTGGTGGGAAAGCTCCCCCAAGCAGCAGAGCAGTGTGATCTGTGCAGGGCGTCTCAGAACACCAGTCTCTCAGGGACGTACCCGACACCCCTCCCAGAGCCATCTCTCAGACTTCAAGGGTGTGCATTTGACGGTCTCAGCAGCAGTGGGTCCGCACAGGAGTGGTGACCAATGCTAGCTCCCTCCTGGCTTCCCCTTGTCCAGGGTGAGTGAGTGCTCCACGCTAACCCTGAGCTTTCTGTAAAACTCCTGAGACAGTCACCTTCCTTCTACATAAAAGTGAATGCTTCAGACACCTTGCCACCTAAGCATGTGGCCACAGGGACACCGGGCCTCAGCTTGACTTTCTGGAGACCCTGCTGCCCCTGCATCACCCCGAAAAGAAGACTGGTGAAGCTGGTGAAGACTCTTCCTACCCTCTCTCTCCCCCATCCAGCCCCCAGGGAGCCTGTGGGGAGACGAGTGGCAGAGCAGGTGTCGCAGGCCGGTGGGGGCCCGTGTGGAGCAGCCCACGGTCCACAGCCACCATCAGGATCTGCTCAGGGAACTCCGAGACGGGCACCCTTCAATGGGTTACAAAGGGAAAAACAGAATTTTTTTTTTTTAAAAAATAGTGAGATGGGAAGTGCCTAGGGGGCTCAGTCTGTTAAGAGTTTGGCTCAGGTCATGATCCCAGGGCCCTGGGATGGAGCCCTGTGTCGGGGTCCCTGCTCACTAGGGAGTCTGCTTCTCCTTCTCCCTCTGCCTGCTTGTGCTCACACTCTCTCAAATATATACATAAAATCTTAAAAAAAAAAAATTAGATGGGACAGAAAAGTTCCTTGAGTGGAGACTGAGAACAGGGGCCGATGGGCTCAGATCCAAGCTGCTCCCCTTCTGGGGGCCCGAGAGTCTCCCTGGGATGATAAAATATCAGCAATGCCAACAGCCTGGTTTGTTGAGAAGATTAAAAGTATGATCAACGTGAAATGTTGAGGACGGGGTCCCCAGCACAACTTGCCGGTACCTGCCGGTTAGGGCCACTCTCCTCACGGTCCTCCTCGTCATTGGTCATTGGGGTCATCCTCATTGTTGTCATACTCTTGGGGGTGCAGCTCGAAATCAGTTGGTCCTTGGATTCTGAAGACCAAGGTCAAGCCTTGCCTTCGCGGTGGAATATAGATTTAGACCCTTGCCTGTTGTCCCGGGAACTTGTGGAACGCCTGGACTGAGATCCTGACACCAAGGTCTGCTGGCTACAGGCTGTTGTCCCCACTGACTAGTCCCCTCCTGAAGTCTCCTGCTTTTCGTTCTTCCCTGCGGGAACATGGTCCTCTCCAGCCTCTGCTTCTGTGCCTTTCTTCTGGGGGCTCCTCTCTCCTGCCCCTTGTCCGGCCTGCACGCCACCTTCATGTCACACTGCATGGGTTGCACCTGGGAGCAAGGACTGTCACACACAAGCAGATGATACTGAGCGTCCAGGTGGCTCTGTCCCAGGTGCCAAGGCTGCCCTGGGCTAGGCATGGGCTGTACACTTCTTACCTCCCCCAAGCAGCTTCTGCCCCACGTCCACACCCCAGCAAGCGAGGCAGACGAGGCAGCGAAGATGAAGAATCCTCTGCCACGCCGCTGGGTTGAAGGTCATATTCAGAACCAGGTGCGACTTCAGTTCATTTCCAGGCAGTAGCGAATGTCACAACAAAGATGGGGCTTCTGCCAAGGCCCTTGTCGGATGCAAACAGCAGAGAGACTGTAACTTTTCCAGGGATGTGCATCCTAGATGTTGTTTTTCTTAGCTGTGGGCTAGAAATTGCTTCTTTTTGAGGCTGCCACCTCAAAACCTGTCCCTGGGGACCCGGGGCCTACCTGGGGCCTAAAGACTTGTTGTTTTTCTTTTATATAAAGTCTGGGATTTCAGGGCTCTATTTGTGTCTATTATGCAGAAAGACATCTCTGCCACTCGCGAAAGCCCAGGACTGTGAGCTTAGAAATGGAAATTTCCCCTTCTCATCCTGCAGCCACTGGCCGCTGTGATCCCTGAGGGGGGTGTTGGACCACGAGGCCCACGACAGCAAGTCTTGCAAAGCACAAAAAAGCATGTTCTCCGCGTCTTGATTACGTAGCAAAACTAGAAACCCTGCTGGTAGGGCTCTCAGTGTGCGACTGGGAGGGGGCGTGCACGCAGAGGAAGGGAAAGCAGCTCGCTGTCCTCTGTCCTCCCCAACCCCCCCGCCCCCCACAGTGGGACCCCCAGAAGGACTGCTCCAGGGACCAGCTGGGGAGGGGGCTGTGGACCCCACTCATGTGGATCCCAGCCTTCGTCCTGTCCCGGACACTCCCCTTGCTCTCTTACTCAGCTTTCAAGCAATTTATGTTCCAAGGCTTGTGTGTGTGTGTGTGTGTGTGTGTGTGTGTGTGAGATCAACCAAAATTAAAATAAAAAAGAAAACAAAACTGCTGGTGAGTCCGCTCTTTTAAAATGTGGTTCGGATTATACATGTGGCGACGGCCCATTGTTAGCTTCTTTCTCAACTGGGACCCTGTTCTCAGGAGTCAGTGTCCGCTTTTCCTGGCAATTTGGTGGAGCTGTTAATGCATTAATTGAGATAAACACCCTGTCGTGCGGACCCATTTGGGAGGCTTATTAAGGGCTGGGAAGAGTGCGTGTGTGGCTACGAGAGTCTCCCCAAAGTGAGCCGCACACTTCTTCCTGATGGGGAGGACCACAGAAACTTGATTAAATTATCCGAAGCCCTCATCAAAGACGCGGAAGCTTTCAGTCAGAAGCAGGGTGCTGGGCAGACAGGTGCTTAAAAGCGACATGGAACAGGAGGATATCCGCTGATTCAAAGTGGGAGTGACTTTGGCAGGCCCTTAATGACGGGAATGGACCGGAACCCCCATTGCTCAGCTGGACAAAGTGACCAATTAGCTCCGTCGAGCCTGGTGGTGGGGCCACCGAGCTCAGCAGCGGCTACTGTCATCTCAGGACTCAGCCCCGAGTTAACGTGTCCAAATATTGTAATATATCTATACGCTTGAGATAGCTTGTGGGATAAAACAATATTTGATGCTTTTGGAGTCTGGGAAAATATCAACAGCAGGAGCTCTGTGATTCAAAAATTTCATTACAGAGGTTTCAGCTCTCTCTTCCCTTCCTCTAATCTTCTCTCCTGCCGCTGTGGAAGGCCGCACAAAATAATAATTAGGCAGAATGTACCAGTCGCTACTAGGGAGAGTGGGGGCCTGGGGACCAGCACTCTGGACGGGTCCCGAGAGGCGGCAGCCTGAGTGGGGAGGGCAGGGAGCCGGGCCGCTCAGGGCTCAGTCCCTCGGTCCAGCGGGGCCCGTCCCTCCCTCCCTGTGCTCCCAAAGTCCCCGCCGGCGAGCTCTGGACTCACGCATCGGGGTCTCCAGATGCAAACAAGTGAACTCGGAGTGGGGTGGGGGGTGAAGGTTTCTCCTGTCACCTCATCTGCCCCTATCCTTTCTGTTAGAGGGACACTGATGCCCACAATGTCATCTCTAGCTCAGCGACACTCGATGGTTAAGTGCTTGCCTCTTGATTCCCGCTCAGGTCCTGGTCTCAGGGTCGTGAGCCCGATTCGCACTCAGCATGGAGTCTAGTTGGGACTCTCTCTCTCTCTCTTTCTCCCTCTGCCCTGCCCCTCTCGTGTGTGCTCCCTCTCTCTCTCTATATATATAAATAAATGGATACATTGTAAAACAACAACAAAAAAAGAAATTCTAGCTCTTTCCCTGAGGCCCTGACTGAAAGCCTCGGCCACAGTCCCAGGGAATCAAGGGGCCTTTCTGGAGCAGACTGGCCGCGGGGCTGCTCAGTGAGGAGTGGGAGGGAGGGGGTGTAGCCACAGAATGGACGTGCCCTGTTCCTTGGGGCCCGCCTGACCTGTCCCCCTCCCTTTCCCTCCTCCGCTTCTTCTTCCCCTTCTTCCTCCTCATTAGAACCCGCCTGCCCTCACTTACCGACACCCAAGTGGTGGCTGACGGCCCACGGCAGTGGAGCTGGAGGAAACAAACCTGCGGTGACACAGCTGCGGCTTTAAAAAGGGCTCTTCAGTGTTAGTGAAGAACACATACTCACGTGGCCGCTGAGGGGGCCGGTGGCCAAGGGTGGGAGCTGGTGGGTGCAGCCACCCGGGGTTCCTTCCGCGGTTTCCATGGCCAGAGAGGCCCACCTGTGTGGGCTCTGCCCGGTCTGTGCTCTAAGTCTCATTCCCACGGGGGTGTGTCCCCACCCTCCGCCAGGCCTCTTCCTCCTGGACCATGCGGGACACAGGATTGGGCGTCACATGCCCCCGGAGCTGACGGGAAATCTCTCTGAACAACTCGGCTTGGTCATGACTCGTGCACAGAGGGCTACTCCTGTGCAGGAGCTTTCCCGAGTGCAGAAGCACTTGCGGGCAGTCACCTTCTCCTCCATCTAGAAGCCCAGGGCTAGGGATGGTGCTGGGCCCACCGCCAGCAGATAATGACCGAATGCTGGCCGGCGGACCGGCGGATGGACAATCTTCGGGTTGACTTCTCAAGGTCATTCATGCAGCAGACAGCTGTGTCCATTCAAGACTTGGAATGAAATGACACAGGTGTTTATTTTAATCAGACTGGAAAATACTATCTGCCGCGGGTAAGCACATCTCCACAGCCGTGGCGAGTGATTATGAAGGTAGGACTAGCAATAATGAACGTTTCTCTGGCACATTCATGTCTTCTCCACCATTCTGCAAGGGTGTTCATGGTATCAGACCTATTTTGCCAATGAGGACTGTTGTGTTCAACACATGAAGTGACTTGCCCCAGGTTGGCCCAGGACGTGGTGGGGCCAGTCCGCCATATGACCACATTTGCTGGGGCCCCGGGTCTTGAGGAGCCACGGTGCTCAGCGCCCAGACTGACCTGAAAATAAAGACAGCGCTTGTCTCTGGCAGGTTTCGCCTCCCTCCCGGTCCCCAGGGATGGACGAGCCCCTTGCTGACCGGGGCAGGTCACCTGCACAAGGGGTGGTTTTCCTCCTGGCCCTGGGGCACCCCTCTGGGGCCTGGCGGATCCTGGTCCCACTGCCGTGTCCAACATCCCGGCAGCGTGTCTGCAGGCGTTGTGGCTGCGAGCTGCCTCCTCGTGGGGACAGTCCTTTTGTTCTTCAGGGAGGAAACCTCCCGGGGCTGGTGGGAACCCAGGTCTGGGGTGTCAGCCCGAGCTGGGAATGTCCAGGTCCCCCAGATCCTGGCTGCTCTGGGAGCCACCATTCCCTCCTGGCCGTCCAGGGGAACCTCTCCCTAGACCCCCACACAGACCTGCCCCTGGCTTTGGTCCGAAAGAGGACGTGTCACGCCCCCCACCCCAATCCCCGCCTACAGAACGGGCAGCGCCGGCTTCCCTGGGCAGGGATCTCCTCCGCCTGCACCATGAACTTGACTTCCTGAGGAATCTCTTTGTTCCCCAAAGTATTTATTCCTCAGTCATCCTCGCGGATGACTGGCGCGTTCGGCCCTGATTCACCTTTCTTTTCGACTTTGGAAAGAACAGGTCAGCCGGAGAAAGGCCGTGCTGTCTAGGAGCTCACAGCATCGTCCTTTTCAGCCGGCTTCTGTTCCGCGTGTTCTTGTGTTAACACGTCAGCTTCTCGCGGTGAGGGGCCAAGTCCGGCCGTGCCCGTCCGTCACCCTTGTCCCGCGCCGCTGCAGGTGAACTTGGTGTCTGCCGGGGCAAGTGCAGCGGCCGGGGCTGGGCTGGGCGGCTGGGCCGTCGTGGGAGGCGTGAGCGGGCCGGGGCGGGGTGGGGGGCTGCCCACGGGCTCTGTCGGGGCCGAGGCCGTTCCCGCAACGCGGCCAGAGCTCCGGGCCCCAGTCAGGGGTTTGGACAGTTCTTGCTCCCACTGAGGTCGGTGGGTGACAGTGCGGCAGCCCCCGCGCAGCTGTTGGAGGCCGAGTCTCGGGAAGTGGAGCAGCCAGAGGTGAGGTCCCCGCTCAGCCTCCTGCGGCTCCCTGGCCTGGGGGAGCCCGGGCAGCGTCTGCGCTCTGTGAGCTCGTCCACAAAGCTGAGGTGACTCGGGGCATGCCAGGAGGTGATCGGGAAGATGCACGGGCCGTGCTCAGAGTCCCCACAGTGGGGGTGAGTGTCATGGCCCCACACAGAGCAGGGTATGAGGGAGGAGGTTGCGGGAAGCCGGGGCCTCTCCAGCAGGGGAGAGGACCACGGGCACCTTGCCCTCTGCGTGCCAATGTTCCTTCTGCTCCTTCGACGGTGACACATGAATGTGAGGGGGATTCAGGGAACGTGCCCTGGCTGAGAGTGGGGAACTGTTACCTGCCGCGGGGAGAAGCCCGATTCCAGGCTGGGTGGTGGGGCTGCAGCATCCATAGGCTCCGGCCAGCTGGGGCCCCACTGGGAGCTGGGTCTCTCCTGTCCCCTTGGACTCGGACTGGAGGATCCTAACCACTGAGAGGGATCCCCAGGTGGGGGTCGGGGTGGGGGTGGGACTCACTGTGGATCTGAGAGCTGGCCCTGGAACATTCCAGGCTGGTGAGGCGCTGCAGGGCCAGCCTCTGCGTGGACAGGTGTGACTATACTCTTGCTTTCAGTCACTGTAACGCTCTATCTCTTCTATGCACAAGGACACGGACAATTACGGTGATGAGAACCCCGCTTGTTCGGCACAGAAAGGAAGACAGATGCATTTCTCTGTTTGGAGCTTTGTCGCTTAACGACTTCCATCTTGTTCTCTCTGGCCGCGTGGCTTGTACAGCATGACGCTGTTCCCTCAGACTCCACAAACTGCCCTCCTGCTATCGGTGTCAGTGCATGAGTCCCAGTACAGAACTCGGGGGCCCCTAACCTTAACCCTAACCCTAACCCAATCTGAAAATGTTGCTACTGCTCTAAGTTAAGACGTGGGGTTGCCCCACTGGCTATGGCTGTCCTGTGCGTGGCGGACTCATTCCTCTGAAATACACTGTGCACGGCAGGCAGTTGGGTGCCATGCCTGTGACCCCTGAGCACGGCTGCACAGAGAGGGGCGAGCCAGGGCTGAGGACAGCTTTGGGCTTGGAGCCCGAAGAAGGCAGGAATAGGGTGCAAGAGGGACCTCTGGCCGGTTATGGGTGCCATCTTTGCAAAGGCTCATGCTCCTGGGCACCGGGCATAGAGAAGGGGCCATGATCCTCTGGCTGGGCTGCCCTGTGCACCCACATCTTTAGGCCAGCTTTGCCCCCCCAGGGCCTGGGCCAGGGTGGCTCTGGGACCCTGAGACTCTTTCCAGTCATCCTCTGAGATGCTTGATGGCTCTGGTTGACTTCCAGCAGGCTTTGATTTAACTCCTCTTGAACTTCTGACATCCTGATCAACTTACCTCTGAGTAAGAAGCAAGAACTTGTACGAAACAGTAAGCTGCCTTCCTATGGAACCTGAGGAAAGTGAGTATTTCCAAGGGCATATGACTGGCCAGCGGCCAAGCAGGGCCTCAACCCAGGAGAGCAGCTTCCAGATCAGGGCAAATCCCCCGTGCCCCGTCTGGGGATGGTGGCTCACAGAAGTCACCCAGCTCTGAGCATAGAGCCCGTCCAGACGGCACCGAGGTTTGGCCACGCCTGCCTCCCTCTCTCCCTCCCTCGCCCCTTACTAAGGCAGAGGTGAGCAGAGGAGCATTTTGAAAGTGGTAAAGCCGTTACCCACATAAAGTGTTGTTTCTGGAGAATTCTGAAAGTGGGTACATTCGTCCAGATCAGGTCTTCCAAGCAAGACCAAACTCGGTAAGCTACGCCAAAATTACACTACGAAAAAGACAAATGAACTGGTTGGCTGCTTGACATGAGTTGGAGGCAAGAGTTTGTGAGGAGCGAGAACCACCGGTTCTGAGGCCTTCTTCAGCAACCCCCACCCTGGGCCATCTCTGAGAAGTCGGCTGTGAGCCCCGTTGGTGCACTCTGTGGGCATCTCTTGGTAAGTGCTGATGCCATTTGCTTTCCCAATCGCTGACCACCAGTTTTAGCTTAGAAAGGACCCTTCTTCTCGATGGGGTGGGCGGGGGGACGCTGAGCCCCCAAGGCCCAAGACACGCAGCAGATGGCCCAGGGTGTCCCTAAGGGGAAGACCCTTTGCTCAGCCGCCTGAGCTGGAGCCTCTTGGCCCCGGGAGAGAGAGCAGGTCTGTTCCATCAGGATTGTTGGCTATGGGGAGAGACCCCCTCCCTGCCTCGCTCGCCTGTTTGGATGCCCTACTTCTGTCCTCTCTTTGGTCGATGTAGGCTGAGCTGTCCAGGCTTGGCAGAGGTCTCCACGAAGCTGCGTCCTGCCTGCAACACCAGCTCTTACTTCCTCTTGGAGTCCTGACTGGCTGAACCCTGAGATGCTTTTCCAAGGATCCTCCTTTGTGAAGGCTTCCTGGACTCCTGAGGCTCTGCGCTCTGCTCCTGCTGCCACGTGCCTCTCAGGGACCCCTGTACACCAGATCAGCATGTGACCTTCTCTATCCTCGGGGAGGGGTTTTTGGAAGAACAGGACCCCACGAGTCTTGTTCCCTAGTGCATCCCCTCGGCCTGACCTCCGGGGACCTGGCGGGAATGGCAACACCGCCTTATGTTGCGAGCATGTTAAAACTGACATGTGCTAACGCAGGAGTGCCAGGCATTGTGCAAAGAAGGTCACCGGCCGAGTCTCATGGAATCCCAGCCCCACAATCACTTCAGGCTCGTGTGGCCTTCGTAGAGGGCTCAGGGACCTCAGCAAGGAGGCAGGGCTAGGAAGGGAAAGAGCTGGAGTCCGAACAAGGCAGGCTGACTCCCGGCCATGCCCTGTCCTAAATCAGTGCGAGGACCCAGTCAGCAGAGAGGACCTGTGAGCCCAGGAACGAGTGGACAGAAGCACGCCACCAGGCAGTCCTGGGCCAGCCAGGAGCACAGCAACAGGGACATTGTCCAGCGGCCCACCAGCAAGACTGCCCTAGCCAGGAGGGGCTTCCTGAGGACAAGAGAGGGCAGCTAGCCACGTGTCCTTTTATTTGGGAAATCGGGACTAATGTCGCTTGTGGGCACTGGCGGGCCCAGAGGAGACCAAGAATCCAGTACACCTTTCTGTCTGGGAGAGCTCTGCCCTACCCCAGCCCCGGGCACGGGGACGTGGCGCCAGCCCGCAGCCCCAGGGGACCCCAGCGTCCCCGCTCTCCCCCCTGACGAGGACCGCCGACGCTCGCCCCGAGCCAGGCCACGGCGTGCCATTCCAAATGGGCTGGCTAATCGGCCTACATCCATTATCATTAGTGCCTCTCTGCACGCAGGTACGTGGGGGGCTGCCAGGCGCTGGCTCGGCTCGCTGAGCCGGGGGCCACGCTCCGCTGCAAACGACGACGAGCCGCACCTGCTCCAGGGCTCGCGGCCACCATAGTCATTCTTCACATCTCATGCAACACTTGGTCCGTCAGAGCGTGGAGCTGGCGCGGGTGGGAGCCGCCTTCTGCCAGCGCCGCCCGGGCCCCCTCGCCCTCCCTGCGGTCCTCCGCTCAAGTTCAGCTTTGAATGTCTTTTCAAAGGAGCCTTTTAAAAATGCATCCATTGCATATCAGCCATTCAGTCATTATGTTAAGGGTTTAGAAATGAAGATTAAAAAAATAACGTTGCCTCCGAAAGGAAGTTTTTGACAATTAAGATGGTGTCGTGAAATATTCATTGTCCCCTCCCCCATGACACCGCATGGAAAACGCCTTTTCTTAGGGTTTCTTGGGGAGGGAAGGGAAGGGCTGGTGTGTGGCTGTGGGCAGCCAGGGATCTCGCTTCTTTCTGGGCACACAAGCTGTCCCTGCAGCTCAGGGGAGGCTCACAGTTTCTAGACAAAGCCGACGTCCTGAGACAGAGACTGAACCTGGCCAGCCCTGGCCCTGGCTCCCAGAAGAAGGGAGGCTTCAGCGGCCAGGACCCAGGGACTTCACAAACCATAAGATACCATAGGTGGGGGGCCCTTTCGGCTTCCTGGGCCTGTTTCTGTCCATCTGTGTGGTAACCTCAAAACCACACACACACACATCTATTTTTTCCTTCTACTTGAAGAATTTTTGTGCCTTGGCCAATCTGTGAGCCAGAAAATGCCCAGCTTGGGAGAATTTTATTTATTATTGCTTATTTGGATTTCTGCTTGCTGCCCTGGCCCGCCTTGGCCCTGGCTAGGATCTGAGGGGCTGGGAGGTTAGGATCCTTTCTGACAGCTCTGGAAACAGTCCCTTGGCTTCCCCAAAATGCCCTGGAGGGAAGAAGTCCAGCTCCCTTCTGGGAGGGTGAGACTTTGGGGACCCAGAAAGAAGGAATATTCTGGCCATTCAAGGGGAACGAAGCTCCCCCTTGGGGAAGCCACTGCTGTCAGCAGGTGCCTCTGGTGGGGGCTGCTCCCCCGTTCTCGGCAGGCCCCGTACTGACCTCGTTTCCTTCCTGGCTCCAGTCCAGCGGGACTGTGGTCTGTCTGCAGCCATAGCCTTCCCTCTTGGGCACCTCTGTACCAGTCCCCACGCACTCTGCACCCTCTCGGAGGTCAAGGCTATGTCTGGTAGCCAGACTCGGGAGCTTGGTGGTGACAAGGCACAGGTGACATCGGGTTTTCCTGATCAGGCTGAGGAGAGAGCTTGGGTTTGGAAGCTGGCAGACCTCCGCCGACTGACTCGTGTTCCTGGCTGTGAATCTTCACGGGGCTTCAGTTCCTGCATCTACAGATGGAGACACCATTACCTCCCTCATAAGGGTCTTGTGACGATTTAACAAGATCACGGAAGCTAAAGGACACAATAGGTGTTCAATAAACAGCCACTCCTCTTCCCCTTCCTTCAAAAGAAAGCTGTCTCTGTTTATTAGGTCTGTTCTCAGGAAAGAATCCGGTATCAGTCATTTACACTTTAGCATGAATTTAAAAGGAATCGTTCTATCTTCAATGGGAATTTGAAGTTTCTGAGGGCTTTAGATGATGAATACAAGATTTTTCTGTCTGTGACCTTGAAGTATTAACCTTCTGGGGTGGAGGGGAGTAGGTTACTGGGTGGAGGGATTTCTAGCGGTCACACTCTATCTCTCAGGCTGGGGTTTGGATGAATGTTGAATATGCTCAAAGCTCAAAGGGCATCTTGATGTCTGGGCATGGTGACAGGGGCTCTTGCAGGAAGAGGGTCTCAGCATGAGTGACATTTAAGGGAGCAGTTTCCAGTGTCCTCCCTGATTGTCCAGTGGCTCCAGGCTTCCTTCTGAATTCTGCACGCACAGTTTGCAGGTGACCGCCTCCTGTCTGTCCCCAGTGTTGTCTGTTCGAGCTAGCTCCGTAATTTATTTCTCATTTCCTGTTCTGACATGGAAAACATCAGAAACACTTGAAGAGTAAAACACTGCGACCTTTGGATGGATGACAGCCCTCGTCCTGATCACTGGGCCCTGAGACCACGCACGCCCCCAGGGAGAGGGTGTGCACGCACGTGTGTGTGTGTGTGCGCGCATGTGCGTGTGTGCGTGTTTATGATAGGGACGTGTGGAGAGTCAAAGGCTGTTTTCCCACCGGTGACCACAGCCTCTCTGACTTCCCCGGCGCCTGGTCAAGCAGATGAAGAAGAGCGTCCTCCTCTCCCTGCTCTTCCTGCCCCGCGGCTGTGCTCGCGAGCCGGCGTTTCTGTTCTCTCTGTCCGGGTCGCGGAACATTCAGCGCACGGGGGCACCATATGGGGAACTGGGTGATGGCTCGGGAAGGGGTGACCGCAGGAGGCAGCGAGGACACGCAGGACAGTCTTGGCCTACGGTGAAGCAGGCGATGTCACTAGGTTTCTCCACGAGATGCATTCTTGCCTTGAGCACTCAGCTCTGCGTGGCGATGAGGAAGGAAAACGGCAAACAGAACTTTGCTCCCACCATAAACCTCCGGCTGTTTAGATGTGAGGCCATGGGGATTGTCCCTGGAAGTCCCCACTCGGCAAGTGCACGTCTAACTCCTCTCACTGTGTTGACATGAACGCGACATACAAACCATGCGATGTCGTTGAGGCTCAGGAGCACGTCTCTGTGGAGACCGCGCCTCCTTCAACAAAACCTGGGGAGGCTCTCCTCGCCCTGTGCACAGAACCTGCTCTCTGGGAGACCGGCAAGGAAGATGCAGCCCGTGAGCGAATAGAACCTTCTGGACTTTTGCGTCTTAAGATCACACTCAAACACATCTGATGTGGGCGATGCTCCCCCGTGCTCTGTGCAGGACCCCGCTGGAGGCAGGACTTCACTGGTTTCCCGGACCCCGCTGGAGGCAGGACTTCACTGGTTTCCCGACTTTGTTCACAGGGCCCGCTCGCCTGCTATGTGCTCGGTCCCGCCAACAGCTGTGCGGTCGCACTCCGCTCCGGGTTTCGCATGTCAGTGACGGCGTCCGAGTGGGAGGAGTCGTAACAAATTCCACCTCAGAGAGCCTCAGAGGCCAGGCCAAGACCGGACCCGGGTCTTCCTACCTTTCGTTAAAGTTCCTATAGGATTCCATGGACACTCTCATGGTCTTTTTTCTATTCCCAGAAACAATAGACTTGGGGGCTTCTTGCTGGCTGTGACCAAGGTGAACTAACCCGACAATGACCACTGGCCTGCCTGACCTTGTGGGCCAGCCTCACCCCTCCTGCCCAGCTGGGCCTTTGTCCAGGTAAGGGACTCCGTGGGACAATTCCAGCAGTGACACCAGTCACTTAACTCCCAGGTACAGAGCAGGCCAGTCCACTGGCTTGGTGCGTCTCCACGGCCAGCATATAAGTTGGTTCCATATTCCCTCCCATTTGACAGATCAATAATCCAAGGCATGTGAGGAAAGTCCTTGTCTGAGGTGGCACATCTGTGTGTCACAGAGCTGGGCTTGGAACCCTGGCAGTCTGGCTCCAGGCTCACTGGGCTGTCTCTGAAGGAGGGAGTCCTGGTCTTAGACATTGTATCCATTTCTTTCAGACACATTTGCATTTAATGTGGGGTCTTTTCCCTCCTCTAAAAATGTAGGTTTCAAAATCCATGGCTTGGGAACAGGGACAAGGCTCTGCTATTTGGAAGCCAAAATCCTTCAGCTGAGCGAATGGCTCAGTCGGTAGTCCGGACCTCCCCTGCTCCAGTGCAGGACCACGCAGCAGATGCAGCAGGCACCCTGAGCTGCCACAGTGCCAGGGCACTGTTGTCCCGTGGTCCCCACGCTACAGTGATAGCTGGAGGGCTCAGGGACCCCGCTTCCCTATCCACACGCCTGAGATCACCACTCTCCACAAAGGTGTCTTCCGAGGCAGGGATCAGAGTGGACAGGAGGCCTGAAGGAGCGAGAAACGGGAGCGCTGGGCGTTTCCGAGGGCGGCCTGGGCAGACGGCTGGCCGGAGAGCCCATGGGAGGGGCTGGACTTTCTGGGGATGCAAAAGGAAAAAAGGGAAGATTAGGAATGATGGGTGCCAGCAGTAGCTTGTCTTGACCTGAAGAAGGAGGGGAGAGCGAGGCGTCTCTCAGAGCGGGAGCCGCGACCTCTTGGACCAGCCCGGGGCACCCACCACTTCCGAGAGCCGTTCGCTCCATCGAGGAGCCGCCCAGTGGCCGGCTCTGCCCTCGGCTCGGTCTCCCCGGGGAGGCCCGCGCGCGGTGGCCAGCGGATCTGCGGCTGCATGTGTGGGGATTCATGTCCCTGGTGTGGCGGGTCAGCGCGGTGTGCAAAGGCCGGTATTAATCGACAAATTAAAGCCACAGACACCTGGGCAGGTGGGAGGAAGTCTCCGAGCTTGATCAAAAACATATTTCTGTTTCGGTTCTAAATAATGGGCTACGGGAGGCACGTCCGTAAATTACACAGGAAGCCTTCCCCAACAACTGATTCTCCCTGACAGTTTTACTGGAGTATATGAAAATGAGTATTAAAGATGTGATCTGTAGGCTTCCTTCCAGGAATTCCAATCTGGTTTCAATAAAATGGGAACACTGATTGGAAGTGAAGCTGCCTTCCGGTTTTGCCTTTGGCTATTACGTGCTCGTTCGTGAAATGCCTGAATTCCACAACTACTTTTAATACTCACCTTTTGAGTTCATCTCCAGCACTGGACACATTGGAATGATTAAAATAGCACCGGCTCCCCACGCTGGGTGCTCTCTAATTTAAAACAGCCCAGGTGCTGAAGACAAATGAGTCCTCCTGGTAAGTCCATTCTTTCTTTCAGGAAGTTGCTTTGCAGGAACATCGAGAGCAGAATATTAATAGTAAAAAAAAAAAAAAAAAAAAAAATTAAATAAAATAATGCTCCCTGAGTAGATGCCTGGGGGAAAAGATTAAAGTTTGGTGCAAGGCAGAACTTGTACTTTGTGTGAGAATGTTCTGGTGGGATTGGTTTCTGGGCTTCTCTTCTTGGATCCTGTGCTTGCAACTGGAGTAACGGTGGGGGGCTGGGCTTCCCTTTTTCCTCCCCAGGGATGCCCTCCGTAAGGTCAGCCCTGTGTGCTCTGAGCTGGCCTTGGGTTGGTCTTGCCCTACAGGGGTGGGATCACGCTGAGTCAGCTGAGCCCCCCACCTCTCCCCAGCTCCCCAGCCCCCAGGCCATATTCTTAAGAGGATGCCCCAGGATTAAGGAGCTCAGAGTTCCACGAGAAAGAGGGAAGTTCATTGGATGATCTTTCCAGCACAGCTCCCTACAAAGCCCCCTCAATTTCCCTACTCTTACCACTTGGCTAATGGGCCACCGGTGCTTTTTCTATCTGTCTTCTCTGAGGTTGACTCGACAAGGTAGCTTCGTTCTTTTGCTTCTACTTCTATGCCAGCATTTCCCCCAACCTTTGATGACAGGGAGGAAAAAATTTGGTAGGTATCACCCGGCGTCCCTCAACGTTTATTCATCCAAAGCTATTAAGGGATTTTCAATGGGAAAAAAATGGACCTAATCCCTTGGGAGGTTGGGCACTGCTGGGAGCTACGAATTCATTTTGACATGTTTTTGTGGGATTGCAAATGTTGCCTTTTTTATATGCAAAATCCATATTTAATTTCCTCTGATCTTCTTCAAAATCATGAAAATAGTTTTCATGCATTTAATTTGGGATGGAATCTTGTTGTATCTGCTGCTTTTCATCTGAGGATGATAACCCAGTGGCCTGTGTTTTGGTTTCAAAGATCTGAGGATGTGGAACACACACGTACCGTACCTGTGGCGTACGTCTGAGATAAATCCCATTTCTTGACAGGACGGACAAGGTGTGCTCAGGTGTTGGAATTCAAGGTATTTTCCTGGTCATCGGAAGTCCTCTCTAGAGCCCACCAGAATGCGGTGTGTTTGGTGAACCCCAGTGTCTGCCCTTGTTGTAGGTAGTTTCCTGTGAGGGCGACCACCAAGTCGGTTGGACACCTGTCCCCACCCCCAGTACTGTGTCAAAATCTAAGACTCCGGTCCCCATCCCACATGTGAATTACAGTGTCATTGATGCAGCACTGCAACCACCAGCCACATGTGACTCTTCAAATTTGAGCTAAAAAAAAAACCCCAAACAAAAAACATTTAAGACCCTGTTCCACCATCACACTCCCACATGCCAAGTGTCCTGCTGGCCACCGTACCAGAGAGCTCCCGTTAGAGCATTCCTATCGTGGCAGAAGCTCCTGTTAGGGTTCGAGCTTTATCATGATCCTAAGACTACCACGAAGGAGCTGGACTCTCCTGGACTCTCATCCCAGACCACATTTACCCGAGACCCTGCCTTGCGAGAGTGAATCTGTGAGCTCTTGACCAACTTTGATGAAAGTAGAAATTTCCCACGTGGGACCGAAAACTAAATCTGACCCTGAATGTTTTGAAGATGAGCTTGGTTAACGACGATTCTGCCAAAATATTGGTGACGGATGGCAACGGACTGCAATGCTGAGCCATTAGGTGCTCCAAGTACTCAAGTCACTGACGTTAATGACACAGGAGAAGTGTTTTTCATTTTCTGCAACATTTCTTTTATTTAGTGACTTTTAGATGCCTCGCATCTAGGGAAGCATCCCTATAGGTTTCCAGCCCCCTCACGCTGAGGCTGGGGGATGGGCCCCCTGAGTTCACCTCTGACAGCATCCCATTGTCGTGCTCAGCCCGAAGGAGGCTTTATTTCCAGTGGTCAACACTTTCAAGACATGGGGTCTGTGCTGAGAGATTGTTTTGTTTTCATTGCAACCAACACAAAGCAGCAATGCCCAGCTCCCTTCATATCCTTGAGAGGCCAACGAACTTGATGGAGGGTCTATTACAAGCCAGGTCCAGTGTATGAATTTTCCTTTCCACGATGGTTTTCCCAGTGGCTTAAGCCTCAAGAGACTGCTGTCCTCTGGTCACTGGCCTCAAGCAGGTTGCACAGAGGTCAGACTAGACATCTCTCTACTGTTAGTGTGTGCCCAGCCCAACTGAGCCAAGTGGAAGACCAAGAAATGATGGCATGAGTACCACAGGGTGGGTGTGTCCTGCACATGGTCACGAGAGTAGGTACGGAAACTGGTGAATGACGTAACTAGCCCTAGGTCACATCGCTCAAAATCTGTGGCGTTCAGACCTAAAGCCAATTCTTCTGAAGGCCAAAGTCAAGTCCCACACGGTGGTGGCATGTCGTCTGAAAGGATGTATTTGGTTGTCTAGGGAATGCCGAGGACTGAGCTTTCCTAAGACCTGGAAGGAATGATGGAGACCATCCAGCGGGATTGCACTGTGTGTTTTCAGAAAATGGAATAGCAATCATGGGCTCATCTCGGTGCATGAAGAAGGGCTGCTTCTTTCTGGGACAGAGAGCCAGTCCTTCTATCCAAGACCGGGAGCCCTGAGGCCAGCAAAGACAAGCATGGCTAAAGTCACTCAGAGCCAGAAGGGAAACCCAGGCTTTTCCATTATCCCCACCTACGAGCCCATGTGCGGTCCAGCCCCAGGGCCCAGACAACACATTTCCAATCTGTAGTGAACAGCTTAGGGCCTACTGGGGTCTCCTTGGGAACCAGGACCTCCTAGTGGGGCCGTCCCAGCCCCTTGGGTGGGGGGCGATGCTCCGGGAGAGGGAATGGCAGGGCCTGGCTGGGGTCACACCTGCAAGGGGGGGGGTCTGCACGGGGGACGAGGGTGGGGTTTGTCATGTCATCGCGCAGAAGCCTTGGGACATCTCGTGGCAGGCTCTGCAGAGGCTCAGGGCTCTGCCTTTGCCCCCCGGGAAAACCTAGGAATGGAGCTGTTTTCAGTTCAGCCCAGGTGCGCGTGTCTTGTTCTTCACCTGCTGGCTTCATTTGGAATTCTTTATGGAGAGAAGGTGCATTGTGTTCTGTGTATGGCTGTAAGGCTCTTACCCAGACCTAGCAATGGGCAAATAGTTAGAGCAAACCACTGCCGACGGTCTCTGGAAACTGCAGTTACGGGTGAACATAGTCCTCGCTTTCCTCCAAGGAGGCTGGGGATCTTACCTGCTGCCCCTCCCACATCGGATTCATATGTATGTGCGTGTGACCCAAACCGTGTACTTCTCTGTTATAGCTCAGTGGCACTTTCCTTGTCTCTGGTGGCTTCCTCCGCTGGACCATAAGCATCCCCTGGGCAGGGGTTGGGTCTGGCTGGCTCTCAGTTCTACTTTCTGTGCCCGGGATGAGCCCGCATGTGCGGCGCTCGCTCCCTGTCTCTGATGAACGATGGGGAGACCAGAGCTCGGCGTCATTTGCTTGCCCCGTGGACCAGGGCTCTTGGCGGACTCTCTGCACCCCACACCCCCCACTGAGCCCCGGGCTACTCTCCTCCTTCCTCTTCCTCAGACGCAGGCTTCAGGAGCCACACGATGGAGCCGCTTCCCCAGCAGGCTCTTCCTCCCCTCGCGTAAATCTTACAAATGTCGCCGGACTCTCGAAGGGGGTCGTGGGCTGGCCCGCCGGGCGCCCTGACGTCTCCGGTGCTCTGAAGGGCGTCCAAGCCCACAGCGCGCAGTCACACCAGGCTCACTCAGGCAGAGATGTGTGCATAAAGCCTCCCCTGTTTTCTTCGAAAGAGCCTCCTCTTTCTTCTCTGACTCACTCTGGCTTCTTTGAAATGGCAGCGCGGGGAGGAGAGGAAGGAATGATGGAGGCAGCCGCTGCCTGCCTCTGCGCAGAGGACCCTCCGCCTTCCAGCTGCTCGGGGACCTCGATGCCGGGGAAGGAGGGGGCACGTCTTGGGGGGGGGGGTGACAGCTTCTTCTCCAAAATCTTCATCCACAGTAAACACCGCTGACTACCAACTCATAAAACATATCAGCTGGGTTTATGACTTTTAACCATCTTTCCAATTGTACTATAAAATAAAGGCAGATGCCATTTTAAGATCTTATTATTGTCAAGGGCCGGCTTCCCCAGCAGCACCTGCTTAATGCAGTCTGCTTGTTTATGGCCCCTTTTTTTATAGGTGACAGTTTAAGGTGGCTCTTCTCCGGTTACAAAGAGTTCCTCCTAATGGAGCAGAAGCGGCACGCGCAGTAGGTGGGCTCCGGCGGCTGCCCGCGACATTGGGGCAGGGTCGCCGGTTCACCTGGCTTTCTAGTCGACAGCCTCGCCGCACACATCAGGCCCTGCCAAATGCTCTGCCATTAATTTATGATTTAAAGTAATTAACTTTTGCTGATTAAAGTAATTATTTCAAGTGCATTGCACTCAGGCCCAAATGATGCACGCGGCCCCCTCTCCAGTTTGAGCGAGCGGCATGCCAAGTGCTTAAAAGCCCTACCGGGGGGATCTCCGAGTGGCTTCTGCCCGTCTCGCAGATCTGCCGTGTTTATGACTGACTTGTACTAACTGCTCATTTTAATGCCGGCTTCTGGCAGAACGCTGACACAGTGTGAAACCTTCATCCGGTAAACAAGACAAGCTTCCGCTTGTGACACCGATGACAGCGGAGTCTGTTTAAATGAATCTTGCCTCCAGCCTTCCAGAGGTATCATGTTTTTGCACTCTCTTGCTTACCCAGATTGGCCCTTAAACAGCGAACAGCTTCATCTGGCCTCAGCCAACAGCGCAGAACGTATGTACCCTGGGAACACTGTGCCCCGAAGATCAGCTGCCTGCCAGCACAGACCCTCAGTGGGCCCTCGGGACTGACCAGGGCAGGGCAGGAGGGTCTCTGTGCAGAGGAGCCTGGCTCTGTCTGGGGAGGAAACTTCTAGGAGGTAATAGAAAGAGACAGAAAACAAGGACCGGGGGCAGGAGGGTGTGCCCTAGGACGACACATCGAGCACTTTCAGGGCCCCCCTCCTCCGGCACCGCTGGCCATGGCATCCTTCAGCAGTGGAGCAGGGAATCAGCCACTCGGTGGCTACACGTTGGGAAGGCCGCTGCAGATGGGGGCAGAGGAGCCGTGAGTTGGAGCCTCAAAGCTGGGAAAACCATCCAGACCTCAACCTTCCTCCCATGTCCCGGAAGGTGGTGTGAGCCAAAGCCCCGCGTCTCGCGCAGAACAGGCCAGGGCCCCGGGCACAGCGCTCTCCATCGGATACAAATGTCTGGACCTGACGGAAGGCACAGGGCCCTGCGCTCCTAGAAAACAATCCAGCAAAACATCCTGCAGAGACATTCCTCTCACTGTTCCCATTTCTCACGCACCTGCTGGTTGCAGACTGAGAGACGGTCTGGGGGAAGGTCTGCAGCGATCCTGGCTGGTGAGCCCATTCCTCATCTTCCAGCAGCCTCGCCTGAGACTCAGACAGACTTGCCCATGGTCACTTAGCCAGTAGAACCAGGACTCGGATCCACGTCTTTCTTGCTTCCAAATTCTGGGAATATGGTCTCTGCTTAACCTCTTTTCACCCATCAAAAAAATTAGAGTGCTACAGTGTCCTTCTTTAGAAACTCCCAGGAGGAGGGGCGGCACTGGGCTTCGGGAAGGGCAGATCTCCTCGTGCACCAAGGCCTGCCCGGCTGGGGAGGGCGGGAGGGAGGGGGCAGCCAGCAGATGCCTTGACTGGGGAAAAGACAGACCTCCAAGATAAGCCAGTTTGTGCTTCTGCTCATTGCTATTTGGGGGGACAGTCTGGGGGGTTAGCTTGCATTTTTATCTTTTCTCTTAGTAATTATCCCAACACCCTGGGCTTTCAGTGAACCCACAAGGAAATCTAATTTTGTATGTAATTAAGTGCCTGATGGGCAGTGATCCCCTGCAAACGATATTTCAGCTTAATGCTGTTGAGCAAATATCACCGGGAAACAACAGTGCCAGAACCATCATCTGCGTCTTGGCACCCTTGCTACCATGTGATGGCCGGGGTCGTAAATAACCCACTTCACTTTCGGGGTGAATTAAGTGCTCTTAAAGGGTGTGAGTGGAAGAACATCAAAGAGAAACATTCAGCCTCCGTCCAGAAGTCTGGGCCGCGCCAGGGCGTTTGGGCTCATGCCCCGTCCTGCTTGGCACACACCGGCAAGGGCGACACTCTGCTCTCCGTGCTCGGGAGCTTTGTCGCAGGGGCCAAATGGTGGAATCTGGAAAGGGCCCAGCCAGGAGGGGCCGGGCCGACAGGCCACTACTCTCGGAGGCCGTGGAGGTCCCAGAAGGCTGTGTCCGCCCCCTGCCCTTGGCAGCAAGCAGACCCCTTGCCCTCGTCCGGACCTGGACTTCTCAGAGCCCAGATAATGCAGGAACAGAAGAACCGGCATCAGACTGAACGAAGGAGCTGGAAGGTAAATCTTGAAGCCCTCGAAGGGTGACTGAGGCCGGGCAGGCCACCGTGCCGTGCGGCGGGTGCTGCTGCTGTGGCTGAGCGTTCTCGACTTTTGCTGTCCGTGGAGGCCGACACCGAGCCACACTGAGAAGAGCCCAGGGACGCACTGGAGCCATTTGGAAAGCATTTTTTTCTTTCTTTCGCTTATTTGATTGTTTTGCACAAAAAGTATGGAAATGATACTTTAAAGAAATGTGATTCACAACCCAATTTGTCTGCCTTGGTTTTCTGCTGAGCCCCGGGCTTAGAAGCCGCACAGCTCTGGGTTCAAATCCCAGCCTGGCCACTCCCCAGTGAAGTGACCTCGGCCCAGTCGCCCGGTTCTCCTGGACTCCTTTTCTCCGGTGCCAAAGGGAATAGAACAGCCCCCATCCCAGCCATGCGGGTCTTGGATCTGGGTTGTGGGCCATCTGCCGTAAATAGCGGTGTGGCTTCGCGGCGATTGTCATTCCGACTGCAAATCTCGGGGGCCCCCGGGGAGCCCAGGGCATCACGGCCGAGCTCTGGACCCGGGCTCACAGCAACTCGGCAGCCCCTGCCTGAAGGGGGCAGGGTGGGGGAAGAGGGGCAGGACGAAGCAACAGTCAATGAATCCGTAGGGGTTGCCGAAGGGGCGCGGCCGTGGGGTCAGAGTGTGGCAGGGAGACACTGAGCCTGGACGGGGAGCCACGCACAGGTTCTCCTCACCGTTCACCACAGCTCACTCTTTCCGGATCACAAAGGTCCATTTGTGCAGTGTGTTTGCGGGTCACCTGCTGCGGGCGGGGCCCGGCGTGTGTGCCAAGACGCAAGGCGACCAGACCACAACACACAGATAAAGCTAATGCCCTCTTTGAGTCAGGCTTCGGAAAGTGTAGAAGAGAATGAACAGGAGAATAAGCACGTCTGTTCTTCCTGCACCCAGGGCACCCCCAGTTCAGGTGTCAGTAAATTTCCCCGGATATAGACTCTGGTTCCCTTCATCTTCCCCGACCTCCCTGACCCCTAGGCGCTGGGGAACACACAGAACACAGTGTTCAGAAGCACCAACCCAGCCCCTCCCCCCACCATTGATCCGTTCTACACTCTGTGGGGGAAGAGACCAAATCGGGTCCCAGAGACATCAGGCCCCGATTCCCAGAACCTGGGTGTTCCCTTATGTAGCAAAGACTTGATAGCCGTGATTAAATTAAGGGTATTGAGCTGGGGGGGATTAGGCAGGATGATCCGGGTGGGCCCTAAACGCCCCCGAGCAGAGGTCCCCGCTGGGGTGTCCACCAGGGCCACAGTTGTGGCAGGCAAACAAATGATTGTGTGCCTTGTGATTACATCGCAAAGAAAGAGGGCTTGGCTTTTATTCTCATCCACATGGTACCGGTCAGCCTGTCCCAGCAATCGTGCGGCGGATTCTCAACACACGTGTTTGTTTCCGGAGAGGACAGCCTGACTGGTCAGGTCCGCAGGCCCGCGGCCATGTCCCCCCCACCGATCCTGTCTTGTGAGCTGGAACCAAAGAGGTCACCGACGGTTTGGGCCCCTGCAGGCGCCGTCTCATGCCCCCTCGTCCCAGACCGAGGTAGTGACTCGAGGAAGGGGAAACAGGAGGCCTCTGAGTGGGATGGTGGCCTCAAGAGAGCCCTCCTGCCCCAGGGCCTATGAGGTGGGGGATGGGGAGCTGCTGGGCTCCTCCTCCACCTCCTCCCCTGCGCTGCCCACAAAGAAATGCCTCCCTGCCCCTAATGGAGACAACCCGAGCTGTGGTTGCTCCTCCTCAGAGAATCACAACTACTGACCTGCACTCCCCGCTGAGAGGTCGAGGCATCTGCTCTGTGGACCCAGCTCTGTTTTGAACTTTCTCTTCAGGCACAAGGACAAGAGTCCGGGTAGGCGTTCCTTGGAGCAAAGCCCCGAGCAGTGCCTGGCCCCATGCTTCGGGCTGGCACCATGGTCAGTGTGGCCACTGGAAAGGGCCGGCAGCCGCCTTCAGGTATGTTTGGCTTCGCCTCTTCATTTTCCTTAATGAAGGCTTTTGGTGGCGTGTCCTGGAGACACCTTGTCCACAGCTCCCCGTGCCACGTCTGGGTGAGGCAGGGGAAGCGGGCCCGGGGACCCTCCCTGCACGTGGGGCAGAGCTGACCAGTGACAAAGGCTCCGGGTTTGGAGTTGGGCCATTTGGCTCTGTCGCTTCCTCCCTTGATGTGACCTTGGCAACAATGGACCTTCCCGAATTCAGGTTCCTGCAGGGCCAAAATGAGGATTTAGAAGAAGCCCGCCTGCCCGCCCGACCCATGCGGGGCTGACCTTGACCCACCCAGCACTCCAGGCAGGCGCCGGTGGGGCACGTGCTAGCTGACCGCTGATGTGCTCTGCGCGGTGAGGTCCCCAGTGCCCGTTCTCACAGCAGGAAGGCCGCACAAGGGAGCGGGCAGGGGGTCCCTCCCCTCAGGCGGACGCTGCCTCCCCTGGACGAAGCTAACAGCTTGTTCTCCCTGACCGGGGCCCGCAGGTGGCGGAAGCCGTTAGGAGCCATTTGTTGTCACCAGGCAGACCTGCTCCCCTAAAGTGTTATCAATGAGCTTGTCAACCCAAGGCCTCACCTCCTTTGTTCTTCTCATCTGTTCTCCCCTCGCAGGCCTCTCCCGGGCCCGCGGGCCTCTCCCAGAACGTGCAACAGGCCGTCGTACACCTGTCTGGCTGGAGGCTGGGCCCGGGGGTCCGGGCGTGGCAGGGGAGAGCAGCGAGCCGGGGGGGAGAGCCCGGGCCTCCTGGCTCCCAGCGCATGTCCGCGTCAGGATGTCAGATCGCAGTAGTTGCGGCCGCAGCTGGTACCCGAGCCCATGCCAGGAGCATGACGAACCCGTCGCCTGCACTGCTACGCTCCGGCCTCTCCGAGCGGCAGGCGCCTCACCTCCACCGGGAGGCCACCGCGGCGGCTGCTGCAGGGGCCCCGGGGCCCGGCTGGCCACGCCTGAGGCCCCAGAGGTAAGGCAGCAGGAGTGCGGGAGGCCTCCGGGGCCGGGGACACCTGGGAGCACGGGGAGGTGCGGGAGGTGGGCTGCGCATGCCCCACGGGGTTCCGACCCACAAGAGCTGCCCGGGCCTGAGGGAGCCGTAAGGGCCCAGAGCTCCAGGTCGGACCGGGCTTCCGACGACGCAGAGCCAGGACAACAGTCGAACAGACCTAGAAAGAGGTATGGTGGATTGTGTGGCTTGGGGGCCGGCATCCAAGAGAGGGCCTCACCCTGGTTAGCTCGGTGCCATGACACAGTCCCCCCGACTGGGGGTGGGGTGGGGTGGGGGCAGTGACGGAGCAGGACGTACGGACGTTGACGTCCCATAGTTCCGAGGCTGAGCGGCCGACGTCAAGGGCTAGCGAGGGAGGCTTCGCTCTGAGGCCTCTTCTGTTGCAGGTGGACACCATCCTTCTATGCCTTCCCCTCGGTGTGTGCGTGTGTGTGTGTGCTCGTGTGGTGAGGTTGGGGGCAGGGAATAGTAGAGAGAGAGAGAAGGAGTGAACGAGAGAGAGCCTGTCTCGCTGTCTATTCCCATAAGGGCACACTCCCACCGAAGGGCCCCACCTCAGGACCCCATCTGTCCCTGTCACCTCCCAAAGGCCTCCCCTCCGCGTAGTATCACACTGGGGGTTCGGCTTCAACATAGGAATTTAGGGAGACACAGACAGGCCCCTAAGTGAGATGATGGTCCCAAAGGGAAGTGAAGGGATCCCAGGTAGCCCCCGGCCACGGAAGCGCACACCCAGGGACTTGACTTTGCTCCAGCCCCCCAAGGAGAAGCAAGGGAGCATCGCCACTGGAAGACACTCTCCCAGCTTTTATTAAACCTCTGTCTCTAGGGCTGCTGGTCTTGGGGAACACGTGAAGGACCTGAACTCCCAGGCGACGGGACCTCGGTCTCCGCTGTCCCTGCAGCACATCCGGGAGCAAAGCGCAGGTGCAGGCCGGGGAGAAGCTATATGCGGTTCCCCTCTGCCCACAGGAGCTGTGTTCCAGGTGGCCCAGAGGGCAGGAGAGGACGCTGGGGACATTTCATTGTGCTTTTCTGTGGTCAGTGCTGACTTTCCCAGACAGCTCCAGCCTGTCTCCCATGTCCCCGGGGGCACCTAGAGGCTCAGTGCAATGGAGCAGGTGGTCCTCCTCTCCCAGCAAAGGGGGCTCAGGCTGGTGCTGTCAGCCGCACCCCTCATTTTGGCCTTGGTGACTCTCCGAGGCCAAATCTTACATTCTTGTTCCCCAAGCAGGTCCTGCTGCCAGATCCGTGTGGACAGCAGAACGATGCCACCAGCCAAGGCTTCCATACCAGACACTCTCATGGTTCTGGGGGCTGGAAGTCTTAGATCAAGGTGGTGGCCCAGCGGGTGGGGGGCCTAGTTGGCCATCCTCTTCCTGTGTCTCCCATGTCGGAAAGCAGACCGAGGACACACTCTCTCCACAAAGCATCACCTTGGGGACTTAATCTCAATATGTGAATTTTGGGGAGGACACAGATGTTCAGTCCATAACAAAAGCTTTTTAGAACATGTGGCATGTTCATGAAGCCTACGGGGCACTTGGAGCTCAGAAGCCAGAGCCTGCAGACCTTCTCCGTGCCCTGCCAGGAAGTCCCCTGAGTCGGACGATGTTCAGAGGCCCAGGGGCAGTCTGGGGGGGCCGATGTCGCTGTCCTCTCGGAGAGTTCCAGAAGCGGGTAGGCATGGCCAGGCACTGGGGACAGTCCTTCAGGGCCTTTACCATGACGCCTGTGACAATAAGGTCAGAAAGAGAGGAAGGACAGGGAGACTTTGCAGAACGCACCTGCTTTCTCCGGGGCCAGAGTTTCCCAGAGAAGGGTAGGAGCAGCGCTTTCAATGAAGACCGTGCTTGCCGCAGACGCTGTCTCTGCCCCGATGTTCTAGCTGTTCCTGACTTCTGCCCCGACACGTCCCCCAGGAGGGGAGGATTCTGCAGAGCTGTTCCGGCACTTCATAGGGGTGGAGGTGTTGCCAGCCCCTTGGGGAGGGTTGGTTGAGTGGGGGCACTCCTGCTCCACAGCACCGCTCCCATCCAGGTCCTCAGGCTCCATTGGCCAAACCTGAGCTCCTCGGAGGCAGGCCGACTCCTGCCACTGGAAAGCCCCGGGCTGGCGTTTAGCTGGATGAAAGCACCCTCTTTGTCCAACAGGGCAGTTTGCTAAGAAGCAGGGTGGGCCCTTCTGAGCTCTTCTTGCAGAGCCGGCACCCGAGGGTGGCTTCAGGTCCTGCCAGCTGTGCGCACCTGCCAGGACAGCCCAGAGGCAGTGGCTGTCCAGAGGGTTCTGGGAAAGGAACTGTGCTTCCTGAAGTCAGGCTCTCACTGCTGCTCTCTGGGGCACCAAAATCCCTTGGAAGAGGGGCCAGCCGCTTATGGCCGATGGCACTAGCCTTGCTAGCGGGGCCTGGCCGGGTCAGCGGCTGAAGGGAGGAAGGGCTCAGAGCAGAGCGGATGCTCTCTCGGCCTTCTCTTCCCCCATCCTGGGAATTATGCTCATTCAGGCTGTGGGTCTAGGGCAAGCCCGTGGCTACCTCTGCAAGATGACTGTGAGTGACATTCAGTGCCAGAAACCTAGCCGTGGCTCCCAGGCCACCATACCGCTGAGCCAGCTGTAGGAGCTGAGCTCCGTGGGTCCCTCTGGAGAGCAGCTTGCAAGACGGCTGCCGGAACCCAAGCACGTGGGGGAGCTGCTCTCGAGACGCCAGGACCTCTCTCTGGGACCTTCCTGCTCAGCCCCTGGATGGAGGACAGGACAGGGACTGACACGGACGTGCACCAGGCCACTGACCTTGGTGATCTTCTGGGTGATCCTGTGGCCTGAATGTGCACAAACTCACACCCCTGCCCCCCTACAAACACACACACACACACACACACACACACACACACACACACACACATGATCCTCTACCATGCGTTCCCGGACAACGCAATTCTTGGTCCTGAATGGGGGTGAAGCCCCAAGGAGCCTGTGTGAGTTTCTAGCAGCAGCCATAACAAAAGATCACAATTGTTTGGCTAAAGACAATAGGTGCTTTAGTCTCTCACAGATCTGGAGGTCAGGAGTCTGAAATCAAGGCGTCAGTAGGGCCGCACTCCCTCTGATGGCTCCAAGGAGAGGGACCTTCCTGGCCTCTTCCAGTTGGGGTGGCTCCAGGTGTCCCTTGGTCCTTCTCGCCTACAGATGCGTCACTGCAGTGTCATCACTGCCCTCACAGTGCATCCTTGTCTCTGCGTGTCTCCGTGTCCAAACTTCCCTCTTCTTATAGGGACTCAGGACCCACACCATTGCAGTATGACCTCGTCATTATTTGAGTCCCTCTGCAGAGACCCTGATTCCAAATAAGGTCATGCACAAAGGCTCCTGGTAGATGTGGATTTGGGGAGATGTTAGTCAACCCAGTATAGACGAAGACACCATGTCTCCTGGGGCTTCTCAATTCATCCTGGTGACTCATGGAGCGACCTTCACCCTACCCCACCCCCACTGGCCTAGGAGAGTCAAGTGATGCCTATGCTGGCTGCACCCTCTCCAGCTCTCCTGGTTGGGAAAAATCAAGGTGAGTTTCTGGCAGGAGGCAAGCAGCAGGGAGAAGAAGATGTTGGAGAGGAGACAGTCCTGTTCTGGCTTCCAAAGGCTTTGGAGAGGGTGAATCCTTTGCCTGCGTCCCCCCCCCCCCTCAATGTGCACACAGGGTCCTGACAGCACGGAAACCCCCACGATTGTTGTTTCATCTGACGTCGTTGCTGCTCAGGCGCTGACCCCCAGCCTGAGAAAATACCCTTTCTCTTCTGCACCAGAGAAGGTGCCTGGAGCAAAGTCACTCTTTGCCTCAGGATGGTGGCTGCAAAATCAAAGTTCTTTGTCTTGAAAGACACCTCACTGTGTCAAACCTCAGTCAGTGTGTCCATCTTCCCTGAGCTGTGCCTGGAGGGAATAGCTCCAGATCCGGGCAGCAGCGCCCAGAGGGGTGTCCAGGGTTGGCAAGGCATACGTTCAAGTCCAGGCCCCAAATGAGTCCATATGCCAGCATTTCTCAGCCATGAGCTGGGTCTTTGAGCAAGGATGCTCTGCCAAGATCCTAGGGTCTCAAGACGGGCCCAAGCAGAGCAATGGAGTGGGGCCTTCACTGACAGAGGGGACCGATCCCTGTGCAGGTGTAAATGGGAGGGGTGCGTGCTGTATGGAGGGGAGCTCCTGGCCTGGGAGCCCTGGTCAGTCTATGGCTCCGTGTCTCCAAGAATTCATGGGGCCCCTATCTGTTCAATCTCCCCACACGTGTGCCGAGAGGATCACAATGAGGCACTGTGTCCTGAAGAGCTTTGGGATGATAGAAAGGCCAGTGGGCTTCCGGGAGTTACGCACACACACCCAGAGGGAGCTGCAGTGGGACAGAACATCCCACTTCCAGGGAAAAACATCCGAGATGAACAGGGGACACATCTACTGTGACTCCCCTGGACACATCTACTGTGACTTCACTGGATATGGGGTGACAAGTGCGTGGGCATCCTTTTAGCAGGTGTAATACCAGAAGTGTGGTTTGAGGTTGTGTGCCCGGTCCCCCTGGCTTCCCTGGGATGACGCCATCGCAAGAGCCAGGAGGCGCCCTTCCTACTCGCCCAGCCCGTGTCCTCTGTGGCCACGCAGACAGAACCAGCCCGTGTCTTCTGTGGCCACGCAGACAGAACCAGCCCGTGTCTTCTGTGGCCACGCAGACAGAACCAGCCCGTGTCCTCTGTGGCCATGCAGACAGAACCAGCCCGTGTCCCCTGTGGCCACGCAGACCGAATGCTGGAGAAAGACCCATCAAGGGCATGGGAGTGAGTGACTTCGAAAGCCCTGACATTTACACAATTTGGGCCTGTTGTGTTTATTTAAGGACTTTTCCTGTAAAGGGTGCAGGGCCCTTAGTGGCTGGATCTGTTAATGCCTCGTGCTTTCTGTGTTTAAATGTGCCACTTTCGATGACTGTCAATGTTGACCTAAGTGAGAAACATCCAAACATGTTTATAGAGGAGACCCTGGGACCTCATTCCGCACAACTTTTGTTCTGTGGAGAAAAACGAGAAAAGATAACACCAGAATGGGTTGTTTTTGTAAGTTGTGGCTCCTTAACAAACCTTGTCATGCGTGTGGCTGTGGCCTCCCTGAGATCCTCCCGACTCTTTATGTTTCCCTCTTGGAAAATACCAGAGGAAAAGCTTTCAGACAGATTATTAAGTGGAGGCTATTGGCATCATCACCCTGAATTAATGGCTTTAATTTGAACATTTGTTCATTGGCTCAAGAAATATTTACCAGAGGTTTCTATGTGGTGATACCATGCCAGACACGGGTTACTCAGGGTCTCTGCCCTCATGGAGCTCGGTATCTGTGGAGGAAGCCAGTGAGCTAAAAATGACCCAAGTTCTAAGTGGTGTGAAGAGGGACAGGTTGGGGGTGATAAGAACCCAGAGAACCTAGTCTGAGAAGCTGGGGGACCAGCAAGCCCAGGGAGGAAGAAACCATTAAGCAGGGCCTTCAGGGAGAGTGGAAGTCAGCCATGCAACTCATGAGGTCAAAGGAAGTAGCAGGTTCTAAGAAGAAAGTGGGGAAAATGCCAAAGAACCAAAAGATGAGGGAACTGACTCATTATTCCATAGACTCAAGACCTCACACTCTACCCAAGACAGGGACTAAAATAGTAGATGGGGAAAAGCCATGCCACCAAAGTACATGGTCAGGAGGTATAGGCCTTGAGAAATTCACACATGGACATTAGATATTAGGATGAGTCAACTACTCTCAACAAACTGGGTCTTTGGATTATCCAGATGGGACCTGTGCACCTGATGTCAAGGGAAGTCACTTGGTTTCTACCTCCCTTATGGCCTTGGTGTGTTGCTCAGGGACATCAAGTAGCCCGGTAAGTTGGAGGCTCAGAGATGTCTCTTCAGGAACCTGCATACTCTAGCTCCCTGTAGCTCATTAGACTAACAAACACACATCCGAAAGTTGTTATCAGCTGCCACTCTGTTTCAAGATGGCGCACCAAACCACCGATTGAAATGGATGGCATTTGGTGTAGAACAACTCTTTTCGGTTGTGTGGATCGAGTGACAAGCAAACAAATCTGAACGGTCAGGCAGTGGGGTTGAGATCGAGTCCGACGTTCCTGATAACTGGGAACACAGTAAGGGGGTAAATGAATCAGTAGATGCTGGGCTCTGCTCTGTGCCAAGCCCTGCCGGCTACCGTGGCAGAGTCCCAGGGGCATCAAGCAAGCCATTCACCCTAGGCTTGAAGGATGGATGTTTCTGCGTAGCCCCTCCAGCAAGAAGAACAGAGAAGCAAAGGCCTCGTGTTGGGGACTCTGGGGGCAAGAGCTTGACTAAGCAGAGAATCAGCGTCGGGTAACAGAATGGAGGATAATAAAGCTTCATAGGGAACAGAGGGCCATATTCCAAAAATCAGGAAAGCAAGAAGTCCAGCTGTGACCCCGGGATTTGTGCAGGAGAGTCTCTGGAGACAGGAGTCCTAGGGATGTTTCTGCTATGGTCTTAGTGTTCGTATTCCCTTAAAAATCAGAGGTTGCAATCCTAACTCCCAAGGTCATGGTTTCAGTAGATGGGGACTTTGGGAGGTGCTTAGGTCATGAGCCCCATGCCTGGGATTAGTGCCCTGATGAGGGAGACTCCACAGAGCCTCCGGGCCCTTCTGCCACGTGCAGACACTAGGAGACGCGCCGTCTGGAAGAGCTCACGTCACCCTGCTGGACCCTGATCTCCGACTTCCAGCCACGGGACTGTGGAAAGCAAACTTCTGCTGTGTGTCAGCCGTGAACAGAGGGAGGATGGTGGGCGCGCAAGATTTTGGAGCTGGGAAAACCACTGAGAAGGTCGATGTAACACCCAGGAGGGAGAGAGAGAGAGGCAGTGAGCACAGTGGCAACGTCTTGTGTATGAGAAGTCACATCAGCCAGGGTTTGAAGCCTGCCTTACTCTTCTCTAGAAGAAATCTGCCACCTTCCTGAGCCTCCAGCTCCCTCATATATGAAATAGACCCATGTCTAATGAGGCAAGAGCAAGTTCATGTTGGTGAAGACATTTGCCTGGCAGGTGCCTAGGCGTGCCCTAGGGGCAAGTCTCAGAGACCCAGGCCCGCAGGGTCCTTCCCAGAAGAGTCCCTGCTGAGGAACCCCTTGGTCCTTGTCATCGCCCAACTGGAGACTCAGAAAAAGCTCTCTGTGGGGCGTGAGGGGCGCTTTAGAATGCCAGAGCCCGGAAACATCTCCCTCTCCCCTGTGACATTAAAAATGCGAGCAATGTTAGATTTCTGATACAAAGATGACTGATATGTTGGAAATAAATGGTATTTTAGATTTTTTAAATTAGCAACTCCTGGATCAGTTCATGGTCATGAACCAGACCAGGTTTTTCTGGCTCCTCTTAAATACGGACTTAGTCTTAGGGGACAGCACCGAGGCCTGGCTTGCTTGGCCATCTTTTACACCGGGCTGTGCTTTCCGGAGAGCGCTAAACCCACATCACTCTGGGAGAGGAATTTCATGGGGGCCATGGGCCAGTGCTCGCAGAGCCTCGCGAACCCTCAGCCCCAGGCTGCCCGGCCACACTAGCACCAGGTCACCTGTTTAATTAGGAACTTTCTAGATTCTGCTGAAAAACCTATCAGAACCCATCAGGCCAGTAGAAGCTATCTTTCCACTGGTGGCTAGAAACAGTGATGTCCTCAGCACAAGGAGGAAGGCTTCAGTTTCTTACCCAGCACGGAACCCGGGGTCTCCACAGGGTCAGCCTCCTGGGGAGAGCAGACGTTACCTTTTCCGGAAACTACCTGGGACACACCTAGTTTCTAGATCTTCTTTTGATGTGAGAGGAACCAGCCTCCTGTGAGTCACCGTGTGCATGAAGAGGCCATGGCTAGAAGCACAGGGAAAGGCTCAACCAGGTTTGTGGTTTCCTTCTTCTTTACGATAAAGAGAAGCCACAGCATGAAGACGGAGAACAAGTGAAAAAGCCAGATGGACCTGGGACAGGAGACTCAGGGGTTCATGGCTTCCCTGTGCGCGGAGCCCGGGGAGCCCCGGGCATCTCTCTCAGTGTGAGTTTGGGCCCAGTAATTCCACGTCCCTGAATCTGTTCCCCAGACCTGTCATAGGAGGTGTCTGAAGACTTTCTCTCATGCCCCTGTATCATTGCCGTGGCCTCATCTGCACAAACACAACTCTTCCTACTTCTCTGCGTAAATCGCCTGCTGCGTGGCCGCCGGGTGCTAAGTAGATAAGTTGGTCCCCCTCATTAATCTGCATTTATCAGAGCTGCCGTCCTAAATCGCGACTGGCGATGTCTAAACTAACTGTCCCATTTATTAGGAGAGGATATAATTCAGATAAATTGACCATTAATGCCTGATGACAGGAAGGAATCATTACAGAATTATCAGTGTGGGGCAGAACTGGGCTCCCAGGGGTGAGGTCCTGGCCAGGTCCATCCAGATGCCCAAATGTGAGCTGTGTTTTTGGAGTCGTGAGTGGTCTGCCTGGCTGCTGTGTCCTTCTGGAATGGGCAGAGCTTCCTACCCTCTTTACTGTAATGTTGGCACGGCCTTCACGGCCCCTGACATATGCCTTACTTGTTTCTTGATCTATTGTCTGACGCTGGCTCTCCGACTGGCTTTGTCTGCTCAGGCCTTAGCAAATACCCCAGAACAAGTGGTTTAAATAACAGAAATTAATGTTCTCACAGTTCTGGATGCTGGACCGTCCAAGATGAAGTTCAAGTAAGACTCGCTTTCTGACCAGAACTTGGAGATGACCACCTCTGGCCGTGTCCTCGCATGGCCAAGAGAAAGACAGAAATCTCTGGTTTTGCTTCCTCATTTATAAGGACACATGCTCTCTCGAGTCAGGACTCTGCCCTTAGGATCACGTTTAATCTTAATCACCTCCTTAAAGGCCCATCTCCAATATAGTCACTGTCAGGATTTGGGTTCAGACATATAAACTTGGGGGAATGCACTTCAGCCCACAGCAACCCTTCTAAGACACAAACCCCTTGGCAGTAGGAATTTTTCCATGTCACCCACTGTCGCATTCCCACTGCGTGGAATATGGTCTGGTATAGTACGGGCGCCCCTTAACTGTATGTTGAAAGGATAGCAAGTAAATTTGGGCTGGAAGGCGAGCCTACGCCCTAGTAAAAGTGATGCTGGATGGCGATGTGAAAGGCATTTGAAGGCTTTTTGTCCTGTGACCTGTGCTTCAGGGTTTGGGTGCCTGTGAGGCCGGCGCGCGGCTGCCCACCTGCCCAGCCGGCACAAGCTTTGCGGGCTCCCCGGAGGGAGTGGTGGCACGCTCCCAGAAGAGCGCCCTCTACCGCGGCACGTCGGGCTTCGTCCTTCTGTTCCCTCCCGTGTACTTGAGCCTATGTTACAGCAGCCCTCCGGGTCAGTCTCTTCATTCTCCGCGTAAGAGACAGGGAGGCAGGGGAGGTCTGGGGGAGGAACCCCGTGTTGTAGGTAATCCGGGGGACGCGCAGAGCCCCGGTTCAAACTCAGTCATTCGCAAATGGCCCCGGGGACTGGCAGGGCTTGCAGAACCTGCCCCGGGCTGGCAGCTGGGCAGTTGGGCTGTGTGTGGATTTCTCTCCCCACCGAGCCCCCTCTCTGACCCAGGTCCCTTTTTTGCTCACTTCACCTGGAGAGGAGAATGCGTACAAGCCCCAAGCCGCTCAGGCCAGCGTGGGTCGGCCTCACCTCCAAGCCCACTCTCCCCTTGGCCTGTCCGGGGCTCCCTCCAGGGAGGGAAGGATGCCCCCCTCTGGCAGTGGCTGGAAGGATACTCTGCCAGACGGAACCGAAGGGAGCTTGCAGCCGAGCTCCTGCCGCCTGTCGCCTCGGCCCACCGCGCGGGATCTGCAGGACCTGCACGTGCATCGGTTCGGCCACTGGCCCGGCCGAGCTGTGTCTTTACCCTGCTGAGCTCTGCGGGGACATTTCCCCCTTTGAGGGTGCCAGGAGTCCTTGCTTCATTATTCGGGAAATCTGTAAGTTGCTGCTCAGCCTACTTAGCCACATTTACATATTTAAATCACAATTAATTGGAAAATTACAGTAAGGTGTGAAGTGGGAATCATTTCTTTCAAACGCGCATCTATTCTCCGTTGAGGCACCCCAGTTGTCTGCTTCTTTCCAGGAAGTCTTCCGACCCCTAGCTGCGCAGGCGCGGGCCTGGCCGTGGAGCCGCATCGCTGCACCCCCACACCCCACTTTGCAGAGGCGAGGGGCGCTGGCCTGGCAGCAAGGACGTGTGGGTGAGGGAGCCCCAGGTCAGGTGGGGACAGAGCTTTCCCCGGCCAGGCACCTGATTCCCAGGGGTCTTTCCTGGGGGCCTGTGGAATGGCAGCGGATGTCCCTGCTTCATTCCTCAGAAGTATGGGCCCTGAGCTCCATTCTCCAGGGTTCCCATCACCACGATGGGGTGACATGTTACAAGTCACGGCACCCAGCACCCCCAGGGCAGGGGCCCCCAGATGCCCTGTGTCCACTGGAGCTCCAAGCACAAGAACAGACGGGCAGTAAGAGCAATAAGGCTGGCCACCTGGTGACGGCCTCATTCCCTGTGCTGCCGGAGAGCTTGGAGCCCCATCTCCTGTCCCTTCCAGTGACCTTCCCCACAGCTGCCAGAACTGAGGCCTACCGCGGTCATCCCACCCATAAAGTCAGGGAACAGGATTTGAATGCTGGCAGCCTGGCTCCAAAATCCAGGGAACTGACTGGCTTGTTTGTGGCTTTCCACGGAAACTGCCGTCTCTTGTCTCTCTGCTGACGAAGTGGGGGCCTCCGGCCAGGGAGATCCAGCGGGAGTCCGTGCGCCCTGCCCCTCACGGCCGGTGCTGGCAGAGATGGGCGGAGGGCGCCATGTGTTCGTAGGGATGTGCCTGCAGGTGCGGTCGGGGGAAGATCACACAATGGCCGCCGCTGCCACGGGACCTGCGGGGGGTTATGGGCCTGGAGCAGCCAGGGGACCTGGGGCCTCCTCCAGCACGGGGGAGGCCTGAAGGGAGGCAAGGGGGCTTGTCCTCAGGCATCAGGGTGCCTGTGTCCACAGTCAGCCCAGGAACGCCGCTGCTCTGCGAACCCCCAGCCAGGGGCCTGAGCGGCTGACGGTCAGCACGCTTTGGCCTTCACACACCAGACACTCCGTGAACGGCCTCACCCACGACAGGTGGTTCAGGAACACGCTGCGAGGCCTGGGGGTTCTGACCCAGAGCAGAGGAAGAAGACGTGGTGGGCCAGGGTCGGGGTGCCATCTTGAGGGGGATGATGTCTTGGCCGGAAGGCTGCACCCATCTTTCCACTGGGACCTCGCTGGTCTGAGCCCCCGAGCCCCCCATGGGCAGCGGCTCCCCGGGGACAGAGGGGCAGGTGCACAGACCTTTCCTGTAGCGGAGGGAGGACAGCGCATTCCCGCGGCCTCTGCCTGCCTCCGGCGGTGAGGCGGATACTAAGGTAAGCAGTAATCGGAGTAAGAGCCCCCGGGGAATTTCCCGCTATGGGAGCACGGGGATTCATTCCCCTTCCCACAAGCAGGCTTGGTAAGTGGCGGGCGTTTGTTTCTCTAGATTCTCGGAGTGGCCTTTGGCAAGTTTGCTCCCATCTGAGGCAGCCATGCCTCATTGCATAGCCGGGGGTCCACTGGCACTTCTAGATGTTTAACGCCTGCACAATTAACCAGTCGTGTTACGTAATGTGTTCTTTAATGCTCCATTTATTTTGTAATTGAACATTTGTGCTTTCTGTTAGGGCGCATTGATTTTCACTTTTAAAAATTCCATTTGGAAGTGCAAGCCACTCTCAGATTTGCAGCAGGGGCGGGGGCTGGCGGCAGATCAGGACGCCTCACGGGGACCCCAGCCGCCCTCCGCCGCTCCCTCCACCGCTGGGCGCTGCGTCCGCACTCATTCTCACGTGACCCTAATGCTCCCCGCTTTTTGAAGGTGGGGAGGGAGGTGCGGGTCGCCCGAGGAAGGACGGACCACCGCTCTGAAGGGGAGCGTGGACCCCGATTCAAACCAGGCCTCTGAATCCAGAGCCCAGCTCCAAGCCAGGGCAGGACGCCGCCTCCCACGCCAGGCTCATATCTAGAGGCTTCCTCTCCCTGGCTGTGCGCCCCGCCCTGTCGGCCCGCATCCCGGCAGGGCAGGATTCTGGCTGGAGGGACTTCTGTTCCTCTTAGCAACCCCTTGTCTTAAGCAAGCTCTGCTCTGTCTCCGATCTGTGGGCTCGGGGCTTCCTGCATTCAGGACCGCCGACAGACTGCGCCGGCTCATTCTCTGATGAGTCCGTCCTGAGGCCGAGTGAAAGGCAGAAATCAATAGTGAACTCGGGCTTCCTGTGCCCACAGGGCCCAGAAGCTGCCTTCCCAGCCCAGTATCTTCCAGGCACAGCCACCTGTGGGGAGAGGGGAAAGATACACGAACTAATGAAATCTCCCGCAGTTTCGACCTGCCCGTGTGCGTCCTCGCTAGTGTCTGGGCCTGTTAGTTTCTGCATTCGAGCACAGACCCCTTCCTGCAAGGACCGACGGGTCTGGGTTGCTGTGTACGTGCACTTCTGTCTCCAGAGGGGGTCGATGTGCGCATGTCTGTAGCCCTGTGGGGTGGTGTCTGGGTGTGAGCCTGGGATCTATGGTGACCTCTGTGTGTGTGTGTGTGTGTGCATGTGTGCGCATGTGTGTACTGTGTTGACCCATGTATTGTTGAGTGTAGCTGGGCGACGATTCCAAGGGTGTGTGTGAACCATATGTGTGCTGTGCTGTGTATAACTTCACATGCAGGTGTGTGTGTGTATGTGTGTGTGTGTGTGTGTGTGTGAGCGCGCGCGAGCACCTACTGCCTCAGGGAAATGATTTACTATGTGAGCTGCAGGCTGAGGCTTAGGCTAATCTCACACCTGCATTAGCCACACGTCTGGGGGCGGGCTGCCTGCCCTCGAGACCCTCCGGAACAGACCTTACCTGGAGCCATGTCCACACCATGGAGCCCCGCCGCTCTGCCCAGTGCTGATTTTTTGGGGTAAACACTGAACTCAAAGATGTCTAGTTTTTCTACTGATTGTGACCTCTGGTTAAATGAAATGAGTTGAGGTAATGGGGTTGTTCCCTCAGAAATCTTGACTTTGATATTCTCCATGTGGCTAGCACTTTCCGTCCTGGGGCCACTGGCATCTTCTTTCATGGTCTGTGCCTCGGGCCGTTGGCAGAGACCAAAACCAGGAGCTGGAGTTCCTGCTGTTGTTTTGGAAATCCAAAAGGCCTGTTGGGCCTCGGCCCCTGTTTCCCGATTTCCATGAAATTCCTTTTCTGCTTTTACTAGCATACCTACTGAGTTTGGACTGGATCATTCCGCAGGTACCAGAACACTCGGTGCTCCCTATCTTCTGCGGCCCGTAGGACTAGAGGGGCTCATAGGATTAGGGGACTCAGAGGAAGTGCCCACCGCCCACCATTTCACCCTCTGACCTCTTTCCTTCAGCTGGACCTGCAAATATTTCGGTCTTCGGGAGTCTCTATCATATCCACGTCATGGTGAGCGGCACTGAGGGCAGAGGGACAGGAGCCTGGGGCGTTTACGTCCGGGTCGGGTCTAACTGTTACGTCGAGACCCTCTTGTTTAGTCATTTCTTTCATATGACTCGTTTCTCCCAAAATCCAGTACAGCGCATGGCGTGGGGACACACACACACACACACACACACAGTAAATGCAATACCAGATCCAAGACTGACAGCCGACGAAATCAACATCTCGGGAGATGTTCCGTCACCCAGAGTGCAGGTGGATTGGGAAGAGGGCTAGCCGCGTCCCCAGCTTGGCCACTCCTGGAAGAGAGCAGGCCCACCTGCCCGGAGGCACACAAAGACATCACGTGCTGCCCTCGCCGGACGCCCCGACGTACAGGAAACACGCGGTTAGGGATCTCTGCCGACCCTGTCTTCCTCCATCTAGAATTCGTTTGTGGACCGTGGTCCTTTTCCTAGGGCTGCCGCAATGAAGTGCCACGAACTAGTGATACAGATGGGCAGGAAACAACAGGATTTAATCTCTCACGATTCTGAAGACCCAACGTCTATAAATAAAGCAAGGCCATGTTCTCTCCAAGACTCTAGGAAACGACCTCTCCTTGCCTTGTCTTAGCTTCTGCTGACTGCTGGGAATTATGCCATCTCTCGGTCCCTCGGCTGGCAGAGTCACCGCTCCAAGCTCTGCCCCTGACTTCAGGTGGCCTTGTCCCTGGCTCTGTCTTTGAGTTCCTATCTCTCTCTTCTGAGAAGGACACCAGTCATATTGGATGTAGGGCCCACACTGTTTTAGTATGACCTATCACACCTTGATTATATCTGTAACTATCCTATTTCCAACGCTCACAGGTTTCTGGTGCGTGTGTTTTGGGGACACCTTATTCGACCCAGTGCATGGGCAAAAAATAAGGTTTAAAAATGAGATGTTATGGTCAACTCTCTGAAGGCGGAGTGGGATTCTCTTGAAGACCCAAGAGACCCCTCATGACTGTGAGATTTGCCACTGATTTTACAGGCCCCCTCTTGCTTTCTGGCTGGAATGCTGCAGCATCTAAGGCTGGCCCCGGGAACAGACGGCTGAGTCTTCTCTTGCCAGACAGGCGGTAAGTGATACAGTTAGAGCACCAAGGGGCCCACACCTGTGAGTTTGCTCTCTTGGGACGTTCAGCTAAGGAGGTCCTCAAGATGGCTGAAGTTGGCCAGGTGAGAGCCAGGGAGTCTGACAGAAAGTTCCAGAGGTCAGAAAAGCTCATGGTGACATGACTTCCAAGGGCTAATCAAAAGAAGTGTTCTTGCGTCCATTCTGAGCTTGCTGGCTTTTCTCCCGAGGCGGACTTCTCCAGGGCAGCGCTCAGGCCCACAGTTTAGACATAGGCTTTGTTGCACTGTTGCAAGGGGTTGCCTAGTGTTCGCTGAAGAACTGCCAGGGATTTTAAACTCCACCTTCTTGCCTGTATGGCACTAAATTTTCTTGTTCCTCTCGATTATATCTGACAGGGATAGTAATTCATTCCAGATGTCCAAATCAGAACAGGTGACCATACTTCCAAGGAAATCCAGTATTATGTTAAAGATTTTCCCTTCACTTATCCAAACCTTGCACAGTTTTTGGAAATGATGTTTAATAATGAATAAGCACGATACGTCCCTTTGAAGTTAAAAGGTTAAATTGTATGAAAAGAAACACCAAAAATAAAAAACAGGCGTATTCCAGGAAACGTGTTTATCAAACATTTTAAGGGCAGTCCCGAGACTAAGTAAGAAACACAGTTTACATCACGACCCTGCACTCACCTTGACATCCTTGAAACCAAAATTGGGGAAGACAACGATTCTATGAAGTGCAGGTTGATTCTGACCTATTCTGTCCCAACTTGTTGTTGCTATTGTTTTCCGTTCTGCTCACGACCTTTTAAATGGATTTCACAGCCCACTGATAGTTCATATACTTGAAAAGCATTTGTGCTAGAGTTATCAAAGCATCCACCATTTTGGCAAGTTTCTCCTTCTCTCAGATATTCCTTAGGGTTCAAAATTGAGAACAGGGAGGTATAGAAGGAAGGCAGTTTCTGAATGCTATTTTAAAATTAAATTTATAATTGAACTGACCTTGAAATATGATTGTCCGCCGCTGGTGTTTCTAAGGCAAGCTGGAACTTGTTCAAAGGCACTCTCAGACAGGCTGTGCCCAAAGGAAGTTCAGCAGCTTGATGCCTTGCTGAGCCCGCCAGCGTGGCTCTCTGGGAGGGTCAGAGTTCTCACCAGCACTGGGGCTGACCATGGGGGCCCAGGCAGGGGAGTCTTTTGGGTATTACATGATACCACAGTTTGGTAAATATGGGCAAGCATCGCAGAGGACAGTGTGTGCATGAAATCTCGGGTTCGACTCAGACCCCATCCATCCATCCATCCATCCATTCATCCATCCATTCATCACAACAGCATGATTTTTTCATTAAGAAAAATGTCAAATATACTCACAAATGGAAAAAAAAAAAAAAAGTATGATGAACCCCCTAATACCCATCAGCCAGATTAAATAGGTATCAGGAATTTGTGTGTGTGTGTGTGCGTGTGCCAGCATTTAAAAGCACATTTCAGATACGATCTCATTTTACTTCTGTGTGCCTCATTGTGAAACTCTAAAGAATACAGATATTTTGTCCCATGAACACAAAGCCGTTAACTCGTAACAAGGAGAAGCAAACATTTGGAGTCATCAACAAATACGCCCCCCCCCCACTCCAGTGTCCTCGGTTGTCTCTGGTCTCGTGCAAGTTGGTTTGTAGAAATGCAGGTCACAAGGCCTACTCTTAACATGTGGTCATTAAGTCTCCTCAGGTCTTTTTAAATTTGCATCACCCTCCCCTTTCATTCTATTTTGTGACTTGGATTTGTTGAAGAAGTCAGCTCAGCTGGTCCTTTAGAATGAATTTGTCTGTTGTTTCCTCCTTCTGACATTGAACACCTAATACCAGCCCCATGTTTCCTATAAACTGGAAGCTAATTCCAAAGGCTTGATTAGATTTAAGTTTTCTTCTTCTTCTCTTTTTTCTTTTAGCAAAGATCCCTCCAGTACTGCCTGTTGTATTATATCACAAGGCCCATATTGTCTGGCTGTTCATTTTTAATTCTAAATTGATCAAGGGGTTCAGATGGCAGCAGGATACCCCCTTTGCAGAGCTCCCCAACAACATTCCCCCAAAAGTTTCATATACCAATGATCGCTTCCTGAGTCAGCTATTTTCTTGGGGTTCACAAACTGGCAATTATTCCTTTTATATTCCTTTCCATTTTATCAGCTGGAATTTTTCTAGAAAGACTTTACCTCATCAACTAGGTTTATTTGATTTCTCCCAAAATAGTGTTCGTGTAAAAGCATTATGCACTATGTAATTCCAGTGGTTTGAATTTTTCTGCTCAGTGAGCAGATAGGCGTACTGACATACAGTTGACCCTTGAACATCATGAGGTTTAAGGGTACTGACCCACACACAGCTGAAAATCTAAAGATAACTTCTGACTCCCTCAAACATAACTGCTAATTAGCCTGTTCTTGGCCGAAAGCCTTATTAATAACAAATAGTCAATGAGCACATATTTTTTGTTACATATATTGTAGACTGCAATAAAGTAAGCTAGAGAAAATAAAATATTCTTAAGAAAAAACATGTTTACAGTACTGTACTAGGCTGATTGAAAATAATCTGCACGGAAGTGAAACCACACAGCATAAGCCTGTGTTGTTCACCGGTCGGCTGTACTTATTATACAGGTACTCATGATGTAAACCTGCGATGATTCATCCCAACAGGCAGGCCATCTATATGTCTGGTTGTTTCTTTAGGGAGGAAGATGACTGACTGACATAAGCAAACAAACTTGCTTCCTTTCCCATGAGGCTGGCATACCAGAGGCCTTGCAAACTTGTATGGCTTTCTCCAGACAGGTCCGGGAAAGTGTGACGTGTCTAAACCCAGTCTTGGTAGCTGTCCATGGCTACTCGTCGCCCCCTCCAGAATTCCCACCAAAGGATTTGACATCTCTGGTAGAGAAAATCTACCATGTTGGGTTGGGAGAGTGGTGGGGAGGAGAGAAGTCGTGGGAAGACCTGGATGGGGAAGGAACAGCCGCAGATGTGAAGATTCTCACCTGAGCTCTTCAGATTCTAGAAGTCTTGAATCCAGTTAATGGACAGGTCTTTTCTGTTGCCATTTTCCATTCATCTAACTATATGAGGGATTCTTTTCATCCTAGTCAACATGCACACAAAACCATGACTTAGATGGTATGTCCATCTTCCCATAACTTCGTTATAAAACAGCATCTGAAAGTTGACCATTGAGACTAGGAAAGTGAGGTGTTGCCCGTAAAAGGGAAAATGTCTTGACTATCAATTAATCCTGACTTTTCGTATCATATTAATATGGACTTAGGTTGAGCTAAGGCAGGAACAAGTCCAACAGTTTATAGTAGAACATTCTATGCCTTTCTGCTCCAAAAATGTGGTAACTTGCTCATCCACATCCTCAACGTCTGAATCCAACCAGGTCTTTTTCTAACCCAGAGACAGAAACAAATGATCTGGCTGGCCCCATGAGTGTTCAAATGGTTAAACTGGAATAAAGGGTACAGGTTACAGATTCAACTCTGCTCTCAACTCGCTGTGGGCTGTTATGTGGGAAATGGTCTGAGCAGGCAATCAATAACTCATGTATTTACCAGTCAATCGTTTGACGAATCCAACAAGCTGTTTGCAACATCATAGGTGGCTTGACTGAAGGCAACCTCCTTTTCCCAGACTCTTCTGTGGATGGGCACATACATAGCCTAAGGATGATCTGTGAGCACATCTCCCGATATTTTTCTTTTGGCTTCGGCAGACTCCAGACATTTGATCAAGTACCTAGGCCAAGGCAGATCTCCTGGTACACAAAATGGTTGTGGAGAAGCCTGTTGTGCCTGGTTATTACAGATCACACGTAACAGTGTGTAAAACCTCCCGCTGTTTAGAGATTCGTGTACTAAGCAGGTTAATTAAACCTTAATTTGAATCTCCCAGCTTATATGGGTCTGGCCTTAAAATTATCCCACCTAATTCTCTGTCGATGTATGCATTAGTGAAGGAGGGAGAGGTAAGGTAAGGCATTTTAGATGCCTGAGTCATTAAGTTGGCTTAATCTAATTCGTCGGTTGTGAAACAGTTGAAGGGGTTTGATCGACACGCCACCTCGGGAAAGCCAATGTCTCTTAAAACATTATTTTTCTTTGCAAAACACCAGCTTTAATGTTTTTGGTATGATAACAATTCGTGGTAAAATTAAGTTAGCCAGCGATACCTAGAAATCCCGTGCAGATACGCTCATCTCTGACACCCATAGCTCTGGCTGTGACTGCAGGCCCCCCAACTTCTGGAGACAATGGCCAACTTCAGTGTGGCTGTGGGGCATTAAACTAAGTTTATGACTCAAAACATCTGGCTATTTGTAAACTCCAGAATGCTTGGCAACATACAAGCACGGCCTTCATCCCCGAGCACCATCATTGCCTCTGACCCAACCCCCCGAACACCCTGCCCCATCCCCAACCGCTCTCCTGGTGCTGGACCCAGACGTTAACGCTTACCCTCCTTTTTACCTTTACAATTGCAAATATAAATCAATCTGTTGTCACTGATGAGTCCTCTGGGAAATTCTCTGTGACGGCTCAGGATGTTAAAAGATGTTTGCGAGAATTTTCAAAACCCAAGCACACATTTGTCCTACGTCTATTGCCAGCCATCAGGTCACTAGTACTGCTTTCATGATAGGGAAAAGCGAGTGTGATCTCTCTGGTCCTGGGTCCCTATTTCATAATAGGTCAAGTCCATCCTGTATTTAGAAAGCACGAATTTCCCACCATCGCCTGCGACTCTTGGCACACTGTACAAAAGCATAAGCAAACGAAGCAAGGCATCTACTTCTGCCCCAACTAGCGGGAAGAAATCAAATAAAGGTAAGAACATCCTATAAGTCTTGTAACGCAGAAGTGTTTGGTGTTGAACTTGAGAAAAGGTGCAGTTTACCAGTGGAAGTCCATTCTCAACTCGCAACAGCAGGCTGTGTGAGAAAACGGTCTAAAAACAGACAATCAATAAATGTATCGCACACACAGTATGCTGTTAAATGGCCCAGTCTTCAGAGGTCTTTGAAGAAGGGGGGAATTGTAGGAATAACTAACCAAAAGTAACCAGTGGAAAATCTTACCTACAGGAACAAGGGTCTCAGAAGGCAGTTACAAAACATTTGCTGCCTGGCTGACATCCCACTGAGATGGGCATAAGGGAATCTCTCGTTCAGAAGATGTACCCCTTCCAGCCAATGGTCCTGCTCCGAGTAAGTACTTCGGATAGAACCAATCTCGGGACCACAGTCCAGAATCTCAGATTCTAGGTGTGGACAGGGAGGGAGGTGGAGGCATCCGGCACAATGCTTTCCGGCTCCCGTGGGAACTCAGGGCCCCTGTTGGGCAGGACTGATAGGTTGGCCTTACCTTGGAGGACAGTCCTAGAGCTCACAGGGTTCCACCACATTTGAGGAGTGACTCCAGAGCACTCCGGGGTGCCACGGAGAGTGTCAAAGCCGTTCCGCCAACAAGAAAACAGAGCCTTAGAAGTCAGGGTGCCCAGTTGCCGCCTGCCGGATACAGACTTTCTGGGCTGGTGTCTCAGCTAAGAGCAGGCACTCTGAAGTCAGGCTCCCTGAGCTTGAACCCAGACAGCCACGTACTAGCTCTATGGCCTTTACGAAGTCCCCTTAATCTCTCCGTGTCTCTGTGCCCTCTTGGGTCAATCAGGGATGACCATAGGAGTAACTAAAGTGGCGTATGGGAAACTCAGAGCAAGGGCCCACGTGGGAAGGATAAGGTAAGCGCGGGCTCTCACCTTGTGGGTTAGCTGCAGCCAGAGCTGGTAGGACACTAATAGGTGTCCCCACCATGTGCCACAAGCCGGGGCGGGGGTATGCCTTCGGTCCCATTCACAGGGTCATGCGGCTAGAGGCTCTGGAACCACTTTTGTGGAGGCCTTGGGTGCCTGGCAGACGGTCGGGGAAGAGCTTGGGGCAGCCAGACATTCACTGGGGGAGACGCTGGTAAGATTTCAGAGACCCCTTGGGGACCTGGGAGTCTGTTCATCTTGCCGGGCCGTAAATCTGGTTTCCTCCTCCGGCCTGGCGCATGCTGGCCTGGTTTTCGTTAGGCACCAGCCGCCGTGGGCCCGTCCCCTTCCGAGTCCCGCCATCTGGCGCCTCCCCTCTCACCGTCTGTGTGTCTGTCTGTGTCTCGGGGGTTCTGTGGACCTTGAGACTCACAGTGCAGGGGTCCCTCGCTTCCATGCGGGTCCCCGGGCAAGACGGCGCCACCTCCGTGGGCAGAAGCCACTGGCAGGGCAGCCAGGCGCCCTCTTTCCCTTATGGGTATTGTGCAAGGCGGGGAAGTGAGCTGCTCGGCCTCTCTGGGTACCTGGGAGGGTGAGGGAGAGCTGTCGTGTTTCCTCTCGTTGGCTTCCTTCTGCTCCGTGGGCTGCTCCCATAACACAGTCCATGCTTCTTTTTCTTTTTCAACAGCTTGCAAACTGGCCCGTCTCCCACCTTGAGTGCCTACAGTGCCTGTTCGGAGGGCTGGCGGGGGCGTGGCTGGGAAGGGAGTACTTGGGAGGAGGCGGAGACTCATGTCTCCCCATCAGCTGGGGCTCCTCGAGCTCAGTGCTAGCAGCCACCGGTGCCGGGTAGGACTCGGTTGTGTGGACGTTCTGCACGCTTGGGATGTTCAGCAACGCCCATGGCCGCTGCCCACGAGGTGCCCGGGAGGCCCTCCAAGTCGCACCACCCAGGCCTGGTGCCCACTCTGCTGCCCTTGCAAACCCTTCCCCGAGCAGCAGGGGCTTGGGCTGGCTCCCGGAGCCCCCCATCTTGGGGGTGGTTGGCTGCGCCTGGATGGAAGGGGTCACGAGGAGGCACGGGTGTTGGTGGTGGGCCAAGGACAGGAGGCCAGGACAGCGCAGTCTCCCTCGGAGGCAGAACGAAAAACCCCAGGTGGGCGTAAACTCAGGAGCAGGGGCGGGGGGTGCCGGACCCAGGGGCACAGGGTTCCGTGGCTGATGTGGCTGGAGAGTCAGTAATTCCCGGAGTAAATGAAGCGCAGGCCCTCCTTGAAGGAAAGAGAGAGCAAGGAGTCTTCTCATTCTTCTGGGGAAGCCAGTTCAGTTGTCACCCAGGTGTGTCTCTTTCTTTTGGGACTGCCTGACCCTGCAGTTGATGCCCCTGACCTGTGATTGATGCCCCCCACGCCCCTGACCCCAGGCTGCACCCCAGCCCAGCTCTGCTCTGTCCTTCAGAAGCTCCTTTGCACCCAAGTAGCTGCAATCCCGAAGGCTGAGGACAGGGGCCACGGGCACGTGTGACCCAGAGGTAGTGCTCAGCATGGACACCTGATCAACTCTAGCAGCATTTGCTTTTGTGTAACTGGAGAGATTTGGCGGTCTGATTAAATTCAGCCGAGGTCTGGCGCCCTCATTCCTGCCGGCACTGGGGTAGGTGTGGGTGGGTTAGTTTAGAGCTTCCTTTCCTGCAGGATGCTGGGCTGGTGTGGCCTCAGAGAGCCTCTGGACGGCTGGAAGTGGTCCGCGAGTGAGGGGCTTGGAGGCGGCGGGGCGCCGGGTGCCCCTGTAGCTCACACAAGCGTCACTTAGCCGCTGTGGACCCAGGCCTCTCCTCGATCATGCGGAGTCATCTGCTCTGCTTCTCAGCCCTGGGCCTGGGGGCAGCCGGGCCACGAGGAGGGCGCCCACCCCCTTTTCCTCCCGCGCCACTCCCAGCAGCAAGGCTGCGGGCCAAGGGGTGGCGAGGTGGCACCTGGTTCCCATCTGACCCGTGGGTCCTGGATCAGCTGCCCAGAACCAGCTGGGCTTGGCCTCCTCCCGCTCCATGGCCATCCTCCCCCTCAGACAGCCTGTCCTGGGTGCTCCTGGCGCCAGCCGTGCCAGACACAGAGACGTCAGTCACCCGCACAGAGCGTGGAGCCCCACGACCGCTTGAGGGCAGATGCCTCTAGTGCATTCTCGGTGACTGACACCCTGTTCAGACCCTGGCTCAGAGGAACAAGAATCCCTGTCCGAGGCACCTTCTTTAGGCGGGAAAAGGCTCCCAGTCAGGCTTCTGCGCAGAAGAGGACCCCCTTCTCTTGGCTGTGCGAGCCTCGGGTGGCTGTTGGGGGATCAGCTTCTTCAAGAAAACGGTGCCGTTTCTGCTCCAATTCTGGTCCTTTGTCTAGGATCCTGTGGAGAAAAGGTTCATGTTGCATGGACATCCTGGGCCACTGGCCCAGTGATGGTGACAAGGTGGTCTATGTGTTTTTCCTACTCTTTGTTGGTTTCTTAGGCCTCCCCAGAAGCCGCCCTAATGGCCTTGGAGGGTACCAGTTGATGGATCTTCATAAAACGGACGGGGTGGGTCCCACCTGCCCCTGTGCCCCTTTCCGAGATGGGAGAGTGAAGGCACAGGGAGGAAAGGAGCCTACGACCGTCAGCTCCATGGCACCTACCACGACCGTCAGCTCCGCGGCACCTACCACGACCGTCAGCTCCGCGGCACCTACCACGACCATCAGCTCCATGGCACCTACCGCCTCCCTCGTGAGCAAACCCGACTGACTTGCCTGCCTTTTCCTTCTTCTTCTTCTTGGCCTTGATGGTTTTCCAGTTTAGATGCCAATGACCTAAGTGAGAACACAGAAAGAGAATGAAAATAAATGTTGTGCTTTATTAAAAATATCGGGGGGGGCTGATTTTTCCAGGACTTGGAAATGGATTTCAGGTGGCGAGAGATGGGCTGGAAGTCTCACTGTCTGGCCCCCTCGTGGTCTGAACCTTCCCAGGAGATGGAAAGTGCTGCTATTGGCAAATATTAGTAAAGTGGCAGATTGTCATGTTTTGCGAGTCACTGTCCCAGTTAATCGAGGCATCTAAAGACCGCACAGGGAGAAGCCGAGGGTGTCACCCAAGAAATCTGACTCCCCAGGCTGACATCACAAGCAGCCGGAGCTTCATCCGGGAGGGAGACGCCAAATGTGTCCCGGGTTCCCGGTGCCAGTTGATTAACAGAGCGGCGTCGGTGTGGGTCTCCAAGGACAGGCCTGCAGGGCCTACCCACCCGGCTCGCAGAAGATCTGCTCCCCTGGCTGGTGGTGGAGGTGGAGCCCAGAGAAGGGGTAGATGATATGCGACCGTCCCCACGTTGGAAGCCGCAGCCTGCCAGTTCTTGGGTGTAGAGCTCCGGAGGAGCTTGCCAGAAACCCAAAATAGGTTTTAAAGGAAATGTTTTCAAAATAGATAATTAATTCCATCTAAATTAAATGTTTGCTTCCTCTGATTAAAAACATGATGGACGTGTTAGCGCAATTAGGTTGCTCTTGCCACTTCGAAACTATAATTAATGGCTCCAAAGCGTCTCTACTTGGAGGAGGTATTTACAGCCTTAATGTGTAAAACATATATAATTTTTCTTTATCAAAACCCAAGTAAGTGGAGCAACTCCTGGGTCTGCCCCCAGCTGCATTTAGTCCAGTTGTGATGAGCGCGGTCTGCCCTGTTCGTGAGGAAATCGGCCGTTAGAGAAAAGTATCAAGTGTCTCCAAAGTTGTTTTCCAGTCTGACATCAAAATCCTGGGAACGCGGAAGGACAAAAAGTGTATTTAAAACGGAGCTACGCGTTTGTTCTCGGAGACCAAACTGTGAAGAACTGAAAAGCTCAAACAGGGCTCATTCACTTTGGGGAGTGGAGGGGGGGTCCTCCCCGGGCTGGGGGGGGATGGCCAGACTCACTCTGCCTGGCTTTATTAACTCATCCGTAATTAGCCCATAGCTTCGATACAATTTAGCTTGTGCCATATGGGCTAATATAGCGCTGAACGGTACCCCCCGTGCAGGTGACAGTCTGTCACATTGAAGGCAGATTAGCATAAAACAAACAACAACACACCCTTAACGACAATGGTGCTATTCGCATCGCCAGAGCTATGGCTGTGTAAGCACTTCCATTAGAAACTCTTATTTTCAAAGATTTTATAAATTAGTCATTTAAAAAATCACTCTGGGCTGAAATAAAACCCAGCCAATCAGCTCTTAGCCAGGAAGGTTTATGTTCAATGACACTCGAAAAAAACATGTGGCGATTGCCCCAAGTTTTGGCTGCAAACTCTCTTTCCTCAGATCCACGGAATCAAATATCAAGTGGGGTTCTGTGGTGAATGACAGAGAAAACCATCCGCCCGGGGAAGAGGCGACAGCGTGCTCCTACAGGAACGGAGACCCCTGGCCAGGCGGGTGGCGGTCCTCGCAGCCCATGAGGGTCGTGCACGACGCACACGTGTCCACTGGGGAGGGAGGCACCGGGAAGCTGGACCCGGGGCCCCGTTCAAGTGTGTGGTTACAGAGTCGGAAGAGCCTCGCTCAAATATCTGTGAGTCTCCTCTTTGTCATGGGCTCTGTGAACACACAGTAGCAAGGCGCCTGGCAATGTTTGTATTTTTCCTTCATCCAAAGCCAAAACTTTGAATTGTTGCGAGCCTAACCCATGTCCCGGCGGGGTCCGGCCCAGCTGACTGGGCCTTGCTGGGCCCACCTCGGGCATTGATCGCGATGTCTATAATGTCTGATCCTTGTCGACAATTGTGACGGCCATACCCTGTCGTCACAAGCCCACGTTAGACTGGAGGGCCACCAACAGGTGTAATCAATTCAAAGCCACTCCAGTCTGCAAGCAGTCTTTCCTGTGACTTTGAGCGGGATCATTCCCTTCTTTTTCCCAAAGCTAAAATTCCTTCTTTCAGGATTTTGATTCTGGTTTCTTTCATACTCCGCTCAAAGAATCCTGAGTGCCCCCGGAGAACCGAAAGCCCGGAAAAGCCCCGAAGCTTGGAAGCTCTAGTGCTGATTGGTTCCACACGGCCCCTTCCAGACGCGGAAGACGGGAATGAGCCAGTGGGGAGGGCCTGAGGCCTTGCCCTAAACACGCAGGGGCAGTTGGAAGGGCCTGTGCGTCTTGTGCAAATCTGTTGTCTCCAGCATATGAGCCGCTAGAATTCAAGCAGTTTTCAGTTTGGATGACCTAAATAACCCCATCTCCTTTCCGTTTTTCCTGGAAAAATGGAGAGCTTCTACCTTAGCTTTGGCCCGTAGAGTCTACACTGGAGTGAGGGGACCTCCACTGGCGGGGAGGTCACATTGGGGGCTGGGGCTGTCGTCTCGAGGAGGACAGTAGGGAAAGGACGGGTCGGGGAGGCTGGGACATTTCCATCAGGTTCGTGTGCAGTAAGCCCCATGCCCAAGAAGAGATGGGCGTTTGGAGGGAGGTTTAGGCATCTCGAAGCATTGACCTGGAAGAGAAGTTCCAGATCTTAACCAAGGGAAGCAACTGGTGATGTGTATCCCTTCCTAAGGGAGATGGGCCACCCTTCGGGCTGTGGGGACAGTCAAATTGTCTGCTGGCTCCGGATGCAAACAGAGCTGCACCGCCCAGGTCCCCTGCTTCTCCTGCCCCTCTGTCCTGCTCCCTCTTCGAAGGTCTACGTGTGAGCTCTGCTGGGGAGAAGGCATTTCCTCAGGGGCCGGTCCTGCCTCGCTCTGCTCAGGGACGCAGATCTACCTCCTTTTAATAACACTCAAGTCATGACACAACACTAGATGGGAAAATAGCATTTCTTTATTAAAACCACTTTATTAAGTCTGTTTTTCACCGACGTTTGGCGGTGCTAGCTGCGAGTGTGTTTCCTCTGCTGCTAGACACGATAGAGCCTGGCAAGTTTCTACAGACTTTTCTTTTGAAAGGCGGCTCTGCTGTTTTGCATCACTGGAATGAAATGACTCGTACTGTGCAGACAGGAGCTACATTTTCCTACCTCTCGTTGGCCATTTATGGGGCTCTACGGTTTTCAAATGGTGTGATGCGCGAGGAAGCCAAATGTCCCGCCATTTCATAACCAGCCGCAGACAGAGCGCCTTTCAAAATGCTGCCGCTCGCAGCATCTGTTGTTATTAAGTAAGGTGATCAAACACTGTACAGGACTTCAAATGTGTTCTCCTCGTCACTTATCGAGCTCGAATAATATGCGGTTTGTGGACCAAACGGACGTGTTAGGGCCATTGCGCCCATCGCTGCATTTTTGTGTTCCCTTTTATTACTGATTGTAAAATAAACTTTGGCCTTTTTTAATAAATGTTATAAAAATGCTCTGTGAATCGGGAGAGAGTCACCCATAAAGTTCATTTAACATCATCCTAATTAAAAATGCAATGCCGTCACGCATTCAGGACCGATGCCCCTAAAGTACCCCCTTGCCAAAACCCAGAGATTTCCCTGATACCTGCCGGGCCCCAGCACGGAGGTGGGGGGGGGGTGATGCGGGGCCCACGCAGGGGTGCGCCCCCACATGCACGGCCCCTCTCCACTCCAGGGGCCCTACAAGTCCCTGGCGGATGAGATAACTTCTCCAAAGGAATGCTTTTAGCTGCCTCATGCTTCGCTCTCAGGGATAGTATGAGGCAGACGCGGCCCCGACACAATGATTGTGCTTTGGTAAAAAAGTCACCAGAGAGAGGACTGTAGGGGCTGGAGCCATCTGGGGAGTGTCGAGAGGCCGAATGTTCTCTCCCCAGCCTCCCTGCGAGCTCCTCTCCGCTTTTGATGTTTGAAGATGATGGAAACCAGAGGGCGTGGGGGCGGGTGAGCTGGCCACTCATCCTGGGTGACGGTGGGGGGGCCTTGCTTCCCCTCAGACCTTTTGGGGCCCGTCTCCAGGGCCACTTTCTCAGCCTCTTACCGTGAGCCTCCGTGCCACCTAATCCCAACACGTGCTCCCCCGCCTCTTCTGCGGGGCCCCCCAGATGACATGGGTGCCCACGCCTCCTGTTGCAGGGGTCACGTGGCCCCGAGAAAGTTTAAGACACGGATTTGGTTCAAGAAAGATCGGCACATCAGAGCGTCAAGACCTTCTCCAATGAGGCTCAGCTTCTGTCCGGCGTTTACAGTCCGTGGGGGCATAATCCCCGATCCTGGTCTCTACCTAAAAGTGACAGGAAGACGTAGGGTCTACGTCATCACATTTCAAGCTGTATTTTCAAGGAATTTCTCAGCACGACTGCTTCAAATGGTGAGTGAGGGGAAAAGGCAAGGCTGAGTGAAAATTCATTATTTCTTTAATGGTCATTTGGCCAAGGAAACCATTCTAGGTTTCAGGCAAGAGTGGAGGTCAGTAGTGGTCTTGTCTCTGCCACGGAGACGGAGTGAAGGATGGACACATGGACGCGGGGGCTGGACATCCCTCTAGTGGCCCAAAGGACGTCCTTTGATAGCCATGAGAGCGTGACCAAGCAGACGGAATGGGACACTGCCCATCCGTTCGAACAGTTGAGGCCCTGCTCTCGAGATTACAGGACTGACGGCCTTTCGGCCTTTCTTCCCCATTCCTCTGCTGGAACACACAATCTCCTCTCTTCTCTGTCCCTTGCATTTGGTTTTGCGTATCAGCCAAGCAGGGGGGAGACCAGGAGCCCACACGAATCCTGCCTCCAGGGCCCGCTTCTCCTACAGTCCCCTGGTCACCCCGGACACCAGCCCCACCCCATGTGGCTTCCACCCAACCCAGCCCTGTGAATTTGAGGAGCCAGTGGTGTCTACACTACCTGTCTACTCCAGGGACCTGGGGCTACATCACAGCAAAGGTGAAGGATGCCCCTCATATGGAGAGACTCTGAAGTCACAGTTAAAAGATAAGCCCAATGGGCAGCATCCAGTGTCCCCATCACCGAAGGGACAGCCCTCTAGGTAACCTGAGCTGTCTCTGAGCCTCACCAATGAATTCAGTGTCTGACTGACCTGTGCATGCAAGCCTTCTCCGGGGCCTTACATCTCGCTAAACCAATATCTGTACTGCACGCTGTGCCCTGTGCCACCTCCAGGCCAGGGCTCCGCTGTAGGGATGAGTGGGGTTCTGCCAGACCCGCTTCCGTGGACGCCCCCAGCCACGCCTGCCCCCGTGGGAACGGCCCTTCTCACGTGATGTTAGAATCCCACCCAGTGGCCGTGGCCTCTATTCTCTCAGCTGAGAGCAGCTGGATCTGCTTTGTGCAGAGAAATAACCTCTGTCCCAGGCTATGGAGGGTGAGAAGGACCTTCTAGAACATTCCATCCTGTCAGTCTGGAGGTGAAGAAGCTGAGTGTGGGAGAAGAGAAGTTTCCCCAAAGTAAGCCACCGTGGCTGAGCTTGGGGAGAGCCCAGGACGAGCTCTGGTGTTTGGGGCCTGATTTCTGTCCCTGACGCAACTCCGGCAGTGCCTTCCCTCCTGGGGTTCCTTGGCTCCTCCGTCAGCCGGGGAGGGGGCAGGGATGAATGAAATAATGAGAGGACAAACCGAGGGCAGGGCTGACGGCCACCCAGCTTTGCCACCCACCTGGTCTGACCCGCCCTCTCGGCTGTCTGAGGCGGACACCCCCGGGAGGACGCCGTAGCTTTCCCGGCCTCTCCCTCTTTGCCCTCGTATGAAAAGAGTGACTTGTCTCTGGAAAGAAGCCCTGATTGTCCAGAGAAAGGGCCGTCTGGCCCATCTTCCCTTTTTATTTCCTTTTTTATTTCCACAGAAGAGAAACGACATTTTCATCTTAAAATAATTTTAAGGGATTATTTCAAAAGCTCCTCCCCAACAAAATAAAGCTTTTGTTTATTTATTTGTTTCCTCCAAAAGGCATCTCCCAGATAGACACGGCGAGTCAGGTCCATTCCTACATCTGTTTCTCCCCTGATCCAGGCTCTCAGATGTGCCTCGTCTGTCCCACTGCGTCTGGAGACCCGCCTCCAGGTCACCTGCAAATGCAGGGCGCGTCCCAGGGCTGGCACGGGACATTTCCTGCCCGTGGGATGCAGCCCAGTGTGGGGCTCGTCAGGACACCTTCCGCATAGCCAAGCAACCTCTCTTTTTTATCTGAAGTAAAAAATACAGCCTCTTGCAATCTGGGTCTGCTATTGGAGTTTTATGTCTGTTTTTGTTATTCAGCAACTACAAGTTTATTTAAAAAAAAAAAAAAAAAAAAAAAGCTTGACTTGAAGCAGCCCCGGGGGAACTGCCTGGGGGCCCTTGGCCCAATAAGACTGGAGCCTGGCCCATTAGCTGTTTGGTTCCTGATGGTTGTTCAGCAGGACACATTCTCTGTACATTCATGAGACACCTCTCTCACTGCCTGTGGCTCTAAGAGCCTTGCCTTCCTTTGAAGGCCAAGCGGGGGAGGGTCTGCCTCAGCAGGGGTCACTTCCTAGGGGCACGTGGGCAAGAAGCAAGAGGGCTGTCAGCATGTGGAGAAAGGAATAACCACCTCTGCTTATCCCCGACACCCTTAGTTCACCGGCTTTGAGTACGAGGAGGCAGATATCCTGGGCTCTGGTCCAGTCCGGCCCTCTCCAAGGGAACTGTGTTGTCCTCAATCTCTGGGTCCCTTTGGCCACCGCAAAGCACAGGAGCTAACAGCGCGACCTAGGTGCCCCTTACTTCTCAGCTGCAGCAAAGCCCAGCCCGGGGAAACGCGGCTTTCCAGTGATCGAAGATACCAGAGAGGCCATTGATGGGAAAGGGAGTTCCCAGAACATGCATTTATCCCACAAAATCCACAGACCCTTGAGGCTGCGGTTATCCGCATGTGCAGATCTTGGGATTCGAGAAGTCTCCCATGTCACTGTAAGATGTCTTATAATTAATAAGACGAGGAGTTTTGAAAGTGGGAGAGATGAATCAAGCAGATGGAGCTCGGGAAGGGGTTGCCGGAGACCATCGCTGAGAAAGTATGGCCGGTTGTAAAGCACTTTGAGAAGAGTCTGAGGTGTTGAAAAACCACTTTGCATCCCAACCACCCTGTTCCCCTCTGCAGCAGCCGACCAGCCTGGGAGCCCCTGGACTCCTATCCCGTCTTTATCTGCTCTTGGCAAAGAGGGCTCCAGTCACCACGTCTACCTCTGCTATCCTCCCCCTATGGCAGATCCATTCTGTCCCTTCCCTCTGGCTCCTGCTGTGTCTTGACTGCCGGGGGGTGTGCGCTGGGTTCAAATCCCGGTGCTTTCACGGAACCACTCAGTGTTACTCACTGAGGTCTACCGTGTGGCAGGTTCCGCAGTGGTGGTGGCCGGTTGGCAGGTGGCCAATCTTCCCCGGTCCTCTGACTTCTTACAGGCAAAGTAAAGGCTAAAATGAAAGTCCATCGATGACGTGAGGACGAAACACAGTAATGGCATAAAGCACAGGACAGGGAACTTGGCGTAAAGGAAAGAACCAGTGACGTGAGAGCAGCTGATGCTTGGAGCTACAGTTGGAAGGTCAAGTAGACTTGGAAGCCGAGATGAGGCTGGGTAGTGCTGAGGGTAGAACCCAGCGGTGCCCCCCACCACAGCCCGGGTGGTGCCCGTCTCCTCAACCCGACAGAAAGCTCTGCGAGGAATGTAGCAACTCACAAGCCCCATGAGGGTCCTCCTGGGACCCACCACTCTGAGCACTGCTTTTAAATTCTCGCCCTTGTGTCTGATGGACGGATGGTCAGGGTGGACCACTGGCTCCATTTTCTTTGATAGGAAGGAGGCCATGCCCCCAAAAGGAAGCCCTGACATCTGAGAAGAGAGGTGCTAGGAAGACTCAGAATGTCCCGAAGTCATTGTCGCTGTCGTTACTATTATGACGGGCATTACTCTTTGCCCTCCTCTGCTCCACCTGACCGTACCTGTGAAATACCTTGTTCCCCACGTACGGGGAGATGTTGGGATCCCCCAACCGGTGGGAAATCCTCGTCCAGGGTGGGTAGGGCCGAGGCCTCCGAGATGCCAGATCACCGCTCTAAATTCTTTTCACCGCACCAAGCTCTATGTGGGTCCCACTGGCCAGCCAGGATTGTGACCCATGAGGAACAGCGTGGCCGGGCCTGTCCATCTTCAAACAATACTCTTAGCCTCTCTCTCTCTCTGTTCTACCTCCATCCGTCATCTAGCTTCCTATCAATCCCCCGTCATCAGTCTGTACCATCGATCTACCCTTTCCACCAGTGTTTTGCAGTGAAACGTGTGATAAAATGTGTCCCTCTTGGAGATTACCTCTGGGTGGGTGGACTGATTTTTTTTTTCCTGCCTTTCTTTTTTTCTTTTCTCAGAATGTTGTATAACCGTAGAAACAAAATAACAGGTCACCTCTATGCCTTTGGCTACTGGAAACTTTCCAAGGCAGGCTAAAAATAAGTGATGGATGAGATCCTGTCCTTCTGATATCCAGTGAGGGAACTGGGTGGGTCAGAGGGGGCCCGTTCTCTTTGGAGGAAAGAGGCTTGCCCAGTGGAGCAGACAGCGTGCGTGGTCAGGGAGACGAGTTTTGGTTCTGTCTCCATCAGTCGTGAGTTGAGGCATGCACTGTGCTCTCTCGCTTGCTTTCTCTCAATCTCTCTCTCTCGGACTTGATTTTCACGTGTAAGTTGAGGGAGTCTGGCCATACTGCCCTATAGCCGAAGACAGCAGCCATCTGTGGGGGCTCTCCGGGGTCCTCCCTCCCTGGGCATGGTGGTCCGAGGGACACCGGTGGCGGAACAAAAGATGTAATCGTTAGCAATTGGTAGCGCTCCATCCCAAGTCAGGCGCAAGCAAAGGCCATCAGGAGCAGAGGCAGGAAAGCATGCTGAGGGGCAGCGGGGAGGCGGAGGGGGTGGGCATGCGGGCCCCTGCTGCGTACCAGAGGGAGGAGACAGCCCGACAAGTAGGGTCGGAAATCCTCCTGGCAACTCACTTATAACAAACTCCTTCCAAGGCTGCTTTAAATCATTTACGTACTTCGATACCCCAACTGCCGATGCATTTTTCATCTGTTCCCATCCCCACAGGCTATCTCCCCAAATCAGTAAATCCAATTTGTCATCACTCAGATATGTTTTCAGGCTCTGAACAACCATTTTTTACACAAACCAAATGGGATTAACTTCCACCAATTGTTTAACTGCAATCAAGACATGTTCATAAACAATGTAAATATATTTACTATATTCCTTTGCAAGACGAGTTCTAGACACACCAGCCAAGGAGCCGGGGTAAGAGTGAGCCATTCCTGATGCTCTATGGGACCGTTAATGAGTATGGATTGCCATGTCTCTTTAATTTTACCTTGACTTGAGGGAGCCTTATTTTCCTAGGGATTTGGGTTCGCTCCCAGATGGTAAGAATCAGGATCAATCTTCGTTTTGAGTTAAAAAAATCACCCTCACATCCATGCTTGCCATTTCTCCTCTAGGCTCTCATTTCCCACTACCTCACTAAAAATAACTGCCGGTGGTTTGTGAAATTTGTTTGCTAATTCCCTCGGTCCCAAAAGGTACCTGCTGGTGACATGTGATGAACTTGAGCGGGTCGAATTTCCGAAGTGGTCTTGAGCTGCTACTTGATGTTTCTGGGCGGATGGAACCACTCGTGACTGCTCTCAAGCTGATGGGCTCTGGTTTTCTCGTGCAAACAAATGCTGTGCGGTGTTTTCAAGGGTGAGGAGGACCCTGTGTTTTACTTCCTTTACTCGGACAAATCGCTGTTATGTTTTTGGAGCATCCGCCATTAACAGGTGCTGTTCTAGGCCCTGGGGAGCCATCAGCAAACAAAACAGACTGATTCCTGCCTTCCTGGTGCTTCCCTCTTAGTGGAATCAGCTGGACAAAACAGAATAAAGATGATGAGTAAGGGAAGCCGACGTACGGTCTTCTAGGAGGGGTTAAGGGTGGACAGAAGTAAGAAGAGAAAGAACGGGGTGGTGGCCTCTGGCCGGGTTCCCTGCTGGTTTCCCTGCTGGACTGGGAACCCTCCTGGGCCGCCGTTTCACTCTGACAAAGAGCATCAGCCCCAGACGGATGGGCCATTCTCCTGCTCACCTGCTTACCTCCTGCTTCTCTTCCCCTGTGCTCTGCTCACTGCTCCCCCCGCCCACCCCGCCCCCGGAGGCCTTCCTCACTGCTCGGCCACCGTCTTGCCTCTTCCTCTCTTGCTCTCTGGTCCTTGGAGGCCCACCGTGGTACCTTCTGTGGCCTCCCTTTGCTTCTTGAGCGCTTGGATGTTAGGCTGTTTCTTGTCCAGGGAGCCTAGGCATATTCCGAATGAGCCCAAAGGTGCCATACTGTTTATTATTTTCAAGGCGGTGGAAATTGAAATGAAACAGCGAAACATTTTGAAATAATTGGCTTTATAAATATATACATGTATATGTGAATATGGATACATATGCGTATAGAAATATATGTACATCTATATATGGATGTACACACCCGATCGTGTCTACATGTACTATGCAAGTCAGAACCGGGAGCAGCTTTTGTTAAAACACATTATACACAATTCGGTGAAGTATCTTCCTATCTTCTAACGTAGCCTCGCCTTAATCTGCAGATTTTCATCAATTAAGGGTGAACCTCTCAGGAATGCTTGCCCTCTTGCAAAGAAAGGGACATTTTCCTCAGGATCTGATCAGCATTTTTGCAATTTATGCGTTAAGATGTGCTGCTGGATCTCGGCTGATACTTAGAACCAGATTGGAAAGCATCCTCGGACGCCGATCCCTCCCGCCCAAACGGTCTTCCCGCGCCGCTGTCTGCGACCCGTCCCAGGCCCGGTGTCCTGCGTCCCTAGGATCCTCCGCTGCCGCAGCCGCCTCCCGTCTTTATGCCCCATGAATCCGGGCAGCGTGCCATCCCATTACAGCCTCCTTCCGCACTCCCCCCTTCCCATCGCGCAGCCTCCCCCTCCCCTGACCTCTCAGGCAGTTCCTGGCACCCCTCCAGGACCCCCTACCTTTGGCTGTTAGAGTCTGCGGAGCACAGCAGCTGTGACCGCTCCTCTGCTGGGCCCTGCCACCGGGCTGCTCGGAAAGCTCCTATGCTCCAGCTCCCGGTGCACTGGGGATGGCCACGTGTGCCGAGCTGGGGAGCTCTCGGCCACCCAGCCGCACCCCCAGCCCATGGTGGGAAGGTGTCCTTCAAGAGGACACGGAAGCCTGCCTTGTGGCCACTCACCAAAGTCACCACCGCCTCAAAAGACCAAGGTCCCGTGGTAGTTAAGCTGAAGGTTATGTGTGTCTCTGGTGGTTGTTTTTCCCTCTGGTTAGCTTTGGCCAACTTCTAACCTTCAAGTGAAAGGCGCCCCACGGACGCTGTCCTGGGGTGGCTGCCGCTCAGACCCCGGGACGGTGACTCTACCACCAGAAGCAGAGTGGGGGGGCGCAGAGAGTGGGCAGTGTCCCGTCGCTCTGCCTTCGCTTTGAAGATAAAAGAAGCTAAAGTCCAGGATGGCTGTGATCATCGAGTCACCAAGGCAGTGCCGTAAGGGAAACGAGGCGAGCGCCAACGTTTCCGCAGGGACAGAGCAGGAGTCGCCCCAAGGCCAGGATCTCGTGGGTTCTGTGCAGTCTGATGAGTTAGGGGTCAACGGCATCACCCCTGAAATTAAATCGTCCGCCCCGCGCGGCTGCTCCCGTCCCTGCAGAGCCTACGTGTCGTTAGCGGGCGTCAAACTTCTTTTCTGGTTTCAACTCTGTAATTTTCTCTCTCTCTCTGTTTTTCTTTTTTTTTTTTTAGTTGGAAGGGGGAATGGGACGGAGCAATTTGATCTCCCCCCAGATAGGAAGCAGGGATACAAGAGCTCTTTGTTTCCATCCCCAAGCCCCAGGACCATGTCAGTGCCAGAAGGCCCGGCTGGAAAGGACACCGTCATTATTCCGCACCGTCTGCATCTCCGCCTGGCCGCGTTCTGCTCCGCGTGGAGGAATGCCCCGGTCTGCAGAAAATGCACGCGCGGAGGGAAAGACGTCCCAGACCCTGTCCGAGAGCGGACCCCGTGAGCAGGGGCTGCAGCCTTCGTGACGGCGGCTCTGTCCAAGTACGGCCCCCGCCTCTGCTCCTTGCCTCCTGCAAATCCAGTCACTGCCTGAGTTGTTTCTTCCTCCTTCCTATCGTGTAGGTCTACGTACACGTAAAAAACAAAAACAGAACAAAACGAAAAAACTGACTTCCACAGAGTGCGGGAAAGGGGCTCTGGGAAGCTTCCATGAGAACGTGGAGTCCTGCCTGAGGGCCCGTGAGCTGCCTGGCTTGATCGGGGCGGTTTCTGAGCCCAGGACCCAGCGAGCTCAGTGCCCGGTCATTCTCCTGCCTTCACACGGAGCGCACTTTACAGCTGGAGGCGCTCTCCGTGATAACAGGTTTTACAAATGACGACGCCGACTTCTCTAGTGTCTTCTAGCTGGGCAGTTGCTGGCCTAGCAGAAGGACGGAGGGTTCTGACTTTCAAGCTACTTGCTTCTGAACTTTAATTTATGTCTTTACGAATGAAAGCTTGGCCAGACGTATTTTACATAAAAGTTTATGAGATATGTTTTCTCTTATTTGGATTGTTTTTCATTTAAAAATTATCCTGTTACTTTAGATATTATTCTTAGCTGTATTTTATGTAACTTTCTTGTTTTGTGGCATCCGAGAGGTTTTCTTTTGTTGTCGTTGTTTAATTTCCCCCCTTGAAAATACAATATTTGATTTTGTCTTCAAAGCTGCAGGGGAAAAGACCACCTTTTATGGAAACGCAAGTTACATAAGACCTCAGAAATGAATGAGTGTCTTACCACCCTCGTAACCTGCCTCAGATTATACTCTTGGTTAGAGATCAAAGTTAACCTGGATTTTTTTAGAGAGTTTTCTAAGGTCCCGTTAGAGATCTCAGCTTCCACACAGGAAGCTGCCACCTGCCAGGGCGTGGTAGCCCAGCCTGGGGCATCGCACTTTCGGGGGCTGGGCCCATGTCCCCATAACTGACGGCAGCTGGCACTTCCCAAGTGGGGGATGCTGTGAACACCAGGTCTCAGCCTCGGGGGGAGACGGAGCGAGACATCACTCTGTACCAGCTTTTCTGGGTGTGACCTGGCAGAGACCAGGGGCATCTGGGCTGCTCAAAACACTGAATCGAATTAAAACGGAAAAACAAAATGACCGGGTTGGCCAGGTGACGGTCTGGGCAGCATGGTGAGCACACAGACTCTTCTCTGAGTTCTTTTCAGAGAAATCCCCTCCTTCACTTCCTCCCCCGTGGGAAGAGCTGGGTCCTGAACTCTTTGTGAAATCTTCAAACACATAATAAGAATTAATCACCATTAGTTCTCGATTGTAACAGCTGCCTGCCACCTCGACCGCCGGCTGCAGCTGCGGACTCCCCTCCCTCCGCTGACATCATAATCCCGTTACAGCTGGAAACTTCACACATAAAATGCAGATTTAAGCTTATTTTGAAACAACTTACACTTGTTAATTGCTCCCGTCTATATCACAAGCATAAAATCACAGCTTTCGTGGGGCAGCACGGCTCCTCCTCGCCAGAGGCGGGCACCTTCTTGCTCTTTCTCGGGGTTAAGAGTGGGCCCCAATGCACAGCCGTATCTGGCAGCCTTCGATTCACGGACACACTCGTGGACCGGATTTGTCCAGAAGTGGCATCTGTCCATCTGCTCCTTGCCCATCTCTGTCACCCCAAGGACTCGGCTGGCAGCTCAGAACACGTCTTGGAGCCAGGTGAGCCTGGGAGAGCCTTGGCAGGGTTGCAGCCCCTGGTGAGGACCGGCTCGCCTCGGCTCCGCGGGGAGACCCCAGGGCTCGGGGTCTTCACTGGCAGAGCCCAGGGGGACGCACCGGCATCCTGTTTCGGTTTGTGCCCTTTCTCAACAAGACCCTTACTTGATCCTCGTCCTCGTGCCTTGTTTTCACACAAGTCTGGGCATGGCCTGCAGCTTGATACGCGGATGCCTTGCGCTGGGGCTGGTGCAGGGGATTAAATCCAGTGAAAATCAACGATCACAAGAACTTGTGTGTGTAAAGGCATGGCGTGTGCGGCGTGTGCGCGGACGCCATGGAGGGGCTCGTCCCTGTTCTGAGATCCTAGGGCGTGAGGCTGCTGTGATTCAGTGAATTGCAGACAATTATTTTTTCTTCTGGCAAACTGTATTGGAGGAGGAGGCATTATTAAAAAAAAAAAAATCCATGTTAAAACGGTAAGTTAATTTTAACTCAGGAGGATATGGGGATACTCTGCCCAAGTTCCAGCATGAAACAGAGTCGCTGACATTTCAAACCACAAAGAACAGTCCTATTCCTATTTTGAAATGGTTCTGAGTGAATTGGTTTTCAGGTTAAAAGGTTCCTTTTCTCCCCCAAGTCTTCACACCAGTGATTTTTGTAGCGCCACCTGCTGTTCATTAGTGGAAGTGTTCGGGATTATGAGAAACCTGTAATTTTTCCCCCTACTTTCCAGTAGCATTTAGGATTTATTTCGTGAAGATCCACACCTAGAGAAATCAGTGCCTATGCCTTTTGAGGACTGAAGTACAGCCAACTGGGGTGGGAGGCCTTCCTTTAAGAAACGGAAGCTCAGACGCCCCCCGAGCCTTCCAAAGATTTGGAACCTCTCAGCAAGTGTGCGAGCCCCTCCCTCTTGGTCTCGGGCTGCGGGTCCCCCGGCTGACACTTTCAGTTAGCATACGTGACACCAGAATGAATTTCTGAGCCTACAAAGAAGCCCTTTATTCTAGACTAATCTTAAAGGTCATTTGGATAGGAAACAATGCTTGCCTTCCCCACGCAAAGGCCAGCCTTGGCCGGCTTGCCTCGTTGACCCTCACGAGAGGGAATCAGCTCTCAGTTCAGTATTTGGGCCGACCCTGGGGTGGGGGGCTCCCGAAGGTGAATCCCAGAAAGCCCCAGACCCTCATCCGTTGGCGCTGTCCAGCACCACCTGCCATGGTCATGCGGGAGCTCCTCCCAGAGCGTGATGAATTGCCAGGCCCCCTGTCCTGCGGATGATCAAAGAATGTGGTACCCCCGACTGGCCGGCAACTGAGTCAGGATTGTTCAGTCTGAACTGCCAAGAGGGTCTTCCTCGGGCCATGTTTAAATGGGCTCCGCTTTAACGGACATCCCTTGGGAAGCCTCCTTCCTCCAGGTCCGCACGTTCCCGGCCCGCCTCATGCTGTCCTAGCCTCAGAGCTGCACTTTCCCCCCCAAGCAGGTGACTTTCCCTTCACTTCCCAGAACCGGATGACTTCATGTTCTCGGACAACTGGCAGAGCTGGGACCCTGCTTTTTAACATCAGCTGGCAGCACGGTAGCTTTTCTTGAGCTGGAAGATGGTGGAACAGTGTATGTGTGAATGTTGGCATAAAGTTTGCCAACTCTATGGGCCGTCATCGCAAGGACCGATGGCGGTTCAGAGCAGACCTCACCTGAAACTCTGCCTGCCCCGAGCCTTGGGGATTAGGAGGGATTCTTGAAACCATACTCTTTATGCTTAAAGTGGGGATAGACTTGGGGCATAGCCGACTGGCAGCTGAGACTAGGAACGCTCCCTGTCAAACCCAGCTTTGGGAGAATCAAACCCGTGTCAGTGGGTGGTTGAGGAATGGCAAATTTCGTCTGTCTGTTCACACACACACTCTCTGTTCACACACACACTATCTGTTGACTAAGGCTTCCTAGACATGCCCTCGATGAACCGACTGTAGGACTCCTGTTCATTACTGCACTGTTTAGACAGTCGTGAAAACTAATAACAAATTTGTTTTCTTTTCTCCACTAAATGTCATCTTGCATTCCACTGACATTCCACTGGAAATGCGGGTTTATCTCCAAATCTGGGACCAAGGAGAGTCCTCCCTTGTTTTGTCGAGGGTGAGATGGACTAGAAGGACGCAGGGGTGGGCACTGGGGCCACCAGGCTCTCCCTCTGACGGGAGCTGAAGGCAGCTCTGGAGAAAGACCCAAGGCGGTGGGGATGCGTCTTTATTCTGTGTCTCTGCGGTTTTCTTGAGATTGCCGAAAAACTTCAGGGTAATTGGATCCTTGAAATTGGTGTACCTGGGCCATTTGCAGTGGTTTGTATTTTACTCATGTCCATTGGATTCCCCAGGTCTCTTCTGGTTCTGTGTTCCTAACCCAGCGGCGTGTTCTTTCAGGCAGTCGGTAAACAAGGGGTCTCTCGGGTTCCTGCACAAATGCCAGAGCATGGATTGGCCATTAAGAAAACCTGTTATGGGAGCTGTTGCCATCCTTCTGGGCAGGAAGCACGTCCCCAGTATGATGTCCCCTGCTCCCTCATCCCACGGTTAGGACTCGTGTGTCCCTTAGAAGCAGGTCTTTTGCTCTCACTGATGTGTGCTCTCGCTTCATCTGTGTGCGCCCAGTGATTTGTCCTTAAGTCTCCATTAATGCCTCTGATTCCATTTCACACTTAAGCAAACTGGAATCCTTGGTGGGTCCACAAAAAGAAGTGGGCCTACTTTGGGACCATCACATCTTAGAAACTGGAACGGCCTTGGAGGCAAGGCTGGTGGGAGGCAGATCTCGTCTGCCTAGAACTACTGTCTTGTAGGTCCGGGAGCAGAGGACCCACGGCCCCCAGGTCTGTCATGGGGGGAGACGGATGCATCAGCAGCCCTTTGAGACACCCGGACTGTCCACCCTGTCAAGGGGACCAACCTGAAGCTGAAGTTTCCAGAAAATACTTTTCATGTCTCTGGGATTGTCCAGACAATGTAAAAGGCTCTGATTTTCTCCCCAGAGGTTGACATTCTCAGGGTAGTTCCCTTCATTCAAGAAAGAAATTAAATTCCTCTGAAGGGAATGGTCTAAGTCCCATTTCCCAAGAATGAAGTCAGAGTAAAGGAAGATAGATCCTCCTCACTCCTGGATTTAGAAGTCAGAAAGGAAGGAAGGAAGGAAACCGGGAGAGAGGACGACCAGCCAACTAAGGAAACTCACTGGAGAAAACTGATATTTCATATTTTGTTATTTTTGTGAATACCATCTTTAAGTAATGGTCACCACTTCTTGGTGTCTTCATGAAATTTGCAATTAAATCACTAGGAGTAACGTTAGATGAACGCGATATATTTTCTGTTGTCTGACTTCCAGATGACTATTTGAAATTTTTTTTTTTTCAAAGTAGCCTCCTTGCCGAACATGGAGCCCAACACAGAGCTTGAACTCTCGACCATGACAGCAAGACCTGAGCTGAAATCTAGAGTCTGATGTTTAACCAACTGAGCCACCCAGCTGCCCTTGACTTCCAGATTATTAAATCACTTTTGATGACTTATTCTATGTAATTCAAAAACATACAAATAAACGAATGAGCTCATTTTGACACGATCCTTCATATAACACTGAATATAATTAAAATGACCCCTGGTCGAAAGGTTATTTAGCATCTTAGTGTTTCTCCAACAAAATGAGAGTGAATCACCCACAAGGACAGGCTTCTCTAACACAGTAAGAGAAAAGGCACATCTGTTTTACAGTAAGAGAAATCTGTGGCATTAGCTATAATTCACGATTTTAGGTAAATTTATCGCCGCTCCGCAGACACATCTTGATGATGAAACTCCCAGCAGACAGCGTCAGAAGTGAAGTCTCAGTGTCCACGGGCTGATTTAAGAACGGATGATGTCTGAGTGGTTAAGGGCTATAAAGGCCAGTTCGGGCTCCGTGACGCGGCAGACGCGTGGCTCTCTGTGGTTTGTGCCTGTTGATGTAACTGACATGTAACCTTATGTAAGCTTAAAGGCTACAGTGCGTTGACTTGATTCATTCGTATACTGCAGTATCATTACCAGGGCTAGAACCGCTATCTTGCACACAACGATCCTTCCTTTTTTTGTGGTGAGAACATTTAAGATCTAGCGTCTTAGCAACGTGCCAGCATATAAGGCAGGGCTGCTAGCTGGAGCCGCGACGCTGTACCTTACAGCCCCATAACTTATTCATCTACTAACTCTGCAATTTTAGCTTGGCTGTGACTTTTCAGTACTTAGTACAATAGGCTGGGAAGCGGAACAATGCATTTCTAGTTTATGTCAGAAAAATACCAAGAAAGTCCTATCTACCAAGGCTTTGGCTGGATCTGAGGTGACACAGAGAACACTTCCTATCTGACATTTTTAATCGCTCACCCACCATTTATCCTACACGTGTGGGTGGGGCTTAACCCCGGGAGCTGGGAATTCTGCCCTGAGTCAGAAAATCCCCTACACTGTCGTCACGGAGCCTCTAGTTGGAATGTGCTCACCTGCATTTTAGGGAAATATGAAAGTGAGTGCCCTCTATACAGTCCCGCACTTTTGCTTCGAAAAATACAATAGTGAAATGATTGATAATAAAGTTGTGTAAACTGTTTATTGTGTAACCAGAAGACACAGCCCACTGCCAAGGATTCAAACATCTCCCTAACACAGCTGCTAGATCTTCTCTTTAAGGGTTTCCAATAAATATGGAACACTGATGTCAGCGTGTGGAAAGGAATATATCAGTGAGGAGGGTTCTGTGATCATTCAGAGGAATTAGGCTGTGCACGCCCAGCTGGCAAGAGAGGACTGGTTTCCCGACCATTGAGCTCAGTTCCATAGGAGTGGCCAAATGACTGTCCATGCCTTCTTGAACAGATAAAAATTTCAGTAACTGTCAGTGCTCAATGAGGGCTGTTTGCTGGGTAAATGACAAGTCATGGCTGAGTCTCCTCTTTTGTTGTTGAGGCTAATTAAGAAAGAAACTCCCCGAGGCCCTGTCAACCTTGTGGGCAGACAGACCGTGGATCATGAGTTTGGGTTCTGTGGTCCTCTTTGCTGGTCTTTAGCTGCTGTGTCTAGGCTGCAATCACCCAAGGGTGGCCATCAGACATTGTCACACCAGCTTCCAGTGTCCAGTGGGCTTCTGGTGGTCCTCCCGGAATGGACATGGAGCCAGGTCTGTGAGCCGACCCTCTTCGGTTAAGGGGTAAATTCAAGACATTTTGGATTCTGTCATATATTTTACATGTCATGTCAGTGTTCTCTTGTCTACTGAGTTGAAAGCGACCATCATTTGGGACTCAGAAACTCAGAGATCTGAGGGGAGGACCTTGAGTAAACAACACTGACAGTCAGCATGCTAATGTGCTAAGAAATCCATCTCGCGTTTATTCCTGGTGACTTAAAATAGTAGACCTGCTCAAAGTCGCGGCTGTGTTTTGGAAGCTGCTCATCAGAGGACGATCAGGTGACAACTGACTTCCTTCCGTCTCTTACTCAGCGGTCCCTTTTAATTTTTTTGTGTTGATCAAATACACTCTTTGGGGGTCTTCTTATGTTTTTTCCCAAACCGAAGCACTTAAAAATTCCTGACATCAATTCTGTTCCAAGGACAAGTTACCACAATTCCTTCCCAATAGTCTTCATCACCACGAGTGAAATACTTCCCTTCTAGAACCATGTAGACACACCCCACGCCTCCACCGATCTATCTCTGCATCCGTCTGATATAAATACATGCACGTAGACACACACATATATGTACACACACATATACACACACATGTAAATAAATGTACACACGCGTGTCACACTTGAAGAGCCTGTCTAACGGGATTTACTTTCTTTTTAATATTTTTGAAGATTGCTTTATGATTCTGTTGACCTGCTTTTAGTGGAAGCTTAGCTTTCAGCAAAGGTAATTAAATTATAAAATCACTGCTACAATCATCAAACTACTCATAAAATAAGAAATGAAAAAAAAAAACAAAACCCTGAAATAAAAATCTTGCGGGCTTCTGTTCTTGGAATATTGCTCCCTGATGTTAATTACATTTAAATGGGTGAACACTATTTTGGAATCATTCACACGCCTCCAAAACTACTTTCCAGTTTATCATACCTGTCAACCTCCGTGCATCACAGGCTAATACTTTATTAAGAAAAAAATCATTAGGGAGCCGCTGATCCCATTTAAGTACATTGGGCAGAATGTAAGACTAATTAAAAAGCATATTTTTACATTATTAATTTCTGAGTTTCACACTTAATGAATGTGAAATGACAAGGACTACTATTTTTACACTCAGGCACTCTGGGCTTTCCAGTCGAGGGAATTAAATTCTGGGGATTTTTGCAAAGATGTTGCTTGAGAGATATGTTTTCAAGGAAAGCTAAGCTTTTTAGCTGTGCCTTTTCCCGGGAAATTAGACTAAAGCACGTAACAGCCACTTAAAAAGAGTAGTTAAATAGATGTTATTTTTTTCATCATACTGCTATAAAAGTATTTTAGATGAGGTATAAAATATGGTTTTTAAATGATATTATGATTTGCAAACACTAAAAAATAATTGCAGTGCAGTTGAGAGAGAGAAAACATCTAATCTTTATTGTGTAAGACAATGTGATAAAATATTTTACAGCCAAAAGCTCATTCTGCATCTGGAAAATTGTGTAAACTGATGGGGAAAATCTCATTAAAACTAAAGGTTATTTTTTTAATATTCTCAGAACAAAGCAACACATTACGACTGCCTTTTTCTTTTTTCCCTATTTATTAAATCAGACAGTCCTCCGAGTGCCCACCATTCAATATAAATAAAGGCAGAAAATGACAAGACCATGTCGATGGACAGAGATGAATTATGTCAGGACGGAAAAGATCCACGTTAAGAGCGGCGGTGGGTGTTCTCCGAGCTCGTTACCTGTATTCCGTTGCACGCTTACATTATTAAGTATTAGGTGTTACATTACTTAAAACTCGCTGGCTGAACGCCGGCTTCCCTTTCGGAGCGTCTGCACACGGCCCATTTTTATAGGGCTCTTACAAGGAGGAGAGAAAAAATCCTTTCTTTTTTCTTTTCTTTTTCAAATGTGCTTACAATCACCTCTCTGTATTTTTATTGTCTTTTTACAAACCACAAAACTCACACTGGAGGCAAAGCTTAACTGCTAAGGCTTTCCTCATGTAAATATTAGGAAATTACATTTGTACAAACTGCAGCGCTTTGTAATGGGGCCTGGAGAGCCTCCAACACAAATTAATCAGGATAAAGTTGCTCTGTGTTGAACATGACCATAGTTTATTTTCTTAAAGTATTAATTTGTCAACAGCTTTCCTGCTTCGGCTTGGCTCATTCGGAGGGCAGAGGAGGAAGACGCGTCGCTCCCTGCTTTTTCACCTTGTGGTTTGAGGAACGGATTGCGGTTAATCACAACAAAAGTGTGCTTAATTTTTCAGCATTAATTTTCGTATGCGCGTCGGCTATCCCACGACAGGGATATGAACATACGTGTAGGTGTTTCAAAAAGCCTTGTTTTCCGGGAGGGAAAATGAAACCAATCGAGTTTGATGCTGAATAATTGATGTTAGGCTGTTTTTAAAGATTTCCAGAAGAAATGCTTTCAGAGTCTTTGCCTCTAATGTTCTGCTCCTTGTAAAACCCACTCTGTGCCCCCTCCACTCCACTCACCCCCCAAACCCCCCTCCACAGCCCTGGCGGTGGGAGAGTCACACTCACCAACTCACGCTTCCTGGATTCCAAAGACACTGTGTTTTTTAATTATATCTCGATTTTCTTAAAATATTTGTTCCTTGTTATGGTGCTGGAATGGAGAAGTGTGTGTAATGACCTCTGTTTTTCAGAGTTGCCAAAACAAATTAAGGAACATATTCAGCTCTCCCCTTGCCAAATGTTTTAACGCTTTTCCATGAAAGCAAATCTTATTCGTAATGTATATTACACCTGAAGTAAATAATGCACCCTGTCGGAGGCAAATGCTATCTTGCAACCACGGAAGGATGCTTACCAGTTTTGCTTTTGATAAAAACAGATCCTATGAAGGCTTGCGTCACTTAAAGAGCACAGACGTCTCCGTGATGATAAACAGTCTGAGCCGGGCTCCGATCCCCCATCAGGACGGAAGCCCCAAGTATAGTGATTAATGCCTTTTTGAACGACCTGCTTATCAGCGCTTTCAGGAAGAAACAAACAAACAAAAACAAAAACAAACACAAAAACAAAATAAATAAACAAAAACAGCCCTCAAGCATTGCACTGACCAGGTCTCAAAGCTGATGCAAATGAATTCTCAAAAATCTCACTGTCATGTTCCCCACCTAGGATCAGGCATTCTAAGGCTGGGCTGATTTCATGGGGGAGAAGGTTCTTCCCTTCCCTCTGCCCCACACACAAGTGCAGGAGCAACAGGCCCACCTGGGGAGTCAGGCTGCCTGGGGTGAGGCCCCCGGGGTCTCCTCCCCCTAACTTGAGGAAGAACCTGGCCAGACCCAAGGGCTTACTCTCCCCACGCCACGACATCGCTTTTGAGGGCAGATCGACTCTAAGACGGTTAGTCAGAGACGATCCGTGGTTCTGTGTGTCCCGGAGAAGGGCCTCTGCCACCTCCCAGGTCCTCCTGGCTTGTGTACGTTAACGCGCATCTTCAAATATTATTGACATTCTCCTTGTGTTATTAGTTTGCACTTACCTCGTGCACCATTTTATTATTCAAGATTTCCGCCGTTGCCAAGTAGTAATCAATGTATTATGCCGCTCAGTTGGGCAGGCTGTACAGAGCAGGGTGGCCCTAGGGTTAACACAGTCAAGAGGGAGAGAAGTGTTTTGGACATGTACACAACATGTGGTTTACCGTTATCATGAAATGAGGTGACCTGGGACTCTATGCATATGGATTTTGAATTGCATAAATTTTGATTGATATCATTTGAAGACCGAGGCTCTGAAAGGCTAGATTTTGTGAAAGACGATACGCAGACCCGCTATTACCACATATAATCAGACCAGGAAAAGTATCTGAAATGAGCAAGGCAGCTGGCTTTTAAATAGCTAAAACATCACATCAATACTTATTTTGAATAATGGAAAAAAGAGGTAAAAGATGTTGACCCCTGCCTGACAGGAACATGTTCCAAAAGTAGAACGGGCCCCCCGGGGGCCGCCCCTGCCCCACGGTAGCTGCCAGGCCTCCTCTTCCTCCTCTTGCTGCCACTTTGTCAGTCCCCTCCTCCACCCGACCTCCCCCCACCCTCGGCTCTCTCTCCCTCTCTCTCTCTAAAAAAAAAAAAAAAAAGTCAACATTTTTTTGAGCATTAAGCCACTACGGACAAGCGGCTAGAAAAAGAATTTTCACAAATTCAGGAAACACTTGAGAGGTAAAACCAACATCCTGAGACAGAAGACAGGCCAGCTTTTGACACCAGGTTGGACCTGTGAGGCCTAAAACCTCCAGCCAGGAAGTGCTGGCCACCGGGTCAGGGCTCCAGGGGCCCCGCGCTCAGGCGGAGAGAGCAGAACTTTCCATGCACCACCGAAACCAACAGGCCTCTTCATGGGAAATTGGCTGAAAATGTGCTGACCGGCATAAAACTTTTATTGGAGCCGAGGACAGGAGGCCGAATTTCCAGGGGATGGCGGTTTGGGGAGGGCGCAGCCTGGACAGGGCGCTCCGCGGGCGGCCCGGGCTTCATCTTTGGGGTTCAGCTGCACGGAAAGGGGAAGGAGCCGGGCGCCCTCTGCCAGGGAGGTGGGGGGAAGCCGGCCCCGCGCCCCTTTGTCCCCAGCCCCCCACCGCCGCCCCTCCCGCGCCCCTCCTGCGCCCCCCTGCGCCGCGCGCCTGCAGACCCCGATGGGGCGCCCGGGCCAGACCCGGAGATCAGGGGGCGCCCTGGGGGCGGGGGCGAGCCCACCCTCCCTCCCGCGCAGCTCGGAGCGGGCCGGCTTTCTGGAGGGGGAAGGGGACATAAATCAGGAAATTAAAAAAAAAAAGTTTCTGCACATTTTCAAAACCCACGTTGCGCTCTCTGAGGTCCTTTTCATTTTAACCAAATCAGGGGGAACTTGTCCTCACAGCGGCGAGGCAGATGGAACAATAAATCACAGGCGCCGCTGACTGCCTGCAGTGCGCTCTCCACAGCTGTCACTTTTTTGTCTCTTTGGTTTTAGCTGACATGGTTTGAGGTCCACTGTGAACCAATCTGGACTTTTTTTTTTTTTACAGTCATATCCATCAAAACGACCAGTGGCCATCAGCCCGCTGCGGCCATCGATCCGGTGGCCCCTGCGCCCCCCGCCCCCCGCGCAGGCGGCGCCCCCTCTGACCCTGCCCCCACCCCCAGTCCTGGGGAGGCTGGGGACAAGCACCTCGTTTTAGCGCATTTTTTCCCTCTTTTTTTCCCCTTTCCCTTTGCCTCCAGCGACGGCTGTGATTTTCCGAGCAGTCCTGGCTCGCGTTATTAAAGTTGCATCACGACATCACGACGGATCCAGAGCGGAGCCGGTAACGGGCTCCGCGCGCGGGAGCGGCCGGGCGCAGCCCTCAGTGCCGAGGCTGTTTTTTGAGGGCGCGGAGGCTCCGAGAAGCTCGGAGTTTCCAACTCGTTGCTTATTTTGCAAAGTAAACAAGCAAATGTTATGTGCATAACCTTAGCTGTCTCGCTAAAGGTCAGCGCGCCCCTGCGCATTTCCCGGGCTGCCTTTTGGGGGCACTCTGAGGCCGGGGATTTCCTCGGGGGTTGGGGGAAACAATTCGCGCTCCTAACAAAGACTCGGTCTACAAAGGCTGCAAAACAAAAACATTGATTACATTTGAACTGGAGTGCGGAAGTTTACTTCGGTGCAAAAGATTCCAGCCCAGGGAGGGCTCTGGGGCGAGCTGGCGGGCAGAGGGAGGCGTGTGCGCCCCGGAGGCAGGCGAGACTATTCCCCCGGCTAGATCCACGGACCTTCCTGGGGGAGAGGGGCTCCGCGCCCCGGCGGGCTCCTACCGCGGTCACCCAGGACAGGACACCACCGGAAATTCAGGCGATAGAAGGCTGGGATAATACTCCGTGGAAAGTTTCTCTTAGAATTCCATTTTTTTCCCCCCAAAGTGGCATCTCTCCCTTAAAATTTTTGACAGCAGTTTTGTGTAAGCAGAGAGAATGTCACATATGTACACAAGTTTGAACTCAAGAAAGAACCAGGCTAGGAAAAAAAAGAAATTATATGCGGGCACAGGGAGCTCACAGATACACAATTAAAAAAAAAAAAAAAAAAAAAAAAAAACTGCTTACAAATCCCCAGTTAGGTTAGGTTAAATTTATTATATTCTTTTATAGCTGAATGCTATGGTTTTGACTTGAGGTGACAGCTGAAATGCACCAGAAACCTTTGGAATTTCAGTACTATATATTACTATGAGGAAGAAAATAAAGTCCTACCATTAGAAGGTAGGCGCTTGCCTGAAAACGTTCAAGGGAGGAAACAAAGACGTTAATTTTTTTCCTACAATTCTTTTTTTTTTTTTTTTTTAAAGTATGAATGAATTCCGTGATTGGAACAGGCGGCTAGGCAAAAAACTGTCCTTGCTCTGGACTGGAAATGTTCAGGTTACTCTAACGCAATAGGAAAAGGTTACTCCTATTTTTAAGTGAAAACACCTAATTTGGTTAATGTGTATTTTCATCCTTAGGAAGGGTGTCTTCCTGGCAGGACCACGAGCCAGGTGTACCGGGGCTGTGAGCACCACTGAGCAAGGATAATGTCCCCCAGGACAAGACATGAACCTCCCGCACAAAGCTGCCGTGGCTGTTGCAGATGAAGTCCAAGCAAGATGCCAGGCGAAGGCGATTTTTTCCAGGAGAGCCCTTCCATTTTGAGAGCACACGATTCATACAGCTCCTTTCTTAGCTTCCCTCTAATAGTCACCTCTGACTTTGGGAAACAGATTAAACTTGGGCTCCATCCCTGAAACACTATGTGTGTCCAGTGTGTGCTGGATTTTGTACCCTGCTGTACCTTCCAGGCAGTCACAACAAAAAGCGCCCCTTTGAGCACCAGGAAGGCCATCAGCAGTTGCCTGGGAGAACCACCCAGACTGCTTTCTTCCACGTGGAATTAAGAAGTTGCCAACTGCATTGTCCTGCCAGCGCGGCCCCGTGCACCGCTGGCTCATTCCTCTGCAGGTCAGGGAGCTGCCCCCCGAGCCACTTCTGGAGTTTTGCGGTTTCAGGACGCAGCCAGCATTTGGCCTGACTGAGCGTGGCGCTGCAGGGTGAAGCTGTCCTGTGGGGCCACCACAGAGGAAAAGAAACTCGGAACTAAAATAGTAGACATGGCCACTGAAGGCAAGCCCTAATGAACTCAGGCCACATTTCCGAATTCAGATTCCCTGAAAATCTGGCCGAAGCGTGGCTGGTTATCCAAATCCAGAGGCAGAATCTCGAAGGGCAGGTGTCCAGAGCTGTAGTTCGTGTGCATTTAGCCGCAAGAAATTAATTTCCCATCCCTGGGAAAGCCATGATAACAGGTTCTGCCTTTCTCGCTCGCAGAGTGCGTTTGGCACAGCGTGTGGAGGCCAAGGCGAGCGCGCTGCGCCTTCTGCCCTCGCCACAGAGCCCGAGCCTTCCGGTGGCCTCCTCGGCAGCCAGGGGTGTGCTTGGTGGCAATTCAGGAATTCTCTTGGTTGGCACTAGAGAGAGATTTGGCAAATCACACACACGTTTAAACAAATAAACAAAGCACATTTGCTGTCAGTGTTGTCTAGTCCCCTGGTTTTGCTTCCCCCCTTACATCTGCATCCTAAGAGCTGAAGGACTGGCATTGTCTCCTGCACAGGAGACTGTACTTTTCCTGTGGCCTGAAACACTCCCAGGGGGTATCCTTGAGGGGTAAACCCTCCCTGTGGCTGCGCTGGTGTTGTTGTTGGTGTTTGTTTGTTTGTTTGTTTATTTTTGTTTTTTCTGTTTTTCTGTTTTTCACCGGACTCCAACCCAAGTTCTGGGAACCGGACCATCACCAGAGCTGGAGTTTTTCTTGCATTCGTCATCCCAAGAATAGGATTCTACTAGCTCCTTTCACCAAACAGTTCAGTGCCTCTCCGGGCTGGAGAGGAACTCCTCCAAGAGAATTCTGTTTATCGACAATCCCACTTCTAGATAGGCAATCGAATTTTGCAGGATCCCTTCTTTAGTTAGCTTTCCTTTTATGTGCTAAATTCACAAGGCAAAAAAGAAAGCATTATTTAAATGTCTGCCCTTCTGTCTGTAGAGACATAAGACTTAAAGAGGGACAGATTTCCCCTGCTTTAGGTCTTCAAAGGAGCAAAAAGGAAAAAAAAAAATAACATGGATCCTGTATTTCCTCAAGCTTTTTTCTCATGTCACCTAAATCACTTACCATTATTTATTAAGTATAGATCCTAATGTGTGCTTCTAAGGGTAGGATCCAGGAACGGAAAAAAAGAAAAGGAATTTACAAATAAGTATTATCCAGGAGGGGAGATTGAGGCTGACCTCAGTACAACAGCCCGATGACATGGACACTTGGTGGCTGACGCGCAGAGGTAAGCGGCTAACCCGGACAGCCGTCCCCTTGCAGGAACCAAAGCCTGGTGCGGCCGACCCAACGGGCGGGCTGCGGGTGGCCTCGTGAAATCACTCCCGTTTCCTCCATTGCTTTTTAAACAGCACAACTCACCATGGTGGGTGACTGCATGTCTTTGTTCTAGAGGTTTCCGAAAGAGGACATCCCCGGGCTAAACCTGTATTTGCAGAGCGCTTTCCGTCCACCCTCAACAAGGGAGTGGAGCGAAGGAGGAGCCCTCTTGGTCTGCAAGCTTTACCCTATCTGCAAGGAGTGGAGCGTCTGTGACTGTGATGAGCGCTGATGGCGCCCACAGCTGGCCTTTCTCCGGGCTCCATTTGAATATCTTAAGTGCAGAGTTGCTGTGAGCCAAACAAAAACATGTCATGTGCCCAGGTGACATTTTGTAGCAAACAAGCAAATCGCAATCCAGGAAGTGTTGTATTTTATGCCAACAACAACCTGACAGTTTTCTCTGCAAAGAAAACATGACACTTTTCCAAATATCAGAGGAGGCGTCCACTGCTCAAGGGACTCCTGTCCTGTCACGGAGCTGGAAGGTCGCAGGCTGGCTTCGTGATTTCTGTGGCTTCACAATGTGGCAGCGGAGGGTTTGCACGCTAAGTGCTGTAGGCGAAGGGAAATCCTCCCTTCATCTCTGAAAGAAGTGACAGGAGGAACAAGGTCCTATGTTGACAGCAGTAACCTCTAGGTTCAGAGACTCTGCCCTAAGCAACGGGGAAGCAAAATTGCCCATGTTAATGTGTGGCTAGCGCGGTCCCAAACAGGCAAGGGATAGGGACGCCAGGCATCCCCTGCCCCGGCGCCAGGCGCTAGCGTGGACCCTGCAGGAGGAATTCTTATTCGGTGCAAGGAATCATGTTCTGGTAAGGGTCTCAGACCCCATGGATCTCCACCTCCACGCTGTGCTGGAGATGATGCAATCCACTGTCTCTGCCGGCCATGTCCTCCACGCGGGAGTAGGGGCAAGGCTCCATGTGGCTGCGGACACGCTGGTGTTCAGGGGAACTTGCTTTTTGGAAACCTTCTCTGTCGAAGGGCTTTGAGGTATCTTACGAGTGTTTATGGTCATTCTTTCATTTCCAAAAGGTGCACCCCGGGAGACAGCCCCTGGAAGTACGGCTGAGCAGATCCCTCCTGGGGATGAGGGCATGTGTGTGTGTGTGTGTGTGTGTGCACGCGTGGCTAGAGCCCGCGAGCCTCCTAGGATGACGGGAGAACAAGGGGGACAGCAGCAACACGAATCCAAGACTGACAATGAAGACACAGTTTGCTCCTTTTCACAGCGAGGAGACTTGACTTTGAACCCTGGTAAATGCTGATGCCCTGTTTTTATCTGGTCTCAGCTGTGCTGCTGAAATTAAAAAAAAAAAAAAATTCTTTTAAACAATTTCTTTTAAAGAGTGGGGTTCCATTTTAATTAGTGGAAAGGCAAAATGTCGCTTGCCATGTCAATGTAGAATTCTTTGAGCTAAAGTAAAACAGGCTGCTGTCCACAAGTAGGAAGATGGGGAAAAGCAAAACAAAACAAAACAAAACAAAAAAACCCAGGCTGGAAAGCAGAGAGCAGAACTGAGAGGGATTTGCTCTCTGCACGCCCCCCGACACACCCCCGCCGGGTCTCCCCAGCCCCCCCAGCCTCCCCACACCTTCGGCTGTGGGTTATATACTTCCTGTTGCCCCTTTTATAAGCAATAAGAGTTTAATAACTGAGGGCAACTCTATAGCAATATTTATATGGGTCAAGTAGCTTAAAAGTATGCAATAAATGTAAAGTTATGAACCACATTGCCCCTTTTTAAATAATGCAATGAGCACGGAGATATTATGTTTCATATTCTGGAAAAAGGTGTTTCGGGCTAAGCTCTTGGCATACTGCAGACATGAAAAGTTACACCGAGCCCATAACAAAGTCACTGACTGCTTAATACGGTGTGTTATGTCGAGCTCCCCGTCCTAATCTCAGCCCACAGCAAGACGGTCCCAGATGGTATCAACAAAACCTTAGCTTTCTCATTAGCAATCAGCAAATTCTCCTGGTGTCTGCGCGATTCAAATCAAGGCAAGTGCCTCCACTCCTAGTGTGAAGCCCAGTAGGATAATAGAAATAATGTTGCCTAATCAGTGGTGAACACTTGAGATCCCACATTCATAACGGGCTGGAGAGAATTTGGTGAATTCGCCGTTCAGCAGCTTTCCACGTTCCAGGGACCCTCGGAGCCCAGCGGGCATGACGGTGGCAGGAGTCAAAGCTGAGGACACCCAGCGCCTGCCGTGGGACCTGGAGGGGCCCGGCCGGCCCTGAAGGCCTCTCGGGGAGCCGTAGGAGGGTGGCTCTTTCTCTGTGCTGCAAAGTCGAAGGGCGGTTAGGATTCCTGAGATCCTCTCTGCCCGTCTGAGCGCGGGGCGGGGGCGGGGGTGGTGCTGTGTCGGGTCAGGTCTTGGCGGCGACACTGATGACTGCTCAGTGTGGCCTCGTGGGGTTGGAATCCAGCCCCGATGCCCCTGTTCCCTGAGTTGCCCGATGGAATTCAGATGAGCAGATGCTGGGCACAACTTGGCTTCTCCAGTAGTTGAAGGGTCTGAGCTGAGGCTCCTGCCGCCGCGCCTTTCCGTGCAGTGCCCATCCCTGGGGAATAAGGAGCCCACCTTGACCTTCACTGTCCCCTCCCCCAAGCACCACACGGGCTCGGAAGCTCACGCATGTGGGCTCAGCTCTCTAAGCACAGGGCCTCAGTGGTGCGAGCTGAGGGCTCCCGTCTCTGGAGTGCGCCCACTTACTGAGAAGCAGGTTTTCATCAGCGTCCCGGCCCCCTTCTTCAGCAGCGGCTCGCCGCCACACGCACTCCTGCTTTGTCCAAGCCCACCCTGGACCCCCTCCTTCTATCCCGAGGGGCTAGGTCCATGCCTTTGGGTGTCAGCAGTCTCCCTGGGCTCAAGGAGGGAGGGCACTTCTTCCAATGTGGAGGCTTTTTCTTTTGGTGAAATGTGAGAAAATCAAATCAAATCACTGACTTTGCCAGGACAGACTTCACGCAGGCAGACTTCAGGATTGACAGACTTTCCCTTAGCTGGATAGACAGCCCCGACCCCCACCGGCAGCCTGTGCCCAGAAGAGGCCTCTTCCAGCGCCCTGCAGGCTGAACCACAGACGCCAGTTTGGGTAGCAAACCGGAAACTGAGCTGAGGAGATGGACAGAGCTCTGAGAGGGACGAGCCCTCCCCTCCCCTGGCCCCTGGGGCCAAAGGGCAGGTCAAGGTCCAGCAAGGGAGGGGCCCGGCTGCTCTTCACTGAGTGGGGCTGGAGCTCTGCGTGTTCGCCTGCCGCACAATCCTTGCTGGCTAGGTGACAGCCCAGGGCTTCAGGCTTCAGGTTTGTGTGTGGACATCTTTTGGGGGCACCTATGTGTCCGCACCACTAGGTGTCTTCTCTATGGCCAGCACGAGGGTGATCTGCGTATGTGGATCAGACCCTTGGTCGATGGCTAACGAACACCTTTTATTCCCCGTCCCCCGCTCCACCCCAATATTTAGCCCTCCATCAGCGGCCCCAGCCTCTGCATGAAGGGAGAGAGAGCTAATGTGAACGGCAGTCTGAGTTTGGAATGATGGAAGGTGGTAATGCCGACAAAAAAGTCAGGGGCTCCATGTCCAAGCGTACTGGCCCTGCCACTTCATTATTCATGGCTCCTGGATTACCAGGGGGCCAATGCTTTTCTCATGGAAATAGCCTGCCTCTGTTCTTCATGCCCATCACGCACACTTTATTACTCCTAACTTCATACCATGAGGAAAGAAAGGAACGAGACAGGCAGAGAGAAGGGAAGGAGGGAACACCGTGCAAGTGACAATAAATCAGGTGCTTAACGACATGACTTTTTACCAACGCTTTCTTTTCTCAAGGGGTTCGAGATGATTTCTGTTGGTTCTGCAGCCATAGCTCTGTCCCAGACTACTCTTTTTGAACCATGAGTTTGCAAAACAAAAGAAAAATCTAGTGTTTAATTAAAAATAAAATGTTCCACATGTTCTTTTAGTTGAAAAAGGTAGGAGATGCCTGATTTGCACTCAATGTATTATTTTAAAGGGAGAAATCCCCTTGGAGCTATGGATAGGTATGAGGGATCAGAGAACGCTGGAACCAACTGGAACCATCTGTCCCTAGCATGTCTGCCTCCCATTGTCTTCTTAGGGAATAAGATCACTGAGCTTCTTAGAGCATCAGCCATGGTGTGGAGACCACACTTCATAGAAAAGCCCCATCTTTCGAAAAGAAAGACCAAGCTGGAATTCAGCTCATGACCTGCCATCTTGACCATGTTGTAAAGTCTTTCTAGAGCTTCTGTGGCATAAATCAGTGGATGCTCGAAATACAATTCTTAAACTACAGGCATAGATTTTCAGGGCATCAGGAATGATACTTGCCACCTTGCTTTGGTCTCATGAGAACCCTGAGAGTTTATTTCCTTCATGAAATTATTTGACTGTAATGCCTGGGAATTGAATCTAATTCAGAGGAGCGGCTTGCTGGAGGTTAGCTGGAAAGAGAAGAGTTATCCCCTGTTCCTGATGTGGCTGAGATGGGGGGTGGGGTGCCCTGAGAGGGAGTGGGGCGGGTGCTCAGTCCTCATACTAAACTGGGCCGAGAAGCCACACAGGGCTCCGGTACTTCTCAGCCTGGGTCCAGCCCTGGTTCCTCTACCCCCTGGAATCTGAGCCAGTCGTGTCTTTCTGCCAAACATCAACTCTCTCATGCGGAAGGTGGGAACAACAGTAACTCCTACAAAAGCATTATTGAAAGGGTAGTTGAGCTAAAAGCATGCAAAGGACTCATCAAATTCCTAGTAGTTCTTAGTTTATGCAATTAGTACCAAGATCTGTGATTTTCTTCTGTAGAGGGCCAGTTAACAAATACTTTCTGCTTCCTGGGCCATAGGAGCTCTGTTCCAAGTGTTCAGCTCTACCCTTGTGGCCTGAGAGCAGTCATCAACAATGGATAAGTGAATGTTCTTGACTCTGTTCCAATAAAACTTTATTTACAAAACCAGGGAGAGGGCCAGATTTGGCCTGCAGGCTGTAGTTCCCTTAATGCTGATCAGTATATCATTATGCCTACCTCTACCACCTCCCCCTATATAGAGAATTGTACATGGTTTTGCCATTGGTCCTAGGCTGGTCTTGTCAGCATAGATCCTGCTGCCAGGGTGATTTTCCTTGTTTCCAGAGATGTGTATTCCTTTGATCTTAAATGCTTCCATTTTGTTTCTTACTCTATTCGGCTTTACAAGCCCCATTGTGGAAGGTAAGAGTTTTGTGGGGACTGAAGATATTGCTAGTGTTGCAATAATGTCGCTACCATTTAAAGTGCCAGGCCAAACTCTTTGCCTGCATGATCTCATTTAGGTCTGTATTGAACCCCTGTTGTCATATACACAGTGAAGGAAAAGGCCATGTTTCATATTAGGAGGAAGAATTGATACAGCTGATCATTTTCAGGTCATTCCAAGAATATCATCTGCCTCAAAGAGTTATCACATGATTTTCTTGTTTGTCTGCAATGCTCTTAATAGAGTGGTCTGTGGGCCTTCACAAATCGAATCGATGGTGCCTATTGATTCTTCAGCTGAATGGAAGTGTTGATTGTACAGATATTTCCCACAGAGTTTTCCAGTGAATGAATTTATGGTTGTTTCATTTTGAGGAAATCTCAGCGACATGCCCCAACCTCAGAGCTGGGTGGTGAACCAGCTAGAGAAGGACCGTGTTGAGGCCAACCATTGTCATTGAGGCTGCCGCTCTACAGTGCCACAGAGTATAAAAAATGACAAAAACATGGTCTTGTCCTCAAGGGAAGGATGGCTGCCTGAGGTGGACCTGGGGTGGGGGGGGCGGGCATGTAGCTCCAGAGTCCTGGAAAGGAACCTCAGAGGTAGGATTCTAATCTGAAGAGGAATGAGGGGTTCCTTGATGGAAGACAATATGTTTGCAAGGCAAGCACATGGCTTTCGTGGACAGCTTTGAAGTGGTCATGGTGAGGTAGGGGTTGATGGAGATCATGTAGATCACTAAGGCCATCCCAATCCTGCCTCCACAGTGCACCAATATGTCACCAAGCCAGTGGCCGTGGGGGTGGAGGGGGCCATCTAACAGATGCAAGAGGGCAACCCAGGAAGCCAGCACCCAATACGTCCATATTGCTTTCTTATCTCCACGGCCACATTCATTCATCCATTTTACCCTTTATTAAGTCAATTATCACAGGCAGAGCATGTATTAGTGTTTGAAGATACAGAATTGAAATATGGCCTCGGATCTCCAAGCATTCACAGCCTAATAGGAAAGAAAAATACACGGCAATTTGTTTAGTTAACAAATTTGTCTTACATACCTACTATTTGCCAGGTGCTTGGTAGGACCTGGGAATCCAGCCATGAAAACAGCATGGTACATGCCTTCACTACGCTCATCACCTGTTGGAAGGGGCCAGTCTTAAACAGCAAAGGGTCTCACGGTTCTCCCTGAGAGCTGTAAGGCACTGCCCAAGAAACCTCCGCTGTGTGGATTGCCTTGTTGCACCTTTGGACCCAGGTGACTCTGTGTGTGTGTTGTGGGGGAGGGGATTGTGCAACCCTTGATCCAGGCCTAATTCCATGCATTGGGAGCCCATATGTTCCTCCCACTTTCAGACATGGAAACTAGAGTAGAGGAAGGTCACGTGTGGCTGACCTTGAGTTCAAATGCAGCAAACGTCAGAACTCACCCCAGAAACTGCACACTGGGAACGTTGCCTGAATTCGTGGGAGGGTTGTGTTCTGGAGCTGGGGTCCGACGTGCAGAGGAGGCCATCGCAGTGACTGGCCATCGCAGTGCAGGTGACGGGGACATGGTAACGGGCGTGGATCCAGGCGGCGCTGCTGGAGGGAGAGCCAGCGCGTCACACTCAGGGTCCCCCTCCTCTTCTTCACCAACCTTCACCCAGCGTGACGCCTGTGGATTTCTCTGTGGACTGACAGATGCCCAAGGCTTGTGGACCGCCCATGATGCAAGGGCCATGCGGCCACGAAGGAGCCATTCTTGGTCTCGAAAATGTCCTGTTTCGTCGAGAGAGAGCAAAGTGGGCTTTGGCTAGCGAAGGAAACCCCGTCTGCGGGCCAGCCTCACGGGCTCTGACATGGGTGCCATCCTAACACCACAGGAAGAAGCGCACACCTGGGTATCTCTCTCGATCTCCTGTTTACCGTTTATCTGCTCCTTCCTACCAACTGGTGTTAATGCTGTGGGTGGCGTAGTGGTGGACAAGAGTTCGGTCTATCTCCTCCTCCCAAAAGCGCAGGCTGCTGGGCTGCGTGGGCTCAGACTTTTCGTTTCAAGATGGCAGAAGGAACATGTACAAAGCTCCAGGCACACACCCGGCTTTGGAGCGTGCCCTGCCGCTGCTAGCTGAGCTGACTCGGGGCGCCACTGCACAAAATTGCTCACCACATGCCGTCGGTCTGGGCCTGGCCATTTCTCCTGAAAGATGGGGAATTCTACCTGCGGGAGACACTTTCTCTGACATGTTGATTCTCTGTAAAAGTGCATGTATAATATCTCAGCAGACACTCCCCTAATTAAATCTAGCAGAGTCAACTTTCTCCTTTCAGAACCGTGGCTGCATTCTGACACAAAACAGACGTGGAAGGAAAATGGTGTATTCAGTCCCTTGTACCGAACTCCACTGAGGCCAGAGAAAGTTGCGAGAGGATCTTGTGGAAGACGGTCTGGTCTGCTGAGTGTTTGTGCCCGGGAGAGGTGGGGAGAGATTAATGACCAGGAGTTCAATTGCTCCTTTTGTCACTGCGGCCAGTGCAGCTGGGGGCTGGCGTGCATGTGCACAGCCGTGCCGGAGGGAGGCTCCCGAATGCCCACCGGGTCAGGGCTATGGTCGAGGGCTGCGGCAGCCACTGAGAGGGGACCGTTCGGGACTGTGGGGGACCCGTGGCCACAGGAGATGAAGGAGTGCTCCCTGAAGAAAGAAAGAGGAGCCGATGAGGGGGGGAGCCCTCTTCCCCGTGGGAGGGCCGGCAGACGGCTTTGCCATTCTGGAACCTGAGAGAAGTTTGGGAGAATAAAAACAGTTTTGCAAGTGGGGAAAGATCTAGTTCAGAACCTGTTGATGCTTTCAATTTGCCAATTTCTCAGCTTCTTAATTGTTTAAGGACAACGTATCAAAATAGTGCACGCAGCTCAGAGCTTTCAGGATATCAAAGCCACAGTCTTAAAGAGGAGGACACTGTCTTCAGAAAAGGCACTTTTAACAGCCCGGCCAGCCCGGGAGCGTTCTGCGTCTTCCGCACAACGACACAGCCTTTGAGGCTGAAAACCTTCTGAGCTGCTGCTTGACTTTATTATTTTTCTCATCAAACCTAAAATGTGATCATTAGGAACACACGGATGTGCTTCTAAATTTGTTCTACTTCACAAGCTTCCTTCCCAACTAATTTAGAACAAAACTTGTCCAACATTTGCTCTTTACTGGATTTCACAAAATGTCATTTTTGTCCACAAGATCCTGCAAAACAGTGAGAAGAGAGAGGGAAGCAGGATGGATTTCCACGAGTGCCTTTCCTCCTAACCAACAGCCGCCTCCCAGAGCAGCGCTGGCGGAGACCTGGAGCCAGGACGCAGGCGGAGCCCACAGCAGCACGGCGGGGCTGGGGCCCTTGGGGGTTGGGGGCGCGGCTCGGCAGTGCTGCGGGGGCCCCCGGGGCCTCGGCCCGCTCTGGGCCTGGAGCTCAGCTGAAGGAGACCACGGAGACATCGGGAAGTGCCAGCAAAAGCCGCTGCAGGCAGTGGGGCCCGGCGTCCGTCTCTGTGGACCCGGAGTCCTGTAGTCAGGGAAGGAAAAGTGCCGCACCTCCAACAGTTTCGATTTTGTGAGTGAGTTCCCTCTGAGAGGCCATCGTCCCCAGCCTGTACGGAAGGGAAGAGGGAGGCCCAGGGCGATCTGTATGTCCGGTGACTTTGGACAAGGACACTAGACCAGTGACCTTGGAAGCCCATGACCTCTAAAATGTCCTTGAGGACTAGAGCCCAGTGGCTCTAAGACCACCTCCTACGGAGACTGCGGGACCAAAGGCTGCTGGCAAGGGCAGGGGTCCGCCAGCCTCGCGGGCTGCGCTGTCAGACGGGCTGATGGCGGAGCCCGGGGTTGCCAGTGTTGCCCCCGAGGCACGAAGTCTCCGGTCCCACGCAGCTCCCGCGGGAGGAGGAAGGCTCTCCAGGCCGCGGTGCACAACGGGGGGCGTCTGCTCCCCCTTCGGGGCAGACCCTTTCCTTCTTGGGTTTGAAGTCAGCCATCAGACTCACTAATGACGTTTGGGCGGTGTGTGTTTTGAGGGAGACCCAGTGAAATCTCTGGTGTGATGATAGGACGAAGGTCCCCAAACCAAAGCGCGCGGCCCCTCGTTACGTGGGCCCGTAAGTGCGGGCTGTCACTCTCCACGGGGCCTGCCTTCTGAAAACTAACCTTTCTGTCACCTCCGCTTGTCTCCCTCACTTGTCCTATTATGCAGAACGGAGCTGAGTCATTGTTTCAAGCAGGGGGTGACATGGTAATAGCTTAATAATGGTATAATCTCACAAATAATAACACGCTGTCAGCCTGTCTGAAGCACAGTGTTTACAGGGGACCGGGTAATGTGTGATGACAGTAATTTGAATAAAAATGAATTTACTGCTCTTGTCTCATTTGCAGTAAATTTTCACATCTTTCATGCACAACTGGCGCTCTCTGACCTCGTCGTCATTGTGTCGGCGGCGGCGGCGGCTTTAAAGTGAGTGGCGGGCGAAGGAAACAGAAGCCTGCAGCTAATGACGGATTTCCAGGAAGGAGTGCACACTGGGGCTTCTGGAAACATCTTTCTTCACTTGTTTACAGAGATGCAGTGGCGTTGGCTGGGCTGTTCTGTGGCCACGAGCTGGAGGGGCCCACGGCTGGGGGACAGACGCGGATCGACAGGATTCCGAATACACCATCTACGGAAAAGATTCCTGGGGGGAGGTGCTGAGAGTACGGAGGGACCCTCAGCTGATTTCAGGGATAGGTGCCGTCAATCAGGTCATCCCGGGTTCATCCCCGGGACCCCCACCTCTCTAAAGGCCACAACGTCACCCATGCCCCCTCAAGGTGCTCCTCCGGGCCCGCAAAATGTAGGGAGGACAGAGCAGACAGTTCAGTCTGAAAAGGCAGGCATCAGCCCATGGTCATCCCGCACGTGAGCTCCTGGACATGTGCGCAGAGCCTCGCTGCAGGAGGCCCCTGGGTGGCTCAGGACTTCCCAACTAATTTAGAACAAAACTTGTCCAACATTTGCTCTTTACTGGATTTCACAAAATGTCATTTTTGTCCATAAGAACCTGCAAAACAGTGAGAAGAGAGAGGGAAGCAGGATGGATTTCCACGAGTGCCTTTCCTCCTAACCAACAGCCGCCTCCCAGAGCAGTGCATCCTTAGTGGGGAAAGATTAATATGTGAATAATTAGTCTCCAACGAAGCTGTGAGTAAATTATGTTGAGTGTAGAGAAGAAAGTTATGACATTGGCTGACATGCCTGCACTGGATAGAATTTGATGGAATCAGGACAACAAATAGGAATTTGCTGGGACTTGAAAAGTGACAAGGAAGCATTTCCAAAAATGTCCCAAGCTTTCAGCACATGCGTTGGAAGGGCAGGCGAGGAGGAAGACGAGGCGGGATGGGGCGGAAGGCGGGTGGGTTGGGGCGCACATCGGGGCGGCCAGCACAGCCTTCGCCCTGTAAAGGGGACACACAGGGGCTCCGCCACACCTAAGGGACTCCTCGAGCAGGTCAGTGTGCTTCTGTGAGAGCGGGAATCTACCTACACACTCCAAAAGGACCTCAAAGGTTTGTGCTCCTCAAAGGAACAGGGTCTGGAGTGAGAAGTTAGTCTGTGAGTTTGGGGGGGTCCGATTTTGACCCAAGCACCATGCCACGAAGACCTTTAGAACGTGCTCCAGAGAACAGTAAATAAAGCTCCTTTTAGAAATGGGTGAGTAGTACACATCTTGCACCACTAGATGAGTGGAGACAATTTATAAACAAAGTTACCTTAGAGGAGATTGGAAGCTTCTCAAAACTTGCCTTGACAAGGAGCTTGGCCATAGCCAACCTCCCCACCAGCCCCACCTGGGGATTACTGCGAGGTGAGGTAACCCAGCTAACGTCCTCAGGACTGGTCTCCTCGGATAGTCTCACATGCTCCCCTACACCCTCATGCCCAGCTATGCTACCTCGTCAAGAACAAATGATGTCATTGACAACTGGATATCTAGCAATGTAATTTCTGGTATAAATCATGAAATCCTTGCTGGCGTTACGTCCTAGGTAATAACAGTCGCCACCTGTACATTGACAAGGAATTTGCAACAGACGGCCCCAGGAAGGGTTGCTGCACGTAGAGTATCAAAACCACTCAGTCACAAATACATGCAGTAATTAGTAGTTTCCGGTTCTTTCTTTTCTGGTATCTCTTTCTACTGGGAAGTTTCATAAATGTGACTGATATTTTATTCACTCTGATAAGTTGGTTGATCATAATTTTAGTACTCACTTATAAAAATGAGAAAACAAAGTCAAAATGTTTGATTCAGAGTGACGTCTGTCCCCTTCTGCAGTAGGCAAACTTAGGTTCTCCTGTAGGGTTCCAAGACCCAGCTCCAATGTGGGGAGTGGCCCCCGCAACATAATACCGAGCAATTTTCAAACACCAGCAGGACGTAGAAGAATTCAACTCAATTCTACTCCATCTGGACGCTGTCTACCGGAGAGAGCATCTGAGGCTGTAGGCCCAGGGCTCAGACCTACAAGACGACCATCCCAGCCCCATCTCTGAGGCCAGTCGACAATCCAGGCTACTATTGTGTTTCTGATCAACCACAGCTTGGAATGTTCCAACGACCTCCTTCAGTTCAATTAATCCTCTAGAGCAGCTCATAGAACAGGGAGAAAGGCTTACTGAGGTTTACAAGTTCATTAAAATATATAATAAAGGCAGATGAAGAGGCACATAGAATGAGGTCCCAAATGGAGGAGAGTGGGGTCCTATAGGGCTTGGGGACCAGCTCCCCAGCATGCGGGGGGAGGTGTCCTACTTCCTCAAGCATGGAGGCCTCTGAAAAGGAAGGTGAAAAAGCTGCCTTTGTGTTTGCACGGTGCCTTCATGACAGAGTCTTCGTCATTGCCCCTTGGATGATTCAACCTGCAGCCCCACTCCCCTCCCTGGAGGTCAGACAGTGGCAACTGAAATCTCCAACCCTCAGAGCACATGGTTGGTTCCCTGGGGTTCCAACAGGAGCCTTGTTTGTTTGTTTGTTTGTTTTTTTGGAAACTACACACCCATTACACGTTTATGTTCCAGAGTGTTTTCAGGAACTGTGCATGAAGACTAAATAGGTCAGAGAAATATATTTTGGTCAACCGAATGAACAAATGTGTATTTCCTACAAATCATGATAGCTCAGATTCCCCTCAAGTAAGGTTGTTAACTCTGTGTTCAGATCAACCTTGAGGTCTGATTTCTGAAATGACTCTTTAAAGACCAAAGGTACTGGGAACAGGTCCAGCCCAGGAGCCCCTGTCCTCTGGCCAGCTCTAGACTTCTCAGAATTCCGTTTCTCCCCAGCCCAGCCTAACTTCTTCTTGTCCCTGCAGAGCTGCTTCCCAGGGCCCTCTCCCTGGGACACTTTGCTGCCTCCGCCTGCACTTGCCCTGACGTCCTCCTTCTGTGGCCTCTGGGGCTCCTCTCCCTGTCAGTGTTCCAGCCCTGCATTCCCTTCCCGTTTGCTCCAACTTCATTTTCATCTGCCGGCCGGGCAGGAGCCTTTGCAAACTTCTGAGAAGACGTAGGAAGAGCCAGACTGGCTGGAGGCCTGGAGGCAGGGCCAGGGTTTCTGGTTCTCTTCTCTGGGGCCCAGCCTTCCTCCGTTCCTTCCCTGCCCGGTCCACCTGCCCTCTGCTGCCCACCCTAATCCACACACACACACACACACACACCCCATCCTGCCTCAGTTTCCCCCTCTTCCCGACGAATATCCTTAGCCCCCCCCACACCCCATCCTGCCTCAGTTTCCCTCTCTTCCTGACGAATATCCTTAGCACACACACACACATACACACACACACACACACACCATCCTGCCTCAGTTTCCCCCTCTTCCCGATGCATATCCTAGCCCAAGCTTGCAGCCCCCCTCTCGCCACGAGTAAAACGGGCTTTCCCTTCCATCCTCTCTGAAGATGGTTCAACTTGACTTTTTACTTTTTGTACCTCCCGGCATTTGAACAATTCAATAGTTCAATCCCTTGAGAAAAAAAAACAAAAAACAAAAAACCAGTATAAAGGTAAGGAACATATATTAGCATGTTTGGGGGAAGTTCAAAAAATAGAAAGAAGAAAAAAAATTACTAATATTTTTACTCTCCTTGTAATTTTATCTTGTTTTTTTCTAGTCTTTAAAGGTTAGGTTTAAAAAAAAAATACAAATTTTTATATACAATATGAATTCAATCATTTTCTGTGGTTGTATTTCTTTTCTTTTCTTTTCTTTTTTAACAAATGTTAGAGTTTTCCTGCATCGTTGACCCGTAGAAGCATTGCTTTTAGTAGTTTGTATCATTCCACTGGGTAGAAATTCCAAATCTATGAATCTATTCCCTTACAGTTGAATGGTTAGGCTGATTTCAAACTTTTGCTTTTATAAATAACTCTACAATGAATGCATTTGGATATAAACCTTTTTCTGAATTTCAGATAATTTCCATAAGACAAGATTCCTAGAAACGGATTTGTACAGTGAAAGGAAAAAAAGTATTCTAAGTCTACAGATATTTTCTTGAAAAAAATCTATCTATCTATCTATCTATCATCTGTCTATCTATCTATTATCTCTGGCCTATAAGGAAGAACATCACTTAACATTCTTTTGTATCTCGAATGTTCATTCTCCCTACCCCTCTGTGTCCTCTTAGGAGTGTCTTTTTCATTGCATTTGATTGCATTCATTTTTTGTTTTTGAGTTTCCATCATTTAGATGCCAAAGAACTTCATTTTGCTGCTCTCTCTCTCTCTCTTTTTTAGAATCGTTTCATTTGAAAACATTTTGAAATGCAGAGAGTTTGCAAGAACAGCACAGAAGATTCCCTCAGATCCTTCTGACTTTCATGTTTTCCCTTGAACAGGGTCCTTTAGGGCCAAATGGTCGAGTCCAGGCCACCTGGGCCTTCTTGATATGCCTGTGCAACCTCCTTCCAACTTGAACACGTCCTTGATCTTTGATCTTCATGACCTTGATGGTTTAGGAAATTATAGACCAATCATTTTGCAGCATATCCTTCAATATGTTAACTCAGTGTTTTCTCATGATTACATCTGTGTTTGTTTGTTTGTTTGTTTGTTGTTGTTGTTTTTTCCAGAATGTCCCAGAAGGGATACTATGTTCTGACCACCATGGGGCACCACGTCCGCCTGTGTCATTTCTAGCGGCGCCTACTTCAGTTACTTGGCTGGGATGCCATGTGCTTGTCCTGGCCTCTATAAAGCTACTTCTCCACCTTTCTCGTCAACAAATATTTAACGGTATTTTGAGTATACGTGAAGCACCTTTCCTTATCCTATTTTTACTTACATAACATTCATTCATGTTTCCCACCTACGTGAATTATATGATGTTTTCCAAATGATGATCTCTGCCTCCATCTCTCCTTCTACATTTAGCTGTGGACAACGAAATGTAAGGGACTGTTTTCTTTTTTCCCTACTTGTTTGTCTGATGGTTCCAGTGTGGGTTCACTGATTCCTATTTCATTCCGTGAGTTATAATCCATTGCTGCTATTATTTACTTTGTTGCTCAAGTTGTCTGAGAGCAGGCCCTTGGGAGGCCTTGCAGTTGCTCCTTTGACCTTTAGGCTCACCCTCCTGGTTCTGTAAGCTCTTGTTCTTTTTTGGCACTAAAAGATGCTACAGGATAATCTTGTTCTCTCCCAAGCCAGCCCAGGAACCAGCCAGTTTTTCAAAAGACGCAGGTTTCTTTTAGGAGAAAATGGTACTTAGAAACCAAGATCTGACACTCGGTGTGCTCACTGGTACAGGGGTGATGCTGCTTCCAGCCCCCAGGGAGGCAAAGCAAGAGAAAGCTTGCACATACACACAGGCACACATCCTGACACCTGTATTTATTTTCATCCATATCTATGGATATCCACCGATGCCTCCAACTCTAATCCAGCCTCAGGGTTCACTTCAGGTTCCCCTTTTTTATAATTGTGTTCCCTTTTTAGACAGTGAAAACCTGGGTCCCATTATCTTTAGTAAATTTTCTTATTTGCTCAATCCTCTCTATGGCATCTAATTTCTTCACCTTGATGGACTACTGCCCTGGTTGGACACTGCTAAATTGGCCCCTGGCCAGTACCAGTGGCCATACATCCTTTTCACCTGCCCTGGGAGGCTGTTCTCCCACTTCCCAGACCTACCTGCTGCCCCAGTATTCAGTATGCTGCCCCCCAGTTACCAGTGCCCTCCCACCAGAAGCACTGCACGCCAGCCAAACCACTGCCTCCACATCCCTCCCCGCTTCTCCTCACCCCACCAAGGCAGGGAAAGAGTTAACTGAATCACGACTGGCTACTGAGGCTCTGTCCTATATGACACACGTTTCTATAGACTTGCCTGCCATAAGAACTGACTTTCGTCCAAAGTCTTTTGAGTTGGGGGGCCTTCTGGGCATCCTTCAAATTAGAATATAAAGAAGACAAAGTAAAAGTTTGGGTGGCCCAGAAGCCTAGGGTGCCACCTCTGGACTGAAATGTGTTCCCCCCAAAATTTGGGTACTAGTGCCCAGCACCTCAGAATGTGACTGTATTTGGAGACAACTTTAAAAAGGCAATTATGATAAAATGAGGTGTGATTCAGGTGAGTTCTAATCCAATGTGACTGATGCCCTTGTAAAAGGAGGAGATTAGGACACAGGAACATACAGAGGAAAGACCTTGACAGGACCAAGGTAGAAGGTGGCCATCTGTAGCCAAGGAAAGAAACCAACCCTGTCTATACCTTGATCTCAGACTTCTGGCCTCCAGAACTGTAAGAAAATAAATTTCTATTATTTAAGCCATCCGGTCTATGGTGCTTTGTTAAGGCAGCTTTGGCAAACCATCCAACTCCTGTGTGTACCATCCAACTCCTGTGTGACATTGAGCGACTCAATGTCTCTGAGGCTCAGAGAGGTTACGTGTGCAAGAGTTTAGATCCTTCTGGCTCTCCTGTCTTATGCCTCTGAGAGTAAACCCTTTCATAATGGGAATCCCAGGAGAATAAGCTGGTCACTGTTGTTACAGTAAAGGAACCAAGAGATCACAGTGTCTTGACCAGCTACATGCTATGTCATTCACTAAGATGAGCAGCTCAGTGACTCTGAGGCAGAGTGGAAAAATGTAGTGACCATGACATAAAAATGAGTTTTTATTAACTTATTTCTTATTCTAGTTCTAAAACCCTGATATTATCACAATCAGTATCTCTCCATTCTCTTGTTTGTTTCCAGCTAGTGATCATTTAAGTGTTTATTACACACGTTTTTAGCAACTAGTTTTCACAGTACAGACATGATAACACAGAAATGTCATATGGGGGTGCCGTTTCGCAGCGTGGGGTGATCGGGTATTTTAGGTGCCAGTTAGCGCTTATTCTAATCCCCTTGTTCTCTAAAGGAAATAGATACTAAACAGGAACCATCTGGTAAAGCATTCTGTACCTCTTAATTACAATGTTTTGAGTGGCACCTAAATAAATTTCATTTACAAGCACATGACTGCTTGTCAAAACTCTGTTGATAATTTTATTATTGTAATATACTTTCTTCCTTAATTATTTAGTTCCAGTAAAGTCAGGAATATTAATTTTTATGGAAATTACCTGTGCAAACAAACCTAAGCCTCAAACCCATTTTTATTTATGGATATATATTTAGAAATGTGTTTTGATATGTCTGCCCAAAACCCATCAAAATGGAATCCTATGGGCCATTCAAAACTTCTCATCTTGACTTTTTCAATAAAAAATGGAATGCATTTGAGCACTTCCTAATGATTTGGGAGTTTGCCAGACACTCTGAGGAGGTAGGACCTCCATCCTCTGCCCCGTGGTTACCAGCGACCTCAGGAATTGGCTTGCACATTCTGTCTGGGCCCCACAGACATGTTGCCTCAGTGGCCTTGAGGTTTTCCGGAACTTCACTGAGGGTTGGGATAAGTAGGTCAGCGCAGACTCGTCCAACATTTAGCACTGGAATGATTTTATCATGGCAGGAAAGGAACATTGAATGTGGGCTTGTGGTGGACGGTGCATTTCTGTCGAGTGGTTTTTGTGGTCTTGGTCTTTGTGTCCGCTCTCCAGCTCTGCCCACTCCTGTTTGTTCACTTCCTTTGATCATACACGGATGTGAGCACTGCGGTTGGAGTCTGGCCCCCAGGGAGTATTTATAGATGCCCCAAAATTAATACCGCTGCCCTCCTGCTGGGACGACCTGGACTGCCCCCAACAGCAGCTGCCTCTCCCACACCTGCTGCGTCTGAGTCCCAGAGAATGTAGGGTGAGTCCTGATTCTGCCACTCTCCAGAGAGGTTTCCTACCCTCTTGGCGGTAGCTTTTTGCTGCAGAAGCCTAATGGAGTGGGGCTCATATATATGCAAAGTAGAGCATGTCTTTAGGGCCCCACCAGCAACCAGAGCTGTGGAACACGTGCGCTTGTGCGCACACACACACACACACACAGACTCAGGGACAAGGTACATGCCCTTATACAGTTCTTGCCCCGGGCAGACACACACAATGAAATGCTAGTGCCTGAGCTTGCCCCACCTCTCTGCCCTTCACCCCTCTGTGACTCTGGGTCCCTCCTGCACCTGGAGGCTGATGGAGGAAGAAAGGAAATGGTGGGGGTGGGGGACGAGCCAAGAGACAATGGGACGGCAGAAGGGGACAAAGGAAACTGCTGCCTGCACTGCAGGTCAGGCTGCGCACGACCGTCACCTGGCGATGTGCGACCTGTGCCCAGCTCCTGGGGCCTCTGGAGCAAAGCTATCCGCCACCCCCTTTGACTGCTGCCTGCTTTGCAATACGGGCAGCTTCACGGAGGCCGCCCCCGGCGTGCTTCCTTGGGGCTGCTAGGGGACCACGGAGAGAGCTGGTGGGAGGCGTGGAGCCGCGAGAGCTTGGCCTGGATGGTGCCCAGATACCCGGGGCTCTGGAAGCCTCGGGACCCCCCCAAAGACCCACCCGAGTGGCTCCTTGCTGCCCGCGGTGCCGGCAGGCGGGGTGCACGGGGCCTCCGGCCTGGGGCGCTGAGGACCACCGGAGCCGAAGCTTCCGTGGCTGAGACTCACTCAGGGTCTTAGAGATCAGAGGCAAGTTTCTCCTTTAAAGATAAATCCACGCTGTGTTTTGCACCTTTGGACACTTATTAACTTAGGTCATTTAAAAGGAGACGGATTAAAAACGAAGGCAAACAGAGGAGTCATTTGTGTCGTGTGAAGCCGGCTCTTCCGGCTTTCCACAGTCCTGGGGATGGGGCACCCCTTCGCCTCGACCCCCTGTCCCCCTGCTGGCGCCTGGCTCGGCCAGGGCCGTGGGCTTCCTCATGACGCACCTCATAAAGGAGAAAAGCCATCGTCCTCATACTTAGCCAAAGCAGGAACCTGCATTCCTGGGAAATTTTGGTTTCCTCATTGTCCACGGAGGCTTTCGCCAGCTGCCGTTGAAGTAAGCGCCGTTCGAGAACGCTTCGGCCTTCAATAAGACCCGTCTGAGCAAACCCCGGTCCCATTAAGTGGTGCTTTCGAGTCGCGGATGAAGGTGGCTCTGTCCTTGAAGGCCAGCCCTGTCGCCATAAAGGCCCAAGGGGCCGACTTGCCTTTGAGGAACACAGAACTCCAACTGCAGTCCTCACTGGGTTTGAGCAAGTTCTCCCTTCCAGGAAACAGGCGACGCTGCCGGGGGACCATGGGCATGGTGACTGCTGGGGCAGCCTCAGCGGCTGGCTACTTTTTGGAGACGGGGAGAGATGGCATTTCCGGGGACTCTCGGGGATCCTGAAAGCCTGCACATCTACCCTGTCCACGACTGCATGGCTGGGGGCTCCCGTGGCCATTCTTCGCCCCATGTCCCCAGGCTCTGGAGATGCAGCCTCTCCCCTCGGCAGACGCCCAGCCCTGAGCGACAGGCTTTTCCCTCTGGCCTCTCTTTAGCATTCCTGGCATCTTTTTTAGCAGCCATTGCCTGAGTTTGGGAAGGTTCCAGCTCCGGCAGGTCTCTCCCTACTCCCCAATTTGGAGGTGTGTCTGATAGCCATTTGGAGGCTCTGGGGAAGCTACCTATTGGCCCAGAAAGGAGAGCTGTTCTTGGCACTTTTCGGGTTGTACCCGGGATCTAGCAGGGGAAGCGGGTTGTGGCCAATTACCGAGAGTCGTTCTCTGGGAAATCCAATATTCAAATGCCGTTATGAAACCCATTCGAAGCGTGTGTCATTACATGAAAAATAAAACAGGGACAAGGAGTGAGTGCCAGGGAGCAAGACCGCAGGTGGGTAGGGGGCAAGGGCGGACCCAGACCTGGCCCGGGAAGGAGCGGCCCCACAGCCAGAGGCCCGTGGCCTTGGCACCCGGGAACATGGCTCTGGGCTCCCGGGGCCGCGAAGGCTGGGAACAGAGCAGCCCCGCCACCCCTGGCCTGCTGCCCACGCCCCGGCGGACCGCAAGGAGACTTTGGGCACAGGCGTTGCCGTTGGCTCCCAATAGAGGAATTGTGGCCGGAGACTTTCACTTTGAGCTGGAAGCTGGCCGCTGCCACGACATCCTGCAGGAAGCGACCCCTTCTGACAAATCAGTTTCTGGGTTCGCGAAGGAACAGAATTAACCCATCAGGTCAGGTTCCGTCCTGCCGGGGCGTGTTTAGGACATTATCACCTCCCAGACAGCGCGGGGCGGTCCGGGGAGGCTGGGATCGGGGACTCCTGGACCGAACCAGCCCCTGGGCGGCGGCACCTTGTACCTGCTTGTGACTGTGCGCGCCGCCGAAACGAGGACGGGTTTATCGTTGTTGGAACCTTCGGGGACAGGAGCGGCGGGGGAGCCGGAGTTAACGAAGACTCCCTCGCAGATGGGAGAGGCCTCGTTTCGTTTTCTCCGCGCGCGTGCTTTCTCTAAAGCCCTACACGCACCGCAAGGAAATCTCGCTAGCGGAGCCCCCCTGATGCCTCGGGACCCCAAAGCCGCTCGGATGCCACCACCTCGTACAGGTGGCAGAGAGCGTGCGGCGAGCCCCGCAGTCTCAAGTCACAGCGATCATCTTCAACTCCCAAATTGTCCTGGAAGGAGAATGGCGTCGGATTTGTCTTAGGCTGTTTGGCCAAACTGAGGCACAGATGGGATAATGACTTTTACAAACAGCATTTTGATGAGAGGAGGGGAGAAGGAATCATATGTAAAATGCACAAAGGCTGCATAAACACACTGATGCCTGCAGCTGGAACAAACTAAAAAGATGTTTAATAATTTAGAACCAAGCAGGCAGGGCGTGTGCAGCTGTTGTGTGCAAGGGACCATGAAAGTCTTCCATTTGACAGCTGGCCCCATCTTTCCCCAGTTGCTACGTGGAGAAGAGAATGCAGATCTGGGATTAGCCAATCCCCGTTACCCTTGCCCATCTGCCACCAAGACCCCCAGCTCTGCCTCCCCTCGCAGAGAGGCACGCAGAGAGGAGGCCAGCCTCGGCAAGCATATGCAGGCGTCGCTATTAGCCGTCAGGGCCGCGCTCCGGGCTCTGTTGACACTCCGCCAGTGCGGGGCTGCTGTCGTTTCGCTGGAGGGCACATTTTGCATTTCACACATTTGCAGAAATACAAAATGCTGTTGGATGCAAACAATTCAGGGCCTAATTGGCTGAATTACTTCAATGTTACCTTGTGTCCCCCACCTGATTAACATAGCTCAGCTGGGAGGGCTGGCGAAGGAGGCGGAGAGAGGGATTTGGAGGGCAGGTGAAGCTGTGTTTGCCCAGGAAAGCGAGATCCTTAGTGAAGTCCCAGCTGAGCGCGGCCTGTGCCAAGCAGATAGCGGAGCGCGGGGAGGGCCCGGCCGGCCGCATTCTTCCACAGGAAGCCGGGACCGCGGGGCTCTGCGGAGGAACAAAAATATTTCGGGGCACAGAGGAGGCAGGCTGTCAGGGAGGAGTCAGGGGGCAGGGTCCCTTTTGTGAGCAGTCCGGGGTTGTGCCACCTTGCTGTCCCCAGGTGGGCCCGGCGCGAGGCAGCCAGCCGCGCCTGCCAGGGCCGATGCCAGGAGCGTGTTGCCGGCTCAAAGACAAGCCCCACAAAGCCGCCTGCCTGGCTCTGCGGCCCGCTCCCCCTCCCCGCCCGTCTCCCCCTGCCCCTGCAGTGTGGAATAGGCTGGCTTCAAGGTTTTCCTTCTTCTAAAGTAGTTGTTTTTTTTCTAAATTTGTTCGGCTTATTTAAAAATTGAGAACCTTGCTAATCCCCATCCCACGTTGATATCCGAGTGACAAAAACCACCGAGGAGCTGATGATCATTATTAGAGAATATTCTGCAATCGTAGCCTGTTATTATTAATGAGGCAGAATTAGCAATTTTTTTTTTCTTTTTTGGTATTTAAAAGAACTTGGGGAGCTTGGGAAGGTTGTAAAAATGATGAAACCAAAATAGACTTTTTTTTTCTTCCCAAAACAAACATTCTACAGTGAATAATAGCATTTACATTCTTTTCAATAAATTCTCTTCTATGGTGGAAATTCCCATCCAAACGCTGGCGGAGAAAGAACGTCGTTGATCGAACGGCCCACAGAGTGCTCCTTGTCGGGAGAGAGGCTCTCACCGAGCCACGTGAACCCATTTCCAGTTTATTGTCAAGTCCTCTTTTCTCTTAATGTGAACCTTTGAGAGCATACGTTACCTGCGTTCTGATCCGCTGTTGCCCTGGGACACGGCCCACTGAGATTTTCCTGGCAGCGATCTTGCCCTTGTAGGCTCCGTGGGCCGCGGGCCGTCTCCCCCGCACACACTCACCGGGCTCCCGCCTGGAACGCCTTGGAGGAGCTGGTGGGAGTCTAGTGCGCCGCCCGCCAGAAGTCTAGACAAACCTCGTGAATTTGCTCCGGGCACCTGCCGAAGACCAGTAAGGACTCACGCTCTGAACGCCTTTCCCGGTTTTTATGGGAGAATTCTTTCTTCACAGCTTAAGGTTTCACGTCTCCCGGAGGTGAACGACCCAGTGCAGAACAGAGCCGGAGCCTCCCAGACAAGCCCGCGCTGTCGGCCGGGGAGGGCGACCCTGTGAGGACAAGTCCTTGCAGCTCCGTGGCAGGCCAGGCTCAAGTCCATCTCCGAGTGTGCGTACGCGGCAAAGGCCCAGGCCAGCTGCCTCTGAGCCTCCACGGGGCAGGGTCCGCTGGGCCACGGAGGGCTGTGCACTTGGAACGCGGGATGGGAGATGGGGGCACATCCTGTCTCAGATCTGGTGCTCAACGTGCCTGGAGCGACAGAGAACCCCCTGCGGAGGGGCGAACGCAGTTGGAAACGCCACAAGCAAGAGTCTGGGAGGGGGGGCCGCAGATCTGCTAGAATGAGCAAGGAGCAGCGATCTGGAAGGTGGGCACGAGGGCTGCCTCCTTTCCTGGTCTCTCAGGTGGTTCTGAACCCGATTTTGTGCCCAGGCTGATCCCTGTTCACCTTACTGCTTGGCCGCATCTCCTAGAACAAGTCTCACTGTCTCTGCCTAAAATTCATGTTTTTGGTGCAACCTGAGGATGGGGTGACAGAGGCCACCAGGCAGCTCTGGGGTCTCGGGCACCTCTCTTCTGGGGAGAGTGTGATGGGCTGTACGTTTCTCCTCAGGTCAAGACTGCTCTGGTCCTTTCTGTTGCCAGATCTCAGGACGCATCCACGCTTAGTATCATCCAGGCACGTTTTCACCTTTGGGGGGAGATTCTGTTTTCTGGATGAAAACAGTCTGCTGCCGCTGAGCAGATCCTCTGGGCTGGCCCTCAATTTGCGTGCTGAGGGCCTTCAGGGGCCGGACAGTTAATGCCAGAGGCTAGATCTCTGGGATCCCTTGATGCTTCTGGATGCCTCTTTTCTGGAGTGCCCCCCATTTTGACTGCTGATGGGACCACGAGCGTATCCCCGCATGGTCCATTGACCCTCCTGGGATTTGCTATTAAGTTCCAGAAGCAATGAATGTTCATCTGAGACCAGGTCAGGGGTGTCTGCCGTTAGAGGCGCGGTCTGCGCTGAACTCACCGTCCGCGGACTGTCTGCTCCTACCTTTCCTCCCAAGATAAACACCGGCTCACGCAAGGAGCTCTGTGAAAGGCAGCTGCAGCTGGCCCCCGGCCAGGGTGGGGAGGGTCATTTCTCCTTCCGGGGACTCCTCCACACCCCCAAACCAGAGGAGCCCTGCTCTGGGGAGAACCCGGCCTGGTCCCGCCTTCATTCTATCAGCGCATCAGGAACTCCTGAGTTCCGAAGAGAGATTCTCAAGAACAGGAGGATGAGAAGGGCTCGGAGGACCGCGGCTGTTTATCTGCGGGGAGAGGCTGAACGCGGAGCGTGGGAACTCCGCGTGCAGCCCAGTCTGACCGCTTCACAGGCAGATGCTCATTCGTTCTGTGATTCATTCATTCATTCATTCCAGGACTATTTATTTAGTATCTAATGTGTGCCAGAGAGATGGATACACATGTTTAAATACATACAATGGAAATTATGGCACACACAGTGGTTCTTGGCGGCTTTTCCACTAACATATGTCATGTTTAGGTGCAAACATGGCTCATTTCTCCAAATCTGTCACTTAGGCGTATGGATAAAGGCATGTTTGAAATATGGAGTGCTCTAGCATTTAGGATCACTGCAATGCTTGTAGTTTTCTTTAAAAAGAGTCCCAGATATTTTACTTCTTTTTTTTTTTTTTAAGATTTATTTATTTTAGAGAGAGAGCCAACATGCACAAGCACAAGCAGGAAGATGAGAGAGAAAAGCAGACGCCCCGCTGAGCACAGAGCCAGAGGAAAGGCTTAATCTCAAGACTTCAAGATCATGACCTGAGTGGAAACCAAGAGTCAGAAGCTTAACATACAGAGCTACCCAGGCGTCTCAGATATTTTCCTTCTGACAGTGCCTTTCCCTTCTAAGTGCTTTAAACCTTAGGATCTGGCTTCTAAATGTGTTTCTCTCTTGGATGCCAGGAGGTTCTTGAGAAGGGTGAGTTGTGGGCTTACCCTCCTTTTTCAAAGGTCCCATAGAGGTTCATGAGCACCACGCAAGAACATGGGATCCCCCAGTGCGCGGATCGGGTCCATCCCGCGGCCCCAGAAGTTGGCCATGTCTTCCCCAGGACCTGTCACTTCCACGGGGAGGTTCAGGTGGTTGCTTTGGGATGGAGTTAGGGTATCGATGCCAACATCGTGGGTGCTGGTGTGAGGCGGGGTGCCTCCTTGCTTGCAGTCACCGTGCTGCTCTGTCCCCTTCCTCACCCAGGCAAGGGTCCTGGTGCTCCCAATGTCCGTGTCTGCGCTGTGTGATTCTGGGAGGGGTGGCTTACACACGTTAGCTTGGAACAGATAGAGACATGGCCACTCCCAAGGTGGGACGGTCAATCCAAGCGCCTGGCCTGCGGGGCAGGGGTCCCAACAGCACGGGCGCCCTGACTCAGCCTCCCCAGACCTCCGTTCAGGGCCTGCTTCTCCCTTCTCCCCGCCTCCCGGGCATCCGGGTCAAACTTACCTTCTCCTCCTCGTGATTATCGCCGCGGCATCTAGACGGTGAGCCAGGCTGGCGCAGGAGTGGTCTTGACCCTCGGGGAGCTCTCTCTAAGGATGTCACTGGGATTGCCATCTGTCTCTCTAACAGGGCAGGGAGTCGGGGCTGGGAGGGGCTCCCCCGCCGCAGAAGCGATGCCCCGCGGGGCTGCTGCTCACCTTCCATGAAGCTGCGGGGCCGGCCCAGCTGCCTGCCCCTGCCCGGCTGCGCTCCCTCCCTGACCCCACCTGCCTCTCTCTGCAAGAGGAGCACCTCCTGGTCAGAGGGAACTGGGGCCACCCCGAGCAGAGAGAAGGACAAGTGCAGCAAGGTGGGGGTGCCCTGGCCTCCGACCGCCCAGGAAGACAAGCTCCTGTGTTCTGGGCCCTCCAGCGCCCCTGGGATCTGGGATCCTGTATACCTGCTAAGGCAAACAGGTATTTTAGGCCAGGGTGCACAGAGACAGAGGAGAAAAGAGACATTTTCTGAGGAAGTATGTTATGAGATGGGGAATTAATGAGGTGGAGACGCAGGAAGGCGGTTCCAGATGGCCGGAGAGGCGTCTGTGCCGCCGAGGTGAGAGGCGGTGGGGCCGGCAGCGGCAGGGCCGGAGGCCGGATGGGGCTCTGCTGGGGCAGGGGGAGCACCCTCGGGTCCCTCGGGACAAGGGGCTGGAGGTCAGGAAGCCCGGACATCGCTGGGAGGCTGTGTGGGGCCTTGTTTACTGTGTTTCAACCTAGAGGTAAAACCCTCCAACTAGAGGGTGCAGACACCCCACAGACTCGGGCACGGCGAGGTGCCTGGCACCCCTGGAGCCGCGTTCTGGAAGCTGCAGGGAACGGCTGTGAGTCTCATAAAAGCCCAACATTTACCCTGCCTTCCTGCACCCGTAGTCACAGCTGGGCATCGAGAAATACCACTACGTAGATTAGAGCCGATTTAGGATGCCCCTGGATCTTATGATGAAGGGGACCGTGTTGCTGTGGGGCTGGGTGACTGTCTCGGTTGGGGTTCACGGGAGAGATATTAAGATGCAAGCCGTCGCTGCAGGTTTCTGTGTGCAGGTGATGGTGGGGTCCCTCTGAGGCCACCTGCAGCAGGTGGCGGGGGGGTGGGTAGGGGCAGGATGGGGGGTGGGGGGCATGGGCAGTGCGTGGGGTGGACTCCAGCGGCCCCTGTGCACCCGGGGTGGGGGGGCACACAGCCTTGGCTTCTGACGTTCCCTTGCCGTTCCTGGCTTAGCCAGAGCTGGATCTATGTCCGCACACTCCCTTCTGCAGAGATGTTTCTAGAATTGGGAGGTGGGCAGATACCCAAGTCGGCTTGAGACAGACTTGCCCTGCGATGGTTTGTTTCACCATCTCCTGGCTGGCAGATCCAGAGGCCCCGTGGCCAGCTTCTGTCAGACCTGCATCCCTCCTCCTATTCACTTGTTTATTGATGCTAATCACTTCGCGACAATAGGACCCCCCCACCCCCACCCCATCGCTGTGAAGCTACAGAAAATGCTGTAAGAGAAGCCCGTGAAGGAGAGAAGTGGCTCATGGCTAGTTACCCAAGTGAGCTGAGGGCTGAATTTCTTTTCCTTCACCATAGAAAATTTTTAAAATAAGGAATGAAAGAGAAGAGACACAGCTTTCCATTTTCAGGAGTTTCTTCCTCCCGGGCCGTTGTGTCCATACACGAAGCAACATGAGTGCACATCTGTGCGTGCGTTTGTTCTGTATGTAGAGGCATGTTACCGGCGTGTACGAAAAGATACAGGAGGGGGAGGCAAAGGAGCGGGGCTGGGGAGTCGTGAAAACATTCCCTAGTGCTTTGTGCGTGTCGTAGAGAACGGTTACATTTTTTCCCAGGGTTTGCTGGGGGAAGAATGCAGGAGAGAAAATGAAATCCAGATTTGTAATTCCTAACAGGAGAAACGCGATCCTTTTCAGTGTTTAAGTAATATTTCCTGTAAAACCTATGCGGCCATCTGCAAAGCTGTTTCCAGACACACTCCGAAGCCGAGGGCAGCGGGAGGAGACGGCGAGCCAGCAGCCCACCTCGGGAAGGCGGCCGGCGAGGCTTTGGGAAGCTTGCACTAGGGCTTGGCTGAGTCTTTCAAGTCCTGCACAGTTCCTGATCCGCGTCACTTGTTTCCCTTTTACTGACCGGGAGGGTGGCTGGGAGAGCCTGCGTGCAAACCGCGCTGCTACAAAAGGGCAGGCCCATTATCCCCTGGATCCGGAGCTCGACCTGGTTTGAAGAAGCTGGGGTGGCATTTCGTCTTTCAGAGGCTCCGAACTGAGACTGTCCAGGGAGACAGAGCCAAGGGAAAGCTAGTTGGCTACACAACACAGATGCTGAAACTTTCTGGCTATTTAAGCCCATTATAAAATTCTGTTTTATTGTTGATCTCCAGGGTCACTTTATGAATTCGTGTTAGTAAAATGTTACGGCCCTGGTATAATAATCACTTTGTGAAAGGTCCTATTTTTCCAAAATCTCATCGTGTCTGAATAGTCAGGAAATAGGCATCTCTCCTCTAGGAATTTCTGTTTAGTTTTGATTATTTTTAGAGTATTAATCTCTGTGCCCTACATCCAATGCCAGTCTTCAAACCAGCACTGATGAGTTCCTTTCCAAGAGATTTACGTTTTTAGGGTAGTACAAGATGGCTTTAAGTGGACTTTATATAGTCGGTGGATCTTATCAATGCATCAATAACTTTTTTGTTTTTGTTCGGTTTTGTTGGTTGGTTTTGTTTTCTCGAGGTCTTATGTAAAGTTTTGCCGAACCTGATAGGGGTACCAATCAGCAGCTGGCTGTGATTTCTTCTTCTTCTTTTTAGAAGATTTTATTTATTTATTTGACTGAGAAAGAGATCACAAGCAGGCAGAGAGGCAGGCAGAGAGAGAGGGGGAAGGAGTCTCCCTGCTGAGCAGAGAGCCTGATGCGGGGCTCGAGCACCAAGACCCTGAGATCATGACCTGAGCCGAAGGCAGAGGCTTTAACCCACTGAGCCACCCAGGTGCCCTGTGATCTCTTCTTTAATGAACAGCACAGTGTTTTTTTGATTACACATTCAAATTTTTAAAATAGAACCTTAGACGCAGCACTATTGAAAATATTCTCCCAAGTGGACACAGCAGCAAAAACCCCTGATTCCGATGTTGGGCTTGTCATTGGGAAACAGTAGTGAACCTAACATTACTTTTACTTAAAAAGCTTTTCTTGAAAACAGCTCTTTTCCTGGGGCACCCCGGCTTCCCTTGCTTCTGCACATGTCTCTCCATTTACTTCTCGCCCCTCGTTCTGGCCTCTCCTCTGAACTTTGGTTGTTTTCTTCTCCGCTCCCATACTGCGTCTGAGGGTGAGTCAGAGCTGAGTGTGAGTGAGCACAGTCTGGAGGAATGTATTGCAGGATCCGGAACACTTACTTCTGAGAACAGAATCTCCTCTTCCCTCGCCACGCTGAGGAACCCAGAGACCTTCATGAGCTGCCGATATCACGTCGCTGAGGATCCCTATCATGTTCTAACTCCTGCCCCAGGGCTCATCTTTAATAGTCAAGAAGTGTGAAAATCCAGGCGGCGGGGCGGGTGTTGATGGAAGCCAAGTGCACATTTACTGGTGGGCTCGCTCTTACTACAGAGGCCGGGTCTAACACTTTCCGGCAAGAGAAATGGTGGCACTTCACTGCTCAGAGAAGTGCCCTCTGACATTGCTCCAAGTGGATACCCTGATTCCAGAGGCGGGGTGGGGGTGGGGAAGCTCCTCCCAGAGGGTCTGTCCGGTTCCGAGTGTGATCAGAAGAAGACCGCCTGGCAGCCCTGGGCCCAGGCCCCAGCAGAGACCGACAGGCGGACAAGTTCTGTGGCGTCCCACGGCTCCCCTCCCCAGGGAAAGCTTTCTTTATTCCTGCACTTTCCACCAGAGGGTCACTTGGAAAGGGGCGAACGTCTCCATCCACCTGGGTTAGGGATGCTCCAGACATTGGTCCATACTCACATCTGCTGTTAGTGCGGATGGTGGTTTGGGGGAAAGGCATGTTACAGTGATGAGAAATGGGCACATCTTTGTGCAGTCCAGGGTACGGTTCCCCCCCACGCCCATCTGCCACCTGTGCCTCCGGGCTGCCCGGCCTGCTGCTTTTCCCTTTGGTGTTCAAGACGTAATCTTTCAGATTCACATAAAGGCTATGCCTGAAACTGCTCACAGACGTCAGCTTGTTTCGGACCCAGAACTGTGAAATCCAGAAGTCTCTCAAGGAGCGCTTCCTTCACGGCAGGAGGGGATGGTTTTGATATTGATCGACACGCAGGTCTGATCCCTCCTGTCGGGTTGCTGCTCAAGAGCTGGTCTCAATGCCCCAGCCTCGGGGGGCCCCCACAGCGCCTCCCTGAATGGGCCCACTGACGAAGAAAGCAAGTTGCCATCAGCACTGCCACCAGTGTTCACTCCTCTCCTTCTAGAACCAGCTTGCTCTGTTGTCACATAGAAAGGACTGTCTCAGGAAAACCATCTGGGAGAATTCTAACTCAAGGGGTATGTTCCCCCACTTCAGAATATATAGGGACAGGCTTAGAATCCTTCTTCTCTTTTCTTTTCCTTTCCTTTTTCAAGACTTTATTTATTTATTTGAGAGAGAGAAAAAGAGCATGAGCCCAGGTTGAAGGGCAGAGGGAGAGGGAGAAGCAGACTCCTAGTGAGCAGGGATCCTGACGTGAGACTCGATCCCAGGACCCTGGGATCACGACCTGAGCCGACGGCAGATGCTTCACCAACTGAACCACCCAGGTGCCCCCTTACTTGCCTTACTTTGGTTTCTCACTTTGGGTTACTATTAGAAAAATAAAGCAGAAATTTACATTTGGCTCCTTGGACTTCATTCCATTTTTCCTCCAGGGGAAAAGAGAAAATATAACGTGTGGGGAGAAGTTCCCTAGGAGAGTCCACACCTGCCTCCGGAATCGGCCTGGGGTGGGGGTCTTCCAAGGTGGGGGTGGGGGGCGATCGGTTGGCGTCCTGGGTGTCACTATGTCAGCCCAGCCAGGCTTCGGCGCAGGTCAAACAAGGTCAACCAACAGTTTTAAGTCAGGTGCAGAGTAAACAAATGTAAATGTTAAATATGGTGATTTACGGCTGCCTTTCATTAAGTTCTTCCTTAGGAGGTGAACGTTTTATGGAGCACTGGGGAACCTTAGAATGGGTCAGATGTAGTTCTCAAGCAAGACACATTATAGCCATTTTCTCACACATCCAGCTTCACGATACAGAGCCCGACAGAAATGTCGACTTGGCCTGGAAAGTGTTACCTAATTACATGGGTGGCACTTCCCGGGCAGGAAGGGGTCAGGTGCTTCTAAAGCTAAGAGAGGTCACGCAGGTGTGGCGCTGGACACGGACCCAGGTGGCCTTGGGTACTTGCCTGTCTAGATTCTAAATGTGGGAACTTCATGGAAATCAATTCATTTATTCCATCTTTATTTGGAAACTTTCCTCATTTGCTTTCAGGGCCTCTAGTCTCCTAAGCAGAGTTAAACTCAATCTCCAGGACACCAATGGAAAGACTCAGCCTGTGGAAGTGTCGCCGGATATCCAGAAAATGCCGTCTTTGGCCAGGAGCTGGAAGCCTGCAACAGGGAACTCCTTGATGGGGGCAGCTCTTACCTTGCCCGGGCTTTGCCTGTCACCTGCCAGCTGATTGCTCCTGCATGGCTTTGGCTGGACACTTGCCTGGTGCGTCACTGGAAGTTTCTATTTCCACGGTCCTAGCAAAATGGAACTATCCAAGAATTGCCTCTTCCTTCATTTCCTTTCCCCCCTTAGCCAGGTGGTCCCCACCTTGGCTTTTCAGGTCGAAAGCTCGGTTCTTCTGTGCGTCCCATGTTAGCCGTGGGCAGCCCCTTCCTCGTGGCGGACGGAGCTCCGGGACGCTGGGCATTGCTCACCTCCTCTCCCTCCTCCACCCGCCCTTTCATGATGGGCGCGGTCTCAACCCCCTCCCTCCCTCTCCTTGCCAAGCAGGTTCTGGACGAAGAAACTGGAGGCATCAAAAAGGTGTGCCCCAAAGTCATAGAGATGGAAAGTAGATTGGAGGCTGCGGAGGGCTGGGCTGGGGGGTGTGTTGGAGTCATTCCTCAAAGGTTACAATTTCTGTTTGGGGCAATGGAGAAGTTCTGGAAAGAGCGGGCGATATTTGCATGACATTGGGAATGTGATGAATGCCAGGAATCGTGCGCTGAGAGGGTTTAACCCGGCGCATGCTGTGTTATGGATAGTTTTACCAAATAAAAAACTGTAAGAAGTTCTGCCCAGGACAAGGGCTGAGGTCCTGGCCCAGGAAGCCACTAACTTTGCGGAACTGTTCCCCGTCTGGGGGTCTGTCCTGGTTGGGGACGCGCCTCCTGGGGTCACAGGTACCTCCATTCCAGTCTCAGAGCACGCCAGGGCTTCCCTGAGTCAGCCAGCCTGTGCACTTCAAGTCCGGGTTGGGCCCCGGGGCCAGTAAAGGGGGCAGGTCCAGCGGGGGTCCGTGAGCCCTCTTGGGGAAGACAGGCATCTGCCAAAATGAACTGACCCAGGAGGAAGGGTGTGGGCCCTGGGCTGCCAGGGATCACGTCCACAAACATGACAGCGGATCGCATCCTCCCAACAATAGTAAGTTGTGCCCGGATTAGGGACACAGGGCTTCTGTGATGACGGGTCCAGCAAAGAAGAGGCCTTTGAAAGCGTATTTTTGGTGTCACCATGTGTACTTAGATTTTAATTTTATTTAATTTTTCTTTTTAAAGATGTATTTATTTATTTATTTATTTGGCAGACAGATCACAAGTAGGCAGAGAACCAGGCAGGGAGGGGGGAAGCAGGCTCCCTGCCCAGTGAAGAGCTGATTGGGGCTTGATCCCAGGACCCTGAGATCATGACCTGAGCCGAAGGCAGAGGCTTAACCCACTGAGCCACCCAGGCGCCCCAGTCTCTTTATTTCTTTGATGAAAAATAACAAGAAACTAGAAAGGGTTTGTCTGAACGGCCTCATCTGAAGTCCCAGTGAAATGTCCATTTGCGGATGATAGTAATACGTGGCGTGGGGAAGAGACCCCAAATCACAGCGCTCCGGTCACACTCGGATTGGTTCCCTCCTTTCTTCGGGCAGCGTGGCTGCCTTCCAGCTTACCCTGCTATATGCTTATTAAAGGCCTCCATGGTGGGGCTCCGGGCTGAACCAGTCCCAGGTAGGCTTAGACTGGCAGACTGCAAAATCCTAAGAAATGCAAATTTTCACTTGCATTTCCCATCATAGAGTAAAGTAGAATTAAAAAAGAAAAAAAAGAAGAAAGAAAAGAAAGAGGTTGTAGTGCATTTGAATAAAGAAATCTGGACTCACCCAGTATCCAAGCAGAGTCAGAAAATGTGGCATGAGATTAGGTCTTCCTAATTAAAGGGGCTAATAGGTACCAAAACGAGTTGAAATTTGCGATACCTTTTTTTTTTTTTTTCTTTCGTAATCTGCCTTCTGGATTCCTGGTCCAAAAGCTTGTTTTAAGAATTGTTTTTGGTCCCACAAGTCAGCTAACCTCTCAAATGAGATTAAAATCTTTGGGTTTTGTAAAGTTTGCATAAATATTTTAGATAGATACATCTTTAATTAGGTTATAACATTATAAAGTGCCACGCAGTGTTCTCTTCCCACAAATTAGACCTGAGCCCCACAAACAAATTAATTTGTTTCTCAGGGTTTTGACTGGGCTCTGGGCTACACTCGCTTTCTCCCAAGGACTCGTGACCCTCTGGATTTCAAATGCCTGAGGGTAAAAAGCAATTATAAAAGCATGACTCCCCCAGATCAGCTTTCGCCTCTGCCTTGTCTGTGTTTTATTGATGGGAGATTGAAGGAAGATTCAAATCAGCCATCCTTCAATTCCTCACCAGCAGCAAAATGCAGAAATCATTAGCTTTTCCTGTGTAAAAGACTTTGTCCTGCCTTATTATTCAAAACTGCTTGCTTGTATGACTCAAAAAGGGCATGTTGAATATTTATTTCTAATTTTCAGCACTGGTAAATATTATATCGCTTTGTTCCCAATGTTCTTTTTATTTTGCAAATTTTATAGCAATTAATTAATGCGGCGCCGTTATTAGCAATATCTTCGCAGTTTTCACTGCCTGCATTTAAGATGATATCGCTCATAAGGACTTTTTGGCATGATTTCACAGCCAGAGAGTGTTTGAATTATAAGATCAGTTCTAGGTGAATAAGAACTTGTTCTCAGTGGAGAAATCTTTTATTGCGACTAGAACACTATGTTGCAAAGCTTGCCTTGTACCCCAGCAGCTAATTTCATTTCATTTCATTTATTTTTTTATTTAATTGAAGCCATCACCCTCCCACCAAAAAGAAAAGGAAAGAAACTTGGTATAAAAATAGCCAGTTGTCTGACTTCAAACAAAGAGTGGGAAGTAAGGATTGAGGGCTGGCGCACCCAAAGGGAGGCTGATGTCATTCACTGACAGCAGAGCCCCCCCGAAGGAGAGCAGAATAATAAAAATTATCTTCATTATTTGGCAACATGTTTCTATTTATTCACAAGGCTAATTTTAAATGCTGCTTCCGATTTTATTGGTGATGTAATTTTCTATCTCGTAGAAGCCTGAATTCTATTGATCAATAAAAAATAACGAATATTCTGTAAGTAGGATAAATACAATGTTCATTCGGCCCATGAATTTGATCAATATCTCTGGCTAAACTCTATTCTTAAAGCAGAATATGTCTTTTTTTTTTTTTAAATGAATCTTAAAATGGTCTTCATTTTCCTTTTGTTAATCCAGAGTTAGAAGGGACACATCTAGAAGGCACTGCTTAGAGACCTCCCAGAGGGTAAGGTCCAGGAGACTCCGGGGGGAACTAGAGGTGGTGGCTTGTGGGGAGGCTGGGGCAAAAGCCCCCCTCACCCCAGGGCTCTGGGGGTGAAGGAAGGCCAAGAGCCAGGATGGTAGCCTGTGCTCAGTCTGGGCTGGGGAGCCCTCAAAGTGTGCGTCGGAGGAGGGAAAGGAGAGGAGGAAGGAGACACAGACCATAGACACCGTAGCAGTTGACGGGGACAACTGACAGAGCCGACCGAGGAAGGCTCCTCTCAACCAAGAGTCTGGGCTATCAGAGGAGAGGAAGGACTCAGGGAGCCCCAGCACCGCCTTCTTGGAGGATTAACAACTTCCTCCTGCCTCGTCTAGAGCCGCTTGGAAGACTCATGGTTCCCATCTCCGGTCCAAGCATGTGGGCTGAGTGACAAAGTCAAGCAGCTCCGTGACGCAGGGATGCTCCAATGGCCACTTAATGCTGAGACTGGTGAGGTATGGAAGGGACAGTCACCACCTGCAGACCCCCAGCTGGCAAGGGCCACATCCTGGAGGCGCACCTGCCATTGGAATGCACATTGACTGACACCCCTGGCAGGGGCTGCCTGACGCGCGAGTCCCCAAGAGACGGCTCCCCTAAACCAGAAGGTCACGCAAGCTAGCATTCAAGGGCATGCAAATTACTCATTCCTCGGGGAGAGAACAGGGCACAGTCTCGAGCCGTGGGCAGGGGGCCCCCCAGGAGGACGAGGGGATGCGGTCAGCCCCACCTCCGCTCTTGCCATCTGTCTCCCTGGGGTGAGGAGGAGGAAGGAACATTCCTTCGCGCCCGCTGAGCCCGAGCAGCCGGAACAGCCCTGCATCCACCTCTTCTCGCCTCTCTAGGGCTCGGTCTGGAGTAATTTCGTCAAACTGCAATTTTGAATAGCCAGTGCTTTATTTTTGGAATCCCAGAATGTGAGCCGGGTTTAATGAACCTCAAGCTATAATGTTTTACTTCTCCTTTGACAAAAATTTGTATTTCATATTTTAAAAATTGCACTCATTCTGCCAGTTGGTGTTACTAGCCAAGCATGACCCATCCGTGCGGCATTTCACAAAGTGTACTTTTTCTTGGTCACAACGTCTTTGTAATAGTTTAGCCATATGCTGAGTGAGGTTGGATGAACGTGCAGGTGGCCCTCGCCTGAATGAGAGGGGCAGGTCACTCTGAAGTTCCTGAGCGCACCCTGGATCTTTCCTGCTTGTTGCAAACTCACCCACGTGTTCAGAATGTTGATGGCGAGAGGCCGTAATATTCGTCAAAGACCACAGCTCCTGAACAGCCTTCTCGACTCTGTAGGGAAACAACCCGGTGTTCTTTTTACCTCCAGCTGTTTTCTTCAACACGCTGGTGAGACTTAAACATGGACAGCCTCACCAGGAGAAAACCTTTGGTGCCCACCGGAACACGATAAACTTGTATTGTGTTCTCCTACTCAAATACACTTTTAGATTTTACAAAAAGATACATGCTGTGACTGCCTTATGACCTTCGTCTCGCGTGTGGGTCTCTCGGTGTCTTTATTCTAGCCCTGTATTGTCGATCGTTGAGGGTTTTTCTTAACCGGTACATTTTGTTCTTATAAATATCCCTCTGAGGAACATAGCGTTGGCTAAATCTATGTGTGTATGCCCGTGATTATTTGCATGCAGTGAAGTACCAGAAGTGAAATCATTTTACACTTTTCTTGCCAAAATGTTTTCCAGAAAGGCTGTATTGGCTTACCCGCCCCCCCGCCCCCGCCGTCCCCCAACCCCTGGTGCTAGTGCAGGGTAACGTTGCTGTGCTCCTTCTCACAGGGATCTGTCTGTCTGTCCATCCACGCATCCACCCATCCTCTAACTGCTGTGAATATTTGTAGGTGACGGTGGTGGTGGGTGTTTTATCGTGTGAAAACCTGCATTTTTGAGTATCATGCATTTGTTCAGGATTTTGTTGCCTCTTGGTAAATGACCATGTGTCCATGGCTCCTCTGAGGCTTTTAATATTTTTTGTATCAATCTGTAAAAGCTCTGCTTCTATGCTGTAGCATCCAGAGTTTCTCCATTCATTATTAGTGTTTTAACTTTTCTGTGCATTTTCTGACCACCAGCAGTATAAAATTTTTATACAGTTTAATGTACCAATATTTTCCTGTCTAGGTTTGCTTTCTGTGTCATCCTCAGATAGGTTCCCCCCATCCTCATATGGTACAGATATTTTTATAATGTACTTTCTTCTATTTTTGATTTTATGATGATTCAAATCCCTTTGGAATTTATCCGAGGCCTGAATCTAATTTATTTTTTTTTCTCCTAAATGAATACTCATTTCCTCTAGTACCACTTATTTAATCTTGATGTGAAACGTCACTACCGTATTCTTTGGTCTGCTTCAAGATGTTCTATTCTGCTCGATGGCTCTGTCTATCTCTGTGTGAGAAAAACATTGTCAGTTAATGTTTACTGATGTTTGCAAGCCCCCCTCATTCTTCTTTGGACTTTATTATTATTTTTCTAAGATTTTATTTATTTATTTGATAGAGAGAGATCACAAGTAGGCAGAGAGGCAGGCAGAGAGAGAGAGGAGAAAGCAGGCTCCCTGCCAAGCAGAGAGCCCAATGTGGGACTTGATCCCAGGACCCTGAGATCATGACCTGAGCCGAAGGCAGAGGCTTAACCCACTGAGCCACCCAGGTGCCCTCTTCTTTGTACTTTAATAGATTTTTTTTTTTTTCAAGTGAACTTGAAGATTGTTATGTTACCTTCAAAATATCCCTGTTGGGAATTTTATGGGAATTACTTTAAATGTGTAGATTAATTGGGAAAAAAGATTACTTATTTAGTATTCAGGGTCTTTCTTACAGGAAATTTCTTAACTGATTCCTAGTGACTTTATTCTTTGGTTACTAACAGCACCTGTTGAGAGGTCTGTCCAATCCATGGGATAATAAACTCCACCATAGTTTCATTTCCTCCTTTTGTCTACCTCCATCTTCATTTTGGTTAAAATAATTGGACTTTTTGGGGGCTCCTGGGTGGTGCAGTCAGTAAAGCATCTGGCTCTTGGTTTTGGCTCACGTCATGATCTCTGAGTCCTGGGATCAAGCCCCACGTAGGGCTCCACACTCAGAGGACGGCCTGCTCAAGATTCTCTCTCTCTTTATCCCCCCCCCCCCCCCGCTCACACACACACACATTCTCTCCCTCACATAAATAAATACATATTTTTAAAAATAGTGGGAGTTTTTCATGCAGATAATTATTTCTCTTGTTTGCTTTTCCACTTCTAAGAGATTTTTGACATTTTCATTTCGGTTTCATTGTTAGGTAAGAATGAATTTGGATATCAACCCTTGAATGTTGTTTTTTTCATTCCTACCATTTTTTTTACAGTAATTCCCTTTTCCTGAAATAATGATTTTTATTTTTTGGCTTGCTGAAGTTCATCTTTCAGTGATGCTCTTTTAGAACAGGCACATGGGGGCTTATAATGGGTCAATCACGCACAGAATGATTTAGGTACCAATATAATTTCCCTCAAAACTTGGCAGACGATGTTCTGTTGTGTTCTAAATGTGTTCGCTTAGCGTATTTGAGGACAAGATTGATTTAGTATTAGAAATAGTAGCAGTGTAACTTTCCTGCCCCTCCCCCACCTGGATGACAGGGATATTTAAAATTTTCACAATTAATATGTCTATGTAGATCGTGCGTTGTTATTGTGATTACTATTTTGATGCTGGGGAGTTCCTTACCTATAAAAATGTAGTTAAGGGGAAGAAAAAGAAAAAGTTCTTTGACAAAAAGAAAATCCTTTACTCATAGTTTTTCTCTGCATGCTTCTTCTGGAATTCCTAATACACACATGCTGCGTGTCCTGAGACTTCCTCTGGGCGCCATCTTTCTGTTCACCGTATTCCTACTTTGTACCTTTGGATCCTGGGAAAACATAAGCAGTGAATAAACTGTGGAGTGTTTTCTGGGTGTTTTTTGCTAGTTTCTTTATTAAAAGAACACCATACACACACACACACACACACACACAGACACACACACACACAGACACACACACACACACACACAGCTGCCTTTTCTTCATTCCCTTTTCATAGGTGCACGTTCTCTTCAGTGCTGAGAGAGAAATAGACACTCTCTGTGTCGAGCAGACCCTAAGGGGCCTGTATGTTCACACCCTGTAGCCACGCCTCACCTTGGGTGTGGGCAGGAGCTGTGGCTGGCTTTCAACTATAGGATATGTCAAAGGTGATGAGGTTATGTATATGTATAACCGGCCACGATGGGGTTATGTCACATGGTAAAGACAAGAAGAAGTCGTTCCTAAGTGCGTGCGCGCATGCGCGCATGCATGTGTGTGTGTGTGTGTGTGTGTGTGTGTACACGCATGTGAGTGAGTTCATATGCATAAAAGGCAGGTTCACTGGGGTCCCTGGAGCAGCAGGCCGCCATGTGATGAACAGGCAAGGAAAGGAGCTGCAAGGCAGGGGGCCGCAGGGAGCACTGGAGTAACAATGGAGAAGAAACTGAAACCCTCAACTCAGCCACAGGGGAATGATCTCTGTCAACAACTCGAGAGAGGTTGGAACCAGATTCGGCCACAGCTGAGCCTCCGGATGAGAACGCTTCCTGGCCAGCATGGTGTTTGCAGCCTTCTGAGACCCTGGGTAGAGGACCCCGTGAGGCCCTGCTCAGACTCCCGACCCACAGAAAGTGAGAGGTAATAAATGGGCACCATTTTAAGGCCCTAAATTTGTGGTGATTTGTTACACAGCAAGAGCAAAATGATGTTCTTACACTTTCCTGCTATTTCCTGAGGAGCTCAGTTTCCTAGGGGAATTTTTCTTAGGACTTTCCAGAGGGTCTATTTCTTTTGAAATTCTTAATCTTTTCAAATACCCAGGAGATCGCTCACTATATATTGTTCTCAGGGGCATCCTGGGAAGTACTGGGCCCTAGTAAAATAATGTAGGCCCACATAAACAGTCATGGGAATTTCTCAGATTTACTGGTGTTCACCTTTGTCAGAATGGACATCTTTTTTTCCTATTTCTTAGGTAGGCTGGTGTTGGAGAATTGGGGTGTGGCCTGGCTCAGCATGGAGTTTTCTCATAAAGAACTTGGCTCCCAACACTGCAATTAGAACAGTCACAGATTCTGAGCTCCCTCCCTGTCATCACCTCAAGGGACTCTGTGGGTTCTGGAGGCTTGGAGGTCATCAGTATCTCAAGTGTCCAGGGCCTGAAACCCTGAGCTAGCCCAGGGCTTGGTGGAGGGTCGGGCTGGAGGAGGGTGCTTTCTCCTCTGTCCCCAGGTCCTGAACTGTGTCTCACAGAATTCCTCCAAGTCTCTTGGGTTTGCATCCTATCTTTCCTATTTTCTGCCATGAACAGATTTCTTCCCATTTTTATATTCCTTTGAATATCTGAACAATCAATGTATGAGGTTGGTTCAATCACTCAGCAAAAATCCTTTAAAAGCTGGTCTGTAAAAAGAATCTAGATAGTCATTTTGCATTTTAATTATCTAAAGCTTTTGACAGGATACAGCAAATGGAAACAGCTTCTCTTTGATGGTCCAAAATGGATGTGTGGTATGAAATAGCTGAAAATTTTAGTTTGGGCACATTAACATTTTTCTTAATCTAAATATTAAGCACTGTTACATCTCATCCATGGTATTAATGGACAGTCTGGAAATGATTTTGTTGTCTTCTTTGGCCATGGGCTGCATTAGAACAGTCCATGAAAAGCAGGAGAAGCTCTATATTATGCTGGTCAATCCTATGCCCTCCCCACTGCTTGACCCCCTGAGTCCATGCCACTCTTGAATGTGAAACCTTGCCCCGGCCTGGGGTCTGTGGTACTTGTGGGTCACTGTAGTGTCCTTTGGGGGAGTCATTCTGACATGCAGAGCCTTTCCCTCCTCACCACCCACCCATTCCTCTGGCTTTTCCATCTCTCAGGGAAGGTTCTGGAGCTGAGGGTCTGAAAATCCCAAACTCTGTTCACCAATTTGCAGCTCTTAGAAAGCCGGTGAAGGGTGAATGAAGCTTTTCTTACACATTTGTCTAAAAAGAGAATGCAGCCTCACCATTTATCCATCAAATTATCTCTGATTATTCCCACTAATGACCTTGACCATCCAGATCAGAGCCTGGATGAAGGCTGTCTTCAGTGTGGTCCTGAAATACAGAAATCTTTGTCTGTCATCTTGACCATAGGGATCCCAGACCTCCAGAACAGTGTCTGAGAACAGGAGGTGGCTCATAGGATCTTCATCTCTGGTCCACAAAGAGGAAAGTGCAGAAACCTGGATGCAGTGTTTGGAAACCCAATTTTTAAAGCTCATGGACTTAACAATTAAAAATAGTTTTATAGATTATATATCTTTGGTTTTAAAAATTTATCTAGTAATTCATTTGTAGTTTACTCTATAGGAATTTCTTCACCAGAGAGTTGGAGAACAGTGTCCAAAAATAAAATCTGTCTGCTATCCCTAGGGGGCTGGGGAGAGAAGCAGGCAAAAGCAAATCCCACTGAATTCTCACTGAATCTGCAGCGGGAAAAAGTAACCATGGCCTGAAAGCATCGGTTTCTTGTAATAAAGCATCCTACTGGCCAATCCACCATTGTTGGAGTTGAAAAGGAACACTGTTTGGGTGAGGTACCGGAAACAAAAGGATCTCAATATAATGGTTATTTCTACCTCTACAGAGGAATTGTGGATGAGCCAACAGGAGCTTTGCTTCACTGAAGCAAATGATACTCTTTACAGATTGATGTCTTTTTCTCAAAAATACCGCATCCCCACAATGGGAGTCTTCTTTCTATAATGTGTTTCTTTGCATCTTGGTATGATATGAAGCAGAGTCAACAACTACGGATCTTGGTAGTGTGTATATGTCTTGGCTGAGTCAGATTTTTCTTATAGCTTTAATCTCTAAAGCCAAGATAATTCTCTCTTGAGAGGTAAGTTGAAAAAAGTAGTTTCTTAAATTGTTGTTCAGGAAAAAAATTAATAAAAATTCCATTCTCATTATTATTGTTCAGACTCTTTTTATTACTGGCAACTTGCAGGAGAGTCACTTGAATTGTTTTTCTTCAAAATCTAACTATTCATATATATTTTTTTAAATTGTACTTTTGGTATTCCAGCTTGGGGCATAAGAATAATTAGGACAATTTGAAATATATTAAAACTAAAAGAAAACACTAAAAACATAAAATCTGGTGGCTATACATTATATGTAATGTATAAACAGTAGTGGGTGCAAATGATGATTAAAGTCACCAAATTAGTTAGGTGGATCTTAAATGTTTTCAATTTTGGCAACTGACAGTTGATTAGAAAGTGATCTTGGACCTAGTATTATGCAAAAACAATCTTACTTTGTACTTTGTTTTCTGATTGAATGCTTTCTGCCCACACTGCCTCTGGTTTGGTCATTTATCCGGGGTGATATTAAAAGGAGGCTATAGTTTTGGGTGGCATGATTGCGACCACAGCATTTTCTAACTTGGAGGATGGCGGGATTGAGCTTGAAGGATGGGCTTGCTGATCTCGGCCTGGACCACATGGGGTTACGGGGAGACTGCTTTTGTCTTCTCAGAACAGCTGTAGTTTGGTGAATGTGACACCTCCAGGGGAAAGGCCCTATCTCCCTAAAACCACCCCTGGAACCCTGGACCCCAGAGAGGTTCCCCCCCACCCCAGCCTCCTTCAGGCTCCCCTGATGGACACTTTCAATCTGGACTCAATCAGCAAGACAGGCCATCAGGACAGACATGCTTACAGGGCTTTGGAGACAACAAAAGAAAGCAGAGGAAAACCATGCTTTCAGTTAAGGCCTTTGAAATCAGTTCAAATCTACGCTTTCCATTTGGGGCTCTGCTGGGAGGTACAAAGCTTAGACTGTCATCATAAGACAGGGGATACTTCTCAAGTGATTCTCTAAACTCTCAAGATCATCAGGAGCCCATTGGTCTATGTTCCTTTCTCCTGCTCTTTAGGCACAGATGCCCCATTCTTTTGAGCTTAGTCATCGAATTCCACAGAGTAGAATTCAACAAGTGCCCTGTTACTCCCCTGATAGGCAGAGGACATATCAATCCAGGTAGGAGCCTGCCCTTGATACGCTCTCCTACCTTAACAGAAAGGAGGAATACACAGACAAATGTAGGTGTTTCTTTAGTCTGGGAAACTTTTTTTCTTTGTCTGAAAATATCTGGCCAATTCCAACAGTAAACAATAGACTTAGCATTTCATAAAGACAGTTGCATGGGTCTGTGCCTGCCGTTCAGCCTTAGGTGTGTGGACCCAATACCAGATGAGTTCTTTTAGGCCTAAGCTTTAAAGCCACATCGCAGGGGTCAAGAGCAGACAATAACCCAAGGGATTTCTATGTCCATGCTTATCAGGGTAAGGAATTCAACCTCCGGCCAGATGAGATGATGTGTTTGTAGCATGGAAATTCTGACACATTTACAAAGTCTTGTTGGTTTCAAATCCACTGAAATTTGTTTTTCCTTTCATGTCTGCTCAAGCAGGGGGGACACTGGTAGAAAGAAATCTTATCAGACTGCAAGTTAGTTACTTTCAGTTCCAATAATTGTAGATTTCAGAGTATCAATTTCTGGTGCTCTAAAGCATGTCCACCCTTCTGCTTCTACAAATTGATTAAGCTTTTTATTTGATATCACAGGGGCCCCTGGAGAGTTCTGACCTGTATTTCAACCTTTGAAGAAATTCATACCCACAAGATATTTCTGCTGGACAATCTTCAAGGTCATTAATATAATGCTTAGAAATTTTCAGCTGAAAGTAGATGTAATCAGAGCCTTTCTCTGTGTGTCTCCTCATAGCGTGATTTAAAAAGTGCTTTGCCTTTTAAGTTCCTTAGAAAGCCAGTCTTTATTATATTTTCTTCACACCTTTAAATGCAGGCAGCCAAGGGGATTTTAGGACAAAGTATGATAAAATTAGTACTGTAAAATAAATGTAAACTAACCCAAAGGGTATAAATTATAAATGTTGGTTGGAAAAAGAAAGTTGAAGAAACAATTTTAATGTTCTTTATATGGTTTTGTGTATAAATATATACCAGACATTTTGATGGGAACTTAAATACATATTTATAGTGTATGTTTGTGTGTATGAATGTTATGTGAAGGTGACCACAGTGTAGAAAGAATTGGGTGAGAGGAAAATGTTTTGTCAGTTTTTTCACTGTTGAAATGTTACATCATACTGAGAAATTTGGAGATGAGGATGACAAAGATAAGCAGCTGAAATGTTTGGGTCACCCATGTTATGCCTGTTCACAGCATAAGACACAATAGTAAATAAAGTTGCATATGTTCTTGGGGGCCAGTCTATCATTTAAAAAGGACCTGAGAAACAATGAAAGCTGAGAATTTATGTGCGAGTCAGGAAAAGTAGAGGCCCCCTCCTAATTACTGTGACCATTCACATTTCAGAGTGTAGAACCTTGCGGAAGGGCACCATGACCAGCTGCTGAACATGGTTGCAGAGGGAGAGCATGTCTGACAAAGACTGCCCTTTGGAGCTGCTTTGAGATATGCCATTGTTCTATTTTATGAAGCCATCTAAGCACTTCACTTACCATATAAACATCTCAGCCACTCTTTGTAAGGCATTTCTGGAAAAAACAAAACCAAATAAACAAAAACAAAAAAACAAGGCTTAGAGAACAATAACACTTCAAAACCTGCTTTGTTAGTCATCAGATTTAGATTCCAATCTCATCAACAATAGCTCCTTCAAGTGACAGGACGGATATAGGTAATACCCTTTCTTCCCAGAAATGTGCATCACAAAGAAGTGTTTGGCCACATCCCTGAATGAACTCCCTCCCTCCCACATGCCACTGTCCTGGCTGCAGACATTTGTTGAGGAAAATGAACTACAATAATGGTGGTATTAGAGAACATAGACCTCTAAAAAGTAGTAAAAGATAATCCCATGGCTTGGTTTTCTTTAAGTGGCAGCAATTTAAGGACCTAGGATCTCTGATTATAGATGGGTTTTGTCTATTTCACCCTGTATTTCTGTCAGTTTCATTCATGAATTTTTGATATTTTGTTACTAGTCACAACATATTGAAGATTTCCCTGTCTTCCAGATGAAGAATGGAGAATCTTTTCTTTTTCATTGTGTAATAGCTTCCTTTAGCCCACACGCATAGCACCCTTCGCCTTGAAACTGACCTGGATGTTCACACATCTGAGTTCTTCAGGCTTCCTCCTAGCACTTACCCTTCTCCAGTCTTCTATTCTCCTTATATTTATAGCATCTCTTGGTAGTTCACTCTTTTTAAATCCAGTATTACAATCTCTGCCTTTTAGTTAGGAGTTTTTAGTTCATTTAATTTTAATGTAGTGATTAATGTAGGTTGGGTTGTCTATCATCTTCCTTTATTTTCTTTTTGTTGTCATTGTTGTTCATTTTTTGCTCCTTTTCTGTCTTCTTTTGTGTAAATCAACTTTTTTTTTTTTTAACTGTTTTATATACTTCCTTTTTGGCTTCTTAGCTATACTTTTGTGTGTGTGTGTGTGTGTGTGTGTGTGTGTGTATGGTGTGTGTGTGTGTGTTACTAGTAACATACCTGCAAAACTTATCTATTTAGAATCTACTACTGTACTTTCTTACATGTCACATTTCATCCTTAACATCTGACACTTTGCATTTCTCATTTTACATTTCTATCATTCCATGAGACACCTGACGCTGCTCCCTGAAACAAACTTCATACTTTATAGTTTAAAAATGGAAAAATAGTATAATTCTATTCAACCCCCACAGTTTGTGAAATTCCTGTCATGTCTTTTTATTTGTATATTCATTATAGTCTTACCTTACAATTTTTTTGGACTTAAATATTCATTTTACTTTTAAGTAGACTGTAAGAAGTAAAAAAGTATAATTCTTAATTATTTACCCATTTATTTACCATTTTTGTCTTCTTGTTTCTTTCCTGTAGATTCAACCTTCCATTTCTTTCCTTTGGCCTAAAAAAATACCTCTTAACATTTATTGTAGGACAGATTGCTGATAATGAACTCATTTAGGTTTTGTTTATCTGAAAATAGTGTCATTCCACTTTAGGTTTTGAAGGATATTTTCAGTGGAGGTGGTAGAGTTTAATAGTATTCATCCCATTTCTTTAAGCCATTTTATCTCATCGTCTTTTGGGTTCCTTTGTTTCCTGTATGAAATCAGCTATTGGTCTTATCCTTGTTCTCCTATATATAAGCTACCTTTGCTCTGTGGTTGTTATCAATATTTCTTCTCTGTCTTTAGTTTTTAATAGAATAACTATGATTTGTCTCATTTTAGTTTTCTCTGTAGTTATCCTGGTTAAGATTTACTGAACTCAATGAACTTAAATGAACTTAACCTCTTGAGGTTTTTCCCAGAAAATTTCTAGTATTTCCAATCATTATATCTTCAAAAATTTTTCTTTGCCTCATTCTCAACTCTTCTCTTAAGAGCACCAAGAACATCTAACATTGTGCCACAGGTCTCTAGGAGTCTCTTTACTTTTCTTCAATATACTTTCTCTTTCAGTTGTTCAGATTGGATGATTTCCATGGATTTGGCTACATGTTCACTGACTCTTTCCTCTCCTATCTCCAATCTGCTGTTAGGCCTAGATAGTGAGTTTTTACTTTTAGTATTTACTTTTAAAGTCTAAAATTTCCATTTGGTTCCTTTTTATAGTTTCCATTTGTCTGCTGATAGCTATCTTTTCCATCATGAGAATAGTATTTTTCTTTAATTATTTGACCATTTTTTAAAAAATTGATACTTTGAACATATTTATACCAGCCACTTTAAAGATTATGCTTCTTAAAATCAACATATGGTCAATGTACAGAAATCAGTGGCTTTCTTATACACTAACAATGAAAATACAGAAAGGGAAATTAGAGAATCAATTCCATTTACTATAGCACCAAGAACCATAAGATACCTGGGAATAAACCTAACCAAAGAGGTAAAGGAACTATACTCGAGTAACTACAGAACACTCATGAAAGAAATTGAAGAAGACACAAAAAGATTGAAAACCATTCCATGCTCTTGGATCAGAAGAATAAACATTGTTAAAATGTCTATCCTGCCTAGAGCAATCTATACTTTTAATGCCATTCCGATCAAAATTCCACTGGTATTTTTCAAAGAGCTGGAGCAAATAATCCAAAAATTTGTATGGAATCAGAAGAGACCCCGAATCGCTAAGGAAATGTTAAACGACTAAAATAAAACTGGGGGCATCACTTTACTACAAAGCTGTGATCACCAAGACAGCATGGTACTGGCATAAAAACAGACACATAGACCAGTGGAACAGAGTAGAGAGCCCAGATATGGACCCTCAACTCTATGGGCAAATAATCTTCAGCAAAACAGGAAAAAATATACAGTGGAAAAAAGACAGTCTCTTCAATAAATGGTGCTGGGAAAACTGGACAGCTATATGCAGAAGAATGAAACTCAACCATTCTCTTACACCGTACACAAAGATAAACTCAAAATGGATAAAAAACCTCAATGTGAGACAGGAATCCATCAGAATCCTAGAGGAGAACATAGGCAGTAACCTCTTCGATATTAGCCACAGCAACTTCTTTCAAGATATGTCTCCAAAGGCCAAAGGGAACAAAAGCGAAGATGAACTTTTGGGACTTCATCAAGATCAAAAGCTTCTGCACAGCAAAGGAAACAGTCAACAAAACAAAGAGGCTACCCACGGAATGGGAGAAGATATTTGCAAATGACAGTACAGACAAAAGGTTGATATCCAGGATCTATAAAGAACTCCTGAAACTCAACACACACAAAACAGATAATAATATCAAAAAATGGGCAGAAGATATGGACAGACACTTCTCCAATGAAGACATACAAATGGCTATCAGACACATGAAAAAATGTTCATCATCACTAGCCATCAGGGAGATTCAAATTAAAACCACATTGAGATACCACCTTACACCAGTTAGAATGGCCAAAATTAGCAAGACAGGAAACAACATGTGTTGGAGAGGATGTGGAGAAAGGGGAACCCTCTTATACTGTTGGTGAGGATACAAGTTTGGAAAAACAGTGTGGAGATTTGGAAACCACTTTGGAAAACAGTGTGGAGATTCCTCAAGAAATTAAAAATAGAGCTTCCCTATGACCCTGCAATTGCACTACTAAGTATTTACCCCAAAGATACAGATGTAGTGAAAAGAAGGGCCATCTGTACCCCAATGTTTATAGCAGCAATGTCCATGGTCGCCAAACTGTGGAAAGAACCAAGATGCCCTTCAACGGACAAATGGATAAGGAAGATGTGGTCCATATACACCATGGAATATTATACCTCCATCAGAAAGGATGAATACCCAACTTTTGTAGCAACATGGACAGGACTGGAAGAGATTATGCTGAGTGAAATAAGTCAAGAAGAGAGAGTGTATTATCATATGGTTTCACTTATTTGTGGAGCATAACAAATAGCATGGAGGACAAGGGGAGATGGAGAGGAGAAGGGAGTTGGGGGAAATTGGAAGGGGAGGTGAACCATGAGAGACTATGGACTCTGAAAAATAATCTGAGGGTTTTGAAGGGGCGGGGGGTGGGAGGTTGGGGGAACCAGGTGGTGGGTATTAGAGAGGGCACGGATTGCATGGAGCACTGGGTGTGGTGCAAAAACAATGAATACTGTTACGCTGAAAAGAAATTAAAAAAAAAGATACTACAAAACGAGAAAATAAAAATCAACATATGGACCATCTCAAGTTTAGTTACATTAACTGAATTCAAATGCTCCTATTTATTTATATGTCTGATGGCTTTTCATTAAAAAATGGACATTGGAAATTATTTGTTATAGTGACTCTGGATTCTGTTATCTATCCCTGAAGAGAATTGGTTCTTGTTCTAGCAGGAAGTTCAAGTATAGGTTGATCACATTGACTTTTGTAGGCTTGGTTTTATGTTTTGTTTGTTCAGGACAGTGGAGCCTAAAGTTCTACCCATGCCAGTTGGACAGAATTTAATATCAAACACTTTCTCCCTGCAGATAATATCAGAGTTTGGTAGGACTCTGTTAGGGTGATCTAGAAGAGCTCTTACTCTAACATGCAGTCTTTACTCCAAAGGCAAGGCCTGTGTGGTGACTCAGTTGCATGCCCATGGTATGAAAGAGGTGTTCATGAGGTCTGTCCACTGTGGCAGGGCCAGAACTGCCTTTCTCTTGAAGAGCCCTGCTTGACTTGCCATGTCTTTGCTTTGTGCTGTGGGCAGCCCTGTGTCATTTACTATCTTGCCCCACACGTGCATAGCACAATCCTAGCCTCAGACTCACATGGGTTTCCAATATCAATGCTGGGGTTCCTTCTTTTCCTTCTTCTTCCTCCTCTGTGGCACCATGTCCTGCCCTATAGATTTGTGTCACGAGCTATTCTGAAATTTGAGATATGTTTTCTAAACTCAATGGGATTGCAGGGTGCCTGGATTGTGGGATGCCTATGTGGCTCAGTGGATTAAAGCCTCTGCCTTCAGCTCAGGTCATGATCCTAGAGTCCTGGGATGGAGCCCTGCGTTGGGCTCTCTGCTCAGCAGGGAGCCTGCTTCCCTTCCTCTCTCTGCCTGCTTCTCTGCCTACTTGTGATCTCTGTCTGTCAAATAAATAAATAAACTCAATGGGATTGCTAAATTGTGTCATGGATGGCAATGGTCTTTGGAAGGAAACTAGGAAAATTATGGGGCTCATGTCGTCCGTTTTGTTTTGTTTCCTCTCAGGGATGCTGCACTGATGTGTTCAGTTGTTCAGTACCTGTAAAGAATTGCCTCATGCATTTTTGTCCAGTATCATATTTACGGCTACCAGACTGGTGGTCTGATACCTGTGACTCCAATATGGCTGCCGGCAAATTAGCTTCATATCTTTTAATAAATTTCTTAAGTGATTTTTATGTGCACATGAGAATTTGACAATTATAATCATAGGTAAGTCATGAATACCAATTACGATTGCAAGTCGGAGTGCCATTATTGAAATTATTGACAATGTGTACAAAATAACACAAGTCAGAGGCTAGGACAAAGAGAAATAGGAAAAAGTGACTGTACTATCATTTCCTGATTTTCCTAGCAATGGAGTTCAATAGATATCACCTAAAGCTAAACTTTCAAGATTTAGATAGATTATTAAAATTACAAATATATCCTCTGGAATAGGCAGTGGGAGGTAGGAAGAAAGAGAAGGCAGAAGTCAGGAAAGTAAGCTCAACTCACCATTTTATAGAAAGGGAAGTCAGTAGATACTGTGTAAAATGGGTAAATGTGGGATCAAGAGTATGAGTACAGGGACGCCTGGGTGGCTCAGTTGGTTAAGCAGCTGACTTCGGCTCAGGTCATGATCCCGGCGTCCTGGGATCGAGTCCCGCATTGGGTTCCTTGCTCAGCAGGGAGCCTGCTTCTCCCTCTGCCTCTGCCTCTGCCTGCCATTCTGTCTGCCTGTGCTCGCTCTCTCCCCCTCTCTCTCTCTGATAAATAAATAAAATCTTGAAAAAAAAAAAAAGAGTATGAGTACATCTTTTAAAGTTATTGTGGTAACTTCCAGAAGAACTAAAGATGCTGAAATTATTAGAAGTGGCTTCTGGGGAATGGAAACTCGGTTGGGGAGGAAAGGTTTATTTTAATTTTTATTTTGTTCAATGACTTGAAATTTCACTGATGTGATATTTATTTCCTTCCTTCCTTATTGATTTTATGATGGTAATATTAATTTCCTTCCTTCTTCCTCTATTTTACTACATATAGCATTATGGGTGATGTGTGTATATTTTAATTAAAAAATAAAAGAATTAAATCAGATTTTGTTCTGTGTGTTCAAGTTTGAGTACAAGCAAGACACATTTGGTTAAGACAAACCTCTCGTTCAGGGTCTGGGTTACTGCCCATCTCCCCATGTACATCCATGTGGTTCAAATTACCATCATAATGACACGGCTTCCAAGACCTGGAGGAAGCCCCACAAATCAGCTGAGCACCCAGACATTTCTACTGTGAGATTTCAAACATTTAGATTAGGAGAAATCTCAAAGATGTTAATAGAATTCATCCCTTTTCAGCTGGTTCTGAAGACACCGTGGGGACGCGGACCTCCGGTTGCCTCTTCCCAGCTGCCTCTCTGTCTTCTCTCTCCCACATCACCTGACTCTGCTCTTCTTGGAGCCTCTGAAATAATAATAAAAAAGGAACGAGGAATCAATTAAAAATGCCTTTTACTGTGTGTCTGTCCTTGGCAGGGGCAACACAGGACTTGCACTTAAATGGAAACTTTAGAAAGACTGTTTGGGTTTAGAGGGCCAAATTAAATGTTGCCAGTGCTTCACTCTCCGGGCGACGTGTTTAAGCGGCCCCGTATTTCAGACAGCATCAATTGTTTATGATTTGCAACGTGGGCTGGGAGCATAGGTTGTCATTGAAGAGAAGCGGTACCTTCCCAGCCTTTCCCAGGGTGTTTCTTAGGATTTGACATTCTTTTCACCTTGACATTTATGCTAAAATTTAGAGTGCTTGATCTTTCCCGCTCTCGCTCCTTTTTTTTTTTTTTAAACTAAATGGGGAAAACGATAAAAATCCTTGCAATCGTTGTTAAAAAGAAGGAAACAGACAGCTTCAGAGCTGCCTGTGAATGGCTCATTGCAGGCGAAACGCAACTTTCGGCAACCATGAAGTCCTTTTGGGATAGGTAAGAATAACGCTGGAGAATCCCGGACACATATTTTTGATGATGATATTAGAATGCATTGTTCTGCAGATACTTCTAACCAAGCCCATGTCTACATTTGCCTGTATCTAGGAGAGAAGTGCAAAAGTTCTGTGTCTTTCCTTGGAAAAAAATAATCGTGCTCCTAAGTACTCATAAATCCATCAGTCATTTTATTATCGGGGGCATCTACCCTGTGCTATTACCTGAATTATTTGCAGGTGAGTCTGGATTATTTGAATGTTCTTTACCACACTTGAGGGCCCTGATATAAGGCCAGACATGTTGCTTATAGGAAGAAGCTGTAGCATCACTTTGCAAGAGTCAAACTAAAAACAACCTTTTGGGATATTCTTTTTCAAAAGAATTTTATACCAAACGGAAACACCCCTGACCAAATGGTCTTTACAGAAAACAGCCTCTTCTCCATTGTGGCTGGGTCTGACTTAAAGCGTCCAGTACTCAATTTTCATAAGGGAAGGGCATAGAATTAAAAATAAAAGCAGCCCTAAAGCAAAACACACAAAACTTGCATGTATGCTGCAAATCCACTTGACTTCTTTCTAAATTTTCTAATGGAGGATTCTCGAGAACGTTTGCTGAGGAGCTCTTCCTGTCTCCCTGCACAATGCTTGTCTGGGTTTTGGATAAGCCAGCACCAAGCCTGGGTTACTGTCAATAAACTCAAGACAGAAATGGTAAGGTGAGAGTAGACATTTTCCAGAGACATGCATATCTGGAAACACTGATAAGCGTCCAAAGGCCTGGAGAGGATGGTGACTGCGGCCGAGCGTCCTCGCGGAGGCCTCCCTGCCTCGCTGCTTTCCCTTCTGTGTCCCGGGTCTCTATCTCCAGAGGATCAGGAAGTGGAATATAATCTATTGCAGGGTGCTCCAAAGGAAGCATGTAGAATGTCCACTTCAAGGCACACATAGATAAAGAAAGACATTTGAAAATAAGAATCAGAACTGAACGGGAAATGCTAAAGGGTTTGGGACAAAAGTATGCTTTTGATTAGAGCAATGGTATCCCCAAGATCACTTTTTCCCAAGGTTTTAATAAATCTTTTTTTTTTTTTTCTTATTGTATCTTCCAGTTTCAGGATTGTTTCATCATTATTTTATATTATAAACCTAATACATAAACCTGGTTAAAGAAGTCAACCCAAATGCCTCAGAATAAAATAAATACCGCTTCTGTTTTGTTATCTGCAGTCCTGCTCTGCACATTTAATCACTATTCACCGTTGTGTTTCTTGCATAAACTCCCCGAAACTTTATTTTCTTACACAAATAAACACACACCGATCGTTTTGGGCCTTTTTGGAGAAACAAAAGCATGTGATCAAACCACGGGATCATTTGAAACTTGACTTGTTCGCTAACATCGTAACCTGAGGACATTTGCATGCCCATTTATCAGGGTCCCTCGTTTTCTTTAATGACGTTATAGGGGACAGTGTATGCATTTGTGGCAATGTAGTCAGCATTCAGCCTTTTCCTAATTTTTTGCTGCTTTGAACAGCCGTGAATATATCTCTTTGTGAACTTTATCTGTAGAATAAATTCCCTGAAGTGGAACGGATCGGTTAATTTCATTTGAGAATAATAATCCTATTTCATAATTCCACACTTGTAATCCCATCCGTGAAGCCCGGAAGCCAGTTCCCTGCTCTCTCCCTCCTGGCCCGGGTGGGTAACAATTGTCACCCAAACACCATTTCTATCTGAATTTCTCTCATTCTCAAGTAAGCTGAGGGTCTTAGGATTTTCCTGGCCCTGCGTACTGGTTTGTTTTTCTATTCGAATCCTCTGTCATTGCTCTAATAGTGCATCTGTCTTTATTCCTGTAACTTGTATAGCACTTTGCCAACCACGTTACGGAAGTGTTTCTTAATTAAAAATCTGCCCTCAGAGTATTTTTTTCTTCCCTTATTTGGTTTATGATATAATATTTTATTTTTTTATTATTAAATATGGGTGTAACCGGATCAAACCTGTCCTTTTTGGCTTCTTAGATTTAGTGCTTTGCTAGGAAAGGCTTGCCCTTGTGGAGGTAATATTAAAAACAAAAATACCCTCCATTTTTGTCTTTTTTCTTCTAATAGTTGTATACTTTTATTTTTACATTTAGATCAATGATTGATCTGGAAATAATTTTGGTCAAGAAAGAGAGGTAGAAATTCCAAATGTCTGATCTTTGATCTTATACTTATGGATTTGAAATTCTGCCTTTAACCCAGTTAAAATTCCCAGATGTATTTTGTTTATACTTGGCCTTTTTAAATTTCTACTCTTAATGTCACTGCCTTCTTTTCAGTCATCACTCAACTGCATTAATTTTTGAAATTTTCAAATGCACATTAATATCTGCTGAGATGAATATGCAGTAATTTATTTTTTGAGAACTTCTCTGGGTCTTATTCAATTCTGGTCTTCTTAAACAGGCATTAGAGTAACTCCTCACCTTCCCCACGAAAATCTCATTGGTGTCTTGATGGGGATTGCAGTGCCTTTATAGATCAAGTTGGAGAGAACCGATAATGTTACAATGTCAAATCTTCCCAGCCAAGTACCAAATTTGCGTTTAAATTTACTCAAGACTTCTTGTACATCTCTCAGTGGAAGTTTTATTTTATATTATTCACTTATTTGCTGATATTAAAGAAGGGGTTTAGGGGTACCTGGGGGTGCTATGGGTTAAGCACCAACGCTTGGTTTCAGCTCAGGTCATGACCTCCGGGTCTGAGAGATAGAGCCCAGAGGCAGGTCCCTTGCTCAGCAATGGAGTGTGCTTAAGGTTTTCCCCTTCTCCCCTCCCCCACCCCGTGCTCTTTTTCGGTCTCTCAAATAAATAAATAATTTTTTGTTGTTGTTTTTGTTTTTTGAATAAAGAGGCTGTTTCCCTCCTCATTCGATTTCCTATCTGATTATTTTTCATACATAGAAAAGCTACTGATCCTTTTATGTTAGTTTTTACCACCTTCTGTACTAAATTCTCTTATGACTTGTATTTTTTTTAAGGTTTATTTATTTATTTGAGAGAGAGAGAGAGAGGGAGACCATGAACAAGGTGGCAGGGACTCTTCAGCAGACTCCCCACTGAGCATGGAGCCCGATGCTGGGGTCGATCCCATGATCCCGAGATCATGACCTGAGCCAAAACTGAGAGTCGGATGCTTAACCCATGAGCCACCCGGGCGCCTCACTACTAGAGTCATTTGTCTTGCGTCTTTCAGGAGTGCAATCACTACTTTCTAATCACAATAACTTTACCTCCTCTTCTCTGCTTTTTTCTATTATCTCTCTATTGCACTGATATTTTTGGACCAAAAATCATATGATTCTCTTGTTTTTAGTAGCAAGTAGGGTTATGAAAAACTCAAGTATCCCAGGTCTTGGTGCACTGTCTGGTATAGAGGGGCCCTCAGTCAGTGTACCATGCACACATCGAAACTCTCGGCTTCACCGGCCACAGGAGGCACCACCATCCCTAGCGATAGTCTTACTGAGCACCTACTATGTGCCAGGCACTCTGCTGAGCTCCTGGACCCACCAATGGTAAGGCACAATCTCTGTCTTGCCAGTTGTATCGCAGACATTATTCTACAACATAGCAGGAACTCCAAGAGGAGGAAATTACTACCTTTTCTGTTTTATTGATGCAGAAACTGGACACGCTGCTTTAATCTCTTTTAGGGTGTTGAAGTCAACAAGGAAAGAAGCATTCTTTATAAAGCCAATGGCAAGGCAAGATTGCAAAGCAACATCTCAAGCTCAAGCACTCATTTTGCTATAGAATTTTGGTTGACTACTTGGCACTTTGTTCTTAATTTGTTGTAAGTTTTTATGTTTGAATTTTGAATGGCTTTGTAATTTTATTGAATTTTAAATTCTGCTTCTAGTGGGAAGAATACATACATGTATATATATGGGTTTTCTTCTAAAATTTGTTTGTGAGGGGAATAACAGTAACAGCTTTGATAAAATTAAATCAACCTTATCTTATATTTCTGGGATAAATCTTACCTTGCCAGGACCTGCTTTTGATACATTACAATATTCATTGGTTAATACTGTACTTACAAGTTCTAGTCTGTGTTAATAAACAAGACAGTTCAATTTTCTTTTCTTCGAGTATTGTTTGCTAATGCTGGTTTCAAGGTTATTCAAAACTCATAAAGGAGCTGAGGTTTTTCTTTCTATTTCTGTCATCTAGAATACTTTGCATAAGATATGAATTACCTGTTCTTCTGATCTGATAATCTATAGATGTAAAACCGTCCAGACCTGTGTCATTTGTTTGAGTGATAGGAGGCATGTTGGTAACAGTATAGATATTGGTAAATTCCTTTCTGACATCTGATAGGGAAGGATTTTTAAAAAAGAACAAAAACATATCTATGAAAGAAAATTGATAAATATGGGTGGATTAAATTTAAATATTTCTGGTTCACCATAGATTTCATTACAAAGGTAACATAATTTGGTAGAAGTTAAATTGACAACTGTTACGGGCTGAATCATGTCCTTGCCAAAATAGGTGTGTTGAAGTCCCGACCCAGAAGTCCTTCCTCAGAATGGACTTTATTTGGAGATAAGGGAGCTACACATGTAATTAGAAAAGCTGAGGTCAGACCAGAGGAAGGAGGCCTCTAATCCCACGTGACCGGGGTCCCTGTGAAGAAGGACATTTGAACATGCATGGGGACTCAGAGACGAGAGGCCCTGTGGAGACAGAGGCAGGCATGGCAGTGATGCTGTCAGAAGCTGAGGGCTCCTGGAGGCCCTGGGACTGGCTTAGGCAAGGGCGGATTTACAGACAGTGTGGCCCTGGACCTTGACTCCAGACTCCTAGCCTCTGGAGCTCTAAGCAGCAGCTTCTGAGGTGTCAAGCCCCCCAGTCTCTTGCGTTCTTTACAGCAGCCCTAGGAAATGGATACGGTGCCGTCTGCTGGGAAGGCCCCGTTCCTGCTGAGGACACAGGGTTCACTGGTACCTGCACTTCACAGAGGGATGTGATAACCCCCCGGGCAAGCTGAAGGCACCTGCGACTTCGGGCCCAGCCACTCTGCTGCTGGCATCTTTCCAAAGAAACTCTCATCCTGTGTCCAAGGCGTCATCTCAAAGGGTGTCCTTTGTGTTGCTGTATCAGCAACACAGTCTGGGTCTCCGGCACTAGAGGAACCGGTGAGCCAGTCATGGTTTGTGCCCACGAAGGAATGCCACGGCACTAGTCAAAAGTTAATGAACCACATTCACACGTATTGGTGTGGACACACAACGCACGATATCAAGTTAAAAACAAAAAATCAAGTGTTTTTTTTTTTCAAAAAAATTACAAATAATAACTTTTATGTAAATTTTAAGACTCATGGAGAATATAGATGATTTATGGGAAAATAAATATGTAGCAAAAACAAAAAAGCATTTGTGAAGAGTATGTTCCCTTCATAGAAACCATCGTGTTGAGGTTGGCTGCCGCTGGAGTTAAATCAATTTATTTCAGATAAGTTCTGATACCAGTGTGTTGAATGTGTGAAATAGGGTTAAATGGGATAATGTATGTTCAACTTGGAAGGGAGTAAGTAGGCAGCCATCTTTTTTTTTTTTTTTTATGTTTTAAATATTTCACAACTAAAAATTAAAAATATATGTAAAAATTAAGAGTAACACGTGCCTTGAAAAAAACAAATTAGTCTTCAGAAGTAATACATGATCACCGTAGAAATTAGAGAAATAGAGAAAACAGTGATGAAGAAGGAAAAAGCTATGCTGACTCATAGTTTGTGTTTGGGTCCGTAAAGACATACGATGATCTCTGTTATCTGCTATTGTTATAGAAAATTGGGATCACACTACACACATAGAAAATGCATTTTTAAATTTACACTGCATTATGAATGTCAATTTACCAATATCATTTATTTATTTATTTATTTATTTATTTATTTTTCTTTATTTTCAGCATAACAGTATTCATTATTTTTGTACCACACCCAGTGCTCCATGCAATCCATGCCCTCTGTAATACCCACTACCTGGTACCCCAACCTCCACCCCCGCCCCTTCAAAATCCTCAGATTGTTTTTCAGAGTCCATAGTCTCTCATGATTCACCTCCCCTTCCAATTTCCCCCAACTCCCTTCTCCTCTCTAACTCCCCATGTCCTCCATGCTATTTGTTATGCTCCACAAATAAGTGAAACCATATGATAATTGACTCTCTCTGCTTGACTGATTTCACTCAGCATTATCTCTTCCAGTCCCGTCCATGTTGTTGCAAAAGTTGAAGTTTACCAATTTTTGAAAGCACGGTTGTTAATGGCTGTATACATTTCCATTTAACAGGAATGACCAAAGCCTCCTTATTATTGGACATCAGTTCTTTCTAAATTTTCACCGTTGTAAATAATGTTGTTATAATCACCCTGTGCAACTCGGCTCCCACATTTTTATTATTCTGCAGGCAGGATTCGGAGAGATCAATTCACTGAATCAAAAGGTAAGAACCCCTCGGGGTCCCTCCGATGGGTTGTCTAATCGGTTCCGGGAAGGTTTTAACTACTTGAAGCTCCCCAACCCTGGTTTCCTTTCCGATTGTAATCTCTGGCTGAGTTTTGAATGGCTTTGTGAGCCTTCGAATGGTGCACTTCCATTTAGTATCAGTTTGCTGGTTATCTCATTGTCATAGTCTAAAATTTTCTAATCCATGAGCGGCGCACTCCCAGTATTAGCTAGATGCTTAATGATGCGAACCCGCACTGGTCCCTCACCCTGGAGAGGAGTCAAGGTATAGATCTTGCTGGTGGTAGGTCACTGTGTTTTTATTTATCTTTTCTTCCGAGCTATACCCTAGGCGACTGGGGACAGATAACCAGCAGAACGGTAAGAACAATGGTGATGATGATGATGGTGATTTGTGGTGTGCGCATGCGCGTCGATTCTTCTAGGTCTGTCTGAGAGAGGCGGGTAGCTGGTGGGCCGTGATGGGACGGAAGCTGGAGACCAGGCGTCTAGCTTCCCCATTGCTTCCTTTATCGCGCGTCAAATGACGAACTGGACTCAAGGCGTGGAAGTTCTGCATGTCTGCATGGACAAGTGGGGTTGGTCCCCACGCCGGCGGAGGCTTCTGACTTGGGTCAGCAACTTGGCAATTCGGGTGGGGGATGGTTTGGGGAGCAGGACACCATGGGGGTCTAGCTTCACGGAGCTGGCCTCCTCCTAGGCCAGATGGCCCCCGTCTTGCTGTCTCCCTGCTGTGGACTCAGCGTTTCAGCCCGGTGCCTCTGGCCTCAGACAGTCCAGCAGAACCCATTGCCAATGGCGAGGAGAGAGGAACAGAGGCCAAAATCCCATGCAAAGGCAGGTGCAATTTCTACACATGCTCAATCAGGCCTTCTCCTTCAGAGGAGCCCCCCAGGCCAACTCTGCTTCCTGCTTCCGAGCCTCTCACCTCATCTGCGGAGCCCGAGACATGCCCTGAGGTCACAAACACCTTTCCAGAGCCGCGCCGCTGCCGGGAAGGCTACCGAGGCCATCGGGCCCACCAGGCCTGCAGGAAATTGGAGCAACAGAAGCTGATCTTATGCTTTTCTCGTCGCTCTGCTTTCTGGGTGTGCCTCTCTCCTGGAGAAGGGACGAGCTCACCGAACGCAGGAGTGGCTTCTGCCGGGAGATCAGCTGCTGCGGCGACACCGTCCCACAGTCACCAAGTGGACATGTGCTGGGGCTGCAGGTGGGGCCGGCCGGCGTCCAGCGCCTCCGCCCCCTCCGGCCACGCGGGGTTGGGCTCCAGCCACGAGCGGGACCCAGACTCTGGGCTCTGGAGGAGAAACCCCCTCTCTCGCTGCTGAGAGATATGCGTGGGGCACCCAGAGGACCTGGCAGGGTCTCACGGGTGCATCTGTAGCTGATGCTCACAAAACACCCCTCGTCAGGCGAGTGCGTGAAGCAGGCCCCGCCTGGCACTGGGCGCCCAGTTTCCCGATTCAGGGCAAAGTCCAGGGGGCGAGGGCCCACCTGCGCTCCGCTAGTCTTGCTCTTGGGTAATTTCCCACTTTTTCGGGGCGTTCCAAATTCCCTTTGAAGCTCCTCATGGACCAGCATTCAAAGGGTGTTTTGATAATTTATGTCTAGCTTTCAGGGCCATGGTGACTAGATGGGAATCAAGATGTCTTGCTCGTGGTTCATTGAGACATTTTCTTCTGGTTAAGGCGGTCCCTGAGGGCGATTCGATACTGAGAGATGTTCTCGAACAGGGACCCCTTGTTTCGTGCCTCACCCCGCAACGGCGGACCCTCCTCCCGAGGAGCGAAGCCCAGCGGCCCGCGTGAGCCCAGCGAGGCCCAAGCCTCTCCCCCTCCTCAGACTCTGAGTGGAAATTTTTCCTCAGAAAGAAACCTTTCCTCGAGTCTGTAAGCTCCGGTAGGACTACATCGCCCCTGTAATCTCCCACTTGATTTTTGTCAGTTAAACGCACACCTCGAACGGAGACTTTCACCTCAGGCGACTCTTTTGATTCTTCCAGTCGATTGCGAATTTAGCAAAAATGCGGCGCGCACAGGCCTCGCTGGTAATTACTGGTTTATACATCCTTCCGCTTCCCTTCAGGACCTCGCTGGCAAGTTTCTGTTCTCCTGGGTTTCCAGGAGTGAGATTAAACCCATTCTGTGCTGAGCTGTTGGTTAAGACAATGTCCTCAGGGCTGTGGGGTTTGTTAAATGTCTCCCAGATCCTTCTTTGGGTTTGGTCAGGCTCAGGCTTGGCTTCCACGGCCGTCCAGGCCGGCTCGGACGCTCCCGGGGAGGCCACACGTCTGCGAGGCTCCCTGGGCTTCTGGTCCGTTCTGTGGGCCTCCAGGAAGGTCCCCAGGCCCGCAGGACACGGAAGAGGAGCCAGGCCTGCTTCTCGGCCTCTCCTTGGGGAACAGTCGGGCCTGGTCCTGCCCGCAAGGGAGGCGGATGTGGTCTGGCAGGTGCCATCGCCAGTGGGCCGCCCACTCTGGAAGCTGGGGGGGGGGGTCCCTGCTGGGGAGGGACCCCGTGTGCCACCTCTGGGGCAGCATTGACCCTGGGAGCTGGCTCCCACCCGGGAGCTCACAGCTCTTGGTGATGGGGTCCCTGCTTCTTTCACAGTTGCCCGAGCAGTACTGTAGGATTTCTGATGAGTCGTCTTGAAGACGGTGACTGGGAGGCAGGAAGTGTTTCTAGAGAGGGAGCCGCCACAGACTGCTCTCGGAGTCCCTCATGGAGACAGGCAGCTCCGGGCCCTGAGACCGCCTCCCCTCATGGACCCCCTGTGGGCTCTTTCTTCTCTCGGGGAGCCCTGGGTCTCCTCTATTCCTCCTGGGATAGAGCAAAAGCTCCAAGAAGTCATTTTCCTCCTCCTCACCCTCTTCGCACCCTGCCACGGGGGTGCCCCTGCCCACGCGGCCTGGGCATCCCACCCGGTGCGTTCTGCATGGGGCCAGGACGTCCTGATTCCATCACCTGCCTCACCAGCTATTTGCAACCCTGGGGTTGCAAATATATATTTCTGATGTTTCTTTCCTCTAGCCGACCTTTCTAAGGAGCTGAGCTGGTCCCGTGCGTTCAGGATTGAGCTGGGTTCTGCTCCCCCTTGAGCATGTCCCCAGGGTGGTCCCCAGGCCCCGCGCCGGCTGGCAGAAAGCCTGGCTTGGCAGCCACTTCCTGCCCAGGAGGCGCCTTGCGAACACTTTCTAGGGATTGCCCCCATCCACTCCCCTCGACCCTGCCAGTTCCTTTAGGTCTCTCATGTCCCCCTCACAAATAAGGAAACTGAGTCTCAGAGAAGGAAGGAGACTCACGGGTGGGGCCTGGTGACCGAGAGCCTAGTTCGGACCCAGGGAGCCTTCAGACCCAGCAGGGCTTCTGCAGGAGCCGCCCAAGGCAGGCCCTTCCCCGCCCGCAGGGTCATTTTCGGCCTGCGGCCTGTGAGGTTTGCTTTCTTCCTGGTCCGCCCCATCCCGGCAGCTGCGCAGAGCAGCCCCTGACCCCCGACCCCCCAACGCCTGACACCGCCACCTCTCCCCTGCAGTGACCATGTACAGAGCAGGGGCCTCTGTGTGGCGGATGGCCTGGCGTCCACCTTCCCTCCTCGTGAAGACTAAAAGGGCCTCTGCCCGCGACCCCTCAAAGGGAACGTTCCCCATCAGTCCCCCCAGTGTGGACTCTGCTGAGGGCTGGTTTCTCTCACTGTCACTTGAGCTGCAGCGTGTGGCGTTGTGAAGACGGGTGCTTGTGGCAAGACGGGCTCTCACACGCCCTAACAGGGGCTCGTCCTGCCGTACGGAGAGATCACCAGCCGGGTTCTCGTCCTCTCCTGCTCAGAGGGAACTTGCCAGCTTCGAAGGTCACTGGCAAGGTTGGGCACGAACCACTGAGGGTGCACTTGGTCTATCTGGAAATAGCTGTGTTGTCCGGGGGAACCTGAGGACAACAAAGAGGCTGGGGGAGGGGGGGGCACACACACGCACACATGTGTGCACACATGCAAAGAAGCACACACCTGTACACACAAGTCCATGTGCAATGCACACATGTATATGCACAATCACACCCATGTGTGCATTGGCCCAGTTACAAACATGACGCTTGTGCATGCACAGGCGCTCACACGCACACCTGAATGCAGAGACGTGGCCCAGCCTGCAGCCCCCTCTTACTGAACACCCTGAGCTATATTCGGGGAGGAGCAGGGACTTCTCTCCAGATTATTTCCAACGATTAGACCAGCCAGGCAGGTGCACCACGATTTACACGACCCACCCCATGGCCCCCATCCGAAGCTGGGGCCAGACCCTTGCAGGGGCTAAATATAGTTATCTATGAATCCAAATATTTGGCTGTCTCCATAGAAACCCCAGCCCTTGCTCACTGCAGTGGGGCGAGGAGTCAAGCGGCCCCAGGCTGAAGCCCTCAGCTCACGAGCGAGGAGAGACCCGGACAAGGGAGGACATCCACTCCGGGCATCCGTGGGGAGGACGGCGCCAGGCTGGGGGCAGGGCCGCTCTAGGCCACTCAGGGGTCAGCCTCGCATGTCCCCAGCCACTCTTTCCTCCTTCCCTGTGGCTGCTTATTGCCCTTCCTTGTGCTACTTTCTCTGGGATCAATTTGTTTCCCCGTTCCAGAAAATCAGTCTGTGCTGTTTTAACCTCCAAACGGTGGCTCCAAACGAGATTTCCCAGTTACATCTGAAAATGTAATAAAATAAGTCTTCGTGCTGACAGCCCCTGTGTAGGCCATTTGGAAAACATCAAAGGATGAATGCTAATAGTCATTCCGAATGCCCCGTGTGCCGCGCGTGCCCCAGGATAATCGGCCCTGCCTCTTGCAAAACTTGCTCTCCACTGATGGAGTGGAATTGATAATGTCCAATGAGCTTCTATGATATGAGGTTCCTGGATGTCCCAAGCAGATGGCCAGTCTGGGAAAATCCCAGCTCTGTTCTTAGACAGCCCACCGTCGGGTCCGACCTGAGGCTCACATCCTGGGTACAGGGGTGGCCTCCTGAGAATTTGGGGTAGGGCAACTGGGGGAAATCTAAGGTGGTTCCTTCAGGATCCCTTTTTCCAGGTAATGTGGGGGGGGGCATCTTTTCCTGACTCTTGACCCACGTCTGGCATGAGAATTAGTATTTCTTGTTGTTGTGATTTTACTTGGAGGATGAACTGGGCGAAATAGGCACATTTGATTTGTGCTACGTATTTATTTTCCCATAAATCACCTGTATTCTCCATGAACCTTGCCCTGTGGCTCAACGCCCGCGGTTTCTTGGGGCTTGCCACCAGCCTTTCTCGCGTTCGCTGTGTGGACCCCGACTCCCACCCACCGACAGCATCGCCAGGAGCCCACAGGGGAAGCCATCCTGTCCCCACATGCAAAAGGCACAAAGTGGAGGCACAATCTACTCTGGGGGCTGAACTTCAGCCCGAACAGCAAGATGCCGGCCATCAGATCTGCCGCCAACAGGAAAGCAGAGATGAGAGTGGGCACCTCTGGGTCGGGGGCTCGGGGCTCGGGGGAAAGGGAGGAGACACAGTGGGATAAGGCAATACACATTCAGTGAGGGGTTTCGGAGGAGTTGCTCTAAGCAAAGGCAATGAGTGTGCGCTCTGGCGGTAACCGGAGGTCTGTCCCTGCCTCCCCCACAGCTCGGCTCTCTGCCTTCGTGGGGAAGAGGCTACCAGGTAGACAGACGTGGCTTGGCTGGTCCTTCCCGCATGCAGACCCCAACCAACGGGCACCCCACTCACATCTCCTCACCGCAAGAGGGGCCCATACATGATGAGATCTTTTCGCTCACGATTTCTGCCCGCTGTCGTGGGTCTTTCTCTGCGAATGTGGCAGACAGCTCTTCCAAAGCTTGATTAGCCACAGCTGGGGGCAAGCCCTCCCTGCCCAGGGACTCCTTTTGAAAAAGTCTGAAAGTCCTGAATTGCTGATGGCACCCAGGCGGCCCAGCCCCGGTGCTGCCCGTTGGGATGTTCCTGGAACTCGAGCCGCCTCAACGCTGGCTGGCTGTGCCGGCTCCAGCTCGTGCCCAGTGGGGAAAGGCTGGGTGGGGTGGCGGCCTCAGTCAGCCAGGGGGACCCCCTCTCTCCAAGGACAGGGACCTTGAAGGGTGAGAATGGGGGTCGGAGGTATGCTGCTCTGTCCAGTAAGAGTAGAACCCACAACCCTCCCCCTAACCCCAGCTCCCTCTGGGCCCCGCCAGGGTCTTCGTGGTCTTTTCTAGAGCAGGAACCTGGCTTGCACGCTGGGCGCCTTCCCACAGCAGGCCCTCATTCACATGGTCCCAGTCTTCTTTCTCCAGCCAAGATGGGAAGTTCCCTAGGGGCACCAGGGGTTCTAGAACTTTCTTTTGTACTTTGCATAGGCTGAAACGGGGTAGACTCCAGACTGGCGGTGAACTCCATACTGTGCCCAGTATGCATGCAGGGGCCTGGAAGCCTGCCTCAACCCAGGGCCGTACCCTCACCCGGCACAGCCCCATGGACTCCGGACTTGGCCCACATGTGGGTTCTGTTGTGTGATGACCTGCATTAGCTCTGGTCACTTTAGCCCTCATGGTGACTAAGTGGTTGGGAGCAGGTACCTGAGGAGCTGAGCACAGAGGTCATGGGAGTATCCAGTGGCCTCTCTAGCCGCTTCCACCAATGCAGTGGCTTGAAACAGCCTAATGGATTCGGACGGTTCTGAAGGTCAGAACCAGGAACTCAATCTCACAGGCCTATGATCGAGGCACTGGCAGGGCTGCGTTCTTCTCCAAGGCTCTCGGGAGCATCCTGCCTTGCATTTTCAGCTTCTAGAAGCTTCTAGAAGCTGCCTGCCTGCCTGGGCTCGTGCCGCTGCATCCGGCTCCTGCTCCCGTCCTCACTTCCCTGACTCTGACCCTCCTGCCTCCCCTTCGCACTCACGAGGATCCTTGTGATGACACTGGGCCCACCGGGGTCCCCCAGACTATCCCTCTACTCAGTGTCCTACCCCTCCCTCCATCACTGTCTCCAAGTCCCTTCCATTTCGCCTTGTCCGGGAAGAAGTTTTGTGGATAGAAGGGGGAAACCTTTGGGAGGCATTATTCCGCCTACCAAAAAGGCACCCAAATATGAAGACAAAGCCCCAGGATGGGGGGCATCATCAGAGGAAGCAGGGCGCCTGCTGGGAGCGGTTAAGGGTGGGCGTTTGTGGAAAGCCCAAGGGCTTTCCTCTCTTGGTGCTTCCTGTTCCTCTGCCTGGTTCATTTCCCATGTTTTTCATTCAGAAGTTTGAATTCCTTCCCCTCTATACACACACTGATACACATGCTATTTTTTTCCCTTCTTCTTCTTTTTAATTTGGCATTTATTGAAGCTGATGGAGTGAACTGGATAAGAGTACCCCAGAGTAACTGATGTGCCACTTAAAATATTGAACATCCATTTAGAAAAAAAAATGTACTGAACATTTGGTCCCATCACACCACGTGGAGCTCTGCCCCCGCACTCTGGGGTCTCAGCCAGAGAGCCAATTCCCCCAACTCCAACCTTGGAAGAGCGAGGCCTGTTCCTCTGCTGGAGAAATGGTTAGTCCCAGAGAAGGAGGTCATTAAGCAAAGTTAGTGACAACGAGAGCAAAGGGAAAGTGACAGCCGCAAGCGGGTCCCGGAGAGAGGGTCCCTCAGGAGGCTTCTTAGTGAGCAGAAGCCCACCATGAGTCTTTGAGACTGCACGGGGTTGGGTGCCCCCAATTATGGGAAGTTCTACAGCTGTGGATTCCTATTTTTCCATTACAGTCCTTTGATATTTTAAACATGTTGTGTAACTTTGTGATGGCAAAGACACACAAGTCTGTCATTTTTTAATTTTAAGATACAGCATTTCACAAGAAACCGAAGACTGTTTTCTGGCCATCACTGCAATGCATTCCCAAGATTGTGCTTCATGTCTGTATTTTTGTTATTTTGTAACATCATTATGAAGGATAGATCCGGTAGCTGCAACTCTGTGCAAAAATGTCGTGAATTCTGTGATTTTGGGGCTGGGCTGCCTCAGGATTCCAGAACTGACCTGGAGTTCACTGGCTGGCCAGGACTTTGATGCGAAAGGGGCATATATTAAAGTCCTTCGAGGTCCAGGCTCTGACTTGAACTTCATAGGGCACAAACATATGTTTCTGGTAAAACAAAACAAAACAAAACAAAACGATAAAATAAAAACAAAAGCAAACAAAAACCCCCAACAACCAGTATTTCCTCCCCTGGTCTAGCTGGACACACCAAAGGCCAACCTCCAGCGGCTGGGGTTTTGCTCCCATTGCGGGCTCCAGCCGACAAGTGCAGACCTGCTCCCGAGGATGCCGCCAGCAAGAACCAGGATCCAGGCTCCCGAGGATGCCGCCAGCAAGAACCAGGAGATGTGGTCGGGCCACGGAAGGCGGAGGCTGGTCTGGACGGCGGCTGCAGAACCCGGCCAGGAGCTCTCATTTCACCGCGATGAGTTTTCCTGGTGTAGAGGCGGATGTCGAGGACACGGGGCGATGATGGAGGGCCTCCGAAGCCACTTCCAGTGAAGTCTGTTGGAACGGGCTTTGGGGGAAATTGCGAGCACCAGGGGACAGGGGAGCCTGGGAAACCAAGTGTCAGCCTGTTCCAGCCAGGAGACAGCTGGACTCAGAACCATACCCCGCAGAACACAGAAGGGCTGGGCTCACTGCACTCAACAGCCCATCTCTGGTGACCCTCCCTCTTGGCTGGGGCTTGACCATGTCATTGGGTCCTAAGAAGGTCAGACCTCCAGATCGTCAGACTTCAGTGCTTGGTGAGCTCTCAGTAGTTTCTCCGATGACCTCACCTAGTGTGCTCAGGTTGTTTTAGGTTTTAATCTTCATTAATAAAACACAAACTCACTGATTTATTTGGAAACTCAATTGGAGATTCCTTTCCTCTTGGATACTGTGCCTGATGAGTCCAGAAATTCAACTCTTGAGAGAATACCATGGATGACTGGTGGAATGTTATAGGAAGTTCTAGAAGGTTTAGCTGATTCTATCAAGCCTGTCTTCCTACTGGCCTGAGGTTGTGGGAAAGATAAGTTCAAGGGTGCCATTTTCCGTCCGTCAATGTCTCGTCTACATCTGGTTCCGCCCCATTGCTGGCACCTTATCCATGGCTTTGCGGTGCTCACTGTTACATTCTCTTTCCTACCTGGGGGTTTCCCAGGGAGGTTACACCTTATGTTCATCTGAATTCAACATCTTAACACAGTTAGCCAGCGGCGTTTCCCTCATGCTGGTCTTCAAGGTTTCCTGTTTCCTGATCTGAGCTGTGTGTCGCTCCATGGTCCCTGGGAGCTGATCACGGCACAGTGCGGACACGGGTGGCGGACCTGTCCTTCTCATGCTTGGGGGTGGGGATGGTCTTAGCCAATTATTTCCTCTGTCCAGCTCTGTCTCTTCATTTCTAACCTCACTTGGATCAAAACAAAAACCAAAAACCAAAACAAAACAAAGGCCTACTAGGGTTTTCTGTGAGGATGAAGCATGGTGACACCCGTATGGTGAAGTGTGGTGTAAGGCTGGGCCCTCTTCATCCCGTGACGTTCCCTCTTGGCTTTCTGTGCTCCCGTCTCCTGCACCCACAATGAGGACCTGAAGTTATCCCGGCCTGCTCAGGACTTAGGAAAGCAGACCCAGCTTGTAGGATGTCCACAGGCATAATCACCACTGAGCTCAGTCGGTCCTCAGCACGTCTCCATCCTCTGCACGCTGACCCAACTCGGCAGGCTGCGGTCGGGCATCCCGGTCTCCGTGCACCGGGCACTGGCTGGGCACGGGGCCACGCTGCTGATGTCGCCTACCTCCGAGTCCCTGGGGTTTGACTCTAGCCCTTCCAGTGGTCTAGGGTCCTCTGTGCCTTAGTAACCTCTGGCTGCCACAACAAATTAGCAAGGACTTGGTGGCTCAAAATGACAGAAATTTATTCTCTCTTGATCCTAGAGGCGCTGGGTGTCAGAAATCAGGGCTGCTTCTAGAAATCCTTGGTGCTTACTGGCTTACAGTTGCACAACTCCAATCCCTGCCTCTATTGCGTGTGTCACAAATGTCCCTCTCTTTTCCTCTTGGAAGGACAGTTGTTCTTGGGTTTAGGGTCCCCCCTAAGTCTAGGATGATCTTCCCTCAAGACTGCTAACTTAATCACATCCATAAGGGACCTGCCACGGAATTAAGTGGCAGTCAAAGGGACGAGGGTACCTAAGCCCCTTCTTTTCCTGATTTCTTGTGTAATAGGGATTTTGGAAGGTAAAAATCCACACTGAAGTAGAGGCCCCTGGGGGAGGCAGCAACCAGCAGCAGAGGGGACCTTGCCTGGCCCCACTGCACCTAGATTCCCCTGGCAGGTAAAAGGAGGCAGGACCACACCTGGTCCCTCCTTTGTCAGGTTCTCCCGCTCTCTGAGTGGCCACACACGTTGGTTTCCACTAAGCTGTTCACCTGACTTCATCCCCCATTGTCTGCCACTGGGCACCTGCTGGCTGCTGGCTCTGGCCTTGCTTGGATGGAGATTTGCCAAAGGATGCCTTTTAGGGTAAAATTTCTTCCAGAATCCTCATGGGACAGAAGCACACTTCTTTTCCTAACAAACGTACATTATCTTGTTTAGAGTGGTAGCTTTTCTCCCCCTTTGATTTTGATTATGACCATGAATTAGGGAAGCTGGACATCGTCCGTGGTGTCGTCCACTGTGAAGGCAGGTGTAGCCCGTCACCATGGCCCCATCATCCGCACTGGGAGGACAGTTAAGGGATGCACGGTCAGGTCATTTTCCTTCAAGACTAACCGGCCAGGTCGACTTTTAAATGGCCGTTTCTGTTTTCGAAGCAGCTCTGGATGGCAGAGAACACGTGACGGGCGGTTCCTGAAGTCGGCTAGCTCCACTCACCCTGGAACCAACAGGCTCTGGTGGTCGTGGTTCCGCTCGTTTCCCTCTGGGACGCTTGGAAGTTGGCGGTTGGACTCGGGTGTTTGTTCTGTGCCCAATCTTGACCAGTTCTTGAGAAAGTAAAAAGAGAAAGTGAGATTTTTCAGGGAGAGATAGATCCTACGCTATTTTTTTTCAAAAATGTAAGGTGGGATTAGCAACTCTACTTGAGGGAAAATTTTAAGAGTATTGTTTATTTCGATAATCAGCTCAAGTCCTTAAAAACAACGCAGAAGAAAAGGGGGCCGATTTCCCACTCGGCGGCTAATGAATAAATGCGGAGAGAAGACATGGCTGCTGGAGCTCCTGCCCCCAGGGGGAACGTCCCTAAAACAACAAGCTCTTTGAGGAGACACAGGACAGCATCTAGAGGGACAGGACAGGGGTGTCTTTCTGTGAGTGTGTGTGACGTGTCAAAACAGGAAGGCTGACAACTGTGTATGTTTGCAGCAAGAAAGGAAACTGAGGTTTTGCCACCAGGACTCAGAACTGATTTTTAAAAGATCGGTGACAACTGCGGTGCAGGACATAACTGACATGACAGGCTGCCCACTGCTCTACTCTCAGGGCATCTGGCTGTCCTCAGGGCCTCTTCATCATTCATCTGTCGTGGGACCCTTCAAAGTTATGGAACCTGTATCCATGGTCACCATTTGTAGAGAGCGACCGAAGGTTAGAGAAGCTAAGTGAGTCACCACCGTCTCCCTGGTGGGCGAGGTCTCCAGACTTCCGGCCCTTGTCTCTTTTCCGCCACCGTGCTCAGCTCTGCCCAGAGATGAACCCATTCCCTGGACATTGCCCAATGGCAATGAGTCACAAAGTCAACCCCATACAGAATCAAAGTGAACCATGTGAAGACCGAAATAGGACAATGAAGGTAGAATGAGCTGCTCATAGAAGACAACATGTTGCTAAGTCTCAGGAACGCTTTGTGGAGGAGAGGGAGCCGGGGCGAAGGAATCTATGAGGCCATTTATGAAAAGCTTAAACTCAGGCAGAACAAATCCATTTTGCTGAAGCGAAGAGAGCTGCTTTTTGCGGGGTGGATGGTATCGGAATGCGGGAGACCTTCCCTGGGGTGCTGCGTGACCCGCGCTGGATCCAGGTGCTTGTGTACAAACCAGCTCACTGCACCCCACCCTCAGGCTTTGCTCACTTTTCCTGTGGCGGGTGGCACGCGGGTGAGGTAAAAACGGCCAAGACGCAGCCATCAGACCCACCGACGCGAGCAAGGTCAAGTCCCAGGACTCACAGTATCATTCCACACACTTCTGCAAAATATCCTCATGGGAGAGTTGAATTGGCACTATGGTAAGGATTTGTTTTCTACTGTGCACTTAAAAACAACAACAACAAAATAACAAGATTCTGGAACGTGAGTTTTTGAGCTGTGTCTTGAAGAAGGATACAGCTGTATTTTTTTTTTTTTTTTAATGGAGTCAGTGAAGTTCAAATAGGATGGATATTCTCTGTGAATAAATCATTCTTCAATTCCTTCAATGAAATTAATTTTGCTTTCCTATTATGGCCCCCAATTCCATAGCTGCTACAGTTAGTCCAGCAGATACGGTTTTCTAATGAATACAATCATTAGTGTTGTTTTCATTTTACAGTAAAACCACAGTTATTACCTTCTTTTGTCTGAATGCATATAAAGTTGCAGTAACTCGGTTTTTCTCCCCATGGAATCCGGTTGTTGCAGTCAGCGCCTGGCACAACTCACCCAACCCAGACATGGGCACCGCTGGGGAGAAACATCTGGGGGACGTTCTTAAGGGAAGCGGTTTTATCGTTCCCCTGTTGGTCCCTTAATTTTGGAAAACTTTGGGAGCAACGTATCAATAATCGACTGCATCAAAATTGATTATTAAGTGATTTGTAAGTGTTTAACAAATTGTTTACTGTTTCTTTGCATGGATTCCAGAAACCACGTTTACTTGACATCAAGATATAAGGGGAAAAGGTTGTCTTGTCATTTTGTTGAAAACAAACTATAGGGGGAAGCCTGGGTGGCTCAGTGGGTGAAGCATCTGCCTTTGGCTCCGGTGATGACCCCAGGGTCCGGGGACCGAGTCCCATGTCAGGTCGGGCTCCCTGCTCAGGGGGAGGCTGCTCCTCCCTCTCCCTCCGCCAGTCCCCTCTCATCCTCTCTCACCATTTCTCTCTCAAATAAATAAATCTTTTTTTCAAATAAAGGGAAAAGTATAAATAGCCGGCTCCTTGTTCTCGGCTTTTATAATAGCAATGGGGTTGTCCTGGGACTTGCAGTTCCAGTGTCTTCTTAGGGCCCACATTGAGGATATTTCCAGTCCCTGCCCTGAGCTTTCTACGATCACGGGATCAGGTGTGTCCACAAGATGCAACGAAACAGAGCAACGCGTAGCTCCAGAGGACTCTTGCAGGCACAGGGCACCGTCTGGGCTTGCTTGGAGAAGTCCTGCCGTTCAGAACATTCCCCGGGATGAAGGGGATGCCAGAGACCCCACCAGGACAATTCCCCCAAAGCTACCCACACAGTAAGCCTCCGGCTTCCTCTTGAAGCCGGGCCTGTGCATCATTCCTGACTTCTGTGGGACCACAGGGCCGGCTGGGGCGGCTGCGGCTCCCGGTGGGTCAGGAGAGGCCTCTCGTCCTCTCCCTGCCACGCTTGACTGAGCAGAGCCAGGGACCGCATCCTTCACTCAGGGATGCCCTCCGGACCAGTGTTTGTAGCCAAGCGGTTAACCAACCTGGCAGTGGGCTGCGGCCTTAGAAACGTTCTAAGCAACAAAGGCGGCGATTGCCTATAGGTCAGATCTGTCCTAATCAAAGACGAGTGAAAAGTTCAGCCACAGGATGCGGAGGCGGCGCATTTGAAGGGAACGCGGACGGCCGTGGGGGTGATGCGCGCACAGAAACATGAGTAACGTAGCCCAGAGCCCTCTGGAAGGGTTCCTGCCTTTTGGGGGACTCCCCCAGATCACACAGCCTCTGATTTTCCCAGTCATGGTCACAAGAGAAGACAACACATAAACTAAACCTCAACTATGAGGTTTGCTTTTTGTCACTAATTGGTGGACTGATTAATTAGGCTTCCTGGGCAGAAACAGCCTTGTTGCCAAGGGCGCCCACACTCCATGCGGAGATCTCGGAGAGGGAGGGTTTGGTTTGGCCAAAAAGCGACATAAGGGGCGAGGGGAGGAGAAAAGATTCGATGGGACTGCAGGCGTGTGGCCAGGGACAGGGAGGTGACACCCCCACCATGGCGGGGGTTGGGGGGATCTCTGTGGCCAGGTTGGGTAAGATGCATCCTCTGATCCCACACCGGTGGACCCAGAGCCTCACATGGTGACGGAGAGTCGGAAGGGGAACCAGCCGGTGTCCGCAGTGATCCTGTCTCTCTGCTCCAGGGCCTGCTTAACATTGGGGGGGGGGGGCTTGCAGATGGGGAGGAGTCAGCAGCCAGCCAGCCCCTGGGAAAGGACCCCAAGTTGGCAGGGCTGGTGCCCGTCAGCACGGATCCGCCCAAGATCGCTGGACAGGGATGTCCCCAGGAGGAAGTGTCCATCAGGGACACTCGGAAAGGTCACCTCTCCGGCAAAGGGGATGAGGGAGAAGGGAGGGGTCAGAGGGTGGGGGCGGCACGCACAGACGGGGCGACACACCGAAGTCCCAGCGGTCAGAGCGACATCCGCCCCATGCGCAGATGACCTGCCTTGCTGGCCACGAGCCTGCGTATCCAGCCAGTCAGGCTGGCCGAGTCTTCGGGATCAAGTCCACCAGTAGTTTCTTTTCCTTACTGACTAACTCCTGCAGCAACAACCAAAACAATGCCCCCCCCCCCCCCCAAGAAAAAAGCATGGGGGGAAGGCTGCCTTTGGGTATTTAGCAGATGGAGGATATTCTGAGTTCTAGCATTTTCAGTTCTGAGAATCAGAGACGCCGGCTGACCACACTTGTCTGTGGCCATCCTCTTCTGGAAGCAAAGCGGAGGCCATACAGGGAGGCTGCTGATTACATCCGCAGACCTCCTGGGCTTTTGTTTTGTCGAAAAGGACAAGTGATTATGTCTAATTTAAGCCCCCTTGCTTAGAACTTGGCAAACGCCGACCCCTTTCTGGAAGACACTGCATTTCCACGGACGCACCGTCACCAGACCTCAGTAATGTGTTAGAGGAATGGAAAATCTCCGGTCGAAGGAGTCAGAGCTGCTGCTCATTGCTGAAAAATGATATTCAAAGGAATGGACACAATAAAAATATGATTATTAGTAAATAATTAGTAAATAATTAGTAAATCCTTTGCAGTGTTTGTGGTACCTCCAAATACATCCTGGAACCTCATTTGTTATGAAAACAATCAGTGATATTGGGAACAATTAAATTATTTCACAGTCTTGAGGAGCAAACATTATCAAACATCCCTTAAAGACCAACCAGTAAATGAAACATGTCAAATGCTGCCGCTCGTTCTCAAGTGTTCTAGGCGTGAGGGCTTCAGATACATGTTCGTCTGAAGGAGCACAGCTCTCCGTCTTGTAGACACAGAAGATCGTTGCCTTTCTTCTCTTCTTAACATCCGACCGTCCAGCTGGATTCCTGATGCTGAAAAGCTCTCTGCTTCTTCGAGTCTCCGGAAGACCAGCATGGCCTTGTTCAGGGAGGACCACACTCACGCTGCAGATGGGCCTCTGCTGGCTTTTGGGCTCTGTCCCTGCAGCAGGGCTGACGGGACATGTCAGGACGACCTCCTCAAAGCCAAGTTTCCAGAGGAGAGCACTGGGGGAGAGACCCTGAGACACTGTTCATCTGGATTCGGAATCCACAGCCCACATGACTTCTCGTAGTTCTGGATGTTTCTGGGCATCGAGGAGTCCCCGTCTCTCTCCCTCTTTCCCTCGTCTTTATCCTTCGTGGCTGATCCCCACCACGGCCTCCGGGAGCTCCTGTTTGCTGGGTCGTGGGCCCATCAGATGCTCAGCATGGACGAACGGTACAAAGCACCCTGGGCGAGGGAAGCGATGCCCGACTAGAGACAGCCACGGCCTGGGTCCCCAGCACTTGCACGCCCGCTGCAGAATGGGGATCGTATTTTTAAGAGTATTTTCATCACCAATAAATCCTGTTGTTCTCAGGCTCCTTGCCTATGGAAGCCATGGGTTCTGGGGCTTGAGGAAAGGGCAGGCAGACCAGCTAGGAAAACAAAGACTTTTTTCCCCTTAGTTTTGACTGGCAAATAGGATTTGTGACTCCCTAGCAAGCAAGGGCGTTTGAAAGACATGCACTGTGGGGAGAAAGAGGATTTACCAGGTTCCTTTAGTTGTCACACAAAGGGCCGGCCTGCTGGGCTAGATGGCACAGTTTCACCGTAACCCTGGTGTGGAGTTATCTCAGGATGTGGGCGCCGGAGGTCTCTAACCACCTGCCGCTGGAAGGAGAGCTGCCTCTTCGGGGTTGGAGGCGTGTGGGGGAGAAGGCAGGGGCAGGTGGGCAAGGCTGTCCCGTGCTAAGGCTCTGGCTTTGTCCCCTCCTGGGGCTCACCATCCAGGTAGGATGGCACTCTAGAACACGGATGGGCACAGTGGCAGTATTCTAGAACATGGGGACGGCGATGACACTCTAGAACACAGGGACAACGGCCCACTTCACTAGCTATCCCTGGGGGAGGCTTTAGGCCTCTAGGGAAGCCCGACAGCTCAATACAAAGCCTCCCATGACAGCGTATATGGAGGCCGTTTGAGAGGTGGGAAAGGTGGCTAGAGTCACGAGTAAGAGGCAGGACTCCTGGGTCCATTCCACCTTGTGGGGTGCACAGGGAACCCCAAACTTCCCAAAGCCCCAGTGGGATAATGCCCTGGAGATGTGTTGAGAGGTCAGCTGGTCAACAGGAACCGGGGCTGGGGGTGACATGAAGAACGTGGGGTCCTGAACTTCAGCAGTAAAAGGACTTCTGCTGCTTTAACTTTAACACTCGACTTCTGCCTTGCACTGATGGCTTCAGTCCCAGGAGGCTTGCCTGGTCTGTGGAATGTTCCGGAGAGCATTGACTGTCTTCTCATCCTGAGCGGCCATTGAGGGTGGGTTCCGAAGCTGACTCTCCCCTGAGCCAGACCGCCGTCCATGGTTTAACAGAAAACTTTCCATTCCTCAAACGTGGATGAACTCACCATGAGAAAGGGACCACCTGCTTCCCGGTGACGCAGTGCCCCCAGCTGCAGCACCCTGTGGAAGACTCTAGGGAGTCCTGCGGGGACCATGGCCACACCAGACTCCAGGCACCTTTGGATGCTGGCTCACTTGGGATCTAGGGCCATGCACTGGGGCTTTGATTTCACTTACTCAGCTGATGAAAGACCTAGAAAAGGAAGTTTTTCTCTTCTTAGGCAAAGCATGAGCTTCACAGGAGGTGATGACCCCAGTAGCCCCATAGCGGAAGGAGGAGAACGTGGAGAAGGCCTGTCGTACACGAAGGGAGCAGTTTCCACCCTTGTGTGTGCTGGGGCATCCAGTTGTCTCGTGGAGCTGGGGCAGGGACCCTTCCCAGTACTGACTTGCCTGAATTTGTTTGCTGGGGTTTCAAGTGCTGGAGAAGAAAGAAGAGTCTTCAGTTCGTATTTGATGATGTTTTTTTGTGTGCCATGGCCCCAGAAGACAAACGAAAGTGAGGATACACAGGACCCAGTGGGGCTCGGCCACTCTAAGGGGTGGCCACTACTGTGTATGGGGCAGGGGCAGTGTTGCTATAGGTGAGCAACCCAAGATATGGGAAGGAGGAACCCCAGTGAGAAGCCCGCTGGTCACCTATTTCAGAAGGCTCATGGGACAAGCCCTGTGATCATCACGGAAATAGAAGGAGACCGGGGACACAGAGTGATTCTTCCCTTTCCCATGGGGTCCAGCGTTGGTGTGGGGAGCTCCTTCTATAACCACAGACTGGGCCACTTGGGATCATGGTCCTTTAAGCATTAAATGGCAGATTTTGTTGTTTTAGGGGAAAGTGTTGTTTTAGGGGAAAAAAAGGACCAATTTCTGTAGGCCTATTGTCATGATTATTAGAATAAGTTATAAACGCCACAGTGGGCGGCACGGCACTGCACTCTTCTGTTGATTCCCCATCTGTACTAGTTTCTTAGTGTGTTGTAATAAACTCCCTGTGGCTCTGGAGGCTGGAAGGCCAGAAGCAAGATGGTGGCAAGGTTGAGGAGCTCAGAGAGAGACTCCCTCCTCCCTCGTTGCTCCTGGTGGCTGCCTGCTGTTGTGGGTGTCCCTTGGCTTGTAGACACATCACCCCGATTCCTGCTTCTGTCTTCATGTGGCGTTCCTACTCTTACAAAGATCCAGGCTCTGAATTTAGGACCCACCTAATTCAAGATGATCTCCTCTTAACTATTTCCATATGCAAAGACTCTATTTCCAAAGAAAGTCTGCATCTGAGGTTGTGTGTAGACATAAATTTTGGGGTCCCCTGGTATCATTGCTCTGCAGGGTACACATGGCTTGGAATTGGTGTGTCTGCTTGCTCCTGGGTATGAGAGCTCAGCTTGAGCCTTGGGCCCTGAAAGTGGTACGTTCTGGGCTTGGTGTTCAGGATTTATGGTGTGATTTAGGGATTGTGGTTCATTGATCTTTTTTTTTTTTTTTTTTTTTTTTTGCAATGCAGAATTTATGGGTCACCTTCCTCTCACCTCTACGAACCCCAGTGCTCAGGCACCTGCCAGTGACATTCTTGCCACCTCTGTGGCCTCTGCCTCCTGCTAAACCTGGGCTGAGAGTGCTAGAGATCTAGAAGGACAAGCACATCCCCCAGGGGTCATCAGGCTCGACTGTGCTAAGGCAGATACAAAATTTAGGCCACCAAGACATTTTTCTTTCTCTTTTTCTTTTCCTTCTTCTTTCTTCTTCCTTCCTTCCTTTCTCTTTCATTGTTTTTTTTTTTTTTTTTTTTTTTTTTTTGAAAAATGACCTGACTAGGACCTCTCTGTGTCCATGGAAAACTCAGACAGTACTGCATAGCCCAGCCTAACCTCTTCACACAACACAGATTCCTCTTGGGGGTCAATGCTAAGAAGCTTGTCTGGTAAAAAGAAACCTTCCGGGCCATCAGAAGAAAACAAGAGAGGGAGAGGTCCCACATCCCCTTCCTTCCCCTCCAGAATCTCCAGCACAGCATTTGGCTCTTGTCTTCCTACGTGTATGTTAAGGTAGAGTGGTTCTGTCAGTCCCTTGAATTCATTATAGAAATGGGAGTTGTTTACTCAAAAACTCCCGTGGACTCACAGCATCAGTTGATTACTTCGTGGCACACACCACGGTGCATGATCCCTTCTGGAAAGTCGCAGGGAATGGCTTCCCAGTTAGGCCGAGAGAGGAGGGATGGCCAACGGTGACCCCAGAAATCCAGGTGGCTCCGCCTGGCCAAAGAGTTGAGGTGACCCCTTAGGAGAGGGCTGGGAAGTGGTTCTCAGGAGGTGGGAAAAGCTGAGGCCTCAGTGGGACTCAGGCTGGCCCCGCACACTTGTGCACGTGCAAACACAGGGGGTCTGCAGGTGCCCACGGGTCAGCATGCACTCTCTGGGCTCCTGGCTCCTTCACTCTCTGGAGTCACTGAAAGCTGTGATTCCCTCTGCTGCTGTTGCTTTCAGGCCATCAGCATTCTGACTAAGGGAGTTTCCCCAGATTGACATCTGAAGTATGTGTGGCAGTAGACATCGTGGATGAGAAGGATGACGCTGGGACCCCGATCTTCCTGCCGACTCTTTGCTCTGCCTGCCCCTGTCCCACCCTTCCAACTGGCCTTCTCCTGGCCGTTGTTAGATATGGAAAACACGTCATGCTCTGTGCTCATCTCTACGAATCAGTGCACATTCTGGCTTTTTTTTTTTTTTTTCCTCCATGGGAAACATGGGTCTAAGGAGCTGGATTGTGTAAAACCCCACGGCCCAGGTATCAAGAGCCCACGCACGGAGCACCACGCTTCAAGCTCTCCAGATCTCATGTTCCAGTGAAGCAATCCTTCACTGGCCAACAGGCCCCTCAGGCCACCCTCAGAAGTCGTCCACTAGGATAGCCCGTGGCCACAGCGTCCTCCCCAGCTCTCTCCAGCACCAGACCAGCTATCAGTCATAGAACCTGGGTGGAAGTCTGGTTTTCACAGTTTATAAGGGATGGATTAAAACCCTCCCTTTGTTAATAAGAAGGTGTCAAGGAGTTTGGGTGCTGAATGTACAGACAACACAACCAAAGAGAATGTTTTTATTTAAGGGAAAATCTATAGCAATAAAATAACACACAGCCCATGCGAACTTTCTGCAGTGAAAAGAAAAGATGTTGTGTTGTGTACACACCACCTCTCCTTTCTCCAGTCATCTGCAGATGGACACGGGGGCTGGTCCTGCATCTTGCCCATTGTACGTAACACTGCAGTAAACACAGGGGAGCATAGATCTTTTTAAATTAGTTTCTGTTCTCTTTCGGTAAATACCCCAGATAGCGGAATTACTGGCTCCTATGGACTATGATTCGGCATACAAAAGAATGAGATCCTGACATTTGCACCAACATGGACAGACCTAAGGGGTACAAAGCTGAGTGGAGTAAGCGAGTCGGAGAAAGACAAACACCATGAGCATTCACTTACGTGTAGAGTTTAAGAAGCAAAACAAATAGGAAAAAGGAAGCAAGCAAAGAAGCAGACAAATCCCTAAATATAGACAACAAACAGGTGGAAAAGGGGGATCGAGTGGGGGAGGGGCACAGTAGGCGACTTACTGTGATGAGCTCTGGATGATGTGTGGAACCGTCGAACCACTCCATCGGGCACCCAGAGCTGTTGCTTTAACACCGTACGTTCATTACTCTCCAATCAGTCCGCATGTAAATAAGTAAGAAAAAGAAAAAGACAAGGATGTGACATGGATTGGAAAAATAACGAATACGCTTGGAAAGAAGGTCTACTTCAATAAATAGAAGAAAATTTAAAATGTTTGTGGCTTTGCGTTCTCATGGACATTAACAAAACCCTGTGAACGGAGATAAAAGATAACAAGACGAGAAAAGATAATGGGCGGCCGCCTGATCCCGTGAGCAGATTGACGAGACAAACAGACATGATGGCATAAACTGGAAGCTTCGTCTCAGCGTCAGTGAGCGGAAGCATCAACGTGGGAAGGCGACCTGAGGAAGGGAAGCACATGGCTAAGACGAAGGACACGGCAAAGCACCCCGCGCGGGAGCAGCAAGGGACCGCATCCACGTGGAAGGCAGACTGTGTATTCGAAGGACAATAAAGGTGCAGGTCGTGGATAACAGGGCGTATCTAACGACAGCAAATGCACTGGAACTTCTGGTTCAAGACACTCCCTTGGGTGTCACAGGAGAACTTGGGAAGCATGGTGGGTTCTGAGACACGGTAATGTTCACAGACTCAAATTGTGAGGGATTTCCACCAAACACCTAGAGAGAGAAAAAAATCAATTTACCTACAAAAAAGACAACAGAAGAAACAGTCCCCAAATAAAACACAAAAAGCAGTCTGGCTCCTCAGCAACAAAGGGACCAACTCAGTCCTTCCAGAAAGAATGGCGTCCGGCCCCAAATGCTAAACCCCGGCATGTAGCTGCTTATGTATGAAAAAGCTGGGGGGGAGTTTAATATGTATGAACTCATGAGGTAGATAAATTATTGATTTAATAAATATTTACAGAGTCAACAATTCTGAAGATGTGAGTAGAAGAGGCAATCTTATTCAATGAGTAACGTCAAAACCTCCTAAATGGAGCTCCTCGTGGTGTGAAGGGACTGGTGCAGACAACCCGGGTCTCTAGACCATGAAATCCAAAGGAAGGAACTCTCGCCAATAGGACCCCAATTAGAGCCCTAGTTTAAGCAGAGTAGTTCGTGACGGGAAAGCCATAGAATACTAAAAATGATGATGCAGGCACAGAAATGAGCCCCTGAGTTTCTACACGGGGGCAAGCGACTTCGTGGGGTGGGGTGTGGCAGGATAGGTGTGGCCACACCTGGTCTCCCCTTCAGCACCGAGGACACCTCACTATCCCTTCCTTCCTGACGTCTAGCCATGAGAGAAACAGGCTTAAGCTCGTTGTTTCGATTTGAAAAGTTAACACGACTCAAGTCAAGGATAGGTCATATCACACACGTGCCCAGGGGAAGCAAAACCCCAAACCAAAGAAGCCCTATAACAACAGTAATAACAAAACAAATCAAAATGGGCCTTGGAAAGACCACTTAAAAAGGCGACAAGTAAATGTAAGTGGCCTAAGTATATCTACTGGAAGAAAAACACTTTCAGGTTGGAACAAAACAATAATCACAAGCGTACTAAAGACATATACAAAGCAAACGAAGCCATTCTTTTTTTTTTTAAGATTTTATTTATTTATTTGACAGAGACACAGCCAGGGAACACAAGCAGGGGGAAAGAGAGAGGGAGAAGCAGACTTCCCGCCAAGCAGAGACCCCGATGTGGGACTCGATCCCAGGACCCCTGGATCATGACCTGAGCTGAAGGCAGAGGCTTAATGACTGACCCACCCAGGCATCCCAGTACTCACACCCTCTTACACACACTCACTTATACATACTCAAACTGGTAGGCAGCCTCGAGCTTAATTGTCAAAAATCTCAAGTTGCATCAAAGGCAGGGAGCTCTAGTGGACACTTGCCATCCCCAGGGTTCCACAGCTCTGCTCTGGAACTCTTCCTTCTTGCCTGTGGACCAGATTTTGATTTGGAAAGTCGGTTGAAAGTCTAAGGGACCTCTTAACCATTGTGAATCTTACCCTTATTTGTTTTTAGTTCACTATTACTTGATTGTTTTTTGCAGGGGGTGAGGGGGAAGGTGAGAATTCTCCATCCTCTACTAGCAGCCTGATAGAGTTCCTCGTCAAGGTGGCCCCAGGGGACTTCCTGTCTCTGTTCCAGGACAGTCTCAGTATCCAGAAGAGGGGCCTCTGGGAGCTCCGTCTCCTCCCTCAGGAAGCTGAGATGGGCTTGGAATGACTCGAGGGCCATGAATTCTGTTTCCCTGCTCAGAGCTTCCTCTGCCAACCTTAATCCAGGCCTTATCACGGCTTTCCTGTATTTGACTCTTTGGTGGTTATGTCTGTGTAAGTTCAAGGCAGTGGTCCCGCAAATGCCAAAGTTTTCACCAACATGGGCTGGGGATGGTTTGAAAACCAGAAATGGAACTTTGGTCTAATCCTGGGACAGGGCAGTTACAATCAGGCAGGGCACTGCACGAAGAAGGAAAAGCTTATCAGCCCACATTCTCGTGTTTGGGCAAGGCCCGCGGGATGGGTCAAAGAGGGCCTTTAATGACTCAGGGGCCCCCGAGCTCATTTTAGCCACGTGCACCCCTGGAGAGGCAGACGGTGGCTGGAAACCTTCATTTATTATTTCTAGATAGTGGGAGGCAAATCCAGTAGGAGCAAGCATGCCACGGTGCGAACAGCACTGGATTTTCACACTCCATTAACTTGTAGTTGTTGAGAATTTGCAAATGTACAGCATTGTGCTAGATCCTGGTGGGAGCGGATAGAAGATTCTACAGGATCCCTTCCTTCTAATCATTGATGGTTTGGTTGAGGAAATCAAGCTTCCTTACGTGCCATGTAGCTGTGATGGCTTTCACGTGCACTAACGTCAAAAGGGCAGCGGAGACAGTAAGTGTTCCTTACTGGGGTGGGAGGTGGCGCGCTCCTTCGGGGAGATGCTATCCCAGGGGCTGGGAGTCAGAGAGGAGGAGCCCGAGGGAAGCCTCTGCAAATGAGAAGGGGTTCAGTCGTTAGGGTGGAGGGGGAACGGCAGAGCACAGGCGAGGTTGGAGGGACCACCAGGGAGACCGTCGTGGAGAGGATCTTTCCTACAAGGGGAAGAAGCATGCCTTGAGACAGTCGGGGGTAGGGACTGGCTGGATGGCAGGCACGGGGGGCCTGGATGTGTCAGTCAGAGGGGGAGGCAGAGGAGGCGGGAGGAGGAAGCAGGTATGGCGATGTTCTTTGTCAAGAATAAAAATCCAGACCTGGTGCTGAGCAAGTGCGCCCTTCAGCAGGGGTGCGGAGTCACCGGCCATGCCAGGAGGCAGAGCAGCGGCGTCCGTGGAGAAGGAAGGGCAGGATGACGTCCGCGTCCACATTTGCAGAGCCAGTGAGCAAAGGACTCCTGCACAGCTTAGCTGGATATTCCTGCTTCCGGCTGCTCCTTTTCTAGATGTGGGGCGGGGAGGACTATTTACATCCTTGTTGTGGGTAACAGTTTCATTTACTGGGGAGATCTACAGTGTCCGCTGAGAATAATGGCCAAATAAAAAGATATGCTAAAAGGGTTTCTGGAAGAAAAATACACCCTACGCTTTGGGACGTGATTGAATAAAATTGGCCTTTGCCACGTGGAAAAGCACCTCTCTGTGCTTTTCATGGCACTTCATAAACTATGACGTGTGATAGGAGATGCCCTAAATGGTGGCCAATAAATGATTTTATAGCCATGATTGTGTTTTTCAGGAAAAGGGAATATTTCATGAAAAACCAGATAAGCCTCGCACAGACTAACTGTACAGAATTCGGCCACTTTGGTTCAATTGATCTATTGTGTATATCTCATGTGGTTTTCTTAATGACGTTTCTCTCTTCTGCAAGTCTCAGAATCAGGGGGGATTCTACTACTCTTGCTGCATGCCGAATTTTTAGTAAGAAAACGAACTGACTTTAAGTTGGTAATGATCACACATAACTATTTTTTTGGGGGTAAAACACATTGGTGATGCCTAATATTACTTATTTAAAAAATCTATAGCCTGAAATACCTCTGGGCCTGCGTGTGTCTGTCCCAGCACCTCCAAGGGGAGGCAGACAACAGCATTTCCTCTCAGAAATGGGCTTGTTCCAAACGCACGTCCAGCTCGTTCACCTCCATCGGGGGTGGCGGGGGCCAGAGTCTCCTCCGGTGTCCAGGCATGGGGCTGTGCTTCCACAGGAACTCTATTTTCCTCCTTCAAATCTGAGGCACATTAGGATGTTTCTGCACTCGGAGGTGGAACCAGAAAGAGGAAGAAGTTGCGGAAAGAGGAAGAAGTTGCGGCCAAGGGAGATGCGTTCTGGATGAGAGAACCAGATCTTCTGGTCAGACCACCCTTCTGTGGACTCACATGAACTTTGCCAGGTATCATTTCCCTTGTTTCTTTTTAATTAAAAAAATGTTTATTGTTGTAAAATATATATAGCATACGATTTCTCATATTAACCATTTTTAAGTGTGCGATCCTGTGGCATTAAGACATGTACGATGCTGCGTGACCATCACCCCTACCGAGGACATTTTCCGCATCTCAAAAGCGAGCTCTGTCCCTGTGCAAGATGAACACCCCGTTCTCCTCCTCCCCCGTCCTTGGGGCACGGTTCTGCATTCCGTCCTCGTGAACGTGCCTGTCCCAGGCACCTCGATCAAGCCGAGACCTGTAGTGTTTGCACTTCTGATTCTAGGACATTTCACTCAGCGGAAGGGTTTCAAGGTTCTGACTCCATAATATCCCATTGTGTGCACACGCCACGGACTTTACCCCTCCGTGTGTCGGGGGGCGCCTGGGTTGTTCCCACCCTTGGGCTGCCGTGGACACTACCCAGACCTAGGAGAGGACTTCCTGGGCCGTACAGTAACTCTGGGTTTAATGTTTCACAGAGCCACGAGACTGTTCTCCACTGTGGATCCGCACTTTATAATCCCACCAGTGATGTCTCGGGGTTCCCATTTCTCCACATCCTGGTGACCTTGCTATTTTTTGTTCCTTAATTTTTATTTATTTATTTATTTATTTATTTATTTATTTATTTATTTGCTTTTTCTGATAACGGCTAGTGTAATGGGTGTGAGGTACTACCTCCTTGCTGTTTTGATTTGCATTCGCCTAGTGACTGGTGACACTGAACATCCATTCATGTGGTCCCTGGATGTTTCTTAGGTTTTCTTCTGTTATAAGTAGATGAGAAACGACCCCTCCTGCCACGTCCCGACCATCACCCAGGTTGGCTGCCCCATTCCCCTCTCTTCAGCCTGAGCCTAGCGATGATAACGTGGTCCCCTCCCTGCCTGTGGGGGAGCAGAAGGTCGTGGGATGGCAAGGCCTGTGTCTTCCGGGAGGGACGCCGGTCTGCCTCGTGGCAGGTGCAGGAGGGAGAGGCCTTGGCTCATGTCCTCCCGCCCCAGTTCCGACCTCCAGCTCTGGCTGCCTGGGTGGCTAACGTCCCAGGGACTTGGGTTGGCACGGCCCCTGCCCCCTCCACTCACTTGCCACGGACTGTCACTGAGGTGGTTGTCCTGTCTTCGTGCAGCACATGGTCCCGTCAGTAGCACCGATGGCCCCCGTCTGTCCAGGAACCAGGGCCTGACACTCAAGCTGGTTTCTTGTTTTCTTTCATTGAAATTAGCCTGGCTAATCCCACCTCATGTGTCGGGAGGTGGGCTCTGGGTCTGGGTGGCTTCTGCAGTCAGGGAGAAGGTAGGACAGATTCTGGGGACATCCCTAAATTATTAACCATAAAATGTTGACATTTAACTATGAAGTGTTGACATTTAATGCAGAATAACTGAAACATTCATGTAATTTTGGGTGCACGGCTACTCAGATTTATAAAGTAAAAAGCCCCTCTCTGAAGATGAAAATGTCCATTTAACCAAATAGATATTTTTTTTAAAAGACAAAACATTTTTCTATGTCTTGTGCCCACACACGACCGATGAGGTCTGTGTTTGTACTTATCAAAATGCATTGCCATGTGGCAAAAGGCACATGTTTTAGACTCCCATGTCCTCCAACGCGGCCAAGTCCAAAGCCATGCTGAAGGACCCGTATCCATCCCCACCGCACTTCCCAAAGGAGAAAACATGTGCCCACACGGCCTGAGGCGTGTGCTCAGAACTTCTGACTCCCCCACTCAGGATTTCGTCTGCATGTGGAAAGACCTCAGTGTATGCAACCTCCTTCCCACTGATTCATCCGGAAAGAAAAATGAAGCCCTAATTTTTTAAGCTGAGGGCTCCATGTGTTTATGCATTTAACACCTCAAGACAGCAGGAAATAATTAGTGGTTGGAGAACACATTCACACAAACCAAGAGCTTTTTCAACTTTTGGACTCAGAACGTTCACTGCAAAATAACAAGCATACCAGACGAACAATGGTCTTTTGTGACCGGGAGGTTACCCCGAACCCACCTCCTAGCCCCCCTGGGGTCACCACAGCAGGGCCTTCCTGTCCCTCCAAGGCCATCGTGGGACAGGCCATTTTGCTCCGAGGGCCTGTGGCGGCCGTGGACGGCGAGTGGTGCATTTCTTCTCCTGCTGCAGCTGGGAGGGATTCCCATAAAACACCACTTTATTTAATTCAAAGTGATTTTCTGGCAGTCTCTCCTTCTAATTTGGAACCAAATATTTAAACAACCGTTGCCTGCAGACCCTGAAAGAGCCAGAGTAAGGTTGTAAGGTGCTGGCACTAGAGGAGCAGGTTTGCAGAAAGACAAGAAGTTCGGGTCGGGGCTGCACCAGCCCCCCGGGGTCTTCTGGTTTTTTATCGATTATGTGTTTGTTCCTGAGGTCAGGGAGGGCTGTGGCGACATCAGATTTTTATGTGGTCTCTCTTGTTCTTCTATTCCTCATCTTTGAGTCGGGAGGAATCAAAAATTCCCCTATTAAAACTCTTCTCTGTGGCCCAGTGAATTTATGAAACCGAGAATAGAAACGTGCAGGATAATTTCATCTCTGCAAAAACAGTCCCTGTTGCGTTGCTGTTGAGCTGGGCAGGGGGGTCCTCGCAGGCCTTGGGGCGGAGCGCCCCTGTCACAGTGTCCGTCTCCCCAGAAGAAGGGATTTCTGGATGCCAGAGGAAATGGTTTTGTGTGTAGGAAGTCAAATGAAAACACTCCGGATGGTCTTAATAGATGAGCAAATATTTTGCAGGACATTTGTCTGTTTACTTTGCATTAACCACAAAATGCCTGTAGGGGGAGTTTTCTTATTACTCTTTTTTGAGTCTCTAAACACAGAGTAATTTGGGGGTTTTCTGTTTCCTGACTAATCCACTTCTGCTGTGTTTTGCTTTGGGCTTCAAATATGTTTGCCCCGACAGTCACTGCTCCCCATTTCTAAAGGCTGGCCTCGGAGCATCTCAGATTGTGACCAAGGACAAAAACATCTGTGGGGCTCAGAGGATTCGGGGGAAACACGGGGAGGGGGGAATGGAGGGTGATTTGGAAGCAATCATCGGGCATCAGCAGGGTCAGGGAGAGAGCACAGCCCGTGATGCCAATGGTCCTGGACACAGGAGCCCTCCCTGCTCGCTGGAGAGCCCCTCCACCCAGTTAAGGTCCTGGGGAGGAGGCAGGACAGATGGAAAGTGAAGCTCTGGGGGCTCTGCTAGGTCCGGAGGCTCTGCCCTGCCTTCCCTGTGTGGCCTGGAGGAGGAAGCCGGGTGAGGATGGTAAGCGGAGGGTTCTGGAGCTAGAAGCCCTGCGCCCCTTTAACAAGCCATGACCTATGACCCTCTGACCATCTCCACTGTCAGAGGCCAGAAGGATCTCTCTGCAATGTCAGAGGATGAGACAGAGAGAATGAGGCTCCACCTGTGAAATAGAAGAGTGAAGAAATGAGGTGAGCTAGGTCCGCGGAGAAGGCAGAACGCTCCTCGAGCTCGGGACTCCCACCGAGCACAGAAACGGCAGGGCGCCCACTGGATGCACCTGCCAGAGAGGACGCAGGGGCTCTCCCTGGCCTTCATGCACGTCGGCACAGCTCCCTCCACAGCACGCGTGGGAGCCTGGGGCGGCCTGCCCTGGAGGGCCAGTACCTTTTAAGGCTTGCCCCCGTGGTTGGGGCGCCTGGGTGGCCCAGCGGGTTAAGTGGGTTAAGTGGTTAAGCCTCTGCCTTAGGCTCAGGTCATGGTCTTAGAGTCCTGGGATCGAGCCCCACATCGGGCTCTCTGCTCAGAGGGGAGCCTGCTTCCCGCTCTCTCTCTGCCTGCCTCTTGGCCTACTTGTGATCTCTGTCTGTCAAATAAATAAATAAAATCTTAAAAACAAAACAAAACCAAAAAAAAGTCTTGCCCCCAAGGGCCAAAGCAAGTCCAAGCCTGCGCCCGTGTGGAGAGCTGCTCCCCCTTCAATGAGAAGACCTGTGAAGTCACATGACAGAGGACACGGTCGAGGGAAGGCGAACACTGAGGCTCTGATAGAGCTGACCCCGTCAGTGGTGGTCGGGCTGTGGCAGAAGAGAGACTTCTGTACTCGGCAGGGGGAGGAGGCCCTGGAAACACGGTTTTGGAGCCAGTTTGGGCATGTCCGTCACAATTTTAAAATGCATATATCTCTAACAAGGCATTCATCATGTAGGTATATCTACCCCAAACAGCAAGAGCTGTGCAGAATGGTTTGTAGAAGGGAAAAACTAAGTCCAAATCAAGAAGCAACCTGAACTTGACAAGGGATTGTTTAAGTAAAAATATAATATACACCTAAGATAGAGCACGAAGGGCCATCATGGAAAACCAGGCAGATCTGTCTGTGATGACGCAGAGTGAGCTTTGTGATATTTTGCAAAGGGAAACTAAGCTAAAGAGTGGTGTTTTATTTTATTTTTCATTATTTTATATTTCTTAAAGTTTTTTGTTGTGGTGGTGTTTATTTGAGAGAGAGAGATAGAGCGATTGAGCACATGTAGGGGAAGGGGCAGGCAGAGGGAGAAGCAGACTCTCCACTGAACAGGGAGCCCATGTGGCGCTCGATCCCAGGACCCTGAGATCATGACCTGAGACAAAGGCAGATGCTTAATCCAATGAACCACCCAAGTGCCCAAGAGCACTGTTTTAGTATGACCCTATTTGTATAAAAATAAACAGTATGCTTATGGGTATGAAGTAAACTGTTGCCAGTAGTTGTCTCTGGAAAAGGAAGCGCAAGGTGGGCAGTAGAAAGCAGATTAGGTTTTCATTTTTTACTTTTCTGTGCTTTTTGATTTTTTTTCTCCCAAGTGCATGTATAACTTTTCTGAACAACAACAACAACAACAAAAATGGTTTGGTAACAGTTCTGTATTTATTTTGAAGCCTCAGCAATGTAGAAGCAAGCATTTCTCAGAATCTTGGCGTTTTTACTGCTGAAGTCTGTGTCTTCAGCTGTAACCGCGCTGTGACTTGGGAGCTTGAATTCAGTCCGTCCACACTGAAGAGAAACACTTGAGCCCTAGTAAGCAAAGACATAGCCTGATGTGCTGTACACTCCTGATGTCTGGGTTCCACTTGCCTGGTTAGCATATCAGAAACTTCTCTCAACCTACAGAACCAGGAATGCATTACAAAGAGAGGCACAAAGGCAAGCGAGATCTCGATTTCATTGTTTCTTACTGTGATCCTTACTTCGGGCAGGAGCCTCCTTTTTTTAACTTTTTTTCCCCCACCGTGTAAAAGATCGTACCCACTTCCCCTCTTTGTTGTACTGAATTCTCCCTGACCCCACGAGATGTGCACGGCCCTACCCCCTGGAAGAAGGAAATGTCTGTTGCATGGTCAACTTGCCCAGACCTGTGTTAAGATTTTCTTCTGAATTGGCCAATCTTCAACAGGCAACGTGGTTATCATTTCCTTTTTCTTGGAACATTTTCTTTGTGTTTTCTTGACAGCAACTCTTTGAGTTTTTCTCCATCTCCATTTGGTAGCTTCTCCTTCTGACTCTCTTGGCTGCCACTTCCTGCTCTGCCAGACTTCCAGAATCTGCTTCTCTTCTCCGTTGCCCTTCTCCTGGTTCCCATGCAGTCTACTGGCTGTGTGCGTCATACACACATGGACACTTCCCAGTTTCTGTTCTCCCTGCTCTCGATCCGACTTCGGGAATCAGACTTCCTTCTTCAATTTCCTCCCCATCCTCTCCATGTCATACGAATCTCAAACTGTGGGTTCTCACGGCATAAAACTCTACGTGTTCCCCGGTCGACAGCCGCTTCTCCAATTTTCCTGTTCCCAGCTCATAGCAACACCATCCACACGATTCCTCGGATCAAAAATCCAGCAAGCATCCTCGATTTCACTTTCTTCTTAACGTCCGTGGGTACAATGGAGCATCCTTAGTGGCTAGATCTTCGAAATATACTCCAGGTGGGTCCCCGCTGTGACATCCTGAGTCCGGGTCACGGTGACCTTTCACCTGGTAAACGTGACGTTTTACCTGTTCTCCTCACTCCAGCTCCTTCTGCTCACTTGCCTGGTCCTTGGAGCAACCGGGAACTACGTGCATAATATCTGACTTCAAGGTCTGGCAAAGACAGAGTAGTCACACTTGGCCTTATCCTTCACACTGTTTTTCTACTAAAAAACTTGAAAGAATGAATAAAGCAACTATCTAAAGAATCTGATTATTTTTTTTAAAGCAGGCCAAATAAGGAGAGAAATCAAGACTTGAAATGAATACCTAGTATCTAAATAAATCTAGAACTGTCATGGGTGTTTATAGAGAAAGACTCAGTAAGATGCAGATATACATTATTCACAAAATGTACTCTAGCTTCAACGCCATTCCAAAAATTATGCTAACAGGTTATTTCATTTTTAATAGAAATTTAATAGAGCTGATCTAAGTATAACACATATACTTATACATAGAATGGCCATAAACCTTCTGAATAAGGACAAGACGGCTGGGGGAGGGCAATACTGAGACTTGCCTTACCAGATTTCTATCTTATGGAAAAGTGTCAGGAAGCAAAAAGTGGCACTTTCATGAGACAAATAGCCAATTTTTCAAATAGCCAGTGGAGTATAATGGAGAATCAGAAACTGACACCCAGCAATATGGAGACCTCGATGGGGCAGGCACTCTGGATCAGTGAGGAAAGAAGGAGCTATTTAGTAAAACACTCATGGGCCCACTATTGTTTTCATTGAAAAGAAGGCAACTTGATCCCTACCTCACAGCCTACTCAAAAATCAAGTCCATGTGTCTTTAGGACTTAAGGATAGTCCCTTGTCTTCTGAAATTCCTTAGCTTTCTCTCTCTCTTTTTTTTTTTAATTTATTTTTTATTTATTTTCAGCATAACAGTATTCATTATTTTTGCACCACACCCAGTGCCCCATGCAATCCGTGCCCTCTATAATACCCACCACCTGGTAACCCAACCTCCCACCCCACCCTGTCCCTTCGAAACCCTCAGATTATTTTTCAGAGTCCATAGTCTCTCATGGTTCACCTCCCCTTCCAATTTCCCACAACTCCCTGCTTTAGCTTTCTTTTTCTCATTTGTGACCTACAGGTAGAAAGACAGGTAGAGAGGTAGAAAGTAAGACACAAAATACAAATGCCCTAGAGGAAAAGATTGATATTCTGAACTATATTTCATTAAGAACTTCAATTCATCAAAATATATAGGGAAGGTGTGAAAATTCAAGTCATAAACTGGGAAAAATATTCACAAAACATATATGTGTAGAAGAATTAATATCTGGAATACTGAAGGATTCCCACAAATCAATAAGGAAAAGACAACAGATTCAATAGCGAAATATGCAACAGACATGAGGGGGCATTTTCCTGAAAAGGGAACACAAAAGCAACTGAACATGTGAAACAAAGGTCAACTTCATTAGAAATCAGAATGCTGCAGATGTGAAAATCCCAATGAGGTGTACTTTTCCATTTACTAGCTGGGCAAAATTTAAAAGTTTGATAGTACCCAGTGTTGGTTAAGGCTGTGAATCATAAGGGTTTTTCTTCACTGCTGGACCAAGTACAATTAGTAATAACCACTTTGCCAAATAATTTGACATTATTTTATAAATGAGTATTTGATCAAATAAGTCCACTCTTAGATATATGGCAGCACCTTTTGCATATATTTGCGTATTCAAACAAGTATCATTCCTACTGGAAAAACCAGAAAATACCTCAATTTCATCAATAAGAAAATAGATAAGGAAATTGTCTTAAATTGGACAATTGTCAGGGTGCCTGATTGGCTCAGTCTGTTAAGCATATGACTCTTGGTTTTGGCTCAAGTCATAATCTCAGGGTCATGAGTTTGAGCTCCACATCAGGCTCTGTGTTTGGCATAGAGCCTGCTTAAGATTCTCTCTCTTCTTCTACCCCTAATCCACTGCCATCCTCTAAAAAATAAAATTGGGCCATTGTCTTAAAATGGACTTTTGTAAAGCAATGGGAATTCAGTTGCAAGTGATAGTATGAATCAGTTCCACAAATATAATGCAATGAAGTTCTAGAAATGTATGTAGAATATAATGTGATTTTCTAAGGCTCAGAAATACGTAGAGTTAAACAGTATATTGTGTAAGCATACATACATAATGATATAACTATTTAAATAAACAGGAAAGGAGTAATAGATACAAATAATAGTAACATATATTTCAGGGTAGAAGTAACTTCTGAGGGCAAGGGAACTGGGATAGAGGAGGTCTATATAGCAGGGACAAAGATTTTGGTTTAAATTTAGTGTGGGTTCATAAGTCTAAATTTTATTATGATGCTTCATATTTTATGTACACACTGTAAATAGTAATTTTTCAAAAGAAATACACACCATGTGATTCTGGACTACCATTAAAAATGTCTTGTACATTTAGCACTGAGCTTCCTGCTGGCCAAAGAGAAGAGGGAATAAGCTCAGTTCAGGAGTTACTTTGTGAACCTAAAGTGATACGTGGTGTTCAGGAGGAAGAGTGCCTGTCAGGTAGTGAGGATCAAGTAATGTCTGAACAAATGTATTTTCTCTCAAATGAAAACATTGCTTAATAGGAATAACATTTAATACAAATTATTTGTCCAGTTTCTCGTTGACACATGAACTTCACAAATCATCCTCACGATCTTCTTCCCCCAGATGCTCTAGCTGCTTTTGTCCAAAGGCCCAAGTAGCTGATGGTGAATCCAGAAAGGACCCAGATCTAGAATGTGCTCATCAGTGAGGGGCACATCTGGCCACCTCCCGGCGTTCACAGATGGCAGTCCCTGGATGCCATCACCCAGTTATTCTGCTAATATTTGCCACAAAAATGTTTGTTTGAATGTATCTTATCAAAGTAATGTTTGTATTCTGGATTAGTCAATGCTTGGCTAAAGATTTGTATAATCAGCTTATTTTAAGATTAATTCATTAAAAAAACCTTTGCAAATTCCTATTATCACTTAATTTGTATAAAGATATTAACTATATTTTAACAGTGCAATTAAGATTAATATGGGCTCTAAAACCATAAGGTCAAGTAAACATGAATTGGATGACATTCCAAATAGTCGTTTCTGATCCTCAGATATTATTATGCAGCCCAGACCTTGTGGGTTTGCGGAACAGCAAAAAGGTCAGAAGTGGAATAAAATGAATATTCTCCAACTGTTCTGTGCCGAGGAGATCACCTGCTCGTTCATCACTCTGGGTCTGAGAGCTGGCAGAGGATCCCGAGACTGCAGGAGGATGGATGGAGCCCCAGAAGGGGACCCTCCTTCAGGCAGACAGGAAGCTGGGATGCATTCCTATGGCCCAGGCTCTCCCAGTCCCAATTCTCTCCAGAACTTTTTTTCCGGAGGTGGATACCTGATGGCACCTCTTAGTGGCAGAAAGCTAGCCTTCACCCCTTTGAGACATGCAGGCTGCCACCAGCCACACACTCTGGGATCATTTCTTTCCAGATCATAATACCTGGCATGAGCTTTTCAAATATTTTGATGGAAGCTAGCAGTGCTTTAATTATTACATCAACTAGATGGCAACCCTCCCCTGCTGTAAAGGGTTGAATGTTGATCCCCCAAAATATACAGCTACGTCCTAATCCCCACTACCTGTGAGTGTGACCTTATGTGGAAAAAGGGTCTTTGAAGATGGAATTGGGTTCAGGATTTTGAGAGGAGAGTATCCTGGGTTATCTTCATGGGTCCTGCATCCAATGGCAAGTTCCTTCCAGCAGACAGGAGAGAAGACCGTGTGAAAAGAGAGGCAGAGGTTGGAAGGGGGCAGCTGTAAGCCTGGAGCTACCTGTACCTAGAAGAGGCAGGGAAGGAGCCTCCCCTAGAACCTTCTGAGGATTTCCCCTTGGCTCCCAGAACTGTAGGAGTACACACTGTTGTTGTTTTAAGCCACTCAGTTTGTGGTACTGTGTGGTAGTTCCAGCAGATTAATATGCCCCCAAAATAGGTCTTACTTTTCCTCATAAATCAATTTCTTATAAAAAAAAGTCATAGAGTCTATGCATCTGGGTTTTAAAACTCACTCAGTGGATCTGATCATGTCTACCTCCCTCTTGGACAACACATGTGGTTTGACTCACCCAAGTTAGGGAAGTTGGTCAACGGACAACGCTTTCGTTAGAATCTTTAAAAAGTGTGTAAGTTGAATGCTGCTTATTACAACAAGTTCCCATTGGCCTCATTCTCACTATAATTGCTTTGTTTTCTCTACTCTGATGGTATTGGGGACGGGGTATCAGCCTTTCCCTCTCTGGTTTCTTTTGACCAATTATGCTGCACCATCACCAGGAAGAGGTACCAGGTCTGGCCCTCCAGTTGGGTTTCTTTTTCCCCCAATCTGGAAGGAAGACAGACAATCAGACACATGGACATCTCATGCAGTGATTAGCGCTACAACAAATGCATGGACACAATGTCTTGCTGGTGTGTGGGAAGGAACCATATCTTCTGTCTAGGGCCATGCTGTGAACAGAGATTTCCGCACTGTTGGCAGGTTCTTATTTGTGCTGGACAGTGCTTGCCCCTCCCTAACACTCTCCACATGTGCGTGCTGAACCCTTAAAATGTGGCCAGTGCCATCAAAAACTGCATTTCAGTTTATTCAATTTTAATTAATATAAACTTAAACACCCGTATCTGGAGAGGGTTATTGGAGGGGGCATCTACACTGAACCTCCAGGTGGGCACTTTGGCATTCCAGACATTGCCTGGGACATTTCTGGATACAGCTCCAATGACCCTTAATGGGTAATGAAGAGGATACATTTCTAATCCATCCATGAGTCTCAAGGAATGAATCCAGGAAAATCAATGATAATCTTTAATCAAGAGGCCATGTATCTTTTCAAGGTCACAAGAATATACGTGCTGGAAAGTATCCAGTTCCACTGCCCATTGGGTAATTTCCAGCCACTTATGCTCTTTTATGTGAGCTAGAGATGCTGATTTCCAGTCCACCATCCCCAAGGGGGACACAGACCTTCCCCGCACCTGAGCCAGGAATAAAACAAGGCCCACAGACATCAGAGGGCATCCCTTTACACCTGTCCATAAGAAATATGATGCCAAGGTATCCAAAACAGGAAAGCTGGGTCAACAGAAATGTGTAAGAGTGGCCAAGAACATCCAAACCTGTATCAGATGTGGGTGCTTCCAAAGGGAATGCAAACAGAACAAATTGTTAACACAATCAATAATGACTTTAGCAATAAAGTCATTAAATAAACATTTAGCAATGTTTTATGTAGTGAAATCACAGGGACTAGAAAAATCCCTATTCCCAAGTAATTTATATGAGATGTTTTTAAGTCACAAGAGGGTCAGTTCAATTTAGAGATCACACTTGGATTCATGGAGTTGGCAACTTAAACATGGCTTCCTATCCTTTCACTCAACTCCAAGCTACCTGGCTTTCCTGAAGAGTACGTGACCTCAGGTCCCACAGGAGGTTCTGGGATTCATGCTGGGTGGAACAAAACAGGGTTTATTGCCAAGAGTGTGGATTCTCTTGTTAGAGGGAGGATTGGAGCAAGAGAACTCTGGGAAAAATTTGGTCTATCGTGTCAATGGCCTTGACGTATGTCATTATTAGACCTGATTCATTAATTCACTGCACACTTATGTCCAGGGAGATGTTTGATGGTTAGACTGGGCTCTCTCTGCCTCTGAGTCTGACTAGGCAGGAAGGAGTATTTCTCCTCCTTTTTTCACAGGAGGAGAGGCAGAGAGACCTGTTGTTACATTGCTGGCTCACAATGGCTGAAAGGACTTGCATTTCACCACCGAGATACCATAGCACGTAAAGTATGCTGGCAATGAGAATGAATCCGAAGGAACTGACAAAGACGAATGACAATCCCACTGAGAAGAGAGAGGGAAAAGGAAGATAAAAGTTAGTTAGCAGAGCACATGCTCAGCTTGGCTTACGCTCTAGAAAATGACCCCGGTACTGTTTGGAACCTTGGTGTCACCGGTGGGAACCAGCCTCCTTCCTTTCCTGTATTCCCATGACAGTATTATTCTGGGCTCTCTTTGTCTTCTGATCTGTTGTCCTCCAAAGATCTATGCACTCTGTCCTTGGAAAACCTTCTCCATTGTAGATGAGTTGCCCCACACTCCCAGCTTCTCCCCTTCCTGCCTTACCTGAAACACTTTCAATCTTTTCCTATACTATCACCTCACCCTCAGCATTCTTAAAAGGGTCATTCTGGGTGCTTAATTTCCTACCATGCAAATATTTTATGTTCAAGGTAGACTTGTTGTTCCCTTCTTTCTCTATGTTGTTTACAAAGATATTTTAAACATGAAGACACAGAAATGCTGAAAGTGACATAATAGACCCAAGAAAATCATAGAAATACTGAGCTGTGTAGTTTGTGGACCTGTAGTACCAGATTGTTAGACTTCCAGGTAAGGAATATAATGGGAGTGAAAAGGGGATATTTAATGTAAATGAAAGGATTAATTCAATAGAAAGATGTAACAATTCTATACATTTACTTATTAGAAAATCTTCAAAAAATACAGAACTAAAAGAAAAAAAAACACAATGGCATTGGGCAATTTTTAATACTCATGAATGGAAGGATATTAGAAAAGCATCAGTAAGGATACAGAAGATTTGAAAGATAACACTAAACGCCTACACTACATCAACCTATGGAACACTGCATCACACATTTAACTCTTATTTAGTAAAATAGACCAGAATCTGGGCCAGAAAGCAAGTGTCAACAAGTTCCAAAAGACTGAAATCATAAAGTCTATGTTCTTTGGCCACTGTGAAGTTATATTAAACTCAGTAACAGAAAAAAGACAAAGAATCTTTAAATTCCCAAAGAATTGGGAAAAAGACATAATTATAAAGAATGTATGAATTTAAGAATACATTACAACAGAAACCAAGAAATAAAAGTATATACACACATATATGTATGTATATATATTTATACATATACTGCATCTATCTATATATTTATATGAGCTTAAAGTCAATGCTCTCAGCCTCCAATTTAAGAAGTTAGAAAAAGAACAGAAAATTAAGCCCAAATAAAGTAGAAAAAATAAATAATAATAATATAAACAGAAATCAATAAAATATAAAACAAATTTATAATACAGATACGAATAAAATGTTGATTTTTTTTAAGAGTAATTTTTTAAGAGTAATAAAATTGATGAATCCCTTGTAAGACATAAAAAGAGAGAGAAATATAAATTGCCAATATCAAGAATAAAATTTAGGACAGATCCTTCAGAAATCCAAAGAATATTAAGGGGATTAAAAACTTTATGCCATTAAGTTTGAAAATTTAGATAAAATGGATACTTTCTTTAAAAATCCTGTTTAGAGAAACTGACACACATGAAAATAGAAAATTTCCATAATGCTGCATCTTTTAAAGAAAACGTATCAACAATAAAAATTTTCCCACAAATAGAATTCCAAGCGACTATAGCTTTATTTCACTTTTACCAAATATTTTGAAGAGAAATTAGTTATATCTTAAGCAAAATCTCACAAGGAGCGACTTGATGAGATCAATATAACCTTGAAGCCAAACATGACAAGGACATGACATGAAAGGAAAACCACAAGATGATATTATACATGAACAAATGCACAAAAATTCTAAATAAATATTAGCAAATTAAACCCAATAGTATATAAAAAGAATGATATATCCTAAACAAGTGGGATTTTCTTTTCAAATTCAACAAAATATAAAATTGTTTTAAATATCAATAATTAATGTAATTCACTACGTTAACAAAACCAAAGAGAAAAATCTACAATAATGTCCGTAGATGCAAAAAAAGGGGCACCTGGGTGGTTCAGTTGGTTGAATGGCCTAATCTTGGTTTTAGCTCAGGTCATGATCTCAGGGTCCTGGAATCAAGCCTCAAGTTGGGGTCAAGTTGGAATCTCTGCTTGATATTCTCTTTCCCTCTCCCCGCCCCACTGCAGGTGCTCTCTTCCATTCTCTAAAATAAATAAATAAATAAATAAATATCTTAAAAATATATAAAAATACAGAAAATGGATTTTGTAACATTAAATACCTATTCCTGATAAAATATATGAACAAATTAAAAATAGAAAAAAAATCCATAGTCCAATAAATGGCCCATATAAAACAAAACAAAATAAACAAAAGAAAAAGAACATATAGCTAACATAATACTTAATGGTAAACTATTGAATGCTTTCCCTGAGGTTAAGAATAAGACAAGGATGTACAACATCACCACTTCTATTTAATATTGTACTAAAGATCCTAGTTCAATACGGTAACTAAGTCTTTAAAAATCCTAATAAAATTGTAGAAGAAAAAACTAAAATTTCTTATATAGATAGCACGATTGTGTTTATATAACTTTGAAAAGAATCTGCCAAGAAATTATTAACAACAGGTGAATTTACTAAAGTTGCTGGATATAAGGCCAATATACAAAGTTGATTCTATCTATGTACTAGAAACAAATAAATGAAAAATAAAAATTTAAAAATACCATCAAAAACCATATCAAAAATATGAAATGCCTAATAATAATTTTGAAATATATGCAAGTCCTCTGCACTGAAAATTATAAAACATTACTGAAATAAATCAAAGAAGTTCTAGATAAATGGGAGATATGCTATGTTCATAGATTAAGTGACTTAATATTCTTTATATGTTCATTTTGATCCATATGATTTTAGTTCTAATGAAATTTCAATCAAAATGCCAACAGTTTTTTTTATGGGTAAGGAAATTAATACATGAAAAATTACATAGATAAAGAAAACATTAAAGAATATGTTGAAGGAAAATTTATATAATGTAGTGATCGAAATGCAAAGGACCTAGGAAAATCAAGGAGTAGAAAACTGGAGGATTTACCCTATAGGATACCAGGACTTTTTATAAAGTTATGATGATTACGTCAGTATGTTATTTGTACAAAGACAGACAAATGGATCAATTTGTGACATAATACCTATTGCAATTCAGTAGGGAAAGGAAGATCTTTTTCAGTAAATACACTATATTAAAAATGACCTTGGCCACTATCTGACCAAATCCCTCCTGCCAAAAAAAAATTCAAGGGTGATCATAGACTAAATGCTGAATGTGACCTTTTTGGGAAATAAGGTTTGTATGGAGGTAATCAAGGTAAAATTATATCTTTAGGGTAAATCCTAATTCAGTATGGCTGGCATCCTTAAAAAAGAGGAGATTTGGACACAGACCTAGACATGGATAGAGGGGAAACTGGGTGAAGAAACACAGGGAAAAGATCATGTGAAGATGGAAGCAAAGATTGGAACAAAGCTGCCAGAAGACAAGGGACATCTGGGGCTAGGAGAAGCTTCAGGAGGCAAGGGAGAATCCTTCTCCTACAGGGAACATAACCCTGCTGACACATTGATTTTGGGCTTCTACCATCCCAAATGGTAGACAACAAACTTCTGTTGTTCTGTGTCACCCTATTTACAGTACGTTGTTACCGTAGCTTTTGGAAACTAATACACAGTAAAGGGAAAGAGTGATACATTGTACTTTACTAAAGTCAGAACTTCTGTGTATGAAGCCATCCCGTTAAGAGTAAGTCATGTAAAAGGGCTGATATTTGCAATAAGTTTACCTAGCGAAGGACACAGCTCCAGACTATTTAAAGATATTCCTGCATTTGAATTAAAAAAACAAAAGGAACAAACTTGGAAACTGGCAAGAATTTTGAATACAACTTCCATAAATGTGCACATTAAAATGGCCAGTCATCATATAAAATATGCATCATATCCCTTATCATTAAAGAAATGAAAATTTTAAAGTAAGACACAACTATCCATTCAGTAGAATGGCTGTAATTAAAAAAGATACATTAATTTTATTAGATGCTGGTGAGTGTGCAGAATAAATAGACCTATTCCATTTCTGGTGGGAGTGTAAATTGGTACCATCTTGGAAACGATTTGACCAAATCTACTAAAACCGAGCATACATAGACCCCATGATCCAGTTATTCCACAAGGTATAGAGTCAACTGAAGTGAGTGCTTATATTTACCAAAAGACGTGTATGAGATGGTTCAAAATAGCTTTATTTGTGAGAGCCTCCCCAAATGGGAAACAGACCAAATGTCCATCAAGAGTTGAATACGTGATTGAGTCATTGTACCTTCATATAGTAGAATGAGAAAGGATGCCATAGAAGTGACTCCTGATAGGTATGATGCTGTATGAAGGAGATATGACACCAAAGATCACATACTTGATCCTCCATTTGTATGAAGTTGGTCCAGGCCAGGTCCCTCCATGAGGGTGGAAGTCAAGACAGGGGTTAGTTCTTAGGGATGGCATTAGTGTAGGGGGTATACTCTTCCATTCCATCTGAGTAGTGGTTATATTGCTGGCTGGAAATGTATCAAGATATCTTTATCACGATATATAAATCAGATTTATGCATTGTACCAAATATAAGATAATTCTCCAAAAATATAAGAAAGCAAAAAAAAAAGTATCAGGTAATAATCAAGTAAAGTGTCATAAGGAAACATTTTGAGAGGGAGTTAATTACCTTATCAGGTATCAGAACATATAAATTACTGTAATTAAATCACTTTGAGTAGGGACATAAGAACAGACAAAAACAGTGGAACTCATCAGAGAATCCAGTGACAGAGTGGTTGTGAATTTCAAACAATAGACAACTTATTAATTTTTAAGCACGTAGAAGTGTGCTCACATTTACCAAAGCCCTGGGTAAGTGCTAGTTAATCAATTAAAGTAAAAAAGACTAGATTCCTGTATATGATGATTTACTGTATCACAAACATTATACTTCAATTTTAGGAAAATAAATGCATTATTTAATATATAGAGATGTCTCCACTGCGTATGCTTTGAAAGTAAATTAAGTTGGCTATCTATTTCCATTTTACGTAACGTGAAAGCCAAAACAAGAGAAGCCTTACAAAATATCTAGAAGATAACAAGTTATTTAATGGCGAAGAAGAATTTCTTTTGCGAGATGTTCAGCAGTTTTAAGAAAAGATAGACCCACTTCACTGTATAAAATTTTAAAATATTGTAATAATGAAATATGAAAATAGTCAATAAAGAAAAAGTAGGTCTAGTAAAATTTCACAAAACAGATAGTGAATAAAGTTAATATTTATTATTTAACCTTATATATGTATTATATTTAATGCACATTATATATAATATATAAAGATGTAAAGATGCAATGTATGTAATATAATTTATATAATGATGATATGAAATAACTATTTATAATAATAAAAGCAGGGCTTCCTGAGGGGCTCAGTCAGTTAAGCATCTGCCTTTGGCTCCGGCGATGATCTAGGGGTCCTGGGATCGGGCCCCACATCAGGCTTCCTGCTCAGCGGAGAGTCTGCTTGTCCCTCTGCGTTCTCCCCACCCACCTGCTTGGGCTCTCTCTCTCTCTAGTCTTGCTCACTCTCTCAAATAAATGTAATCTTTAAAAACGTATAATAATAAAAGTAATATGTATTATACAACCTTATATATATCTTAGGAATATAAAGAGCTCTTAAATCTGACAAGAAAAAGACTAATAGAAATAAAGACCAAAAGTGTTCAGACTCTCTATAAGTACAGAAAAGCACATTGCAGCAGTGGTGAGACATGGCTTTTATCCTTTTAATGTTGGCAAAGGGAAAAAGTTAGATGCCCTTCCTGGCAAAAACATGGAAAGAAAAAGACTTTTGAATGAGAATAGCTTTCCTTTCTGTAAAGTGGTTGAGCCACATTTTTCAACATGAGGAATGGTGTGCCCTTCAACCCGGCAGGCCCTGGCTGGGGCCCGGGCGCCAAGGGTTCCCGACCAGGATTCTCCCACACTGTTCCCAGGACAGAGCCTTGGCAGCAAGACCAGGGCCCTGCACAGGGGTTGGGGGAGGCGGGAAACAAAAGCCGTCCTAAGAAGAGCGAGTCCGTCACACCAAAATCCCTGAGCTGAGCTGAATGACAAAAGAAGGTTGCAGAAGTCTCGAGTCCATGACATGGATGTAAACAAGGAACAAACCGTAGAACTCCGTATGTCCACACACACGAGCTTGCACAGGGCTCTGCGAGCTTGAAGAAGTGCACGGCTGCCGCGCGTGGGGTTGTTCCACGCGCTAGTGTGACATGGGGCGAGGAGGAGATGGAGGACGGAATCCAGTAAAAAGGACAGAAAAAGGACTCACATGAAAATGAAACAAACCACACATGCATGTTTTTTACCATCTTGTGCATGCATTTGTGTACTTACATGAGTGTGTAAATGTGATTGGTGTTAAAAAGTGGGACGGTGAGGTCAAGTCCACCTGGGCTCAGGTTATGCTGAGCTCCAGCACACAGTCAAGACTGTTAGGGGATCCTGAAATTCTTGTTCTGGGTCCCCCCGGGGAGTGCACAAAGTCCGTCCTCTGCTAGACGCGGGGGCCCAGAAGGGGGCTGAACAAAATGGAGCAGGTCTGAACCTGACCGAGCTGTGCCCTGCCCTTGTTGCTGGAACCTATGAGCGCGTGCGGACAGAGAATAAGGACCCCGCATGCCTCCCCCATCCGCCAAGAGTTAACTTGGGGGACACCAACAGCCCCAACTCCTGCGAGTGACTGTCCGCTCGGAGATCACTTTGTGGAGAAAAGCACAAATCATAAAAATAAGCAAATACATAAGAAACCAGAATGAGAGAAAGAGATGGCTTCAAGAATTAAACTTTTTCATATTTATTTTAAAATAAAACAACACACGCTCTTTGCAGAGTTATTTAAACAGCAGGAAACTGTAAGAAAAAGGAACAGTGTCCAGCAGAGAGATAAGAACTACTGATCGGTGGGTATGTAGCTTTCCTGACTTTATCAGTGTATCTTATATATATTCTATATTCCCACATGTATATATGTATATGTACGTATATATGCATTCTAAATAGAAACGAAATCATGCCGATACCTATCATTGAGCATTCTGCTTTTGGCTTGTTTGTTCCTAGGTAACAAACACTGGACATCCCTCTCGGGCAGGCCAGGTGGAACTGCCCGAGCCTTCCATATCCCTTATACGAATATGCAGTAACGTAGTCTTGAGGGATCTAAAATTTCAGTTCATTGAAATTTTTGTTTTTCCATATTCGATTGCGATGCTACCCTTGCACATATCTCTTAATGGTCTCACAGTAACACTTCTCTATGAAAGACATCTACGGGCATTTGCTTATAAAGCAAATTCATTCACAAATGTGCCTTCCCAAATGGTTCTACAAAAGCACAGTGTCCCAATGTAGGAAAACCACTGGTTTCACACAATCTGCTTTAAGAAAGTGTGTCATTGTGAGAGCCAAAGATCTTCGGCCCATTACGCTGAAAGTTTTTATTTCTTTGTTCCCTGTGAGGTTGAGTTTTTTCTGTCTGCTCAAACGGGGGAAGGTACAGCTTCTAGGCTCCAAAGTTCACCTCTTTTTACCATCAGCAAAAGATCAGGAAGATCAGAGAAGTGGCTCTGTACAAAATTAGTAATAAAATATCTCAGCATTAATGGCTTGACAATTTTTGGACTTCCTTGCAGGTAGAAAAAGAGTGAGATTTTATATTTTCTTCTTACTCTTTATACTGGTTTCTTTCTTTTTTTTTTTTCCCTTTCCTTTTCTTTTCCTTGTATTAGCTGATGGTTAGGATCACAAGGGGAAAAAAGCATGACCAAGATCTGTGCTCTTGGATGGGAGGGCTCTGATGGGAGCAGGATTGCCCTCCACATTCCGTGTTAATTGCAAGATTGGCTATGCATTTCTGGCAGATGGCCTTTACGGGGTCCACAGGTGTTTCTTCTATTTGTAGTTAGTTATTTTGTCTTAGGGTCTCTGCTTCTGGATCTGAGGGTCCTTCGTCATTCCGTCTCAGAGTCAGGGATGCTCTCAGCAGCTAAAGCTATCTGCAAATTTCAGCTGCCATCCGTTCAGTTCCAGAACTACCTGTCAGATCCCTGTGCCTGGCGGGCCCTGAGGATGCGGCGGCGAAGGCAGTGGCAGAGTTCTCTGTCCCCGTGGAGCTCACGGCACACCTGGAGTTCAAGAGCTGTATCTTTCCGTGGCAGCTGTGAGGGGATGTCCAAGGGGGCCCCAACCTCCCCGGGTCGGGGTAGGGTCGGTGGGGACCGGGCACAGGGGGCTCCCGCTGCACCTGCTCAGGCAGAACGGGCCATCGCTGCCTTAGGACCATTGTAGCAGTGAGAACGAAGCCGGAGTTTTCCCAGATTGATGATCCTCTGAATAATCGACCGGCAAGAGATTCCTGCTGCAGGTTCCGGATTTCTCAGGAACGCCTGGGATTTACCTCCTTCCGATGGCTTTATTTCTTCAGAAAACTCAGACCAACATCTGGGTGTACTCGGGCTCTCTGCTGGGCCACACTGTTGTTGAATTCTTTACGTAAAACCCACAATAGCTGTATTTCAGGGGGAGTGTCAGAGGCAGACATGGACGCCTGGCCCCTCGCCCTTCCAGGGACGACCCTCCACCTGCTCGGCCAACAGCCTCCAGCTCTTCCTTTGGCTCAACCTCACCTTTAAGGTCCCGGGAAGGCTCCTCGAAGGGCAGCTTCGGCCAGACCGCAAACCGGACAACCGGACAGGGCCCGACCTCTCTGCCCACAGCCAAGTCCTCGCTCCGCAGGCCGCTGGGGGACAGAGACTTGGTCAATGCTGAGTCACGATTTGATGGCTTCCCTGCCCGGTCCTGTCCTCTTCTTCCCCTTCACAGGGGACACCCCCGCCATGAACCTCAGCGTACCGATGTTCGCCTTTGGCTCTGTATCACAGAGACCCTGACCTGTGGGGAAACTAAGGCCCTGGAAGGGGCCACATTTGCTGCTTTGATATTTATTCTCAGCTGCCCTGGACTAGGCACAGAGTCAAATGTGTCCTCAAGTCCGCTCAGATCCTCCCACAGACTTCCCAGGGTTAGAAACTCCCCCTTCCTTTGACTTCCTGTCCCGGTCATGTCCCCTGCTGCTCCCTTCTGCCCAGCTGTCACAGCCCAGCCCTCTCGTAGGCAGCCAGGCCTCCCCTGGCATGGGCATGGGTCTGTGAGAACAAGGATCATCGCTCCCTCTCTGGAAGGGTCTCTCCTCTCTGGAGTCTCTGTGAAATGGGAGATGGAAGTTGGGTCTCCGAGGTGAAGGGCCCTGGCCTGCGGGGGACGGCCGTGACCGTGGGACTGTTTGCCTTGTAACGGAATCACAGAGGGCGCGCAGGTAGAACGGCTGTTGTATTACAACAGCTAGAGTGTGTGTTTTCTTTTGGCACCTTGCAAACACCTCAGGTGCCACAGAAGTCACTGGAAGAGGCGGGGCTGGTGAGCCGCTAATGAATGGGAGCTTTCAGGCCGCCTGTCGCCGTTCCCTGCCAAGAGCTCGGAGCCCTTTTCCTCCTCCGGGGGCCCAGCGTGCAGCCAAGTTCAAGCACCCCAGCTGGCCCGACATCCACGCTCACGACTGGCTTTATTGGGGCTGAGACAAGATGCAGTTTTTAAACTGGTTGGTCTTTCTCAATTGAGAGCTTAAGGAGCAAAGTCAAAGGAGCTTAACAAGAAAAAGGGAACCTTCTTGTCCAACACAAATGTCGTCCGTTTTGCACACGAGAGCTCTGTGTGTCTCATCTTCTGTGGGCTGAGGAAACAGCCCTGGGAGTGCATCCGTGACTCTTGAAATGAGGAGGCCAAACTGGGCGTGGAACTGACCCCCGAGTCAAATAGTTTGCCCCACCGCCCTAGAGCCAGAGGCGAATCAGGTTTTATGAGGCCTTGGGTAGATACAATTGGTGAGGCCTTTTTAGATAAGAAGATGCGAATTCGGAATAAAAGTAAATATTTGTCTGGAATAAGATCCAAATGACCATCATGGAAATTCAGGAGGGCACCTGGGCAGGAGGTCTGCCCAGAGCAGGTCAGAGCCCTGGTGGGGTAGGGTGAGGGGGCTCTGGGAGCAAACCGTCCTTGGAGAAACTGGTCACCAAAGTGCCACTCTGTGGGGCATGGTCCCCATGCACCCAGACACAGAAAGGAGGGAGACCTTGTCCTCCCCGCCTGGGCTGCATGGTGCGAGCCAACTGTGGACTTGGCATCGCCCGGACTGTACGTCCCAGAGCCCACAAGGTCATCTCGGTTTAGGGAGACCAACCATCCAGTCTGCCTGAAACTGGGTTTCCTGGGGTCCAGGACCTTTAGTGCCAGCGCATGGAACATTCTGGGTGAATGCGGACAAGTCGGTCACCCTACCTGGCTCCTGGCTCGAGTAGGTAGCCAAGTGAGGGGCTCATGGGTCACATCCTGTGATCATTAGTCTGCAGAAATGATACCCTCGGAGAGGAAGAATGGGAACTCCCTGTATGTAGCCTTTATAAAGTGCCGGGCCTGGGCTAACACACACCACACAGGTCTTGTAGATACTTGGACTTTTATTATCTTACTCTTTACAGAAAAAAGTTTACAGAAAAAAAAAAGTTATAATTCAAGAACTTGTCACCTGCCTTGTCACCTCAATACATCTCCTAAAAATATTCAGAGCCAGGGTGCCTGGGTGGCTCAGATGGTTAAGCGTCTGCCTTCAACTCAAGTCATGATCCCGGGGTCCTGGGATCGAGCCCCGCATCAGGCTCCCTGCTGGGCGGCAAGCCTGCTTCTCCCTCTCCCTCTCCTGACGCTTGTGTTCCCTCTCTCACTGTCTCTCTCTCTCTCTCTCTCTGTCATATAAATGAATAAAACCTTTAAAAAAATATTCAGGGCCTTCTTAAATGTAGGTTTGGCCATGTCTCTCCTGAGCCTAAAAATACTTGATGGCTCCCTAGCGTCAAATGGCCAAATCTTTTCACCAAAGTCTCTGGCACGCTGCACCCAATCGACCTTTCGGGGCTTTCACCTTTGTCCAGATCAGACCCTCATCCCTGTCACATGTCTGTTTCTGATGCTGAAGGAGCCACCTAGCAGCCCCATAGGTGTTCCTCAGTTGTCCTGCCTCTCTCAGCAGGGCTGCGGGAACCGTCTAGGGTCTATGAATGGGTTCCAACGGCTCACCAAACACTCAGACATAGTGCGCTCAGCCCTCCTCAACTCTCCCACGGCACCGTCCTAGGGCACAGGATGCAGGTGCCTGGACCTCACTGTTTGTGGGGCTCAAGCTATTTTCTAACAATGGTCCCACAAGGCTGTGCATCTTTTAGCCCCCCGAGGAGGTCATGACTTCCCTTTCCTCTGTCCACCAGTCCCGGGCTCCCCTCTACAAGGCTCAGCGCTGGGCACACCGTGAAGGGCTCTGCAGTCGATGTGAGTCCGCATGGGTGACCTCACGGGCGTCTCCGAGCTGCAAGGGGCAGGGTGCTGCATGGTCTCGTCCCCTTTCACAGATGAGTAAATGGAGGCTCAGAGAACAGAGCTGCTGCACCGGCCACATCTGATGCCCAGTCCTGGAATTCTGCACCAGCTCTGTCTCCATGGACCTCATGCCTGAGCGCGTGTGTCTCCGGCTGGGCTGTCACCGGGCAGCCATTCTCCTGTGGACTGGGACAGCCGCCTGGGCGATTTTCCATGAAGTTGAAGGAGGCACTCTGTGATTTTAACAACAAAAATGAAAACAACAAAATGGTCTTCCTTAGAATAAATTGCTCTGGGATATTTCAAATGTTTACAAAAGTGGAAAAACATAAGCTCTTGCAGACCATGGCTCGGCTTAAACAATCATGGTCCTGTTTCATCCGTGCCCTACATCCTGTCGCCCTCCCCTGCTCTGGAATATCCTGAAGTAAATCTTAAGCTCATAAAATTTTCAGGTTTTGCTGGTAAAGAAAATAGGGTAAAAAAATTATATATATATCCATATATACATATGTAAAATATTAAGGGGAATAGTAGTTTTATATATAATAATTACATATATTATTATCAATAATTCTATCATTAAATATCCAATTAAGGTTCAAAATCCCCAGTCCACCTTATAAATCTTTAACAATTCATTGCTCAAATCAAGATCAAAATAAGATCCGTCCATTGTAATTGGTTAGTGAGTCTCGGGGTCAAGGTTTGGTCTGTCCGTCCGTCCTTCCTTCCGACTTTCCTTCCTCTTCCTCTCTCCATCCCTCACACATTCTCCCTCTTTCTTTCCTTCTGTTTCCTGAGCCGTTTAATGGTAGAGGAGGCAGGTGCGTCGGCTCATGGATTCCCGTTCCGCATCTCACCTCGCACATTCCTGTCGCTGCGCTCCTCTTTCCGGGAAACCTGCTGCGATTTGGTCACTAGACAGGCTTTCCCAGCTGCTGCGTTATTGTCATTGGGGACAGGATACTTTTCTGGAGTTGACTGTCCAGTGCGTTGTAGGGTTTTTAGCAGCATTTCTGGCCTCTACTCGTTATTAGCGAGGAGCACCCCCAGCTGTGACAACCAAAAATATCTCCATATGTGGCCAGCTCTTCCCCGACAGGTAAGGTCGCTTTTTGCAGAGAACCATGGCTCTAAAGGGTGATGGGATTCAAATTTAATCTTTCCACGAGATCCTTTGAGCAGTATTCATGTCCCTCTGCATTGTGTAGACTTCTGTCCTCATTGGGGATGCTCGTGTCTCTGAGCTGATACCAGCCCCGAATCAGGAACTGATTCAAGGGTGTATGAACCACTTCATAAGACAATAAATAGATTAAAGCACAATGTTGATTTTTATCAAAAAAACCTTGGATGGTCTCTGCTAAATACAAATGGAGAGCTGCACAAGTATTTTTTCCTTACTTCTTTCTTGAGGAAAATGACATAACTTGGATTAACACAAAGAAAAATTGCATCTTGCTTTGAGGAGGAGTGCCTGGGCCTGGAGGCCATCCCTTGCAACACAGTCCCACGTTCTGGATCAGTGTAGACCAGGTATGGCTGTGCAAGGACAGGGGGGCTCTGATCTGCCAAGGAACGGATTTTGCCTTGATTTGTGGGGCATGAATTCTAACGGATTAGAAACAGTCAACTAATTGACTGTTCTCCAGTCATTGCTCCAGAAAAGATGAGCTTCTTAATGAATCCTTTTACATTAAAACGACAAAATTATTTAATAAAGTTTTCCCTTTCTGCATTAGATGACACAATTTTGACTTTTTTTCCCCCCTCTGTTTTGTATTATTACAATTTAAAATGAGAAAAGCTATGTAGTCATTTCAGGTTAATTTGTTGTTATATTTGCCAGCTTACTTCACTGCATTATTAAAACATTTAGTACTGTGTGTCATTAGTATTCCAAAATGTAATTAGCATATTTAATCAAAAACAATTAAGAACAAACACTGCTTCCCTTTTTAAGTAATAAAATATTTACTACTGTAAAAATAAATGGAAACCAAAACATTCTTTGAGGTGTTGATTTCTGAGGAAGAAAGAAAGAAGGAAAGAAAGAAAGAAAAGAAAAGAAAGAGAGAGAGAGTCCTAAGGGTACTTGCCAACTTGCTCTGGTAGATTCTTTAACTTTTTTTCCTCTTGGGAATTTTGATTTCTATAAGTCAAGTACAAAGAAATAAAATTTCATTACAGTTTCTCAAAACAATAATAAAGGACAGTGTGTGAACTAAGAAAAGTTATATAATTCTGTGCCTGGGGATTTGATCTCTCAGCTGAAAATTTACTTCTTTAAAACTAACTTTAAATGCTAAAATATTGAATGAGGCCTTGAAATGTAAGTAACAACAACAGAAAGAGACATTTGAAAATCAGTAGACTGTTTGCATTTGGAGGTGATAATGAAAACTTACCTATGCATTTCCCTAGCCCAGCCAATTAGCCTTTAGTTCAGGTTAGTTAGTTAGCCTTTGTTGTTCTTTCTGAAATCATGCAAACGCTTCATGTATCTTCAGTTTCCAGGTGCTTCTCCCTGTGTCCGTAATTGCTACCGTTGTGTGGATTTGGATTCTATCCCTTAACCTCTGAACTTCGGAGTCTCTGGGCCTATTATACACCATTTACACTAACTTTACCCCTCATCAAGACCATTAGACCTTGGACATCAGACTTAATGGTGAGAAACTCAAAGCTTCCTTACAAATACCAGATACAAGGCAAAGAGGTCCCCTCTCCCCATCCCTCTCAACACCATAGTGGAAGTTCTGGCTAATGTAATAAGACAAGAAAAGGAAATGAAAGGTATACAGATTGAGACAAAGAAATAAAATTTTCTGTGTTTACAGATGACCTGATTATACACCTAGAGATTCTGAAATCATAGACAACAACAACAAAAATGCCTGGAACTAATAAGCAGTTATAGTAAAGTTGCAAGATACAAGGTTAATATAGGACAGTCAATCACTTATCTATATACCAACAATGAACAAACGCAATTTGAAATTAAAAACACAATACCATTTATATTAACACTCAAAAATTTGAAATACTTTGTTAAAAATCTAACAAAATATATATAAGATATATACTAGAAAATTTTACTGAATTGTATTGATTATTATTGAATTTTACTGAATGAAGGATGCCTGGGTGGCTCAGTGGGTTAAGCGGCAGCCTTCAGCTTAGGATCCTGGGATTGAGTCACCCATAGAGGTACTTTGTCAGCTGGGAGCCTGCTTCTCCCTATGCCTGCTCTGCCTGCCTTTCCCCCTGCTTGTGCTCTCTTTCTATGACAAACAAACAAATAGAATTTAAAAACACACACACAAAGAACAAACAAAAACTTTGCCGAATAAAATAAGTAGTGAAGAGATATTTCCATAGTCATTGATAGGAAGAGCCATTATTTTAAAGATGTCACTTCTTCCCAACTTCATCTATCAATGCAATGTAACTCAAATTAAAATCACAGCAAGTTTTTTTTGTGAATATTGAAAAACTGATTCTAAGGTTTATATGGAGAAGCAAAAGCCCTCAAATAGTCAACGAAACATTGAAAGAGAAGAAAAAGGTTGGAAGACTAACACTTTTACTTCAAGACTTGTTATAAAGGTATAGTAATCAAGACAGTGTGGTATTGGGGAAAGAATAGACAGATGGATCAATAGAACAGATCAGGGAGCCCTGAAAGAGGCCAACACAAATACAAATAATCGATCTTTGACAAAAAACAGAAAACAATAAATAGAGAAAAGATAGTATTTTTCAACAGATGCTACTGAAACAGCTGGATACCTACATGTAAAACAAGAACAAAAACAAAAAGTAATCCAGACTCAGACCTTACACATTTTGTAAAAATTAATTCAAAATGGATCACAGATCTAAACGTAAAATGCAAAACAATTAACCTCCTAGAAAACAATATAGGAGAAAACCTAGATCATCTTGGGCACAGCGATGCCTTTTTAGATAAAACACCAAAGTCACAATCCATGAAAGAAGTAATTGATACGCTGAGCTTCATCAGAGTTAAAAACTTCTACTCTGGAAGACAATGTCAAAAGAATGAGAAGATAAGCCACAGACTGGGTGAAAACAACTTAACAAACACACATCTGACAAGGGGGTTATTTAAACTACACAAGAAGAAGAAAAAAAACTCTTAAAATGGAACAGAAAGAAAACAAACAAACAAAAATAATAAAAATGAGCCAAAGACTTTTTAATAGACACTTTGTGAAGAAGACATGCAGAGGGAAAATAAACATACCAAACGAGTATGCTTTTGTTATCAGGAAAGTGCAAATTAAAGCAACCATGACAGACCACTACAACACCTATTAGAATGGCCAAAATCCAGAACACTGAAAACACCAAATACTGGCAAAACAGTGGAGTAACAGGAACTCTTTCATTGCTGGTGGGGATGAAAGATGGAGCAGCCACATTGAAAGACAATTGGGAAGCTTCTTTCAAAATTAAATGTGCTCTTACCAGACAGTCCAGCAGTCTTGCTTCTCAGTATTTACTTGTAGAAATTGAAAACACGTCCTCACAAAATCCTGCACATGAATGCTTATAGCAGCTTTATTCACAATTATCAAAACTTAAAGGCAACCAAGACATTCTTCAGTAGGCGAATGGATGAATAAAATGTTAGATACAAAAGAAACAATATAAATAATATTTAAATAATATAAATAATAAATAAAAAGAAGAGAGGCACCAAGCCATGAAAAGACATGTAAGAGACATAAGTGCATATTAGTAAGTGAAAGAAGCCCATAGGAAAGGCTATGTGGTGTATAATTCTAACTCTATGACATTTTTGAGAAGACAAAACCTTAGAGATAGTGAACAGATCCATGGGAGTGGGGGAGATGAACAGGCAGAGTACAGAGGATATTTAGGGCAAAGAAACTACTAGTGTGATACCATCATGATAGAGACACATCATTACACATTTGTTCAAACTCACAGTATGTAAAAACCAAGATTGAATCGTAGTGTAAACCACAGACCTTGGTGATGATGATATGTCAGTGTTGGTTCATCAACTGTGACAAGTGTACCCCCTGGTGGGAGTGTCGATGTGGGGAGATTATCCATGGGTGGAGGGCTGCTGATGGATGGGAAATCTCTGTACTTCCCCTCAGTTTTGCTGGGATAAAAATGCTCTAAAAATTAAATCTTAATCATAAAATATCAAACTGAGTATTAGAACACATTTAGAATTGAAGTCCGAGGAAAATTCTACATGTCAACACTTGTGGGAGGAGTGACTGGGACGGTGAACACAGGGATTTTCTGGGGTGACGAACACTTCCTGTGTGCTGATGCTTCCGTCCTACCCTGACCCTTGGGCCACAGGGGTTTGAGCTGTGGGGGGTCCACACGCACGTGGACTTTTTACAGGACAATGCTGTAAATGTATTTCTGTCTCCTATGATTGTCCTGTTGACATTTCCTCTCCATATGTTATTTTTTTATGTAAGAATACAGTATTTAATACCTATAGCTTGTAAAATATTTGTTAATCCACTGTTTATACTCTGAAAAAGGCTTCTAGTGACAGTGGGCTATTCATAGTTCAGTTTGGGGGGAGATCAAAACTAAATGCAGGTTTTTAACCATATAAGGGATTAGAACCCCTAACCCCTGCATCATTCAAAGATTAAGTATATTAATCCAACAGTACTCTTAGGGTTGGAATCTTTCATTGTATATAATACACTTTAACAACAATAAATAATGATAGTAATAGTATCTTGTGCATTTCTGAGAAAGAAATAGTCACCTGGTAATCGCTTTTTTCCGCCCGTAAAAGAAAACTAATAGCTAACTCAAGAAAGACGGAAAAGAGCTATGAGAGTAGAGACATCGAAATAATAGTTGGGTAGAACTTATTAGCATAAAAGAAAGAGAAGATCAACCAACTTGAAACTCGGCTCTCTTAAATAATTAATAAAATAGAAAAAAAATGGGCAAAAGTAATCAACAAAATATTGTGGTAATCCCACAACTGTAAAGATGATTTAATACAAGAAAAATACATTAAGGAAGTTTGCTAAATTAACAGGTTAGAGGAGAAAACACTTATGATCAACTCCCTACATCCGGGGGGGGGGAATCCAACATGCATTTTTGTTTTTATTAAAACTCTTAGAAAACCATAAAAAGAAGATAAATTTCTTACTCTAACAACCAAGAAATTCTACCTCAAACATCACATTTGAAATTGATTAAAACACACTGGAGACAGATCCCCTAAGATTAAAAAAGTCAGGAGCACTGGAGGGAGTCCCTCTCTCCCTACTGTCTAGGAAGCATTACAATAAAAACCCCACCCAGGGCAGCGGTGGGCAAGGGGAAGTTCAGAGAATTTAGAAGGAAGAACACAATTTGTCACTAATCACAGTGGATACAGTTATCAACACAGAAATTAAAGAGCATCTGTGGCATCATGTCAGAACTACTGCACTAGAATCAAATATGTTCCCAAATTAAAATCCCATATTCCTACAGCAAGTGAACATAAGAGTCCTTTCTTAAGAGCCACAAAATCATAACTTAAATCTAAGACTTTTTTTTTTTAAATCAAACATTTTTTGAGTAAGGCATTTACAGAGAAAATTTAAAACTGGATTGAAGAATTTAGACCAAAATAATTGGAGAGATAGAAAGTCCATAGAATGAAAGACTTGGCACCAACAAGATGATAATTCCTCAGTTAATAAAACAAAAACAAAAACAAAAACAAAAAAGGCAAAAAACAAAAAACCTGAATTAATAAAAAATGTTCAATTTCAATTAAAATCCAAAGGGTGGTTTTCTCTGGAAACGTGCTCTCTATAAGAGTTTTTGACTAGTTTGTCAAAGGCTGAGGGCCACGACCAGCATTAGCTACAGATACCAGACCTTATCATTTGTACACAGGTCGAAAAAGAGACTAAGGAAACAAGATAGAAATTCTGCAAGAGGATCCGTAGAGCTGAATATTATTTAATATACAAAGGATGACAATAATGGAGGCAAGATTGGGAGAAATGGAGGATTTTTAAATAAATGGCACAAGAGCTCATGGTTATTCTCAAAATGGTACTAGAGCTAATGGCTATTCTCATAGAAAAAAGTGAAGATCGGCTCCTACATTGCAGCTAACAAAACACTTAAATGGCAGGTGGATTCAGGTCCTCTGTGTGAAGAACACAGCCAGCCCCAGAAGGTTTCCCTCTGTTTTCATCTAGAGGCATTCAACAGAACACAAAGGTCCCAAACCATAAATTATCTACATATAAGGTTAAAAAAAGATGTCTAGCAGACTAGAACTACTGCAACTTTACAACTGATGGATGACAGAGAAATTTGAAGAATTCACAAAACCTGCTTGAAACCCCAAGGGAAAGCAGGGAAATGTTATGGACAAATCCCAGAAGAAGATGCTTGCCCCACTACTCATCTCAAAATCTAATCATTGGTCTTTCTTCCTCTGTTTCCTTCAATCCACAAAGTGTCTTCAGCAAATTCTGTTAGTTCGGCCTTTGCAGCACGAGACAGAGGAGACTGTACCCACACCTGGGCTTCCGAGGCCACCACAGAGTCCTGTTGCCTCTCGTAGGACCCACGTGATCCTTGCTGGGCCTCCTTCTTTCTTTCCCTCCATCCCATGGCTCTGGAAACATTCCCGTGTGGGGAGCTCTGTTCTCTGTAAAACCCTCCAGTTTTTCCAGTTCCCCTTCGAGGGAAAGCAAGCAAACACTTCTCACCATGGCTAAGAGTCTACAGGACCGGGCCTCTGGCTTCCTCTCCAGAATGACTCCCTTCCCCTTTCCTCAGGCATGGACACTCGCTCTTCAGAGCCCCAGAGCCTGGAACATTCTCTCTAAGGTTTCGCTTCACTCAGTCTTTCCCAGTGAGGTCTCCCCAGTGACCCCCACTTCCCATCCCTGCAGCTCCTGACCCAGCGCGATTCCTCTGCATGGAGCTCAATGCTGCCAAGAATGAGATAAAAACAGATAAAGAGGAAAGACCAGTCTTTCCCTGGAGTAACTGTGAGCTCTGGGGGTCTAGACTCCCTGTCTCTGCTGCTCACTCTTTCTTTCCTGGCACTAAGGACAGGGCTGGGCATTTACTGAGTGGACAGTAGGGCCTGTAAAATGAAGAAAAATTGCTCAAACTGATGGCAGTCAAGGACATGAAAATCAATGAAACAAGGAGTTATCATTTCAGGTCATGAGATGGCAAAGTTGAAATGTTTGCTGGGAGGGTCTGTGCAGAGATGGGAGCCACGCGGTCCAAGCTGGCTGTGTGTTCGGGCTCATGTGGGGCCCCTCAGGCTCATGCTCCTGGTCCAGCACAGAGACTATCCTCATTGTTCAAAGTGTCCCAGTTTGACAAGAAATGATATGGCCTCCCTCTGTTCAGGAACTGGCACGGGGGAAGGGGGCATTAACCACACCGATCCACCATGCAGTCTGGCAACACCTATGAGCCCACGGTTTGATCCAGCAGCTCAGCTCCTTGAAAATCCCTCCCCAGGTGCATGGGAATGTGTCCAGAAGGATGATAGAGAAAATGGATAGATTAATTATTATATAGGTATATAATAGAATAATATGTGAGCTAGAATGAACTAAAGCTATGGATGTGAATCTCAAAATGCCAAGTGGAAAACCAAGTCGTCATCAAGTCTTCAGTGTATTTTGCCATTTACCTAGACTTTATTTTTATTTTTTTTTTTTAAAGATTTTACTTATTTGACAGAGAGAGAGATAGTGAGGGAGGGAACACAAACCGGGGGAGTGGGAGAGGGAGAAGCAGGCTCCCTGCTAAGCTGGAAGCCCGATGCAGGGCTCGGTCCCAGGATCCTGGGATCATGAACTGAACCGAAGGTAGATGCTTAACGACTGAGCCTCCCAGGCACTCCATTTACCCAGACATTAAAAAAAAAAAAAAAAAAAAAACATGTTCATGGATATTCATATGTATGTACATACAGAAAAATCTGACCGAGATGGATGGAGACCCAGCAATTTCAAGGGAGTGATGGCCCTTTGGGTGAGAGAATTCAGTACTGGTGGTCATGATGGCTTTCACTGTATCTAGAAAGGTTTATTTTATGAAAACTTAAGACTGGAAGTAAATATGGTGAAAGCGTGCATTCCTTAATATCTGTATGGCACTTTAATGGGCGTCTGTTATATGATTCTCAGCTCTACGCGGTATGCTTGAAATGCTTCATAATTAAAATTGCAAAAACAATTAAAAAGATAAGAGCAGATATTAATAATTCAGAAAACAAAAAGATAGCACTGATAAGTCAAAGGCTGGCATGATAAACACTAAAAAAGGAACCTCGTGAAATAGACAAAATCCTAGACAGTATAATAAGGAAGAAAAGGGGAAGAAATATAAACAGATAGGCACTCTGGCAATTTTAATAAATTGCAAGACATTGGCTGCACAGATGCGTGCCAAAGAATTCAAAAATCTCAATATATATATATGTGTGTGTGTGTGTGTGTGTATGTATAAAACATGTAGTAACAAAACTGAATGATCCAATAATAATGGGAGAAATTGGAAAAGTTATCTTGGTCTCGATGATTCTGCTGACAGGGTGCTGAGAATCTGCTTGTTACTGGTGGCCTCCTGAGGTGCTTCCATCGGCCTGTAGAGCGACCACGTGAGTTCCGTGGCCCAGGGGCTGGCTCAGCATGGCATCAGGACTAGGGTCGGAAGCAGGTTAAGTTCCATTTTGAGAGTTCACGTTCAGCCTGTAATTGTTGTTAAAATATTTCTTGCCAGTTGGTAAGACTCTGAGCCTGACACTGTCCAGTGCAGGGCCTTCCTACTGCCTGAAGCTCTGACTCACTCCCTTGGTTTTGGGGGGATCCTCCCAACCCCAGGACTAAAGCCTCCATGCCTCTTCTACCCTCCGCGGCTCCCAACGGCCCTGGGTGGGTCTGCACCAGGAGTTACAGTCTACGGACCAGACACCACAACTTTCGGATTCATTTGGTAAGAATGGAGCACACTCCATAGCTGACTCCGAAAGGATCACACAAGCATGTACACACACACACACACACACACACAGAGAAATAAAACTATCGATGACTTTTACTTTTGACTAGAGATACAAAAATCCTGTCAAAATGTCAAATTAAGTATACTAACAGAAGAGTACTTTACCTTTCCTGGATTTTACATAAATGGAAATATACAGTATGTATCTCTATTTTTTGGTCTGCCTTCCTCTCCTCAGAATAATAATGATTTTTTTTAAGATTTTATTTGTTTGAGACAGAGAGCATGAGCAGTGGGGAGGGACAGAGGGAGAGGGAGGAGCAGACTCCAAGCTGAGCAGGGAGCCCGACTTAGGGCCGGACCCCAGGACCCTGGGATCATGAACTGTGCTGAAGGCAGGCACTTAACCAACTGAGCCACCCAGGCGCCCCTCCTCAGAATCATTATTTTGAGATTTACCCATGTTGTATGTATGTAGATTATATATTCCTTCTTAATATTGAGTTATATTCTTCTCTAGGAAAGTTATTTTGGGGGAGTGGAGAATGAAACAAAATTATTCTACAATTCACCTGGTAGAAAGAACATATGGAACTCGTTCAGAAAATGTTGAAAGGGAAGAAACATTGCGGTGCCTGGGTGGCTCAGTGGGTTAAGCCTCTGCCTTCGGCTTGGGTCATGATCCTAGGGTCCTGGGATCGAGCCCCGCATCAGGCTCTCTGCTCAGCGGGGAGCCTGCTTCCTCCTCTCTCTGCCTGCCTCTCTGCATACTTGTGATCTCTGTCTATCAAATAAATAAATAAAATCTTTAAAAAAAAAAGAAAGAGAAGAAACTTTAATGGAGAATATTGAAATTTATTATTGAGACACAATCATGAAAATGTGGTAGAGACTCAGGACAGTTGCATCAATGGGTGAGAAGAAAACCTCTAGAGACAGAGGGAAATCTACAATTTAAAAAGGACAAGGGAATTTGAAATCAGCAGGTAGAGGGTAGTCTATTTAACAAATGCTGTTATGAAACTAGTTCACCGAGGTTAACACTTATATATCATCCCTATCTATCTACGTATTATCATCAGCAGCCAAACTATGAAAGTATCACACAGAAAATATTTTCATAACCTGAAGACATCTATCTGCAGAATGGCATCCGTCCTTCCTTCATACCTTCCCTCCAAGACTGTATTTATTTATTTGAGAGAAAAAGAGAGAACACAAGCAGGGAAAAGGGAGAAGCAGAGCCCTGCTGAGTAGGGAGCGCCATGTGGGGGGCTCATTCCCAGGCCCCTGGGATCACAGCCCCAGCCAGACTCAGACGCTTAGTGGACTGAGCTACCCAGGTGCCCCATGTGTGGACTTTCTAAATACTTAGCCAATGGCAGAAACCAAATAGGAGAGTAAAAGGAAGCAGAACTACATACAAATGAAAACTCATGACTCTGACAATACGGAGAGGCCGAAGGCAGAGGACCATGGGTGGCTAACACAATTCATACGTAATGATCTCTTTAAACTTAAGCTGAAAACCCACCAATTTCCAAGTTGAAAATTATCCTCAAAAGAAATTCCCAGAAGAATTGCAAGTGTTCAAATGAGAGGATGAAACCATGCTCAAATGCCCCATTGATGAACCAGTCTTGTGGGCCCCGGGGAGGGGCATGGGTTGCATTTCCAGAGAGATGCAGAGCTATTAAGGGATTTAGTGGGGGTCGGAGGCATCTGAGGCAGAGTGGGTCATGGCAGGGGCAGGCGTGGGCGGGGGGGCTCTTGCTGTAATCCAGTTAAGGCATATGGGGTTGGGGGTTGGGCCCACATGTTGGCCACTCAAACGGATGAAAAGACGTGGGTTCAGAACGTGCTTGGAGGTTGTCAGAGGACTTGGTCATGACGCGCTTTGGCATAGGAGAAGGTGGTCATCACCACTACGACGGCCTCGGTTTGCCCAACGAAGGTGCTGACAGTCTCCTGATTCTTTCGACCCTGGGGCCACACTGGGGCGGGACTGACTGAGACCTGGAATCCCACCAGCTGGGCTTCTGCTAAAGGACATCTTCTTCTAATGTTCAGATCCAAAATGGGGAGATCTATGCGACATTGGACACTCTTACTTCCTAGTAAAGTTTGGAAATTTCAGAAAAATTAACATTCATGTCTTCATTTCCCTCCGTAGCAAGCTCTGAGGACATTCCCCAGGTGCCGGGCGTGCTCAGTTCTGTGAGGACCAAGGAGAGGCGTGTGCAGGATGGCGATTGCAGATGCCTGCGTGGAGGACAGCGGTGGACATTCCGGGGCTGTCCCCGGGCTGTGCGGCCGGCCCCCAGCCCGTGGGGAGCAAGAGCAGGGGTGATGTGTGGGGGTCTGGGCTGGGATTACTACGGGAGCAGACGGTGACTTCTGAGATGAGCCTGGCTCATCTCAGAAGCTGGGGGAGCGCTGGGGTGAAGGACGGGATTCAGGCTGGAGCGGAAAGAGGGCGCTCACGGCGTTGGGGACCCGGGGCGGGAGACACGGAGGCAGCAACGGGGACCTGCAAGTGGGAGCCCCCCACCAGGCGCTCAGTACTGGGCGTGCCCCCAGCAGGTGCCCAGTCCGGGGTGATTTCCTGGACTGGAATCAGAGCCTCGGAACAAAATACATCCCACAGCAAGGCTTCCCCCGTGAGTTGGGGCGGGGAGGGAGGAAGAGAGGGAGGAAGAAACTTCCAGAATGTAGCAAACATTTGTTCAATCCTCAATGGGGGGAAAAAAAAAAGCCAAACCAAACGAGCATATAATATCGATGAATGTCTCTTGGGCAAAAGTCACACCTAAGCCCATATGTTTTAACAAATTAAGAGGTAAATAATTTGCTGAAGGTAGCGTGGAAGGCATCTGAGCACCCCTGTCAACAGGACTCTTTGTCCCTCAACTACTGATCTCCCTGGGAATATGCGACTTCTTGTTTTCCCCTGAAGAGAGCTCTCTGGCATGACTTCCAAGGGGGGCGCTGGCTGCGTTGTGCACGAAACCCACAGACTCTCTGGAAGGAGAGGAAGCCATCAGCGAGCTTCTGTGTGGGTTTAAAACCCACCCAGGACCTCCGGGGACTGATAAGACAGAGCTTTTTCCGTAGGAAAAAATGCACCGAGGATTGTCTTGTGCATAAAAAGAGACATGCAAAGGTTACATCCTGAATTTGAAGGGCCCGTTCATATTCCTGCCAAGGAAACATTAATTTATGTAAAGAAGCCTGGCTCAGCCCCCAAATGGTTAAATTTCCCCTGTCGCGTTTCCTGTTCGTTAGCTGCGAATCTATCTCCACGCACAGAGGCCATCAAATCTGGCCACCAGGGGCCTCCACGTCGACTCACACAGGGGTCCGGGGATCGCTCCTGTTCTTGTGGAAAATATCTTGGAAATCCCCGAGCTGAGCGTTTTGATGTCCCGTGCGGTGTGAGCGCAGCAGAGAAGGCCAGAGAGGGAAGAGAACACTTTCCTCGCATAATTTCATTTGTCAGGAGAATCTTGCGGCTGACATTGGAAGAGTGATTTAATTGATTTTAATCATACACCTGAGAGCAGGAAATTGAGCCCTCTGTCCTGAAAAATAATTCTAGGCTTCCACCAGAATATCTAATTTGCAGCTAATAGTTTTTTTCTTGAAGTTTTGTTGTGAAGTTTGGAAAACACAGATCAAGGGTGAGTGCCGCCAGTGAGTGGCCTGCAGTCCCCCAGGCCGGGAGCCCCCAGGCGCTCCCTGCCACTCGGGCTGTGGGTTCTGTGGCATCGGGCCCCGTGGCCGCCAGCCGGGAGCACCTTCTGCAGGACCCGCTGCTCCCAGCATCCTTTATCTGGGAAGGGGCTGAGGGCACAGGCACCGGGTGGGCAGGTCATACCCCTGGTCTCCCACCTCTCATTAGAGGCACCGTTTCGGGCCCCAGGGCTCTGGGGCACCCTGTGCCATCGTGGCCTTGACCAAAACCCATGAGGGGACACATAACACTGGGTCTTCTTCCAAGGAAGGCTTTCATCCGAAATGGATAAACATGAAAAATAAATGAGTGTCGCTTTCATCTTCTTAAATTTAATCCGCTATAAGGAAATAATATTGCACAAAAAGAGCTTCTGGGTTGAAATGAGTTTATCTACAGAAGAGAAGTCAGATTAGCTTTGCATGGCAAAGAGCCAGAACACTTTATATCTGCTTCCCAGGAACACCTCGGCGACCTTCCGGTACTATTATTAGCTATTATTCAGATGGGACCACGGTCAGCAAAAGTGTGCGCATCCCCCAAAATGCACACACGCTGAAACAGCCTCGTGATGCATCAGCAAGCAGAGATGGGTCCCGTCGGTGCGAATCCGCCCGGGAACTGCAGGGGAAAAGCCTAAGGAGCACCCAGCAAGGGGTGCTCGGGAAATCTCCCGCCGGATGTTCGCTCTGCAGAGACGTGTCTCAGCTCAGTGGAATGTTGGTTCCCGTAAAACCTAAAGACACATGTGCTTTTGCTGCATGGAACGGGCGGCCATTAAGGTTCATGTACTGCGTGAGTATGTGATGGAAACTGCTGCCTGAGCACCCCTCCCCCACCAACCAGCACGTCCCCAGATTCAGTTAAAGTAAAAAAGTACATTTTCTTGTACGTCTCTAGCTCATCAACAGAGAAGCCGGGGAAATATTAAAGAGGCCGTATGTATTATGCACACCCAGCAGACTGAGAGACAAGGTATTTTGTAATAGATAATTTGTGAAATTGTGTTTTGCTTCTCCCCCAAAATGTGCTCTGTAGACCCCAAAGAGAGATGAAAACAGACGCAGGGAAGCGGTGGGTAAGCCCACTGTTCCTTCCCGAGTCGAGGAAGCTTCGCAAGCCCCCCGGCCCTCTCGCCTGGTTCACGGGTCCTGCAGATTGTGGCTTTGGGCTCGTTTGCCTGTGATCTTGAACGTGTCCCATGCCTTATTTTTCTTATTTTTCCAGTGGGTCTAGGCCATGCCCTCCTCGTCGCCTTGGCATGACAAGTGTGAATGACATCACAGACTCGAACGTAGAGCCTCTCGAAAATCGTCAACAATTAAATCCTAACCTTTTTTTCCCGGATCTTGGGCATCACGGTGCATTTGTGCTCCTAGTGCCGAACAGCCTTCACAGCGGCAGGTAGGCGTCTCTGCCTTGTGCTTCCCGGGGCTCTGGATGACGGTCACAAGTGAGCAAATTGCCCGAATCATTGGTGTTGTAGAAGTGGGCTAGGGTGTGTATTTGAATTTAAAATTGGCCATCAGCTGATTCTGCAGGCTGAAGTATTGTCTCGGTCCCCTGAACTTAGTCTTCCCATCCGTCAAATGGGAGAAGTCTCATTTGACCCTATAGCAGCCTAAGAGGGAGGTGAGAGAGAGAGCTCAGAGTGTTAGCCAAATGTGGGCTGTCACACCTGTCAGGGCAGACCCCTGATATGTCCCCAGGCAACTACCCACTCCCCAGAGGGCCTTTACCCAGAATCCTGGATTAGGGCAGGCCTTATCAGAGCCGGGCTGCGGTGTTGCCAACGGCTGGCATGGTGTACCTGATCCCAACGCCCACTGGCTCCCAAGGCCAGGGCCATGGAGATGAGGGGCACATGCAAATCCCCAGAGCAGACCTGGGGATTCCTACAGGTCAGGCTCTGCTGGCAGCAGAAGAAACAGCCTGAGAAGCTATTGACAATGACATTGGTCTGCAGAGAAATGACACATCAGCCAGGGGCGGGGCCGCAGACACTGACATGGTGGGAAATTAGAGCTTGGCTCTTGAACTACATCACTTGGACCTTCTACCTTCTCAGGCCTAAAACCCACAAAGCACTAAGTGCTGGAAAATGCTGCCCCTTAGAACATTTTTCAGTTTTCCAGGAGTTTCAGCCACAGGAGCCCACACATCTGGGCAAAGCTGGGGAGTTTACAAAGGCCTTTGAAAAAGACCACCACATTTAACTTTCTCAGGGACCCTCAAACTCAATAATTAATAAGCTAAAGTGGTCATATTGAGTCTTGGTAAATTCAAATTCTGGAGCAGAATCAGGCAAATTAAAAATGTGAGCGCGGTTGTTAATCTGCTTATTAAACATGTATATATTCTTCAATATGTGCTTTATAATTATTTTTATCTTTTTGACATCACTACACAGTGTGCATGTGTGTGCACCCCTCATTAAGAAAAGATCCACAGAATACTACTTTTCCCTAGTATAAGACAAGATCTTTAATGTTTTTTATTTTATTCAATTTGCTTTCATTTTTTAACAAGGGGTAGTTGCAAATCTAAGTAATTTTAGGACCACACACCAGTGGGTTGTGACCAGTAGGACACTATTTTGTCCCTGTATCTTCAACATTTTCAAAACCTTGACCCAGATATCAATAGATTTTCTTCCAAAATTTTATTAGGAGGAAAGCAATGAGCTGTGAATGGCAAGGACCTCACGTATCATCAACTCTATCTGACTGCAGCCTCGGAAACAGATGGAACATGACTTGGGCGATGGGGCGGTGGCCTGGTCCCCAAGGTTGGCAAGACAGCGGTGTGTGAAAGCTACAGACCTCCCGTCCACATTAAATACCACATACCAGTTCTCATGGCGGTATTCACACCATTTCATGTGACCCACTCATAAAAACATTAAAAATGTTTTTAAAGATTTTACTTGTTTGAAAGAGAGAAAAAGAGTGAGCACGAGAGAGAACAGAGCAAGAGAGCAGCAGAGGCAGAGGGAGAAGCAGACTCCCCGCTGAGCAGGGACCCCCCCTCCACCCCTCACTCCCCCTCCCCTACCCCATGCGGGACTCGGGACTCGATCCTAGAACCCTGGGATCATGATCTGAGCTGAAGGCAGCCACTTAACCGACTTGAGCCACACAGGCGTCTCCATATTTAAATTTTTTTTTAATGATGAGCATCTTTACTGAGATAAGTGTATTTTTAAGCTGAATAATTCCTTATAAAAATTCTTCTCTGTAAAAAGCAAAGAAACGTTTGTTCTAATGACAATTTGTTTATTGATAAGTTGTTGTAGTGAGTATATGAACTTCTCTGGATAATTGCCATGTGAACAAACAGCACCCACTTCCTGAGGACCGCGGGGACCATCGTTAGCTGGTGAGTAATGGGGTCTCGGTGCACCTGCCAACCTTGTTTACCGTCATGAGCTCCTTCCTGCACGCGCCGTGTGGACCTGCACACGCTGTGTGGACCTGCACGCGCCGTGTGGACCTGCACGCGCTGCGCGGACCTGCACGCGCTGTGTAGACCAGGAGGTCATTCAGCACCTCCTACCACTCGGCTTGCGGCCCTCTCCTCTCTCCCTTCTCTCTGTCTCCTTATTTATTTACTTACTTGTTTGGGTTTTAAATAACTGCAGACTGAAGCTCACTACAAAATGCACAGAGAGGTTCACACGCTCTTCATCTTACTCCTTCCCCGGGTTACGTCTCTCATGAAAATAGCACAACATCAAAACCAGGAAATCAAAAAAAACCCAAAAAACCAAAAAAACAACCCAGGAAATCGACATCGGGATCACCCAGAAAGCTTCTTCAGATGTCAGCAGTTGTATATTTACACGTGTGTGTGTGTGTGTGTGTGTGTGTGTATGGAGTTCTCTGCCACCATGTCTGTGTGCAAACTCACGAAACCAGCCGTCACCATAGTCCGGATGCAGAACTGTTCTGGCTGCATGTTCAGCCACGCCCTCCCCACCACCCCGGGGCTCTAACCCCGGCAAGCGCTGCTCTCTTCCTCATCTCTATAATTTTGTTATTTCAAGAATGTTACATGACCTGAAGCATGCTGTCGTGATAACCTGAGACTGACTTCCTTGAGACACAGCCGAGTAGCGGTGTGTATCAACCCTTGATGCTTGCTTCTTGGGAGGAGCATTCACACGCCTGCTTTGTTTCCTCGCTCACTTGCTTAAGGACACATGGGTCATTTCCAGTTTTGTGCTTTTACAAGTAAGTCTGCTGTAAATATTTGTGCACAGGTTTTTGTGTAAATGTAAACTCCTCATTTCTCTGTGACAATGGCCCGGGGTCTGATGGCTGGGTTGTATGATAACTGCATGCTCACATTTTAAGAAGCTGCCAACATGTTTCTCCGATTGGCTGCACCACGTTATATCAGCTGCCGTAAGTGAGTGGTCCAGTGGCTCACTGTTTGTGCCTGTGTTGTATGTCACCATGGTCTTTTTATTTAGATGTTCCGATAGGTGATACTGAATCCAGCTATTTCTCTCTAACTTTATCAAATAATTGAGCCTCTTCATAAATCATGATAACCTCAGTCAGCTGCTCCAATCCCTCCCTCCCCAAGAATATTTATTTTATGTAGGACCCTTTGCCTATGGGATGAGGGAGGTGGGGTGTTCCCAGACTCTTCAGCATGTGGACGTGAGCGGCTCTCGGAGTCAGGCTCTCAGGTAAGCCCAGCCAGGGAAGAAGAAGGACACAGCCAAGGCAACTTGGCAAGCGTGTGAGCGTTCACACCTGAGCCTCGAGTGAGCAAAGGAGCCATCCATGCATGCAAAGTGACCACAAACATGGAGATGGCCGCCAAGATGTGAGCACCGGGCTTCACAAGGTCACGGATGCTGCTCTGCTTCTCGTCCGGTATCTCTACATCTCTCCCTCTCGTCTTCCCTCTTTTTCAGTGTCTCTGATGCCTCTGTCCCACTTGTTCCTTCTACTCTTGGTAAATGGCAAGCATTTGCAACCCAACTAAAACGCCACCAGGATAAACCTTGTGTTTGCTCTTTGGACAATATTCAATAAATTATAGTGAGCTCCAAATGTCACTGGATTGGGAACTGTGAGTGCTTTGCCTGTAAGTCTTTAAGCAAAGACCCACAGCTGATGCAGTGGCAATGTAAGCCCCAAGGATAAGCCCCTTTTAATGTGGGGTGAGGTGGTTTTCCGCAGACATTGCTGCATCGAGCTGACACTGGATACTGTGCAGGGCGACGGGGCTAGGATTCCCTGCTTGTCCAGAACTGTCTCTTCTGAATGGGTCTGTCTCTCACTTTCTCTAAAAATAGATTGGTTCTAGCCCATTAAAATAAAATAAAATAAAATAAAATAAAATAAAATAAAACCTGCCAAAAGATTGAACTGTAAAACCACCATGCTCATCATTTCTGGAGACCAAACTTGGATTACGAAATTCACATCCTTAGTGATTTTAGGAACCTGAACCACCCTCTGAGATTCTCTGATGTTAAATGTGGGGACAAGAGTCAGTTGTACCTACTGGCTGCCTTTAAAACAGGTCAGAGACATGCAGGGTCTGTCCTGCAGGAAGGGGGACAATCACCTCTTCTTACATCATCCTTCTAGCTGGCTTGCAGAGTAGGCCTGTCCTCCAAGACCTTCCTCCAGAGCTGAAAGAGAGAAATTCCTTTGCGTTTCTCATTTCCAGCAGAAGTGTTCCTGCTCTCCAAGTGGCAGAGGAAACATGGTTTATGCTCTTTAGGAAAGAGGTAAGATGCATGATGTATCTGGATTCCTTAAGCAGTGCCAGGAAGCACTTTCTGGGCACAGAGTCCCCCTAAGGAGCCGGCCAGCTCCCGTACACACCCTATTTCCAGCAGATCAGCCCTTCAGGCAATTTACTACTTCCCCGTTGTAATTCACTTAAGTTTTTTTTTTTCCCTTTTTTTTTTTTTGAGATGTTTTCTTCTTCTGCCCAATGGCCCTTTTTAAGGTTCTCTTCATAGTTCCCTCTGTAAACAAATTTGTTTAAAAAAAAAGAAAGAAAGAGAGAGAGAGAGAGAAAAAGAAAAAATAAACCAAAAAAAAAAAAAAAAAGGAAAGAAAAAACAAAAACAAAAGACATAGACCAACAGCTGATTAGCATCCAGCAAACAGATTTACAATTGATAAAATTGTGACAATGAACAAACACACAGAGTTTGGATTTTTTTTCCTTATGGCCCACACACCCCAATGTCTACTTATTTAAGTGTGGTAGATCTTGCTCTTGGCTTTGGCGATTGTCTAGAACCAATACAGAACGTGATGGAAGGAAGGCCATTGGGTGTTGGGCTCCAGGCCAGCACCAAGAGTGTAGACACAGGGAGCTCAGGAATCGGCCTCCCTAAGTCAAGATACACATTCCCTCTTAATCATTTAAGTTTCCACCAAGGCAGCACTCAAAGAGGAGCTTTGTTGTTTTTAATGATCCCAATTATTCCCTCTGCATGGGGCCCTGGGGTTCCCCCAGCCCCGTGCTGGGAAAGCATGGTTGCTTCCAGTGTAGGAGTGGGGGTTTCAGCACTTGTGTGACAAAAGGCTTGCTGCCTGGTCACCCGGGCCACAGGGCAGGGACTGGACGAAATTCACGGCTCGGCGGAAGCATTTGGTGATGACTCAGATGTGGCTTCGATGTACGTGTTAACAAATGCGATCAGCGACTCAGAACGGAAGTGTCTCAATAAATGCACCAGCCCGGGGTGAGGAAAGGGCAGGCGAGGGAGCCTGAGTCATTCTGTAGGCGGCCCAGGTCCTGGAGACAAGTTCTGGGAAGGGACAGGGTGACAGTTTGCTTCCACTGTGGAAGGAAGAGAAGGGGCATCACTGGCTTGGTCACAGGAGAGGAATGTCGCAGGGAGATGCATCTTAGCCTGGGGCCCGGGAAGCAGACAGTCAGGCTTTTGTGTCCTCTTGGGTTGGCCAAGGAGGCTGGCTGCCTGCGAGGGATGGGGCCCTCATACGAGGCGTGGAATCTGCATGCTGGTGTCCCTCTCCCCTCACCCCACAGGTCCTGTTAGAATGGTGTCTTTCTGTGCCAGGTTCCAGTTCTGAACTGGAGACCCCGATATTGTGGACCCTGGTGAGCCGGTATCCCTTTCCTCAGACTCTCCTCCACCACCCACCGTAGGGCCCCAACCCCAGGGAGGGCCTGGCTTCCAGCTCTTCCCTTCCAGCCGCATCACCTGGAAAACACCAGGCAGCCCCTTGGACCTCAGCAATCCAAGGACAGGGGTGTATCCTCCCAGTCAAGATGTTTTAGGCCTCAATGCACTAGTAACCCAGGAGAGGGGTTTTGTAAATTAAAAGCACATCTGTTAGATGATACCGTTATTACTACAGGCCTCGGGAACTGGAGACTCGTGCTGCACTCTGAAGACGGCCTCGTGGAAGCATGATTCTGCTTCTATCTCGGTTCTCAAAGCTTGCCCGTAGATTTCCTAGGGAAGGGAGACAGGCAGGTTTCTTTTAGTGATGACAAGTGGCATCAAAATGATTTGTTACCAAATTCCAAGTGTAAGTGCAGACACAGGACTCCCCTTCCCTCACCCACAAGTGGTAGCAAGGGGACGGCCATTCAGAAAGTCAGAGATAATCAGTGTGGCTTCTGTCAAGGGGCAGCCCCCCCCCCCGCTCCTCTCAGAGGGCTGCCCCTTTACTTGCAGAAACACAGACTGGGGATGCCGTTGACTTCAGTCTGTTGCTGGCGGCCGGCTGTTGGCCACGTGCGACAGTAGCTTTCAGGTGGATGGGAAGAAGGGTCATCTTCAGCTCTCAGACAACCCACAGCTAATGCTTCCCACCCAGCAGGGAAGTATGGGGACATGGCCTGAAGGTCACTGCGCGTCAGTGGTTCGGTATATCCTGGGCCAGGATGCCGTTGGGAAGAAGGCAGACATGCCCAGGTGATCAGGGGACAACCAGGGTCAGGGAGATCAGGGATCTTCCAGGAGACATGCAAGGGGGGCCTGTGATGCACATTTATTCACTCAATGGCTCCTGAGAGCCTGGGATGGGCCGTGGGAAGTACTAAGGTTACAGCAATGAAAAAGATCCAAATGGTCTCTGTATCCTAAGAGCATATCCACTACTACATATTCAGATATTAATCATATAATGTCATGATCCATTCTGTAATTTTGGTAAATTATACTATAAACGTCAGTGAAAGTTCACCATGGTCCTTTGCTGAGTCCTGATCTACAGCTTTCAGGGAGTTTTCACCCTGGTGGGTGCTTCTTCCTGGCTGAGCAGTCAAATCTTGCCCAGATATAGTCAGGGAAAGGCTGATTTCTAATCATCGATTACCCCAAATCTCAGCAGCTTCCAACAATATAAATGTTTGCTTCCCACTTTTGTTGCAGTTGAGTATTGGCAGGTAGAGCAGAGAAGACTTCTCAGCGCCAGCTTCCAGATCCAGAACATTCTACCCTGTGGCTCTGTGTACTCCACCAGCTGCATGGAGAAGGCAAAACATGGAGACGCCGGGTAGATGTAGGTGCTACTGTTCACCAGCACTCTACCCATTCCACTGGCCCATCTGGTGACGCGTCTCCACTGAGAAGTAACAGGGATTGGAAAATGGGGCTAGTGGTGTGCCCAAGAGGGTGAAGGAACATGGCCACTGGCCACCCTGGGCCTTTGGCACCTCTCTTTTCAGTAGTGTGTGTGGCTAGGATGGCATGGTTGACAACAGTGCCGTTGACTGTTGGTTTGTCAACCCAGAAACACTCGTACCTGTGGCTGACAGTCAGCCGCACTCCACTTTGTCTCCTTTGCGAAATTAGCTGGTCATTATTTTCTAAGGAGTAGCCTCGCCCTATAGTTTACTGGGGTTACACGTTAGCATTATTTTTTATTTTAATTTTTTGGTCAAAGGCTAAAGTATGTGCAGAGGAGAAAAAGTAAGACTTTCTGAACAAGAAGATCCTGTGCCATGGGGCTGAGATGCCTGCTTGGAGGTTTATTTTGAGACTCAATGAAATGAGTAAGACAGAGTGCATTGTAGCTGCTCAGTAAACATTACGTTCATTTTCGATGATTTAATAGGAACTTTCACAGACAGGTGCTTAAGGAAAACACATTAGCAAGCCAACCCGGCTGGAAATGAAAATCGTCCACATTATTCTATTTCATGAGTGGCAGGAGCTAAAAGAGATGTTTTGAGCTGCCGAATAGGGATACAAGCCTGATAATTGACAATTGCCCAGAAATTGTTTTCCTGACTCTGCTGCAGGATTGCTGGGCCCTGTGTGCCGAGATGAGAAGACACCATCCAGCCCACTCTGGGGTCCTAGTCTGGGGAGGGCAGAAGCTTCCGAGGGGCCTTCCCTGAGGCTGCCGAAGTGGCCTGTTTCAACTGTGATGCCCAGGCAGCTCTCCCCACATGCCATCCGGCTGTCTCTGCGGGGATGTGAATTTTTTCATTCACTCGCTCAGTTATCAGTGGAAACATCATTCTGCGCACAGTAGCACCTCTGGAAATTTCTGGTTGTTTTTTGAATTTTAAGTCTCTTCCTCTGTGGACAAAAGCAGGCTTAGAGATACTAATAATGAGACCTCACAGGGCTGGTGCGAGGTCAAACGTGACACGGTGGGTAGAAGTCCTTCCGCAAACAGCAGAGCAGCCTACGTAAGCTGTAACTTTCAGTGTTGTAGAACAAGTCATTCTGAAACATACTTTTCATTAATGTCACCTTCAGTCAAAACAAACCAATAAATACAAAATATTTTACCACAATCAAATGGGTGGTGGTGGGGGGTGGCAAACATTCTTGCTGTTAAGATGTTAAGGCACTTGCCAAACAGTCTTTTTCCAGGCCTTTCTAGAACTTTCTAATTTCTAGATGTTTTTTTGCCTGCTTTGGAGCTTAAAATATTGATGTTCCTGTTGATCTTGACCACACATACTGCCTGATGGATGACTTTAATTATTAATGAATTGTTTGTGTCCGCTGATTAGACCCCAAACTGTTTATTTTTAAACTCTGCAATTGTTTTATTTAGAAAATCAGGGGGAGGGGGTATTTGGAAATGAAGTGCCGAGGTTCGATGCTGATAAAGCTACATCTCCGAAAGACAGATGAAACAAAAAGAGAGAAGCATAAAGATAGTTAAGAACAAAGCTTACTGAATTCCAAACACCTAAGGCAAGTCTGGCTTTAATTTTTGAACCATCCAATTAATGTTTTTCTACTCTCCACCTTGAGCTTTTTACAAGCAGACCAGGATTCTGTACCTAAGCAGGCGGTAATCCAATGTGTACTTTGCGGAGTGCAAGGCATTGTTTCGGGAGTAAATGGGAGGGTGGCGCATACATCAGAATGCCAAGTGCCTTCTTGCGAGAGGGCAAGAAAGTTTTCTTTCCTCCTTTGCCCTTACATTTTTGATTAAGTGGTACTTGCTTCAGTTCAAGATATCTTGTGGACAACGGAGGCAGAGGCCGATTATTCCACAGTCTTCTCAGGAACGATACATTCTGCTAATCCCAGCCCTTATTAGGCTACTCCTTACAAAGCTGATGCCCTGTCTCCTGAGCACGATCCCCCGCCCAGTCGGTCATCTCCGAAGGCCGGAAGCAGATATCCTGCACCAGCCGCCCTTGACCTGTCCTTGGGAGGAGAGCCACTGCTGACCTTGAGGGGGAAGACCTGCTACAGAGAATCGGACTAGCTCACAAGCTGCAGTTGCCTCATGGGTGCATTCTTGGTGTGTATTTCCTTGGATATATTTGTGTTTTCCGAACCCTCAGTAGCAGCAGTGCTCCTGGGCTCAGAGAGAGAAAAGAGTGAGACTGGCTCTCAGGGGTCAGCCTTCCTCCGCGTGCCTCCCTTGCAGCTCTCAAACAGGAAGGAAGAAAGAAAGAACGAGCGAAGGAAAGAAAGAAAGAAAGAAGGAAAGGAAGGAAGGAAACGGGAAAAAGAAAGAGAGAGCGAAGCGGGAACGCCTAACTCCCTATACTGAGCCACTCACCTATTCTCCCACACCCCCTCCCACGGAAGGATCTGGGGCTTGGATTCTGAGAGCAGCCGGCCCCCGGAGCCCAGCCCGCCCCTGCCCAGCCCTGCCCGAGTGACAGCAGCGCTCTTCGGGGCAAGCTGGCAGAGCTGGGCCGGGGGTGGGGAGCAGAAGCTGCCAGCCTTCTTTGCAATTCAGATGGTAATGTTCTCCTGGGCTTGTGTACCATCTGCTGGGCACTCAGACATTTCTCTATTTGGTCATTAATTAATGTCCTAACCACCAAGCCACACCAAACGTGCAGAACTGGAATTTCTGAGACACTTGTTTACTAAGTCAGTACAACCACATTTCTCTCAAAAAGCTGAGACTTTTTCCTATTTCAGAATGGCCTTCTGCTGCCCATTTGATTTTGTTAAGACACGTTTTTATGTCATAAACTCACTTCGTTTCATTGCTCAGAGGTTAGTCGAAGGAGTAACATCCGAATGTTTACTTTCAGTGTTTTCCCTAAAAAGTGGCATCGGTTCTGAGGACCTCAAAGGTCTCTTTCATTCCTTTAACAAACTGCCGGTGATATTTGAGGCTTAAGGCATGAAGACGAATGACCTTAGATTTTCTCCTGCCTTTCCAGGTCAGAGACTGAGTCGCCGTCTTGGACACGTCCCCTGAAAAGTTGATCGGTCAAGACTTGCAGGTGCTGTTTGAACTCACCATGCGACGAGTCTCAAGGCATCTCTATATTTGAGTTTCTCTCTCTGAGACAGAATTGGGGATAAGTGGCCTCTGAGGACCCTTCCCACCAAAGATCGTCAAGATTCTCAATGCGCTGCTGCTGCCGCCGAGGGGTGGGGAGCGTTAGCAGGAAAAGATGAAATGAGGGTCTGAGGGTGGAGCCCTGTGGACAGGATTAGTGGCTTTTTCAGAGTCAGGAGAGAGTTTGCTTCCTCTCTCATTCCCTCTGCCACGTGAGGACACAGCAGGCAGACAGTGGTCTGCAAGCCAGGAAAAGGCTCTCACCAGAGACCGACCACACTGTACCTTGATCTTGGACTTCCAGCTTCCAGAACTGTAAGAAGTTCCAACGGCCACCCAGGCTGTCGTACTTTGTTACAGAAGCCTGAACGGATAAAGAGTCTGAGACGGCATGAAATCAAACATGTCCGGGAGGCTGGGCCTTGTGCTGGCCAGAGAAAGGCTAGGAGGCTGGTCTCTGTAGGTGCCAGCAAGACCACTCAGCTCTCCTGGCGGAACTGACCAGCCCGCCAATGAGCAGAGTCCAATCATCAGCCCATAATGTGACTACGGAAGGAGCCGGTAGCTTCCCGGTCCATCTGGGTGCTATCCCAGGAGACCATTGAGTGGAATCTCTTGGCCAGTGGGACTAGAAGCATCCCAGGCATCCTTGCTTCATTAAGCTGAAAACCACCAGGCTCTTGTGAGGGCATCTGTGTAGGGCGCTGGCCCAAAATGAAGCCACTACTTCGCAGAGTGTTTGCTGTGATTCAGGAGGTGACGCCTTCCTACCTCTGTTTCTTTGATTTGGAAAAGTCAGACAATCCAATTAATTGTGTTATTGTGGACTCAGTGGTTTTTTTTTTGTTTGTTTGTTTGTTTTTGTTTTGTTTTGTTTTGTTTTGTTTTTGTTTTTGTTTTAGGTTTTTATTTATTTATTTGAGGGAGAGAGAGTGAGAGAGAGCATGAGAGGGGAGAGGTCAGAGGGAGAAGTTGACTCCCCAGTGGAGCTGGGAGCCCTATGTGGGACTCGATCCCGGGACTCCAGGATCATGACCTGAGCTGAAGGCAGTTGCTTAACCAGCTGAGCCACCCAGGTGCCCAACTCAGTGTTTTTATATTCCACAGGCTTTCTTATCCTAGTGGACAGCCCTCAAATCAGAATTTGAATTTCGGGTCTCAGACATCCTGGGACTGAATGACCTGATGTCCTATTGTCCTATTGTTGTGGCACTGATGCTGGGTCCTCCTGGTCCCCCAAGTTTAGTGCTTTCAGAAGTGCCTCTAGATGGCCACTGTTGTTATGGTGAACATGGGCAGCGATGCCGTGGGACCTCACAGACGGTGACCTCACTAGGTGGGAGAAGGTGGGGGGGCAGAAGGAGTCCCGAAGCAGAGACCCAGTTGTGACGGGCCCTCTTCCCATGGGAAGCTGGGTTTCTGAGGGGCCTCCTCATATGGCAGCTGCAGGACGTGAGGCTAAGTGGCCTGACAGGTGGAGAGGAAGGCAGGTGGACGCAGCTTCTGGGGCAGCCACGAGCCCGACGCCTGGAAGGTTCAATCCCGGGAAGGGACGGTGGGGTGCTGTTGAGGCCGGGGCTGAGGCCAGGCCCAGGCAAGACAGGGCTTGACCTGAGCAGGCAGGAAGCCCCCAGCTAAAATGTCAGTTTCCTCGTCCATCCTTCCTCTTACGCCTTTTCATCATTTCATGCTCTGTCTGTCAGTCTGTCACCGTAAAACATGGGCTCCGTCATTCCTTCGGGAGGGCACCCCCGGGGGAGCCCAGCTGCACCCTCTGGCCCCCGCCCCCGCCGCAGCTACTGTGGGGCCAGCCCTCCACTCTTTCTGGAGGGCTCAGCGAGGGAAGAACAGCCCAGACCCCCACCGTGGCAGCCTTGCACGCAGCCTGGGGGACGCTTCAGGGCACGACCTGTTGAGACGGCAGACGGGACTGACATGCCGAGGTTCGCAACAACAAGCCCCTAAACCGTTCTGAGCAGGAACACCTGTGTTCACCCTTTTGGGAAATTCTGTGCTCTAGGCAGCACTTTCTACAGGGTGTCACGCTCTGTGTGTGTGTACCCTACCCCCCAACTGCCTCCAAGCTGGTTAGGCAGGCAGAACATGAACTCCTCTACTGTCACCAACTGCACTAATTCAACCTGACACACACGGGCAAACAACACCCCACCCCCCACGCCCAGGAAACGCTAAAAAGAAAACAATACCCCAAAATACGTCCTCCTGGACAGCCTTTGACCTCCGTGTAGGCAAACCTTGGGGAGAAGCACCTATCATTAATGGCTTCAATCTATCAAAACACCCTCTTGATTGATAAACATGCCAGGTTTACATTATGATTACTGCATACAATTTTCTGTCACTGTTAATTTATTTGAAAGTCTTAACCTGGTAGGGTATGACACCAGCGGTATTTTATAATGAGAACTGCGGAAATAAATCATCCCCACCAAATAGTACAAAGAAAGCACTACCCAGTCTTTCAGTACACAGGGGCAGGAATCTAGACAGACTCACGGCGCAAGCAGGCAGAGAGAAACAGCCCCTGGGATGAACATCCCGGATCCGAGCCCCTTACAAGCTCTGGGAGTCAGCCGGACTCCTGCAGGTTTCTCATCCCAATCTGTCCAAGGACTTTGGAGGCCAGATTGCAAACCTCTCTTCGTCTGGGCAAAGCCCAGCCAAACCAAACCCCGAAGGCACAGCGAGGTGCCGTCTGGGGTCTGCGTCTGGCGTGGCCAGCACCTGAACTTGGAGCCCAGCCCCCTGAAGACAGGCCAGGAGGTCATCCGGCTTCTCCCAGACAGGTGGAGGCCGACAGGGGAGGGTCTGGAGGAGGATGCTTGGCTGTGCGGCTGCGGCCTCGCTCCACAACGGGGGGACGCGGAGGTGGCCGGGTGCAGCTCCCCGTGCAGGTGCAGGCCCGCCCTGGTCCGGCGCGACACCGCCTCCAGGAGGCCCCTCCTGGGTAGTTGGGGGACACCCAGACAATACTGAAAGCTTCCCAAATGAACTTTGCATAGAGACATTTTCATTCGCTGCCTCTGTCCTCATGCATATTAACGAATGGTGCGCGCGGCCTCATTTAATTCACTGATTTTACATTCGGATCACTTTCTCTTTTACAGCTATTTTTACCGGGCTTCATTAATCTTTGTTGAATACAATGGCATACATCTTTAATGCGGCCGCTGTCAAGGCGTATTTCAGCAAGGGCTGCGAACTGAATGACAGGGAGCAATATTAATAAATTTAACATAGACTGTATCAATTTTTAACAGAACGAATGTGGAAAGCTAAATGTATTATTTTTCGTTTAAATCATAGGGTTTATCACCGGTTAAGTAGCAGCGATTTTGCAGAAACTTGTGACGCACCATACAAATAGATTTACATCTCATTAATAAGTAAATTAGGCAAATGCCTTTCAAGTTCAGACAAGTACATAAGTGTAATCTCCATATTAAAGGAGTCGTCTTTGATAAACCACGGAGGAATCGTGGCGGCCAAGGACGTGCCGTGTTGCCAGGCCCGCTGCCTGGGCTGCAAACCCACCTTTAATTACGCTCCTTCATTACTAAAGAGATAAGTGTCTCTCCAGTTAAGGATCTATAAACGAACAGCATGCCGGCACCTCCCAAATCATTCTCCGGGAGCCATGAGAAGGTGGGGACAGTCATGAACGGGAAACGAATTATCACCTGTTCTTTCTCCTTCCCGGCCGTGGAATAACGGGCATATACTGACGCCGGCTCCCCTTACCTCTCTACAGGACAGTGTCCGTTCAGTTCAGGATGCTCTTTTGTTGAAGGCAGTCCAGGGGAGGGAGCTTAGGAAGGGGAGGAAAACAGCAACAGCAACAACAACAAAACACAAACAACTCTGATTTTTTTTTAATTTCTCTTCACAAATCCCCACAGAGATAATTTGCTCTAAAATGTAAACCCAGTGAGAACTTGCCTGTCTGTGTTAAATAAAAAGTTACGGTTGGCAGGAGGCATGTTTTTGCAGTAGCTTTAGCGATTATAGGAAATTACATGCAAAGCCAGAGTTCTGATCCTAAGTTAATTTATAATTGGAAAAAACTTATTAATTAGCTATGTCGCTCTAATTAAGAATTAGAAGAGTGTGCGCTAGGACATCAGTCAGTAGCCAACTGACAGGAGTTTCTGAAAGCCCAGAAGAGACAGCTGCTCAGCTTTCCCCACCGTCGCTTGCCTCTTCCGGGCGCTTGGCACACACAGATGCATGCCTGTCCTGTGCCGCTGAGCTCCAGGAAAGGGCCAGAGCGTCCTGAAGGCTGGCCACCCGGCGGCCGAGGGTCTGGCCAGGCACAGCGCCCTGTCCAGCTTCCACGTGACACCAGAAACTTCTAGACACATGCACGCACACACACGCACACACACCTATGAGCCTGTCCCATCACATATATATATATGATATATATATATATATATATATTTTTTTTTACCCTGCTTCTATTTTTGTTACCAAACTGGCTTTTCTTCCTCTGCATTTTCTTTTAAAACACTTTTTTTTTAAATTGTTTTCTCTTTACCCAACTATAGATACAAGAAAAGGATTAAATATTTAAGCACTTGTAAAGGTCAGGAGTTTTCTAAAAATACACGTTTAATTAAAACCAAAATTTTAGAATCTTTAATCCTGGGGCCTCCCCATGTTAGCGGCTGCTTCCTCCCGTGGATTTTGTATCTTCAATTGCAAACCCGGGACTGTAAAATGACTTTTTGTTCCGATTGGTTATTAAGACAGAAAATGAAACAAGAGCACAAACAACGGGATGAAAGCTACTGTCTACGTTAATTGTTCTCTAAAAAAGAAAAAGAAAAAAAGATTAATTTTTTTTATCCCAACCTAAACCTTTCCCCATCTGTAAGGGTCATTTTCCACGCACAGGTTTGCTTTCAATTAGGGCAGAACAAAAGCTCAAGTGGGCATTGGAGAGAATTCGTTTTCTTATTTGAATACCAAAAATGATGTCCCCCAGATAATGATGCTTTAAAAAAAAAAAAAAATCTCTGCATTAGCACATTTCTACCATTCTATTCCATTTGCTGGCAAAATACAAGATTCCTGATACACTTATCTTATGAGGTTAATGATCTTTTGTTGTCTGCTCTAAGCCTATTATTCATTTTAAATTAGAGGCAAAGTGGTGTGTTTAAAAGTAATTCAAATGGGAAGTAGTCTTTCTTTAAAATAAGGGGCTTTAATCCCTTTTCACAATCATTAGCCTGTACTTAGTTAAAAGAACTAGGTTGTGCGAGATAAGGAACAGCTTGCTTGCTGTTTTGGGTGTTGCCCCTAATGAAACTCTAGGGGCAAAGTGGAGGGAGCCCCTGCTTCCAGAAGCCCCCCGGGCACTTGGTGACTCCGTGGGTTTTCCGCAGAACTGGGGAGCTGCCCGGCAGGCCGCGTGTCAGGGAGAGTCACGATTTGGTGGAGTTTGCGACCAGTCTCCGTAAAGATCGCCCAATTTTGGAAGTTAAGCCCGAAGATTGAGGAGTTTCTCTGGAGAAGATTCAAATCTGCGTCCTGTGACTTTTCTAGTCTACGCCCAGGCGCAGAGGGTTCGAGAAGGCGCCCCGAAGCCGGTGGTCCCCTGCGGGAGCCCGCGGGAGGGGAAGACGCAGGCTCCCCAGGGACCTGGCGCGCGCTGTGCGGTCAGGAGGCCGATGGCCACAGGCGCCTGTCGCGCGGCTCAACCCTGCCCGTCGGCCGGGCCTCGCCTCGGACACCGGCGCCCTTCCCGGTCTGGGGACTCGCAGCCTCGCTGGACAGTCAGTCCGCGGGGCGTGGCCTCGCTGGACAGAGTCAGTCCGCGGGGCGTGGCCTCGCTGGACAGTGTCAGTCCGCGGGGCGTGGCCTCGCTGGACAGTGTCAGTCCGTGGGGCGTGGCCTCGCTGGACAGAGTCAGTCCGCGGGGCGTGGCCTCGGACACCGGCCGGTCACCCTGCGCCGGGCACCGGGCGAGACCGCGCGGCCGGCCCCCCGCTGCGCCAGGGCGCCCCAGCCCTCTGCGCCCGCAGGCTCTAGCACGAGGCCCGACACACAGTAGGTGTTGTACGGGCCAGTGCATGAAGGACGGGCCAGCAGGCGCGATGGGACGGCGGACACAGAAGCTGAACCAGTCTCTGCACCCACCCGCCCCTCGGAATCACCCGCTTCCCCCCCATTCAGCCTCCTCTGGGGGAGGGAGAGGCTCCTGCTTCCCTCGGGGCTCAGCTGCTGGGGCAGAGCCTCCGGGTGCTCCCGCCCAGCTCGGCCTCCTTCCCATGGGGAGCCTTTTAGCTCGGATGGTCTGCGGGAGGAGCTGACTCTTCGGGGTGGTCATGACCTCGTCTGCAAGAAGAGGGAGCTTCGGGGGCCCTTCGCCACCCACGGCCACCCACCGGAGCCCCGGCGTTCGCTGTCACGGCTGTTTGCTTGCATTGGGTAGGGGGTGCTAACCCAATGCAGTAAGTTCAGAAAAGCAAACAAATAAATAAATAATAAATAAGACAAAATGTGTAACTATTAGGAGAGGGAGAGCATATTTTTCATTATTGGCTAAAAAAAAAAGAGTTTATTTGGAAAATTTAAGAATTTTTAAAAAGTACTATAAATATTAATAGTAGATAACATAAATTAGATAATTATATATACAAATTCTAAATATATAAATTAGTACATAAATTAGATAGTATATGCTTTGGATAATATTACACTATATATATTAGAAATAATAAGATTTCAACAACATACATAATTTTAAGTAAATAAAATCAGTTGCTTTCTTACATGCCAGTGATAATCACTGAGATTATAATGGGTGATTATAGAATGGGTGTAAGATTCCACTGACAACAGGAAACCCGCTCTATAAACTACTTAGGAATAGTTCCCAAGAAATGCATGGGGAAAGTATATGAGGAAAACTATAAAAATCTAATAAGAGACATAAAATAAGACTTGAATCAATGGAGATGCAAATCATGTTTCCAGAAAGACTCAATATAGTAAAGACGGCAATTCTCTTCAGATTATTTTTTATGCTAAACATCATCCCTGCAAAATTCCAATGGGACTTTTTTGTGGGGTAGATTTTAGACATGGATAAAATTAGTTTAATGTAAAAGATAAACATGCAAGGGAGTCAGAATGTTTCTGAAAAACCCACATGAACAGTGAGGAAATGCCGACCATACCATATAGCAGACAAAATGTGGAATTACCGCAGCACAGTAACGGTGGGGATACAAAGAGATCAGAGAAGCGGAAGAAAGAATAAAAAAATTACCCAAGCATGCATGGCACTTCAGTGTGTGCTTGAAGGTGACATTTTAAATCCAGATGAAAAATAATAGTTTCACAGATACTGATGGGGCCAATAAGCTGGCGTTTGCATGGTGGGGACAGGGTGCCCTACACTGAGGTCCAGAGGTGAGAGGGTCCCTTTTATAGAACCGTCATTTTATTATTTTGAAAGTTTTCTCACACTTGGACTATGACTGTTGATTCCAAAGATGGGGCTTGCATATTTGCATTTGAGAATTTTCAAGCAGATGGCAGTAAAGAGTCTTGGTTGAAACACAAACTATTGTATTATGACAATTTTCCAGGATATGAAAGTCAAGCGCCTAGCTCCCACCTGGTAGGTATGTATCCTTCTGCTGAAGACAGAGGGAGTAAGATCGGGCTCAATGACTGAACGTGACTCCAGCCTCTGTATGCAACCACAGGTTTCTTCAAAGAGTAAATAAAATGAATAGATAAAATAAAACAGTAAACGAACAGTGACAACAAACCTCAGGGTCCTGGGTAAGAATTTGAACATTTCATGCTGTAGTTTATATGCTTTGCTGGTAATTTAATTTATCAAGTAATATTGCTGAGTTTCCAACTCAAACTACAAGTATTTCAGTATTCATGAATCGCTATATAATTACTAATATTTATTTTCTATTAATTTATTCTGTAAAAAAATTAATTTGTGCTGATGTTTACTATTAAGAAAAATAGTATTTAACTTATTTTTTTCCCTTTTATTATTTGCACGAGGGCACTCTATTGAAGCATCCTATTTCTCATAAGATACTACAATATTAAGTCCAGACATATTACAGCTTTCACATAAAAAACAGAGGCTCTACAGGAAATAGAGGATATAAATATATGACTTTGAGAAGGGAAGGTCTTCTAACCTTAATTCAAAGGGTAAAATAATTTTTAAAAAGTTGGACAGATGTAGGGAGGTAAGATAATATATTTGTAAATCACTTTTTAAAACTATAGTATTTAAGTATACAAGCAAAAAAAGAAGTAAAAAAAAAAAAAAAAAAAAAAAAAACAGAAGCAAAAATCTATAATGAAAATGCAGACCCGGGACAGGCTAGGGAATGCGTGTCCCAGAGAGCCCCGAGCAGTAGCCACAGCCTCACGGCGTGAAAGCTTCCTGCAGATCAGTTCAAACAGTTTGACACTTGGGTACAAAACAGTCAACGAAATGGGGGTGGAATTAAGCGAATGGGAAGACGATGACCGTCACTTGTCATCAGGAAATGAAAATTAACCGGAGATATCATTGTGGCTATTAGGATAAAAGAAATAGTTAAACTATGCAAAACTGGGAAAAAGCACGCTAAATCCAAACAAAACCCATATAGGATTGGATATGGGAGGAAATGGGTCTTGTTGACCGCCAGGAAGAAAGAAACTCACGCAGGTCCTGTCAAGAAATGGGAACTTGGAGACTGATGACAAGCAGGGACTTGGTCTCCCCAGGAAAGTTTCAGGTCTGCTTGGCTGAGCTTGTTTCAAATGCAGGTCCCTGGAACCCACCTCAGTGTACTGACCCTGGCTCCATGGGGATTGGGGGGCCATCTCTCATCTCTCGAAAATTCCCAGGTGGTACTAGTCCAGGGGTGAGCAGGAGCTGCTGTCAGATCCACACGATGACAGTCTTCCCACGAGCAGCACACCATGAGGAGTCCAACGTGCAGGAGGGATTAGAGCAGACCCAGGCCCTTGGGCTCCCCTAGAACCCGCACCACCTTGAACCCCTACACATCAGAGCTCATGCTTTGTAGCCATTCAAAGCCATACACACCTGGAAACCAGCCAAGGTCCAGTTGGCATAGGCCACCTGGAAAGGCTGAGAAACGCAAAAACAGCTATACAGATATGTGGGATTTCTTTTCTGCATCTTTTTATTATTTCACGGGTGGTGGTGGTGATAACTTTATTATTACTTATTTATTTTACAGCAAACAGGGAAGGGCAGAAGCAGAAGGAGAGAGAGAGAGAGAAAATCTCAAGCAGGATTCACGTTCACTCGGAGCCTGACTTGGGGCTCAGTCCCATGACCCTAAGATCTTGACCTCAGCGGAAGTCATGAGTCTGATGCTCAATCATCTCTGTGCCTTGATAACTTTTTCTTTTTTTAATTTTGGAAGAAAAATTTAAATAACAATGTATAAATTAACTACGATGGACATTGCAGACTGTGATAACACAGAAAATGCTATGGAAGATGGGGCACCTGGGTGGCTCAGTGGGTTAAGCCTCTGCCTTCGGTTCAGGTCATGATCTCAGGGTCCTGGGATCGAGTCCCGCATCGGGCTCTCTGCTCAGCAGGGAGCCTGCTTCCCTCTCTCTCTCTCTCTCTATCTCTGGCTGCCTCTCCGTCTACTTGTGATTTCTCTCTGTCAAATTAATAAATAAAATCTTTAAAAAAAATAAAAAAAAATAAAAAAAAAGAAAATGCTATGGAAGAGATTATGCTGAGTGAAATAAGCAGAGAGAGTCAATTATCATATGGTTTCACTTACTTGTGGAGCATAAGGAATAACATGGAGGACATGGGCAGATGGAGAAGAGAAGGGAATTGGGGGAAATGGAGGGGGATACAAACCATTTGAGACTGTGGACTCTGAGAAACAAACTGAGGGCTTTGGAGGGAGGTGTGAGGGGGTTGGGTGAGCCTGGTGGTGGGTACTCAGGAGGGCACAGATTGCATGGAGCACTGGGTATGGTGCATAAACGATGAGTCTTGGAACACTGAAAAAATAAAATTAAAAAATGAAAAAATAGAAAATGTTTGCTATCTACGTAATGAAAAAAGCTGAATTAAAATGTGTTTCTGTAGTTTGAGTGTGGCCGCTTAAACAAGGCCATATGATTTAGGGGATGTACAGCCCAGACAGATAGCCTATCAAGTACATCAAGGATTGGATCAAAAGCATGTAGATAGCATACGAAGTACATGAGATGTGTTTATTGAACTGGGGAATGGGTGGATAAGTAACTGATAAGTGTCCAGGAAAGACTGTAGGGAAGTATGGAAAACAATTTTGAGAAGGAAGCAGCAGATGAGTGATTTCAAAATTTTCACAACTCTTCTCTATTTTCCAAATTTACTTTAACAAGTTCATATTAATTTTTTTAAAATGATTAAATAGAATCTGATTATAAATCAGGCTTCCAGCTTTGGGTCCTGCAGGGACCTACAAGAGGTCCCAGAAGAGAAGACCAGATCCAGGACACAAAGCATTCTGCAAAACCGTGATCAGGATTCTTCCAGAGACACTGTCATGGGGGGAACAGAGGTGGGGGGGACTTGTAGACGAAAAGGGAGTAAAGCGACAGCCCCAACCAGAACCTAATGTGCAGCCCCAACCAGAACCTAATGTGCAGCCCCAACCAGAACCTAATGTGGGTCCAAATTGGGTCCTACTATAGGATATATAGGAGATATAGATCTCGAATATATTCTTGGGATAATTGGAAAAATCAGGCTTCAGTCTGGATATCGGTAGTATTATAAATGTATTTGTACGTTTTTCAGTGTAACACTGGCTATAGAGTAGAACATACTTCTTTGTAGGAGATATAGGTAGGTGTCTATAATCTAAATATCATGAGGCTTCCAGCCTCCAAACAGTTGAAAAATCTCAAATACAGAAAAAAAAAAATGTGTGTTTGAAAAGATACAGAGGGAGACAGCAAATATGGCCAAATGGTAGCAGTTGGTAGAACCGAACTGTAGTAAAAATAATTAAATAAAATAAATAAATGAATAAATAAATAAATAAAAGTATTTATTGCATGACTTTTTTTTGGCATTTCTATATGCTTTTAAGTTTTCATAAAAAAAACTTGGGAGAAGATTTTAAAGTAAATGGAGGTACATATAAATGTGTACACACAAACCTACACAGAGCTGTACAGGCACAGTCAGTCTCCTCTGCTCTCTGGGTGATAGGAAGAAGGATGGGCCCAGAAGCTGTGATGGAGTCACTCCAGGTAGCAGAGGGCTAAGGTCCTGCAGTCCATCCCATTTCCATGGTACCTGCCTCCTGGTCTCCTCTAGGCTGAGAGTCCCATCTGCTCACCAGAAGTTGCCTCCCCATTCAGAGCGGAGTTCATTCCTCGGATTTGTCCTGGCAAGGAGGAAACAGGAGAGGCTGGGTCTTGATCCCTACTCTGGGACAATCTTCAGAAACCAGGAAGGCATCCACAGACTCCCTGGCATTTATGACAGCACTTTCAGGAAGGGTCTCGTGGTGGTTTTCCATTCTTCTCCATAGCCTGCAGGGGAAACTCTGTGTGTGTGTGTGTGTGTGTGTGTGTGTGTGTTGGTGTGGGGGTCCTGGGAGAAAGGCAGGGTAACCACTCAAAGGAGAAACTGGTGGACTGGAACTCCATAAGACCCAAGGGAATCCCTAGGGAAGAGAGTACCATGGAAATGTGGTCATCTCAGGCAGGGGTTGGGGGGTGCTGACAGCAGAGAGAGGTGCCCCAGGTGTAGAGTGTACAGAAGGTCCCTGAGTTGTAGGGTGTACATGCTACACAGCAATGCTCAATCATCAGAGAATAATCAGAATAATTTAATTATAGGATATAATTACATACAGTCTTTTTTAAAGATGTAATTCACAGATCATAAAGTTCACCTGTTAACAGTGTGCGATTCAGTGTTTTCGGAGGTTTATGCAACCATCACCAACATCTAATTCCAGAATGTTGCCATCACTCCCCCTGAAAAAGCGTACCTATTACCAGCCACTCCCCATTTTCTCCTCCACCCAGCAATCACTAATCTTTCTCTCTGTTTGGATTTGCCTATTCTGGACATTTGAAACGAATGGAATCACACAGTATGTGGTCTTTTGGATCTTTCTTACTGGGTGTGAGCAGTCAGCATTCAAGCATGTTGTCATGTGTATCAGTACTTTGTTCCTTTGTCTGGATGAACAGATTACCTGTTGCTTATCCATTTGGCAGTTGATTGAAATTTGTGTCATTTCTAGTTTTTGTCTGTTATGTATCCTGTTGCTATGACCATTTGTGTAAATTGTGAGTTTGGATATATGTTTTCAATTCTCTTAGTGACATACTTCAGGGTGGTACTTCTTAGTCATTTGAGGACTTCTAGACTTTTCCAAAGTAGCTGCACCATTGACAATCCTGCCATCAATCAGTTTCTATATATTCTCAAAAACGCTTGTTATTTTCTCTCTTATAGCTATTCTAGTGGGTGTGAAGTAGTTTTGATTTGCAATATATATATATATTCTGTTGAAATCCTCTGCATATTTTTAGATTGGGCTATTTGCATTTTTGATTCTGTGAAATTCTTTGTATATTCTGGATACTACACACTTATGATTTGATTTTTTTTTCACATTCTGTGCATTGTCTTTCCAATTGTTCAGTAGTTTTCTTTGCACCATAAAAGTTGTTCATTTTGATGAAGTCAAATTTATGTGGGGTTTCCTGTGATTGCTTTTACTTAAGGTATCACATTTAAAAAACTATTGCCTAATCAGAGGAAATGAACCTATGTTCCCATCTAAAAGTTTTATAGCCTTAGCTCTTACATTTAAACCTTTGATCCATTTGAGTTAATTTCTGTATATGGTGTGAGGTAGGGGGTCAAACTTCTTTCTTTGCATGTAGAAATCTATTTGGAGCACCATTTGATGAAATATCTTGGCATTCTTGTTGAAAATCAATCAACAATAAATATTTGGTTTTATTGCTGGACACTTAAATCTATTCCACTAATCCATGTCTATTCTTTTTTTTTTTTTTTAATTTTATTTATTTGACACACACACGCACAGAGCAGGGGGTAGGGTAGAGGGAGAAACAGACTCTTTACCAAGCAGCGATCCCAACACAGGGCTCAATCCCAGGATCCTGGGATCATGACCTGAGCCAAATGCAGACATTTGACAGACTGAGTCATCCAGGCATCCCAGTATGTCCATTCTTAAATCTTTACCACATTGTCTTGATTGGCAGAGCTATATATTACATATTTAAACTGGCAAGTGTGAGTCTTCCAACTTAGTCCTTTTTTTCAAGATTGTTTTGACTATTGATGGTCCCTTGCATTTCCATATGAATTTAGGATCATCTTGTCAATTTCTGCAAAAACATTCGCTGGGATTTTAATAGGGATTGTATTGATTCCATAGATCAATTTGGGGAACATTGCCATTTTAACAATATTAAGTCTTCCAATTGGTCACCATGGAATTCTTTCCCTCTCTTTAGGCCTCCTTTAATGTTTAGGAATGATTTTTTTTTTTTTTTGTAGTTTCCTGTATAAGTTTTCTGTTTCTTTTGTTATATTTATACCTAAATGTTTTATTTATTTTTGATGTTATTATAAGTGGAATTGCTTTCTTAATTTTCTTTTCATGTTGCTTACCACCAATGTACAGCTACAACGGAAACTCTTCTATAAATCTTGCACTCCACAACTTGGCTGAACTCATTTATCGCCTTATTACTTTTCTATGGATTCATTAAGACTTTCTGTAAACACACTTGTGTCATCTGAAAATGGAGAAAAGTTTACATCTTCTCTTCCAATCTGGATGTCTTGTATTTCTTTTTCTTGCCTAATGGCCCTCGCTAGAACCACCAGCAACACCAACAAACAGCTGGGAGAGTGGACAGCTTTGTTTTTTTCTTGACATTAGGGAGAAATTTTCAGTTTTTCCCTATTAGGCATGATGTCAGCCATAGTCATGTCCTAGGTGGTCTTTATCATGCTCATGATATTCCCATCTTGTCCTAATTTGCTCAGTTTGTTTGTTTGCTTGTTTGTTTTTTAGTGAAAGGTTGTATGCAGACTTTTGAGAAACACACGTTGGTAGAAATTTTTATTCCAGGAACAGGTGTCCAATACAATGTTGAGTACATAAATTAAAAAAATTTTAAAAATGTTACATCAATAATGAATGGAGAAAAGCATGCAAAGGAATACAATGGGATTAACATTGTGCTTTCTAGATTGTAAGATTACGGGTGCTTATTTTCATCTTGATAATTTCCCATATTTCCAATAAGTTAATATTTATTTTTATTATCAGGAAGGAGGGATCACTAAAAGATAAATATAACTACTCTGAGAGAGAGAGAGGGAGAGAGACAGATAGAACACAGGCACGAGAGCAACAGTGATGAAAACAGAGTCCAGCATGAGAGCTCAGGGCAGCCCCACTATGAGACTCCATTCTAAGTGGCTTCACTGAGGGCTTATGTCTGGTTTCTGGGTGAGAAAGTGAGAAAGCTCTGGAATATCAGGAGCCTTCAGGGATGACATACTGAAGGAAGAGTATCCAAGGGGTGTGAATCCTGAGTCATAGCTTAGAGGCACATTCTGTTGGTGGGCAGCCACTAGAAGATTCCTTCAGGGGCTAGAATGAGACCCAGACTGGGAAGTCCTCTGTGGTCACAGGAGTATAAGCTTGACCCTGAAGATAAGGGAGACACTGGCCTTTGTTGCTGTGGATACCCCTGGAAGCTGAACCTGGAGAACCATGAGTCCCATCACTTGGGAGGGCTGCGAGGTTTCTGACTCAGGTTTAAACTCAATCCTTCCCATGCTTGAAGACAAAATAAGGGTTGAAAACAAAGGCAGGAAATGCCATTTGCAGGTGCCTCGGTGTTCCTTGAAGGAAGGGTGACTTTTAAGTGGTGCATTCTCAAATATCCACCGCCAAGCAAATGCTCAGTAAGTTTTATTGGAGTAAATCCTCAGTGAGCTTAAGGCTATGATGGCTGTGGCCCCGACTGCCCCCACCTAGACATTTTAACTGATGTTTATAGGGGTCGTCTGGAATTCTTCTTCCTCTCTGATGATTTAAATCTGTATTCCCTACAGTGGAGAGAACCTGATTGTGGAGGACAGAGACCATGCCTTCAACACTCCCGTTTCTCAAGGGCCTGATTCCTCGACACAATCTCCGTGGCAGAACTGAAACACAACAAATAGTTTTTTGAGGCCATAATTAATGAAAACTCTTTCCAGGATGTTGATTCCACCGTCCAGAACGCAGCTCTGAGAACGATTATAGAAGCTCTTACCCTAGCTATTTGGCTATTGAACCAATCTGCAAAGTTCTATAAACACTCTCTGAATTATACCCCAAATCTTTATCAAAGTCCTTCAGGAGAGGTATTAGTATGGTTAACAAAGTTTTATAAAGGGCCAGTGAGTAAATATTTTAGGTTTTGGGAAATCTCTGTTGGACCCGCTCAACTCTGCCATCATAACAGGAAAGCCACCACAGATAATATATAAATGGCCACGGTATTCTGGTAAACCTTGATTTATGGCACTGAAATTTCAATTTTGCAGGATTTTCCACAGATCACAAAATATCCTTCCTTTTTGGCTTTGTCATTTTAAATATTTAAACATGCAAAACCCACTCTTAGCTCACGGCCTGCACATAAAAGAGGTGGCAGGGCCAGATTCGGCCCGCGAGCCATAACCTTATCAACCTTGCTTTACCCGACAAACCCGGGAGACCCAAATCAACAGCCACGGTATGAGCTCACTCGTCTGAGAGGTTTTCTCCTTTCCAAGCGGCGCAGTCGCGGGGCTCTTGTAGGAATTAAAGGAATGAGTTTCCCCAGACCAAACCCATTGTCTCTGCATCCGCCCATCCCCGCACGACGGTACCAGCCTGTTCGGGATTTTGTCCCCCCGGCGACGCTCGCCTTTCCTCCATTCCCGGCTCACCCTTTTGCTCCCCCAGACGGACACAGGCCACCGGGCAGCGGTAGAGGCGCGCGGACACCTGTGACCTCGGGGCCTGTGCCGAGACAGCGCCCCGGGAAAATGGCTTCCCTCCTTTAATTCCTAAGAAAGAGCAAACTTTCTCTGGGCTTCTTTTTAAAATGCAACCATGTAAAGGTCACCGAGGAGGAGATGAAACTCGGAGTTGTAATAAGGAAGGAGAAATAAAAAATAATGACAGAAATAAATTGTCATAAGAGGGGATCCAGTTATGATTTATTGTGATATTCTACAAATTTGGAGGTGATTAAAAGCCACCTAAAATTCACATTAACAAGTCACATAAAAATGGAATTAAACTAGTGGGCATAATGTGGCAAGGTATAAAGAAAAATCATGACAGAAATAAATTGACAGAAGAATGATACTATTCAAGTTTTACTCTGTCGGGCCGCCCTGACAGGAGCCTAGTATTTTAATTTCAGAGTTGTGGTTGAGTTTTTGGAGTTCATTAAAGGCCCACATTAAGAATCTCATAAAAGTGAGAAGAAATTAGTGACCATAATGTGGCAGAGGAAATAAAGAAACAATAATGACAGAAATAAATTGACAGAAGAATGATACACTTAATGTTTCGCTCTGACACCCTCTATTAATAGGCCGCTGCAAGCTGGAACAAATGTCATTCATATTTTAGCCAAAGTATACCACTAATTAGGCCGGCTCTCTGCACCGGAATTAGACTTGAGATCTCTCACCTTTAGAGTGGAATCATTTGAATTCTAAAGAAAAGAGCTGGTGACAGAAAAAAAAACTTTCTACTCGGGCTTTTCTAATGAGATAAAATTCCCCCTTCTCCCCATTCCGCGGCTATAATTGCTGATTATGTTGTTACATAGCTGCGGCTCCCGGCTCTCTCCTCCAATCATGATGATATAGTCTGGCAGATCAGGAGGCTTCAAACGCGGACTGGAGCGGTTTGAGTCTAATTTAGCGCTCATTTAGGCCGTAGGTACCACACAAGGTAAACACTGTATTGTTATAATTAATTACCCCTTAGGCCTCGCCAGGCCATCTCTGTTTCAGCTGACCCTTATAATAATAAGGCTTCCGGGCATATTGTATTTCTTTTGACAGATTAATTAGAAATTCAGCCGTGGAGGTACAAAGCAACGCGGTCATGAATATTTAAATGGCCTGACACAAAAAATCATGAAAGGCTGCTGAACTACATGACGGACAGGGGATATTAGGCAAGTGACTCTAATCAATAATCTCTTGATCTCTTACATATTAATACACTGCCTGCTGTTATTAAGCTCCGTAATAAGGAAGGGGAGAGAAAGTTAGTGTAGCTCTGCTGTAGGCCGCGGCGAGGCCCCCAGTGATTCCGCTAACTGACTGCGAAAATGCACAGAGGAGCGGGGCCTCAGCCTCTTCAATCTAATCCAATCTTAAGGAATGGCAGCTCCGCGTAGCGCCGACTGGATAATTATTGGCGCTGACAAGGTGAGGGCGTCTGCAGGCAAATGAGCTCGGAAGCCGCCCGAGTCCCCAGACCACCCAGCGCAGGGCGCGCAACAGCGGCCCGCGCGCTCTTCGCCGTGTCGCCGTGTCGGGGCTCGGGCCGCGGAGCCTGCGGGGACCCGCGCCCTGCCCAGCCCCCCCCACACACACACCCCCTCCCACGGTCGGGGGCGGCGGCCGTCCAGGGCCGGGGCTCGCCGGGGCTGTCGTCGGGGCCGCCCCGACACCGAGTCACGAGGCGCGCTCGGCTCCCCTCGCGGTCCCTCCCGCCGCCGAGGCCGCCCGGCGAATTAAGCAGCGGAGGCTGCCGCGTCTCATCTAAATTCATGACGGAGCCGGCGCTCCAGGCCCGCTGCCCGGCGGCTCGCTCCGCCGCCCCCGACGCCCCCGACGGCCCCTGGGGGCCGCGCGCCTCGCCGCGGCTCTCCAGGCGCCACGCGTCCCGGGCCTCGTCGCTGAATGAAGCCGCGGCCCCGGGCGACCGGCCGGAAGGTTCCCGCGCAGGACCGGGCGCCACCGAGGCCAAGGTCATGGGAAGCAGCCCGCCCGGGGCCCTCCCTGGCCGGGTCTGGAGACCCGCAGGGGCTCACCTGCCGGGTGCCCCGGCTGCACCGCAGCCAAGGGCCGAGCGCGGCTCTTCTCGGGTGCCCTTTGCGGACATCAGTCACCCCTTTCCCACCGGGAAGGGGCGGCCCCCTCCGGCCTGGACCACCCCCTCCCCACCCAGGGACGGCCGACTCCACGAGGAGCCGGATTCCTCGGCGTCCGCCCACCCAGGCCTGGGGCCGGCTGTGGTGCTGGGAGCGGGCGGGGGGCGGCCGGACCAGGAGGACAGTCTGGGGGACTTGGTGGGCGGCCCCGGTGGTGGGGAGAAGGGGAAAGACTGACGAAGGGGACACTAGCAGGCGGTGCCACCCCCGTTCAGGAAGCCGGGTTCTGAGCTGGGAAGGAGCCTGGAAATAGGTTCCAAAGAATAGGGCCACCTCCTCCTGCTGTTGCTTCCTTCCGGGTGATGTCAGTCTTTCCAGAAAGCCCCACTCTCCTGAGAGGGAGTTGTGTTTGCTTGATTTTTTTTTTTGTTGTTGTTGTTGTTTCATTTCGTTGTTTTTAGTGGAAATTAAAGAAAATTAAAAAAAAAAAAAAAAAAAGTTCCAGCCTGTGTCAACACGGTGCAGAACATAAAGGGGGAAAAAACAACCAATGAAATGCAGCCGAAACAGGGATCCTGAGCCGTCCGGGGCCATCAGTCCCATGGAGTTTGTGGACACTTGGGGGAGAGCGTTTGCCGGGCACTGACACCCGCCCTGGGATGGCGCTGGCCCAGGTGACCAGCGTTTCCTTCCCTGTCTGTGGTCTTCCTTGTCTAGAGTCCCTTCTCTTCTCCTGCCTCCGTCCTCTGGTGGCTCCCAGGCCGGCAGGGGACGGATGCTGTCAGGAAGGGCTCTGGGATCCGGGCCCGGGGTCCCCCAGCTCGGGTTGTGCTGCTGCTGGTCAGGGGTCCAATTCTAATCTCTCAGAAGACACAACACGCAAGGAGGGACGCGAGAACTGCCTGAGCCGCAGCAGGGCCAGTCACGGCCCCTCCGCGTCGCACCAGATTCTTCTCGGGGTCAGGCCTGCATTTCCCCATCGGTGCGTTTGCCCTCAAAGTGTGCCATGCGCACAGAAGGACACAGCCCATTTGCAGGTGCCTTGTCGTGTAAAACGCTGCTGCGCGTCCCCTTAGCACCGCGGAGGCGTTCTGAGTTTCCATGGAGTCCCTTACTCTGCTGACTTCTTCCATCCCTCGCTGGCCTTCTGTTCGATCCCCACCCTGCCCCACTGCGCCTGCTGTGTCCTCGCCCTGTCGGCATCATCCCCCAGGGGGCCCGGAGCTCTTCCAGGCCAGGGTTTGGGTGCTGGGCACAGTGCACCAGGTATGGGTCTCCGGATGCCCCGATGGGGGCGAGTCCCGCCATCTTCACCTTCATTGAGGGACTTTTGAGAACAGCCCAGCTCTGGACTGGAGCTCAAAAAGGGAGTAGATAATTAAGGGTAAAGAAAAACAAGCCAGGGTGACTGCCAAATCACACACCCAAGTACAGAGCTTGTAAGCATTGTACTACGGCTAATGATGAGAATAATAATTACAGTGATGATGACAGCGGTCATTTCTACCCTGGCTGTTTGGTTTATGAAAACATCACTAAAAGGTCTAGTTCTGGGAACTAGTTCCTGCACCTCCGTCTCTTTATTGCCAAATCCTAATGAAGTACAAGCCAAGAAGCAAATTCATTGCAAATTGTATAAAAGATTTGGGGCCAAAATGAAGCTGTTAAAAACCACATCTGTAAAAATGGTGTAATTATTATGGGTGGGTAAAAATCTGGCAAGAATTATTTTCTTAAATAAGGCGTAAAAGAGAACAGATGTGTGTAACTGACACTTTTTTTTTTCTTTTTGCAGTTTCATGATTTCTGAGAGAAGAAAAAATTGAACTGATTTATCAGATTATCCTCTTTATTACAGTGCAACTAGGGTGATAGAAAACCCTTTTGTCTCATTTTCACCCCCTGGAAAAGGAGAGCAGTCCAAGGGAACCGGCTGACTTTGCTTTCTGGCAAAGCCAGCTCTGCCAGGGAAAGAGAAGGGCCAGCGGGATGGGGTGGGAAGGAGCCACAGTGGATAGGGAGGTCCGCAGGAGACACAGTGATGGGAAGGAGGTGACAGCAAACGGGCTGGAAAACCTCACAGGCTAAGGAACACCAGCGGGGCCTGGTTGGAATGGGCAAAGTGGCCAAAGACAAAGACAGGCAGTTTAAGTCTGGAAATAATTACGGTACAGTGAAGACAACTGAATTCCACATTACCTTGGTCAATGTCTGCAACTTGGAGAGGTATTTGGGTTGGGTTTACTTTTTGGAGCTTAGCAACATAAATTTGTTGTCACTGAACTATTAAATACAATGGACGCATGTTGGCAAAGAGGGTCTGGAGAGGCATGGAAGTTATTAAGGGAAATAATCGCCTAAATGGGCCCACTGCACAATTTTAATATCCCGTGACAACACTCAATCGTCAAATTCAGCAAGAGTGTCCGGGATGCTACTAACATTAAGCCAGAAATTCCTAGATTTATTCTATTTTTTCCCCCCAGCCTGGAATAGGAAATGCCAGTAAGCTCTGAGCATCTAGGCAAGAAATAAGCTGGGCAGAAGAAAGGATGGTCTCCCATTTTATGAGATTTCTGCCATTAAATCGATAACAAATGTCTTTCACCTACCCTCGATAAAGAGGCAATGTGGGATTTTAATTGGACTTTTGGCTTTTCTTCATTTGATTTAAACCAAGGTAGAATTTCAAACAATAACACTAGAACACCTGGTTAACACGTTAGATGATATGCACAGTTGTAAATTGTGGTTTTAATAGTTGCTCACTGGGGGATTTAAAAGGGTCTCATTGTTCTGTTTGGCAGATATTAAAAAAAAAAAAAAATCACCAACTACTGGGATTTAAAAGCCACACACGTGATTTCAGTGCAACTCAGATCATGAAATTTAATCATTTGACCCGGCTTGTGGCCAGTTTGCACAGGGCGACTCCTGGCCACATGACGGACTTCTCAAGTTCTTCCAAAGTCATATCCCTCTGGAAGGTTAAAGAAATTGCTAATCTGGAAGGTTAAAGAAATCGCTACGATGACTGGCAGAGGCTGAGGAACGGGCATGGGGTTGCAGCTGGATGCTCACACCTGCTGTGCCTATGCACCCCCTTTGCACACTGCTGGACCCTTTGGCCGGGCAGTTCTCTTCTCCCTCCTTTTTGAAAAACACATGGAAGTTGCCCCAAGGCAGGATGGGGTCCACTCAGGTTGCCTGTGGGTTTCCATTCCCGCCAGCCCCTTTCCTCATCAGCAGGGGGGCTGGCCCTGCCTGGAAGCCCGGGTGGGGTTACCCATATTTTAAAGTGACAGTTTTCCAAACGCCTGCAGGACTTTTGCCCTTCCTCCCAGCTGTGGCCCCCACCTTGCCTTGCCACCGCCTCCTGAGACCCGACCCTTAGAGGGCACAGATGCAAAACAATGATGAGGGTCTCCTTGCTCCCCTCTGGCTGCAGCCGGGGACGTGGGGGCACTGCTCACAGAGACTCCCTGGCGGAGGGGGCAGCCCACCGCCTCTCCTCAGCTCCCAGCAGCTCTGTCCACCACGGGCTGTCAAGGCTCAGCTCAGGGTGGGGGTGGGATGGGTCCTGTGCCCTGTCGCTGTGGCCTACGCCCGGAAGGACATCACAGGAAGGAGTGAATAAAGGGGCAGAGATGGACTTCGGAGAGGTGGGGCACCGGGACACCATTTCTTTCAAACCTGTTATTTTAGCGGAAGTGAGTTGAAGCCTGGAACATGGAAGTGTAGCCCAGCAGCGGGACCGGGGGTGTGGGGGGGCTGGGGCAGAACTCTGGTGTCCTCCACTCTCCCTGCCCTGCGTCCTGTGCACGGAGGCCGCAGCCTGCCGCCTAGTCCCTGCTGCTGTCCTGCAGGCTACAGGCCATGAGGCCCAGGGACAGGCTCTGACTTTCAGGATTTCCTTCTGGAAACTTCTCTGGACCGTTCCCTGTCTTCTAGAAGAAGGCCTGGGTGGACAAGGAAAGTGTCCTACTAAGCAGGGGGCATTCGGAGGCCAGCCTGACATTAGGTGCCCCATTCCTCACACACAGTGGGTGCCTATTCACACATCATGGGTTCCTGTTCCTCACACACGGTGGGTGTCTTATTTCTCACACACCGTCGGTGTCCATTCCTCACACACAGTAGGTGCCCTATTTCTCACACCTAACGGATGCCCATTCCTCACACACAGTGGGTATCCATTCCTTACACATCATGGATGCCTGTCCCTCACACAGTAGGTATCCACTTTCTCACACACAGTAGGTGTCCTATTCCTCATACATGGTGGGTGTCCGTTCCTCACCCATCATGGGTACCTCTTCCCCACACACAGTGGGTGTCTTACGTCTCACATACAGTAGATGCCCTATTTGTCACACACAGTAGGTGTCCATTCCTCATACACATGGGTGCCCGCTCCTCACACATCATAGGTGCCGGTTCCTTACACACGGTGGGTGCCCTATTTCTCATACACAGTGAGTGCCTGTTCCTCACACGCAGTGGCGCCCCTTCTTCACACACAGTAGGTGTCCATTCCTCACACGCAGTGGGCGCCTGTTTCTCACAGCAGTACTGGCACTTACTGAATCAGTCTCTCTGAAAGCTCTGCCCTGTGCCCCGTCGGAGTCTGTATTTGTGGTGTCTTTCTGCTTCACAGGAGAACATGACGGGTGAGCTTGCCGGGAAGGTCAGCACATTCTGTCATATCCTGCTGAGACAAGGAGTTCGGCATGAAAGAGCAAGGCAGTCAGACTAGAAGGGCAACTCGTTATGTGAGAAGAATTGTCGGGGTGAGGCTTGCCCAAGAAAGCCCTAATTGTTGATGAACTGGTGGCCACAATCGACGTGACTTCCATAATCCCAGCAGGGAAAGCTGAGCACACCTGCGTGGCCTCTGTTCGCAATTCCTCATAAGTTCCGGGGAGTCACAACTCTGCCACTGTGTGTCCCCACCTAGGCTCTCTCTCTGGTGCAGGGAGATGTTGAGGCTCTTCAGTCCCATCAGCTCAAAGCCAAAGGGAGACATTGGTAGGCATTTCACCCCCCAAGAGTGAAATATGTATTTTGTGGATCGGATTTTTAAATCTTTACTCTTTTCACCTTAGATTTGGCTATGAAGATCTGGAGTTCTAATAGTGACATTGGATGGACAAAGTTTCCCATTGCTTAGTGAGTGGCGGTCTTTAGAAATTCCTCGAAAATACCAATGTCCAAAGTCAAGACTCCCCCATTACCAAGTTGGGTGGCCTCAGACAGTTTCTTAATCTGTCTGAGATTCAGTTTCCTTACCTGCAAAATGGGATAATAATATGACTTTCCCATGGTTGGTGACGATTCCACGAGATGCATCTGGGGAGGGGCCTGGCATAGTTCTTCCCTAGCCTGACAGCCCCGTACAGGCCGGACCCATAGCCTCCCCTCCCTCAGGTACAACCTATGGGCAGTTACCGGATGGACAACAATGATGGTACACAACAATGGCAAGGATTTTCCAGCCTCTCTTTTGGGCAGATGGGTTTCTCAGAAGCATTCAGAACTAAATATCCTTTGGGTTCAAGAGACATCTGACCGACAATGCATTAGTGGCCTTGATTTCTTCCAAGACCCAGTTTCTGGTTGGTGTTAGCTACCAGGAGCCATGTTCCTGGCTGAAGGGTTTCCAGAACCAATGTCTCATTGTTTTTCCCCAAAAAGCGGGACATCTGGGTGTTTGGGGAAAGTCCCTCTGGGAAACGTTCTGGCAGACGTTTTTCAGGCCTCACCGAGCTGCTAGGTGCTGTGCGGACACTGGCGCGGCCGCTGGTCCCGGAGCTTACCTGTCTTATGAGCTTCGTGAGTCAACAAGCATCACTGGATGTTTGTGCTAACGAGGGACCAGCCAGAGCCAAGGCCTGAGGAGAAGGAAGCAGGGAGCGTTTATGGAGTAACTGGGAGCTCAGCTTAGCCAAACCGCATGGCAGAGACGTCCCTGGTGGAGGAGGTCAGGCAGGCATGGGGTCACATGGTGGGCTCAAGGGGAAGCTCAGCCACAGAGACTTTTCCTGGCGGGCAGGAGCACGCCAGCAAAGGCTTAGGAGGGCGGCGTGCTGCAAAGACACCCGTGACCCAGAGAAGCACATTGGCATCTCCTCCAAGATGCCCACCCGGCCTGTGCCGCCCGTGGCTTGGCCTGCGGTGACTCAGGCTGTACGTGGAGTGGCAGGCAGAGGGTGCTGGGCCCTCGCCACTGAATCTCTAGGCCAGAGTACAGCAAACCAGGTGGTGGGTCACCCACTGTGTCACGGGTCCTGACTGGAAAGAGATTCTGGTTTTCCTGGGCCCTGAGAGTGTGTCTGTGTGTCTGTGTATTGTGAGTGTGTGTGTGTGTGTGTGTGTGTGTATAGCTGTTGCGTGTGTGTGCCCTGGGCCTGTACACATGTGTGCATGTGTGGTATATGTGTCTATGTACATGCGCATGCCTGTGTGCCTCTGTGCATGGACGGGCAGGTGTGTATGTATGCACACGCACATGTGTATATGGGCATGCATGTGTGTGCACGTGTGTGTGTGTGTGTGTGTGTGTGTGTGTGTGTGTTTGTGTACATTTGCTTATTTTTCAGATTTCACTGACATGCTATGTGGGATGCGATGCTCATTTCCAGGCCAGATTCACAGTGACAGCGGAATCACGAATGTGACTCAGAACAATTTGTGGCTCTGCTATTTTCATCCCTACCTTAAATTTTCTATGTTAACATTTACTAAGAGCATCTGCATTCTCTCTCGCTACCCCCTCCTAACTGCCCCTATAGGTGTCCTATAGGCATCTGGCTGTCCAGTAGGCACCCAGATGTCTGGTAGGCACCCAGGTGTCCGGCGGCATCTAGCTGAATTCTGATACCTTCAATCTGCTCTGCTGGTCTCCTTCTCTCCAAATCCGGTGGCCCAGGATGCAGACTCGGAGTGGTCCTCACATTCCCATGGAGCCGTACCTCAGTTCTCCATCCTCCACATGTCCCAGATCTGGCCCTGTCTCTCCATCGAGCAGCCACAGTCCTTGGTCGGGTCACCACTATCTCTGAGCAGGCCTCCTGCTTCTGCCTGCTCTCAGCTCCATGCTCCTCCCCAGGCGGTTTCCCAGTCATGATAACTTCCCAGGGAGCACAGGAGAATGGTCCTTAACTCATGACTTTCTAGAGTTTCTCGCCGCAGTCAGAATCAGGCGCCTGTCTCACCATGACCAGCCCCTGACTGCCCCCTTCCTGGCCTCACCTGCAGACCAAGGTCACTTCTGCTCCAGATCTTTGTCCTGCATTTTCCTAGGCCCTGAGTGCCTTCTGTCACCTTTGCCAATCTGGTTCTTTCAGCTCAAAGAGGACAGGCCCTTCCAGACAAGCCTCCATGCCCACCCTCGTCTGTAGGTAGTCTGTCTCTCTGCAGGACGCGCAGCTGTCAGACACGGTGTCGTTGGACTGGTTTCACATCCGCAGGAGGAACGCAAGCTCTGTGCACGTGAGACATGGCGGTATTCCTGTCCTAGTGCACAAGGCAGCCCTGGCACAGCAGAGGGACTCAGCGGAGAGTCAGTGAATGAATACAGACGAGAATGAGCCATCCTGTAGGGCCGCTGGGACCAGGTAACGGTGGGACCAGCATCTAGCCCATGGGCCCCCATCTTCCCTGTGGCAGAGCCCAGACTTAAGGCAGTTCTTCTGTTCTGAGTCCGTATTTCCTTTGACAGTGCTATGCACGGTGTGGGCACCGAGGAGTCTAGATGGTTCCTCCTACTGGCAGCATTCAACTCTCAGGGCGGGAAGCCAGTTGGCTTCAGAGGCTGTACGAGAGTGTCTCCCTGCCCCCTCTCCCTCCCCCATATTCCTGGCCACCCCTGCAGAGTCCCACTCCTTCTAATAGCTGGGAAATTCTCCTCAACTCTCCACAGGGAAGCACACAAGGCAGTATCTTTAGTTTGGAGCTCCAAAACACTTGTTTTTTCCCATCATGTTGTAAGCCTGCATACGACCAAATACCATACTGTTTTCTGGACAATTCGGCAAAGCTTCTGTCTTTATCTATCCCATGGTTATTTCCATGCAGATCCTTGGACAAGAGCACGGCACCTCACCTGCCTTGTTTTATTCCTCTCTTCTCCCTTGTAGCAGAAGAATTACTTTTAGCCCTGCAAGGAAAATCTGCAATTTCCCCAACGCGGCAGCATCGGGCGGCTGCGAGAGCATTGCCCGAGGTGCTCGTTCCCGGCGCAGATGTTCTCAGACCGGGCGAGGTGCGTCGGCACAACTCACTTCAAGGCAGTTAATGAATTACAGCCGCATCATTGCCTCTGCATGTTGGTTTTAAACACATATTTATTCTTCTCTGGCTCAACGGTTCCTCTCCAGAGCAGATCGGGGCTGCTGACTGCGTCTCTGCTCTTTCTCCTTCTCTCGCTGCCTTCAGTACCTTACACCCCTCCTTCCCCTGTTCCATCTTCTTCGCCTGCTCCTCCTCCTCCTCCTCCTCCCGCTCCTTCCGTCCTTTGAATTATATCTTTATTTTCACGTGGCCGTGCCTTCTCCCCGGGACAGAGAGAGCAGGGCAGTCCTCACGGGGCGAGAAGGGATGCTTCAGCATCCGAAGGCTCCAGGTCTGTGTAGACCCCCGTCGTAGCTGGGGCACCACCTGTGAGTTGCTTTTTCCCATCTTTTCTCTCCGGTCCTCTCCAGGGTGGGCTTGGGGGGGTAGAAGCAGGAGAGCGCGATTGCCTCGGACATCCGCGATCCCTGCGGCCCGGGTTGCCGGCTTTCCATGCAGTGAGTGCGAAAGGAAGCGGAAGGCACCTGAGTTACTGTGCGGTGCAAGGGAATTTAATTAAGAATATACACATTAGAATTTCAGTGGGATTGCCTATTTAATGTTACTTTATTAAGCCTTCTATCAAACCCTTTTTTATGTATATCAGTTGATATACAATTAATCTGTTCTCTTGTGAGAAAGAACATAGCACCTCAGGTGGACGAGGGGTGTCAGGTGACGGTAATTATAAGCAGCTGTTCACGGCAGCACCTCTGGCCTACACGGGGGTGCTGTGAGCTACCACTCCTCGCAACAGCCCACCTCATTAGACTTGACCTTCCCAGCTGGGGATTTCATTTGTGTTTTTTTAATGGGTTTGTATACCGCAAATCACAACACCTTATGAAGACGGAGTCTTTGTAGCTGTAACAAAAGAGACCATGCGAGTTTACAAAAAAGCCACCGCCGCGGCCGACTGGCAGGGTACCGCTGTAATGCCGGGAACTTTTCAGCCACTGGCTGGGGACAGGCGTGCCACCCCATGTCCCAGCTGAGATAAATGCCTTTCCCTGGCTTTGAAGAACCTCTGCCCGGCGGAGCCACCAGCAGTAAAAAGTAATTGCTGAGTCCGGATTGCGCCGGGGAGCACGGTGGCCGTGGGCTTGCAGCCCGAGCGACCCGCCCCGGCCGCGGAGCCCCGGCAGCCCAGCCGGCAGCCCCTAGACTCCGGGCGCTGCGCCCCGGCAGGTGCCCGCGAGCTCGCCGCTGGCAGGTGCGCAGGTCCGGGATGCGGGTGCGGGCGCCGGGGCGAGGTGCGGCAGTCTTGGAGAGAACATCTCTGGTTTTCTTTTTTCTTTCCATTTATGTTTGTAATAAACTCACTCTCATACAATTAGCCTCAATTGTTTTTATATCTTCGGAGGCAATAATATAGGCAGCCTGGGGAATACAGCAGTAATCCGTATACCTGTGTTCATTTACCCAAATCACTATGGTTACAGCGAGGGCAAACTGTTTACTGTGAGAATCCGCGCGCCTCTTTCCAGCTACTAATGACCTTTCTGTTCCTCCAATAACATCAACAAACCAGGAGGCTGCCCACACCATTAAAGCCAATTGCCTCTCAAGTTACTGAGGGACTGGAAGGCTCTCTCATTTATTTTCTCTCGTCTGATGTAACTCACATGCCACTTTCTTGTCTTTAAAGAAGGGGAAAAACTGTGGATTATTGATTTGCTTCTGAACAGAAGACCAACCTAAAAGCCCCAATGAATTGTCACTCATTATTGAAATTACTGAACACTAATTAAACTGGCAGCTCAAATCCCAGCAGGCCACACTCATCTGAAGCTGAAATTCAGACACTTGGGCAGTGGAACAGACACAGCGTTCGCAACCACCGGGATTGTAATAAGCTTTGCATTAATTTTTGCTTCTTAAAGGCGCACGGTCCTGTTGGCGGCAGCCCGCTGGTGAGGCCTAAGCCCCTTTCCTGGTTCTATGTTTGTGTGCATGTTTTTTAAACGGGAACTGGTGATTCAGGTCGTCTTAAAATACCACGCGGCAACTCGGCCTTGCTCCCCTGTGAGGAGAGAGGCTGCAGCAGAGACTCCTGCTCGGAGCTCACCTGACGCTGCAGGAGGATGGGTCCAGCCGGCACAGGGCAGGCCGGAGGTTCAGACGGCTCCAAGAGAGGAAACTGAGTCACGCTGGTCGGAGAGCGACAAAGCAGGCTTCCCGGGAAATGAACAATGCCAAACAGCATTTCCAATTCATCAAGTCTGATTTACTTTCTAAAATATGCTTTGGCCTATTTTCAGGGCTGCACAAACTCCACATAAATTATGCATGATCATGACTAATCCGCCACCTTTGGCGAAGCCTGAGCGGCGGCCCCTCGCTTGCTCCGCTTCAGAGGGGGCTGGTTCTGGGGAAGGGGCCGGTCCGCGGCTGAAGTGGAGAGCTCATGTCTTAGAGTCAGGAGAAAAAGCAGAGCTAATGGGCCTCAAGAAGGCCCCTGTACAAGGCCACAGCTTGCTCAGGGAAGGAGGTGGTGGGCGATGGTCCTTGGCCAGGCCTACTTAGACAAGACTGCCTTGTTCAGACTGCTTCTTTCTTTCTTAAGAGATTTTCTGTTTGAGCTGCAGAACTCTGCGAAGGGCACGGCAGCTTCGTTTGTAAGGGCGAACAGTTGGAAACAGCCAAACAGTCCATCAACAGGTGCATGGATAAACAGACTGTGCTATGCACACAAGGGAACACCCCCTTAGCAATAGAAAGGAGGGGATTATTAAAATGTACAACAGAGCGGCTGGAGCATTCACACTGTAGTATGAATTGACGTTTTCAGACTGCTTTTCTCTCAAGTCATGAAAGGAAGTGCATTTTAATAAGTATGCAGAACACAGAGCTGAAGAAGTGTTGGGGGACAGGCAGGGGCATGTCCAGAGAGGGCCCTGGGGGGTCCCTAAGGGAGGAGGTGACCCAGGCTGTGTTAGCCTCGGGTGACAACTGTAAGTACAGAACCATTTTACAAACATGGGTTGCTTGGGAAACTTAAAACTTCATTCTCTAGTCTTCGTCTAAAGCTGTTGGTGCCAGTCCCTGCTGTTCTCATGGTATACAGTGTCGGCCTCGGGCTCACATAGGGCTACATCCATGATGAGAGAGGAGCTCCCCCCGGGGGTTGATTGTTGGCCTGGGAGCCTGAGGTGGAACACTCTGTGCTCTTGGAGGCGCTTTGGTCTCAGGCAGCTGGACCACCTGCTCCCTCTGAGCCTCACTGTCCCCGATGGGAATAAGCAGCACAGTAGCAAAGCTCTCCAAACCCTCTGGAGAGGCGCCTGCTATCAGCGCCATAGAAAACAGGCCTTTAGCAAGGTTGATGCTTCACTTGCATCAGGGCAAACTGCTCAGAGAATGAAGACATTGGGCCGTGGCTCCAGGCTGGGACTCTGAGGGGCACCCGTTGGGGGTCTGCTGTGCAACCTTGGGCACGTTACTTCAACCCTTTAATCCTCTGTGTCCTTGTCTCTAAACTTCTGATAATTAGGTCACTGTAAGGATTAAATGACAGAACCTATATAAAACCATTAGCATAGTACTGTGCACATGACAAGTGCTCAGTAAGAACTCCGGGATTTGACCATTGACCTTGGGATTTTTCTCTGCAGTTCTGATGGCTTGCCCCCATTATATGTATGTTTTGCTCAGTGCCTTGGCAGTACTCACTCCAGGCTACCTGGCAAGAGTAACAGTGGTCACGGAAGATGCTGCATAGCTCCCTCGCACTTTCTACTAGTGCACGATGAGATCCCTTTGTCTTCTCACAAAATCTGTGCACCCTTACCTGTGTACTCATCCATCTCATTAGAAGCATGCTAAAGACTGAAAATCGTGTCTCTTTTAAAAGCCTCTACACCCAGCTCAGTGCATTACATTCCTGTTCAACATTCATCAAGTAAGTGTTATTGTTGGTTCCCACACCATCCCATCCCGTTGCCTGAGACAGCTTGCAAAATAGCATTGCTGTAGCGATGCTGGTGATGAGGATTGCATCTTTGGAGCTACGTGGGTACCCTGAGTACCACCCACCTGTTGTGAGTGACACACACAACTCATTTAACCCTCAAACAGAGGCTCTATTAATCATTGTCATTTCATTTACATGAGGCACAAGGAAGCAAAGTTACTTGTTCAAGGTCACCCATTGGTGGTTGGGGAAGCAAAACGGATAAACATGACCTTAGGTCGAAGAAAAAACAAATTTTGAATAGCAGAATGGAGTGGAGCAAATGTAAGGTAAGTAGAGCTTGTCTTTCCTGGCCGCCAGAATTAGCTCTTGACTGAAGATGTGCTCTTCCCTGGCACCCAAAGCAGTAAGGAGAATATGATCAGTTACGAGATTCACCTTGACCCTAAAATGCAAAGACACTGGTTTCTTGGGAGAATGGGAAATTTTTGTTGTGCTGAATGTCAGGGTCCCCACCCACCCACATCCATACTGATTTCCAGTGTAACAGGCTGACACTCTGATGGGGACAGTATGGGCTTGTGGGTATCTCAGAGCCAAAGAATAAACAAAGCAGAGAATACCTAATTATATTTTATGCTATTGCTCTTCTTTTTCTAAAGAATGGTTATGTCTTTCAAGTCAGACATTTTTTCTTCATATCCACGATGACTTCCAAGTGACAGTCGTATTTTGTATGGATCTCCTATAAAGTGTGTTCAAAATGGATCACACTGTTGTTTGTTCCCTCGGTCTGCATGTTATTCTATACCATTTTCCCTTACTGGATGTACAGTAGTGTCTTTGAGTCCAGTATATTAGTGACAAATCTTAAAATTTAAATATACATTCTAGCAAGACAAGAACCTTCACAAACTTCCCCCCACCCAAACCTTCCCCTAACTCCCACAGCATTGCCTAGAAGTTTGTTTTGTGCTTTGGTATATATGGGTCTTAGTCATCTCTGGGCACCATAGCAAAATAATACACACTGGGCATCCTAAAACAGCAGCACTTTCTTTCTTCGCGGTTCTAGAGGCTAGATGTCCAAGGGGAGCTCTTTCCCTGGCTTGCAGACAACCACTTTCTCACTGTGTTCTCACTTGGAAAGAGAAAGAGAGAGGGAGAGGTGGGGTGTAGGGGAGGGAAAGCGAAGGTGAGAGAGGGAAGAAGAGAGGAAAGGAGAAAGGGAGCTCTTCCATGTCTTTTCTTAAAAGAATACTAATAGTATCAGACAAAGTCTCCACACTTACAACCTCTTTTAAGCTAATTACTTCCTTAGAGGCTTCATCCCACAGGCACACTGGGGGTTCTGGGTTCAATGTATAAATTGAGGGAAAGGCACACGAACATTCATTCCACAGCATGTGCCCAGAAGTTAAAACCTTTACGATTGGGTCATTATTATTATTCTGCTTCAATGTCAGTTTCTGTCTCTTTTCCCCAAATTTATTTGTTCACCTACTTATTTTTTGATGTTTGCCAAATTTCATTACTTATTGGCTCTTCCTAAGTTTCATTACTTGCTTGGTGAAGTTTTGTTTTGTTCTGTTTTGATCTTTTCTTGCAATGCATCCCTAAATATTTTTCATCAGGGACCTGACTTTCTCATTTCTTGTCAGTCTGAAAAATATCCCTATTTGAGTTGCAATATTGAATGGTAAGTGGAATGAGCACACAATTTTAGGTCTGCAATTACTTTCCTTTAGCATCTTGAAGATGTTGTTTTATTGTCTCCTGTTCTGTTGAAGCTGATGAGAAGTCAGCTCTATGTTGAGCTGTTCTTTTGTCCTACTCTGCTTTCTGTGTCTCGTGGTTAATTAGTTGTTTTTCTTTGGTGACTCATTAACTATATAGTCATTTCTTGTGTTCTTCCATAATTCTATTTTTCATTCCCCTATTTCTAATTGGTCTTATTTTCCATAACTGTCTTCTTGTTTTATAACCACCTAGTCTTTTTTAGTCACTACTTCTTGGCATTTCATATATATTAATCTGCTCTTTATCCCATGGAGGCTTTAGTAATGACTTATATTGAAATTCCTCTCCGTTTGCTCTCTTTTCTCTGGTTAGTAGAGTCTGTTGCCTTAGCCATGACACTGATTCACACACTTGCAGCTCTGGTTGGGGAAAACATCTTACGGGAGATGGTTTCCTTTCCAGCTCTGAGCTATGACAACATACCTATAGAATAGATTGGATACCTTTTTACCCACTTCCTGTCCCCTTGATTCATCTGTTATTCCAGTCACTCTTGAAGAAGCCAGCTGTCCTCAATGGCTTCAGAGGCATGCTTTGCTTTCTGTCCCCTTGCATGGAGCAGCTGTGAAAACTCACCTGTCTATTCTGACACAGGCACCAACTAGCAAGTGTGAGGGGGCTAACCTGCCATGGGGCAAAGCTAGACCAACTGGGGTTGGGAGGAAATACATAAATGCCACCTTTTCCTTTCCCACAGGCAATGAATTCGAAGGTATGTTTTTCAAGACTCCTCAGTCTCCAGGATTGAGACCCTTTTGTTCATACAAGGGACCAGCTCAATGACACATCTTTGTAATGACTTTCTGAGCACAATAAGCAGCTTTCTGTCCTGGGAAAGCAGCTCATCTATCCCAGGTGCAAGGGGTGTGGCCAGGTATGGCCACCTGCTTGGTGTTCAGACTCCCCTGCAGCTTTGTCTCTGGGTATCACCTGCAGATCCCGAAACCTAGTCTCCCATTCAGGCCAGGTCTGAAGCACAAGGTGGCAAGAATCTGATCTGCTAATGTGTCCTGAGAACAGTTTATTGGGAAACGCCTCCTAAGAGGCAGAAAAATTTTCCAGCATATAACTGAGGTAAAGAGTAGGGGCTCTGATTTCCCTTTGAGTGTCTGTCCCTGATAAGGTTCAGTTTAGATTTTATAATTTATGTGTTTCTTTAGATTTTATCATTTACACATTTCTTCTCATATCCAATACCATTTCACCCTCAAAGCATCCCTGGGAGGTCGACATTCTGACAATGATTCCCAGTCTAGAGAAGAGACTCAGAGGCCCTAAGACATTCCCAGGTTCCCCTGATGGTAGAGGGTCATTCTGGCCATAGCCCTCCCCTGGAGGAGTCTTCCTTTCTCACTGTCCAGGGAGAATGCGTCTGATCTCTGCATCCAGACCTGCACTGGGGCAGGCATGTGATGTGGGCCCTTCCACAGGGAACACGCAGTCTCGCTGGGAAGAAAGGATTTACCAGGATAGAAAGTACTACAGGTGGACTGGAACTACAAGGCCAGCGTGAATGACTTCCTCTGATGTATGTACTAGAGAACTATCCAGATGTCGGGTGGCTCATGGCAGAGGTGACCTTGGGAGGCACCTATGGTCTGTCTTGGGGGCTGTTCCCGACAGGTCCCAAAGCACTTGAAGGGATTTTATGGCATTGCCTCATCCCCTCACCATCCTTCTTAAATGAGAGAGACCGTGTGAGGATAAATGCACTGAATGGGGGGCAAGACTGTAAGGCAGGGCTTGCTGTTAAGTGAGCAGAGATGGGCACAGAATAGACCCAGAAGGAGATTTTTAAAGGCAAAGTCTAAGAATTAAGATGAAATGCAGCTCTGGTGGCTGTTCTGGGCAGCGCTGACGGGAGCCTGGAGAGACAGTTATTTAAGGACCTGAGAGAGACTAAAGGCTTAGGTCTAATCTCCGGGCCGCGCTCAGACTCCCAGCACGCTCAGCACTGCAGGCCATGGGCGTGAGCTGGGGCACAGGGCAGGCCGCCAAAATTCCCTTGCATGGCATCTTCGTGTTCTAAAACACCTGATGGCCACCCTCTCTTCCGTGTGAGTGCAAAGGGTGGCCTTGAACGATGGAGCAGCCTTTCAGAGAATCAGCGAATCATTCTGGAGAAAAGAGAGGAAATAGATTCTTATGGGTCCCAAGAGAACTGAAGATTATAAAAAGCAACACTAAAGTTTTCCCAGGGCTCCTTAGTGAGAGGGGCACCCTGACCCTACAGATGGTGAGAAACACATCAGGAAGCTCGGTCAGTTTATGGGATCTCAGTGGTGTTGCTGCATTCTGCAGGGAGGACCATTCTTCAGGGATCTGCCACCCACAGACAGCGTTCTCCATCCTCTGCTGGAGCAGTTTGAAGGGGAATGGAGAGCGGAGTCTGGAGCCCAAAAAGAACAATAACAGATGATTCCAACCTGGGTGGTCCTTAGGCAGCCCAGGTGAGGACTGTCTGAAACCTGTGTGCTCTGCCACTGCAGAGGGAGGGAAGGGCCCATCCTGCTGGCTGGTCCTCATGGCACCTCGCCTGGAGGCACAGGTGGCCTCTCACTCACTGAGATGATGGCCTATGTCCCCACTTCCAGGGGAGACTGAGGGATGGCCCTCACTAGATGCTGCTCCCTGGAATCCTCACCCTTGGCCATTCTCTAGAAAATATGAACTTCTGCTCCCAGCTGTACCCATTCTCACCCTGATCTTTACAAGTCAGGACAGAAGTCTGAATTGGGGAGAAAATCAATGACCGTTTTCCATTAGGATATGCATACAAACCACATATCTTGGCAATGTCTGTGGGATAGGCTTACATCATTAGAGCTGCAGATTTTGATTTTGAAAGCTCTGTTCTCTAAAACATGAACTGACGGGGTTTTTTAAAGAACCTTGACTCCCAGGCACTCAGGTGGATTTGGAGCCCATTCTTTATTCTTTATTATCTGGCTATCTCCTCCTGGAAAGCAGGGTGCTGGGTCTCCCATGAAAGACCATGAGGCAGCTGGGAGGCCGGTCACCTGACAGGAGCTCCTCAGTGGGGCAGGAACCTCCATGGGACAAGTTCAGATGAGGACCGAGGGGAATGCTAGTCCTGTTCTTCCACATCCACCTACCACAGCATCAGAGAATCCACCACACTTCTGGCAGCTGGGTGTGGGGAGGCCTGAGGGGCCTGGGCTTGAGGCCTTCTATATATCCATATCTCAGGTCCATGCTGAGTGAGGCACAGGTTGAGCCAGAAAACAGCTCATGACCAGCACTGTCCAGGGAAAAGGTGACGTGAGTGACCTTGCAATTATACATATTCTAGAGTCAACAGTGTAAAAATAAAAATAAAAAAGTAGAATTGATTTATTTTATTTAATTCAGTGTATGCTAAATATTATGTGAACATCTAATCAATATAAAAATCATAAATAAAATATTTTATTTTTTTTCCCTCCCGAAGTCTCTGGAATCCAGTGTGTATTTTTTTTTTTAAGATTTTATTTATTTATTTGACAGAGAGAGAGAGCACAAGTAGGCAGAGAGGCAGGCAGAGAGAGAGAGAGGGAAGCAGGCTCCCTGCTGAGCAGAGAGCCCGATGCGGGGCTCGATCCCAGAATCCTGGGATCATGACCTGAGCCGAAGGCAGAGGCTTTAACCCACTGAGCCACGCAGGCACCCCTCCAGTGTGTATTTTGTTGGACCAGATGGACCTCATAGATATATACAGAACATTCCACCCTAAAACAACAGAATACTCATTCTTCTCAAGTGCACATGGAACCTTCTCAAGAATAGGCCACATACTGGGTCACAAATCAGGATTCAACCGATAGCAAAAGACTGAGATTATTCCCTGCATATTCTCAGATCACAATGCTTTAAAACTGGAACTCAATCACAAGGAAAAGTTCAGAAGGAACTCAAACACCTGGAAGCTAAAGACCACCTTGCTTAAGAATGCTTGGATCAACCAGGAGATCAAAGAAGAACTGAAACAATTCATGGAAACCAATGAGAATGAAGACACTTCAGTCCAAAGCCTATGGGATACAACAAAGCCAATCCTAAGGGGGAAATACAAAGCCATCCAAGCCTCCCTCAAAAAATTGAAAAATCCAGAACACACCAGCTGTCTCTACATCTTAAAGAACTGGAGAATCAACAACAAATCAACCCAACTCCACACATAAGAAGGGAAATAAGATTAGAGCTGAGATCAATGAGGTAGAAACCAGAGATACAGTAGAACGTATCAATGAAACTAAAAGCTGGTTTTTTGAAAGAATCAATAAGATCGATAAACCATTGGCCGCATTAATCCAAAAGAAAAGAGAGAAAGCCCAAATTCATAAAATTATGAATGAAAAAGGAGAGATCACAACTAACACCAAGGAAGTAGAAACAATTATCAGAAGTTATTATCAACAGTTATATGCCAATAAGCTAAGCAACCTAGATGAAATGGATGCATTCCTAGAAAACTATAAACTCCCCAAATTGAACCAGGAAGAAATTGACAACCTGAATAGACCCATATCTAGTAACGAGATTGAAGCAGTGATCAAAAACCTCCCCCAAAACAAGAGCCCAGGATCTGAGAGATTCCCTGGGGAATTCTACCAAACTTTCAAAGAAGAAATAACACCTACTCTCCGGAAGCTGTTTCAACAAATTGAAGCAGAAGGAAAACTTCCAGACTCTTTCTATGAAGCCAGCATTACCCTGATCCTAAAACCAGGCAAAGACCCTACCAAAAAGGAGAATTTCAGACCAATATCACTGATGAATATGAATGCTAAGATTCTCAACAAGATCCTAGCAAACAGAATCCAACAGCACATTAAAAAGATTATCCACCATGACCAGGTGGGATTCATTCCTGGGCTACAGGATGGTTCAACATTTGCAAACCAATCAATGTGATAGAACAAGTTAATATGAGAAGAGAGAAGAACCACATGGTTCTCTCGATGCAGAAAAAGCATTTGACAAAATCCAGCATCTGTTCCTGATTAAAATGCTTTAAAGTATAGGGATAGAGGGAACATTCCTGAACTTCATCAAATCTATCTATAAAAGACCCACAGCAAATATCATCCTCAATGGGAAAAAGCTTGCAGCCTTCCTGTTGAGATCAGGAACATGACAAGGATGCCCACTCTCACCACTCTTGTTCAACATAGTATTAGAAGTCCTAGCAACAGCAATAAGACAACAAAGAGAAATAAAAGGTATCCAAATTGGCAATGAAGAAGTCAAACTCTCTCTCCTTGCAGATGACATGATTTTTTATATGGAAAATCCAAAAGACTCTACCCCCAAACTACTAGAACTCATACAGCAATTCAGTAACGTGGCAGAATACAAAGTCAATGTACAGAAATCAGTGGCTTTCTTATACACTAACAATGAAAATGCAGAAAGGGAAATTAGAGAATTGATGCCATTTACTATAGCACCAAGAGCCATAAGATACCTGGGAATAAACCTAACCAAAGAGGTAAAGGATCTGTACTCAAGGAACTACAGAACACTCATGAAAGAAATTGAAGAAGACAAAAAAAGATGGAAGATCATTCCATGCTCTTGGATCGGAAGAATAAACATTGTTAAGATGTCTATACTGCCTAGAGCAATCTATACTTTTAATGCCATTTCGATCAAAATTCCACTGATATTCTTCAAAGAGCTGGAACAAATAATCCAGAAATTTCTATCTTTTAAAAATATTTTATTTATTTATTGGAGAGAGAGAATGAGAGAGCAAGCATAAGTTGGGGGGCAGCAAAGGGAGAGAGAGAGGCAAACTCCCACTGAGCAAGGACCCCGATGTGGAGTTAGATCCCAGGACCTGGGGATCATGACCTGAGCCAAAGGCAGATGCTCAACTGACTGAGCCACCCAGGTGCCCCTGGTGTGCATTTGATATGAAGAGCACATCTCAGTGCAACTGGCCTCAGCTCTGACATCCCATGGCAACCTAGGGCTTGGGGCCGCCACATTGGGCTGGACGGCTCTAGACAATGTTCTTGTGACACTCCGTGCATGGCAGAGATCTTGCTGGGGCTTCCCTTAGACTCGACTTCCAGACAGCCCAGCTCAAGGGTGTTGTCTGGCCAAGTACACTGGAGAAAGCATATCCCCCCCCCCCCCCACACACAGATCAATGATGGCACACTTGTGTCTCATAGCCAAATGCTTTCTGAGTTTATTAGGCTACAAAATCCTTTTATCACAAAACAGCTGGAGATAGACTGCACAGAATGAATGGTCTGGAGCATGCTCTAGGAATGTGGACTTTAGGGGAGAAAGGCAAGGTGACTTTGAGTCAATGTGCTGTTGTGAATGTCAAGGTTTTACTTTTGACTCAAGAAACAGAACCCTTACTTACCCATTCCTTCAACAAGGGTTAACTGGAAATTCCCAATGGGCCAGGGCTGGGCTACAGAGGTGGTGCCCAAACAGAGTCCCTGGCCTCAGGAAGCATTTGGTCTGGTCAGGGAGAAGGCAGCCATGAGTATGTGGTACAACTATAATATGCACATGAAGAAGGGCTTTGAGATTTCTGGAGTGGTGGGGGTGGGGGCGGGTGGTGGGCTGTTTGACTATACAAGGGATCAGGACCCCCTGGCCACCCCTATGCAGGCTTTATTCAGAAAGCTGGATGAGAGGTGTGAGGATGGGAGGGAGGGGGCAGTCTGGAGAAAAAGTTCTTGGGACAAAGGCACAGTAGGTATAAAGGCCCAGAGGTGGGAGACTGTTTAGTGGGTGGGCATGTTTGACAAGGTTCATGGACCATTCTGGATGCCCCAAATCACTCCCCCAGGAACACCTTGGACTCTGGACCCCCTCTGCACATCTCCTCATCTCCGGTTTTCCATAGAAAGTCATCTAAGTGGCTTTGAATCCAAAGTAGACCTCAGAACTGTTAGAAACTCCACAGCGGAGAGACCTGGGTGTACCATCAACTCTGTTGTAGGTTCTCGTGCTTCTGCCAGCAATTTTGGTTTCCTCTCTACAGCATTCTGTTTTGCACTGGAAAACACCTTTTGTTATCCTCATTTTTATATCTTACTGATGACATGTTGTATAGTTCTTGTATAAATTAATGTATGTCATTTATTTCAGATATTAATGATCTTTGGAATTCACTTTGTGTCAAGCACTGCCAATCTTGTTTTTACAGAAAATTTTGATTTTTTTAACCAGAATATTTATTTTGATATTTGTTAATTTTTGCATGAATTTTGATTTCTTAAAGCACCGCATGAAATACCATTTACCTTGACTCCTGTGCGGGCTGCCTCCTTCACTTGTGCAACCAAGGTGAGTGTCTCGCCCTTCTTGCTCTAAGTCTGGCCCTGATCCTAAGAATTTTCCTGATGTCGATTCACTTAATTCACAGTGCTGTGGGTCAGGCACCAGCCCCTGGGGAGGATTTGGTTAAGGCACAGAGTAATGGGGCCTGGATATCTGGGGCCTTCTAACTCTGCCCCTAACTTACTGTGCCATCTGTGTGCCCATCCCTGCCCCTTTCCATGCTCCACCTTTCTCATTTGCCCCAGGAGTGTGTCCATGAGCAATTGTTTCTAATTGTCCCTGGGGATTCTGCTGGGGTTGTCTTTCCAAGGTCACCTTGAGTCAGGAGAGATGAGGCCAGTACCCCAACGGCACTTCTACCAGAGAAGCCCTGACCTTGTCTGGTTGAGTTTCTACCCAAGATATTGGATTTTAAGTAAAGGTTCTGCTGGCAATGATGGTGATGATGGTGGCGATGGTGATGATGGTGGTGATGGTGATGGTGGTGACAGTGGTGGTGATGATGGTGACAATGGTGGTGATGATGACGGTGGTGATGTTGGTGGTGATGTGGATGATGACAGTGGGGATGGTGGTGGTGATGGTGGTGGTAAGGATGGTATGAGGCTTATGGTAATGGTGGTGATGATGGTGATGATGATGGTTGTGATACTAGTGATGATGATGGTGACGATGATGGTGGAGATGGTGGAGAAGATGGTAGTTAACAGTGGTGATGATGGTGGTGGTAATGATGGTGATGTTGATGATGGTGATGATGATGGTGGTGATGCTGAAAGGGATAGAGGAAACATGCCCCATGGCTTATCATCTGTATCTTATAAATATATTGCTTTGTTGTCAAGTAGGATATACAGGTGTACTTACAATTTCAACAATTTTACTACTTCAAAATAAATAAGAAATATGCAATGTCCTTTAAGAGAGTGACTCTTAGAAGAGACTATATAAATAAATATAACACCAGTTATAAATGAGGGTGAATTCAGAATTTAATCTCTCCTTCCTTCCTTCCTTCCTTCTTTCTTTCCTCCTCTTCTCCCCTCCTTCCTCTCTGTCTCTGGAATCTCTGTCTGGAAGTGGGTCCTCTTAAAGATTTAACAAATGGCTTTACCATATGTCTGTTGCTGCTAAGAGGCAAGGCAAGGGGTTCTGATAAGCATTCATGTGTAGACATTAAGTTTGTGCCGAAGTCATTATTATTACCCAGAGTAATGAAGGGCTCTCGTTTGTTCATTGTTTCTCTTTGCTCCCCTGGGTGGCTGCCACTGATCACGAAGCCCCACCTGATGACCTTGTCTTGGCCTTCTCTAGTGTTCTGAAAGCAAGGATTCCAGCCCGGAGGGAGAGCGGGGAGAGGCCTCCCAACACCATCCCCGCCAGATGGCCAAGCTTGGCCTCAGTGTCTAGCAGAACAGAAGCTGGGGGCTGGATGTGCTGGGGACAGGACAGGCTCTCTCTGAGGAGACCGGTACCTGTAGCAAGGGCCCAGGCGGTGACTCTGAAGGGCTGAGTGGGCCCAGTGTGGGGGCTGAGCCACACAGGATGCAAGCAGTGTGTCACCCCGGCCACACTCAGCACCTGCTGGCCTCCCTCTGATTAGAGGTGTCAGGCCACTGGCTGTGCATCCTCCGGCCTCATCCAGCACATTTAAATGAAACCAAATGTTGACGGGGGTTCTCTTCTCCCAGTGATTGACGGAGAGCCTGTACCCAGAGGGTGACAGGAAGCTGGCAGGATACAGTGGTGACTCCGAGGTGTTGGCAAGGGGAGTGTGGCCTGGGAATCCCAGTCCTCCTAGAAGAGTGGACGGGTGCTGGCTCCGAGATGCCTGCATGTAGAGGACGCTTCATCGGCACTTTGCAGAGAACGCTGGCCCTCGGTGAGAGCCAGGCCTGTCAGGGGCTCTGGAGCAAGGCAGAGGGAACAGGCCGGGAAGAGGCCCCCAGAGTCAGGGGCTTCCAGGACTCGCGGGGACAGTCCTGTGCATTGCAAGGACTCTTGTGTTTCTCTCCCGCAAAGAAAGCTCAGGCCCTAAAATATCACCCTTCCCCCAACCTACCCCTCATGGAAAGTAGCCGCCGGAGGAGGGGGCAAGGCTGTGCTGCTCACTGTGTCGGGAGGAGACACGTTAACTCTTTGTCAAGTTTCCAGCCAGTGGCAGGACTGCAGGGTTATGGGGGAAGGAGAGCGCTCCAGAATCAGACCTCAGGACCCAGAACTGGCTCTGGGCTCCCTTGCCCCCGGGGTGTGGGTGTGGAGACCCTGCTCTCTCTGGGACAGGGCTGACCTGGTACCTGATGTGGGTCATGGGTCACATGCCTTGTGCATGGATGAGGCGGGGGAGCCTGCCTCTCTCCAGGCCCACATAAATACGCCGGTGCCTTCTTGGCTCCTGGTTGGAGAATTTGGATGC